>NC_044384.1:104040570-105251011 GCF_006542625.1 Nomascus leucogenys
GCACACATTTCCAGTTCCTTCATCAGGGCCCAGTCCTACTCGCACAATTGTTATCCACAGTTTGACCTTACCCTCTGGGCTTTCAGTTTTTTCTTCTGAGTCTTTTTCCTTTTCCATTAAAAAATTAGCAGTTTTGCACTGATTGGCTGTCTTGGCCTGCATTCTACTTGTTGCAGGCCCAGTTTATGTTCTTTGTACTTCAGTTCAAGGTGTTACAATTTTTTAAGAACTTTGTGGGATTTCTGTGTTTAAAATGTAATTCTCACTTTGGGAGGCCGAGGTGGGCGGATCATTTGAGGGAGGTCAGGAGTTCAAGACCAGCCTTGCCAACATGGTGAAACTCCATGTCTACTAAAAATACAAAAATTAAGCCAGTCATAGTGGCACGTGCCTCTAGGCCCAGTTACTTGGGAGGCTGAGGCACGAGAATCACTTGAACCTGGGATTTCAGTGAGCTGAGATCACGCCACTGTATTCCAGCCTGGGGACAGAGTGAAACTCTTGTCTCAGAAAAATTTTTAAAAAAAGTAATTCCCATTAGACAAAAGCCACACTTATGTTTTCTTGCCTACATAGTTCCCTTTTTGCCCTAGTCTTAGTTAAGATGTTATGAGAACAAAGCCCCCAATTTTTGTGTAGTCTTAGTTAAGATGTTATGAGAACAAAGCCCTTAATTTTTGGATCCCTTTTTGTCTAGTTGGAGGGATCTTAGATTTGTAGCTTCAGTAATGATGATGCAAAGAAGCTGAGAGGTGAACTAGTAGAGGTGATACAGAAAACTAGTTTAAAACTAGGGACAATGTTGGAAACAAATACTTCAGCACAGTGATATGAACTAGGCAGAAAACAAAAGCAGAGGCAGTTATTCCTGAAAGGTCATAAAGAGCTTGGTTAGGAAATAGTGGGACAAGTAAGTGTCCAAACATGGGGCTTCAGAAAGAAAGGAAAGAGTGTTGTAAGCAGAATAAAAATAAATATTGGCTGTGTGAAAACTTTCCGAATTTGATGAAAACTTTAACTTACAGACCTAAGAAGCTCAATGAAAGAATATATATATATATGAGACATGCTATAAAGATGTTTAGACCCAGCACAGTGGCTCACACCATAATCCCAGCACTTTGGGAAGCTGAGGCAGGAGGATTGCTTGAGGCCAGGAGTTAGAGACCAACCTGGGCAAGAGAGAGATCCTGTCCCTACAAAAAGTTTTTAAAGTTGGCCAGGCATGGTGGTGTAATGCCTATAATCCTACCTACTCGGGAGGCTGAGGCAGGAGGATCTTTTGAGCCGAGGAGTTTGAGGTTACCGTGAGCTGTGATCTCACTGGTGCACTTCATCCTGGGCAACAGTGAGACACTGTCTCAAAAAAACATCTAAAAGATGCTTAGAGGCCCTCATGTCTGGTAGAAAGGTCTAAGACATATACTCAAGACTCTTAGAAGTCCTACTATAAATACCATTCAAAAAGTTTTATAGCTGCACCTCGAGCTCTTTACCCTGAGGTCATCCTTTGCTGGTAGTGCTCTGGATTGGATCTTTCTTCCAAAGCCATTTCTTAGCTTCAGACTCTTGCTGGAAAGGAACCAGAGATGAGAAATAATGTTTTATTCAAATCCCACTTTTTCATATTTCCTCTAAATTCTGCCTGAAAACCTAATAGTTGCTTCTTTACTTCCATGCTCTTCTAGCTGCTTACAATAAAATAGAAAAAGAATTTTTCCATGGCCTGGAAATGCCCCAGCCATATCCACAAGTTTATTAATTACCCTTTCTATTTCCACATGACTAGAGATGATGGTGTTTCCAAAAGTTGTGCTACTAGATAATAAAGATCTATTTCTTCAACCTTCAATACTAGTTTCCTCTCTGTACTTTATTACCTACTGATGGTTTTCTTAAAGCCCTTTCAGCTTGCACCCACTACGTGGTCCCAAAGCCAAAGAGAAACATTTTAGGTTTCTGTTACAAAAGCTCCCCATTTCCAGATACCAAATTATTTTACAAAAGCAAAATTGAGTAGTTTAAAACATAACAATTTTATTAAATCTCATAATTTTGTTAAATTTTAACACCAAACAGCTTGGCAATTCTGCTACATGTATCAACTGAGTCATTTAGTAGTATTAACTTCATAGGTAGGTTTATGTAGAAGGTCTGAGATGGCTTCATTAAAATCCTAGTCCTTGGCCAGGGGTAGCTGAGGTTTTTTTCCGCTCCATGTAGTCTCAGAATTTCCCCTTGTGGTCTTTCCAGCAGGGTGATCATACTTTGTACATGGCAACCTGAGACTCCCAGAGAGAACATTCCAAGAAACAGGACATGAAAGTTTCCAGGATTGTAAGGCCTGGGCTTAGAAAAGGCTACCACTAATTTTTACTGGGCAAGGCAGAGAGCCTGTCTTGATCTGCCTCTTAATGAAATAAAGGCCAGTGAACTTGTGACTATCTTTAGTCTACCACAAGTCCCTTCTAAGAATTACCCAGGAAGGTATCCACTCAAGTATCAATTATTCCAAAGATGCATTGAAAAATAACTAATGGGCATTTGGGTTTGGAATTTTAATTTTTAGTTCCAGCTCTGCCATTTACTTGTCTCTTTTTCCTTTTTCCTTTTTTTTTTTTTTTTTTTTTAAAGACGGGGTCTCGCCAGGCATGGTGGCTCACGCCTATAATCCCATCACTTTGGGAGGCTCAGTCAGACAGATCACGTGAGGTCAGGATTCAAGACCAGCCTGACCAACATGGTGAAACCCCGTCTCTACTAAAAATAGAAAAATTAGCCGGGCTTGGTGGCGGGTGCCTATAATCCCAGCTATTCAGGAGACTGCGGCAGGAGTGTCACTTGAACCTGGAGGGCGGAGGTTACAGTGAGCCGAGGTCATGCCACTGTACTCCAGCCTGGGCAACAAATCTAGACTCTGTCTCAAAAAAAAAAAAAAAAAAAAAAAGGACGGGGCCTCACTCTGTCACCCAGGCTGGAAATGCTGTGGCAAGATCATAGCTCACTGCAGCCTCAAACTCCCAGACTCATGTGATCCTTCCTCCTCAGCCTCCTGAGTAGCTGGGACTATAGGAATGTGCTATCACGCCTGGCTAATTTTTTAAATTTTTTTGTAGAACGGGGTCTCATTATGTTGCCCTGGTCTCAAACTCCTGGCCTCAAGCGATTTTCCTGCCTCAGCCTTCCAAAACACTGGGATTACAGATGGTAGGCAATTGCGCCTGGCCTGTTTTCAGTGGACTTCTTGGTGGTACAAATGTTTTTAATTTGATGAGGTTCAACCTAATTTTCGATTTTCTCTTTTATCATTTGTGCTTTTTACATGTCTCGAAATCTTTGGCTTAACCTAAGATCATTTAGATATACTTTGTTTTTTCTTCTAAGAATTTTTTAGTGTATACTTTTATATTTAGATCTGTGATCCACTAAGTTAATTTTTGTGGGTGGTGTGAGATAGGAGTCCAAATTCATTCTTGTGTATTTGGATATTCAGTTTTCCCAGCTCTATTTGTTGACCTACCCCAACCCACCTTTAAACTTTTATTATGGAAGTATTAGAATATATATAGAAGTAGGCTAGACATGGTGGCTCATGCTGGTAATCCCAGCACTTGGGGAGGCCAAGACAGGCAGATCATTTGAGCTTGGGAGTTTGAGACTAGACTGGGCAACCTGGCAAAACCCTGTTTCTACCAAAAATACAAAAGTTAAGTGGGTGTGGTGGTGTGTGCCTGTAGTCCCAGCTACTTGGGAAGCTGGTCTTCCTTTTTTCCTTTCTTTTTTTAAAACTGTAAAAATAAAATAAAGAAAAATAAGGGATTTTGCCATGTTGGCCAAGCTGGTATCAAACTCCTGGCCTCAAGTGATCCACCCACCTCGGCTTCCTGAAGTGCTGGGATTACAGGCACGAGCCACAGCGCCGGCCCGGACTTTGTCTTTAAAAAAAAAAAAAGAATATATACAACATATACAGAAGTAGACAAAGTAGTAAAATAGTCTCTGCATACATATTATCTAGCTTTGGTTGTCAACTTCTTACCAGTCTTGTTTCATTTGTCTCAATTTATTTTATTTTTTGAGAAAGTGTCTTGCTCTGTTGCCTAGGCTGGAGTGCTGTGGCGCGATCTTGGCTCACCACAGCCTCTGCCTCCTGAGTAGCTGGGATCACAGGCGTGTGCCACCACATCCAGCTTTTTTTTTTGTATTTTTAGTACAGACAGGGTTTTACTGTGTTGGCTAGGCTGGTTTTGAACTCCTGGCCTTCTGTGATCCACCTGCCTTTCCAAAGTGCTGTGATTATAGGCGTAGGCATGAGCTTCTGTGCCCAACCTCAATTTATTTTTGAATCATCGCTTGCTCTATAAACTCAGAGTTTCTTAGGTTGGGTCTGTGACTTTTGAATCTAGGGTCTTTATCTTTTTCTGGTATTACATTACTTGGGCTAGAACACATACCTCAGTAGCATGTGTAGGAAGTGAACTTTTTAGTCCTTGATTTCAGGAATGTCCGTTCTATATTCACACTGTTACACGTTGCTATACAGGAAATTCTAGTTTGAAATTCATTAGCCCTCAGAGTTGAAAGGCATTTTACCATTGTTTTCAAACATCTCATTTCACTTTTAAGAAGTCTGATACAGTCCAATTTTTTGGGTAACCTGTTTTTTTTGGGAGGGTGCCTTTCTGAAAGCTTGTAGGATTTTCTGTGTCTTGTGTACTTAAAATTTCAGTAATGTTTCTTGCTGTGGATCTTTTTAATTTTTTTGATACTTGCTGCCTCTTTTATTTTATTTTATTTTTTATTTTTTTTGAGATGGAGTCTTGTTCTGTCACCAGGCTGGAGTGCAGTGGAGGGATCTCGGCTCACTGCAACCTCTGCCTCCTGGCTTTAAGCGATTCTTATGCCCCAGCCTCCCGAGTAGCTGGGATTACAGACGTGCACCACCATGCCCAGCTAATTTTTTAATTTTTAGTAGAGACAGGGTTTTTGCTGTATTGGCCAGGCTGGTCTCGAACTCCTGATCTCATGTGATCTGCCCACCTAGGCCTCCCAAAGTGCTGAGATTACAGGCGTGAGCCACCACGGCTGACCAATGACCTGCAGTTTTAAAAGGAAATATTTTGGTATTATTTTATTGAATAACACTTGAGGACCCTCTTTCCACCTACTGCCCCCCCCCCACCAAGTTCCTGCATAAATCTCAAAAAAAAAAAATACCAGAAACATTTTCTTTCAAACCAGCTGAGTTCTAGGAGTCATATTCTCATAAAAATAGACCAGAAATTGATAACATTATTATCTTCAAAGGAAGAGTTACTGATGTATAGCTGACAGAAGTTAGGGGGAGACTTACTTTTTATTTTATACCTCTTTGTAACTTTTCAGTTTATATCATGTGCATAAATTTTTTTGTTCAAAAATATAAATTGTATAACATTGTACAATGATAATGCCTTGAATTACATAATATTTATTTAAAGTTTTGGTGTCATTGATGTAGCTCATTGTATTTTAGGGTGGCAGACATGATCATTAATAGCTATAAAATCTCATTGTCACCTCTTGTCTACATTTCTGAATCTTTTTGCAAATGGGTCTCCATATCTGTAAAACTACAGTTTTTATTTTCAACGGTAAATGAATGAAAAATTAGGCTTTCGTCTAAGTGTTAGGTCTCAGCATAGTTCCCAAAAGCCCGTATTAAGTTGCATGGTTGCTCCTAGGTTCTATAGGAAACCTACAATCATTAAGAGATCAGTAAAATAGCCACTCCATGCTATTTCTTAAGACCTTGGTAAGATGTGTGCTGTGACATGCACAGTTGTGGCATGTCATAGCTACTCAGTTGGCTTAGGCAGAAGGATCACTTGAGCCCAGGAGTTGGAGGCCAGTCGGGGCAACATAGGTTTTTTTTTTTTATGAAGAACCCTGCTTCTTAAACACATAAATTCAGCAGACATAATAAAAGTGAATGAAAAATGGTGCTGGGAGTCTGTTGGGGAAGTTCTTGGATGGCATCTGTAGAGGGTGGGATTGATTGCTAGCTAGTAGTTAGGGTCTTAAGCAGATATAAGTAATGTGGCATCATCTTGTTTGTGCTCTTGAGTTGGCAGGAAGCATTCATCATCAGTCTTGTGGCAAAGGAGTGATAGTCTTCCAGAGTACCTTTCTGTTTAGTACTGTATTTATTTTTCCAGCTGTGGACCTGGACCTGGAATTACAGGTCAAATATTGTTTTCCCCTTTGTTTCCACACATGAGGTCAGCTCACCAAAGAGAAGGGAGAGGCTTTGTATAAGAGTGTCAGGTGCTGTCCTCAGCAGCCTGCCTGCCCACCCAACCCTAGAAAAGTTTTAGGGAGGAAAGGATAGTGAGAGGACAGACCGAGTGCCAGGATGGGGTGGTAGGTGGCAAAGTACCTCCTGTCCTCATCTTTGGCCCATCAGGGTCCTGGTTTGCCCTCTCCTTCTTAATAGCCCTTTTGAAGGTAGTAGTTTACCACATGAGGCATTTCCTTTAATCTTTTAAGGGTTGATTTATCTCTATAAGGACCAGAAATTCAGAGACAGTTATTTTAGATTGTACGTTACAAAGGAGACATATAGGGTACCATTGTAAATTATATAATCTCTACTTTGAATATTGTCAGCATTTTCTTAATGTTCTTTAAGCAAATGTTTACCTAAATAGCTTGAATGATCTTTTACCCTTAGCACCTGGCTGCAGTGGAAGAAAGAAAGATCAAGTCCCTGGTAGCTCTCTTGGTTGAGACACAAATGAAGAAACTAGAGATCAAACTTCGACATTTTGAAGAGCTGGAAACTATCATGGACAGGGAGAAAGAAGCTGTAAGTATTTGGAATTTTATAGTGGTTTTTTCACAATTAAACCTTGGTCACTTTTCACAAAACACAAGTTAGATAAAATAAATGGTAGCCTGTTCTCTTGGTCTCCATGGCTAACTTCTGTCCTTTTTTCTGTTTGATTTGCCGTTTCAAAAGGATTATTAGCCAGTGATGTTAAATAAAAGGCACTCTGTTAACTCTCTAAAGCGAATTATCTAAATCTCAGCTTCTTGTACATGCTGGCTGTGAAGATACATGATGATATTAAATTCTTCCCTCTACAAAACTTAGATCTTAGAGTTATTTCATTACTTACTTGTTACCAATAAAGTAGAAACTGTATAACTCTATTATCTGATTCAGGGATTTTCTTTTTTTTTTTTTTTAAAGTTTTAATTTTTATTTTAGATTCAGAGGTACTTGTGCAGGTTTGTTACATGGATATATTGTATGATGCTTAGGTTTAGGCTTCTATTAAAGCTGTCACCCAGATAGTTAACATAGTACCCAATATGTAGCTTTTCAATCTTTCACCCTTTTCTCCTCTTCCCCTTTTGGAGTCACCAGTGTCTGTTGTTTCCATCCTTATGTCTGTGTATATACAGTGTTTAGCTCTCACTTAAAACTGAGAACATGCGGCATTTTTTGCTTCCAAGTTAATTCACTTAGAATAATGGCCTCCAGCTGCATCTATGGTGGTGCAAGGGACATAATTTCATTTTTTTTATGGCTGTGTAGTATTTCATATTGTATATGTACCACATTTTCTTTATCCAGTCCACTGTTGATGGGCACCTAGTTTGATTTCACATCTTCGCTATTGCAAATGGAGCTGCAATAAACATGCATGTGCAGGTGCATTTTTGGTAGAACAATTTATTTTATTTTCTTTTTCTTTTTTTTTGAGACGGAGTCTCACCCTGTTGCCCGGCTGGAGTGCAGTGGCACAGTCTCAGCTCACTGCAACCTCTGCCTCCCTGGTTCAAGCGATTCCCCTGCCTCAGCCTCCCGAGTAGCTGGGACTACAGGCACGCGCCACCACGCCCAGCTAATTTTTGTGTTTTTAGTAGAGACGGGGTTTCACCATGTTGGCCAGGATGGTCTCTATCTCTTGACCTCATGATCTGCCCACCTCAGCCTCCCCAAGGGCTGGGATTACAGGCATGAGCCACCATGCCCGGCCGAACAATTTATTTTCTTTTGGGTATATACCCAGTAATGGGATTACTGGGTGGAATATTAGTTATATTTTTGTTTCTTTGAGAAACCTCCAAACTGCTTTCCACAGGGGCTGAACTAATGTACAGTCTCATCAGCAGTTATATAAGTTTTCAGAGATTTTCTTGATTCCCTGACTTCTTCAAAATAAATACTAGAGAGGAGAACTTAATCTCATCTTGAGTTAGGAACCTAGTTTTCTGTTATCCTCCCTCAGATCCATCCTTGGGCTTTCTCACACTTCTCTTCCCTCACCTATACTGAATGGTAGCTGGAAGTAGGCCCATCCTGAATCTTGTACGTAGCATTCCCTGGAGCAGAAACTTTGGACATAAGGTCATGGGCCAAACAGGACCAAGAGAATTATGAAAAGGACCAAAGTGAGAGTGGAAGTCATAAAAAGTAAGAAATTTAGAAGCAGAGAAACATTTGGTTATCTTGGGAGAAGTTCTGGAGAAAAAGAGATTAAGCTCTTAGTGAAAAAAAAAAAAAAAAAAATTTATTTATTTTTATTTTTATTTTTTTTTGAAACAGAGTCTTACTCTGTCACCCAGGCTGGAGTGCAGTGGCATGATCTTGGCTCACCACAACCTCTGCCTCCCAGGTTCAAGCAATTCTCCTGTCTCAGCCTCCCAAGTAGCTGGGATTACAGGCGCGCGCCACCACGCCCAGCTAATTTTTTGTTTTTTAGTAGAGATGGTTTCACTGTGTTGCCCGGGCTGGTCTCGAACTCCTGAGCTCAGGTAATCTGCCTGCCTCAGCCTCCCAAAGTGCTAGGATTACAGGCGTGAGCCACCGCACCTGGCCAAAAATAAATTTTTGTAATGAGTTGACTAGAGAAAGAATTAGTGACTCCCTAAGCATGGGCCAAATTTGAGCCTTTAGTTAGGACTTTGTCCCTCTGACTATTTTGACTTTTTTATCTACATAAGAGATTCTGACTCCAAATGGTAGAACTTTAAAAAGAAATTATTCGAGAATACTGAACATTTTAGGATTTACATTTGCCTGAGTATCTTCTTGCATTATTTAAAGTGTTTCTTAGTGGCCAGTCCGAGCAAGTCCTCTGTTGAACTCCTCATGAGTAGCCCAGTACCTGTCACCATAGCCCATGTCCATTTTGTCCTAAGACCAGCTGGCCCCAAAAGTAGGAAGAGGCTGCTTCAGTAGCTCTCCTACCCCAACTCTATACCACCCCACCCTCAGTTCCCTGATTAGGAAGGAGCCTAGTCAGGGACTTACTGTGCTTCTCACTCCATACTCTACATCTGTCATTGAGCTTCTGTCTCTGTAAGCATCTCTCACACCATTGACCGTCTCCTGCCCCCGGAGCTCATGAGACCCTGGTTTCATCTCTGTCACCCTCTGTGTATGCTGGACCAAATGCAGGCTTCTTCACAGCCTTACTGTCTTTGCCACCTGTTGTGCATCCTGCTTCTCTGGCCAAGAAGGCCCTTTGCCCCACTTTTTGGCTACCTCCTGCATTCCTCAGCTGTGGGTGGCATGGCCTTCACATTTACTGCTGTGGCAGCCTCACAGAGCACTTAATTGCACTGTAATCACCAGTTCATGGGTTCGCATTTCTGTACCAGAGTATATACTTTTTGAGGGCAGGGACTTAATCAGATGTCTTTGTTAACACAGAAGTAGCACATCACAGGCCCTTACTTAAATGAGTGTGTGTCAGCATTGTTGCCGTAGTTGGGAAAGTGGAAAGGATAATCCACCCTTAGAGACTTAGTTTAATGAGGGAAACAGTCAACAAATAAGGACAATACAGTATGTTTGTATAGTACAGCAGTTGTACAGATGCTGCTATAGGAACAGAAAGGAGGAATCCCCAGGAGATGGGGAGAGGGAGAAGTTATCAGAGAAAACGTCCAACAGGTGGAGCTTTAGGGAATGAGTCTTTGTGTTTATCTTTCTCTAATAAGCTTTCCTTTTGACATTTTACAGATTTTCTTAGAGGGCCTGGAGTAATAGGGGGCTATAATATAGCAGAGTGGATTATTGGCATATGCAGGATTCAAATGATGATTGGGTAGATCCCACTGGCAGTAAGACGTCTTGCTGTCATTTGCAAAGCATAACTGATCCATTAGCCTTGAATATTGAGTCAACCCTGAGCACTTACAGAATATATCTAGTTTGGCAAGGAGCTCTTTCCTCAGCACTAAGTTGCTTTCTCTTCAAAGAATGAACCTGCAGGTCCCCCGGTTTTTTAAATCTTCTGTTGGACCTGTTGTCTGTCCCCTAAGAAGAGCAGAGTTCGCATCCCCTTTCCGTTTTTGTCCATTGGCCCCCAGACACCAAGGGGCAGTGTATAACCGCACCACTTCTCTCAGCCCTGCAGAAGTTTCCTTGTGTGGTGTATATTTTTTAAATAACTACTTAAATTATATAACTTCACTATTTTTTCTCTTTTGACTTTTTTCTGGGGGGACAGGGCTCACTCTGTTGCCCAGGCTGGAGTGCAGTGGTGCAGTCATAGCTCACTGCAGCCACAAACCCTTGGGGCTCAAGTGATCCTCCCTCCTCAGCCTCCCAGGCAGCTGGGACTACAGGCATGAGACACTGTGCCCAGCTAATTTTTTTTTTTTTTTAAATATTGACAGGATCTTGCCATGTTGCCCAGGCTGGTCTCAAACTCCTTGCCTCAAGCCATCCTCCCACCTTCTCCTCTCAAGGGGTTTGGATTACAGGCATGAGCTGCTGTGTCCAGCTTTTTGACTTTTAAAAAATGTTACTTTCTTATCAGATCACACACAATATTTCATAAATATTTTCTGAATAAAACAACACAGCTGAAAATGTTGGGAAAATACCCTCTGGACTCCATCCCAGTATACAACGCTGCTCTGCTTGAATTCTTCCATGGTAGACTGTTATTTTCTTAATCAGCATTTGGTGTCAGCTGTTTGTGGCAGGAAAATTCTTTGTATGAGACAGTCCCTACCCCTACTGAATGAATGTCAGTAATCCAACTGTATTAGTTATAAATTGCCATGGTTTCTGAGTAAGTGATTCAAAAAAGTAAGAGTATGAAAAAGCACACAAAATGGGAGCTATAATGTTCTTTATAATGTAAACATGCGAGTCACATCCCTTCTGCCACATCCTGTTGGTCACAGACCAACTCTGGATCTGGGGTAGCTGAATAGTTTCAGTGGGGATGGTGTAAATATTAGAAAGCAGGATCATTGGCAACCAGCTTGGAGACCTGTTCTCAGACCAACCAAAATGGGTCATTTGAACTTCAAAATGCCACCTGCTCATTTTGTGTATAATTAAGACATAACCTCTTTCTCACTTTAGCACTAGCATCCTATCCTTCCCTGTGGGAAGCAAAGCTATGAATGTTTTTCTACTGACGATTTCCACACAGAATTCTTGTGAAAATTGAGAGAAGTATGGCATATGCCTGGCACAGTGTCTAGCACATACATAGTAAGTGTTTGGTAAATATATGCCTCCCATTATGCAAACCAGTAATCAACAAATATGTACAAAATTCTTAAGATTCATAAGCCATTGTTGGCTTTGTGAGCATTTATTGGGTCAGTTACTATGCCAAAGCACTTTAAATGGATTTACTCACTTTATTTCCCAGCAAACTATGTGAGGAAGCCATAAGCAAGAAAATAATGTTTGCCTTGAATCCCCTTATTCAAGAATCCAGCAGTGATGTTGGATGACAACATAAGCCACTTCTTTGTTAGCCCTTCTTACATTCCAGACTGGAGCTTGAACCTGGTAGGTTGTATACCTCAGATCACATGGGTCAGAAATGACAGAGCCAGATCTCAAACCTGTTTGTTCAGCTCTCTGTATTTATCTAGTTCTTCACAATTTATAAAGAAATGAGCTTTTGCTATTTCATTTTAACCTAGGGACTCTGAGATATATATGCTTCTGTCATCCTTCTATTATGAATCAATAAAGTTGATACTCCAGACAGTGAATAGATCGGCTAGGAGTAGAGGCACCCAACTCTCCACCTCCCACACTGCCTCAGTTCATTTTAGAGTGCACTCTTGCTCATCTTAACCTAGTAAGCAGTAGCTTTAGGATAACGTTTTTTTAAATGGAACGTTTGGTTTTGTTTAAATAGCAAAAGGTTTCAGAAATTAAGACTCAAAATCAAATATAAAGCTTTTTTTTTTTTTTTCCTCTAATGACTTAAAGCCAGATGTTCTTTTTAGTCTTAAGTAATTGTAACTAAATGTAATCATATAAAAATTTCAGGACCAGGCATGGTGGCTCATGCCTGTAATCCCAGCACTTTGGGAGGCCAAGGCGGGAGGATCACCTGAAGTCAGGGGATCGAGACCAGCCTGGCCAACGTGGTGAAACCCTGTCTCTACTAAAAATACAAAAATTAGGTGGGCGTGGTGGTGGGCACCTGTAATTCCAGCTATTCGGGAGGCTGAAGCAGGAGAATCACTTGAACCCAGGAGGCAGAGGTTTCAGTGAGCCGTGATCGCGCCATTGCACTCTAGGCTGGGCAGTAAGAGCAAAACTCTGTCTTAAAAAAGAAAAGAAAAGAAATCGTGTACCTTCAGAAAAGAGGGACTATTAGGGAACTCGGAACTGTGAGAAACCCAGACCCTGTACTTAAGGAAGTTAAAGGATGGATGAGACATTGACTCAAAGAAACCAAATACTATGAGATGATGGGGCTATGAAAATTCAGAGAAAGGGGAGGTCATGGTCAGCTCAGATTATCAAGGTAAGATTCCTGGAGGAGGAGGATTGATAATGATTTGTAAGAAAGGCCCAGCTCTTGAAATATGAAAAGAATGATTGCTTAGGAGACTGGAGAGTCAGCCTGCCTTGATAGTTTTTGTGGTAGATAAAATGATTTATTTGTTCATATGCCAAATACTCACTGAGCATCTGTCCTCCAGGCATACAGCTACTGAGGATACAGTGGTAGATAAAACCCAACAAAGATCTCTGCCTTGGTGGATCTCAAATAATTAGAAACCATGAGTGAATTAAGGAAGTTATATAAGTAATAAGATATTATGCTGCATATATATAGGTATACATACAAGCTTTGTGTGTATGTTATGGGCTGAGTCGGGGGGAGATTAGGAGTGGCAGGGAAGGGATTTCTGTTTTGAGTGGTGTCATCAGATTAGGACTTATTGAGAAACTGACAGTTGATGGGCAAGCACTTCCAGGTGCTGGAAACAGCCAGTGCAGAGGCCCTGAGGCAGGAGTATGACTTGTTCAGAAACAAGGGAGTAGGTGGGTGGGCTGGAGCATAAATGAGTCAAGGGAGTTAGGAGCATAAAGTCAAAGAGATCATGGTGACCAGATCACAGAAATCCTTGAAAGCCGTCCAGAGGCCTTTTTGCTTTACTCTGAAATGTGGAATAATTGCGGGACCTTGAGTTGAGGACTGAAGTGATCTTCCTTACAGTTTATCAGGGATCACTCTGTCTACTATGTTAGAGAGAGTAAATTATAAGGCAGCAAGGTCAGAATCAGGGAGACTTGGTGTGGAGGCTGTTAGGTTAGTGCATGTGAGATATGGTGGCTTGGACCAGGGTGTCAGCCATGGAAGTGAAGAGAAATGGTGAAGTTCTAGATGGAATTTGAAGATAGAGATAATGGGCTATCCTCACAAATAGTAAGTTTAGAAAAGTTTGTTATATTTTATGACAAACTAAGGAAGAAAGAACAGCAAAAAAGAATTTCATAGTGTCCCAGGGTAATTATATTTAACTTTGTTTTCTGTGTAGTTGTAGTAATTCATCTCTGTCCTGCCTGTCATACAATTGAATCTATTGTTCAACATTTGCTATTACATTAAAGATAGTTTTATTTGAGATTAGAAAGCCATACCCAGTAGCAGGTTCAGTTCTGAAGCAGAAAGACATGTGGCCTCATGAAGCAAGCACACTGCAACAAAGATAAAATGACCAGTCACAATAATGATGCAGGCTCCCTTTTTGGATTTCTGCTACCAGAAGTACACATGGAAGTAGCAAAATGCAATTATATTGTTTTCTTTTACCTCACGTATGAAAAGGGATGGATATGTCTGTTTTGGATTTGGGGTTTTTTCAGTGAATTTCTCATCACTGATACAAAGCATTGAAAAGGAAGGTGTGATTATTTACTTTAGCTCTGAGGCTTCAAGTCTCAGCTGATATTTCAGTCCTTGGCATTATAGATAGATTTTTGTGGCCCTCACTGTCTTTTACTCTTTCCCACCCCCCTCCCTACTTTATGCAAATAGAAGGGAGAAGAGCTTTGTGTGAACTTCAGCTGCACTTGCAGCTGTGTCTGCGTTTGGTGTCTTGGTGTTGAAAAGTGCTCTGTTGTGTTAGATTTCGCTTGGATACGGCTGCTTTATACATACACAGTGAAGAGGAAGAGGAAGGCAGGTTTTTTGAAAGCAGGGGAAGTGGGGGCTCAGGATGTGTCTTCAGAGCAGGGCCATAGGCAGCCTTGTATGAAAAACTGGGTTCACTGGAGCCTATTTTTTTGTTATTGAAAAATATGTATGTGATATTTTAAATTTTCGAATCATAAATAAAAAGTTCTGGCCAGGCGCGGTGGCTCATGCCTGTGCACTTTAGGAGGCCGAGGCAGGCGGATCACTTGAGGTCAGGAGTTCAAGACCAGTCTGGCCAACATGGTGAAACCCCATCTCTGCTAAAAATACAAAAATTAGCTGGGTGTGGTAGTGGGCACCTGTAATGCCAGCTACTTGGGAGGCTGAGGGAGGAGAATTGCTTGAACCCGGAAGGCGGCCACTGCACTCTAGCCTGGGCGACGGAGCGAGACTCCGACTCAAAAAAAAAAAAAGGCGGGGGGGAAAGGTTCTCCTACTCCCAGTTTCATTTCTATGGATGATCACTGTTAATAGTTCGTATCTTTCAGAACATTTTAAATGTGTTTATACATGATCACAAAGTCATTTTTATATACTTGGATTATCTTATAAATATTTTTATTGCAACTTGTTTTTTCCCCCATTCAGGTTATCTTATGTAACTGAACATCAAAAAGAATGCCTTGATGACCATCCTTACACATGCATACGTACAATATTCTAGGACAGATTTCCAGATGCCTAATCACTGGGTCATTGGTTAAGTGCATTTAAAGTATGACCAGTACTGGCAATTTTCTCTCAGAAATTCCTAGTTAATACTCTCTGATTGCCACAAAAGTGAATGTAGTCTTCAACTTGATTTAATAAAAATAAGGTGTCTAGAACAAGAAAAGTAATTTTATTTGCATGATGAGGCCAGTACATGCTGGCAAGCTCTGCTGCATCTGCCACAGAGCAGAGATGGCCCTCATGGAGCCAACTGGTAGCCTGTTATTTGGGCATTGCTTTCTACTCATAGGACGTGTTTAGCCCCACATTAGAACTTTTGGTTTAAACTGGGTTCTCTTTCAGGTTTATGTATGTGTTTAATCACTTATTCTTTCTAATTCTTCTAATTACGTTTTTTAAATTACCTTCTAAGTTTTAAAATGACAGCTGAAACTCAGAAAACAAAGAGGATAATACAGGCTAGCTCATGTTGTAGGCAAGGAAAATTGGGCAAATTTTTCTTCCCAGCTTGGCCCTCTCATCCTCTTATTAGTAGATTCTTTTTTTCTTTCCAAGGTTAATACCTTGATACTAAGGGAAGCCCTCAAAGAAAGGCTAGTTTGGTTAAAAACAGAACCCAAAATTCAGCTAGGTAATGCAGAGATCAAAATTTCCTTTTAGAGTCACTGCTCCCTCCAGTAGCAGTTCAGCTCCCTTATAAAGCATATCTTGACCTAAATTCCATAGTTCTTACATAACAGTAGGACTACAGCCAAGCTGTTCAGACCAGTAGTCACTCAACAAAAACATAGATAAGAGGATGTTTTCTGGCCACCTCTTAAGCAAATTCAGAGTCCTAAATTCCTAGAAAGAATGATTAGAAGAAAGCAAAACCAAGAATCCGTAGCCAGAATATTTAGATTTCCCACCCCACCATTTACAATCATTTTGCCTCTTTCTTACTAATCTGATTAGTCTTCCTGCAGAACTGGACTTCCAGAAGATTCTCTTGCTGTTTACATCTTACATCTCCCTTCTCATCATGCACACAGGAAACTGAACCACGCCAGGCTTTACCCTTTTCAGATCACCTTTCCCAGAAAATGAAGAGCCCACCCTAGACTATTAGGACCATGGTAGAACCCTGTCTTGCTTGATCCTGGTAACCCTCAACCTCTCTCAAAATGTTTTGTTTCAGAAGATCTCCCTCTCCATAAGGAAAGTCTACAAGCCAGTTACCAAAATCCAGGACATAAGCTATACCATTTACGCTCTTTATTTGTTCTCCTCTTCGCCTGCTCATGCATCTTTTCTTCATACTGTGTTCATGGCCTGTCTTCCCACACCCCATCTGTCCATGGAAATACCCTAGTTGCTACTCCTATAACCAGTGATGCTTCTCACTCAATTTCACAGGGATTTTCCCCAATCAGCCCTGTGCCAAAGGCCCAGATTTTTAGGCTAATTCTCATGCTTATTCCATCTAGTTTTTGCAAGTAATAGTGTATAGTGTTTATCCACAGAACTTGCTGCCCCCAAAAGCAAAAATGTTATACTTCCCTAACCTATTAAATGCCTCAGAATAGTGCTATTGGACAGAAATATGTGAGCCATACATATAACTAAAATTTTCTAGTAGCCAAATTAAAAACAGGTGAAATGATGTTTTACATAATCCAATATATGTAAAACCTACATATATACATTGTTTCTATATGTAATTTATGTGAACAATTTTTCATATTAAGTCTTCAAATTTTACTGTGCATCACCGACAGCACATCTCATTTCATGTTAGCCACACTTCAAGTGCTCAGTAGCTGTGTGTGGCTTATAACTTCTGTATTGGACAACACAGCACTAGAAAATAATTCCCAGTGACTCAGATTTTTCTATGAAAATGATGGGATGGAGACATTATTGAAAAGAAGTGGGTTTATTAACCCTCCTTATGCTTATGATTTTTATACTACCAGAGATCTGGATTTTCATTTTCCTGCATGTTCAGGTTGATTTTCTTTATCATCCCTGAATTAAATTAATTTAGGATAGGCTTCATTCTCTGAACTAAACATGTAATATTGTATTTCTGTTTATTCTCATTTGGGTGCCAGAAAGATTATCTTGAATATTGAAATGCTTGTAGTCGTTAAACTAAGATTCATGCAAATTTTTTTATAGGCAACTAAAATATTCCATGAATGTGTCACCAAGTATAATTTTGGGTACTTGAAAGCTAAGATTTGCAGTGGCACTGCCAAAGTTCCACATAGAGAAATGCATATCTTTGCAGCTAAGGCCACGTCAACTCATGCAGAGTAATTTAACTCTGGTGTTATGTTCTAAAATAGACGATAACCAAAAGAGTATCACATCCAAAAGAGAGCACATCGGAAAGTTGGGTGAACTTGAAATGTTAACATCTGAGGAACTATTACAAGGACAAGAGAGGCTCGTTTTACCTGGGGAAGACTCAGACAGCCATAGAAAGTATTTTTAGATATCTAGTCGGGCGCGGTGGCTCACGCTTGTAATCCCAGCACTTTGGGAGGCCGAGGCGGGCGGATCACGAGGTCAGGAGATCGAGACCACGGTGAAACCCCGTCTCTACTAAAAATACAAAAAAATTAGCCGGGCGTGGTGGCGGGCACCTGTAGTCCCAGCTACTCGGAGAGGCTGAGGCAGGAGAATGGCGTGAACCCGGGAGGCGGAGCTTGCAGTGAGTCGAGATTGAGCCACTGCACTCCAGCCTGGGTGAAAAAGCGAGACTCCGTCTCAAAAAAAAATAAATAAATAAAATAAATAAATAGATACCTAAAGGCCTGCCAAACATAGAGGGGATTACATGTGTCCAAGTGAGCCCAAAGAGCAGTAGCCCTACTGCGGGAAGATTACAAGGAAAGACTTAGACTCAACATGGAAAAGACTTTGACCATGGTAACAGATGTCCAAATGGAAATATGCTACTCAAGAAATAATGCCTTTGTTCTCACTGTAGAAGGTGCAGGAAGTGAGGTGGTGATGTCAGTGTGATGGGATAGAGGGAATTCAGGCATTATGTAGTTGTCCTTTGTGTTATCCAATCCTGAAAGCCTCTTCTGTCGTCATTTCTCTTCCACTTCTTTTACTTACAGCTAGAACAACAGAGGCAGCAGTTGCTTACTGAACGCCAAAACTTCCACATGGAACAGCTGAAGTATGCTGAATTACGAGCACGACAGCAAATGGAACAGCAGCAGCATGGCCAGAACCCTCAACAGGCACACCAGCACTCAGGAGGACCTGGCCTGGCCCCACTTGGAGCAGCAGGTCACCCTGGCATGATGCCTCATCAACAGCCCCCTCCCTACCCTCTGATGCACCACCAGATGCCACCACCTCATCCACCCCAGCCAGGTAAGAGGAAGGACCTGCTCTTGGAAAAAGCTTACGGTCACTACAGAGGCACAGAGCATCATTAGGGCCAACCACACAGTTGGTGTTTTCTGATGAAGACTGCTCAAAATTTTCATTGTCATCTAGAAAATTGTAGGCATGTGAGATTTACGGTTATCGCCACATGAAGCCTTCCATGTTCTTTTTCTCTTGGTATGATGCCTTTTTGTTGAGTAGGTCGGCCTCTGAATGGACAGTAATATCTCAGAGTTCATTCAGAATTTATCTTTGGATTGTTGATACTTTTAAAAAAATAGACATTTTCAAAGATAAACACACACAACACAGCAAACTCCCATGACCTGGTTTCAACAACCATCATCTTTCTGCCACTTTTACTTTTTGTTACGGAAATCTTCAACCATAGATAAATTAGAGAGAATAGTATGATAATCCCCCATGTACCTATTGGACAGCTTCAAAATTATCAACATTTTTGAGTCTGTTTTTATCTTTTCCTCCTCACTTTGGGAAATGAGATAGACTTCAAATATATCTGTAACCAGTGGGAGTCAATTTTTTTTTTTTTTTTTTTGAGACGGAGTCTTGCTCTGTCGCCCAGGCTGGAGTGCAGTGGCGCGTCTTGGCTCACTGCAAGCTCCGCCTCCCGGGTTCACGCCATTCTCCTGCCTCAGCCTCCCGAGTAGCTGGGACTACAGGCTCACACCACCACACCTGGCTAATTTTTTTGTATTTTTAGTAGAGACAGGGTTTCACCGTGTTCGCCAGGATGGTCTCGATCTCCTGACCTCGTGATCTGCCCGCCTCAGCCTCCCAAAGTGCTGGGATTATAGGCGTGAGCCACCATGCCTGGCCGGGAGTCTTATTCTTTACATAACTATCATCACCATCCAACAAAAGTAACCATAATTCCTAATATCATTCGTTAAATATCTTTTGAGTGCTTAGTTTGTTTGAATCAGTATTCAGTTAAGATTCACACATTTGTTGACATGTCTCTTAAAAATCTATGTGATAATTCACCTTCCTTTTTTTGTGCCATTTATGTGTTGAAGAAACCAGGGTTTTTCCACAGTGTAGCTGTGCCTGATTATACACCAAAGGTGCATAGTGTCATGTCATATGTCCTTCTAACCCCCACACACAAACACATTTCCTATAAACCAGACGATTGCTCAGGTTCAAATTCACACTTTTTTTTTTTCTTTTTTTTTTTTTTTTTTAAAGACCCTGTCTCGCTCTGTTTCCTGGGCTGGAGTGCAGTGACATGGTCATGGCTCACTGCAGCCTCAACCTCCCAGGCTCAATCAATCCTCCCATCTCAGCCTCCTGACTAGCTGTGACTACAGGCACATGCCACCACACCTGGCTAATTTTTGGTTTTGTTTTTATAAAGATAGGGTTTCGCCTTGTAGCCCAGGCTGATCTTGAACTTCTGGGCTCAAGCAATCCTCGCGCCTTGACCTTCCAAAGTGCTGGGATTACAGGCATGACCTCTACCACACCCAGACAAGATTCACTTATGAGGTCAGGCATTCTTGTAATGTCAGTTTTTCTTTTTGTGATAATTAAGATTGATGAATAGTTCTGGTGTTGTCAGTCGGATTCATTCATTATAAAAATCCCTATTCGACTAAATTGTTTTAGAATTGAGCGTTCAGAATTGCTTCTTAAATTAGCTATTTTAGGCCGAGCGCAATGGTTCATGCCTGTAATTCCAGCACTTTGGGAGGCCGAGGCGGGCGGATCACCTGAGGTCAGGAGTTCGAGACCAGCTTGGCCAAAATGGCAAAACCCCCTGTCTACTGAAAATACAAAAATTAGCCAGGTGTAATGGTACACATCTGCAGTCCCAGCTACTCAGGAGGCTGAGGCACGGGTATTGCTTGAACCTAGGAGGCGGAGGTTGCAGTGAGCCAAGATTGCGCCATTGCACTCCAGCCTGGGTGACAGAGCGAGACTGTGTCTCAATTAGTTACCCTGAAAATCAGTTCTTATAGGAAAGCCTGGATAAATGCTTCATATTTTCCCTCTATTGGTTATCTGTATAATGAGTTGCTGCCCCCCAGTAACCAAAGGTGACCAGCGAAGGGTTTTTTGTGTATATTTTTAATATTATAAAATTATAAATTTTTAAATATTTTGTGTGTTTCAGTCTATCATAGATACTATTTGTGTTTCTTATTGCTTCTTAAAAGAGGTTGGGTCTTGCTGAGTTGCCCAGACTGGACCCAAATTCCTGGGCTCAAGCAATCCCCCTGCCACAGCTTCTGAAGTAGCTGGATTATAGGCACGTTCCACTCTGCCTGGCTTTTTTTGATGCTACAATTATCCCACATTTGTAGCTTGTTTCGAGTTGGCTATTATTTACTAAATTTTAACTACTTTGAAAGTTGAACTCATAGTTCCTTCAAGCTTAACTGCCAGCATCATTAAAACCTAGGATGTACTTTTAATTCCATTTCAACCCCCAAACCCCACATTCCTTCTCTTCTTAGAGGGCAATATGTATGGGTGTGTGCTGTGTATTATGTTAGTCTAATGAAAGTCATCTTGTAAGATTTTTATAGTTTGCTTATCCACAGTAATATACCAAGTGCTTAGAGCCAAAGTTTGTGCTTTTGGGGATGGGATGCAAATTCTCTGGCCAAGTCATGGTATTATCAACACACTTATTCACAACCCAAAATATATTTGAGGCTGTAGTTTTAGTAGTTTTTGTTGGCTTTACCGAAAAACAGGGCTAAGTTTACTTTGGGAAGCTTTCGTTTACACACACTCACAGGATTAATTTGCAATCATGAGATTTACTACCATCATCAGACTTGCCACTCTAAATGACATTTGTGGAGGTAGCCTTAGAAGTTTACCCTGCTCACAACAACAAGATGCATTCTTTCTCACTCTTATTCTCTGTCTACTTGAGTGGATCTTAAATTCTCTGTATGGAATCTGATTTTCTCCAGCGTTAAACTTTCAAAAGATACAAATGCTTAACAGAGTGCACATCTCAAAGTAATTTTTCAAAAACAATAGTTATTTAAAAATTAAATTACTAGGCCAGGCTTGGTGGCTCACACCATTAATCCCAGCACTTTGGGAGGCCAAAGCTTGAGGATCGCTTGAACCCAGGAGTTTGAGACCAACCTGGGCAATATAGAGAGAAGCTGTCTCTACAAAAAAAAAAAAAAAAAAAAAAAAATAGCCAGGTGTGGTGGCACATACCTGTAGTCCTAGCTACTCAGGAGGCTGAGGCTGGAGGATCACTTGAGCCCAGGGGTTTGAGATTGCAAGTGAGCTGTGATTGTGACACTGCACCATTACACTCCAGCATGGGCAACAGAGTGAGACCCTGTCTCTGAAAAAATAAATAAATAAATAAAAATTCAGTTTCTAAAATACTAGGATAAACTTTTAAGAGGAAGTTTACTGTAGCTACTTGATATTTGGCTCTTGATGGTGCTAAAGCATCATATTCACATTAACTGCTCACAGAACATCTAAGGAGCACTAGCATCTGCATTTACTTTGTAAAAGATGGGCAGAGAGGTGCATCTACTTCCTTCCCTAAATGAGATTTTGGTGATAATAGGTGTTTGTATGCCATGCCCCTCACCCACATTGTTTCACTTATTTCTCATTCTCACCTTACAGTTGAAGAACTGATGCATGGCAAGGCCGCATAGCTTTGCTGCATGGTAGAGCCAGGATTCACACTGAGCTCCATCTGATTCCAAAGTGAGGCCAGTGCCACAGTGCTGCCTCCCGTGACAGAAGACTAAGGGGATTTACAGCAGATTCAGATACAGCTATTCTAGTGAAGCAGTTCCAGCAAACTAGAGTTCATAAAAATAGTCTTTGGAAGAGAAATAGGTCATTTTAATCTTTTTACTTTTTCACAAAAATAGACTTTTCTAAAGTGAATTTGTAAAGAAAAGAATTATTGAGTGCAGTGCATGATGAGAGGTTTTTTTTTTTATTTTTAGTCTGACAAGATAGTCTCATGATTTTTTATTGAAATAAAATGTACATTTTGGATAATGCACAATCATAAATATTCAGCTGAGTTTTTTTTTTATTTCCTTTATACTTGCAGAATTGATGAGTTTTAACAGAGAATATTCATGTATAACCAACACACAGAGGCCCTCATCATACTCAGTCGCCTTCCCTTCCAAGGATAACAACTGTCCTGACTTCTAGCACCATAGACTAGTTGGGCTGGTTGAATGTTATCTGAATGTAACCACAATGATACTTATTATGTCTGGCTGCTTTCCTTGTTTTGTTTTGTTTTGTTTGAGACAGAAAGGGCCTTACTCTGTCACCCGGGCTAGAGTGCAGTGACATTATCAGGGCTCACTGCAGCCTCAACCTGCCAGGCTCAAGCCATCCTCTCACCTCAGCCTCTTGAGTAGCTGGGACCGCAAGTGCACACCACGACACCCCACTGCTTTTTAAATTTTTTTGTAGAGACATGGGCTCACTATATTGCCCAGGCTGGTCTTGAACTCCTGGGCTCAAGCAGTCCTCCCACCTCTGCCTCCCAAAGTGTTGGGATTATAAGCATGAGCCACCATGCCCGGCCACGTCTGGCCTCTTCCACTCAACACTGTATATCTGAGATGTATCCACATTGTTGTTAGTGGTTGTACATTTGTTCCTTCTGTTTGCTATACAGTGTTCTGTGGCTGTACTATTTGTCTGTTGTTTTGGACATTTGACTGATTTCTGGATTTTAGTTATTATGAATAGTTTGTGCTGTTGTGAAATACACGAGCACATCTTTTGATAAGACATATATGTACATTTCTGTTGTATATATCCCTAAGGTGTAGAATTGAGTATTTATGAACCTAAGAGTGGATCATAGGATATGCATATGTTCAGATTAATAGATACTGCCAAACTTTTTGCAAAGTGGTGGTGCCTGTTTACACTCTAGCAGTATGTGAGAGTTCCAGCAATTCAAGATAATAATTTTTCCAAATTACCCCTTTTGTTGGGTTGCTTTGGAGTTTGAATATAAAATCAAGTCTGTTAAAGAGTAAAATTAAGAGCAACAGCACATTAGGCTGGGCGTGGTGGCTTAGGCCTGTAATCCCAACACTTTGGGAAGCCAAGGCAGGTGGATCACTTGAGGCCAGGAATTCAAGACCAATATCTGGCCAACACGGCAAAACCCTATCTCTACTAAAAATAGAAAAATTAGCTGGGTATGGTGGCACACACCTGTAATTCCAGCTACTCAGGAGGCCGAGGCACGGGAATTGCTTGAACCCAGGAGGCAGAGGTTGCAGTGAGCCGAGGTCATGCCACTGCACTCCAGCCTGGGCAACAGGGTGAGAGATCCTATCTCAAAAACAAACAAACAAACAAAAAAAACAGTGAATTAAACCCACTATTCCACTATTTTAAAGTTACCAGTTCAGAAAAAGCTGGTTCTAACACGTAGGTCTGATAGACCATATTCTAAAGGTCAGCTAAAAAGGACTTTCAAACCAAGGCAAGTAAGATTGTCCGTAACATTTTGGGGCCAGAATGGCTTTAGTCTCTTGAGTTGCCACAAGGTAAGGTAAGAACTATGAGCAGGTCCTTCCAACTCATGACTCCTAAGTTCCAGAAAAATTAACAGGCCACAGCTTACATTGGGAGCTGAAGATTATCTGGGTCAGTTGGCTGTCTTTGGTATTTGGCTAGACTTTATGATATATGATGGGAATTATCAGCTTCTGGGTGCCAGTAAGGTTGGGGAAGTGCTGAGAGGAGGGACTAGGCAGATTTATTACCAAGTGGTTAATTTTTCATCTCTTTGGCCTCTGTATAAGTATGCAGATAAGTTACATGTAATTTTTCTCTACAAAACTCTCCATCAGTTAGTGGTAGAGCCTGTTAAAGTAGCAGCTTGGTATTATGAATCTGCTAGGCTCTTAAACACTTATGGACTTCTAGGTATGAGTGTAGCTGGTATGAGGCGGCACCTGTACATACCCCATTTAGTTTGTACCAATACCTCTCTAAGTTCTTCAGCCCCTCTGCCCTGTCCCCTACCTTTGATTCATCAAATGCTTATAATTTTTGTTTAGAGACTACTGTGTGCATGCCTCTATTGCTCTTCCTTGGCTCTTATTATTTGGTCCTATTCCTAACTCACCTGATAACTCCAACTTTTGGTAGATTTTGATCCTATCTCTTATAGTGTCCCAATTTGGTTTCTTCCTACCAAACAAAAAGGCACGGGAAGTATCTGTAGTAGAATGTTTCTGGTATCCAGTTGGCAAATGGAAACTGAAGGTTGGCCCCACCTGTTCTTAGACCACCTTTAGGTTTTGTTGATCTTAATGAAATACACAGCACTGCATTTCATTCCTTTTCTTTTAAACTATAAAATTGTATCGAATGATGCCTACATTAAGATTCTCCCTATAAGACTGCCATTCCAGAAGGCAAAAGGTGAATAGTCATAATAGGAACCAGTTCTTATTAAGCACATGTGTGGTATTCCCTTGACCACACCCTGGGCCATGGTATCTGTTAATATGAAAGCACATGGGGAACCACAGAGGAGAATGGCCTAGGTGGTGGCTGCTGTTTGCTGAGGTGTGCTGCTTACTCGAGCAGAAGGGCACCTCTGACTGCTTGGGATTCCTTTTTTTTTTTTTTTTGAGCAGAGTTTTGCTCTTGTCACTCAGGCTGGAGTGCAATTTTGAAGTCTCGGCTCACCGCAACCTCTGCCTCCCAAGTTAAAGCAATTCTCCTGCCTCAGCCTCCTGAGTAGCTGGGATTACAGGCACCTGCCACCATGCCCAGCTAATTTTTTTATTTTTGGTAGAGACAGGGTTTCACCATGTTGAGCAGGCTGGTCTTGAGCTCTTGACCTCAGGTGATCCACCCACCTCAGCCTGCCAAAGTGCTGGGATTACAGGTGTGAGCCACTGCACCCGGCGGGATCTCCTTTAAGTTGAGATGGTCAGGACTGTAGGAACATTAGCACATGTTTAAAGGAAGATTACCTATCATTAAGTTAGAAGGAAATGACAGAAATCTAATATATAATTACAGTGGTAAGCTCTGCTCTCCATAGGCATGGATGTATTTTAGTAGAGACAAGGTCTCACTATGTTGCTCAGGTTAGTCTCAAATTCTTGAGCTCAAGTGATCCTATCCCTTGGCCTCCCAAAGTGCTGGGACTATAGGAGTGAGCCACTAGGCCTAGCCCGTCCTAGGCATTTGTAATAAATGAGGCACTCTTGAATATTCCTGCCTCATGGATCTTACAGTCAGCTGCCTGCATTGGAGAAGCCTTTGTGTGTACTCTATGTGTGAAAGCAGAGAGAAAGAACATGTTTGATTTAAATATTTTCATTGTTTCCTCATTATTAATGGTGTAAGAATTTTTGGAAGTGCCTAGAAAATCAGAATAGAATTGGTCTGATTTGATGAGAACTCAGACATAATACAGTGATATTCTAATGATAAAGCTAGAATGGGCTGGAAATGATGGCTCACGCCTGTAATCCCAGCACTTTGGGAGGCCAAGGCAGGCAGATTGCTTGAGCTCAGGAGTTCGAGACCAACATGGCGAAACACTGTCTCTACAAAAATAAAAAAAATTGCCTGGTGTGGTGGTGTGTGCCTGTGGTCCCAGCTACTTGGGAGGCTGAGGCAGAAGGATCACTTGAGCCCAGGAGGTCAAGGCTTGCATTTAGCCAAGATTGTGCCACCGCACTCCAGCCTGGGCGATAGAGCAAGACTCTGTCTTTTTAAAAAAACTGGAACTCTTTTTTGAGACAGGGTTTTGCTGTGTCGCCCAGCCTGGAGTATAGTGGTGCAGTCATGGCCCACTGCAGCCTCGAATTCCTGGGCTCAAGCAATCCTCTCACCTCAGCCACCTGAGTAGCTGGGACTACAGGCATGTGCCACCACACCCAGCTACACTTGGCTTTTTAAGCCCCTCAGACCTACTTACACAACCCTACCTCATGAGAAATAAAGCTCAGGAAAGGATTACAACTAACCATCACTTTCTAACCCACCCCTGGACTCAACCCCACACCGAAAAAGAAAAGCAATAGTCTGGCCAGGCGTGGTGGCTCATGCCTGTAATCCTAGCACTTTGGGAAGCCGAGGTGGGTGGATCACCTGAGGTCAGGAGTTCGGGACCAGCCTGGGCAACATGGCGAAACCCCATCTCTACTAAAAGTACAAAAATTAGCCAGGCGTGGTGGCAGGCACCTGTAATCCCAGCTACTCAGGAGGCTGAGGCAGGAGAATCGCTTGAACCCAGGAGGCAGAGGTTGCAGTGAGCCGAGATCACACCACTGCAGCACTCCAGCCTGGGCGACAAGAGTAAGACTCCATCTCAAGAAAAAAAGAAAAAAGCAGTAGCCCATCACATCAGCCAAGATTTTATTATCTGCGGTGCCTTTGGTCCTACTTACATCATGTGATAACAAGTCTGCCATGCTACTTTCCGGAGTAGCAGGTTACCCTCACAAAGAGAACAGTGAGGGCCCAGTCTTCAACAAAGAGAGTCTGTCACAGGCACTCCCAGGAAGCTGCTATGGGGAAGGCACAGTCTCTGAGGAGCCTGGGCTTCCCCTCACTTGGCCCTGATTTTGTTATTTCCGTTCTCCAGGGGACTCAGCCAGAGGATGTGCTATAGACAGTTAGAAATGGATTGATGAAATATGCTCAAGACTGGAAGTTCACAGGTTCCCTCTCCTAGATTCACTTTCTTTTCCTACCCTCCTTTCCCAACCCAAAGTATAAAATTAAGGTCCTTTACTAATATTCCATTAAGTGTCATGAGTGTAATGCTTTAGTAAAAGATGTAATAAACCTGAGAGAGAATGAGGGATTTTTCTACTAGTTAAACCTAATTTTAGCAAACCTTTTAATTTTTCAGGCTTCAGATGCCTGCTGTTTAAAAAAAAAGAAAAAAGAAGAAAAAAGCTTGTATGTAGGTCAGACTCCCACCATTCTAAGCTTTGATACTGCTGTTTTGATGCCGTGTCTCTCTCTCTCGCACGTGCTCTCTCTCTCTCTCTCTCTCATTTTCTTCCTCTCCCTGTCTGCTGGGAAAAAATACCTGATTTTTTTTAATGGAGAAGACATACACCTTTTACTTTGTTTGCTAAGGCCTGTTCCTATGCATTTCAGATTTGTGTGGGCCAGATCTCTTAATGTTAGTAAGAATTAATGGAAATGCAGACACTGTTGTTCATTTAAAAGTGGTGAGACCTATATCAGACACCACAAAAACCATAAAGATGTTTAGATTTCTTAAGGACAAGGGTTGCTTTATGCGAAATTGATTTTGTCTTCTCCTGAGTCTTCTTAAATTCTACCTTATTTCAGATTTCATCCTTGGAAGTTACCTTTTCTAAGGGGAAAGTTACTCCTTAGAAAGGAAGGTGGGGTAAAGGAAAAGAGAATGGACCTCAGGGTCAGAGAGACCTGGATTTGAATCTCAGCTCAGTCTGTTGTTCATTGTGACTTTGCGCCAAATTACATAGCTTCTCTGAGGCTTAGTTTCCTTCTCAAAACTAGGCCCTTACCATCATCTTCCTAACAACCTGGAGGCTTCAAAGAGATAACTGTCACATCACCTGGCACGGTCAACCCTTACTCAGCCTTATTCTTACATCTTTTCCTGTCTTTTCTCTAAGCCCACTGCCCCAGGTACACCAGTGCTGAGTTGCATAGCGTCTGACAGAAGGAACCTCTGGATGGCAAAGGGACATCATTCACTCTTAGAGTACCTCTTGCTTTCCTGAGAGATGTTTGTTTTTGCAAGGTGCCATAAGCAGAAGTAAATTGCTTTTCCTCTAGATCATCATTTGTGCTGCCAAGCAGCCATTGTCCTCTCATACTCAGAACACTTATATCCCAGTGGCTTTATGACCTTGTTTGTGACAATAGGATAAAGAATCTTTTTCACAAGCCTTTAGAATTTATAATAAATGAAAAGAAAGGTTTTTTAGCTGTTGGGCTAGCAGCCTTGGAAAACCCTAAAGCTGCCCTATTCCAGCTTGTATTCATAAAGATGTAGGGTAATAGGTAAATGGGCCACTGCCACTGAGCAGATAGCTTTGGAAATAGTACTACTGGGCCTAAGAGCAAGAGCCTGCAGGCATTTCTCAGTGCATGATAGGTAGACATCACTTCATGGGTGTTTGTCAATCAGCCAATGATGCTCCTCTTTGCCAAATTGTTTCTTGAATAGTTGATTTCTCTGCTGGAACATATACTCTGAATTGCTGGTTCAGAAAGTAATTTCTGTCTGGAGCTAAGCATGGGGCAAATAATGGATCAATCAGTTTGGTGACACCAGGGTTTGCATCACATCGTCTCTGAGCACCTGTTGGACCCCTCTCCCGTAGACCTTGATTGTCAGGGGTGCAAGCACCATCTCTAGAATCAGAGTACCTATATCAGATCTGGGCTCCCTCATTTACATGCTTTATGACACTGGGCAAGCTACTTAATCTTTGGGTCCTCCCCTTTCTTCTACAGGGATAATAGTGCCTGGTTTATAGTGTTGTTATGGGGATTGAATGAGTTAACATTTATAAAACTCTTAAGTACAGTGCCTAAGGCATAGCACATGTTTCCTACATAGTTCCTGAGGCTGCTATAATAACATTTTTGAGACAGAGTTTGCCCTTGTCGCTCACTCTGGAGTGTAGTGGTGTGATCTCTGCTCACTCTAACCTCCACCTCCCGGGTTCAAGTGATTCTCCTGCCTCAGCTTCCCAAGTAGCTGGTATTACAGGCATGTGCACTCCTGGCTAATTGTTGTATTATTAGTAGAGACAGGGTTTCACCATGTTGGCCAGGCTGGTCTCAAACTCCTGACCTCAGGTGATCCGCCCTCCTCAGCCTCCCAAAGTGCTGGGATTATAGGTGTGAGCCACTGCGCACAGCCTGTCATAATAACTTAAAACAAGAGAAATTTATTCTTACTCTCTGGGAAATCAGGTCCAATATCCAGCAGAGCCATGCTTCTTCCAGGGTGTACAGGGAAGAATCCTGTTCCTTGTCTCTTCCAACTTCCGGTGGCTTGCAGCATTCCTTGTCTTATGGCCACGTCTCTCTTTGCTCCATCTTTACATCACCTTCTCCTCTCCCTGTCTTTGTCTCTGTGTGTGTCTCTCTTTTTTTTTTTTTTTTTGAGACAGAGTCTCTCTGTAGCCCAGGCTGGAGTGCAGTGATGCGATCTCAGCTCGCTGCATCCTCCACCTTCCAGGTTCAAACTCTCTTCTCCTCAGCCTCCTGAGTAGCTGTGACCACAGGCATGTACCACCATCCACAGCTGATTTTTGTATTTTTAGTAGAGACAAGGTTTCACTATGTTGGCCAGGGTGGTCTTGATCTCCTGACCTCAAGTAATCCACCCACCTCAGCCTCCCAAAGTACTGGGATTACAGGCGTGAGCCACTGCACTGGGCCACATACATAGCTTTAATCAATAAAATCTCAGGAAACCAAAGCTCAGGGATTGAGAGAGAGAGGAGGAGACCTGTGAAGGGCGGCAACATGTTCTTCCTAACTTGTTTAAGGCCTCTGTCCAGGTCAGACTTGGTGGAAGCGAGCAACCTGTACCCGTTGATAAACATGGGCAGCATTATTTCTCCTAGTATATGGCTTCCCTTTGTCACAACAAGTCCATTAGGAGTGTTCTTTCGTCTGCAGGCTAGAATGTTGTACTTTTTAGCTTAAAAGTAGGCCTCCTGTTTCCAGCAGCAACAAAATCATCTCCTGTTGCCCTTCACACCACCTAGAATACCATTAGAGAATCATTAGTAGTGATTTAGAGTGTGGAAAACAAAGCATTGCTTTTATTAATGGCCTAGCAGGTGATGTGGGGTAGGAAGAGAACAAAAAAGGGGCTTCCAAAAGGGAGCTGGGACAGTACCACCTTAAAACCAAAGGTGCCTCTTTGACAGTTGGTGGAGAATCTTAGAATAGTAAGTCTCTGTTTGCCACTGCTCTATTTGAAACTCTGGGAGTTCTATACCTTCCCTTCACCCATACCTCTGTATTTCACTATATGGCTGCCCAGCCTACACCTGTTCCCAAAGCAAAAGTTCTGTGTCCTCTTCATGTCGTCCCGTCTTCACACTCCCAGCAGTCAGATACCAGACCCAAATTAATTCTCCCTCTGAGCTCCATGCTCGCCCTTCCTCCTTGCTCTGTCTCCAATCCTGAGGATGCCTCTTTTTACGGAACCTGCGGCTGGACACAGTAGCTCACACCCATAGTCCCAGCAACTCAGGAGACTGAGTTAGGAGGATCATTGAGCCTAGGAGTTTGAGACCAGCCTGGGCAACATAGCAAGGCCCCATCTCTATAAAAAATTAGCTGGCGTGGGCCAGGCACGGTCGTTCACGCCTGTAATCCCAGCACTTTGGGAGGCTGAGGTGGGCAGATCACGAGGTCAGGAGATCGAGACCATCCTGGCTAACATGGTGAAACCCCATCTCTACTAAAAATACAAAAAATTAGCTGGGCATGGTGGTGGGCGCCTGTAGTCCCAGCTACTCGGGAGGCTGAGGCAGGAGAATGGCATGAACCCGGGAGGCGGAGCTTGCAGTGAGGGGAGATCGTGCCACTGCACTCCAGCCTGGGCAACAGAGTGAGACTCTGTCTCAAAAAATTAAAAAATAAAATAAATTAGCTGATGTGGTGGTGCACACCTGTAATCCTAGCTACTCGGGAAGTTGAGGCGGGGGCATCACTTGAACCCAGGAGTTCACTGCTTTAGTGAGCTATGACCATACCACTGTACTCCAGCCTGGGTGACAGAGCAAGACCTCATCTCTCTCTTTCTTTTTTTTTTTTTTTTTTTTTGAGACTGAGTCTTGCCCTGTCACCCAGGCTAGAGTGCAGTGACGCAATCTCAGCTCACTGCAACTCCTGCCTCAGCCTCCTGAGTAGCTGGGATTACAGGTGCGTGCCACCACACCCAGCCAATTTTTTTCTTTTCATCATGTTGGTCAGGCTGGTCTCAAATGCCTGACCTCGTGATCTGCCTGCCTCGGCCTCCCAAAGTGCCGGGATTACAGGCATGAGCCACCGCCCCTAGCCAAGACCTCATCTCTTAAAAAAAAAAAAAGAAGGAGGAGGAACTTGCAGAGTGCCATCTCCATCTCCTATTCCTTTCTGTCTCATCAGCCTGACATTCAGCCCATACTTCTCTGCAAATGTACTTTTTCTCTGCTCTAGGCACTAACTCCTCTGCATCCCTTCTTAAAGCTTTCCATCCTAGCTGGGCATGGTGGCATGCACCTGTAACCGCAGCTACACAGGAGGCTGAGGCAGGAGAATCACATGAGCCCAGGAGGTCTAGTCCAGCCTGGGCAACGTAGCAAGACCCCATCTTTTTTCTTCTTCTTCTTTTTTATTTTTATTTTTTGAGATGGAGTCTGCCTCTGTCACCCAGGCTGGAGTGCAGTGGCATGATCTCGGCTCACTGCAACCTCCGCCTCCAAGCAATTCCCTGCCTCAGCCTCCCGAGTAGCTAGGATTACAGGCGCCCACCATCACGCCCAGCTAATTTTTGTATTTTTAGTAGAGATGGGGTTTCACCATCTTGGCTGGGCTGGTCTTGAACTCCTGACCTCTTGATCCACCGCCTTGCCCTCCCAAAGTGCTGGGATTATAGGCGTGAGCCGCCGTGCCCGGCTAAGACCCCGTCTCTAAAAAATTGGTTTCCATCCCACAGAAAATTAGGTTCAAGCTTCTCTTCTTTTCAGAACCTTTCACTAAGTCCTCTGTAGCCTTACTTTTGAAGTACTCACCCCTTGTTCTACATGCATGACTCCTTTTTTAATTAACGTAGCCCTTTTTCCTTTGAATCATGACAGACCCAGCAGTTCTGTTTTGTTTTTGTTTTTGTTTTGGGGAAAAAAAAAAAAAAAAAAAAAACCTGGCCAGGCTTGGTAGCTCACACCTGTAATCCCAGCACTTTGGGAGGCCAAGGCAGGCAGATCACGAGGTCAAGAGATTGAGACCTTCCTGGCCAATATGGTGAAACTCGGTCTCTACTAAAAATACAAAAATTAGCTGGGCGTGGTGGCATGCGCCTGTAGTTTCAGCTGTTCGGGAGGCTGAGGCAGGAGACTCACCTGAACCAGGGAGGTGGAGGTTGCAATGAGTTGAGATCGCCCCACTGCACTCCAGCCTGGGCAATAGAGCGAGACTCCTGTCTCAAATAAAAAAGAAAAAAGAAAAAAAGAAACCTTTATAAGCCTCGGTGTAATACAGATGAAAGATAGTAAGGTACCACAAAAGGGTATGGTATTTATATAGATGCTGCATATAAATGGTACCTCTCAGTAATAATGGGAGTGACATTCACATTATTTTCTGATTGTTTAACTTAGGCTTGGCTGTGTGTTTATTTTATTTTATTTTATTTATTTATTTATTTTGAGGCGGAATTTCACTCTTGTTGCCCAGGCTGGAGTGCAATGGCTCATTCTCGGCTCACTGCAACCTCCGCCTCTCCAGTTCAAGCGATTCTCCTGCCTCATCCTCCCAAGTAGCTGGGATTACAGGTGCCCACCACCGCATCTCGCTAATTTTTTTGTATTTTTAGTAGAGACGGGGTTTCAACATGTTAGCCAGGCTGGTCTCGAACTCTTGACCTCAGGTGATCTCACCTCGGCCTCCCAAAGTACTGGGATTACAGGCGTGAGCCATCGCACCTGGTTTAAAAAAAAAAAAAAATTTAACCTGTACACAAACTTTCCTAGCAGATTTATTAATAGTAGCCAAAAAGTGAGAACCACCGGATGTCCTCTTCAGGCTGTGTGGTCCATTCACAGCAGGGAGCACCACCCGGCACTGAGGGGAACAGCAGGGAGCACCACCCAGCACTGAGGCTGCATACAGAACCGGTGACTCTCCAGGAAATTACCTGGAGTGAAAAAAAAAAAAATCCCAAAACGTTGCAAACGGTGCTTCCACTTATGTAACATTCCTGCAACAACAGGTCAGAGATGGAGAATAGAGGAGTGGCTGCAGGAGTCAGGATGGGTTGTAGGGATGTAGGTATGTAGATCTTATCGAGGTCTACCTGCTGTCCTGCAGCATATCCCCTGGGGACGGGCCAAGGCACCGAGGATTTCTGTTATTTCTTACTGGTTTATGGATCTACAAGCATGTGGCCTCACAGCCCCGCCACAAGGATGCCTGAGTCCTTGGGTCCCTGCTGTCCCAGGTGTTTTTAGGATTAGTCCTATCCCTAATCCCTTTCCTTCACTTTACTTACATCTCATCCACAATTCCAAGTTACTCACGAATTTTTATTGATCAGCTGGAAAGTCTTCATTTTTTTTGGCTTGCTCCTTCCGTGGTTTTTCCTTGATTTGCCTTTCACTCCTTTATGTGCACTCATCCCTCGTATGCCTTGTAGTGTTCTTGCCATTTGTCCCTTTTATCTCTGAGTCAGTCCCTAGATTGGCAGAGTCTTCAACACCACCTATTTCTGTCGTAGATACACGGCACAAGCACAAAAAGACAAAAATTAATGATGGTCAATTGGTCCTAGTGGCAGTGTTCACGTAGGAGTAGATCCAGCAGCTGCTCTTGGTTTTGCCAAAGTGATTTGACCAAGTTATTTTCCAGCAAGCGGATCTCTGAGACTCCTCTGCTAGGCTTTGTGTTACATTATAGAGTGCATAAAAACTCTCTATTCTGTACATTCTGAGGCATAATGTTGATGTACTTTGCTTTAAAAAGTAGTCCCTAGAAGACTGGACTACCCTAATTCCTAATTCTTTTTTTCTTTTTTTTTGGAGTTTCATTCTTGTTGCCCAGGCTGGGGTGCAATGGTGCAATCTTGGCTCACTGCAACCTCCACCTCCCAAGTTCAAGCAGTTCTCCTGCCTCAGCCTCCCAAGTAGCTGAGATTACAGGTGCATGTCACTATGCCCAGCTAATTTTTGTATTTTTAGTAGAAATGGGGTTTCACCATGTTGGTCAGACTGGTCACGAACTCCTGACCTCAGGTGATCCACCCACCTTGGTCTCGCAAAGTGCTAGGATTACAGGTGTGAGCCACCGTGACCAGCCCCTTATTCCTAATTCTCATACCTCATTGTAGTTCTCTTCATTGACACCCCTGAAGTAAGGGGCTCCTCTCTTAGGTTCTTAGGTCAAGGAACAGCCACTGGAGATAGGCAGGGTGTGGTTTGAAGCTTTGTATGTCTTTGTTTAGATAGACGTCTTTCTATAGCGACAGAGAGTCTGTATTTGAATTATCTTCATTACTGCTTTGTGTATTATAATTTGGTCCAATCTCCAAATTTTTCAAGATTAAGCATTCTTATTTCTAGCTGTCTCAGTACTGTCTTCTAACCTATATTCAGTTTCATAGTTGTCTTTACATAGTTGTCCTTACATAGATAGTAAAGTCCCTAGATTTAAAGAAAAACTACATTGATTCTCTTTTCTTATTCTGTAGAGAATATAATTTGTCCTACATAAAAAAATTTCAGGCCAGGCGCAGTGGCTCACACCTGTAATCCCAGCACTTTGGGCGGCCGAGGCAGGCAGATCACTTGAGGTCAGGAGTTCCATACCAGCCTGGACAACATGGTGCAACCCTTTCTCTACAGAAAATGCAAAAATTATCCAGGTATGGTGGTGCACACCTGTAATCCTGGCTACTCGGGAGGCTGAGGCAAGAGAATTGCTTGAACCCAGGAGGTGGAGGTTGCAGTGAGCCAGGATCACGACAGAGTGAGATTCTGTCTCAAAAAAAAAAAAAAAAAAAAAAAAAAAAAAAAAATTAAAGCCTTGATTGTGCCCATTAAACTATTCTACTTAATTTGTTACTCTTTAAAACCAAGACTACAGTGAGGTGTGGTGGCTCACACCTGCAAACCCAGCACTTTGGGAGCCTGAGGTGGGTGGATCACTTGAGGTCAGTAGTTCAAGATCAGCCTGACCAATGTAGTGAAACCCTGTCTCTACTAAAAATACAAAAAAAAAAAAAAAAAAAAAAAAAAAAAGAGCCAGGCATGGTGGTGCACACCTGTAGTCCCAACTACTTAGGAGGCTGAGTCAGGAGAATCCTTTGAACCCGGGAAGCAGAGGTTCCAGTGAGCTGAAATCGTGTCACTGCGCTCTAGCCTGGGTGACAGAGCGAGACTCTGTCTCAGAAAAAAACAAACAAACAAACAAACAAAAAAAAACAAGACTACCAGCCTGGGAAACGTAGTGAGACCCCATCTCTACAAAAAATTTAAAAATTAGCCAGGCATGGTGGTGCTCACCTGTAGTTCCAGCTACTTTAGAGACTGAGGCAGGAGGATCACTTGAGTTTGTATGGTTGAGGTTGCAGTGAACTGAGCTGTGATTGCACCACTGCACTCCAACCTGAGTAGAAAATGAGACCCTGTCTCAACAAAACAAAACAAGCCCAGCAGCCAAATCACTTGGTTTAAGAACTAGTAAATGTTTACCATCATATCCAAAGCAGGGATCGCCTACAGGCTAGGTTGAAATCTGGCTCATCCAATTGTTTTTCATACAGGTTGTTAAGCTAAGAATGGTTTTTATAGTTTAAATAGCTGGAGGAGGATATCAAAAGAAGAATAATGTTTTATGTCTCATGAAAAATTTGTGAAATTAACCTTTTAGAGTTCATAAAGATGTATTTATTAGAACACAGCCACGTCCATTTGTTGTGTATCATCTGTGACTGCCTTCGTGCTTACATTGCAGAGTTGAATAGTTGTGACACAGACCATATGGCTGGCAAAGACTAAAATATTTACTATCTGGCTCTTTATAGAATAAGTTGGCTAAACATTCTAAAGGGTCAGAAGGCTCAGTGTGAAACTGAATACAGGAGGTATTTTAGTGTTCTTGTCCTTCAGTGTTCAATACTGCTTTCTGTATTTTAATTGCCAGTTAGCTATCAAATGGTCCCATCTCCACATTTTTCAAGATCAAGCATTCTTATTTCTAGCTGTCTTGGTACTGTGTTCTAACCTATATTCAGTTTCATACAGTTGTCCTTACATAGATAGTAAAGCCCCTAGATTTAAAGAAAAAAAACTACATTGATTCTCATCTCTCAAATGATTCCTTTAGTGTTCATGTCCCTCAGTATTGAATACTGTAGGGTCTTCTGTCATTAATTAGAAAACAATAGGAAGAGTGGCTCACGCCTGTAATCCCAGCGCTTTGGGAGGCTGAGGCAGTCATACTGCCTGAGCTCAGGAGTTCAAGACCAGCCTGGGCAACATGGCAAAACCCCATCTCTACTAAAAATACAAAAAAATTAGCTGGGCGTGGTGGTGGGCACCTGTAATCCCAGCTACTTGGGAGGCTGAGGCACGAAAATTGCTTGAACCCAAGAGGCGGAGGTTGCAATGAGCTAAGGTCATGCCACTGCCCTCCAGCCTAGGCAACACAGTGAGACTGTCAAAAAAAAAAAAAAAAAAAAAGGAAAGAAACAAAAGGAAAGGGAGAAAACAGTAGGAAGAGATGGAGCTGTCTTTGTTTTCCCCTATGAGTCTATCAGGCCAGTGCTTCATAGTGGGCTCTATAAGGAATGATTTTTTTTTTTTTTTTTAAATGAACCATACATGAGGCTTTTAATGGGAGAAATATTTGTGGACAGGAATTGGGGATTCAAATCAAAATCTCCTTTTAATGGTGATTTCACAGTAATAATACCCTTTCAGGCAAACCTTCCCTGTAAGCCATGGAGCACAATCTGGACTGAGTTGTGGTCCTTTTACTGACTTTTGCTTACTGACTTCCTTTTAAAGTCCACTCCATTCCCTGTGGGCTGTGCTTGGCATTGTATATCCTCAGGAAGACATTTGACAACCTACTGCTCACCCAAACTAACCAGAGTGAGTGCTTTATTTTAGGGGACCTTTGCCATTTCTTTTTACAGCCACCTTCTTGCCAGTGTTTAGAATAATCAGTCATTCCACAGACCTACCCCCATTAACACCCTTCTTCCAAAAAACCCAGAATACAAAAAGCTAGACATAGAGATTATTACAGATTATTGCTCTGTTGGTATTTCAGATCCTTTGGAAGGTTGGATATTTGTATTTAGGAGTTGGATTTAAGTTGATCCCTTTCTTAACCCCTTTCTAGAATACTTACAGTACTTTAAATCTCCCTCCACAGGTCAGATACCAGGCCCAGGTTCCATGATGCCCGGGCAGCACATGCCAGGCCGCATGATTCCCACTGTTGCAGCCAACATCCACCCCTCTGGGAGTGGCCCTACCCCTCCTGGCATGCCGCCAATGCCAGGAAACATGTTAGGACCCCGGGTACCCCTGACAGCACCTAACGGCATGTGTAAGTAACATGGAGGGGGGATGCATTATCTCAGGGTCAGTTCTGGAGGGCTGTAGATAAGGGAAGGAGGCTTTGTTCTCTCCCCGAGATTTGGCAGGTCCATGGATGATGCAGTCTGTGATAGTGGCTTCTCGAAGACCAGTTTTCAGTCTGTGTTCTTCAGCACCACTGATGGGCAGGTGCATGGGTGACAAAATGCTTCTAATCAGGATTGTGCCTTTATGGCATGCACTGTCAGCATTGGGGCCATAAAGATATGCCTCTCCCACACCTGTTTAAGCCTGTCTCGTTATGACTCTCAACAGACATGTAGAGCTACTGGTGGTGGTTTTCCCTACAGCAGCCTTTTGTGGATACAGGGTTCAAAAGTGATGCGTGTAAAGAAAAGAATAGAAGTGAGTTTAGAGTTGGAATAACAAATATGTTTCTTAGAGCCATTTTTGATATATTAGTAGTGGCTGTGTAGGCTAAGAAAGTGGTATTCAGGGGCTGTGTTGAGATGAAATACGAAGTTCCAGCAAGCTCAATGAAGAAAACACTGGTGCTGCTAAGTGATACTTGTCTGAGGCTGTGTTTAGAGACCAGGTCATTTCTCCCATAGGCTCTTGCTCGGCTTCAACCTTGGCCTGAGGGTTGTTTCTGAGACACTGGGCTGCCTTTTACTCCAGAAGGCCTTCCCAGTGAGGATGATGCTGAAATGCAGCCAGTAGTGGGTCAGGTACCCCAGCCACATCTGTAATCTTAGGTTCATATAGAAGTTCACGCGTAGCCAAAAGTTTAGCTACTATTTATAGTTCAGAGAGATAGGAAGCATAAGAATTCTTGCTCTGTAGGAGCTTTAGTTGAGAAAACAAGAAATGAAAACTTGGATAGAACTTAGCAAATGTTACATGAAGGCATACAGAACTTACCAGAGGTTACATGAGACTATGCTGTGCCTTAAGTACACTGTAATACTCTGGGAGGCTTCATGGACGGAGACATGTCTGACTCTTCTCTGGCCCTCAGAGTCTGGGACAAAGTAGGTGCACAGAAGAAAGACACTAATTTATCTAGGTATATAAGATCACAACAATTTTTTTTTTAAATTACCTCCCTTAAGCTAGTGGTCAGAGGTTGTGTAGTATAGTAGGTACCTCTTTTTCTTGGGAAGAAAATGTTTGCCAAGCCACCCTGTGGACCATACATAAATGAACTCGCCTATCAAGAGTGGACCAGTTTTCCATCCCTATTGCAGAGGTAGCATCACTGGTCTTTACCACTGGTCTTCACCAATTTACCACTGTCACGTCCTACTGGTCACCCATGTTTTGTACTTCAGGATTCCTTCCCAAAGAGACCTCAGTAAAGCTCCTTGACAATGTGGAGGGTTTCAGGTGGAACCTTCCCACCTGCTGCCTGGTTGCTGCCATAAGTCAGTGCTCTGGGAATTCTGAGCCATGTGAATTGGTTCTAGGATACACTGGATGAGTTGCTTCTCCACTTCAGCCCTTCATTTCCTCCACTGAAAGATGACACAAGGGATTAGATCAGTGAGCTTCAGAATGCTTTGAAGAGTCTTAAGGGTTTGGTAGAAACCTCTTGGGCATAGAGTTGGGTGAATTGATTGGTGAGCAATGCTGCACTTTGTTTCATATGTTTTCAATTCTGGCAAGATCTAGGGGTTTTTAAAACCCTGATTAAATGATCTCTCGGGTTCTTTTGTACACTAAAGCAGCTAAAGTTGAAATAGGAAAGAGTCCCAGACACTCATACTAATTGTTCCCTTCAGGACATGACCTAGTTTGGGCCAAAAATCGAAGGACTGCAGTTCAGGAGCTGTGGAGGCCTCCCTGGACTATCCAGTTTGTCAGCAACTGCCTCAAGTGAAGCTCTCTGGCCCTGGTGGAGACATTTATATAGCAAGAATTTATTGATAATCTATTTTGTGCCCAGCTAGGCTAGGGACTGGGGGGGCGGGGGAAGTAAAACAAGACATAGAACTATCCCAGGAAGGATTTTATTATTTAACTGAAGAAATAAAATTAGAACCATTGAAATACAATGCAATCAAAATTAACTTCTGAAAGGGTCTGGAGTGATTCTTGAAAGGAGTTGGCCTGGAAGGAGGGTGGGGGAAATTCAGACACCTCCCACTCGCCAGCCACTAGGGTTAGGCTAAGCAACATGAGCAGTGCCCTGGAAGTTCAGAAGGAACTGACCTGCATAGACCACAGTGGAATCAATGCCTCACAGGGTGCATTGGTTGCCTGCCACTAAGGAAATGACTTCTGTGTCTTTTTTTCACTGAATAGGCTCTTTCCTAAGTCTCTTGTATTTCCAGCAATAACAAGTTACTCTTGGATATGTTTGCAGATCCCCCTCCACCACAGCAGCAGCCGCCGCCGCCACCACCTGCAGATGGGGTCCCTCCGCCTCCTGCTCCTGGCCCGCCAGCCTCAGCTGCTCCTTAGCCTGGAAGATGCAGGGAACATCCACGCCCACCACCATGAGCTGGAGTGGGGATGACAAGACTTGTGTTCCTCAACTTTCTTGGGTTTCTTTCAGGATTTTTCTTCTCGCAGCTCCAAGCACGTGTCCAGTGCCTCCCCACTCCTCTTACCACCCCTCTCTCTGACACTTTTTGTGTTGGGTCCTCAGCCAACACTCAGGGGGAAACCTGTGGTGACAGTGTGCCCTGGTCATCCTTAAAATAACCTGCATCTCCCCTGTCCTGGTGTGGGAGTAAGCTGACAGTTTCTCTGCAGGTCCTGTCAACTTTAGCATGCTACGTCTTTACCATTTTTGCTTTCTTGCAGTTTTTTGCTTTGTCTTATGCTTCTATGGATAATGCTATATAATCATTATCTTTTTATCTTTCTGTTATCATTGTTTTAAAGGAGAGCATCCTAAGTTAATAGGAACCAAAAAATAGTGATGGGCAGAAGAGGGGGGGAATAGCCACAGGGGACAAACCTTAAGGCATTATAAGTGACCTTATTTCTGCTTTTCTGAGCTAAGAATGGTGCTGATGGTAAAGTTTGAGACTTTTGCCACACACAAATGCGTAAAAATTAAAAGAGATGTGGAAGGAGAACCTCAGTGATTTTATTCCCTAGTGAGGCCTCTGAGGGCCTCCACACTGCCTGGCAGAACATACCACTGAACTAGTATGTGCTAGAGGAGAGCACAAACATCCGCTCCTTCCCTAGGCCCGCTGGCTCTGGTTTTCTATGCAGATGACTCATTGGATTGGGGGTGAGTGTTTTGTTTTTCTGGGGGCAGTGTGAGCTTTGAGGGTTGGAATATTGGGAGGCATTCCTTAGTTTTCTCAACTAGCCTGGAAAGTTAGGAGTCCAGGGTAATTACACCCCCCCCCCCCGGCCCCCAATGAGTCTAGCCTACTATTCACTGCTTTGTGTGCATTTTTTTCCTCCCTCTTTAAAAAACCCTTTAAAAGAAAAAAAAAAAGGTAGATAGTGCTGAATATTTTAGCTCATGAAACTTGGTTAGGATGGCTAGGGGTACAAGTCCCCAAACTACCTCTTGTTACAGTAGCCAGGGAGTGGAATTTCGTCAACTGGTACTTTTAAGGTTAGGATGGGATGGGAAAAGTGAAGCAGAATATTAGCTCCTTATGCCTTCTCCCTTCCATTTCTGAGATCTCACATTCCATCTATCACAAGGTTTTCAAAGAGATGCTGAGGGTAACAAGGAACTCACTTGGCAGTGAGAGCATCATGCTTTGAGGTTTGGAGTGCTCAGGCTGGGAGGGTAGAATGCCATTCCAGAGGACAAGCCACAAAAATGCCTTAATTTGAGCTCGTATTTACCCCTGCTGATAAGTGACTTGAGAGTTCCCGGTTTTTTTCCTCTTGTCCTTTCCTCCCTTCTGTCCTTCCATGTGTGGGGAAAGGGTGTTTTTGGTAGAGCTTGGTTTCCAAAGCGCCTGGCTTTCTCACTTCACATTCTCAAGTGGTAGTTTCATTATTTAGAATGCAAGGTGGACATCTTTTGGATATCTTTTTCTATATATTTTCTAAAGCTTTACATATGAGAGGGTATAGGGAGGTGTTTATAAAACACTTTAGAACTTTTTTCCTTAATATCAGAAAGCAAAAAAAATAAAACCACAATTGAGATTTGCCTTTCAAACCCTTAGGTTTGCCTCTAACCAGGTGTCCCTGGTCACCATCAGAGTACTGGAATACTGGAACCGAGGAGACCTTGGTCCTTTTGTTTTTGTTCTGGACTCTTGGGAGTGGAAATGGGAATGAGTTTATTCCTGCTGGAGCTTAGTTCCAATGCATTTGGCTCCAGAAAGACCCCAGTGCCTTTTGACAATGGCCAGGGTTTTCCCTACTTCCTGCCAGTCTTTCCCAAAGGAAACTCATTCCAAATACTTATCTTTTCCCCTGGAGTCCTAGAAGGAAAATGGAATTCTGGTTCATACTGTGGTCCCTTGTAACCTCAGGTCTTTAATGTGATCACTTTCAAATTTAAAAGATCCAGGTGGAAATATTTTTACTATAGTAATAATTCTACAAAATACCTGAATTCTTAACACTGTTACATTTCAGTGTAAGTGGTGGCTTTTTCTTTTCATGTCTTTGATCTGGTTTTATTCCTGTAATTCAGCCACCTGATTTTGTGAGGGGGTGGGGAATAATACGTGGTTTTTGTACAAACATGTTTCTCAGTGTGTTATTTTGGAGAAAATGAGGGGAGGGAGTGTGGCGAGATTGGAGAAAATGAATGAAGAAGGCCTAATCTCCCTCTTTTTCAGTGAATAAATGGAACACCATTTCTGGATTCTAGTCCCATTCTCTGCATTCATACACCAGTTTCTTCATATATCCTATGAAGAACCTAAGCATTTGGCCCTGCCTGGTCTTGGTTTGGTCGGCAGTTAAAATTCTGTGACTCGGGCTTCCTTCCTGACTGCCCACCTTCATGATGTGTATAAGGAACATACCTTTTGAGGGTACCTCACCCACTGTTCATTCGCATGGTCAAAGTGAAAATGAGTGAAAGTTCTCCAAAAATGATGGCCAACATCCTGGTACCTCCAGGTGTGAGAAATAGCTTTGCTTAGTGAATGGCATAATGTTTGTCAGGATGCAGTTTAGACAGTCCCAAGTTGGAGGCAGGCCTTGAGGGGAGAAGATTCTGTGAACCTTGGGGGACAGCTTTTGGGTACTCACAGATACAAACCCTGTGCAGAAAAAAAGTGATTGTTTTCAGGATGCTTATAAATCCAGTGAAACAAAAGAAGAGGATTCTGTGTCTGCCATGAGATGAACGCCCTGCACTTCACGAAAGTGTGCCTCTAATAAAGAGAGCCAAAGCCAGCTGGGTCTCACCAGATTCCTATACTTTCTCAAGGGTGATGGGGGAGGTTACTCCTTTATCCAAACTAAAGACTGGTTTATAAACTTGTGTGTGAATTATTAGAATATTGGAGGACATGCAAGATCAACCAGTCTTACATAGGTTCCCTGGGTCCTTACCATGGAATAATTCCCCCACATTCAATTAAGAATAGTTCAGGCTGGGTGCAGTGGCTCATGCCTGTAATCCCAGCACTTGCATTTTAGGAGGCCGAGGTGGGCCGATCACCTGAGGTCAGGAGTTTAAGACCAGCCTGGCCAACATGGTGAAACCCTGTCTCTAGTAAAAACAAAATTAGCCAGGCATGGTGGCACGCACCTGTAATCCCAGCTACTCAGGAGGCATAAGTTGCAGTGAGCTGAGATTGCGCCACTGCACTCCAGCCTGGGTGACAGCGAGACTCCATCTCAAAAAATTTTTAAAAAGTTTATTTTTTCAGAGGTGGGGTTTTGCTCTGTCACCCAGGCTAGAGTACAGTGGTACGATCATAGCTCACTGCAGCCTCAACCACCTGGACTCTAGTGATCCTCCCGCCTTAGCCTCCCAAAGTTCTGGGATCACAGGCGAGAGCCACCACACCCAGCCAAATTTTGCATTTTTAACAAGTTCCCAGGGGATGCTGATGAAGCTGGTCAAGGAACCGCCCTTGGAGAACCAGTGGTTAAGAAGGTCGTATGATAGAGCAAGATCCCCACAGTTCCTTACAGTTGATTGTATGAGACCTTTCATACAGTAAACATTTGAGGGGCTCCTATGTGCCAGACATTGGTACATTAATACAGTGAAATTGCAGTTGTGAGTACAGTAGGCAGGGCCCATGCCATCCAGGCCACTTATTCTAATGGGGTGGGGTACAAGACCATAAATGGTTAATAAAAAATTTTACATACTTCCAAGTGTTCATGAAGAAAATGAAACAATGCAATCAAGAGTTTCCTAGGGACAACTTCCGGGGGACAATGTGGATAGTCTGTGAATTGGGTGGTCTCCCATGATTTCTGTCCTGCTGGATATGGTAGCCTGAGGGGTTGACCTTCATTCCAGAAGGTCAACCTGGGTATTCCATCTGAATACCCAGAGCGCCCTTTTGTCTATATAATGCCAGTTTGTGAGAGTACTCTGCAAACTGCTCTGCCTGTGACTTTATTACAAAACGCCTGCTTTCTACAGTTCTTTTGCTTCTGTTAAAGGGGGATGTCTTCCTGGAAACAGTGTGAAAGCACCCTCAATCCCCTGTTGATGGATTATCTCCATTTAAGGAGGTCATCTCAGAATGGGATGCAAAGGTATATCCCTGAAGGAAGTGCTACCTGCCTTCAGGCCCAAACCTCCTTTGTTGGATCTTCTTGTGAACAGCTCCTCCCCCCAGCTTCATTTCCCTGTGGCTTGTTTTTAGGTTTGCCAGCACTCTGGCCATTAGGAAACATGTGATCCTGAAGTCCTTGGGACAAAGTTGAGGCAAGACTATCATACACAAAGGGTGACTAAAGGGATAGAGAAGGTGCTATGAATCAACCTAAACAGAGGTTCCAAAACCAGCTGTAGCTAGCTAGCTAGCTCTAGGACCACCAATTCCTGTTCCAGCCGTGTTGCAATTCTTAAGGAACCCCTGCCTGCCATGCAGAATTGTAGTCATCTTTACTACCACTGCCCCCAAAGGCCTTCCATGCGCTTTTAACCTATAGAGGGCAGCCAGTTGACTAATTCTGACAGCAACTTTACCCTTCAGGGGAGATAACTCCCACCGCCCCTCTGGAAAATAGCCATGCCTTAATACAGTGTGACAACCACCTTCAGACAAGTGACAAGGAAAATGGCTCCTGCTCTGGTTCTGTGGTAATCTACCATCTAAGGTGCCCTCTTGGGGCAGTTGGTCCAGAAGAATGTAAGGAAGTGGCAGCAGTCTTGGATGGTGATAGCCACTCAGTTTCATTCTGATCCTCCCTAGCAGATTTCTGTAGCAGTTTCAGAACTGAGCAGGTGATAGAAGGTGGGTCCAACCAAATCGGCACAGGCTGATGGATGTGTCTGGTTTGGTTCAGACATGGATGGGTTTCCTGTGGCATCCCTGTTTACAGTCAGCTTATTCCACAGTAGCTACAGGATGCCCAAGAAGTGCTTAGGTCACCTGCTGAGGCAGCAGGTCTCTTCTGCAGATAAACATAGTTGCTTGACTGGGCGTGGTGGGCTCACACCTGTAATCCCAGCACTTTGGGAGGCCCAGCCGGGCAGATCACCTGAGGTCAGGAGTTCAAGACCAGCCTGGCCAACATGGCGAAACCCCGTCTCCACTAAAAATACAAAATTAGCGGTATGGTGGTGCATGCCTGTAATCCCAGCTACTCGGGAGCCTGAGGCAGGAAAATCGCTCCACCCGGCAGGTGGAGGTTGCATGATCCGAGATCATGCCATTACACTCCAGCCTGGGCAACAAGAGCGAAACTCTGTCTCCAAAAAAAAAAAAAAAAAGTTGTTCCACATGGTGAGGCCCTGTGTTTGCTTGTGCCATGTGGCTTTCTCCCAGCTGGTTTGGCTTTGGAGTAATGAAATTCAAGAGGCCTTTCCAATCTGTTTGCAGACCCATTGCCTGAACAAGATTACCACCTTCAGGTTGTGATGTCCTTAGATGACAGCACTTGCTCAACTGAGAATCCAGAGTTTTCTGCAGTGCAGAGGTGGTGGTCAGCACAAAGAACTGAGACCCCCTACCTCTTAGCCCTTCCCTTTCTGGTGATGGTGTAAAGAGGCACATCACGTAAAATGGTCACAGAGCAGATTGCCATGCAGCCTAGAACCAGGAGTCTGGTCTTGTTGCTGTGTTCCCTGCTAAGAGATCATGGCATTATTTCTTAAATGGCGAAGTGAAGGTGGGAGAGTTGGGGAGGGGAGGAGGGAGGTCCTCTGTTCTGCCAATTGATGGTCTACCTCTGTGTCCTGATTCCTCTTCTCAAGCAGAAATGAAAAGCCTCCGTATTAAAATGAAAGGGTTTGGAATCAGGGTCTTAGTTCAAATCCTGTCCTTACCACTTCATTAGCATACTCTTGGACAAAATTGCTAATTCTCTCAGTTTGCAGATGTGTAAAATAGGACTGACAAGATATTTGTAGTGTGATTGTGAAGAATAAGGCAAATTAGCACAAGGAAAACTAAAAAATATATTTGTGTTAGCCTTTTTGTGTTGCTATAAAAGAAAGAATACCTGAGATTGGGTAATTTATAAGGAAAAGTGTGTTTGGCTAACAGTTCTGCAGGCTGTACACAACACAGAGCCAGCTTCTGCTTCCAGTCAGGGCCTCAGGAAGCTTACAATCTTGGTGGAAGACAAAGGGGAGCCAGCATCACATGGTGAGAGCAGGAGTGAGAGAGAGAGGAGGTACTAGGTTCATGTAAACAACCAAATCTCACATGAACCCATGAAGCAAGAACTCATTACCTCCAGCACCAAGCCATTCATGAGGAGTCCACCCCATGACCCAAACACCTCCCACTAGGCCCACGTCCAACACTGGACGTCACATTTCAGCATGAGATTTGGAGGGAATAAAACATCCAAACCACATCAATGTTAGTGGTTAATACTGAGGACTTAAAGCCAGGAACTTCCAGTCCACACAGCTACACCCCCAGCCATAGCAATTGGAGCACTCCTCTGGACTGCAGCCCCGTGGTCAAGCCAGGGGCTTTTCATGCAGTTGGAGGCTGGCTGCATTCATGGCAATGGATCTTGAGCCTACCTGAGCTCTGGAGGCAGGCTGCCAACCCAGTAAGAACTTCAGAGGCATGAAGAAACTGTTGCCACATAAAACATCCCTGATGCCCAGATGCAAGAGACATAAATATGGGGACATGGATATAAGGACGTCAGTTTCCCTTTCGTTCACTCTGTGGTTCCCACATCTTCTATCTCTTCTCTACCCTGCCACAGTCTTGTGCTCAGAAGAAATACTCATTTGACACTCTGGTTACCAAGCACTTTCACATATGAGAGACAGGTTGCTAACTCAAAGTCACACTGCAGCTGAATCCTGCCCTTCCCATCACATTCCACTGACTGAGTTTTCCCATTCATCTTGTGGAGGTGGTACCCAACCAAGTGTGCTATGCTCAGTTCTCAAACTGCTAGTGAGATCCACTAGGGAAGATCAGAATGAAACTGAATGGCAACAATTGATTTAAAATCCCAAGTTGGGCCGGGGTGGCTTATGCCTGCAATCCCAGCACTTTGGGAGGCCAAGGCGGGCGGATCACCTGAGGCCTGGAGTTCGAGACCAGCCTGAGCCAACATGGAGAAACCCCGTCTCTACAAAAAATACAAAATTAGCCAGGTGTGGCATGCCTGTAATCCCAGCTACTCGGGAGGCTGAGGCAGAGAGTCACTAGAACCCAGGAAGCAGAGGTTGTAGTGAGTCAATATCACACCACTGCACTCCAGTCTGGGCAACAGAGCGAGACTCCGTCTCAAAAAAAAAAAAATTCCAACTTGAAGGAAGTGTAACTCCGTCTCAAAAAAAAAAAAAATTCCAAATTGAAGGAAGTGTAAGCAGACTTCATCTCCAGGAAAGGGAAGAAGAAGATACTTAAATAGTTAACAAAATATATTTTAAATGAGTGGGAGAACTTCCTCCATCAAACCCTGTTGAAAACGTGTGAGTGGTTGTCATGCCCCAGACATCAAGGAACCCATCCATGAGGCCTTCCCACACAGACCGGCCTCAGGAAGGGAAGGAGGAGGTAGGCCGCTCTGACAGCCACAACCTGAGTTGAGGAAATAAGCAAAGGAACACAGAGAGTCTACATACAGTAAAAGCTGACAGGAGTTAAGCTGCACACAAGGGAAGCAGAGATGGGTTGGAGGCAGTTAAGGATGTGTTGCTGCCTCTGTGGCCGAGAGGTGAGTGCAAAGCCCTACATGGTCCCCTGTTTAAAGAAGGCTATTGTTTCAAACATGTTTTACTTGGTCCCCAGAGGCGGCATGAAACTAAGAAAGAGCCTTGGCCGGGCGCGGTGGCTCAAGCCTGTAATCCCAGCACTTTGGGAGGCCGAGGCAGGCGGATCACGAGGTCAGGAGATCGAGACCATCCTGGCTAACACGGTGAAACCCCGTCTCTACTAAAAATACAAAAAATTAGCTGGGCGTGTTGGCGGGCGCCTGTAGTCCCAGCTACTCGGGAGGCTGAGGCAGGAGAATGGCGTGAACCCCAGGAGGCGGAGCTTGCAGTGAGCCGAGATCGTGCCACTGCACTCTAGCCTGGGGGACAGAGCAAGACTCCGTCTCAAAAAAAAAAAAGAGCCTTACCCCTTTTTTCAAGGAGCTCCAGACCACAGTTCTGGGATGGGTGTGGGTGGTTGCCATTCGTTCATTTATGCCTGTCTGATATGGAGCCTCCCTCTGTTACCAGCCCTGTGCACTCAAGTGCCTTGCAGTCCGATGAGGAATAACTGTAGATAAGATGAGATGGCGGGCATAAGTGTAACTGCTGAGGAGGCTTCATAGAGGGAAAGGTGATAAGAACTGAGCTTTTCTGGCATGAGGAGTTTAACAGGCAGGAGAGGTGGAGACGCTAGGCTAGGCAAGTAGGCTGCAGCCATAGTTCTGCTGAGAAACAGGTTTTGAACCAAGGCAACTCCATCTGGAGATATGTATAAGAAAGATTAGGAGATGGAATCTCTATCTTGGTCACTTATTTGGTCCTCTAAGAAAGAAATGGGACCGTCTCTTAAATACTGGAGTTGTCCTATCTCCTTGGGCTGATACCCTGAACTGTCATTTGGGTGAGTAACACATTAAGGGGTAGACGGTCGGTTTGGGGGAATAAACTAAGTGACTAGGTTGCGGTTCCTCCTCCCGACTAAGCAGACCTCCTGGTGAGCGGTCTTGGGTTGCCCTGTGAGCCCTGAAGCTGTGAATGGGCCCCACAGATCACTCTAAAGCCAGGCGTCCATGTGTGCCCGGCTGGGGATCTAGACCCCACTGGTCTACCCAGGAACCTGAGTTTTGGTGGTCTGAGACACCTGGGGGACGACGTATCCCGGAGAAGGGACCAGGATTAAAGGCCGCTCCCCAGGCTGGAGGGGACTAGAAGGAAGGCGAGGTAGCCGCAGTCCCAGGGAGGGTCTTACCCCTTGCTCCCGGGATGCGTTCTGGCGGGCCTGGCTGTGCGAGATCTGGGCTAGTGGCTTTGGCTGCGAACGGATTAGATCTGATCCGATTAGAGCCTGGGCCGTCGGCTTCGCCCCCTTGCCAGGCTCTGCCAACGCCCGCCCCTCCCTCGTGGAAACCCGGAGACCTCCCTGAGAGCCTTCCCGCCCGGAACACGGGATTGGTGCAGAATCCGAGAGTCTCCATGCGCCCCGGGCCTGGCATGTTTCCACAGTGGGGGCTCGTGCTTCCGCCCCCTGCGGCTCTTCTGAGCCCCGCCCCGACCCTGCGGGTATCTGGGCCCGCGACGTCCCCGCCTCCGTGCTTGCCGCGTGGCGGGTGGGTTCCTCCGGGTCGGGGCCCCGTGCCGCCTGTTCACCTGGGGCGGGACTGTGGCCCTATCCCACAGGTCTCCCGCCCGTGCACCTGCCGCCTAACGCCGCGCCGTGCGCCTGCCCCGCGCTCCCCGTCCGTGTGTCTCCTAGTCCCCAGCGAGGGGGTCTGTCTGTTCCCCTGGCAGGCTGACCGAGGGGCCGGCGTCAGCGCTACGTGCGGCGGGGCCGGCGCGGCGGGCGGGGTGAGGGCGGCGCTGAGCGCAGCGGCGGCAGCGGCGGCGCGGGAGGCGGGGAGGCGCGGCGCGCCGGGGACAGCGGCGGACGGCGGCGGCGGCATGCGGCTCCTTGCGCTGCCCATCGTGGGCTGAGGCGGCCGCAGAACGGGCGGGAGGCGCGGCGGCCGGGCGAGCCGAGGGCGCAGCCAGCCGGGCGGACCGCAGACAGCGGTCGGGGCGCCGCGCCATGGGGCGAGCCGGGGGCGGGGGCCCGGGCCGGGGGCCGCCGCCACTGCTGCTGCTTCTGGGGGCCGCGCTGGTCCTGGCCTCTGGGGCCGTGCCGGGTAGGTATGACTGCGCCCGGGACCCCCGCGGCCCTCGCGCCCCACCCAGGGCAGGGGTCCCGCTGGCGGCGGGGACAGGTGGAGCTGTGAGCTGTGGCAAGGGGGCGGGGCACCGCCTGGCCGCGGCCGGGCGGCGGAAGGGTCCCAGGAGGCGTTGGGGGTCCGGGGAAGGCCGACCCCGGTGGGGGCCGACCCTGGTGGGGGTAGCCGGGACCCGAGCGCGCGGGCAGCGGTGCGGGCCGGGGGCGGGGCCGGAGGCGGGGCCAGGGCGGGGCCTGAGGGTGAGACTTCGGGGCGGGACCTGGAGCTGAGGGAGGGCGCCTGTGGACGCGGCTCAGGGTGGGTTCCCGAGGGTGAGACTGATGGGTGGGCCGAGCTGGGGGCCGCCCTGGCCCGGCTCTTCAGACGGCGGGGCAGGTCGGGCGGGACCGAGCCACGAGGCGTTGGGCGGGGTGTGATCCTGGGCTTGGGGGCAGACTCCGGGACGGGGCTTAGAGGTGCCGGGTGGTTGGGGTCACACTGGGGCAGTGGGGTCTGCGGGTGGCCGGGACTGGGTTGACCAGGTCTAGGCGAGCGGTCCTGACCGGGGCGGGCCGGGGCTCCAGGGCTCCCCAGCGCGCCGCCCTGACGCCCCGCCCCTCGCCCTCCCGCCCGCAGCGCGTGAGGCGGGCAGCGCGGCTGAGGCCGAAGAGCTGGTGAAGGGCAGCCCGGCGTGGGAGCCGCGTGCCAACGACACGCGGGAAGAAGCCGGCCCACCAGCGGCTGGGGAAGATGAGGCGTCGTGGATGGCGCCCGGCGGCGAGCTGGCCGGGCCAGAAGAGGTGCTGCAGGCGTCGGCTGCGGTGACCGGCACCGCCTGGCTGGAGGCTGACAGCCCAGGCCTGGGAGGAGTGACCGCAGAGGCGGGCAGCGGCGATGCCCAGGCACTTCCAGCTACGCTCCAGGCTCCCCACGAGGTCCTCGGGCAGTCAATCATGCCCCCTGCCATTCCTGAGGCTACAGAGGCAAGCGGGCCACCCTCCCCCACCCCTGGCGACAAGCTGAGCCCAGCTTCTGAACTCCCCAAGGAGAGCCCCTTGGAGGTTTGGCTGAACCTGGGGGGCAGCACACCCGACCCTCAAGGGCCAGAGCCGACTTACCCATTTCAGGGCACCCTGGAGCCCCAACCAGCATCAGATATCATTGATATCGACTACTTCGAAGGATTGGATGGTGAGGGTCGTGGCGCAGACCTGGGGAGCTTCCCAGGGTCACCAGGAACCTCAGAGAACCACCCTGATACTGAGGGAGAGACCCCTTCCTGGAGCCTGCTTGACTTATACGATGATTTCACCCCCTTTGATGAATCTGATTTCTACCCCACCACATCCTTTTATGATGACTTGGATGAAGAGGAGGAGGAAGAGGAGGATGACAAAGATGCAGTAGGAGGTGGAGACCTAGAAGATGAAAATGAGCTTCTAGTGCCCACTGGGAAGCCTGGTCTGGGGCCCGGGACAGGCCAGCCCACCAGTCGGTGGCATGCTGTCCCTCCACAGCACACTCTGGGGTCGGTCCCTGGCAGCAGCATCGCCCTCAGGCCCCGCCCAGGAGAGCCAGGCAGGGACCTGGCCTCCAGTGAAAATGGCACTGAGTGCCGCAGTGGCTTTGTGCGGCATAACGGCTCCTGCCGGTCAGTGTGCGACCTCTTCCCAAGTTACTGTCACAATGGCGGCCAGTGCTACCTGGTGGAGAACATAGGGGCCTTCTGCAGGTAAGGGCATGGCAGGCAGGTGCATAGAGACACTGAAGAGTGTATGTGAGGCCGACTCAACAGAGGGCAGCGTAGCCGGGCGCGGTGGCTCACGCCTGTAATCCCAGCACTTTGGGAGGCCGAGGCGGGTGGATCACGAGGTCAGGAGTTCAAAACCAGCCTGGCCAAGATAGTGAAACCCCATCTCTACTAAAAATACAAAAATTTAGCCGGGCGCGGCGGCAGGCGCCTGTAGTCCTAGCTACTCAGGAGGCTGAAGAAGGAGAATCATTTGAACCCGGAGGGTGGAGGTTGCAGTGAGCCGAGATTGTGCCACTGCACTCCAGCCTGGGTAACAGAGTGAAACTCCATCTCAAAAAAAAACAAAAACAAAAACAAACAAACAAAAAACAGAGGGCAGCGTGACAGGCACAACTTGCAAGAGATTGTACAGTTGCAGGATTCCCAGGTGGAGAAATGTTCACTCAGGCTTCTTCTACAGAATTACTTGGTAAAATGCACTTCCTGTGACCTTATCACTAGGAGAGGTTCCTCAGAAATAAGAGTATGTCTTTCCTCTGTGTATTGTGTCCTTACCCAAACCCTCAATTACAAAGGCAAAATGAGGCCAGGCGTGGTGGCTCACGCCTGTAATCCCAACACTTTGGGAAGCCGAGGCAGGCAGATCACCTGAGGTTGGGAATTCGAGACCAGCCTGACCAACATGGAGAAACTCTGTCTCTACTAAAAACATAAAAAATTTAGCCGGGTGTGGTGTCACATGCCTGTAATCCCAGCTACTTGGGAGGCTGAGGCAGAATTGCTTGAATCCGGGAGGTGGAGGTTGCGGTGAGCCGAGATTGCGCCGTTGCACTCTAGCCTGGGCAGCAAGAGCGAAACTCTGTCTCAAAAACAAAAACAAACAAACAAACAAAAAAAAACAAAGCAAAATGAAGGGACTTCTTTAAGAGTTTTGGAAAGAGGGCTGGGTTGAGGGGTGTTTGCTGGAGAGTTCTGGTGGTACTGGTGAGAGGGGTAGGCCCATAAACCTACTCTGTGGGATAAAGACAACTGTTGAACACCGCTCCATGCCTTGTGCACGGTGGGAGAAGGGGCCAGTTCCCTGGAAGGGATGTAGGCATGCAGACTCAAAAGGGAGGATCTTCTTGGAAACAGACCCCAAAATGTAGCCACTCACGCAGATAAAATCAAGCTGAGAGTCTTCGAATTGCAGATGTGCGGGTGTTTCTTGACTTTGGGAGGTGGCTTTTTTCTTTCTACTTTGATGTTTGTCTACCTTGGTATATCAAATCCATAATCCTTTTAAAGACTCAGAGTTTAGTTTTCTTAAGGGCATTGTCTGCAGCTCATCAGTAATTACTCTACTCACCTCACTCTTAGGAACTGTCCTCACAGTGAGGTATTTAACTTGCTGGAGAGCTTGCAGCCTGATTTCGGAAGAATCCCCGGTTGGGGTGATCAGGTGATTTGCTTGTCTCCATCCTTTACAGGCTGTAGAAGTGGAGTAGAGCCCTCAGACTCCTTTGAGGGTTGTCTCCATTAGTCCTAGGTGGAGCATTTCTGTCATCTCTGTGTCTCTTTTTATTTTTAGTAGGGATGGGGTTTCACCATATTGGCCAGGCTGGTCTCAAACTCCTGACCTCAAGTGATCCGCCCACCTCAGCCTCTCAAAGTGCTGGGATTACAGGCGTGAGCCACCACGCCCGGCCAGGTATCTCTTTTTCAAGTGTCATTCTCCACCCTTCTTGTTCTTGTTCGTTCTGCAAGTATATGAAGAATTCAAGTTCCTTAGGTCTTGATGTAGTAATCAGAGAATAACATGTAGAAAGCAATGAGTATTTTGTCCTTGGCATTGTAACTTAAGTTCCAGTTTCTTTCTATGAAGTTCTTTTTTTGTTGTTGTTGTTTTTTGAGACGGAGTCTCGCTCTGTCGCCCAGGCTGGAGTTCAGTGGCGCGATCTCGACTCACTATAAGCTCCGCCTCCCAGGTTCACGCCATTCTCCTGCCTCAGCCTCCCAAGTAGCTGGGACTACAGGCGCCCGCCACCACGCCCAGATAATTTTTTGTATTTTTAGTAGAGAGGGGATTTCACTGTGTTAGCCAGGGTGGTTTCGATCACCTGACCTCGTGATCTGCCCGCCTCGGCCTCCCAAAGTGCTGGGATTACAGGCGTGAGCTACCACGCCCGGCCGAAGTTCTTTATTATAAATAGTCATGACATTAGGGTCACTCATAGGACGTGACCACACATTTCTTGGAGTGGTCCAGCCATTGCCAGAAGGAGGTACTGTGATTAAGAAATTGTAGCAATTTTATTTTTAAAAAGAAAATGTGGCAATAAACTAACTTGCCAGTTAAGGGCTACCAGAAATATGAGGAAACCCTGTGATTTTGCTCCTCAAAATTCAGTTTGGGGGACTATAGTGATGATTTCAGCCTGGGGGCTGTGCAACCTCTCCACAAAATCATCATCTTTCATCCTATTGGAGGCCTGGGATTTTCACCTTCCAAGTGAACTCCCCATAATAGTATGAAATTTGGAGCCCTTGCTGCCTCTAGAGAGCTGTAAAAGTCCCCAGAATCTCCTGGAACTCTCAGAAAATTCCCAAGTAGAAGAATAAGATTATCTTCCTCACTAAGCTACATGGCTCTGCTAGCATGGGTCTACCAGCCTCTCACTGCCTCACAAGGGCTCCTCCACGTGTCCACTCCAGTTCCCCTGGCTTAGCTTCCATCCCAGGATCACATTCAGGCCTCCCTACCAGATTCCTCCCCTGGCTGTGTACACCCAGGCCTGGCCACGGCTTGAAAACTATTTTTGCATTCCACTCACAGGAGACTGCTGAGCCATTGGTTGCAGACTGCAGTGTGCCTTTGTCTCTGTCGCCCTGACCCACTGCAGGGAAATGAGCAGAGCTGTGGTGGAACTTCTCTAGAACACTAGGGTAGAGGCCCCACTTACAGGGGTCTGCATTCTCTGGCAACCTCAAACAGATAGCCTCCCCATGACGGCAGAGGCTCAGTTGGAAAACAAATAATTTCTTGCTAGCCATGTCTCCCCACCCTATTCTAGATGTGGAGTAACCAGTTCTCTGGTGCATAATTTCCCCATTTCTGGACCCCTTTCTCTTGTCTGTTATTCACCCTGAGGTTCATGTCCTCCCTCCTTTGCCTGCCTCTGTATCCTTCCACATCTTTCCGCTTTGAAGCAGCCTGGTTCCCATGGAAACAGCAATGTCATTGGAAGAGTTGGAGCCTGGGAATGTCCCCAAGGGCAGGAGAAAGTCACTCAACAAAAAGACTAAAACCCACCCAGAGGGTTGATTCTCACTGTGCTTGCATGACAGTTCTCATAGTACTAGGATAGGGAGCTTTAGGGGCAGAACTTGGGGGGACTGCAGAAATAGAAGAATCTACATCCATCTTTCTGTTTGTCCTTGTCTGTCACTTCCTTATTTTTAGGTGTCTTCTCAGCCACGTGAACTAGGTGGGACTGCAAAGCAGCAAGATAGGTTTGCATGTGCAGGGCAGGTCCTGGGACTTTGTAGCTGTAGCTCTTATTCCTCTTGCTTTTCATCTTTCTTTCACCCAGAGCCCAGGGCAGGGAGAGGCCTGAGAGGATCCTGTTGGTGTCTTCATTGAGGCTGCACAGCAGAAGACCAGGATTCCCTTCCCTCTTCGGTCACTTAGCAGTCAGAGAACTTTGACCAGTTCACTCAGTTTCTCTACAGCTCGGTTACCTCATTTATATCACAGACCTCAGAGCTCCCTGGCCCACTTCACAGAATGGTTGTAAAGGCAGGGGCGATCACACCAGCTCTGAGGTCTGTGCAGATTCGGAGCATTACAGTTCCTCTAGATGGCCTTAGGAAGAGGCTGTGGAGATAGGTGTTGGGGTCAGGGCCCAGGCCGTTACTGTGGCCGTGGCTGCCTGCTCCATCGCCACGGTTTCTCAATGTCGCTGCTGCAGGTGCAACACGCAGGACTACATCTGGCACAAGGGGATGCGCTGCGAGTCCATCATCACCGACTTCCAGGTGATGTGTGTGGCCGTGGGCTCAGCCGCTCTCGTCCTGCTCCTGCTCTTCATGATGACGGTGTTCTTTGCCAAGAAGCTCTACCTGCTCAAGACTGAGAATACCAAGCTGCGTAGGACCAAGTGAGTCTGTGTCACTCACCCATCCACCCAGGTCAGGGTGTGGGAGGCCCCCCAACCCTGCTGCACCCCTCCAACTGATCCAGGGACTTTGTCGTGAGGGTTTCTGGCACCTGTGCTCCATTCCCAGCTGTTTTGTCTGTGCTAAAGATTCACCCAGGCTCATCTGTTCCTATATAAAATGTGCTGGAGCTGCAGCATAGGTGAAGCCCCTGTGGCACACTGCCACTGTCCAGCAGCTTTCCCAAAACCCTGCCCTAGGCATCTGAGAGCCTGCTTTGAAAAAGGGAGCCAGCATGTAGCTACTCCTCCTCTAGTCCCCAGGTAAGTTACTCAGTCTGCCCACCTGCCTGATAGACCCCTTCTTCCCTGGATTGTGACAGCCAGCAGCCAGTGCGAGATTTCTTTCACAATTCTGCGTGGAGGAACTCCATCTCCTTCACATCTGTCACCCAAAACCAGCTCCTCCTCGGTGAACACTGAGGAGAAAGGGTTTATTTAGCACCACACTGCATTGCTTTTTGAAAGCTAGTCAAGCCTGTGTCCAATCAGAAGTGCAAGGAACTTAAGGAAATCCTCTTTACCTCTCCTGAGTAGAATATGTGGGGAGAACTAGGGATAACTTCCTCTACAGTGGATTTTAAGGGCCATATGGGATGTAGAATCTTATTTCAGCTCTTCCCTTAGCAAAGCAGTGACTGTTGTGTGCATGTGAGAATCAACATGTTTTTGCCTTTAAGCCCATGCCTTGAACACTCGGATGTGACTTTATATGCTGTGAGAAAATTACTCCTATTACTAAGCAAAGTTAGAAAACCTTTTGGAAGTGTCACAGGAGTCACAAAAGGGAGATTGGAGTTCAGCTTCCTTGGGACCCCAGAGACAATTTATGCAGAACTGCCCCCACTTCCCTTTCAACCTGTTGCCCCATTAATCCCCCTCCCCTTGACCTGAGAGTCCCCCTAGAGAATGTGACTGAAGGACTTTCCCTGGGTCCTGGGAAAAGGACAAAACACCATCTGTTGCTCCTTTGCTGGGTAGACTCACGCAATGTACAGATGCCAGCAGCTCTCTGCAGCCTTTCAGCTAACCGCCGCGGGGCTGGCAGGGCCTCTCCATTGTGCCTGTGCACTGAGGCGGGCTGCATCTACACACGTGATCACTCCAGAAAGACACGGTCCTGGACCCCTGGCTCCTCATGCCTACACCAAGGGGGTGGGTGAGCAGGGGTATCCAGGGGGCAGGAGATGGGACTGCTTCAATCACGGCAGCTGCTGATGAGGATGGGGGAGAGAAAGGAACAACAGCCAGGGCAGTGGAGAAGCAAGAGCTGAGGCCAGATGCAGGACCCTATTCTAGGGCCTCCTCCTCTAGCCAGCCCTGTGTTTTTCACAGAGCATGGCCCTCTTGTTTCTCCACATGCCTTCTTTCTTTCCCAAGCCTGGTTACTGCTTTGATGGTGTGACATGTGCCTGGTGCACTGCAGATACTGCCATAATTTATTTATTCTAAAACATACCTTTTTTCCCCCACATATTAACATCTCTGAAATTGGATTGTGTCTTACAATCACTGGCATCTTTTTTTTTTTTTTTATTTAATTGAGACAGGGTCTCACTATGTTACCCAGGGTGGCTTTGAACTCCTGGGCTCAAGTGATCCTTCCACCTCAGCCTCCCAAATAACTGTGACTACAGGCATGCACCACCTTGCCCAGCCACTGGCTTCTTATGATCACTGTTGGCCACATGGTAGTTATGATGTAGTTGTAATTCCCTGGCATGCACAAATGGGTTCCTAGCTGTTCATATTGTTGTCAGTCCCTTATCTAAAGTCTAAATGAACTACTTCAAGTATGTAAGAAAAGCTCGGTTGGGCGCGGTGGCTCATGCCTGTAATCCCAGCGCTTTGGGAGGCCAAGGCAGGTGGATCACCATGGGTGGATCACGAGGTCAGGAGTTCAAGACCAGCCTGGCCAAGATGGTGAAACCCCGTCTCTACTAAAAATACAAAAAATAGCTGGGCGTGGTGGCGCACGCCTGTAATCCCAGCTACTCGGGAGGCTGAGCCAGATAATGCCTGAACCCAGGAGATGGAGGTTGCAGTGAGCCGAGATTGTGCCACTGCACTCCAGCCTGGGCAACAGAGCAAGACTCTGTCCTCTGTCTCAAAAAAAAAAAAAAAAAAAAAAAAAGCTCTAGGTGATAAGAAAGTATTGGATGATGGTTTAAGTGGTGGAAGTGTTTTTATTTTTTCTTAATGGTACATCAAATAATGGTGCATCTTATTACAATCCATGGCATTTGGCTGGATGCTGTGACTCATGCCTGTAATCCCAAGACTTTGGGAGGCCAAAGCAGGAATACCACCTGAGCCCAAGGGTTCGAGTCCAGCCTGACCAACATAGCAAGACCTCATCTTTACCAAAAAAAAAAAAAATTGTTTTAAGATAATCTGGGAGAGGGAAGGGAGAGCATTAGGACAAATAGATAATGCATGTGGGGCTTAAAACCTAGATGAGGGGTTGATAGGTGCAGCCAACTACCATGACACACATAAACCTGTATAACACACCGACATGTTCTGCACTTATATCCCAGAACTTAAAGTAAAATTAAAAAAAAAAAAGATAATCCATGGCATTTGATGAAATACAGTATTTGGCTGGGCGCAATGGCTCACACCTGTAATCCTAACACTTTGGGGAGGCTGAGGCAGGCAGATTGCTTGAGCTCAGGAGTTCAAGATCAGCCTGGGCAACATGGTCAAACCCCATCTCTACAAAAAATACAAAAATTACCTGGGCATGGTGGCATGCACCTGTAGTCCCAGCTATTTGGGAGGCTGAGGTGAAAAGATCACTTGAGCCCAGGAGGTCAAGGCTGCAGTGAGCTGTGATTGTGCCACTGCACTCAAGCCTGGGCAACAGAGTGAGACCCTGTCTCAAAAAAAAAAAGAAAAGAAAAGCCTTTAAAAACCGATAACCAGCACCAGGTACAGTTCTGCACTTATCAATAAAATTTAAAATAATTTTTTTTAATAAAGAAAGAAATACAGTATTTTTGTTTGTTTGTTTTTTTCTGTAATTTTTTTTTTTTTGAGACGGAGTCTTGCTCTGTCGGCCAGGCTGGAGTACAGTGGCACGATCTTGGCTCCCTGCAACCTCCGCCTCCCGGGTTCAAACAATTCTCCTGCCTCAGCCTCCCAAGTAGCTGGGATTACAGGCGCCTGCCACCATGCCCAGCTAATTTTTGTATTTTTAGTAGAGATGGGGTTTCACCATGTTGGCCAAGCTAATCTGAAACTCCTGACCTCGAGTGATCTGCCTGCCATAGCCTCCCAAAGTGCTAGGATTACAGGCGTGGGCCACCATGCCCAGCTGAAATACAGTATTTGATCCAGAAGCTGAGACATTGTCATGTTTTGCTGTGATTATTTCACTTACATTTTTCCTTCACTCTTCTCTCCTAACCAGCAAATTCCGGACCCCATCTGAGCTCCACAATGATAACTTCTCCCTCTCCACCATTGCCGAGGGCTCTCACCCAAATGTAAGGAAACTTTGCAACACTCCCCGTACCTCCTCCCCCCATGCCCGTGCCTTGGCTCACTATGATAACGTTATCTGTCAGGTAACTTGTTTTATTCACATCTCTCCTCTTATGCATGCTTTGGCCCCCGGCCCATGTCTGATGTCTATTTCAGAGTATGAAATCCCCAGAGAGCTCTGGAGGTCAGCCTAGGGCAACTGGGTTGGGCAGCAAAGGTGGGAATAAGCACTTGATGGTGTATCACTTATTTGACAAGCAGAATTTTCAATACAAAAGGTCTTTTTCTTTTTTAAATTTTTTGTAGAGATGAGGTCTCACTGTGTTGCCCAGGCTGGTCTCGAACTCCTGGCCTCAAGTGGTCTTCCTGCCTCAGGCTCCTAAAGTGCTAGGATTATAGGCGTGAGCCACCTGCCTGGCTGAGAAGATCTTTTTCTAGGATTACTCATGATTTTTAGCTTCATCTACGCTTTAGAAGTCTGATTATTGTCTTATTTTCTATATCAAGGAGAAAGGCTCTGCTTTCACTGCTAGGGAATTTCATGATGGTCAGTTAAGCAAACGGTGGTTGCTCTTTGGGATGGGTGGAAAGACTTCTGTGTCCTTGCTGCTATTTGAGGATCCTAAGAACTGGCAGGGTTATACACAGCTGGTTAAGGCCAAGGCCTGAAAACAAAACACTGGCAGAGCCTTAAGTCCAGGAGTAATCCTGTTCTTAGGAGTATGGGCTTATAAATATCAGCTGAAATCCAATAAAAGATCCCAATAGACCATTTTCTGAAGACCCTGGCCTAGTGTATTGCCTGGATTAGACTAACCAGTAAAATACTAGAGAGAATTTCAAAAACAAGGCAGAAACCATCCAAATCTCAAATCATGACACATCCAAATCCTAGAATTCTCTATATAATGCAGGCTCTATACTTCAAGATAAATTCATTTTTACACAGATTATTATACAGATAAGCAAGTTAAACTGAGACTTCAGACTGAAGCAATGGACTTTAAGAGGAAATTTAGAAGAAGTTCTTAGAAATCATGGACCATAGAGTGTCAGACCTCACAGGGGCCTCAGCAATCTAGACCAACATTGTCCAGTGGAACTTTCTGTGAAATGGAAGTGTTCTATATCTGCTCTGTCTACTACAATAGCCACTAGCCACTTGCAGCTGTAGAGCTCTTAAAAGGTAGTTAATGCTACCACATTACACAGTGTAGACCTGGACTTCTGGGCTCAAGCGATACCCCTGCCTCAGCCTCCTGAGTTGCTAGGACTACAGGCATGTGCCACCACACCTGGCTAATTATTTTAACTTTTGTAAAGTTGAGGTTTTGCCATGTTGCCCAGGCTGTTCTGAAACTCCTGGGCTCAAGTGATCTTCCTGCCGTAGCCTCCCAAAGTGTTGGGATTACAGGTGTGAGCTACCATGCCTGGCCTTCTTCCTTTTATAGATGGGGAAATTGCAGCCCCAGAACAGGGAAGAGAGAATAAGAGTAAATGTGTGGCCTCATTCACAAAACCCCAGAACAGGAAATCTTGGCCTGGTAGAGGAGAAGTAAATGGGTGAATTTAAATATGAAATGAAAGAGGTAAACTTAGGATAATTTTTTAAAGTCTTTGATGTAAAGGGTAGAAAAAGAACAGATTATTTCACTTGGTATGTACCAAGATACAACAAGTAAGGTCAAGATGAACATTATAACCAAGGAAACACTATGTCTTATAAACTCTAAGATTGGTCACCACGTTCATCAACCCACAGAGATGTAGGCATCCTGAGGGCAGGACAGAGTCTCAGTGAGCACATTATCCCGCCCTCTGCAGTAACATGCACACAGTCACCACTTGCTGAATACTAGTGAGTGATGGTGGGCTACGGGGGCTCTCAGTTCCACTGGCCGATCTGCCATCCTGCAGATGGCAGCAGGTCTGCCAGGACGGGAGCTCCTGTAGTCAGCATGTTCACTGTCCACGGTTGGACAGAGTCCCCCCACTCTGCTTGACAGAGTGCAGGGGTCCTTAGGAAAGTGTCTGACCCTTGTGTTTCGGATACCACAGCTTCAGACACCTTTCCTCTTCCCAGAGGGGGAAAAGAAAGAGCTCCTCTTGGAGGGCTTGGCTACACAGCCAGTGCGAAGGTTTCTTGTTCTTGGCTGATCCAGCTTTGTGGAAAGTGAGGCTTTTGTACCTGAACGCTGCCACTGACCCTTAGTTCAGAAGATGGCAAGCCTTGAAAACAGCAGAGCAGGGGGTGGTCAGCCATGGGAGGGTGGTGGTCGGCCACAGTGGGTGGTTGGCCACAGGCAGTGGTGATCTAGCATGGGGCTTGGGGGTCAGCCACGGGGTGGGTGAGGGTGGTCAGCCATGGTGGGCTCTGCCTGAGACAGGGTGATGGGGTGGCCAGGGCAGCACTGAAGCCATCCCTTAGGAAGCAGCAAGATCTGGCTCTGGTTCTCTCCTGGCTCCTCTTGGATCTTGAGGCTGGTGCCTTTTTTTATTTTAACCAAATACCCAGACTTCAAGGAGATTGAGGCTGGTGTCCTTCCGTCAGCTTGTGCCCAAGGGGACATCATCCTCTCCTCTCTGAAAGCACTGTGGATGTGAGGGGTGACTCTCCTATCCAGCAGGGAATGTACTGGTGGATTTTCTACCTTCATCTCTAATTCACTCAAAGGTCAAACTTAGTCATATTCAAGATCTTGTGGGCATTGCCGATAAACACGGTTGCCACTTGTTTGTGAAGTGAAGCCCTGCTCACTGCTGCAGCCGCCACACTGACTGCCTGCAAGGGGTGCCAGCCGGGGAGAGTGAGAAATCCTCCAGATGAGCCGGGAGGAGAGACGAGGGGGCGCCAGAGTCCAGCCTGCCTCGTGGTTTCTCCCCACCCCCAAACTCCTTGCTAGTATTGGTTTTCTCTAAAATTTTGGAGAGTTTTATTTATTTTCATCGAGGTATTATTTCTTTTACATACGTAAAATAGATTGAGCAGGTCATTTTCCTACACTGTTGCAATTACCTCTACCAGCCACACTCTGAAAAGATTGCAAACAAAAAAGTCTGGGGCTTTGGGCCTGTGACGGGGAAGGGTCAGTGGCTGGTATCTGTGCCAGTGGCACCTCTTTCCCTCCTCTGCTCCTCTCTGCCCTCAGGCTGATGTGTGGCTCTGTAGCTGGTGGGCCTTAGGCTGAGTCTGTGTGAGTGTCTTGCGTAGCTGAGCAACCAGCCTTGAAGGGTGTGTCAGGAGGCATGGAGAACGTAGGAAGCTGCCCGTGCTCCAGGAGCACGGCGTGAATGAAGCCACCAGAAACCCAGGGCAGCTGCCCCAACACTGGGCTGCCCTGATGGTCCCCACAACAGTGCTGTGGAGACCATGTGGGTAACTTGGGTTGTGCTAAGATTTGACAGACCTTCCGGGATTTCAGTTTATTCCTAGGATTTCTCCATTGATGTTCCTGTGCTTTTTTTTTTTTTTTCCTATTTAGCTCTTTCTTACTTTCCAGACTCTCCTCTTGCATGTATTTGTTAAAGCACTGACTGCCCACCCTCTTCCAATGGATGTTTGCCTCTGGCCAGGCCTGAACCCACATGACCCCTGGGTTGAAGGGTGCCCATATTGCTGGGGTTAAACGCTGGGAGCAGTGAGTCCACGGTGGTTCCTAGGAACTTATGCCAGATGTTGATCCAGCTCCCTTGTGGTGAGGTACTTCTGTTAAGTCAAAGGCAGTTGGACCTGCAGTGGAATTCAGCTACCCTTGGCTTAATAGGATCAAGTCCTGGAGTAAACACCTGGGTTAGGAGAGCCCCATCTTGGTGTAGACATTCCTTTGCCTGTTGTGTTTGTTGGAGGTATTCAGCTTGTCTAATAGCACTGTTTGCATATCTCTTGCTTTTGGGATATGCTTCTTCCATCCCTTGGCTCAGAAGGCAGTTTTCTTTTCTTTCTTTTTTTTTTTTTTTTTTTTTGAGACGGAGTCTCGCTCTGTCACCCAGGCTGGAGTGCAGTGGCGCAATCTTGGCTCACTGCAAGCTCCGCCTCCCGGGTTCACGCCATTCTCCTGCCTCAGCCTCTCCGTGTAGCTGGGACTACAGGCGCCCGCCACCACGCCCGGCTAATTTTTTGTATTTTTAGTAGAGACGGAGTTTCACCGTGGTCTCGATCTCCTGACCTCGTGATCCGCCCGCCTCGGCCTCCCAAAGTGCTGGGATTCAGAAGGCAGTTTTCTAATCCAGACCCCATGAGCCCTCAAGGGGTCAGGTTTAATCTGGGAGCCCACCTTCATGGCATCAGAGCTCTGAGAACCGGGTCTGTGAGGAATCACTTGGTCCACTTTTCTTCACATCATGAGAATGTTTCTGTACCCCTGTATGCCCCCAAAGAATATGTGATGAAGGAGTTGAGGGTGGGAGGTTATCTTGAAAGACATAAAAGCAAGTTGTATCCTTGTAAGAGGAGAGGTGAGTATAGGTCCTCTCGTCCTGTTCTAGATTTTAGTGTGATTCAAAGTCCATCCTACCTAGGATACTTATAGCTCAGCTCTCAAGCTTTCATGCCCATGGTTTCCCCCAACAGTACAGAAGTACACGAAATAAAAAAGTGCAGCTCTACTTCACCCCCACCTCCCTCTCCGTAAAGTACACACGTGTGTGTATATATATATATACACACATACACACACACCTATATATTTTTAAAACATAAATGAGATTTTGCTATACATATGTTCTACCCCTTACTTTTTTTCAATCAGTGTATGATGGAGATCTTTCCGTCTCAGGAGATGGACATTTATGTCACTGCACGGTGTTTTGTGATTCTAAGCAGTGATCGACCACTCAACTGGCCACACGTGCTGTGTGCAGCTGCCTTGCCTGACATCTGCCTCAGTACTCTATGAAGTTCATTTTCTTGTTCTTGTCTCATTGGAACAAGAAACATGTGTTCCCCTGTCTATAAATCATGTATGAAGTCTTTGAAACTCTACTAAATTGTCCTCCTTAATCTGGGCCTCTGGAGAAGCACCGAGTGAGGCTGTGGACAGTGGACAGCTGGCAGTGATTTCCATATGCACAGAACTCATGGACGCCCCGGTGTCCTGTGTGTACAAGCACCATGGAAAGCCCGGGGTCTCTCCCTACTTTCTTTCCAACTCATCACTTCCATAACCTAGTTCTGTTATGGGTCAAAGTCGGTAGCAGACAGCACAGACGAGGGCTCACCAGACTTCTGTGGAGAACGCTCTGGTCCTTAAGCATTATGGTAATCTTGAATTTTGGTAGTGATTAAAGCAAGAATGGCCTTAGCTAGCTGGTCAGATTAGGACACTTTCTACCTTCTTGCCATCCATGAATCTGCCTTAATGATTACCCACCCTCTTCCGTCAGCAGAGTTCCAAGCACTTACAACAGCTATTTGGGGCACCAGGGGAAGAACTAAGGCCCACTGAATTGCACTGGGTATATTCCCCTTAGGTGGTCCTAAAGGAAATGAGTAAAGCAAGAGTTGCTGCAGAAGTTCTCTGAACGTGCAGAATGTAGACCTGGAGGACTATGTGCTAGTGTGAGCTTCCTAAGAACCTTTAAAAGGCAAATTCAGGCTGGCACGGTGGCTCACACCTGTAATCCCAGCACTGTGGGAGGCTGAGGTGGGTGGATCCCTTGAGGCCAGGAGTTTGAGACCAGCCTGGCCAACATGGTGAAACCCTATCTCTACTGAAAATACAAGTTAGCTGGGCATGGTCACGAGCGCCTATAATCCCAGGTTCTGGGGAGACTGAGGCACGAGAATCCCTTGAACCCAAGAGGTTCAAGATTGCAGTGAGCTGAAATCACACTACTGTACTCTGGCCTGGGTGACAGAGCGAGACTCTGTCTCAAAAATAAATAAATAAATACATAAATAAATACATAAATACATAAAATGCAAATTCAGCTCAGGTTCAGGAGTTTGTCAGAGGGAGCTTGTCACAGGGCTGCCTTGTCACAGACAATATACATGGATTATTACATTAGAATCAGCAGTGCAAATATCATGTGATGCAGAGTGTGGCAAGCCATTGAGGCAGCCAGGCTCATTCGGGCTTGGATTGAGGACATACCTTTTTAGCTAGCATCTTTTAGCAGGTTCACTTGTGACAATGAGAGGCTGACACATCTTTGACCTCTAGTCAGAGGAGATGCTCTTACTATGGGGAGAGAGGCCCCTAGCATAGCCAGGAGCAATTCTGCACTTTACCAGTCCTATGCACTATCCCACTGTATACACTGATGAGACATGTTCCCTGACCAAGACATCTTTGTGAAAGCAAAACTCAACAGGATGGAAGGCCAGAGGAAGGCCAGGCTCAGCAGGCCCCGCAGAGCTCATCAACACATGAGGCTATAGAGGCACCTGGGCCAAGGGACTCTTTCTCCCCAGTCTCTGTCCAAGAGAAAACCTTGGACATGGCCCAAATTAAAGTTATTTGTAAACTGATTACTGTCAAGTTTTCCTCTCTGCCTGGCCATTGCTTGTAAGGATGACTTTCCTAAAAAGTTGCTGCTAATGAGTTACTTTGGTTCCTTTTAGTTCATTCAAGTCTTGGAGCTTTTTCCTTGTTTCAGTGATGCTTCCTTCAACCAGATAGAAAAACCTGATATTATTATTTGATTGCTGTATGCATTGTCTCCCCCCCTCCAACTTTTTCCCTCTTCCAGGATGATCCTAGTGCTCCCCACAAAATCCAGGAGGCTCTCAAGTCCTGCCTGAAAGAGGAGGAGTCATTTAACATCCAGAACTCCATGTCGCCCAAACTTGAGGGTGGCAAAGGTGACCAGGCTGACTTAGATGTGAACTGTCTTCAGAATAATTTAACCTAAAGCAGAGCAAGAAGAGAGGAAGCGGGGGTAGTGGGTGGGGGGTAGGGGAAGAAACATTATCTCCTCTTGTACAGAGTCTATTTCTTGTAACCATTTGTTAAACTCTTCTTTTTCTGATCTCATGGCATGCTTTTATGTATTTTGTACAGGAGGCAAAAAAAATACTTAAAATAAGCAAAGAAACTGAACAGAATTGCATACATTGGGTTGTTTTGTCTGTGCTGTCTGTACATTGCTTCTGCTGCTGTGATTTCTAAACCTGTGCTGTTATTCAACTGACTTTTTTTTGTACTTTGACCCACCTTTTTTTGAAATACCAGTAAAAAACAAAGTTCTTGAAATAAAACTTTTTAAAAAGTTATTCATTTTCTTAGTCATTGTGTCCACTTTAAGTTTGAGTTGAGTAACCTTCATTGAAGATGTTTGTTTATTTATTTATTTATTTTGAGGTGGAATCTCACTCTGTCACCCAGGCTGGAGTGCAAGGCTCACTGCAGCCTTGACCTCCCCAGCTCAAGTGATCCTCCCACCTCAGCATTCTGAGTATCTGGGACTACAGGTGCAAGCCACCACACCTGGCTAATTTATAAATTTTTTTGGAAAGGCAGGGTCTCACTATGTTGCCCAGGCTAGTCTCAAACTCCTGGGCTCAAGCAATCTTTCACCTCAGCCTCCTAAAGTGCTGGAATTACAAGTGTGAACCACCGCACCTGGCCAAAGATGTATATTTATTTGTATTTATTTATTTATTTATTTTTTGAGACAAGAGTCTCACTCTGTTGCCCAAGCTGGAGTGCAGTGGTGCGATCTCGGCTCAATGCAACCTCCACCTCCCAGGTTCAAGTGATTCTCATTGCCTCAGCCTCCCAAGTAGCTGGGACTACAGGTGTGTGCCACCATGCCTGGCTAATTTTTGTATTTTTAGAAGAGACAGGGTTTCACTGTGTTGGCCAGGCTGGCAAAGATGTATATTTAAACATGTTTGAAATATCAGAAATGTTCTGTGTGTTTGTCTGCTTAGGCTATCACAACAAAATACCACAGACTGGGTGACTTAAACAGCACGAATTTATTTTCTTATGGTTCTGGAGGCTGGAAGTGCAAGATCAACCCAATAGGGTTGGTTTCTATGAAGCCTCTCTTCCTGGCTTGTAAACAGCTGCCTTCTCATTGCGTCCTCACATGGCTTTTTCTCTGTATGCATGTGGAAAGAGAAAGATCTTTGATGTCGGTTCCTGTTCTTACAAGGACACCAATCCTATTGGTTTAGGGCCCCTCCTTTATCACTTTTTTAATCTTAGCCCATTAAAAGCCCTATCTTCAAATACAGTCACAATGGAAATTGGGCTTCAACATATGGATTTTGGGGGAACACAATTCAGCCTGTAACAGTCTGTATCACCTATTATTAAGAATACTCTGGCTGGGCGCAGTGGCTCACGCCTATAATCCCAGCACTTTGGGAGGCCGAGGCGGGTGGATCACGAGGTCAAGAGATTGAGACCATCCTGGCCAACATGGTGAAACCCCGTCTCTACTAAAAATACAAAAATTAGCTGGGCATGGTGGCGCATGCCTGTAGTCCCAGCTACTCGGGAGACTGAGGCAGGAGAATCACTTGAACCCAGGAAGCAGAGGTTGCAGTGAGCCGAGATGGCGCCACTGCACTCCAGCCTGGCGACAGAGGGAGACTCTGTCTCAACAACAGCAAAAAAAAAACTCTTTCAGGCCAGGCATTGTGGCTCACACCTGTAATCCCAGCACTTTGGGATGACACAGGGGGATCACCTGAGTCGGGAGTTTGAGACTAGCCTGGTCAACATGGGGAAAGCCCATCTCTACTAAAAAAAAAAAAAAGAAAAAAAATATATATATAGTAGCCGGGCATGGTGACGGGCACCTGTAATCGCTACTACTCAAGAGGCTGAGGCAGGAGAATCACTTGAACCTGGGGTGGGGAGGCTGCAGTGAGCCAAGATCGCGCCACTGCACTCCAGCCTGGGCGACAGAGTGAATCTCTTTCTCAAACAAATATATACACCTTCATTCTTTCATAAATGTTTAGTAAGCTGGGCAGCATGGCACACACATATAGTCCCAGCTACTCTGGATCCTGAGGCAGGAGGATCACTTGAGTCCAGGAGTTCTGGGCTATAGTGCACTATGATGATCAGGTGTCCACACTAAGTTTGGTAACAATATCGTGTCCCCCTGGGAGCATGAGACCACCAGGTTGCCTAAGGAGGGGGGAACCAGCCCAGTTCAGAAGCAGAAAAGGTCAAAACTCCCGTGGTGATCATTAATGGGATTAAGCCTGTGAATAGCCGCTGCACTCCAGCCTGGGCAACACAGCTGAGACCCTGCCTCTAAAAATTAAAATAATGTTTATTAAGCACTTACTCTGAGCCAGGCGCTACGTTAGATGCTAGGAATACTAAATGAATAAAATAGATCCAAACCTCAACAAGTTAGTAGTCTGCTTGAGAAACAGACATAAACAAGCAATTATAACAGTGTGTCAGTATTATAATAGTGTGTCAGTACAAATAATTAGAATAGTGTGTCAGTGTGTAGAAAGCTATGAGAGTTGGAGTTAAGATTTCAGGGCAGGGCGCCGTGGCTCACACCTGTAATCCCAGCACTTTGGGAGGCCAAGGCGGGCAGATCACAAGGTCAGGAGATCGAGACCGTCCTGGTTAACATGGTGAAACCCCGTCTCTACTAAAAATACAAAAAATTAGCTGGGCGTGGTGGCGGGCGCCTGTAGTCCCAGCTAATCTGGAGGCTGAGGCAGGAGAATGGTGGGAACCCAGGAGGCGGAACTTGCAGTAAGCCGAGATCACGCCACTGCACTCCAGCCTGGGCGACAGAGCGAGACTCTGTCTCAAAAAAAAAAAAAAAGATTTCAGAAAGGGGCCGGGCGCAGTGGCTCATGCCTGTAATCCCAGCACTTTGGGAGGCCAAGGCAGGTGGATCATCTGAGGTCAGGAGTTCGAGACCAGCCTGGCCAACGTGATAAAACTCCGTCTCTACTAAAAATGCAAAAATTAGCTGAGCATGGTGGCGGGCACCTGAAATCCCAGCTATTCAGGAGGCTGAGGTAGGAGAATTGCTTGAACTTGGGACGAAGGTTGCAGTGAGCCAAGATCGCACCACTGCACTTCAGTCTGGGCGACAGAGCAAGACTCCATCTCAAAAAAAAAAAAAATATATATATATATATATATAGATACACACACATATATATATACATTATATATACACATATATATACACACATATATATATTTCAGAAAGGCTTCAAAGCCAGGAGGTTTAAATTGGACTTTGAAGGATAAGGAGGCATTTTTCAGGATAAAATAGGAGACAAGGACATTAAAGGCAAAGGTAGAATACTCAGGAAAGTAGTCTATATGACGAGTGTATGACGAGGCTGAAAAGGGCAATTTAGGACAGATTCCAAAAGCCTTGAATGCCATTTAAGCACAGAGCTGAAGGATGCTCAGATTTGTTTTGTGTAAAGACAACTCTGGGGACAGTGGGTAAGGCAGATTGAGGATGGGGGTTATAGAATGGGGATGGATTAGAGAGCGCAGATTTCAAGATTTCAAATAGCCAGACTTACCAACGATTGGAGGAGTTTTCTTGAACATTTTGCCTGTGTTCAATCTGTGATCATTCCAATAACTGGAATCCCTGTGTGTTTCTGCCACTAATTTCTGCTGGTTCTCCCTGAGGTGTGTTCACATGTGCCTCATTTTTTACTTTGTGGTAGACATTGTATTTGAAAACCTGTTTATTAAAATATTTTGAAGCCTAGGACGATTCCTCCCTCCAGAGAGGAATTTTATTTGCTTCTGTCAGGTACCCAGGAGCACTAGAATTCTGGGGTCACAGTAATCCAGATTCAAGGTTGGAGATTTTCTAAGCCACTGAAACCAAGCCACAGACCCGTCAGACTGTGCAAGGGCTGGTTTGCTTCTGGTTTATCCTTAACCCTAGGGTATAATCCTCTCAGCTCACACCTCAAAACAGGCAGTGGTTTACCAGTATCCCACCTTTGGTAGGCCCCATACTCCAGCTTCCCTTGCCCAGCTCTACAAAACTTTCAGAAACACAACCCATTCTCTCCATCGCCTCTGCTAAATGGGCAGTTGTCTCCAGGCCCAAGTGGCCCAAATGCTGGGCTCACCTGTCTGGATTCGTGTCCTCTCTGGGATGTTAGCCTAGTAATTCTTTAGTATCTTGTTAGCTCTTTGATGCTTTTCAAATGTTTTGGCTCCTAGTGCAAGAGTTGGTACAATTTACCTAGTCTCCCATTTACTAACAACAGAAGTCCTCTGTTTTCATCTTGGGCCTCTTACCCAGATGGTGTTTAGCTGGTGCCATGAGCTCAGTCTGCTCTTTGCTGTGGCATAGGGCCGCATATTGGGACGTGTGTCATGGGTTCCTAACCATATCTCTTACCCACTTTGGGCAGCTTGTTGGTTCTGCTTAGGACTTCTGGGACTCTGTTAACTAGGGAACCTGTCTTTCATGGATAGGTCCTCTGGATCCTTTCATAAGAAGGCCCAATCAAGAGGGACTAGATATAAAAGTACTTTGTAGGCCAGGGGTGGCGGCTTATGCCTGTAATCCCAGCACTTTGGGAGGCCGAGGCAGGCGGATTACCTGAAGTCAGGAGTTCAAGACCAGCCTGGCCAACATGGTGAAATCCCGTCTCTACGAAGAAAAAATACAAAATTAGCCGAGCATTGTGGCAGACGCCTGTAATCCGAGCTATTCAGGAGGCTGAGGCAGGAGAATCACTTAAACCCAGGAGGTGGAGGTTGCAGTGAGCCGAGATTGCCCCATTGCACTCCAGCCTGGGCTATGAGAGCGAAACTCTGTCTCAAAAAAAAAAAAAAGCACTCGGGAGGCTGAGACAGGAGAATTGCTTGAACCTAGGAGGCAGAGGTTGCAGTAAGCCAAGATGGCGCCACTGCACTCCAGCCTGGGCAACAGAGTGAGACTCCGTCTCCAAAAAACAAAAACAAACAAACAAAAAAAACAGTGCTTTGTAAATTCTAGATCCCAACCAGACATAAGGGTTTCTTAGTGTTGTGCTCTGTTTTGCTTCTGCCACAAGAGTATTATGAAATATGTATCAAAGCCCTTGGCTCTGTCTCACCTACCCAGCGCAATGCAGGAGGGATAGGAAAGCCCAGATCGGAAGGGGAGCAGGAGATGGCGGAGGCCTGTGGAATAGAGTTATTGGATGTTGCCAAGAGTCTTTGACCCAAACAAGGGGCTGAAGTGTTAGAACAGGGTATATTGATTTCCATTTGTGCCTGTCCTCTTTCCTGCCAGAGTGTTTGTGCTTCTTGATGACTGTGATCCATAGGCCTGGCAAGAGTCCTCTGGAGACCTTGTCCTTTCTCAGATAATTTATCCTGGTGAAAAGTCTCATCTGTGCTCCAGAAAGCAGCACTAAACACTGAACTTAGAGCTAGAAGTTCTCTCTGTTTAGTAGTCATGTGCTTTCTGAACCTAAGGCTCTTCATCTATAGAATCTTTGCCTTTTCCTAGGACTAGCTAGGCATCAGGGATATAACAATGAACAAAACAGACCAAAAACTTTGCCTTGTGAAGCGTATTTCTCAGTGTCATGAAATTCATTCAAGGTTTTCCAGGCCCAAGGGAAAGGGCGGGTACCAGCAGGGAAATAGAGGCAGCTTCACTGGTCCAGGAGCAGGGAGTGTGGGAATATCGCCCTTGCTGGATGCTACAGCAGAAGCTCTTTCTTCAGCCCAAGAGTTCATTGCAGGCATACAACCAACTATGGGGAAAGAGTGAGGAACTCCTCTAAAGCAAGCTTGGAAATAATACTGTCTCCTGAGTGTATAACCATGAGATGACACAAAGTACATAGGAACAAGATTGCAGAGTTACCCTAAGGACTCAGATGGCCAGCTAGACTAAGTAACACTCTGGCCAATGGTTTATCAAAACCAGAAGAGGAATGTGACAATCAGAGGGATTCACCTCCTGGTACCCATGTGCATGCAATTCTGGAGCACATACCTAGGAGCAGAATTGCTAGAGTGGAATTTAACTTATCTTCACCTTTACAAGATCATAGTTAAAAGTGGTTGTATCGCTTGTAATCCCAGCACTTTGGGAGGCCGAGGCAGGTGGATCACGAGGTCAGGAGATCGAGACCACGGTGAAACCCCGTCTCTACTAAAAATACAAAAAATTAGCCAGGCGTGGTGGCAGGCGCCTGTAGTCCCAGCTACTCGGAGAGGCTGAGGCAGGAGAATGGCGTGAACCCGGGAGGCGGAGCTTGCAGTGAGCCGAGATTGCGCCACTGCACTCCAGCCTGGGCGACAGAGCGAGACTCCGTCTCAAAAAAAAAAAAAAAAAAAAAAAAGTGGTTGTATCAGGCTGGGCACGGTGGTTCATGCCTGTAATCCCAGCACTTTGGGAGACCAAGCCAGGAGGAGCATTTGAGGTCAAGAGTTCGAAACCAGCCTGGCCAACATGGTGAAACCCCTGTCTCTACTAAAAATAGAAAAATTAGCTGGGTGTGGTGGCACACGTCTATAATCCCAGCTACTTGGGAGGCTGAGGCAGAAGAATCTCTTGAACCCGGGAGACAGAGTTTGCAGTGAGCTGAGATCACGCCACTGCACTCCAGCCTGGGTGACTGTCTCAGAAAAAAAAAAAAGTGGTTGTATCAGTGAATGACTCCCACCAACAGTGGATGAGCTGCCTTTGCTCCACATCCATAGCAGTGCTTGATAGTTTTATATTTTGTCAATTTTAGCAATTCTTGTTGGCTAAAATGTAGTGGCAAGTAACAGTGATTTTAATTCGCATTCTCTAATTATTAATGAGATTGCACAGCTTTTTTTTTTGAGATAGGGTATTGCTCTGTTGCACAGGCTAGAGTGCAGTGGTGCAATCATGGCTCACTGCAACCTCAACCTCCTGAGGTCAGGCTTTTCCCACCTTAGCCTCTCAAGTAGCTGGGACTATAGGTATGTGCCACCACACTTGGCTAATTTTCTAATTTTTTGTAGAGATGGGGGTCTCCCTATGTTGCTCAAGTTGGTCTCAAACTCCTGGGCTCAAGCGATCCTCCTGCCTCAGCCTCCCAATATGCTGAGATGACAGGTGTGAGCTACTGCACCCGGGCTGCACAGCTTTTAATATGTTTATTAGCAATCTGGATTTCTGCTTTTGTGAAGCACTTGCTTAACTCTTGAGTCCATTTTTCTTTTAGATTATCTTCTTCTTAATGATTCAAGGGCATTCTTTAAATATCTTGTTTATGAGCCCCTCTATTCTTTTTATGTGTTGCAAATTTTTTCCTATTTATGACTCCCAATTTCACACTATTAGGTTAATATTAAAGCTAGTTTTTATGTAGTCAAATTTATCCATCTTCCTTTATGGTTATAAAATCATTCCTGAAACATTGTTTCCACCTGAAAGTCACATGAGAATGTCACTCATACCCTAATAGCAAGAAAAAAGTCAGAAAACCTACACAATCACAACTTCTTGAGCCCATTAAAGTGTTGGGGTCACGAGGCAACCAGATACATTGAATTCCAAAGGATGACAAGCCCCTCTAAAGCCAGAGAGGACACAGAGGCTTCTTTCTCCAAGGCAGGAGCCAGGAGGAAAAGGAAACACCACAAAAGCAGGAAGGAAGACAGTTAGGACTTGAGCGCATGTGTGAAGGTGGAGTGTGAAGAGTAGGACAGTCAGAATCCCTGGACCTCCAGATACGAGAGTGCAGCCATGCACAGCCTCTTCCACAAGCCTGTTTGGTGCTCACAGGAAAAACTGGGTGGGACCAGCCTGGTCAACAGTGTGAGACCCCATCTCTATTAAAAATTAAAAAATTAGTCAAGCATGGCGTGTGCCTGTGGTCTCAGCTACTCAGGAGGCTGATGCGGGAGGATCACTTAATCCCAGGAAGTCAAGGCTGCAGTGAGCCATGTGTGCACCACTGCACTGCAGCCTGGGTGACAGCAAGCCCCTGTCTCAAAAGAAAAATAAATACAAAAAACAAAAAGAAAACAACTGGGTAATGGGTCTGAGACTTGAGAACACCAGTCAGAGGTGCACAGGAAGAAAACCCCACTCATTTTCCAGACTCTTCTAGCAATCCAAGCAAAAGCCTTAAGCTGCTGAAGGAGGGACAAGAAACCCTCCTGGAAAAATCAACGGCCTCTGGAAGGGGTGCAGCAAAACCCTCTCCCCACTACAAGCCTGGCCACAAATAACTGTTGGGGGATGGGCAGGAACCCCTCCTGCCATCAGTTCCAAGCAAAGGTAGTGTCACAGAGGCAAGGGTCAAAGCAAAGACATATCCACCTGGTGGAGGTGTGGAAAACCTTCCTGGGCCCAGAACCCTGCCCTGACACAAAGCAGAAGCCGGCCACCACTGAGGGAGGGGCGGAAAACTCTCCCACCCAGCCCTCCACAGATACAAGCCAGAGTTTGGCTGCCAAAGAAGGGAAGGGCAAGAAAGCCAAGAAAGCCCTGCCGGGCATGGTGGCTCACACCTGTAATCCCAGCACTTTGGGAGGCCGAGGTGGGTGGATCGCTTGAGCCCAGGAGTTTGAGACTAGCCTGATCAACATGGTGAAACCCCGTCTCTACTAAAAATACAAAAATTAGCCAGGTGTGTTGGCATGTACCTGTAATCCCAGCTGCTCCGGAGGCTGAGGCAGGAGAATCACTTGAACCCAAGAGGCGGGGATTGAAGTGAGCTGAGATCGTGCCATTGCATTCCAGCCTGGGCGACAGAGCAAGACTCTGTCTCAAAAAAAAAAAAAAAAGAAAAAGAAAAAAGGGTAAGAGAGTCCCACCCTGAGACTCAGGAGCACAACATCTGCCTAAGCCTGAAGCTGGACCAGGAAAACTCTGAAAAGCTGCTCCCACCGCAGGACTGGCCCTGATTAACATGCAGCGGCAGTTTACAGCTGGACGAGTGGGAAAAGCATAAAGAGAAGGCCTCTTTCTCTGAGGTGCAGGCATACAGGGCCTGCCGAAAGTGGAGGCAGAGCAGAAACACTGAGCAGAATGCTTCAGCACCTCAGGCCTCATGCTAATCAAAAGGTAGAAGTAGCCTACCAGTGGAGGCATTTTTTTTTTCTTTTTTAGAGACAGGGTCTCGCTCTGTTGCCTAGGCTGGAATGCAGTGGTGCGATCATAGCTCACTGCAGCCTCAATTTCCTGGGCTCAAGGGATCCTCCTGCCTCAGCCTCTACGATTAGCTGGGACCACAGGTGTCTCCCACTATGCTTGGCTAATTTATTTTTTAGTTTTTTAGAGACAGAGTCTTGCTATGTTTTCCAGACTGGTCTCGAACTCCTGGGCTCAAACGATCCTCTCACCTCAGTCTCCCAAAGTGCTAGGATTACAGGTGTGAGCCACCACACCTGGCATGTTTGGAGGAATGATAGGAACAACAAAATTCAAACCCAGCTCTGCTATTTAGTACCAACTGGACCAACTCAATCCCTTACACTAAAAGCAAAACAGAAGAAAGACATATCCATCTATCGGCCAGGTGTGGTGGGTCACGCTCGTAATCCCAGCACTTTGGGAGGCCGAGGCAGGCAGATCACCTGAGGTTAGGAGTTTGAGACCAGCCTGGCCAAGATGGCGAAACCCTGTCTCTACTAAAAATACAAAAATTAGCTGGGTGTGGTGGCATGTGCCTGTAGTCCCAGCTGCTCAGGAGGCTGAGGCAAGAAAGTTGCTTGAACCCGGGAGGCAGAGGCTGCAGTGAGCTGAGATCGCACCACTGCACTCCAGCCTGGGTGACAGAGCGAGACTCCATCTTAAAAAAAAAAGAGAGAGACACATCCGTCTCCGGGCATATATACTATTTAACTAGGCCCCTATTTTTTTGGGGGGGGGGAGTTTTGAAAAAAAAAAGAACTTATCAAATGATAAAGGAGACAAAACAACCAGAGCCAGAGATGAGCCAGATGATGGGACTATCACACAGAGACTAATTAATATGTTTGAAGATCTAGTGGAAAAGGTGAACGAAATATAAAAGATGGGGAACTTGAGCAGAGGCAGAAACTACAAAAAGGAGTCATGAAAACGCTAGAAATAGACAACAACGAAAAGACCACCACAAAATTGGAGATGAAGAATTCCTTCAACTATATTAGTAACGGACAAAATAGATTTCAGAGGCCAAGTGTGGTGATTCACACCTGTAATTCTAGAACTTTGGCAGGCCAAGGTGAGAGGATTGCTTGAGCCTAGGAGTTTGAGACTAGCCTGGGCAACACAGTGAGACCTCATCTCTATTAAATATTTTTTAAAAATTAGCTGAGTGTGGTGGCACGCATATGTGGTCCCAGCTCCTTGTGGGGCTGAAGTGAGAGGATCACTCAAGCCCAGGAGAAAGAGGCTGCAGTGAGCCATGACCATGCCATTGCACTCCAGCCTCAACAACAGGGCGAGACCCCCTCTCAAAAACAACAACAACAGCAACAGCAAAATGGACTTCAGAACAAGGGATAAAGAGGGACATTATGTAATGATAAAAAGATCAGTCCATCAAGAAGACAATTCTAAAAGTATATGCACCTGACAGCTCCAAAATATATAAAGTGAAAACTGATGAAAATGAAAGGAGAAATAGCTAAACTAAGGCGGGGAGCGGTGGCTCATGCCTGTAATCCCAGGACTTTGGGAGGCCGAGGCGGGCGGATCACGAGGTCAGGAGATCGAGACCATCCTGGCTAACACGGTGAAAACCCCATCTCTACTAAAAAATACAAAAAAAAATTAGCTGGGCATGGTGGCATGTGCCTCTAGTCCCACCTACCCGGGAGGCTGAGGCAGGAGAATGGGGTGAACCTGGGAGGTGGAGCTTGCAGTGAGCCAAGATCACGCCACTGCACTCCAGCCTGGGAGACAGAGCAAGGCTCCATCTCCAAAAAAAAAAAAAAAAAATAGCTAAGCTACAGTTACAGTTGGAGTCTCCAACACCCTCCCTCAGTACATGGCAACCAAAAATCAATAAAGATATAGAAGACGTAATTAAGACAATCAAGTACGATCTAATCAATATTTATAGAACACTCTTCCCTACAGCAGCACAATACATACTATTTTCAAGAGCACAAAGAACATTACTCAAGACAGATGATATTCTGGACCATAAAATAATTCCTCAAAAATTTAAATGAGCCAGGTGTGGTGGCATATTTCTGTAGTCCTAGCTATTCAGGAGGCTGAGGGAGGGGGATCGCTGGAGCCCAGGAGTTCAAGACTACAGTGAGCTGTTATCATGCCATTGCACTCTAGCCTGGGGTAACAGAGGGAGACCCTGTCTCTTAAACTGTGTGTATATATGTAAATGTATTTAAATCATACAAAGCATGCTCTCTGACTATAATAGAAGTAAACTAGAAATCAATGACAAAGGTATCTGGAAACTTTCACCTCAAAGCATTTGGAAATTAAACAACACATTTAGACCTATAGTTCAAACACTCAGTAATTCCTAAAGAAGAATAAGAAAATATTTCAAACTGAATGAAAATAAAATCACAACCGGCCAAGTGCGGTAGTTCACACCTGTAATCCCAGCCCTTTGGGAGGCTGTGGCAGGCAGATCATTTGAGCCTAGGAGTTTGAGACCAGCCTGGGAAACAAGGCAAAACGTCATCTCTACAAAGAAATACAAAAAGTACGTGGTTGTAGTGGCACATACCTATAGTCCCAGCTACTGGTGGGAGATGGGGACAGGGTGGTTGGGGGTAGTATCCTGAGGTGGGAGGATCACTTGTGCACAGGAGGTCGAGGCTACAGTGACCTGAGATCACTCCACTGCACTATAGCCTGGGAGACAGAGAGAGACCTTGTCTTTAAAAAAAAAAAAAGACAACCTGGTATTTCAAATGAGCAAAAGAAAGATTTAAACAAAAAAGTCACCATAGAAGTTATTCCCTACCTTGGCCAACATGGTGAAACCCTGTCACTACTAAAAATACAAAAATTAGCTGGGTGCACACCTATAATCCCAGCTACTCAGGAGGCTGAGGCAGGAGAATCGATTGAACCCAGGAGACAGAGGTTGCAGTGAGCCGAGATCGCGCCACTGCACTCCAGCCTGGTAACAGAGTGAGACCCTGTAAAAAAAAAAAAAAAAAAAAAAAGTTATTCCCAGCACTTTGGGAGACCAAAGCAGGCACATATCTTGAGCTCAGGAGTTCAAGACCAGCCTGAGCAACATGGCAAAACCATCTCTACAAAAAATACAAAAATTCGCTGGGTGTGGTGGCGTGCACCTGTAGTCCGAGATACTAGGGAGGTTGAGGTGGGAGGATTGCTTGAGCCCTGGAGGTTGAGGCTGCAGTGAACCTATTTTGTGCCACTGCACTCCATCCTCAGCAACAGAGCAAGACCCTGATGAAGAAGAAGTAGAAGAAGAAGAAGAAGAGGAAGAAGAAGAAGAGGAAGAGGAAGATGAAGAGGAGGAAGAGGAGGAAGAGGAAGAGGAAGGGAGGGAGGGGGAGGGGGAGGGAGGGGGAGGAGGAGGAAGGGGAAGGGGAAGAAGTTGTTATTTGGATAGCAAATAAGCACATGAAAAGATACACAATATCATTAGTATTTAGGGAAATACAAATTAAAACTACAGTAAGATACCACTACTTACCTACTAGAATTGCTCAAATTAAAAAGGCTAAATAGTCCGGGCACAGTGGCTCACGCCTGTAATCTCAGCACTTTGGGAGGCTGAAGCGGGCAGATCACCTGAGGTCGGGAGTTCGAGACCAGCCTGACTAACAAGGTGAAACCCCGTTTCTACTAAAAATACAAAAGATTAGCCAGGCATGGTGGCATGCACCTGTAATCCCAGCTACTCAGGAGACTGAGGCGGGAGAATCGCTTGAACCTGGGAGGTGGAGGTTGCAGTAAGATGAGATCATATCATTGCACTCCAGCCTGGGCAACAAGAGCGAAACTCCATCTCAAAAAAAAAAAAAAAAATGCTGAATATAAGTGCTGAAGAGGACTGGAGGAGCCACTGGAACATGGCTTAGAAAGCAAGTTGGTATAGCCGCCCTGGAAAACAATTTGGCAGTTTCTTATAAAGGTAAACATGTACAGAACCCAGTAATTGCATTTCTAAATATTTAGTCAACAGAAATAAAACATGTCCTTACAAAGACCTGCATATGTATGGGGCAAGCAGCTTTATAATCACCGAAACCAAAAAATAACCCAAAGTATGCCAATTGTGGGTGGATAAACTGTGGTACAGCCATACAGTGGAATACTATTTAACAACAAAAAAAGTATGAACTACATCAAATGGGTGAATCTCAAAAATCTTAAGCTGAGCAGAGGCAGCCAGACTCAAAAGGCCACATACCATATGATTTGGGGTTTCTTGTTTGATTTGGTTTGGTTTTAAGACACAGTCTCAGAAAAGGATATCATGGATATCTCAGCTCACTGCAACCTCCACCTCCCGGGTTCCAGCGATCCTCCTGCCTCAGCCTCCCAAGTAGCTGGGATTACAGGCACCCACCACCATGTCCAGCTAATTTTTGTATTTTTAGTAGAGATGAGGTTTCACCATGTTAGCCAGGCTGGTCTCGAGCTCCTGACCTCAGGTGATCCACCTGCCTCGGCCTCCCAAAGTGCTGGGATTACAGGCATGAGCCACTGAGCCTGGCTGATTTGGGTTTTTTTAATTTAATTTTTATTTTTTTACAGATAGGATCTCACTCTGTCACCCAGGATGGACTGCAGTAACGCACAAATAACACTGTAAGCTGGAACTCCTGGTCTTAAGCCATCCTCCTGCCTCAGCCTCCCAAAGTGGTGGGATTACAGGTGTGAGCCACCACTACCAGCCAACTTTTTAGTTTTTAATTTTTTAGTTATATATTGCTTTTCGTATTGAAACATACATACTGCTTTTTGTAAAGAAGCTCAATTATTTTTTAGTATTGATTTGGTATTCAGCAACCTTTGCTAAATACCCTGATAATAATTCATCCGTACATTCTTTTGGATTTTCTTTTCTTTTCTTTTTTTTTTTTTTTTTTTTTTTGTGACAGGGTCTTGCTCTTTTGCTGAGGCTGGAGTGCAGTGGTGCAATCACAGCTCACTGCAGCCTTGATCTCCTGGGCTCAAGCGATTCTCTCACCTTAGCCTCCTGAGTAGGTGGAACTACAGGTGCCCACCACCATGCCCAGCTACATTTTTGGTTTTTAGTAGAGACAAGGTCTTGCTATGTTATCAGGCTGATCTCGAACTGCTGAGTTCAAGCAATCCTCCCTCCTCTGCTTCCCATAGTGCATTGGGATTTTCTATGTATAAAATCATGTAATCTGCATATAATAATAGCTTTGTTTCTTCCTTTACAATCCTTACAAGTTTTAATTCTCTTTCTTGGATATCACACTAGCTAGGACCTTTCAGTACCTTAAGAATACATACGGTGAGAGCAGACATCCTTATATCATTGCTAATCTCAAAGAGAAAAAAAGCCTTCAACATTTCATCATTAAGACTGCCTGCTGTAAGCTTTTTTTGCAGCTACCCTTTATCACATTAAAGTTCTCTTCTATTCATAGTTTTGAACAGTTTTAATTTTAATGGATGTTAAATTTTATCAAAAGCTTTTCCACATCTATTAGGCTAATCATGTAATTTTCCTAACTTATTTGCTTAATACAGAAAATTACATTGATTTTTCAAATGTTAAACCAATCTTGTAATTTTGGAATAAACGTAACTTGGTCAGATGCATTAACCTTTCAAATTATTATTAGATCAAATTTCCCAAAGTGTAGTTTTAGTATTTGCATATATGTTAATGAGTTAGATTGGCCTATAACCTGCCTATCTTTGTTGGGTGTTTGGTATCAAGGTTATGTCAGCCTTCTAAAATATATTGAGTAGCTGGGTGCAGAGGTGGAGGCAGGCAGATCACCTGAGGTCAGGAGTTCGAAGCCAGCCTGGCCAACATGGCAAAACCCAGTTTCTACTAAAAATACAAAAATTAGCTGGGCATGGTGGGAGGCATCTGTAATCCCAGGTAGTCGGGAGGGTGAGGCACAAGAATTGCTTGAACCCAAGAGGCGGAAGTTGCAGTGAGCCAAGATCGCGCCACTGCACTCCAGCCTGGGCGACAGAGCGAGACTCCATCTCAAAAAAAAAAAAAAAAAGATGTGTTGGGGTAATGCACCTCTTTTTTTTTGAGACAGAGTCTCGTTCTGTCGCCCAGGCTGGAGTGCAGTGGCGTGATCTCAGCTCACTGCAACCTCCGCCTCCCGGGTTCACGCCATTCTCCTGCCTCAGCCTCCTAAGTAGCTGGGACCACAGGCGCCTGCCACCACGCCCGGCTAATTTTTTTGTATTTTTAGTAGAGACGGGGTTTCACCGTGTTAACCAGGATGGAATCGATCTCCTGTCCTCGTGATCCACCCACCTCGGCCTCCCAAAGTGCTGGGATTACAGGCGTGAGCCACCGCGCCCGGCCAATGTACCTCTTTTTATATTTTCCTGAGGGGTTTGTGTATATTGGCACCATATCTTCCTTTAATGTTTAGTAGAACATTGTGGATTTTTTCTTTCTTTTTTTCTTTTTCTTTTCTTTTTTTTTTTTTTTTTTTTTTTTTTCCAGACAGAGTCTCACTGTCGCCCAGGCTGGAGTGCAGTGGCGCGATCTCGGCTCACTGCAGGCTCCGCCCCCGGGGTTCACGCCATTCTCCTGCCTCAGCCTCCCGAGTAGCTGGGACTACAGGCGCCCGCCACCTCGCCCGGCTAATTTTTTGTATTTTTAGTAGAGACGGGGTTTCACTGTGTTAGCCAAGATGGTCTCGATCTCCCGACCTCATGATCCGCCTGCCTCGGCCTTCCAAAGTGCTGGGATTACAGGCATGAGCCACCGCAGCCGGCTGTTTTTTCTTTCTTTTTTCAGACAAAGTCTTGCTCTGTCTCCCGGGCTGGAGTGCAGTGGCACAATCTTGGCTCACTGCAGCCTTGACCTCCCAGGCTCAAGCAATCCTCCTGCCTCAGCCTCCTGCGAAGCCGGGACCACAGATGCGTGCCACCACGCCCAGCTAGTTTTTGTAGGTTTTTTTTGTAGAGACAGGGTTTCGCCATGTGGCTCAGGCTGGTCTCCAACTCCTGACCTCAAACGATCTGCCCGCCTCACCCTCCCACAGTGCTGGGTTTACAGGTGTGAGCCACCACGCCTCACCTGCACTACTATCTAATACCTAATAAAATATTTTTTTAAAAATGTCTTGGCTGGGCGCAGTGGCTCACGCCTGTAATCCCAACACTTTGGGGGGCTGAGGTGGGCGGATCACTTGAGATCAGGAGTTCGAGGCCACCCTGGCCAACATGGCGAAAGCCTGTCTCTGCTAAAAATACAAATACAAAAATTAGCAGGGTGTGGGGCGGGCACCTGTGGTCCTAACTACTCGGGAGGCTGAGGTGGGAGGATCACTTGAGATCAGGAGGTGGAGGCTGCAGTGAGCCGAAATCATGCCGCTGCACTCCAGCCTGGGCAACAGAGCAAGACTCAGTCTCAAAAAAAAAAATCTCATTTGAAAATCCATGAGTAAAATTAAAATTTCAAATTTTATTCATTACCATTGCCCAGTTTGCAAAATAAGAAATGATTATTTTTAACATTTTATGCTTTGCCACTATCAGTTTGAAAGTTATTAGCTTTTTTCAAGGCTGGGTGCGGTGGCTCATGCCTGTAGTCTTGGCACTTTGGGAGGCGGAGGCAGGCAGATCACTTGAGGCCAAGAGTTTGAGACCAGCCTAGCCAACATGGTGAAACTCTGTCTCTATTAAAAATACAAAAATTTTCCAGGCGTGGTGGTGCACATCTGTAATCCCAGCTACTCGGGAGGCTGAGGCAGGAGAATCACTTGAACCTAGGAGGTGGCGGTTGCAGTGAGCTGAGATCATGCCACTGCCCTCCAGCCTGGGTGATAGAGCAGAATTCTGTCTCAAAAAAAAAAAAAAAAGAAATGACAGTTATTCACTTTTTCTATATTCATTTAGTAATTTCTCTAGAAGAGTTTTGACCAATTTTTCATTCTGTATTGAATGAAAATATTCTGTGTTGCTGCTGTTCAGTGTAGTAACCACATGTACTATTGAGCATTTGAAGTGTGGCTAATACAACTAAGAAAATGAATTTTTAATTTTGTTTAATTTTACTTAATTTAAATGTAAATTGATCATCATGTGACAGCTCTCCTGGCCCCTCAATGTCACATGGCTGGTGGCTACTATATTAGATAGTATAGTTGTAGAAATTATAACTTGCATCCCCTTCTTGTCAATGTCTGGTTTTAACATTATTGTTATCTTCTTCCCAGGCAATTAAAGAACCTTAGAACACTAACTCATTTGTTTCTCTCCTCATATATATGCTACAGTTAATATTTTTAAATTCTCGCTATATATTTAAAATTCCAAAAGCTATTATCGTCTTGTTTCCCTCTTGTTCAATCCATCCTATGGCCACTCTGGTCTTCCTTATGTTCCTTGAATAACAAGACTCACTTCAGAGTCTTTGCACGTGCTGCTTCCTCTGCTGAGAACGTCTTTCCCTCACATCGCTGTATGGATGGCTCCTTCCCGTTATTCAGATCCCTGCTCAGATCAACATCCTCAACGAGGCCTCCCCTGACCCTCTGTTGCAGAATTTGGTGGTTGCCTACCCAACAACAATATGGTGGTCCTTCCTGAGGACCTTGTCTTTGTTTCGTTACCCTGCCTCCTCTGAGAGCCCCTGTGTTTAGGAGCGAGTCCTAATTGGTAAGCCAATCCAGGTGATCTCTGTCACCTTGCCAGTGATTGGTTTTATTTTTACATTTTTATTTATTTATTTATTTTGAGGCGGAGTTTTGCTCTTGTTCCCCAGGCTGGAGTGCAACGGCACTATCTCAGCTCACTGCAACCTCCACCTCCCGAGTTCCTGTGGTTCTCCTGCCTCAGCCTCCGGAGTAGCTGGGATTACAGGTGCCCACCACCACACTAATTTTTTGGATTTTTAGTAGAGACAGGATTTCACCATGTTGGCCAGGGTGGTCTCAAACTCCTGACCTAAGGTGATCCACCAACCTCGGCCTCCCAAAGTGCTGGGATTACAGGCGTGAGCCACTGTGCCCGGCCCCTAATTTTTAATTTTTTTAAATTTTGTAGAGACAGGGTCTTGCCATGGTGCCCAGGCTGGTCTCAAACCCCTGGGCTCAAGTGATTCGCCCGCCTCAGCCTCCCAAAGTGCTGGGACTACAGGTGTGAGCCCCTGCGCCCAGCCTTGGTGATTAGTTTTAAGCGTGAACACGTGACGCTGCTCTGGTAAATGAGTTGAGAAGTGAAGCTTACTGGGGTGAATTCTGGGAAAGTTTTTCTATCACCAGGAATAGACGATCTCTTCTCCAGTGACCTCTGACATGCATTACATCCTTAGATATAATCCTTGGCACAGTGGCAGCCATCTCATGGCTATGAGGGGCGCCAGCCTGAGGCCAAGGCTGAAGGTAACAGAACAGAGAGCAGCAAAGTGCCTGGTTCTTCAAAGATGTCCGTGAGTCCCTGAAATGGCCAGTTCTGGAGCTGCCCAGTTTCCAGGTTTCTTATTACTTGAAGCCAAAAGCAGTCTAATTTTTACCTTCCCTGATGTGGCTCTCCTCACCCCACACGTCCCCTGACATTCCCTCCCACTCAGGTTCTTCAAAGTATGTGTCTCTACTGGAAACTACTTTATTTTTCATTTAACAAATACTTGGCCAGGCATGGTGGCTCACGCCTGTAATCCTAGCACTTTGGGAGGCCAAGGCTGGCAGATCACCTGAGGTCAGGAGTTCAAGACCAGCCTGGCCAACATGATGAAACCCTGTCTCTACTGAAAATATGAAAAATTACCCTGGTGTGGTGGCAGGCACCTGTAATCCCAGCTACTTGGGAGGCTGAGGCAGGAGAATCACTCGAACCTAGGAGGTGGAGATTGCAGTGAGCTGAGATCGTGCCACTGCAATCCAGCCTGGGTTACAGAGAGAGACTCTGTCTCAAAACAAACAAAAAACAATATTTCTGTGGTGTTTACTATATGCCAGCTAGTGTTTGAAGTGCTTTACATATATTAACTCCTTTAATTCTTAGAGCTATCCTGTGATAGATACTTTTATTATCCCACCTTACAGAGGAGGAGGCCCAGGCACAGAGGTTAAATAGCTTTCTGGTGGTCAGATGGTGGAGGCAGGGTTGGGCTTTGAAGCCAGAGCCTTCAGCCAGTGGAGTCAGTGCCCATAACCATTCTTTGCCTCTGTGTAGTTTTTCTGCATTGGTTTACTTGCTTTCTGCCTGAGGAGTCAGGATAGAGATTTCTGAGAACAGGGATCCTGATTGTCTTGTTCACTACCTGGTCTCAGGGCACTCAGTAGGTGGTAGTCTTTGTTGAATGAATGGATGGATGGATGAATGAATGCATGGTAGACTCTGTTTCCTTGAGGATGGAGCAGTTTCTTGTTTGCATCGTGGCCCTGGGCTTGGAAGAGGGCTGAACCTTCTTGGGATGTATTGATGGGGCCTGTGGAGTGAGCTGAACTCTGGACCCCTGATGCCACCCCTCTCTGAGGCCCCCCGGGAGGCCTGTGCCGAGGTCTCAGGAGCCCTCAAAAGCGTGGCCCTTTGTTTGGGTTTGCCCTCTGGTTGCCGGGTGCTCCCTCGGCCGGCTCCCTCCTCTCTTCGCTGCAGAAGAAAGGGAGCTGACCCTCTTTCCCCTTGGCACTATGTCTGCTCATTGGAAGTTCCTCAGGCCAGGCCCAGTGGGCGGCCCGAGCTGCCATCATTAATCACACAGCCTGCTGCTGCCTGCCCACGCGGCTAGCTTTGAGGGCCGGCCAGAGCCTCTGGTGGGAACTGCTCGTCGCTCTAATTGGGCCTCTCCTGGGAGGCGGCAGGCCCTGATTCTCACTTGTCTTTACTCTGGTGACTGCTTGGCCCTCTCAAGGAGGACAGCACGCTTCCTGGTCCGGCCGGCTCTATGGCCAGCCAGGGCAGAAGTTCACCCTTGTTCTACAGACGGAGAAACAGAAACCCTGGGGCAGACCGGGTCCATGTCCAAGGCCACGACAAGGTTGCCAGGAGTAACCACCAGAAAGCCAAGTGCCATGGCTTTGCTCCTCACTCTGCTGGCAACTGGAATGAGTTCCCACAGGAAAAAAGACCTCCCTTTGGCTCCCCTGGCTTCCCAGGCCCTGCCAAATGCCAGACACCAGACTCTAGCTTCTGGCATTCATGGAGAACTATCCATGTGAGAACTGTCACCCACCCCAGAGACCCTGCCAACCTGCAAAAAAGTGGAGGAGAGCATGACCAGCAGGAGCACACTGCAGGCCCCTCTGACACGGAGCGGGACAAGCTGGTAACCACGTACCCATGTGACTTCCCTGCCCTGTGCCTCGGTTTAACCTTCCTGGAAAATGGAAAGAGTTTCAGATGCATAATGTCAGGGACCAGGGGAGGTTTGTCTGTGAGGGACTTGCAACGTGCTTTCCCCAGGCAGACTCAGAGAGACTCTCGGGGCAGGACGAGCTTGATCATCGGCTGGCCCCAGACCTCCATCTGCAGCTGAAATCACCCCTGCAAAATTTCAAAGATCATGCGCCTCGCACAGTTGGACTTCCTCCAGCAGAAAGGCCCTCATGACTTCCCACCGTGCTTCACTTCCTGTTTTGTTCTTCTACCACTTCCCCACCTTTTGTTAGATGGGTCATTTTTTCACTGAGCCCTCCTGCCTCCCTGAGTCACACTGTGGACCAAGTCTACTCTCTGAGCGCTTGGAATAAACGAGTAAGTCCTCCTTTTTCTTTCATCGTCTTTCCAAGAACAAAATACAACCAGAGCGCCGCTCCTGAACCTTCTGTCCTCTTGGCTGAATGTCTTTAGTCCCCTCAGCTGACCCTCACGTGACAGCTCTCCTGGCCCCTCAATGTCACAGGTGCTTTTCTTAGGACATTTGTGGGGGTTCGGAAGGGGCTGCACTTCTCTAGGTGCTGCCTGAACTCAGAGGAGCACACACGCCTCCTTGCCCAGGCACGCACGAACATTCACAGGGCAGGACTGGGGGACACACGGAGGCCCATGTCTGAAAGTTTATGAGCAATCGTACAAGCTAACCATTCAATAAGCAAATCTCCAGTCTGACCTTCATGATGACTTGAAACGCTAAGTTTGAATTTAGATTTCTTGGACTCCTCAGAGTTCTGTTTGAGAATGTGCTGAGGCCGGGAGAGGAGCCCTGCTGCCCCCGACCTGGTCCCTCTCCTTGTATCCTGGTCTGTACCTGTAATGCAGGGGATTTCAGGGATCCACATGTGGCCCCCTGAGGCTACATGTTCCTGCTCTGTTCACAATCCCTTAGCCTCCTCTCAGACCCCATCGCTAGGGGAGCAGGGGCTTGGGGCCTTTTGGGCAAGAGATTCTGGGATCCACGGTGCCAAGCATGGCGTGAGTGTGGCTTCTGAGTGGGCATGTCCCTTGGTCCTGAGGAGCATTGCCCCACGGGGAGGATCACGGCCCTTCTTACCCGGGTCTGAGGACCTCAGTGACTTGCTAACATCATGCATCTCTCAGTTTAGTCACCCCGAGCTGGTCCCCAGTGTCATTTTTCTGATAGAAGTACTACTCCATTTGTTCAGATGGGTTTGGGGGCACAAGGACAGACGTGGCCTTTGTAAAAACTGAGTATCATATTTCTATGATATTCTTTTGAAATCTTTTGTTGAAATTCTTTTGAGCTCCGATTCTGTCCTCCAGAATTTTGAGCTAACTACAAGTGCCACCTGCCATGTGCACCTCTGTTGGGTGTGCCATTTGTACTCCCAGCCAAGACCTTCACCAGTCTCAGCCCCAGAGCCTGGCTGTTTCACCTGGCGTCACACTTCTCTCTGCCTGTGTGTTGGTTGGTCCCAGGGTGCAGTGTCAGTGGCGCTAAAAGCAAGCTGATGAGGGGTGGGGTGGTGGGGAATGTGAACAATGCTTTGGAAACTGTGAAGCTCCTGTTCTTGTTGTTTCCTGGGTCGCTAGTTGACCGTTTCCCAGCCTGTTGGCTTAGCTGGCTTAACCTGCAGGCGGGAGGTCACTCTGCATGGCACTGCACACAGGACTGCTGAGGACAGTGGGTTTGATGAGGAAATTTAGAAGGCTTCTGCTCAACCCTTGGATGGCCAGGATATTCCTTCCAGAGTAACCCTCAAATCCTCAGGCTTTATTAAGCCATGATTCATAAGCTTAGTAGTAACTGTCGCAGAGCCAGATACTATGCACAGTACTCAACAGCATTATTTCATTTAATTCTCACGACAACCCTCAGATGTATGTAGGCATTACCTTTACTGTTTTTCTTTTTTCTTTTTTTTTGAGATGGAGTTTCGCTCTCATTACCCAGGCTGGAGTGCAGTGGCGCGATCTCGGCTCACTGTAACCTCTGCCTCCTAGGTTCAAGCGATTCTACCTCAGCCTCTCAAGTAGCTGGGATTACAGGCTGCCACCACACCCAGTTAATTTTGTATTTTTAGTAGAGATGGGGTTTCACCATGTTGGCCAGGCTGGTCTCCTGGTCTCGAACTCCTAACTGCAGGTGATCCATGAGCCTCAGCCTCCCAAAGTGCTGGGATTACAGGCGTGAGCCACCGCGCCCGGCCTCTCTCACCCTTCTTATCTATTCACTCAAATAGCTTCACCCAGGCTGCATCTTCATGCTTTTATTAATCCTTTAGGGAAAAATATTTTGAAGTTTCTTTATTTCTGTTGTTGTTGTTGTTGTTGTTGTTGTTGTTGAGATAGGGTCTTGCTCTGTCATTCAGGCTAGAGTGCAGTGGTGCAGTCACAGATCACTGCAGCCTCAACCTCCTGGACTCAACTGATCCACCCACCTCCGCTTCCTGAGTAGCTGGGACTACAGATGCATGCCACCATGCCCGGCTAATTTTGTATTTTGTATGTATGTGTGTGTACAGATCAAGGTCTCCTCATGTTGCCCAGGCTGGTCTTGAACTTCTGGGCTCAAGCAGGATAGGAGTTCATCAGGGTAGGATTCCCAGCAGTGGATGCGGGTGGGCAGTGTAGGTGAAGGAAGGAGAGAACTGTTCTTTTATTTATTTACTTATTTATTTATTTATTTATATTTATATATATATATTTTTTGAGACGGAGTCTCACTCTGTCGCCCAGGCTGGAGTGTAGTGGCGCCATCTTGGCTCACTGCAAGCTCCGCCTCCCGGGTTCACGCCATTCTCCTGCCTCAGCCTCCCGAGTAGCTGGGACTACAGGAGCCTGCCGCCACACCCGGCTAATTTTTTGTATTTTTTAGTAGAGACAGGGTTTCACCGTGTTAGCCAGGATGATCTTGATCTCCTGACCTCGTGATCCGCCCACCTTGGCCTCCCAAAGTGCTGGGATTGCAAGCGTGAGCCACCGTGCCCGGCCAATTTTTTATTTTTTATAGAGATAGAGCCTCACTATGTTGCCCAGGCTGTTCTTGAACTCCTGGGTTCCCTCTTCAGTCCCCCAAAGTGCTGGGATTGCAGGTGTGAGCCTCCAGGCCGGCTGCATTAATTACTTTAAAAGCAGAAATGTAAGCCCCTGTGGGCTGCAGGCTTGAGCCCTGGGGACCACCATAGTGAGGAGGTTGGATCACCTGAGGTCAGGAGTTCAAGACCAGCCTGGCCAACATGGCAAAACCACGTCTCTACCAAACATACAAAAATTAGCTGGGTGTGGTGGCAGGTACCTGTAGTTCCAGCTACTCGGGAAGCTGGGGCTGGAGAATCGCTTGAACCTGGGAGGTGGAGGCTGCAGTGAGCCAGGATTACACCACTGCACTCTAGCCTGGGTGACAGAGCAAGACACTGTCTCAAAAAACAACAACGGCTGGGCGCGGTGGCTCACGCCTGTAATCCCAGCACTTTGGGAGGCCGAGGCGGGCAGATCATGAGGTCAGGAGATGGAGACCATCCTGGCTAAAACAGTGAAACCCCGTCTCTACTAAAAATACAAAAAATTAGGTGGGCGTGGTGGCACGCGCCTGTAGTCCCAGCTACTTGGGAGGCTGAGGCAGGAGAATGGTATGAACCTGGGAGGCGGGGCTTGCAGTGAGCCGAGATCACGCCACTGCACTCCAGCCTGGGCGACAGAGTGAGACCCCGTCTCAAAAAAAAAAAAAACAACAACAACAACAAAAAACACTTGTCTGTGGATGGATCTACCTTCTCCCCGGCTCCACGCTGTGCTCTTTGGCGGGTGGGACACTTGTCTGATTGACTGGGTGGTCTAACTGCATGTAGTCCCAATTACATAGCCACCTTACTCAAACATATGGCTAAGGAGCGAGACAGGGCCCGGGATCTGCCTGCAGAGTCTGAAGTGTCTCCATGGATACACAGTTCTTTGTTTCGTCTTTAAAATTCAGGTGAATTTTGCATTTCACTTCACGGCTGTTTGTTTTCCTTTTAAAGCACTGACTTTATAGTGCTTATATGGTACCTTTTTAACTTCTCCCCACTAAATATTCAGGTAAAACTGGTGGCCAGTTGTCCTCTGTCTTCTTGAAGTCCTGTCTCTGTGGGGTACCTGTGTCCCTATTTTGCATGCCCAGGCCTCTGGGACAGGGTTCACTTTTTACAATCCTTGTATAGCCGCTGCCAGCTGCTCACCCCCATCCTCAGAACACCATCCTCGGCTGCACCGCTCTCCTCCTGGCAGGCCCCACCTCCTTCCTCTTCTCCCAACCCCACCTCAGTCATCTGTCCTGTTCCTACCCACTCTTCGAAGTCCAGCAGAGTCTTGTCCAGCTTCCCCAGCGGTCTGGCTGGTTTCTGTATCCTCTGAGAGGCCACACTGGAATAGGGGCACTTCTTGCCTTGTATGGAGGTGTCTGTCCCTCCACTATTCAGACAGGGAGGTTCTGTGTGGGAGGCCACTGCACCCACCTCTTCCAGGCCCTGCCAGTCTCAGCAATGAGCTGTGGGTCTGTCTACGCTTCCTAAAGGGAGGAGGGAGCCAAGAGAGGTCCCATGACTACCTAATCCAGGGCCCCCTTATGGCTAGAACAACAATCTGGGATCCCAAGGGAGGGAGGCAGAGCCTTGGGCCCAGCCACACTGGGCAAAGCTGGGGCTCTGACTTGGCCAGTGGCTCTCAGGACAGGGTGGATGCTCAGCCTTTCCTGAACCATCCAAGCCCTGTCCAGGGCTCTCGGTCTGAGCACTCCGTCGCCGGGGCCCGAGTGGTGATTACATTCAGTGGTGTGGTTGCTTGGCCAGGGCAGCAGCCCTTTGTGATGAGACTGGGTTGGCACCAGAGTGTGGGACGAGGGGCAGGCTGGCAGGGAATCAGAGCAGCCCTTCTGCCACCGGCTCCGGCTTTCCGCTGGTGACACGTAAGAGGATTAGGGCTCAGAACTCTGGACAAGGGGCTTTTATTCTCAGGGCTGCTTTTCCATTGGCCTGCAAAGCCCCAGAGACAGGAACAAAAGGTGACGAGGGACTGCCAATCCCATGCCCTCCAAGCCTTGTGCTTTGGGGGGGCACAGGGAGCCCCAGCCCCACTTCTGGTGGGTGGCTGGCATCCAGCCCCATCCAGATCTGCTTGAGGCCAGAGCTCCAGGACCCGGGGGCCACCCTCACCCTGCCATAAAGGCCTGAGCTACCCACAGGCTGGCACAAGGGATTTCCTGAGGACACAGTGGCTTAGAAGGGAATCACAGAATCCTGGACAGTCAGGATGGAAGGAAACATTTGGCCACCTATACCAGCCTCTGTGGAAACTTACATATGGGGAAACTGACGCCCAGAGAGAGGCCATGACTTGCCCAACGCCACTCAGTGATGGAGCGCCTGAGCTGGGACTGGAATATGGAATGCAAGGCATGGGGGCCACCCAGGAGTGGGGCCTTGCCCTCTAGCCAGGGGCTGAGTTATTCCCACCCTTGGAAGGAACTATGGAAGGAAGGAAGAAAGGAAGGAAAGAAGGAAAGAAGGAAGGAAGGGAGGGAGGGAGGGAGGGAGGGAGGGGAAATGAAATGAAATGAAATAATGAAATGAAATGAAATGAAATGAAATGAAATGAAATGAAATGAAGTGAAGCCTTGGCCTTTAGGTCACTGTAAGGACCCCAGCTTTTCTCACAGAATGTGGTAAAAGCCATTGAAGGATACTTAGCAGAAGGATGATGTGGTCTGATTTAGTTTTGTTATTTATTTATTTATTTTGAGACAGGGTCTCGCTTTGTCACCCAGGCTGGAGGCAGAGTTGTGAACATGACTCATTGCAATCTTGGCCTCCTAGACTCAAGTAGTCCTGCCTCAACCTCCCGAGTACCTGGGACCACAGTTGCACAACACCATGCCTGGCTAATTTTATTATTTTTTGTAGAGACAGGGTCTTGCCATGTTGTCCAGGCTTATCTTGAACTCCTGGGATCAAGCAATCCTCCTGCCTCACCTTCCCAAAGTGTCTGGATTATAGGCATGAGCCACTGTGCCCAGCCTGATTTAATTTTAGAAGGATCACTTAGCTGAAGCTAGAGGAAGAGTAGACTAAGAGGACTGGTTAGGAGCCTACTGCACTGACCCAGGCAGGAGATACTGGAGGCTCAGAGTGGACTGCTGGTTATAGAGCTGGTGGGAAGTGGTCACATTCTGGACATATTGTGAAGGTTGAGACCACAGATATTACTGGTGGTCCCAATGTGGGATGAAAGAAAGTGAGAAGTAGGCTGGGTGCAGTGGCTCACGCCTGTAATCCTAACACTTTGGGAGGCCGAGGTGGGCAGATAACTTGAGGTTAGGAGTTTGAGACCAAACTAGACAACATGGTGAAACCCTGTCTCTACTAAAAATACAAAAATTAGCCGGGCATGGTGGCGGGTGCCTGTAATCCCAGCTACTTGGGAGGCTGAGACAGGAGAACTGCTTGAACCGAGGAGGCGGAGGTTGCAGTGAGCTGAGATTGTGCCACTGCTCTCCAGCCTGGGTGAAAGAGTCAGAAACTGTCTCAAAAAAAAAAAAAAAAAAAAAGAGAAAGAAAAAGAAAATGAGAAGCGAAGGATGACTTGGTTTCAATACTAGAAGGATAGAACTGCAGAACACTGTGGGAGAAGCAGGTTTGGTGAGACGATCGTGAGTTGGTTGGAGACTCCTATTAGGCACCTAAGTAGCTATGTCAGTTGTTGTGGGTGAGCAGCAACTATCTGGACCGGTGGCAGTCAGACGCTTTCACACGGACACCTTTCAGTCCCATCAGAGTGTAGCTCCAGCCAGAAACCTACAGTTGTTTCTGTGCTTAGATGCTTTCCACCAAGGGTCCCAAGTTGGGAAAGAGAAAGAGAGAGGGGAGAGAGTTTCCTGTAAGGAGACCAAGTTCCCCATACGGGCCACCGAAATGTCACAGGTCACAACTATCTGGGGCTGGTGTCACTTGGGTGGTAAAAGAATTTACCAAGACAGCTGTAGGTAAAGAAAGGTAGAATTGTTAGAAAAAGTATGAAAATATGTTGCAAGGGTGCAATGGGCAAGTCAGCAAGAGAGGAGCTGACTGCAAAGAGACAAAGGCTTGCTGGGGATTTCATAGGGTGGTGTTTGTGCTGTGTGTTGAAGAGGGCTTTGTGTAGTCATGATAACACCAAGGTTGCAGTGAGCTAACTTGCATTTTTCTATCAGCCGAGGGTCTGGTGATAGCTGGCTGCAGGAAGATTGTGAGTTATTTACACAGGAGGGCTATGTGTCCTGGACCATGAAGAAAGGCAGACTCATAGCTTATCTGCTTTCTCTTTTTGCTTTTACCTGCTCCAGCCAGCCTGGCTCCTCCTCCCCAATTAGAACTCCACATCAGTGAGGTAGCTGGAACCAGGTGTGGGCTGGAAATGTACATCTGAATGTTGTGTTGTACTGGAAGGTCCAGCCTAGATAATTAGGCAAGAAAACAAAATTAAAAACATACACATTGGAAAAGAAGTAAAACTATCTTTATTTCTATGTGCCATGAACTTGCATATTGTATACAGAAAATACAGAACATCCTAAAGAATACACACACACACAACTATTAGAGCTAATAAATGAGTTAAGTTGCAGAATACAAGACTAATATACAAAATCAATTATATTTCTATACACTAGCAACTATCTGAAAATGAAAAAAAAATTTCATTAACTCAAATTCATTGCTGGTGGGGATGCAGAATGGTACAGCCATTTGGAAGACAGTTTGGCAGCTTCTGACAAAGCTAAACACACCCTCGCCACAGGATCCAGCAGTCATGCTCCCTGGTATTACCCAAATGAGTTGAAACTTATGTTCACACAAAAACTTGCATACACATGTTTGTAGCAGCTCTATTCATATTGCTAAAACTTGGGAAAGCTACTAAGATGTCCTTCAGTAGGTGAATGAATAAATTGTGGTACTTCCAGACAATGGATTATTATTCAATGCTAAAAGTAAATAAATTATCAAGCCACGAAAGTTATGGAGGTGGCTGGGTATGGTGGCTCACGCCTATAATCCTAGCACTTTGGGAGGCCAAGGTGAGCATATCACTTGAGGTCAGGAGTTTGAGACCAGCCTGGCCAAATTGGGGGAACCCCACCTCTACTAAAAATACAAGTTAGCTGGGCATGGTGGCGGGCACCTGTAATTGCAGCTACTTGGGAGGCTGAGGCAGGAGAATCACTTGAACCTGGGAGGCAGAGGTTGCAGTGGGCCAAGATCAAGCCACTGCACTCCAGCCTGGGCAACAGAGCGAGACTCTGTCTCAAAAAAAAAAAAAAAAAAAAGACATGAAGGAATTGTAAATGCATATCACTAAGCAAAAGAAGCCAATCTGAAAAGGCTACATTCTGTATAGTATAACACTCTGGAAAAACTATGGAGATAGTGAAAAGATCAGTGGTTGACAAAGTTTTTGGAGGAGGGAGGAATGAATAGGTGTGGTGCAATGGATTTTTAGAGCAGTGAAACTATTCTGTATGACATTATAATGGTATCAACATGTCATTATACATTTGTCAAAACACAGAATGGCCGGGCGTGGTGGCTCACGCCTGTAATCCCAACAACTTGGGAGGCTGAGGCAGGAGGATCACTTGAGTCTAGGAGTTTGAGAGCAGCCTGGGTAACATGGTGAAACCCCGTCTCTACAAAAAATACAAAAAGGTAGGCATGGTGGCGCGTGCCTGTAGTTCCAGCTACTCAGTAGGCTGAGGTGGGAGGATGGCTTGAGCCTAAGAGGTTGAGACTGCAGTGAGCTGTGATTGTGTCACTGCACTCAAGCCTGGGTGACATAGTGAGACCCTGTCTCCAAAAAAAAAGTTACACACACACACACACACACACACACACGATTCAATTTACAATAGCATCAAAAAGAATTAAATATTTTTTATTTTTAGTTACTTAAAAATATTTATGAAGGCCGGGTGCAGTGGCTCATGCCTCTAATCCCAGCACTTTGGGAGGCCGAGGTGGGCGGATCACCTGAGGTCGGGAGTTCGAGACCAGCCTGACCAACATGGAGAAACCCCGTCTTTACTAAAAATACAAAATTAGCCGGGTGTAGTGGTGCGTGTCTGTAATCCCAGCTACTCAGAAGGCTGAAGCAGGAGAATTGCTCGAACCCGGGAGGCGGAAGTTGCAGTGAGCCGAGATTGTGCTACCGCACTCCAGCTTAGGCAACAAGAGTGAAACTCTGCGTCAAAAAAAAAAATTATGAATAAATTTAACGAAACAAGTGTAAGACTTTTACACTGGAAAAAGAAACATTGTTGAAAGAAATTAAAGCTCAAAATAATGAAAAAATATCCTGTGTTCAGGTAGCTCACACCTGTAATCCCAGCACTTTGGGAGACCGAGGTGGGCGGATCAGAGGTCAGGAGATTGAGACCATCCTGGCTAACATGGTGAAACCCCGTTTCTACTAAAAAAAATACAAAACATTAGCCAGGCGTGGTGGCAGGCGCCTGTAGTCCCAGCTACTCGGGAGGCTGAGGCAGGAGAATGGCATGAACCCAGGAGGCAGAGATTGCGGTGAGCCGAGACTGCACCACTGCACTCCAGCGTGGGCGACACAGCGAGACTCCATCTCAAAAAAAAAAAAAAAAAAAAAAAAAATCCTGTGTTCACAGATTGGAAGACTTAATATGATTAAGCGAGGGCCAGGTGCGGTGGCTCGCACCTGTAATCCCAGCACTCTGAGAGGCCAAGGTGGGCAGATTGCTTGAGTCCAGGAGTTTGAAACCAGCCTGGGCAATATGGCAAAACCTTGTCTCTACTAAAAATACGAAAATTAACCGGGCATGGTGGTGTGCACCTGTGGTCCCAGAGACTCAGGAGGCTGAGGTGGGAGGATCACCTGAGCCCAGGGAGGTCAAGGCTGCAGTGAGCTGAAATCATGCCACTGCACTCCAGCCTGGGCAATTGGAGTGAGACCCTGTCTCAAAAAAATAAAAAATAATAATATTATTAAGATGGTAATGCTCCACAAATTGATCTGAAGATTAAATGCAATCCCAACAAAATCCCAGCTGCCTTCTTTGTAGAAATTGACAAGATGATCCTAAAATTCATTTGAAATGCAAGGAACCCAGATTGTTGCATTGAAAAGAACAATCTTGAAAAGAACCAATTTGGAGGACTCACACTTTCTAATTCAAAATAAAACAGCCAGAAGGCCCCTCGCAGTGGCTCATGCCTGTAATGTCAACACGTTAGGAGCCGCAGGTGGGAGGATCGCTTGAGCCCAGGAGTTTGAGACCAGTCTGGGCAACAAAGCAAGACTCCCATCTAAATAAAAATTAGCCGGCATGGTGGCAAGAGCCTGTAGTCTCAGCTACTCAGGAGGCCAAGGTGGAAGAACTGCTTTAGCCCAGGTGCTGAAGGCTGCAGTGAGCTGCAATTGTGCCACTGCACTCCAGCCTGGGCAACAGAGTGAGAACCTGTCTCTAAGAAAATAAATAAATAAAACAAAATTTTAAAATAACTGGGCATGGTGGTTCATGCCTGTAATCCCAGCTACTGGGGACGCTGAGGGTGCTTGAGGCCAGGCATTGGAGACCAGCCCGAGCAACACAGTGAGACTCTGTCTCTAAACAAAACGCAAAAAATTAGAAGACCTAAAAACTAAAGTAACAAAATTTATAATGATGTCAGCAAAAATGGTAGGACCTCCAAAAATTTGTCTCTGTATAAAGGCAATGAAAACACTGGCAAAGCCAGGTGTGGTGTCTCACGCCTGTAATCCCAGCACTTTGGGAGGCTGAGGTTGGAGGATTGCTTGAGCCCAGGAATTTGAAACAAACCTGGGCAATGCAGTGAGACCTCATCGCTACAAGTAATCTAAAAATTGGCCAGGTGGCTGGGCACAGTGGCTCATGCCTGTAATCCCAGCACTTTGGGAAGCCGAGGCGGGCAGATCACCTGAGGTCAGGAGTTTGAGACCAGCCTGACCAACATGGAGAAATCCCAACTCTACTAAAAATACAAAATTAGCCAGACGTGGTGGCCTCATGCCTGTAATCCCAGGTACTTGCGAAGCTGAGGCAGGAGAAGTGCTTGAACCTGGGAAGAGGAAGTTGCGGTGAGCCGAGATCACGCCATTGCACTCCAGCCTTGGCAACAAGAGTGAAATTCCATCTCAAAAAAAAAGAAAAATAAAAAAATAGCCAGCAAAAAAAAAAGGTCAGGCATGGTGGCTCATGCCTGTAGTCCCACCTACTTGGGAGGCTGACATGGGAGGATACCTTGAGCCTGGGAGGCAGAGGTTGCTGTGAGCCGAGATCGTGCCACTGCACTCCAGCCTGGGTGACAGAGTGACACCCTGTCTCAAAAAAAAAAAAAAAAAACAAAAGATGAAAACACAGGCAAAAAATACGGATTCAAATTACTATCTGGAGTTGCTTCTTGTTTTCAGGCTAAAAAGGTTTCCTTTAGTATTTCTTGTAAGGCAGCCTAGTGACAAATTCTCTGTTTTTGTTTATCTGGGAATGTCTTTATTTTGCCTTCTTCTTTTTTTTTTTTTTTTTTTTAATACAGAGTCTCGCTCTGTCGCCCAGGCTGGAGTGCAGTGGTGCCATCTCAGCTCACTGCAAGCTCTGCCCACCTGGTTCACACCATTCTCCTGCCTCAGCCTCCCAAGTAGCTGGGACGACAGGTGACCACCATCACACTCTGCTAATTTTTTTGTATTTTTAGTAGAGACGCAGTTTCACCGTGTTAGCCAGGATGGTCTCAATCTCCTGACCTCGTGATCCGCCCGCCTTGGCCTCCCAAAGAGCTGGGATTACAGGCGTGAGCCACGGCGCCTGGCCTATTTCACCTTCATTTTGAAAGGTGGCTCTACTGAATATAATATTCTTTTTTTTTTTTCTTTTCTTTCTTTTTGAGGCAGGGTCTTGCTCTGTTGCCCAGGCTGGAGTACAGTGCCATGATCAAGCTCACAGTCATCTTGAACTCCTGGGCTCCAGCAACTCTCCCGCCTCAACCTACACAGTAGCTGGGACTATAGGTGCTCACCACCATGCCCAGCTAATTTTTAATTATTTTGTAGAGGCAGGGGTTCTTGCTATGTTGTCCAGGCTGGTCTTGAACTCCTGGTCTCAAGTGATCCTCCTGCCTCAGATTTCCAAAGTGCTGGGATTACAAGTGTGAGCCACCATGCCTGGCCTAATATTCTTAATTGACATTTTTTTTTAGCTCTTTGAACATGCTCTTTTTCTTTCTTTTTTTGAGATGGAGTCTCGCTTTGTTGCCCAGGCTGAGTGCAGTGGTGTGATCTTGGCTCACTGCAACCTCCACCTCCCAGGTTCAAGCAATTCTCCTGCCTCAGCCTCCCAAGTGGCTGGGATTCAGGCGCCTGCCACCATGCCCAGATAATTTTTTTGTACTGTTAGTGGAGACGGGGTTTCACTATGTTGGCCAGGCTGGTCTCCAACTCCTGACCTCAGGTGATCTGCCTGGCTTCCCAAAGTGCTAGGATTACAGGCATGAGCCACCTCGCCCGGCCTGAACGTGCTTTCTTACTACCTTCTGGCCTCCACTGTTGCTGATTAGAAGCCACCTGTAGCCCAGTGTGGTGGCTCACGCCTGTAATCCCAGCACTTTAGGAGGCTGAGGCGGGAGGAACATGAAGTCAGGAGTTTGAGACCAGCCTGGCCAACATGGTGAAACCCCATCTCTACTAAAAATACAAAAATTAGCTGGGCATGGTGGCGTGTGCCTGTAATTCCAGCTACTCAGGAGGCTGAGGCAGGAGAACTGCTTGAACTGGGACCCAGAAGGTGGAGGTTGCAGTGAGCGGAGATTGCACCACTGCACTCCAGCCTGGGCAACAAGAGTGAAACTCTGTCTAAAAAAAAAAAAAAAGAAGCCACCTGTAAGGCTTATTGGCACTGGCATTCACTTTCAAGTGATGAGTCATATTTCTCTTGCTGCTTTCAAGATTTTTCTTTGTCTTTGCCTTTCAGAATTCTTAATATAATGTTTTGGTTCATTGATCTTTTTGTGTTTACCCTACTTGGATTTCAGTGATTGTCGTGGATGTATTAACACTTTATAGCAAATTTCAGACGTTTTCAGCCATTATTTCTCTGAGTATTTTTTTCTGCTCCTTTCTCTCTACCTTCTCCTTCTGATATTCTTATGCATATAATTGGTATATTTAGCAGTGTCCAATATTCCTCTGAGGCTATGTTTGTTTTTCTTCATTCTTCTTTCTCTCTGTTCTTTTGATGGCATAATCTCTGTTGATCTACATTCAAGTTTTCTATTTTTTTATTCTGCCAGTTAAATCTACTGTTGAGATCATCTAATAAAATTTTCATTTCAATTATTATACTTTTCAACTCCCAAATTTCCACTTGATTCTTTTTTTTTTTTTTTTTTTTTTTGAGATAGAGTCTCACTCTGTTGCCCAGGCTGGAATGCAGTGGCATGATCTCAGCTCACTACAACCTCTGCCTCCCAGGCTCAAGTGATTCTTGGGCCTCAGCCTCCCGAGTAGCTGGGATTACAGGTGTGTGCCACCACACCTGGTTAATTTTTGTATTTTTAGTAGAGACAAGGTTTCGCCATGTTGGCCAGGCTGGCCTTGAACTCCTGACCTCAAATTGTCCACCCACCTCGGCCTCCCAAAGTGCTGGGATTATAGGCATGAGCCACTGCGCCTGGCCTATTTGATTCTTTTTTAAAAAAATAATTTCTGAGCTGGGCACAGTGGCTCAAGCCTATAATCCCAGCAGTTTGGGAGGCCAAGGCAGGCGGATTGCTTGAGTTCAGGAGATAAAGACCAGCCTGGACAAATCGAGACCCTGTCTCTATAAGAATTACAAAAAAGGGCCGGGCACAGTGGCTCACGTCTGTAATCCCAGCACTTTGGGAGGCTGAGGCGGGCAGATCACGAGGTCAGGAGATTGAGACCATCCTGGCTAACACAGTGAAACCCCGTCTCTACTAAAAATACAAAAAATTAGCTGGGCATGGTGGTGGGCGCCTGTAGTCCCAGCTACTCGGGAGGCTGAGGCAGGAGAATGGCATGAACCTGGGAGGCAGAGCTTGCAGTGAGCCAAGATGGTGACACTGCACTCCAGCCTGGGTGACAGAGTGAGACTCTGTCTCAAAAAAACAAAAACAAAAACAAAAAATTACAAAAAAGGCCGGGTGCAGTGGCTTATGCCTGTAATCCCAGCACTTTGGGAAGCCAAGGCGGGAGGATCACCTGAGGTCAGGAGTTTGAGACCAGCCTGGCCAACATGGGGAAACCCCATCTCTACTAAAAATACAAAAATTAGCTGGGCGTGGTGGTGGGCGCCTGTAATCCCAGCTATTCAGGAGGCCGAGGCAAGAGAATCTATGGAACCCAGGAGGCGGAAGTTGCAGTGAGCTGAGATCACGCTACTGCACTCCAGTCTGGGCAACAGAGCAAGACTCTGTCTAAAAAAAAAAAAAAAAAATAGCTGGGTGTGGTGGCTGAGGTGAGAGGATTGCCAGAGCCCGGGAAGTCGAGGCTGCAATGAGCTGTGATCACTCCACTGTACTCCAGCCTGGGGAACAGAGGCTGTTTCTAAAAAAATTTTAAATAATAATAATTTCTATCTATCTCTCTCTTTTTTTTTTTTTTTTTTTTTTTGAGATGAAGTGTCTCTCTGTCACCCAGGTGGAGTGCAGTTGTGTGCCGGCTCACTGCAACCTCCATCTTCTGGGTTCAAGCGATTCTCCTGCCACAGCCTCCCACGTAGCTGGGATTACAGGCATGCGCCACCTCGCCTGGCTAATTTTTGTATTTTTAGTAGAGGTGGGGTTTCACCATGGTCTCAAACTCCTGACCTCAAGTGATCCACCCACCTTAGCCTCCCAAAGTGCTGGGATTACAGGCGTCAGCCACTGCGCCCAGTGTCTATTAACTGATATTCTCTATTTGATGGAACATTTTCATCACACCTTCCTTTACTTCTTCTTCTTCTTTTCTTTTTTTTGAGGTGGGATCTTGCTCTATCATCATCCAGGCTGGAGTGCAGTGGCTCAATCTCAGCTCAGTGCAGCCTTGACTGCCCAGGCTTAAGTGATACTCCCACCTCAGCCTCCCAACTAGTTGGGACCAGGGGCACATGCCACCACACCCAACTAGTTTATTAAATTATTTGTAGAGACAGGGTCTCACTATGTTGCCTAAGCCGGTCTCGAACTCCTGGGCTCAAGCGATCCTCCCACCTCAGCCTCCCAGAGTGCTGGGATTACAGGTGTGAGTTACAGTGCCAGCCCCTTTACTTCTTTAATCATGGTTTTCTCTAGTTATTTGAAAATATTCATAATGATTGCTTTGAAGTCTTTCCATTAAATCTGACATCTGAGCTTTCTCACAGGTAGTTTCTATTGCCTGTTTTTTTCCCTGGGGTATGGGTCAGACCTTCCTGTTTCTTTGCATGTCTTGTATGTAATTTGGTTTTGTTTTATTTTGTTTTTTGTTTTTTGTGTTTTTTTTGAGACGGAGTCTTGCTCTGTCACCCAGGCTGGAGTGCAGCGGTGCCATCTCGGCTCACTGCAAGCTCCGCCTCCTGGGTTCATGCCATTCTCCTGCCTCAGCCTCTCGAGTAGCTGGGACTACAGGCGCCCGCCATCATGCCCAGCTAATTTTTTGTATTTTTAGTAGAGACGGGGTTTCACCATGTGAGCCAGGATGGTCTTGATCTCCTGACCTTGTGATCTGCCACCTCGGCCTCCCAAAGTGCTGGGATTACCGGCTTGAGCCACCGCGCCCGGCCTATGTATGTAATTTGTTATTGGAAACTGGACATTTTAGGTGATATATTGTAAAACTTTGGGCACTGGTTTCTCTGTTCCATGGCTTGTTATTGGTTTTTGTTTATTTGTTTGGTGACTAGTGGATTATTTAGTGAAGTCTATACTCATCGGCCCCCACCCCAATCCCGATCACCACCCATAGTGTGGAGCCTCTAATGTTGCTCCCCAGAGGGCACAGCCTTGGGTATGCCCACAGTCACCCTGGGATGGCAGTGATTCTCGCACAACTTGATCTCATTCCCTGACCACATACAGCTGTTACACTCCGCTAATTGCTGTCTGATTGCTCTACTGTTTTCAACAATTCCTTGGGGTACAAATTACTCTGCAGAGGAATCCAATTAAATCTGGGCTTTTTTGAAGGAATCTCTTTCTCTCTCGCTCTTTTTTTTTTTTTTTTTTTTTTTTTGAGACAGTCCCCCTCTGTCCCCCAGGCTGGAGTGCAGTGGTGTGATCTCAGCTTACTGCAACCTCTGCCTCCTGGGTTCAAGTGATTCTCCTGCTTCAGCCACCCAAGTAGCTGGGATTACAGACATGTGCCACTGCATCTGGCTAATTTTTATATTTTTAGTAGAGATGGAGTTTCGCCATGTTGATCAGGCTGGTCTTGAACTCCTGGCTTCCAGTGATTCTCCCGCCTCTGCCTCCCGAAGTGCTGGGACTACAGGTGTGAGCCACTGTGCCTGGCCTGAAGGGATATCTCTTTAGGTCAATGATTGAGACTTGTGACTCCAGAATGGCTCTTAACTGTATCTTTCCTTGGTCCTGTCTAGTAAACTAGCCAACCTATGGTTTTGCTTCTATCTCTGATTTATTTTCCAAATTCCTCTTAATGGCATTTTTTTTTATATCAGAGCCTCCATTGTTTCTGAGAGCACCGTTAGGCTTGAACTTCTCCACATTCTTGCAAACAAAGTCAATTCGTTTGGGAAAAAATCTGAAGCTCCCGGCCTTCCCCTTTACCCAGGCAAAATCTCTGAGCCACAGCTCTGGAGCTGGGGTCAGGGACAATGGCCCATCTCTTGCTGAGTGACACACCTGCTGTAAGAGATTGTCACTCTGTGGAGAGTAGGGAAGTAGCTTCAAGTCTTCTTGGCTTGCCTCTGCCTTATGAGCCAGAATTAAGACAATCAGGGCCCCAGTATTTTCAGTGGCACCACACACAATGTAGAGTCTCTGTCCCCTGTGTGAGGCCTGGGTGCACTAAGAGAGCTACCATCTTCGCCATACTCATATAGGGCTTAGCCTCAGCAACAGGTAGTTGGGAGCTGGGTGGAAAATGCCGGCATTCTATCCCTCTTGGGAAGACAGTTCTCCAACTGGGAGCTAGTTGGAGAGGGAATCCTTTGTTCTTGGCTGAACCAGTCTGGAGTGGACTTTCCATCTCACTGAACTGGGAAGGAGAAAGAAGGAATGCATGTTGGTTTAAATATCATAGCTTTGATTAGTCCTACCAAGTTTTAGTAGATTTACTTGAATAAATATTTATTCATTTTCTGAATGCACTTAGGACCATTTCCAGAGGCTTTATTTTGTTTTTTGTTTTTGTTTTTGTATTTTTTTGAGACTGAGTCTCCCTCTGTCGCCCAGGCTGGAGTACAGTGGCGTGATCTCGGCTCACTGCAACCTCCACCTCCCAGGTTCAAGCAATTATCGTGCCTCAGCCTCCCAAGTAGCTGGGACTACAACCTCCATGCCTGGCTAATTTTTGTATTTTTAGTGGAGAAAGGGTTTCACCGTGTTGACCAGGCTGGTCTCAAACTACTGACCTCAGGTGATCCGCCCACCTTGGCCTCCCAAAGTGCTGGGATTACAGGTGTGAGCCACTGTGCCCAGCCTGTGTTTCTATTTTTGAGACAGAGTTTTTCTCTGTTGCCCAGGCTGGAATGGAGTGGCATGATCATAGCTCACTTCAAGCTTGAACTCCTGGGCTAAAGTGATCCTCTCACCTTGGCCTCCAAAAGTGCTGCGATTACAGGCATGAGCCACCACACCTGGCCCTGGATAGTTTTTTTTTTTTTTTAACATTTTTCCTCTCCCTGTCCCCACTGCAAGTCCTGGTTTAGCCCCTCCCAGCCTCCTGCCCCAGCCCTTCTGAGGCAGCCAGTGCTGTGGCTTCAGCGGCTGGTCTAAAGCATGCACTGGCTGCCAGGCACCATGGCTCACTCCTGTAATTCCAGCACTTTGGGAGGCTGAGGCAGGCAGATAACCTGAGGTCATGTATCCCTAGCATCTAGAAGAATACCTCTGATACAGTAGGTGCCAAAAAATGTGAGGAATGAGACAAGGACCTATGGTATAGCTGGAGAAAGATGTGCTTGCAAGAGGGTCGCACAAGATGACAAAAGAGTGTATTTAGCCTTGCTTTCCCAAAGGCTGAGCTGAGTGGAGGTCCTTTATTAGGAAGGAAACCCCAGCTGGGAGTGAGGCAGAAGTAGGAGAGGCCTGGGCAGGCAAGAGTTGTCAAAGTGGAGGAGGTGGCTGGGGTCTGGGAAAAGCCGGCAGAGTGTCTCCCAGAGCTGTACACTTGCCAGACGGGTGACTGGAACAACTTTCTTTTTATTTATTTATTTTGAGACAGGTTCTTGCTCTGCTGCCCAAGCTGGAGTGCAGTGGTGCAGTCATGGCTCATGGCAGTCTCAACTTCCTAGTCTCAAGTGATCCTCCAGTCTCAGCCTCCTGAGTAGCTGGGACCACAGATGTGCACCACCATGCTCAGCTAATTTAATTTTTTGTAGAGATAGTGTCTCACTATGTTGCCCAGGCTAGTCTCAAACTCCTTGCCTCAAGTGATCCTCCTGCCTCGACCTCCCGAAGTGCTAGGATTACAGGTGTGGGCTCTTCAGAGGCATTTACTGAGATGGAATGTGAGGCCAACACCTGTGGAAGGAAGGAGGTGGAAGCAGGATTGGGCAGGAGAACTTGAACAGTGATGGGCACCCAACAAAGTCTTGGAGAAGTTAGACAGTCGAACAGAGTCCCACATGAGATGGAAATGGCCAGTACTTTATAGCCCCTGCTTTGCTCAGTCACCAGATGAAGGCTGCCCTAGGAAGGGTGTGACCTCAGGTGAGGCTGTATGCAGCCGTGCTGGGCCCGGCAGTAGCAGACAGCTGGAGGGTGTCTGGTGACTGTTCTTCCCCTGGGTCGCGCTGAAAGGGATGTGGTGGTTTCGTCTGTGTGTACTTACAAGGGTGTGCTCAGGGAGGGCCTGAAGGAGTTTAAGGAAGCGTGCTCTGCAGACACCTGGGGGAATAGCTCATAAATAAAGGGAACAGAAGCACGTGGCCCCTGAGTGTGCCTGTGTCTGAGGCCTGGAGTAACAGCGCGGAGCCTGGTGGTGCCACAGTGAGTGGGCATCGGGTAAGGATTCCAAGCAGCCAGGGCTGTGAGGCCACTGTGAGGACTCTGGCTTGCACTCTGATCTGGAGAGGAGCTGTGAAGGGATGAGGGCAGTGGGGACATTCCTTAAGTCAGGACAGCCTGAAGCAGGAGAGCCCATGAGGACTACCACCGGGCTCCAGAGAGAGGAGCTAAGAGCAGGCTGGGGCAGGGGCAGCAGAGAGATTGCCAGATGCACGGCAGATTCCGACCTCTGAGGACTGTCTGCGGTGGGCTCTGCCCACGTGCTGGCCGTTGCAACTGTTTCGAGCGCTAAGGACTTGTGACTAAGAGCTTTAGCCAGTGTCTGCTGCCCTCTGGTGGGTGTGCTGGAGATAACCCAAGGCTGCTTCCCACATTTTTCTTCTGTCAACAGTTTATGGGTTTTACAGGTTCACCTTCAACTCTGTGGTATGAAAACTCTCTAGGCTGGGCGTGGTGGCTCACACCTGTAATCTCAGCACTTTGGGAGGCTGAGATGGGAGGATCGCTTGAGCCCAGGAGTTCGAGACCAGCCTGGGCAATATGGCAAAATTCCATCACTATTATTTATTTATTTTTTTTTTTTTTTTTTGAGACGAAGTCTTGCTCTGTTGCCCAGGCTGTGGCGTGATCTTGTGCAGTGGCGTGATCTTGGCTCACTGCAAACTTCAATCCCCAGGTTCAAGCAATTCTCATGTCTCAGCCTCTTGAGTAGCTGGGACTACAGGCGCACACCACCACACCTGGCTAATTTTTGTATTTTTAGTAGAGACGGGGTTTCACCATGTTGGCCAGGCTGGTTTCGAACTCCTGACCTCAAGTGATCCACCTGCTTCAGCCTCCTCAAGTGCTGGGATTACAGGCATGAGCCACCACACCTGGCCCCCATCTCTATTATTAAAAAAAAAAAAAAAAAAACCTCCTGTCACAGATGATAGAGGTGTCAGACAACAACCTGTTGATGAGGCAGCAACTCATCAACTGAGAGACAGGGAGGCACAGGGAGCCATGGTGTCCATGCAGCAGCGCGGGGACTGGGGCTGGCAGGGCCCGTGCTGTTTTCTAGTAGTGAGGGTCACCAGCACCTGGAAGAGAAGTGGGGCTACAGGATGCATCCAGGACTGGAAGCTGCAGAGCAGGTGCCATTCCCAGGAGGCCAAGAAGATGAAGACGTTGAGGGTGCCTGCAAGAGAACTCTGAGTTCAAGGGTAGTTCATAGATTTCTGCTAGAGACGGAAGGAAATGGAGCTAATGGAAAGAAAATGCAGATGATGGGGCCGGGCACGGTGGCTCACGCCTGTAATCCCAGCACTTTGGGAGGCTGAGGCGGGCAGATCACAAGGTCAGGGGATCGAGACCACGGTGAAACCCTGTCTCTACTAAAAATACAAAAAAAAAAAAAATTAGCTGGGCGCGGTGGCGGGCGCCTGTAGTCCCGGCTACTCGGGAGGCTGAGGCAGGAGAATGGCGTGAACCCGGGAGGCGGAGCTTGCAGTGAGCCAAAATCGCGCCACTGCACTTCAGCCTGGGTGACAGAGCGAGACTCCGTCTCAAAAAAAAAAAAGAAAAGAAAATGCAGATGATGAAGGCCTGTAGATCCAACAAAAGAAGCTGAGGATATGGCGAACTGAGGGCGTGATGGGGACTGTGGACAGAGAGAGCTATGGGAACTGCAGAGCCATGGGAGGTGTGGCTGCCCTCGTGGCTGCTGGAACCCAGGCACCTGTGCTCACCCCTGCTGCCTCTGCTGAGACTGTCGCTGCCTGCTGCAGCCCAGTCACCCACTACTGATGCTGACCCTGCCAGGGGAGTGATCATGAACAGAAAAATTTCTTCTTCCTGCCTTCCAGTCTCCTGCCAGTGTCTCCCTGACAGAGCTGCATTAGAAACCAGCTGGAAAAGCAGTCTGGAAGATTTAGTTTACAAGCTTCCAGCCCACTTCAATACAGAGGAGAGCGCTCAAGGCCAGGGGAGGTAGGAGCTTCCTAATTGCTATGTAAAATCCCCTTCACCCTTTTGTTCATCCAGTCCTTCGAACACCATTCTCCCCAATTTCCTGCAGAGAAGCTGTTTGAATTTTCCATAGTTGCACTATTCTGTTCAACATGTGCATAAACAACAATGGGGACAAATCCAAGTATTCCAGCACCTGAAGCTTATACAGTTGGAGGGGAGTTCTCTTTGACAAAAAGAATACAACATTATGAACAGTAGATTAGCTTTATTAGCTTTATGATAAATTCACCTCTGCCTATAACCCAACAATTCCACTCCAGATACTAGAGAAACTCTTGCATATGTTCACCAAGAGACATGGTTTAGTATGTTCATGAGGGCATCATTTTTTGTTTTGTTTTGTTTTGTTTTTAGGCAGAGTCTTGCTCTGTTGCCCAGGCTGGAGCAAAATGGTACAATCTTGGCTCACTGCAACCCCCTGTCTCCTGGGCTCAAGCCATCCTCCCACCTCAGCCACCTGAGTAGCTGAGACTACAGGCATGCACCACCATGCCTGGCTGATTTTTTTTTTTTTTTTTTTTTGAGACGGAGTCTCGTTCTTTCGCCCAGGCGGGAGTGTAGTGGCGCTATCTCGGCTCACTGCAAGCTCAGCCTCCTGGGTTCACGCCATTCTTCTGCCTCAGCCTCCCGAGTAGCTGGCACTACAGGCGCCAGCCACCGCGCCCGGCTAACTTTTTGTATTTTTAGTAGAGACAGGGTTTCACCGTGTTAGCCAGGATGGTCTCGATCTCCTGACCTCATGATCCGCCCGCCTCGGCCTCCCAAAGTGCTGGGATTACAGGCATGAGCCACCACAGCCAGCCTGCCTGGCTGATTTTTGTATTTTTAGTAGAGACGAGGTTTCACCATGTTGCCCAGGCTGGTCTTGAACTCCCGGCCTCAAGTGATCCGCCCACTCTGGCCTCCCAACCTGCTGGGATTACAGGCGTGAGCCACTGCGCCTGGCCAATGAGGGCATCTTTCTAATGGGAAAATAAGTAGAACTAATCCATCACTATCAAAACAAGAATGAATAAATATAGGAAGAATCAATATTTTATATTAAAAATATATTGATTATCCTCAACTATATCTAAGATTCAATATATATGGATTAGACTAGAACCAAAAAGTAATAAGAAGAAAGAAATGGAAGAAAAAAAAGGGAATAAAAAGATACAACATAATACCAATCAACTTACCAGCAAAGTTAAATGCAACATGCTATTCTAAAATTGATCTGTATTCCTTCACCAAACACAAAAATCAATTGCAGATAGATTAGATTAAAGACTTAAATGTGAAAAGAAATACTTTATAACTTTTCAAGAAAATATAAGAGAATATCTTTATGATATTTGGGGTAAGAAAGACCTTTTTTTAAAAACTCAATAAGCTCAAACAGTAAAGGAATATGTTCTTAACTTTGGATCTCAAAAGATAATCAAAGCAAAATAAAACAACAACAAAAAGATAATCCACAGACTTCCATTCCCAGCAAAGGACATAATCCATGAGAGATGGGAAAATAATGTGATGAACCTAGGATCATCTACGTTCACACTGCCTTGAAAGAATTTCCAGACAGTGAGGAGAAACTAAGGTGGAGCCTAGAATACTTCTTTTTTTGAGATGGAGTCTCGCTCTGTTGCCCAGGCTGGAGTGCAGTGGCACAATCACAGCTCACTGTAGCCTCAACCACCCAGGCTCATGTAATCCTCCCACTTCAGCATCCCAAGTAGCTGGGACTACAGGCGTGCACCACCATGCCCACATGCTGTATTTTTTGGGGGTTTTTTTGTTTGTTTGTTTTTTGTTTGTTTGTTTTGAGGCGGAGTCTCGCTCTGTCGCCCAGGCTGGAATGCAGTGGCGCGATCTCGGCTCACTGAAAGCTCCGCCTCCGGGTTCACGCCATTCTCCTGCCTCAGCCTCCCAAGTAGCTGGGACTACAGGCGCCCACCACTACACCCAGCTAATTTTTTTGTATTTTTAGTAGAGATAGGGTTTCACCATGTTAGCCAGGATGGTCTTGATCTCCTGACCTTGTGATACACCCGCCTCGGCCTCCCAAAGTGCTAGGATTACAGGTGTGAGCTACCACGCCTGGCCCTGGAATACTCCTTGAGTTGAAAAGACAGAGCTGGCCGGGCGCGGTGGCTCACGCCTGTAATCCCAGCACTTTGGGAGGCCGAGGCGGGCGGATCACGAGGTCAGGAGATCGAGACCATCCTGGCTAACACGGTGAAACCCCGTCTCTACTAAAAATACAAAAAATTAGCCGGGCGAGGTGGCAGGCGCCTGTAGTCCCAGCTACACGGGAGGCTGAGGCAGGAGAATGGCGTGAACCCCGGGGGGCAGAGCCTGCAGTGAGCCGAGATCGCGCCACTGCGCTCCAGCCTGGGTGAAAGAGCGAGACTCAGTCTCAAAAAAAAAAAAAAAAAAAGAAAAGAAAAGACAGAGCTAAGGCCGGAGGCGGTGGCTCACACCTGTAATCTCAGCACTTTGGGAGGCCGAGGCGGGCAGATCACGAGGTCAGGAAATCGAAACCATCCTGGCTAACGCAGTGAAACGCCGTCTCTACTAAAAATGCAAAAAATCAGCCTGGCGTAGTGGTGGGCGCCTGTAGTCCCAGCTACTCGGGAGGCTGAGGCAGGACAATGGTGTGAATCCGGGAGGCGGAGCTTGCAGTGAGCCGAGATTGCGCCACTGCACTCCAGCCTGGGTGACAGGGCGAGACTCTGTCTCAAAAACAAACAAACAAACAAACAAAAAGACAGAGCTAAGAGTCTGGGGAGACCAAGGCAGCTGGAGTTCACAGGACAGTGCACCAGAGATGACAGTGTTGCACAGAGAGAGAACCTGGAGACTTGCAGAGGGTCACCAAGCATTCAGCATACAAGGAAACTACCAAGGCCAGAAAAAGGAGTATCAAAAAGAGGGAACATTTTCAACCTGATAAAGGGCATCCATGAAAAACCCACAGCTAACATATTTTAATGGTGAAAGACTGAAAGCTTTCCCCTAAGATCAGAAATAAAAGATGTCTTCTCTCACCATTTCTAGCCAGTGCACTCAAGCAAGAAAAGGAAATCAAAGGCATCTAGATTAGAAAGGAATAAGAAAACTGTCTATTCATGGATGACATAATCATCTATACAGAAAATCCAAGGGAAATCTTCAAAAAGCTACTAGAATGAATAAACAAGTTTAGCAAAGTTGCAGGATAAGATCAACATACAGAAATCAATTGTATTTTGGCTGGGCGCAATGGCTCATGCCTGTAATCTCAGCACTTTGGGAGGCCAAGCCAGGTGGATCACCAGGTCAAGAGATCGAGACCATCCTGGCCAACACGGTGAAACCCCATCTCTATTAAAAATACAAAAATTAGCTGGGCATGGTGGCACACGCCTGTAGTCCCAGCTACTCGGGAGGCTGAGGCGGGAGAATCACTTGAACCCAGGAGGCGGAGGTTGCAGTGAGCCAAGATTGCAGCACTGCACTCTAGCCTGGTGACAGAGTGAGACTCCGTCTAAAAAAAAAAAAGGACAAAATATTTGAACAGACACACTTCACCAAAGGCATATGGATGGCAAATAAGCACAAGAAAAAATGAAAAATGCTCAACGTCATTCATTACTACAGAAGTGCAAACTAAAAGTGCAATGTGGTCAGGCACGGTGGCTCATGCCTGTAATCCCCGCACTTTGGGAGGCCGAGGTGAGCGGATCACTTGAGGTCAGGTGTTTGAGACCAGCCTGGACAACATGGTGAAATCTTCTCTCTACTAAAAATATAAAAATTGGCCAGGCACAATGGCTCATGCCTGTAATCCCAGCACTTTGGGAGGCCGAGGCGGGCGGATTGCCTGAGCTCAGGAGTTCGAGACCAGCCTGGGAAACCCAGTGAAACCCCATCTCTACTAAAATACAAAAAATTAGCCGGGCATAGCAGCATGTGCCTGTAGTCCCAGCTACTTGGGAGGCTGAGGCACGAGAATCGGTTGAACCCAGGAGGTGGCAGAGTTTGCAGTGAGCTGAGATCGTGCCACTGCACTCCAGCCTGGACCACAGAGTGAGACTCTGTCTCCAAAAAACAAAAACAAAAACAAAACAACAACAAAAAAAATACAGAAATTAGTTGGATGTGTGGTGGACGTCTGTAATCCCAGCTACTCAGGAGGCTGGGGTAGGAGAACTGCTGGAACCTGGGAGGTAGAGGTTGCAGTGAGCCGAGATCACAGACTATACTCCAGCCCGGGCGATAGGGCAAGACTCTGTCTTAAAAAAAAAAAAAAAGAAAGAAAAAGAAAATAAAAGAAAAAGCAGTGTAATATCGAGATAGCTAAAATTAAAAAGATTGACCATACCACCTATTGCCAAGGAACTGGAACCCTTATACATTGCTGGTGGGAATGTAAAATGGTACAACCACTTTGGAAAATAATCACCCAGGCTGGAGTGCAATGGTGAGATCTCGGCTCACCGCAACCTCTGCCTCCCGGGTTCAAACGATTCTCCTGCCTCAGCCTCCCGAGTAGCTGGGATTACAGACATGCGCCACCAAGCCCAGCTAATTTTTATATTTTTAGTAGAGACAGGGTTTCACCATGTTGGCCAGGCTGGTCTTAAACTCCTGACCTCAAGTGATCTGCCCACCTCAGTCTCCCAAAGTGCCGGGATTACAGGCGTGAGCCACCGTGCCCGGCCCAATGCCTGGCAGTCTTTTAGGCACTGAGGAAGTAACAGCAAAGAAGACAGGCAAAAATCCCTGTCCTCTTGCCTTCTGGTACTAAAGTTCAAATCAGGAAAGTAAGAAACGTAAAATTAGCTCAGACTGTGAAAACCTGTCCTGCTATTTATCATCACAGATAATAGATGTGCAGGCTGGAGTGCAATGGCGCGATCTCAGCTCACTGTGACCTCCGTCTCCCAGGTTCAAGGGATCCTCCCCCCTCAGTCTCCCAGGTAGCTGGGATTAAACATGCTGCAGCTGTAGTCTCATAAATAATCCCTTTCTTTGAGAGACTAACACTTTTTTCCTTTTTCTTTTCTTTCTTTTTTTTGTTTTTTAAGACAGAGCCTTGCTCTGTCACACAGTCTGGAGTGCAGTGGTGTGATCTCGGTTCATTGCAGCCTCCACCTCCTGGCTTCAAGTAATTATCTTGCCTCAGCCTCCCATGTAACATGAGCCCGGTGGCGACTACTGCTTTCTTAGCAAGAAACTTTGTTCTCTAAAATTAAAACTTTGCTGATTGACATCATGCCTATTCCCTCCAGGCAATGACCACCAGGAATATACTTATTACTGAAAACACTAAGTTTATTACTCATTGCTATGAGGCAGAATGTACACCGTGGGGGAACCATGGGGTGTCTCATTAAAAGAGTATTAGAAAATAATTATAGGATTTGGGCTTGTTAAGTGATTTAGGGGAGGGTTTAAGGAAGTACAGCTTTGCTCGTGGATGGATGCTGTCAGAAGACTGTGGTAATTCTATGATTAGATACCCTGATATAACTTATTTACAGGGAGGCATCTTTGCAAAGCCAGTATGTGATAAACAACTGGTATCAGGCCAAAAAAAAAGAACTTGTATCAGGCTAAAGAGATTGGTAAAGAAGTGGTACTCTTATTTGCTGGGAAATGAAATGTTTGGTTGTGGCCTGGACAATGTACATGTTTTGTGTTCAACATAATTATGGAGTGTTCTGGTTTTGTCTTGATCCATCACAATCAGTCTGATGTTGGTGTTTTGTGAAATTGTTTATGCTCAACAGGAACACCAAGACCTAGCTGTGAGTGTCAGGCCAATTTTTTTTTCTCTTTCTCACATTTCAATAAGCATGAAACATCTCATTCTTGGCTGAAGGATCTACGTCCCTCTGACCCAGAGAAGCAGCCTCGATTTCCATCCCAGGTGCAGACTTCAGCTAATGATTACATTCCACATCGATCTTAACCTGTAGTTTCCACAGAACCGACCCTGGGTCCCCTTTATAGTCCACGCCAGATTAGGACTCCTCCACACACAGCTGTGCTGTGCTTTGAGCATATCAAACACCGCTTCACTTAAATTTCACCTGAATTCGACTCTTTTCCAAATCATATAACAATTCTTTTAGTGACTATCAATAAACTTGACTTTGGTGGAATTACAGGTTTGTCCACTGATCTGAGGCTGATTGGGCTAGAACAAAACGATATACGGTATAATAGATATAAATGTTACGGAAAAAATAAAAGCAAGGAAAAAGAAGTGTTGGGAAACGGACAGTTTGTGATTTAAGTAAGGTGCTCAGGGAAGGCCTCACGAATAAAGTGACACCTGAGCAAAGACCTGAAGGAAGTGGTGAATTTTAAAATCAGCTGAATATCTGGGAAAAGGGGCATTCCAGGAAGAGGGAAGAGTTAGTGTAAAGGCCCTGAGGACAGGCATACAGGGCGTGTTGCAACCACACTTTTTTTTTTTTTTTTTTGACGAAGTCCCGCACTGCTGCCCAGGCTTGAGTTCAATGGTGCGATATCGGCTCACTGCAACCTCTGCCTCCCGGGTTCAAGCGGTTCTATTGGCTCAGCCTCCCGAGTGGCTGGGATTACAGGCGCCCCCCACCACACCCGGCTAATTTTTTGTATTTTTAATAGAGAAGGGGGTTTCACTATGTCGGCCAGGCTGGTCTCGAACTCCTGACCTCGTGATCCCTCCGTCTAGGCCTCTCAAAGTGCTGGGATTACAGGCGTGAGCCACGCGCACGGCCGCAACCACACTTTCTTAGTAAGACCCACCCTGACAACCTCTTTAATTCTGAAACCTACCCCTCTCCCCATTGGTACTCCCTAATCCCGCTTTGCTTTTCTCCACACAACTTTTCAAGATATAATTCCGTGTCGGCCGGGTGCGGTGGCTCATGCCTGTAATCCCAGCACTTTGGGAGGCCGAGGCAGGCGGATCACGAGGTCGGGAGATCGAGGCCATCCTGGCTAACACGGTGAAACCCCGTCTCTACTAAAAATACAAAAAATTAGCCGGGCGTGGTGGTGGGCGCCTGTAGTCCCAGCTACACTCGGGAGGCTGAGGCAGGAGAATGGCGTCAACCCGGGAGGCAGAACCTGCAGTGAGCGGAGATCGCGCCACTGCACTCCAGCCTGGGCGACAGGGCAAGACTCCGTCTCAATTAGAAAAAAAAAAAAATAATAATAATAATAATTCCCTGTCCTTTGTTTTTGTTCACCGATGTAGCCCAAGCTCCCAGGAGTGTGGGGCATACAGAAGGCGCTTGAAAGCCACGTGTGGAGGAAAAGAGCCCGAGGCTGGGCAGAGAGCGAGGCCAAGGGAAGGAGAATACTTGGTCGCCTGGAGCCTTGGGGGCCACTGGGAGGGCTCGGGCGCCACGCTGATCTGCGCGGAATGAGCCGCCAGAGGCCGCTGGCAGTCGCACAGCGAAGCCCATTGTTTCCCACCACCTGGGACTCGACGCACGTCTACGCGCGTGCGCAGCGGCCCCACCGAGGCACCCGCCTCATTGGCTGTAGCTGGCCCGCAAAACTGGCATTGCGCATGCGCCCTTCCTTGCGCGAGCCGGGCTGTCAGGTGTGTTTTGCTCTCCAGTCTCCGTCGTCTCTGCAGCACCCCGGGTTCTCCTCCAGAGCGCTAGTCCCAGGAGCTCGGAATGTTCGTGGAACTTAATAACCTGCTCAACACCACCCCCGACAAGGCGGAGCAGGTAAGAGGTCCCGCGACCTGGCACGGCAGCGGAATACTGCATCCGGGAGGCGGTGCGCACCACCCCGGTGAATGGCGCGACGACACGGCACGGGGCACCTGGGAGTTGTAGTCCGCAGAGGAGCGACCCGGGGATTGGACTGGAGACTTGGGCCCGCCGAAAGTGAGCTTCTGGGCCATCTCGCGTATTCTCAAAGGCCGTGCGTGTCCTTAAAAGTCCCTGGGAAGGTGGTTCACCCCTATAATCCCAGCAGTTTGGGAGGCCGAGGCGGGTGGATCACCTCAGGATCAAGAGTTCGTGACCAGTTTGGCCAACATGGTGAAACCCCGTCTCTACAAAAAATACAAAAATTAGCCGCAGCTTACTCAGGAGGCTGAGACAGGAGAATTGCTTGAACGCGGGAGGCGGAGGTTGCAGTGACCCGAGATCTCGCCACCACACTCCAGCCTGGGCGACAGAGCGGGACTCCGCCTCAAAAAAAAAAAAGTCCCTGGGAAGCATGGCAGACAGTGGGGTTGGGTTATATTCGCGGACGTGAACTGTGGCGCACTGTGCGTGTTCACTGGGGTGGGGGTCCCAGGCGCTCAGAGGAGACTGCGGAATAGGCCTGAGAGGAGAGGGGAGTTCGTATCGCCGCCGTCTTCATTGGAGAGCTTCCTAACCGCCACCTCGCCCCGGAGCAATCGGCACATTGTATTGAACGCTGCTGTTCTTACTCTTCCTCCTTGTGGTCTCTAATAGAACTGTTAGAAGCAGGACGTAGCCAACATTGGCTTGGACCAACTCCGTCTTTGGCACCCCAGGCTGGCCTGTTCTCTCCACCCTCCTGCTCACACTCCGGGGCACCTTGAAACCTTTCACATTTTAACATAGGAGTAACCTCTTTCAGGAGCGTATCTTCTAGCTTATTGTTATTATTATTTTTTTTTTGATGGAGTCTCGCTCAGTCGCCCGGGCTGGGGTGCACTGGCGCGATCTCGGCTCCCTGCAACCTCACCTCCCGGGTTCAAGTGATTCCCCTTATTCAGCCTCCCAAGTAGCTGGATTACAGGAGTGCGCTACCACACCCGGCTAATTACTTGGCTAATTTTTTTTGTATTTTTTGTTAGAGACGGGGTTTCACCATGTTGGCCAGGCTGGTCTCGAACTCCTGACCTCAGGTGATCCGCCCACCTCTGCCTCCCAAAGTGCTGGGATTACAGGCGTGAGCCACCACGCCCAGGCTGGTTTATTCATAATCTTTGTCTTCCTAATGAAATGGTAAACTCCTCCAGGCAACCAGGATACTATGTGTCTAAAGCCTTTTTATGACCCCATAGTGCCAAATTGTAGCTTTCAGTAGATCCTTGTGGATTTTAGTTGCCAGGCAGTTCTTGTCCAAATGACTCTGATTACCTTGCCAGTTACCACTGGCACTTCCAAAGTCAGCCTAGGGCCAGATGAAAGAATGGAGTAATCAAGTGGGCACCAGGAAATGACAGCACCAGGGGTAACCCTGAAGGTCTGACAATGTGATCTTTCATATTTTGTAAGTGAAAAAACCTGAATCCCAGAGAAGTTAGGCATTTGTGGAAGGTCACACGGCAAGGAGGTGGCATGCATGATACCACTTGATCCTGACCTTCCCTGTCACTGACAGAAATAGAGGTGAATGGAGCAGGACAGTCAGGCTCTGCAGAGACCACCCTTAGAGGTCTTTCTAGAGCTCTCCATGATCAGGCCTCTGAAGCAGAGCCATTGGGTGAACTTTGTTATCAGACATCTCTATCAACAACTGCTTCTTCCTCCCTTATCCCTCACCCTACAGAATAGAATTGGCAACAGAATATAAAGTAGTTGGCGGGGAGGCCTTTTGAAGGCCTCTTCTAGTCCTAGCAATCTGATTTTCACTGGAGTCTGATGGTAAAAGCATCCTTTGTTCGGGATCCAATTCTTCCTAAGACTGGTTCCTGAGTAACTAACGTGAGAAGTGAGGAATAGAAATAATTTTATTCTCTGTTTGCTGTGAGGAGGTGGAGGCTGAGATATGCTTGCCTATCATGAGTAACAATAAGTGATAACTTTAATCATGGATTTTCCATAATTTTGACTTATTTCCATCTTTTCAGGGTACCTTAGCATATATATCATTAAAAATATAAACTCTTCAGGTGTAGAAATTTAGGTGTGGACACAATTGACTAGATTTCTACACTAAGCTGACCTCTTTCCAGGGAATCTAACCTTTTTGTGTTCCTTGTAACTTTTAGGGGAAACTGACTCTACTCTGTGATGCCAAGACAGATGGGAGTTTCCTTGTACACCACTTTCTCTCCTTCTACCTCAAAGGTATGGGACTCATTGATGCTGTAGAAAAGAAACCCAAGATGGGTGCAGAAATAATAAAAACCAAAACTATTTCAGGAAGCAATAACAGCATTTACCAGCCAAACCTTGGTGTTGGGATACCTAGGGGGCTATTTTATTAGGATAAGAGATTACTAGGCCATCTCGTTCCCTCCCCAGCCCTGCCAAAGAGTGGCATGTGCTCACTGTTTCTGTGTCCTGCCTTCCCCTTCTCTACCCACTGTGTGGACATTGCCTCACTGAGGTCCTATGTGGCCTCCTGATTTTGTTGCTCCTTGGTCTTTGTGTATCTCGAGGTCTCTGGGCACTCGACCCCATTGACACTTTGTCCTGGCAGTAGATGCTTCCTAAAGAACATGGCTGCCGCATGGCTGGGCGTAATGGCTCATATCTATAATCCCAGCGTTCAGGAGGCCCAGGCGGGAGGATGATCTGCGGCCAGGGATTTGAGACCAGCCTGGGCAATATAGGGGGACCCTGTTTCTACATAAAATGCAAAAATTAGCCTATAGTTCCAGCTACTCGGGAGGCTGAGGTGGGCAGATCACTTGAGGCCAGAGAGGTTGAGGCTGCAGTGAGCCATGATTGTGCCACTCTAGCCTAGACAACAGAGCGAGACCATCTCAAATGATGATGATAATAATAATAATAATAATAAGTACCTAGTACTACATCTAACAGAAGCATATCTTAGAACCAGCAAAATAAGATATAACTGTTAAATAAGAAAAAAAGTACATCTTAGAATCAAATTGCATATGTCAAGTTGCAAAGCCTCTGGGTTTCTAGATTGCCTCAGTGCTTTTGTTTTTAGAGGTATGAAATCAGTGAGTCTGGTTGTAACCAGAGGATTTATTTAAAATCAATTGTTTTGTTTTCTAGCTAATTGTAAAGTCTGCTTTGTGGCACTCATCCAGTCCTTCAGCCACTACAATATCGTGGGACAGAAGCTGGTAAATATTTTGGAGCTCCATGGTGAGGTCCCTGAGTGAGTGTGTATGTCACACATGGTCTAAAGCTTGGCTTTCCTGTTTGCATTGTACAGAACTTAGCAAAAGAGGGACTAAAGAAATATTGGGCCGGGCGCAGTGGCTCACACCTGTAATCCCAGCACTTTGGGAGGCCAAGATGGGCGGATCACGAGGTCAAGAGATGGAGACCATTCTGGCCAATATGGTGAAACCCCGTCTCTACTAAAAATACAAAAATTAGCTGGGCGTGGTGGCACGCACCCGTAGTCCCAGCTACTCAGGAGGTTGAGGCAGGAAAATCACTTGAACCCTGGAGCCAGAGGTTGCAGTGAGCCGAGATCGCACTCCAGCCTGGTGACAGAGCAAGACTCTGTCTCAAAAAAAAAAAAAAAAAAGAAATCTTGGGATCCTGAACCCCTTACTTGAAGGGCTAAGGTAGCATCTCAGCATGTCTCATTAATTAAGACTTTGCAGAACCAGACCTGCTGTTTATAGATGTTAATTAATCAAACCCTTCTCTACTCATTCTGGACCAGTTAAGGCTTTCTCCTTCTCTGTATGAGTTTTGATTTTCGTCCTCCTTGGTTGGAGATCACACTTTGGTCTGCTGCTAAATTGGATGCCTCCCACTGTCTTTCCCTAAGTCTAGGGCTTCCGACCCCAGTGTGGGGAGAGGGACTTTTGTTTCCTGCCCCTCACCACATCAGACACAGGCAGGCAAGAATAAGATGGCCAAGAGGCTGATGAACTTCCTGACCTAGCCTGGGCCATTACCTGTGACTAGGTGGACTTCATTGCCTGAGAATGGAAGCTAAAGGGCTGTTTTTTGGTTTGTTTTTGGACAGGCCAGGCTTAGAGAGGGAGAGAACTGGGCTACTCTTCAGCAGTGATCTTTAAAATGCCAGTCTTGGGCCAGGCGTGGTGGCTCATGCCTGTAATCCCAGCACTTTGGGAGGCCGAGGTGGGCAGATCACCTGAGGTCAGGAGTTCGAGACCAGCCTGGCCAACATAGCAAAACCCCATCTCTACTAAAAATACAAAAATTAGCCAGGTGGTTGGCATGCTCCTATAGAGTGACACAGCGTTTCAATAGAAAAAGGAAAAAAAAGGCTGGGCGCGGTGGCTCACACCTGTAATCCCAGCACTTTGAGAGGCTGAGGTGGGTGGATCACAAGGTCAGGAGATCGAGACCATCCTGGCTAACACGGTGAAGCCCTGTCTCTACTAAAAATACAAAAAATTAGCCGGGCGTGGTGGCAGGTGCCTGTAGTCCCAGCTACTCGGGAGGCTGAGGCAGGAGAATTGCATGAACCCGGGAGGCGGGGCTTGCAGTGAGCTGAGATCGCGCCACTGCACTCCAGCCTGGGTGACAGAGCGAGACTCCGCTTCAAAAAAAAGAAAAAAAAAGGAAAACAAAAAAATCTCCCAAAGATGCAACTCCCCCACTCCGCCCCCGCAAGATATAAGCAAATCAAGTCCAGAAATGTATAAGAAGAACTATACACCACACTTGGGTTTATTACAGTTTTGCAAAGCCGGTTCAACATTTGAAAATCAGCTATTGTAATCCACCATGTCAATAGGCTAACGAAACAAATTCAGGCCGGGTGCGGTGGCTCACGCTTGTAATCCCAGCACTTTGGGAGGCCGAGGCGGGTGGATCACGAGGTCAGGAGATTGAGACCACAGTGAAACCCCGTCTTTACTAAAAATACAAAAAAATTAGCCGGGCGTGGTGGCGAGCGCCTGTAGTCCCAGCTACTCGGAGAGGCTGAGGCAGGAGAATGATGTGAACCCGGGAGGCGGAGCTTGCAGTGAGCCGAGATTGCGCCACTGCACTCCAGCCTGGGCGACAGAGCGAGACTCCATCTCAAAAAAAAAAAGAAACAAATTCATATGATCATGTCATTTAATGCAGAAAAAGCATTTGACAAAACCTAAGACCTAGTCATTATAAAAATTCTTGGCTGCCAGGGGTGGTGGCTCATGCCTTTAATCCTAACACTTTGGGATCATCTCATTCATGGGGCGTGCATTCTACTCATTTATTTCTCAGAGGATCCAGGCATGGTGGCTCACGCCTGTAATCCCAGCTACTTGGGAGACTGAGGCATGAGAAGCACTTGAACCTGGGAGGCAGAAATTGAGACTCCATCTCAATACATACATACATACATACATAAAAATAAAAAAAAAATAAAATCCAGTCTTACTATTGGACCAAGTCACTGCCTCTTCTCTGTTGGGCAGAAGCAAATGAGGAGGTGAATGGTAGATTCTTTCTTTCCCATCCTTTGCAGAGAAGGGAGAACTTCCTGTGTTAGACATCAGGGCAAGAGCCCAGGGAGAACACTCAGGATGTAAAGAAAACATGTTGCATTCCAGGGCTCTGTAGCAAGGCTTTATGGCCACTGGATCTGTTTCAGGATGAGACAGCTGTGTGTTCACATATCTAAACTGGCTACTTTTTATTTTACTTTTGAACGATGATCAGCACAGCAGGAATGGCATGCACAGTACTTGGCATGTGAAGTACTGGAGCGTGAGCTTCTATATTTGTGGCATCTTGTTGCACTTACATAAATAGACTGGTAGTGAGCAAGAGCAAGGGTGATGATCAGGAGTCTTTTTCTCTGTCAGCTGCAGCTATTGGAACAAATGGTGTTGGACATTGGAAGACCCTGGGCATTTTGTGTGTGAATGAACAATTGAGACCTGATGTAGGGGCATGGAACGTCTAAAGAGTTACATGTTGCCTCTTTCTTTTTTTTTTTAGAGAATGGGTCTCCCTATGTGCCCAGGCTGGTCTTAAACTCCTAAGCTCAAGGGATCCTCCTGCCTCAGCCTCCCAAAGTGCTGGGATTACAGGTGTGAGCCACCACGCCGAACCCCATGTGACCTATTTCTGCACAGGTGGAGCAGTGGGTTGCACATTTAGAATGCATCACTATCCGTGGTGTTTGTTGAGATGTAGATCCTGAGTTCTGCCCTCGTTCTGGAATTAGACCCAGGGGTCTGCTTTTTTTTCTTTTTTTTGAGACAGAGTATCACTCTTGTTTCCAGGCTGGAGTGCAATGGTGTGATCTCAGCTCACCATAACCTCCACTTCCCAGGTTCAAGTGATTCTCCTGCCTCAGTTTCCCAAGTAGCTGGGATTACAGGCATGTGCCACCATACCCGGCTAATTTTGTATTTTCATAGAGACAGGGTTTTACCATGTTGTCCAGGCTGGTCTCGAACTCCTGACCTCAGGTGATCCACCTGCTTCGGCCTCCCCAAGTGCTGGGATTACAGGCGTGAACCACCATGCCCAGCCAGGAATCTACATTTTAATCAGGTATGTTAAAGGGTTTCTTAATTGGATGGTGGTTCATGAACCATATTTAAGAAGTCCTTGAGGCCAGGCACAGTGGCTCACGCCTGTAATCCCAGCACTTTTGGAGGCTGAGGCATGTTGCAGGAAGTCAGGGACCCCAAATGGAGGGACTGGCTGAAGCCATGACAGAAGAACGTGGATTGTGAAGATTTCATGGACATTTGTTAGTTCCCCAAATTAATACTTTTATAATTTCCTATGCCTGTCTTTACTTTAATCTCTTAATCCTGTCATCTCGTAAACCAAGGAGGATGTATGTCGCCTCAGGACCCTGTGATAATTGCATTAACTGCACAAATTGTAGAGCATGTGTGTTTGAACAATATGAAATCTGGGCACCTTGAAAAAAGAACAGGATAACAGCAATGTTTAGGAAACAAGAGAGAGAACCTTAAACTCTGACCTTCGGTGAGCCGGGTGGAACAGAGCCGTATTTCTCTTCTTTCAAAAGCAAATGGGAGAAATATCGCTGCATTCTTTTTCTCAGCAAGGAACATCCCTGGGAATATGCGCCTGGGGGTGGGTCTCTGAACTGGCCCCCTGGGCGTGGCCGTCTTCTATGGTCGAGGCTGTAAGGGTGAAATAGACCCCAGTCTCCCATAGTGCTTCCAGGCTTATTAGGAAGAGGAAATTCCTGCCTAATAAATTTTGATTAGACCGGTTGCTCTCAAAACCCTGTCTCGTGATAAGATGTTATCAGCGACAATGGTGCCCGAAACTTCATTAGCAATTTTAATTTTGCCCCGGTCCTGTGGTCCTGTGATCTCGCCCTGCCTCCATTTGCCTTGTGATATTCTGTTACCTTGTGAAGTACATGATCTTTGTGACCCACACCCTATTCGTACACTCCCTCCCCTTTTGAAAATCCCTAATAAAAACTTGCTGGTTTTGCAGCTTGTGGGGCATCACAGAACCTACCGACATGTGATGTCTCCCCCGGACGCCCAGCTTTAAAATTTCTCTTTTATACTCTGTCCCTTTATTTCTCAAGCCGGCTGATGCTTAGGGAAAATAGAAAAGAACCTACATGACTATCGGGGCAGGTTCCCTGATATCGGCAGGTGGATCGCTTGAGGCCAGGAGTTTGAGACCAGCCTCGTCAGTATGGCGAAACCCTGTTTCTACTAAAAATAAAAAAATTGCCGGGCGCGGTGGCTCACGCCTGTAATCCCAGCACTTTGGGAGGCCGAGGCGGGCGGATCACGAGGTCAGAAGATCGAGACCATCCTGGCTAACACGGTGAAACCCTGTCTCTACTAAAAATACAAAAAATTAGCTGGGCGTGGTGGTGGGCGCCTATAGTCCTAGCTACTCGGGAGGCTGAGGCAGGAAAATGGCATGAACCCGGGAGGCGGAGCTTGCAGTGAGCCAAGATGGCACTGCTGCACTCCAGCCTGGACGACAGAGCAAGTCTCTGCCTCAGAAAAAAAAAAAAAAAAAAATTTTAGGCCGGGCGCGGTGGCTCACATCTGTAATCCCAGCACTTTGGGAGGCCAAAGTGAGTGGATCACCTGAGGTCAGGAGTTCAAGACCAGCCTGACCAACATGGAGAAACCCCATCTCTACTAAAAATATAAAAATTAGCTGGGCGTGGTGGCACATGCTTGTAATCCCAGCTACTCAGGAGGCTGAGGCAGGAGAATCACTTGAACCCAGGAGGCGGAGGTTGCAGTGAGCCAAGATCGCACCATTGCACTCCAGCCTGGGTGACAAGGGTGAAACTCCATCTCAAAATAAATAAATAAATAAATAAATAAAAATTAGCCAGGTATGGTGATGCATACCTGTAATCCCAGCTACTCAAGAGGTTGAGGCACAAGAATCACTTGAACCTAGGAGGCAGAGGTTGCAGTGAGCCGAGATTGCGTCACTGCACTCCAGCCTAGGCAATAGAGTGAGAGACTGTCTCAAAAACAAAAAAAGTCCTTGAGCTTCAAGTCAGTGACAAGTAAAAAATGAAAAGAAAAAAAAAAGTCCTAGTCTGAGCAGGGATAGGCATACTAAATTTCTGCATCCCGTTTTTTGTGGGGTTTTTTGTTTGTTTGTTGTTGAGACGGAGTTTCGCTCTTGTCACCCAGGCTGGAGGGCACTGGTGCGATCCCGGCTCACTGCAACCTCCACCTCCCAGTTCAAGCAATTCTCCTGCCTCAGTCTCCTGAGTAGCTGGGATTGCAGGCACCCGCCACCATGCCTGGCTAATTTTTGTATTTTTAGTAGAGATATGGTTTTACCATGTTGGCCAGTCTAGTCTTGAACTGACCTCAGGTGATCTGCCCACCTTGGCCTCCCAAAGTGCTGGGATTATAGGCGTGAGCCACCATGCCCGGCCTAGGTTTTTGTTTTTTGTGTGTTTCTGAGACAGGGTTTCACTCTGTTGTTCAGGCTGGAGTGCAGCAGCATGATCATGGCTCACTACAGCCTTGACCTCCTGGGCGCATGTGATCCTCCTGCCTCAGCCTCCTGAGTTGCTGAGACTACAGGTGCAAACTACCACACTTGGCTAATTTTTTTTAATTTTTTTTGTAGAGACAAGGTCTCGCCATGTTGCCCAGACTGGTCTCAAACTCCTGGGCTCAAATGATCCACCTGCCTCAGCCTCCCAAGTAGCTGGGACTCCAGGCATGTGCTACCATGCCTGGCTAGTTTTTCTTTTAATGTGACAATTAAATGGAAATACACCTCTGAAAACAGATGGGGGATTGTGGGTTGGGAGCACCCAGGGGAATGAAGACAGCCCTGTACATTGGGTGATCAGATACACTTCTGCCAAGTTTGGATGGTGTCTTGTGCCCTCTTGCAAGCTGGCATCTAGTCTGATGGGTTCCCCTACAAGGCACAGTAACTCACTCTCTTTTTCATGTTTAGGGTGTCAGCCTGACCGTGGCGCGGGAGCGTGGACAGCTTGTGTTCCTTGAGGGACTCAAGTCTGCAGTGGACGTCGTCTTCCAGGCTCAAAAGGAGCCACACCCCCTGCAGTTTCTCAGGTCAGTAGGTCAGTCAGCCTGCAGCCCAGCCCAGAAGCACACACGTGGCAGGTGGGCCCAGGCAGGGTTCCTGGTTGCTGTGTGATTCCTTCTTATTGTGCAGGAGGATGGAACTGGCTTCAGGAGTCAGACACTTCATCTGGTGTTGCAGCATTTTCAAATGCTGGCTCTTATCATGGGGCTGAGGGTGGACATTTGTCCCAAAAGCTATAGAGAGGATCATTTGCTGGAAGGATGGCAGAACGATATGCTTTGCTGTGTTTTCCAGCCCTGGCTTAGAGCCCTAGTATACACCTGTGCTCTGCAACAGTGGAGGGCAGACTATGGGCTATGGGTCAGCTGCCTGTTTTTGTAAATACATTTGTTTTGTTTGTTTTGTTTCATATTTTTTAAATTGTCTTTTTTAAAATTCCTTTTTTAAAATTTATTTTTTGTAAATAAAGTTTTATTGGAATACAGCCATGTTCATTTGTTTGCACGTTATCCTTGGCTGTTTTTGCACTACAGCAACAAATAGAGTTGAGTAGTTGGGACAGAGACCATATGACCTGCAAGCCTAAAATATTTACTTTTCAGACATTTAAGAAAAAATTTTTCCCCTGGTTTGGTATTCAACATCACAGGGCTGAGACTGGTTTTCCTGCTTTTCCTCCTTTCTGAACATTGGCCACAAACATAGCTCTGTGAAGACTCCCCGCTTGGCTGCTGTTCTTCGTCCACTACAAAGCGGTCCACACAGGAACTTCCCCCCACTGCCTTCTCTCTCAGACACACAAACCCTTATGCAGTGGCTGTGAGGCCATGTTTTCTGACCCTGTGTGTGACTTCACACACACCCTTAGCATCTCTGACTTGGGGTTTCCTCATTTGAAGGCAGGGGCTGGTTATACCTCATCCCAAGGTATGGGGAGATGTCTTCATTGTTAGTGAAGATAACCCAATGCCAGGGGCTCATCCCTGGAGCATAAGGCAGTAGGCCAGTTGCCCTGGGCCCTGGGCTCTGTTCCTCCACTCATTGCTGAGAAATGATGGCCAGGGGTAGTCACTGGAGAAGATGGAGATAGGCAAGCTGGCTTGTGTCAGAAACAGGTCAAATCTGTTATGTATACAGAAGCCTTAGGCCACTGCCACTCACCATCAGGGCATCTGAGTTGCTGTTTAACTTCTTATTTTCATTTTTTTTTTTTTGAGACAGGGTCTTGCTCTGTTGTCCAGGCTGGAGTGCAGTGGGGCAAACACGGCTCACTGCAAACTCAATCTCCTGGGCTCAAGCACTCCCCTCATCTCAGCCTCCTAAGTAGCTGGGACTACAGGGGCGTACTGCCATGCCTGGCTAATTAAAAAGAAAATTTTTTTGTAGAGATATAGTCCCACTCTGTTGCCTAGGCTGTTCTTGAACTCCTGGGTTCAAATGATCCTCCCCTGCTGGCCCCCTAAAGTGTTGAGATTATAGGTGTGAGCTACTGTGCCCAGCCTGTTTAACTTTTTCCAGCTGTGTATGACCTCCTGGGAAGGCTTCTGCCTACCCAATCCAAGTTGATCTTCCAGATTCCTTAAGCTCTTGGGTTGAGAGGCTGTATGGTGTCTCTTTTTTTTTTTTTTGAGACAGAGTCTCATTTTGTTGCCCAGGTTGGAGTACAGTGGGATGATCTCAGTCGTGGCTCACTGCAACTTCCACCTCCCAGGTTCAAGTAATTCTCCTGCCTCAGCCTCCCAAGTGGCTGGTATTACAGGTGTCCGCCACCACAGCTGGCTAATTTTTGTATTTTTAGTAGAGACGGGGTTTCACCATTGTTGGCCAGGCTGGTCTCGAACTCCTCACCTCAAGTGATCCACCCGCCTCAGCCTCACAAAGTGCTGGGATTACAGGTGTGAGCCACTGCACCCAGCTATGTATGGTGTCTCTTAACGGCCCTGGGAGCTGTTTATTTTTGTGTTTCCCAGTTTCTAACACAGTGCTTTATACTTAGTAGGCCTCAAGAAATATTTGAATTACTACTGTACATGTGCATGCCTTTTCTTTCTAACCAGATCATGAACTCTTTGTTGCCAAGAATTGTGATATAGTTCTTTGTCCCCCTTAGCCCTTTCCTCTTGTGCTACTTGGTCCTTGATAAACATCTGTAGAGAGTGAAGTCTGATAACTTTTGTCCTGTCTCTCCAGGGAGGCTAATGCTGGGAACTTGAAACCATTGTTTGAGTTTGTACGGGAGGCCCTGAAGCCAGTAGACAGTGGAGAGGCTCGGTGGACGTACCCGGTGCTGCTAGTGGACGACATCAGTGTGCTCCTGAGCCTGGGCATGGGGGCGGTGGCTGTGCTAGACTTCATTCACTACTGCAGAGCCACTGTGTGCTGGGAACTAAAGGTACTCATGGAACTGCCTTCTCTGCGCCCACCTGTGACCTCCAAGAACTCAGACAGGTCCAGACCTCACTTGCTTGCTGTGATCTTTTTATTTGCTTGGGGTTTTGGCTTTACTCTGGCAGGCCCAGAAAGCTTTTGCAGCCACCTGCTTTCCCTTACCTGCCATTGCTGAAAAGTAACGTCCCCCAAAATAAAGGGATGATCAACATTGCATTCAGTGGGGCTGGTTATGTGTGGCACCGCTGCAGTCCCAGGTCTGTCAGAATAGCCTGTGTGTCCTGGGGCAAGTTATTGTCATCCCTGAGTGTATTTTATAGATCAGCTAAGATAATGAGTATGAACTAATGTAAAAATTGTAAAGGGCAATACAAGTATAGGATATACAATATTACCCTGATTACCAAGTTATGAGAGACAAATAGAGATTTTTGCCATAATAGAGATTTTAGAGTTTTTGTTTTTGTTTTCTTATGGTTAGTCAAGTGCAGCAGTGGGAACAGAGAAGGAACAAAGAAATCTGTAACTGGTTGTGATCATTTAGATGTAAATACTACTGCACTTAATAGCCATAATAGGGTTTTTAACAATAATAATAGACCAATCAGTAAAATAGGAATGGCTGTGGTGCCTACCTCACAGGTACCTGACTGCAAGAGTGAAGTGAGGTGAAGCTTGTAACATGCCAGCACGGTGTCTAGCCCACAGTAACCACTTGTCAGTGTGTGATGGTGTAGCTGGCAGGAACATGTGGACAGTGGGACGGTGCGGTCAGACTGAGCGTACAGAGCAATGGGAGAGATAAGCTAACTGAGTTAACCAGGTGTGTGGGTTTCCAGCAGTGTGTGTTGAACACCTGTATGCAAAGTCCTGCCTGGAAGCTCTTTTCAGGGAACTTCTGAGGCCATCCTGGCTACAGTTGCAGAGCCAGGAACCAGGGTAATGCAGAAAGAATAGGAGAAGGAGGAACTGTTAGGGGTGTGGAAGGCACAGTTAGGATTAAGGGGTGACAGTAAGTAGCCAAAGCCACCTTCTGCAGCCCAGCTGGGTCTGTGGCCTGCAACCACCCTCTTTTTGTAAGAATACTAATTTTAGTTGAAAAAGTAAAACTTGGGCATCGTTTAAAAAAAAAGAAAAAAAAAAGGAAGAGTATAAAGCGTACTTTAGCAAAAAGTGCTCTTGCCTCTCTCCCTCCCTCCAACGTGCATCCTTCCAGCCAGTCTGTACAATTATGGACATATTTGTTTTTTTTCTATATTTTTACTTTTTGTAGAGACTTGGTCTCACTATGTTGCCCAAGCTGATCTTGAACTCCTGGGCTCAGGTGATTCTCCTGCCTCGGCCTCTCAAAGTATATGCACATATTTGTCTCCCTGCATTTTTCTTCACATTACTGGTAACCTGCCATCCACACTGTTCACTATTTCTTTTTTTTCATTTATTAATACACAGTATATTTTGTTGTCCATTGCCCAAAAATAACACATGGATCTGCTTCATTCTTTTCCCTTTTTTCTGGTCCTGATTTATAATTTAATGGCTGTGCAGATGCCAGTCCCTCCTTTCTGCCGTTCACAGGCCCACTGCTCTGGGATGAGGGTTTTCTGCTCAAAAGCATGGATGTGCGAGAGGCTCCAGCTAGGCACACGTTTACCCGCCAGAGTGTCTGAAGCAGCAGCTTCCCCTCGAACTTGGTCAACACCACCAGGACTCGGAAGCTGCAGGCACAACGGTTGAGGGTCACGTCCTCCACCTCCATATGCTTCACCTCCGGGTCCCACTGCAGCTTCTCCCGGAGTTATTCGGCGCTGAGTTCCATGGCAGCAGTCCAGCTGGGGCCTCAGCCCAGCAGGGACAGAACCCCAGCTCAGACCCCGGCCTGGCCACGCTGCTTTGCACCCCTACAGGAGCCACTTATTCTTTTTCTTTTTTATTTATTTATTTATTTTTATTTATTTTTATTTTTTGAGGTGGAGTCTCGCTCTGTCACCCAGGCTGGAGTGCAGTGGTGCGATCTTGGCTCACTGCAAGCTCCGCCTCCCGGGTTCACGCCATTCTCCTGCCTCAGCCTCTCTGAGTAGCTGGGACTACAGGCGCCCGCCACCATGCCCGGCTAATTTTTTGTATTTTTAGTAGACAGGGTTTCACCGTGGTCTCGATCTCCTGACCTCGTGATCCGCCCACCTCGGCCTCCCAAAGTGCTGGGATTACAAGCGTGAGCCACCGCGGGCGACCTTCTTTTTTATTACTATTCTTTTTTTTTTTTTTTTTTTTTTTTTTGAGACGGAGTTTCGCTCTTGTTGCCCAGGCTAGAGTGCAGTGGTGCGACCTCAGTGACCTCAGCTCACTCAACCTCCACCTCCCAGGTTCAAGTGATTCTCCTGCCTCAGCCTTCCAAGTAGCTGGGATTACAGGCACACACCACCATGCCCAGCTAAATTTTGTGGTTTTTTTTAGTAGAGATGGGGTTTCACCATGTTGGCCAGGCTGGTCTTGAACTCCTGACCTCAGGTGATCCACCCACCTCGGCCTCCCAAAGTGCTGGGATTACAGGCGTAAGCCACCGTGACTGGCCTTTTATTACTATTCTTTAAAAATACAGACAGGGTCTCACTATGTTGCCCGGGCTGGTATTGAACTCCTTGGCTCAATGATCCTCCCGCCTTGGCCTCCCAAAGTGTTGGGATTACAGGTGTGCACCACTGTCCCCGGCCAGCTTTATTCTTTTTAACAACTGAACAGTATTCCTTTGAAAGGACTCATTATTCAAGCTGTCACTTTTTGGCAGGGTTGACCTTCCCCTGCATTTTGGCTTGGCTAACTCCTACTTGCCCTCTGAGATTCAGCTCACATGAGCTCACCTCCTGACCTGCTCCTCCGGGTTAGAGGGGATGCCTCTTCGTTGTGCTCCCATACACCTCATGCTTCCCTCTCCCTTGGTCTTATCATTCTGTATTGTCAGCATCTGTCTGTCTCCTGGGCCCATATCTCTCACTTGTTATTCCTACTGTGGGATCTGGTACACTCTAAGTATTCAGGAACTCTCGACTGAATGAATGGGTGCCTGGCAGGGTGGTGACACTTTTAGTAACATTCAGGAATTCAGGAGATTGAGCTAATTTTGAAGACTGTTGGTTTAGATGAAGTGAGCTGAAAATATGGGTTGGCTCATTATGGGTGAAATATGGGTGAAGTTGTCCAGTAGGTGACTGGAATTAGGGTCTGGGAGCACAGGTAGGGGCTGGCTGTAGCAGCAGCAGGGAGGGTGATCTGTGAGAGGATGTACAGGGGAGTGGAGGCAACGAGAGGCTGGCACTCCCTGACTCTGGGTGTCCCTTCCAGTAAGGAGCAGGCTTCCATCTTGTATCTGATGCAGGGAAACATGGTGGTCCTCGTGCACGACGGTGGAGATGTGGAGGATGAGGAGAATAACATCCTGCTGAATGGCCTAAGTCATCAGAGCCACCTGATCCTGCGGGCTGAGGGCCTGGCCACTGGCTTCTGCAGGGATGTGCATGGGCAGGTATGCAGGGGCCTCCTGGGCAATGGGCTGCTTGCCTGTGTACCTATGATTCTTGACTGCATAGGGGAGAGTGAGGCCTGAGGGACTGTCTGGTTGGGACATGACTTCAGGTGGAAGGGAAACACTGGAAATTGTGAGACTTCAGGTGATAGACCTGCTCCAGATGGCACTTAGCCTCATGGACCAGCACATGTTTTCCATGGGAGTCCCATTTGTGACCAAAGTGGAGCACTCTTAAAGAGGAGACAGCAGTCTAGAGTGGAATGCAGGGGGCATGCCATGAAATAACAGCAAAATTCCTCTGCAGTACTGCAGCAGGCATCGTCTATTCAGGTCAACACTGTTCCTTTTTTTTTTTGATGGGGTCTTGCTCTGTCACCTAGGCTGGAGTGCAGTGGCACGATCTTGGCTCACTGCAACCTCCGCCTCCCAGGTTCAAGCAATTCTCTCCTCAGCCTTCCGAGTACTTGGGATTATAGGCACCCACTGCCATGCCCGGCTAATTTTTAAAATATTTTTAGTAGAGACGGGGTTTCACCATGTTGGCCAGGCTGGTCTTGAACTCCTGACCTCGTGATCCACCCCCCCCTTTGCTTCCCAAAGTGCTGGGATTACAGGCGTGAGCCACCGTGCTCGGCCTGTTTGTTTGTTTTTTTTGTTTGTTTGTTTGTTTTTTGAGACGGAGTCTCACTCTGTCACCTAGGCTGGAGTGCAGTGGCGCAATCTCTGCTCACTGCAAGCTCCGCCTCCTGGGTTCACGCCATTCTCCTGCCTCAGCCTCTCCGAGTAGCTGGGACTACAGGTGCCCGCCACCACGCCCAGCTAATTTTTTTTTTTGTATTTTTAGTAGAGACGGGGTTTCACCGTGGTCTCGATCTCCTGACCTCGTGATCCGCCCGCCTCGGCCTCCCAAAGTGCTGGGATTACAAGCGTGAGCCACGGCACCCAGCCCCGGCCTCTTCGTTTTACAGGTGGAGACTCACGCCTGTAATCCCAGCACTTTGGGAGGCCGAGGCGGGCTGGTCACTTGAGGTTAGGAATTCGAGACCAGCCTGGCCAACATGGTGAAACCCCATCTCTAATAGAAATCCAAAAATTAGCCAGGCATGGTGGTGCGGGCCTGTAGTCCCAGCTACTCGGGAGGCTGAGGCAGGAGAATAGCTTGAACCCAGGAGGCGGAGGTTGCAGTGAGCCAAGATCGCACCACTGCACTCCAGCCTGGGAGACAGAGTGAGACTCTGTCTCAAAAAGAGAAAAAAGAAAAACGACTTGGGGAGGCCGTACCCATGGACCAGGGTTGCTGCCCCAACTGCTTCCACTTACCAGAACAATTGGAGTACTTGGGCAGAAACTGAGAGTCCTGCCCTGGGAGGGAAGCTGGATTCTACCTCTTTAAATGGGCTGCCGTGTGGCTCTGTGCCTTCTCAAACTTCTCTTCTGGAACCACTCCCAAGCCTCCACCAAAGCTTCCTGGTTAACTTCAAGTTGAGCACTCCTGACCCAGTAAGAGTGGCTAGGAGTCTTGGCCCAGAGTCCTTCAGAGGCAAGTCTGGTAGGTCACACAGAGGACCAAGCCCAGCAGTGCTATGTCTGTAGTGCTGCAGCAGGGCCTGAGGAGAAGGTGCTGCTGGGCAGCTGTGGCCTCTCTTCAGCCAAACCCCCAGAGCATTGTAGTCAGCAGAAACACCATCAAAACAGGTGTCTAGCCTTCCTGGGCCTCTGTATTGAATGTACAAATTCTAATGTGATTTTCAAAATTAGTCTAGCCCACAAGTACAAAACCGTGCTTAGAAGAAAGAACAAAGAGACCGGGCGCAGTGGCTCACGCCTGTAATCCCAGCGCTTTGGGTAGCCGAGGTGGGCGGATCACCTGAGGTCAGAGTTCCAGACCAGCCTGGCCAACGTAGTGAAACCCCGCCTCTACTAAAAATACAAAAATTACCCGGGCATGGTGATGCACACCCGCAATCCAGCTACTTGGGAGGCTGAAGCAGGAGAATCGCTTGAACCCAGGAGGTGGAGGTTGCAGTAAGCCAAGATTGCACCACTGCACTCCAGCCTGGGCAACAGAGTGAGACTCTGCTTCAAAAAAGATAAATAAATAAAAATAAAAATACTTTAAGGGTCTTCCTCTGAAAGACTTTCTCCTTCCGTTTCCTTTTTTTTTCCTCTTTCACATTTTCTATATTGAGCCAATATGACTACTGTAATGGAGGGGAACCCTTTATTTGTAGTTAGCTGGTGATAGGCTTTATTTTACAAGTTGGCCCCATTACCAGATGGCACATCTGACTGTCATCTCACAGAGGCCTCAGCTGAAGGTCACAGAGAAGGCAGGGTGGGGTTCCCAGTGGAGCAGGTCCTGGGGTGGCTGCTCCTCTTTCATTCTTCTCTGTCTCTGTAGCTGAGGATCCTGTGGAGGAGACCATCGCAGCCCACAGCCCAGCGGGATCAGAGCTTCACTTACCAGTATAAGATACAGGACAAAAGCGTGTCCTTTTTTGCCAAAGGAATGTCTCCTGCTGTTCTGTGACCTGATTTCGGAGCAGCTGAAGCTACATAGGACTGTTTTTGGACATGGAAGATAGAGCAACATAGCAGGAATGGGTCTTTCTCCTCTGTAGTAATATTTCAGGCTAGACCGGCGACTCCACTGTGACCAGAGGGTTGAGTGCTGCAGTGATGGCATGACTTGGCTGCCCTGGGCCCTGTTCAGAAAACACAAGGGACCACGATCCTGCCTCTGCTGAAAGAGAGGCTGGATGCTAGACCCAAGTGAAAGGGGTCCTTCGGAGCCTTTGTTTAAATATGCCTTAGCCCCAGCTGCCCATTTTTGGTTGACATGCCTTTCAGAGCCAGAGTGGGTATAGATGTGCCAGCCAGGAGATAGCACCAGATGGCAGGTGTGCAAGGTGACAACTAGGATAATCATGACTGGAATAAAGTAAGTTTCCACACTGGGGCTTCCTATGGGTTGTCTTGTTCAATTTCCATCCTGGAAAGGTACTTTCCCTTTCCCTATGAGTCCAGCGAGGAAACAGACCTAGAGAGGTTTGGAAGCACACAGGCTGCACAGCAAGCTGTAAGTAACTGTGCCTCACTCCACAGTCCACACTTGCTGACTGACAGTCATGGAACCCAGAGGCCGGCTCCCCACCCAAAGGTGGGGACCTTTGGCTTCTCTAGTTTCTGTGGTGCCTTGCCTTTATGCCAACAAATCCTAGCCATCAAGGGCCTAGCACCAGGGCCTTGGCCACATGAGGCCCTGTGTAGGCACAGGTGCGTATGGCCTTGGTGAGAGGGGTAAGGGATGTTCTTGCTGCCAGACTGACTGGGCCTTGGCGAGGAGCTGGTGCCTCCCTCACCTGTGAAGACTGCAGGAGGTGAGCTGTTGCCCCGCATCCTGTAGATGACAACTAGTCCCACTCAGCCCCTCAGTTGAGGTCACCTCAGAGTAGACACCAGGTGTATTCTCTTAAAATGGTTGCTTTTTTGGTATATAAATTATACTACAATGAATTTTATCTTAAAGAAAATGAAAAAATAATACTATTTTGCTGTATACTAAGGAACTTACATAGCTGTTTGTTTCTTCTTCTTTTTTTTTTTTTTTTTTTTGAGACAGAGTCTTGCTCTGTTGCCCAGGCTGGAGTGCAGTGGCGCGATCTCGGCTTACTGCAAGCTCTGCCTCCCGGGTTCACGCCATGCTCCTGCCTCAGCCTCCTAAGTAGCTGGGACTACAGGCACCCACCACCACACCTGGCTAATTTTTTGTATTTTTAGTAGAGACAGGGTTTCACCATGCTAGCCAGGATGGTCTTGATCTCCTGACCTCGTGATCCACCTGCCTTGGCCTCCCAAAGTGCTAGGATTACAGGTGTGTGAGCCACCGTGCCCAGCCTTTTTTTTTTTTTTTTTTTTTTTGAGATGGAGTCTTGCTCTGTCACCCAGGCTAGAGTGCAATGGTGGCGTGATCTTGGCTCAGCACAACCTCCGCCTCCCGGGTTCAAGCTATTCTCTTGCCTCACCCTCCCGAGTAGCTGGGATTACAGGCACGTGCCACTGTGCCCAGCTAATTTTTGTATTTTTAGTAGAGACGGGGTTTTACCATATTGGCTAGGCTGGTTTTGAACTCCTGACCTCAGGTGATCTGCCTGCCTTGGCCTCCCAAAGTGCTGGGATTACAGGCATGAGCCACTGTGCCCAGCCTCTTTTCTTTGTTTTGAGACATGGTCTCTCTCTGCTGCTCAGGCTGGACTGCAGTGGTGTGGTTATAGCTTACTGCAGCCTCGACCCTCTGGGCTCAAGGGCTCTTCCCACTTCAGTCTCCCAAGTAGCTGGGATTACAGGTGCGTGTCACCATGCCCAGCTCATATCTGTTGTTTAATTTTAACTTCTTGGATTTTTAGTGTTTGGGAAAAATTTATCACACTTCTCTTCAAATCATACCATTGTGTATGTTATCCCTCTGAAACAGTAAGCTGCTTTTATTCTCAAAATACTGTAGACCTGATAGAATATTTGAAAGTTATGAGTGCCATTAAGAGAAAGTAGTTATTAAAGAATCTAATGATTCTTTGACTAAGACTTCAGTATTTATACAAACTTCACTTGAGCTACGGTTTTGTATGGGCAAGGCACCATTTTTTACATGACATAAATGTTGCTATCATGTTTCTTCACTTAGTTTATAAATGTTTTTACTATTTTTTTGAGACAGGTTCTCTCTCTCTGTTGCCTAGGCTGGAGTGCAGTGTGGCACTTCTTAGCTCACGTGAATTCCAAGTGATCCTCCTACCTCAGCATCCTGAGTAGCTGGTACTACAGGGCCCACCACCACGCCTGGCTAAGTTTTTAATTTTTTTGTAGAAACGGGGTGTCGCTTTGCTGCCCAGGGTAGTCTTGAACTCCTGGGCTCAAGAGATCCTCCTGCCTCAGCCTCCCCTTAAATATTTTATGTTTAATAGCTATTCAGGGCCGGGCACAGTGGCTCACGCCTGTAATCCCAGCACTTTGGGAAGCCAAGGTGGGTGGATCACCTGAGGTCAGGAGTTCAAGAGCAGCCTGGCCAATATGGTGAAACCCCATCTCTACTAAAAATACAAAAATTAGCTGGGCGTGGTGGTGGGCACCTGTAATCCCAGCTACTTGGGAGGCTGAGGCAGGAGAATCACTTGAACCCGGGAGGCAGAGGTTGCAGTGAGCAGAGAACGCACCATTGTGCTCTAGCCTGGGCAACAAGAGCAAAACTTAGTCTCAAAAAAAAAAAAAGCTATTCAGCATTTTATGCTATCATTATATTCTAGTTTGTTTAGTTATCCTCTGGGCATGTAGGTTCTGGTTTTTATAGTTATCAATTATGCTGTTGTAAATTTTATATATTCTACCTATTGCAGGTGGAGATAAGTACTTGTTTGTTTAGAACCTGACAAACCAGGTCACTGGCAGAGCTCATAGAACTTACATTCTGGGGGAGAAGACAGGCAATCAACAGAATCGACAAAGGACATATTCAACTTAGATAGACCACGAAAAGTGCTGTAAATAAACCAGCACAGGGGCCTGTGAGAAGTCAGGGGTGATGACATTTTAGTTTATACCCTCTAATGGAATTACTGAATTACAGTGGGAACTGGCCCTGACACATTATCAGGTTGTTCTTCAGAATGATGGAGCCAGTTGACAATGATGCAGAGATTTTGCTCTGTCAACTTTGGGTTTAACTTATTTTTTAATTAATTTAATAGTGGTGGTTGTGTGAGAATGGACTAATACAGGGGTAGAAAAACAGGATCAGGCCGGGCGCGGTGGCTCACGCCTGTAATCCCAGCACTTTGGGAGGCTGAGGCAGGCAGATCACTTCAGTCCAGGATTTTATTTTTATTTATTTATTTATTTATTTTGAGACAGAGTCTTGCCCTGTTGCCCAGAATGGAGTGCAGTGGCACGATCTCGGTTCACTGCAACCTCCACCTCCCGGGTTCAAGCGATTCTCCTACTTCAGCCTCCTGAGTAGCTGGGATTACAGGCGCCCGCCACCATGCCTGGCTAATTTTTTATATTTTTAGTAGAGATGGGGTTTCACCGTGTTAGCCAGGATGGTCTCAATCTCCTGACCTCGTGATCCGCCCGCCTCGGCCTTCCAAAGTGCTGGGATTACAGGCGTGAGCCACCGCACCCAGCCAAGAAAATAACTTTTTTGGAGAGTATCTAAAATTTTTTCCTTTGTTATTGGTTTTTATTTCTGGTCACTTTCTTTGTGATGTCAGTTTTAATAGTCCTTTTCTGAAATAGTTATTCATTCTACTTGTTTTCCTGAAAAAAAATTTGCGATCATATTTACAATAAGAGACTTGTATCAAGAATATGGAAGGAACTCTTAACGACTGAATAAGAAGGAGACACTTGCTGGATGTGGTGGCTCACGCCTATAATCCCAGCACTTTGAGAGGCCAAGGTGGGTGGATCACGAGGTCACAAGTTTGAGACGAGCCTGGCCAACATAGTGAAACCCTGTCTCTACTAAAAATACAAAAATTAGGGCATGGTGGCACACGCCTATAGTCCCAGCTACTCGGGAGGCTGAGGCAGGGGAATTGCTTGAACCCAGGAGACGGAGGTTGTGGTGAGCCGAGATTGCCACTGCACTGTAGCCTGGGCAACAGAGCGAGACTCTGTCTCAAGAAGAGAAAGAAAGAAAGAAAAGAAAGAAAGAAAGGAAGGAAGGAGGGAAGGAAGGAAGGAGAAAGAAAGAAAGACAGAATGAAAGAAAAAGAAAGAAGGAAGGAAGGGAAAGAAAGGAAGGAAGGAAGGAACGAAGGAAGGAAGGAAAAGAAAGGAAGGAAGGAAGAGAGAAAAAAGAGAAAGAAAAGCAAGCAAGCAAACGGAGGGAGGGAGGGAAGGAGGGAAAGAAAAGAAACGAAGGAAATGAAGGAAGGAAGGAAGGGAGAGAGAGAAAGAAAGAAAGAAAGGGGTGGGGGGAGGGGAGGGGGAAGAAAGAAGAAAAAAGACACTTGCCGGGCACAGTGGCTCATTCCTGTAATCCCAGCACTTTGGGAGGCCGAGACGGGTGGATCACTAGGTTAGGAGTTTGAGACCAGCCTGATCAACATGGTAAAACCCCATGTCTACTAAAAATACAAAAATTAGCCAGGTGCGGTGGTGCACACCTGTAATCCCAGCTACTTGGGAGGCTGAGGCAGGAGAATCGCTTGAACCCAGGAGATGGAGGTTGCAGTGAGCTGAGATCACACCACTGCACTCCAGCCGAGGCGACAGAGTGAGACTCCGTGTCAAAAAAAGAAGACACATAATCCAGTTAAAAAATGGGCAGCAAGCCGGGCATGGTGGCTCATGCCTGTAATCATAGCACTTTGGGAGGCCAGGGCAGGAAAATTCCTTGAGGCCAGGAGGTCAAGACCCAGCATGGACAACATAGTGAAATCATGTCTCTACAAAAAATTTTTTTTAAATACCTGGGCGTGGCCAGGCGCAGTGGCTCACACCTGTAATGCCAACACTTGGGAGGCCAAGGCAGGCAGACCACGAGGTCAGGAGATCGAGACCATCCTGGCTAACAAGGTGAAACCCCGTCTCTACTAAAAAATACAAAAAAATTGGCCGGGTGTGGTGGCGGGCGCCTGTAGTCCCAGCTACTCAGGAGGCTGAGGCAGGATAACGGTGTGAACCCAGGAGGCGGAGCTTGCAGTCAGCCGAGATTGCGCCACTGCACTCCAGCCTGGGCAACAGAGCAAGACTCTGTCTCAAAAAAAAAAAAAAAAAACAAACCTGGGCGTGGTGGTGCATGGCTGTAGTCCAAGCTACTCAGGAGGCTAAAGTGGGAGGATTGCTTGTGCCCAGGAAGTTAAGACAACAGTCAGTGAGCAATTATTGCACTACTGCACTCCAGCCTGGGTGATGCAGTGAGATACTGTCCTTCTATTTTTTTGAGACAGTCTTGCTTTGTCACCCATGCTGGAGTGCAGCGCAATCTCAGCTCACTGCAACCTCTACCCCCCGGGTTCAAGCAGGTCTCTTGCCTCAGCCTACCAAGTAGCTGGGACTACAGGCGTGCACCACCATGCCCAGCTAATTTTCATATTTTTAGTAGAGATGGGGTTTCACCATGTTGGCCAGGCTGGTCTCGAACTCCCGGCCTCAAATGATCCACCTGCCTTGGCCTCCCAAAGTGTTGGGATTACAGGCATGAGTCACCGTGCTTGGCTGAGACCCTGTCTCTTTAAAAAAAAAAGAAAAGGCAGAATATTGGAATAGACATCAAAGCAGACATTGGAATGGCTAACATGCGTATATAAGTGCTCAACATTATTAGAGAAGTACAAATTAAAACCACAATGAGGGTTGGGTGCAGTGGCTCGCGCCTGTAATCCCAGCACTTTGGGAGGCTGAGGCGGGCAGATCACAAGGTCAGGAGTTCAATACCAGCCTGGCCAATATGATGAAACCCTATCTCTACTAAAAATACAAAAATTAGACAGGCTTTGTGGTCCCAGCCTGTAGTCCCAGCTATTAGGGAGGCTGAAACAGAAGAATCACTTGAACCCAGGAGGCGGAAGTTGCAGTGAGCCGAGATCGTGCCACTGCACTCTAGCCTGGGTGACAGAGCGAGAGTCTATCTCAAAAAAAAAAAAAAAAAAAACCACCATGAGATACCACTACATAGCCACTAAAATGGCTATATCAAAAAGACTGACAGTAACAAGTGCTGGCAAGGATGTGAGGAAATAGGAACCCTCATACATTCCTAGTGGGAATGTAAAATGGGGCAGTCATTTTGGAAAATAGTTTGGCAGTTTCTTAAAATGTTAAACCTAGGCCGGGCGCACTGACTCAAGCCTGTGATCCCAGCACTTTGGGAGGCCAAGGTAGGCAAATCACTTGAGCCCAGGAGTTTGAGACCAGCCTGGCCAACATGGTGAAACCCCATCTCTACTAAAAATACAGAAAATTAGCTGGGCGTGGTGGTACACGCCTGTAATCCCAGCTACTCAGGAGGCTAAGGCACAAGAATTGCTTGAATCCAGGAGGTGGAAGTTGCTGTGAGCTGACATCGCGCCACTGCACTTCCAGTGTGTGACAAGAGCAAGACCCTGTCTCAAAATAAATAAATAAATAAATAAATAAATAAATAAATAAATAAATACTATATGACTCAACCCATTCAGTTCATAGCTATCTACCCAAAATAAATGAAAACATAGTTCTACACAAACTCTTGTGTGGTGACAAAAGTGACTCCATCTTGGATGCTAATCTGCCATGTTGACCTCAGATTAACTGCAGTCCTGTGAATGCCTCCTGATTCCTTGTTTATTTACTGTCTTTAAGAATATGTACTCACAATATATCCTACCTTTAGGTCAAAGCAACCCAGATGTTATTGCACAACTCATCCTGGCCTGTTCTAGAGGGTTGCCTTTCATTGTGTCTATAGTGCACATACCCTTTTTCCTATGGTATATAAGTCCTGGGTCTGGGGAATAATGGCGTGGAGATCTACCTGACTTGTTGCTGACCAAGACCATGCTTGTGTCCATCAGTTCCCTAATAAATTGCCCTCTGCTGATAAACTGGATTTGTCTGCCTTGTTCTTTGGTTTCTCAGCTCCTTCTGCATTTGGGGGTCATTTTACATATATGGCCCTTTCATGGAATAACTTGCATGTGAATATTCACAGCCGTGTTTATTATAATAGCTGAAAAGTGGAAAAAATCCAAATGTTCAACTGATGATAAAAATCATCATATAGTATATCTGTGCAGTGGAATGTTAGCAGTAAAAAAGGAATTAAAGTACTGATACATTCTGCAACATAGGTGAACCTCAAAAGCAGTATGCTAGTCGGGCACATACAGGTAGTCTCAGCTACTCAGGAGACTGAGGCAGGAGGATCACTTGAGCCCAGGAGTTCAATGCTGTAATGTGCTGTGATCGTGTCTTGTGAATAGCCACTGCACTCCACCCTGGGCAACATAGTGAGACCAAAAACCATTAAGCCAGATACAAAAGATAGGCCAGGTGCAGTGGCTCACACCTGTAATCCCAGCACTTCAGGAGGCTGAGGCAGGCATATCACTTGAGGTCAGGAGTTCGAGACCAGCCTGGCCAACATGGTAAAATCTCATCTCTACTAAAAATACAAAACTTAGCCGGGTGTGTTGGTGGGCTCCTTTAATCCCAGCTACCCGGGAGGCTAAGGCAGGACAATTGCTTGAACCCAGGAGGTGGAGGTTTACAGTGAGACAAGATTGTGCCACTGCACTCCAGCCTGGGCGACAGAGCGAGATTTCATCTCAAAAAAATATATATATTTTTATATATATTCAATTAAATATGTTCAAAATATATATAGTATGACACTATATATATATAAAATATATATATATATAGAGAGAGAGTATGATTCCATGTATATGAAATGTCCACAAAAGGCAAATCTATAGAGATAGATGATAAATTAGTAGTTGCCTGAGGCTGGGAGTGAGAATGGGAAGGGGGTGATGAAAATGTTCTTAAAGAAGATTGTGATGATGTTTCACCATACATTTACTGAAAATCACTGAAATACACACTGGACAATGGGTGAATTTTATAGTGTTTACATCTATTGAGGTTACGATCCTGACTAGGCCACTTACAGCTCTCCTGTAGTAACAAACAGCCCTCAAATCCCAGTTGGCTTAAAACGGCCAGCACATTCCTCACTCACATTACATATCGGGGACCATGGGTCATGTGCTGCAGTTCTGCTCCACATGGCTTCTCATCCTGGCACCTGGTCTGAAGGAACAGTTCCAACACAGGACTATGTTCTCCTGGCTAAGGGGAAGAACAAGAGGCTCATTCACACAAGCAGTGGCTCTTAAAGCTTCTGCTAGACTTGGTGTAGGTCGTGTTCACTCACGCTTTATTGGCCAAGGCTGACAATGGAGAGGGGAGGTGCATTCATCCAGCCAGGAGGCTCCACAGCCACTGGACATTGGGCAAGGGGTGCATGGGTATGATCAGCTTACAGAGAAGACAACAACGAAATAACTGACTATAGTGATCTTACTCAAGTGATTGGACCTTTCTTTCTCTTTCTTTCTTTCTTTCTCTCTCTCTTTCTTTCTTTCTTTCTTTCTTTCTTTCTTCTTTCTTTTCTTTCCTTCCTTCCTTCCTTCCTTCCTCTTTCTCTCTCTCTCTTTCTTTCTTTCTTTTTTCTTTCTCTTTTTTTTCTGAGACGGACGGAGTCTTGCTCTGTCGCCCAGGATGGAGTGCAGTGGCATGATCTCGGCTTACTGCAAGCTCCGCCTCCTGTGTTCACGCCACTCTTCTGCCTCAGCCTCCTGAGTAGCTGGGACTACAGGCGCCCGCCACCACACCCGGCTAATTTTTGGTATTCTCAGTAGAGACAGGGTTTCTTTTTTTCTTTTCTTTTTTTTTTTTTTTTGAGATGGAGTCTCGCTCTGTTGCCCAGGCTGGAGTGCAGTGGTGCGATCTTGGCTCACTGCAAGCTCCACCTCCCAGGTTACACCATTCTCCTGCCTCAGCCTCCCGAGTAGCTGGGACTACAGGTGCCCGCCACCATGCCCAGCTAATTTTTGTATTTTTAGTAGAGACGGGGTTTCACCTTGTTAGCCAGGATGGTCTTGATCTCCTGACCTTGTGATCTGCCCACTTTGGCGTCTCAAAGTGTTGGGATTACAGGCGTGAGCCACCACGCCCGTCCGCAATTGGACATTTCTAGGTCCCAGTTTCTTTTATTTATAAAATGGGGAGACAAGCTGGGTGCAGTGGCTCACGCCTGTAATCCCAACACTTTGGGATGCCGAGGCAGGTGGGTCACGAGGTCAGGAGATCGAGACCATCCTGGCTAACATGGTGAAACCCCGTCTTTACTAAAAATACAAAAAAAATTAGCCGGGTGTGGTGGCACGCACTTGTACTCCCAGTTACTCAGGAGGCTGAGGCAGGAGAATGGCGTGAACCCGGGAGGTGGAGCTTGCAGTGAGTGGAGATTGTGCCAGTGCACTCCAGCCTGGGCGACAGAGCAAGAGTCTGTCTCAAAAAAAAAAAAATGGGGAGACAAGAGTGCCCATTTTGGCCGGGCGTGGTGGCTCACACTTGTAATCCCAGCACTTTGGGAGGCCGAGGCGGGCGGATCACAAGGTCAGGAGATCGAGACCACGGTGAAGCCCCGTCTCTACTAAAAATACAAAAAAATTAGCCGGGCCTGGTGGCGGGCGCCTATAGTCCCAGCTACTTGGAGAGGCTGAGGCAGGAGAATGGCGTGAACCGGGGAGGCGGATCTTGCAGTGAGTCGAGATTGCGCCACTGCACTCCAGCCTGGGCGACAGAGCGAGATTCTGCCTCAAAAAAAAAAAAAAAAAAAAAGAGTGCCCATTTCATGGGTTTTATTGGGGTTGTTAGGATCAGTAAGCAATGACATGTAAAGTAGGCCTGGTAACTGGTTTAAGGATTAGCCACTGCTGCTGTTCTTTTTATTAATTATTATTATTATTTTTTGAGACTGAATCTTGCTCTGTCACCCAGGCTGGAGTGCAGTGGCATGATCTCGGCTCACTGCAGCCTCTGCCTCCTGGGTTCAAGAAATTCTCCTGCCTCAGCCTCCTCAGTAGCTGAGACCACAGGCGTGCACCACCACGCCCAGCTAATTTTTGTATTTTTAGTAGAGATGGGGTTTCCATGTTGGCCAGGCTGGTCTCGAACTCCTGACCTCAGGTGATCTGCCCACCTCGGCCTCCCAAAGTGCTAGCATTACAGACATGAGCCACCACGTCTGGCTGACTGCTGTTGTTCTTATTGCCTGACAAGCTCTTACCCTCTAAGGCCCTACCTAAAATCACATCAGCATCTTCTTCGTGATTCCTGGTCTTTGGTTTCCAATTCCCTTTTCCTCATAGCATTTGGAAGCTCAGTGGCAGAAATGCAGGGGCTTTGGGGATAGGTGGATCAACATTTGATGCTGCCTCTGCAACACAGCAACTGTGAAACCTCAGAGAAGTTGTCAGAGCTCTGGATGCAATGGTTTTTACAACTTAAAATGGGGTTTATCGGCCGGTCGCGGTGGCTCACGCCTATAGTCCCAGCACTTTGGGAGGCCGAGGCGGGTGGATCACCTGAGGTCAGGAGTTAAGAGACCAGCCTGGCCAACATGGCGGAACCCCGCCTCTACTGAAAAAACAAAAAACAAAAATTAGCTGGGCATGGTGGCGTGTGCCTGTAATCCCAGCTACTGGGGGCGGCTGAGGCAGAATGATCGCTTGAACCTGGGAGGCGGAGCTTGCAGTGAGCTGAGTTCCTGCCACTACTCTCCAGCCTGGGCAGCAGAGCAAGACTCCGTCTCAAAAAAAAAAAATAAAAAAGAAGGAGTTTATCTTAGCTGCCTCTAAAGGTCATCACAAGGATTATTTGAGATAAATATATCGTAAAACCTGCTTCTGGCAAGAACCCAACAATCAATAATTGGTTATTACTATGGGCTATTACGACCTTTGTAATAACCCTTATATTGCCTATAAGGTTTTGTTTAAAGGTTCAACACTAAGACAGTTAACTTCTTTAGTACAGGAAATTAACTTACTGTATTCCTGGTCTCTGACACATGGTAGGAATTTGATAGGTAATAAAGACATTGAATAAATGTATTCATTCAACTTTGACATTTTAAATATTTTTAAATGATTGTATCATGGTTATTGAAGCTACCATTGGGGCCAGGCGCGGTGGCTCATGCCTGTAGTCCCAGCACTTTGGAAAGCCGAGGCGGGCGGATCACGAGGTCAAGAGATTGAGACCATCCATCCTGGCCAACATGGTGAAACCCTGTCTCTACTAAAAATACAAAAATTAGCTGGGTGTGGTGGTGCGTGCCTGCAGTCCCAGCTACTCAGGAGGCTGAGGCAGGAGAATTACTTGAATCCAAGAGGTGGAAGTTGCAATGAGCTGAGATTGCGCCACTGCACTCCAGCCTGGGCGACAGAGTGAGACTCTATCTCAAAAAAAAAAAAAAAAAAAAAAAAAAAAAAAAAAAAAAAAAAAACTGGGCGCGGTGGCTCACGCCTGTAATCCCAGCACTTTGGGAGGCCAAGGCGGGTGGATCACGAGGTCAGGAGATCGAGACCATCCTGGCTAACACGGTGAAAACCTGTCTCTACTAAAAATACAAAAAATTAGGCGGGCATGGTGGTGGGCGCCTGTAGTCCCAACTACTCGGGAGGCTGAGGCAGGAGAATGGCGTGAACCCGGGAGGCGGAGCTTGCAGTGAGCCGAGATTGTGCCACTGCACTCCAGCCTGGGTGACAGAGCAAGACTCCGTCTCAAAAAACAAACAAACAAAAAAGGCTACCGTTTATTTCAATGTAGGCATTTTACATGTGTTCACCCTCCAATTTTATTGTTTTCAAAACCCACAGCTGTTGGTGGTGTTTGCATCTCGGAACCTGACTCCTAATTCGAGGTTCCCTGAGGTGAAGTTAATTCTCCCAGCCACAGAGGTACTGCTTGTGTCAGAGCCAGGATTTGAATAAAAGGAGTCTGGCCCTGAAGCAGCTCTTTCCACTTTAAGATGTTGCCAGCTGCTGTCACTAATGGCTAATTCATGATAAGCATGATCCTCAGTGTGAGTGATTGCAAAGACACATCCATATAATCATGAAACTCCCTTTATTGTGCTCGTGACAGGGTGAGGCAGCTGGGCAGTGGGCTGGAACCTGGAGTCTTGGGTCCCAGAAGGCGGCCCTCTGTTCAGTTCTCAGAGTGACCTTAGACACATCATCTCCCCTCTGCAGAGAAATTTTCTACATTTGTAAAATAAACTCAGCCTCTATATTTCAAGATTGTTCTGAGGATTGAGATCAGGTTTGAGAATTGGCCCAGGGTAGAAGCTCAAGTATTAGAAATTGTTATCATTTCTTGATTTCCATGCTACATTTAGTTTTTAAAGTTTTTGAATTTACCTTTTTTTTTTTTTTTTTTTTCTGAGGCAGTGTGATACCTTACCTTGTTTTAATATGAATAGACTCCTCCTTAGCTGAGAAAGCCGGACGGACTCCGTTTGTCTCCTTCATTTGCAAGACATCAAGGGCTCCTTACCCACCCCCTTCCTCAAGGACTTAACTTGTGCAAGCTGACTCCCAGCACATCAAAGAGTGCAATTAACTGATAAGGTACTGCGGCAAGCTCTGTCCACAGTTCCCAGAAATTCGCTCAGGTGATAGTATCCTAAGCCCCCCGCGTTTGTGTCCTGTAGATAGCACCCAGAGCCCCTGCACCTATCACCTTGTGATGAATTTAAAGCCCCTGCACCTGGAACTGTTTTCCTGTAACCATTTGTCTTTTAAAAACTTTTTTGCCTGTTTTTACTTCTGTGAGATTGCTTCAGCTCGATTCCCCTTCCCCTTGCCAAACCAAAGTATAAAAGAAAATCTAGACCCTTCTTTGGGGCTGAGAGAATTTTGAGTGCCAGCCGTCTCTCGGTCGCCGGCTAATAAAGGACTCCTGAATTCATCTCAAAGTGTGGTGTTTCTCTATAACTCGCTCGGTTACAACAACAGAGTCTCACTCTATTGCCCAGGCTGGAGTGCAGTGTCGTGATCTCAGATCATTGCAACCTCCGTCTCCCAGGTTCAAGGGATTCTCATCCCTCAGCCTCCCAAGTAGCTGGGATTACAGGCATGCATCACCACGCCCGGCTCATTTATGCATTTTTAGTAGAGATGGGGTTTCACCATGTTGGCCAGGCTGGTCTCGAACCCCTGACCTTAAGTGATCCGCCCGCCTTGGCCTCCCAAAGTGCTGGGATTATAGGCGTGAGCCACCATGACTAACCTGAATTCAAATTCACCTTTCTTTTTTTTTTTTTTTTTTTTTTTTTTTGAGATGGAGTCTCGCTCTTTCTCCCAGGCTGGAGTGCAGTGGTGCAATCTCAGCTCACTGCAAGCTCTGCCTCCCAGGTTCATGCCATTCTTCTGCCTCAGCCTCCCCAGTAGCTGGGACTATGGGCGCCCGCCACCATGCCTGGCTAATTTTTTGTATTTTTTTTAGTAGAGATGGGGTTTCACCATGTTAGCCAGTATGGTCTCAATCTCCTGACCTTGTGATCCTCCTGCCTTGGCCTCCCAAAGTGCTGGGATTACAGGCATGAGCCATCATGCCCAGCCTGAATTCACCTTTATTATGGGGAACAATCTGAAGTAAAGTTGAGCTCTACCTAGTTTGGGCTAAATGGAACTGTTCCATTTGATTTACTATATATAAAAACTAAAATCAGGTTTCTGCAACTTAACTGGAAGTGCATCAAAAATAAGATAGGGGCTGGGTATAGTGGCTCACACCTGTAATCCTAGCACTTTTGGAGGCCAAGATGGGAAAGTTGCCTGAGGCCAAGAGTTCAAGACCAGCCTGGGCAACAGAGAGACCCTCATCTCTATTTAAAAACTCTAAAATTTAGGTGGGAGTGGTCATACCCACCTGTGGTCCCAGCTACTTGGGAAGCTTGCTTGAGCCCAGGAGATCAAGGCTGCAGTGAGCTGTGATTGTGCCACCGCATTCCAGCCTGGACCATAGAGCAAAACCCTGTCTCTTAAAATAAAGGATTGATATGAAATCACCTTTGCAAAATTATGGCAGTAAGAAAAACTTGACATGGTTGATTCCATGTTGCTTCCTTTTCTTTTTCTTTTTTTTTTCTTCTCTCAGCGTTTTGCTCTTGTTGCCCAGGCTGGAGTGCAATGGCACAATCTCGGCTCACCGCAACTTCTGCCTCCCGGGTTCAAGCTATTCTCCTGCCTCAGCCTCCTGAGTAGCTGGGATTACAGGCATGCGCCACCATGCCTGGCTATTTTTGTATTTTTAGTAGAGACAGGGTTTCTCCATGTTGGTCAGGCTGGTCTCGAACTCCTGCTCAGGTGATCCGCCTGCCTCGGCCTCCCAAAATACTGGGATTACAGAAGTGAACCACCGTGACCAGCTCTATCTTGCTTCTAACCTCTAACCTGGGGATAGGCGAAGGTAACTTTGGGAGGAATTTATAGTTCAACCTTAAAGTAAGGATGACATTAGCCCTTTCCAAAGCTAAACCACTTTTGTAAAACTAATGAAAAGCCACAAGGCTAGGATTTTTATAGGAGGGGCCTGAATTCTGCTAAGGTGTAGGTGTAGTTAAACGATAACCAGTCATTGCTCTGGAAGTCACAAGATTTGTAACTTCCTCAGTTACTCCTATAGATAACATCACTGTTGTAGAACCTAAGATTTGCCTTTTGAGATGTTTCTCTTCTTTTTTTTTTTTTTTTTTTTTGAGACAGTCTCGTTCTATTGCCCAGGCTAGAGTGCAGTGGCGTGATCTCAGCTCACTGCAAGCTCCGCCTCCTGGGTTCACGCCATTCTCCTGCCTCAGCCCCCAGAGTAGCTGGGACTACAGGCGCCCGCCACCACACCCGGCTAATTTTTTGTATATTTAGTAGAGACAGGGTTTCATCGTGTTAGCCAGGATGGTCTTGATCTCCTGATCTCGTGATCCACCTGCCTCAGCCTCCCAAAGTGCTGGGATTACAGGCGTGAGCCACCGCGCCTGGCCTTGAGATGTTTCTTTTCAGACTTTTGCATTTCTGCTGACTCCACCCAGAGGCTGACTCAGCGCTGACTGACCCCTCCTATGATTGCATTTCCAACCAATCAACATTTCCCATTCCCTAGCACCCTGCCTACCAAACTATCCTTGAAAAACCCTGACCTCTAAGCCTTTGGGGAGATTGATTTGAGTAATAGCTCCATCTTCTGCATGGCCTTGTGCATGGCCAGCCTTGCGTCAGTGAAACTCTTTACTGCAATGCCAAGACCTCAGTGAATTGATTTTGTCTGTGCAGTGGGCAAGACGAACCCTTGAGCAATTACAGATAGATGGATAAAAGGATAGATTTTTTTAGATAGACATGAGATACTAAGCAAAATATTAATAGTTGTAGAATCTAGGGTATATGAGTGTTCACTGTATGGTTCTTTCAACTTTTCTGTTATGTTTTCATATTAAATGTTGTAGGAGGCTGGGCATGGTAGGTCATGCCTGTAATCCCGGGATTACAGCAGGTGGATCGATTGGGCCCAGGAGTTTGAGACCAGCCTGGGAAACATGGCAAAACCTCGTCTCTACTAAAAATACAAAAATAAACCTGGCACGATGGCGCAAGCCTGTAGTCCCAGCTACTCAAGAGGTTGAGGCATGGGAATCGCTGGAACCTGGGAGGTGGAGGTTGCAGTGAGCCAAGATCGTGCCACTGTGCTACAGCCTGGGTGACAGAGACTTGGTCTCAAAAAAAAAAAAAAAAAAAAAAGGCCAGGCAAGGTGGCTCACGCCTGTAATCCCAGCACTTTGAGAGGCCGAGGCAGGTGGATCCCATCTGAGATCAGGAGTTTGAGACAACGTGGTGAAACTCTGTCTCTACTAAAAATGCAAACAAAATAAGCCAGGCATGGTGGCGCACACCTATAATCCCAGCTACTCAGGAGGCTAAGGTGGGAGAATCACTTGAACCTGGGACAGGGAGGTTGCTGTGAGCCAACACCTCACCACTGCACACCAGCCTGGACAACAGAGACTGTGTCTCAAAAAAAAAATGTTGTGGGAGAAGCCCTAAAATCATGTCCACTTCATTATACTCCATGGGGGGCATTCTGTAGCAGATTTACCAGGGCCCCATAAGCCCCAGCTTCCCCAGAGGCTCCACAGGGTTCTCAGTGGGTCCTCTTAGGGCAGTGGAGGATTGTTTGCTATGCTTCAAGGCACAAAGGTACTTAGCTAGGTGCTTGTCAGTTTTGGAGCCTCTTATTTTTTGTGGGGGAGTGTCCAGACTTCGCTGAGGGTCAGTCCTCTGCAAACACAGCTTTGATGGAGTGGTTGGGTGGGAAGAGGTGGTGCATGAGGAGAGTGACAGCAGTTCCCAAGGCAGTCTGGCTAAGTCCTGCCATGGAGATGGTTAGAAGACAGGCTCCTGACCCTCTCTGGAGAGAAGACTTTGGTACAGTGGGCCTAGGGCTCAGGCGGACTCCTTCATGCCCAAGGTTTCTGAGGGGACAAATTATGGTATTTCAAGGGATCAGACCTGGAGAGAGTGATGTCAGGATAGGTAAGGGGCGTAGGTAAGTTCCACTGAATGCTCTTTATTGTTGCTTCTCTCTCATTTAATACAACAAACAGGATGGGCACGGTGGCTCACGCCTGTAATCCTAGCAGTTTGGGAGGCCAACATGGGAAGGCTGCTTGAGCCCAGGAGTTTGAGACCAGCCTGGGCAACACAGCAAAAGACCCCATCTTGATAAAAACAACAAAAACAAAAATGGCATGGTGGCACTCATCTGTAGTCCCAGCTTCTTGGGAGGATCACTTGAGACCAGGAGGTCGAGGCTGCAGTGAGCTATGACCACATCACTGCACTCCAGCCTGGTTAAAGGCGTGAGACCTCAAATGTAAAAATAAAAATAACCTAAAAAATTCTTTTTTTTTTTTTTTTGAGACGGAGTCTCGCTCTGTCGCCCAGGCTGGAGTGCAGTGGCATGATCTCGGCTCACTGCAAGCTCTGCCTCCCGGGTTCATGCCATTCTCCTGCTTCAGCCTCCCGAGTAGCTGGGACTACAGGCGCCTCCCACCACGTCCGGCTAATTTTTTTTTTTTTTTTTTTTGTATTCTTAGCAGAGATGGGGTTTCACCGTGTTAGCCAGGATGGTTTCGATCTCATGACCTCATGATCTGCCCGCGTTGGCCTCCCAAAGTGCTGGGATTACAGGCGTGAGCCACCACGCCCAGCAAATACTTTCTTTATAGGATAAAAATTCCCATATTAAGCCAAAAGACAATGCTGAAAATGGCATAACCCTGAAAGTCACTTTCGGCCAAGGCCCATTGTCCCCATTGTTACTTTCATTGTGACAATAGTGTGGTGGGCAAGGAGGGAGGCCAGAGTCCGGTGGGAACTAGGTTTTAGGAGGAGGTATTTGAAGAATGTGTAGTGAGGCAGGGGGCTGGTGCGGTCAGAAGGGCCACCTCTAATTTCTGCCTTGCATTGGTGACTAGATCTGCACTTTCTGGAACTCCCAGAGAAGTTTGCTTGTGCCTTTGAGGGCAGGTACAGGGCCTGCCTTATCCAGGTAGCCCTGGGGAGGGTGTCCAGGGCAGTAGGGAGGGGCTGAGGGGAGGCTTACCTCTGACACAAGACCTGGGTACAGCAAGGGCATGCAGTAGCATGATCAAAGTCCCCCCAGAGTGGTCCGGGCAGCATCTCTGGTTGGGCCAGAGCTGGGCAGGTGGGGACCTGTGTTTCCCTCGCGGGGAGGCAGCCTCCCCTTCCCCTTCTGTGACGCCCTGTAACAAGGCCTACCTCGGGTTTTCAGAAGGGCCAAATGCGAGGACATGTACAATACCAGCTCCGCACCTGACACCTAGTAAACAGTGAACGTAGCTGTTGCTATTATAACAAATACCTGTTCCCTGTGGAAAATGGTTAAATGCCAACTTATGCTTTTAAATGTCTATAGGGAAACTAGTTTTATGGACATTATTTATTCTCATCTGCATTTGCAGTGTATCTCGGCCCGGCTGCTTCTAATTTTTTGCCATTATAAAACAGGGAACATGAGCATCTTGTGCAGGGTGGGGTTTTTGTTTTTTGTCTCACTGTAGCCTCGACCTCCCGGGCTCAGGTCATCCTCCTCCCTCAGTCTCCTGAGTAGCTGGGACCACAGGTGCGCGCCACCACAGCCGGCTAATTAATTTTACTTGTGGAGACGGTCTCCTACGTTGCCCAAGTTGGTCTCTAACTCCTCGGCTCAAGCGATCTTCGCGCCTTGGACTCCCACAGTGTTGGGATTACAACCGCGAGCCACTGTGCCCGGCTTTCTGCAAGTTCTTGATGACCGATGAGGGCCGGTGGGCCCTAACGCCAAGGGCCCTAACCCGGCTTCACGCTCCGCCCGGCCCGGCCCGGCCGTCCATACTTCCCTCCGGTGTCCACCAGGGGGCGAATGGGAGCCGCGAATAGGGTTCGACTACGCATGCGCACGCCGCTGGGAGCACGTGCGGAGGGCGGTGGGGCGGGAGGGTAAAGGTAGGAGGTGAGAGGTGAAGGGGCGGGCGCCCGGCGGCCAGTAGGGAGAGGGCGGGCGCCACGCACCGGACTGCGGGCCGAGAGCGCGCACGCCGCGCTCCGGCCCCACTGCCGCCCCCGTCGCCGCCGCCGCTGCCGCCGCAGCTTGGGAGTTGCTGCCACTACAGGTACCGTCACGCGGGTGCCCAGGGCGCCTGCCCGCGGGCCCCAGCTCGACCCCAGCCGCGCGGAGCTGGGAGTTCCGGAATGGGGGCCGCTAGGGGCGGGGGTGCGTGGGCATGGCGCTGTCCAGCAGCCGTGCGGGCCGGCCCTGGGAGACCGCAGGCCGGCAAGGAGGCAGGGCCGCTGCGTCCCCACCCCCAACCCGGCCGCGCCCCTGCACAGGCCGGCCCCTGGAGCTCCGCGTCTCCACCAGACCTCCGCTGGCCCCTGGTGTGACGGGGGGAGATGCGCGCCGTCGCATCCCCTGGCCTAGTTGCTCCGGGCGGCTGTTGTAGAACCTGCTTTGGTGCTGTCTGGGTTTTCCGGAGTGCGGGGGAGAGCATGTTCTGCACTTCTGCCTCTTTTGGAAGATCTTATTGAGAGACAACGCTAGCTGCTTTGCTGGTTTTGCTTGGTTTCTAGTTTTCCGTATTGCTTAAACCTCAACTTTGCTCACTAATATTGCTTCTGTTTACTTCTGAGTGGGTTTATGACCTCAGTATTAAACCGGCTTATAATGTCACGATAGCGTTGGTTGCAGGGAGCCCTGGATCCGGACTGTTTGAATCCCAGAAAGTTGTGCAGTTGGGAATGCGGAGGGGGTGGGGGGGCAGTGAGTCTCTGTGGGAGCTCTGGCAGGAGTCAGCCCCTGGTTCAGGTCGCTCACTGCTCCACCTTATATGGCAACAGTCGGAGCTAGGTGAATAAACTCTTTCTGGGGATTTTGTAATACTTATTGTGAAGCGGCCATAGAAAAGGTTTAGTGTTGTTAGCTTTGCGTGTGTTTCTTTTATTTGGCCAAAAATTTGTGGAGTTTGGTTATGCGGTGTCTTTATTGGCTTGCTGTCAGGTCAGGATATTGAGCAAAAGACTGACGCTTTTATTAGGGAGTCAGGGTCGAGGGTGTCTAGTTAGTGCTGTATCCATTTTAGGTGTTCCTCAGTGATGCCTAAAGACTTGTTTTTTGTTTGTTTGGAGACAGGGTCTCACTCTGTCTCCCAGGCTGGAGTGCAGTGGCGCGATCTTGGCTCACTGCAGCCTTGATTTCCGGGGCTCAGGTGATCCTCCCACCTCAGCCTCCCCAGTAGCTGGGACAACAGGTGTGTGCCACCACGCCCGGCTAATTTTTGTATTTTTTGTAGAGATGGGGGTCTTGTTGTGTTGCCCAGGCTGGTCTTTAACTCCTGGGCTCAAGCATTATACAGGCCTTGGTCTCCCAAAGTGTTGGTATTACAGGCGTGAGCCACCGTGCCCAGCCAAGACCTGTATCTTTTAAAATGTGTGTTAATGTAGTTTACATTTTAGGTGTTTTACACATTTGCAGTATTCCCACTGAGCACATGACGTAAAAAACACTATATAAATTTATTTAACACTGTATAAATATATTTCCATATTTATTCTTTTGGTCATAAATTGAAATGGAAATAATTAGGCTTTTTAAATTTATTATGAACTGATCTGATGTTTGAATGCTCTCTGTTTTCTTTCTTTCTTTTTTTTTTTTTTTGAGATGGAGTCTCGCTCTGTCGCTCAGGCTGGAGTGCAGTGGCGCCATCTCGGCTCACTGCACCCTCCGCTTCCCGGGTTCAAGCGATTCTCCTGCCTCAGCCTCCCGAGTAGCTGGGACTACAGGCGCCCGCCACCATGCCCGGCTACTTTTTTGTATTTTTAGTAGAGACGGGGTTTCACCGTGTTAGCCAGGATGGTCTGTATCTCCTGACCTCATGATCCGCCCGCCTCGGCCTCCCAAAGTGCTGGGATTACAGGCGTGAGCCACCGCGCCTGGCTTGAATGCTCTCTCTTTTCTTTTGCTGTTGCCGCAAAAACAGCCCCTCTCTAGAGATCTCCATGGACTTTATAATGACTGGTTTGGGGCCCTTTCCCCGTTCCCTCAGTCACTGTCATTAGGTGGGTAAAAAGTTTACTCCAAGTTTATTACTAGAAAAATGGAGGCATATGCGATTCAGGAATTAAACTAAAAAAGGAAAGAAAATGGAGGCATAAAGATTGTGATTTGCCTGAGGTCGTATATGAACAAATCAACTACCCAGTTGGGAAAGGAACCGTGCTTGTGGGCGTCACTGCATGTATGTATATTAACATTTGGTGGTAGACTTTAGGGATGTTTTCTCTCTCAGAATCTAGCCATGCATGTGAATAGGCCTCAGGGATCCTGGAATGACAGGTGCATGTGCTGTTTGCTTACTCTCACCATTGGTGGTTGCCAGTGTTTTACTGGCTCTGACAGGTACTTCATATACAGTTTGTGTCATCACCCCCGTTGAACAGATGAGAGTACTCCTCACAGAGAAGCTGGGTTCTTACAAGGTCACCCAGCTTGTCAAGGGTGGATCATCCTTCAAACCAGGCCTGCTACACCTCTGCCACCTGAGCTCCTTCCGTTAGAACCGGCTACCTTACTGAGTTGGCTAAAGAAACAAGGTTCAGGTGTCGTCTTTTGCCACTCAGAGTAATAATTCTGGGTGATATCGAGTGCTTGTGCTGTTTAGGCAGTGTCCTAGGTACTGTAATATTAGCTTATCTCACTTAGTTTTCATAATAACCAGATGAGATAACACTGTTATCACCCCCTTTACGGAGGGTTTTAGAAAAGTTATTTGACTGGCCCTGGGTCACCTAGCGAATTAGAGACAGAGTGTGTGTGCAAACTGAGGTTTGGCTGAGAAAAGAGTCCATCCTTTTATGCTGTTCTTGTACCTGCTGGCTTCCACAGTCTGTTTTTTTTTTTTTTGAGATGGAGTTTCGCTCTTCTTGCCCAGGCTGGAGTGCAATGGCATGATCTCAGCTCACGGCAACCTCCGCCTCCCAGGTTCAAGCAATTCTCCTGCCTCAGGCTCCTGAGTAGCTGGGATTACAGGCACGTGCTACCATGCCTGGCTAATTTTGTATTTTTAGTAGAGGCGAGGTTTCTCCATGTTGGTCAGGCTGGTCTCAGACTCCCAATCTCTAGTGATCCACCTGCCTCGGCCTCCCAAAGTGCTGGGATTACAGGCGTGAGCCACTGCCCCCAGCCCACAGTCTTTTCTGTTGCTCATTGGCAGGTAAGGGGAGTGGAAGAAGGTGGTAGGGGTGGTGGGAGGAAACCAGCATCACTGACTCGAGTGTGGGGATGGTGGAACTCAGCAAGAAGGTGACAGCAGTTAACCACTGCCATTTGACAGCTTCTGCTTAAGCAGTCAAGGGCACTAACCTAGAATGGTTGCAGGGATGCTAAATCATAAGCTTTGCAGTGGGGTCCAAAGTTGGTGTGTAAGCATAAAGATGCACGTGGATCTCAGGAAAAATAAAAACTGATTTTCCTGTTTATTTCAGCCTCATTTATATATTTATTTATTTATTGAGATGGAGTCTCACTCAATCTGTTGCCCAGGCTGGAGTGCATTGATGCTATCTTGGTTTACTGCAATCTTGGTCTCCTGCCTCAGCCTCCCGAGTAGCTGGGATTACAGGTGTGTGCCACCATGCCTGACTAATTTTTGTATTTTTAGTAGAGATGGGGTTTCACCATATTGGTTAGGCTGGTCTCAAACTCCTGGCATCAAGTGATCCACCCACTTTAACCTCCCAAAGTGCTGGGATTACAGGCATGAGCCACCATAATAATTTTTATTATGTACTTTATAATGTACACTGTATTATCACTGTAGTACATATATATAATTTATATGTAAGTGTACATGTATTGGGAGCATAAACTTGAATTTTTGTTGTTGGGCATTCATGGTCAAAACGTTTGGGAACCAGTGGTTTATCTGATATTTAGCATTTTCAGAAAGCATAAAATATACAAGGTGTTGGCCAGGCGCAGTGGCTCATGCCTGTAATCTCAGTACTTTGGGAGGCCAAGGTGGGTGGATCACCTGAGGTCAGGAGCTCGAGACCAGCCTGACCAACATGTGTGAAACCCCGTCTCCACTATAAATAGAAAAGTTAGTCAGGTGTGGTGGCATGTGCCTGCAGTCCCAGCTACTCAGGAGGCTGAGGCAGGAGAATCGCTTGAACCCGGGAGGCGGAGGTTGCAGTGAGCCGAGATCCCACCACTGCACTCCAGTCTGGGCAACAACAAGAGCAAGACTCCATCTTAAAAAAAAAAAAAAAAGAAAAAGAAAAAAATTGCAGTCACTAATGTGGAAGAGGTCTTTGTGTCTCAAACATAGCACCTGTCTTAAATTTGAAGCTATAGTGACCAGTAATGGTCCCTTAGACAAATCTAGATGTTAAAATTTTGTTGAACCTCTCCTGCCTTAAACATCTTAATTTTGGTTGGAGGCCAGAGGGACTCAAATAATCAGTTCACACAAATAAGACAATTATAGTGGTTGTATTTATACCATTCCCCAACTTCAGAGTATTTTCAAATCATCTAAATATTGAAATTTCAAATACGTTGATTTTTAAATAATTTTACAAGTGAGACTTGGTTTTCTTCATTTCATTCCACCGCATTCCTAATTGTTAAAATATCTTGCCGGGCGCAGTGGCTCACGCCTGTAATCCCAGCACTTTGGGAGGCTGAGACGCGCGGATCACCTGAGGTGGGGAGTTCGAGACCAGCCTGACCAACATGGAGAAACCACGTTTCTACTAAAAATACAAAATTAGCCGGGCGTGGTGGTGCATGCCTGTAGTCCCAGCTACTTGGGAGGCTGAGGCAGGAGAATCACTTGAACCCGGGAGGCAGAGGTTGCAGTGAGCCGAGATTGCGCCATTGCACTCCAGCCTGGGCAACGAGCGAAACTCCATCTCAAAAAAAATAAAAATAAAAAAAATTAATAAAATAAAACAGTTAATACAATATCTTATTTCCCAGCTTATTTTACAGTTGAATAGATTAGTTTTTGTTTAGTTTTTTATTTATTTTTTTGTTTGTTTGTTTTGAGGCAGGGTCTTGCTCTGTCACCCAAGGCTGTAGTGCAGTGGCATGATCATAGCTCACTGCGGCTTCAGTCTCCTGGGCTCAAGAGATTCCCCCCCTCAAGCTTCCCAAGTAGCTGGGACTACAGGCGCATGTCACCACTCCTGGCTAATTTAAATTTTTTTTTTTTTTTTTTTTTGAGGCAGAGTCTTGCTCTGTTGCCCAGGCTGGAGTGCAGTGGTGTGATCTCGGTTCACTGCAAGCTCTGCCTTCCGGGTTCACGCCATTCTCCTGCCTCAGCCTCCCAAGTAGCTGGGACTACAGTTGCCCACCACCACGCCCGGCTAATTGTTTGTATTTTTTAGTACAGATGGGGTTTCACTGTGTTAGCCAGGATAGTCTCGATCTCCTGACCTTGTGATCTGCCCGCCTCGGCCTCCCAAAGTGCTGGGATTATAGGCGTGAGCCACCGCGCCTGGCCTTAAAAATTTTTTGTAGAGACAGGGCCTCAACTATGTTGCCCAGGCTGGTAGAGTTTGTGTTTTTTTTTTTTTTTCCAGGACAAGAGTTTTGCTCTTGTTGCCCAGGCTGGAGGGCAATGGCGCGATGGCTCACTGCAACCTCTGCTTCCTGGGTTCAAGCGATTCTCCTTCCTCAACCTCCTTAGTAGCTGTGATTACAGGTGCCCGCCACCATGCCCAGCTAAATTTTTTTGTATTTTTAGTAGAGAGTGTTTCTGCATGTTGGCCTTGCTGGTCTTGAACTCCTGACCTTAGGTGATCCGCCCACCTTGGCCTCCCAAAGTGCTGGGATTACAGGCATGAACCACTGCGCCTGGCCGAGTTTGTTTTTAATTCAAGTCATCCTTGTTGCAAAATTAATAGGTAAGTGCAAAAAACCCACAAAGTTAAATTGTAACCCCATCGGTAACCACTATCAGGCTTCTTAGGCTTTTTCTCATGCTTTCTTGCTCAGTTGTTCTCTGTCTTATAATGGGATCAGAATGTTTTGTATTCATTTTCTACATTATATTGTGAGACTCTTTTTGTGGGAAAAACTGCTTGACATTTTTGGTTTTTTGAACGTAAAATCTCATTTATTTTTATGTTTTCCAATAATTTTCTCCATTGAGCAGCCTTGTTCAGCCCAGCTTGCTGCATTTGGCTGTGGGCTTGCATTGCACCTTTTGGAAGGCTGGGCTGTCACTCACCAGGTCTCCAGTCATAGGCAGTAGTTTCCCACTCTCATGATCTGCCCCAAGCTGGCCTACCTAGTTAACCCTTCCTCCCTCTGAAAGGTCATGTTCATGCTGCCTCATCTCCATGTTATGATTAGGTCCCTTCTTTCAGGCCTGAGCCCTGGTAGAGTTTGACAGTGATGTGCATTTGTCACCTCCAGAGACAGTGACTATTAGAGACATATTTAGCAGGCAGTTGAGAATGTTGCATTTCATGTTCTTGCCAGGAAGGAGAATCTTGAATTCAACTCCCAAAAGCCACAGCTGAGCTCAGCTGTGGAAAGAATATCCATTGAATTGTGCTTGAAGGTGCTTTAGTGTACCTATTTCACATCTGCAGTGTTTTGTCTTTTGGTGAAGCTAGATCATGAGAAAGCACAATTCTGGCCCTTCTTCCAGTTGTTTTCACTCAACTCATTTTGCATGGCCCCGTCAGTTTATATTGCAGTCTGTATCAGAAGTTCCCAAGGAAACCTCTGAGGCTGCTGAGAAATTTCCTTCAGGTTGAGTGACTGGGATCACTATACCTCTAAGTATACTGGAACTATGTTGATGTTTTCCTCTCTCTGCCTTGGCCACTAGGAAGCTCAGAGTCAGGTTTGTATCCAGGGTCTTCCAGCTTGCACTTAGTGTATTAATCTTCTAGGTTGTTTTTAATGGTTTCTGCTCTTTGTCTCAGGTTTTACTATAAAATACATAACACATTTCCTTCCTGTTCTAAATATTACTGTGATCATATTCTTATAGCCAAATCTTTGTTCTCATTCTTATTTTCTTTTATTTTTTATACTATTGAATCCCTCTGAGCCTTGCCTTTCCCTGCCTCCTCCTCTGTACTCATTTTTGCCAAAATTTATAAGGGGATAAATTCTTGAAAAGCTTTGCACATTTTGAAGACTTGTTTGTTTTTTAATATTTATTATAGTAAAACTCAAATATACATTCAAAAAGAGAGCAATAAGCCGATGTGTGCCTATCACTCAGTTACGTCTGTCACTTAGTCATTAGCTTGGGGACACTCTTCTTTCATCTATATCCTTTAATCCTCATTATACTTTTTTTTGGGGGGGAGAAGTTTATTAATTGATAGGTGTTACTTTGGGCTTTGGGGTAAATGAGGAGGGAGCTAACTAGTATGCTGGGGAACTGGTAAGGTTTTTTTTTTTGTTTTTTTTTTTTGAGACAGAGTCTTGCTCTTGTCGCCCACGCTGGAGTGCAGTGGTGCGATCTCAGCTCACTGTAACCTTCGCCCCCCGGGTTCAAGCGATTCTCCTGCCTCAGCCTCCCAAGTAGCTGGGATTACAGGCACCTGCCACCATGCCTGGCTAATTTTTGTACTTTTAGTAGATGGGATTTCACCATGTTGGCCAAGCTGGTCTTGAACTCCTGACCTCTGGTGATCTGCCTGCCTCGGCCTCCCATAGTGTTGGGGTTACAGGCGTGAGCCACTGCGCCCCGCCAAGGTTCTTTTCTTTGGGATCCTTTCCTGTCCTTAGAGAAGACCCTTTAGCTTTCTGCCTGAGGAGCTGATGCCTAGTTGTCAGGCTTTCTTCTTGCCAAGATAAGGGTGTTAACTCCTGTGTACAGACGTTCCCTTAATCCTTTTTACCAGTCCCACATCTCACTACAGCCCTATGCTATACCTGGGTTTCTCCATCCCAAGCCCCTTTAGGGTCTCTAGTGCCAATCTTCTTCTTCATTGGCTGTGTCTCCTAGGTTCTTTTTCATTTTTCCCAACGGTGATGCACTTACTGAGCAGATGCAGTAATCTTCTTACCTGATCCTACATATAACCATTGGCCTAAATGTATGATGGTTTGCTAACATCAGCAATAAGACTGGTAGTGGGGTAAAAAACAAGTTCTCTTAAGGCTAGGTCTTGATCCCCTGTTCTAAGCTGACCAACTTAATCTGAAAATAATTTGCAGCATGTAAATGTTTTAGGATTACAGCCATCTGTATACACACTTAAAAGTAGTTTTGCTACCATTACCTTAGTCTAAGAGTCACCTAAGAATGCCAAACGTTATTTTGTTCGAATGCCATGGTTATTTTAATTTAAAAGCATTTCTTTCAAAGCCGCTTCTCTCTTCACAACAGTAGAGCTCTGGCAGTGAACTAAGAGGTCAAGGATTCAGTGAAACTGTGGCTAATTTCTAGTTCCAATCTGGGAGCTCTCTTTGCACTATGATCAAAATGGAGTCTTGCCAGCTGCCCAGGGTAATAGCCTTGCAGGTCTCTTCCTTGTTGAGCAATGAATATAAGTTCCACATGGCTGGGGAGGCCTCACAATCATGGCAGAAGGTGAAAGAGGAGCAAAGGCATGTCTTACATGGTGGCAGGCAAGCCTCTTCTCATTATACTTTTAAAATTATTTGGTGGCCGGGTGCAGTGGCTCATGCCTGTAATGCCAGCACTTTGGGAGGCCAAGGTGGGTGACTTACTTGAGGTCAGAAGTTCAAGACCAGCCTGGCCAACATGGTGAAACCTTGCCTGTACTAAAAATACAAAAATTAGCAGGGGCATGGTGGCACACACCTGTAATTCCAGCTACTCAGGAAGCTGAGGAAGAATTGTTTGGACCCAGAGGTGGAGGTTGCAGTGAGCCAGGATTGCGTCACAGCACTCCAGCCTGGGTGACTGAACAAGACTCTGTCTCAAAACAAACAAAAATTATTTGGTGATTTTTTTTTTTGAGATGGAGTCTCCTTGTCACTCAGGCTGGAGTGCAATGGCGTGGTCTCTGCTCACTGCAACCTTTGCCTCCCGGGTTCAAGCGATTCTTCTGTCTCAGCTTACCAAAGTAGCTGGGACTATAGGCATGTGCCACCACACCTGGCTAATTTTTGTATTTTTTGTAGAGATGGGGTTTCACCATGTTGGCCAGGCTGGTCTTGAACTCCTGACCTCAAGTGATCTACCCGCCTTGGCCTCCCAAAGTGCTGGGATTGCAGGCATGACCCAGCGTGCCTGGCCCATTTTAACCATTTTTAAGTGTACTATTTAGTGACATTAAATGTATTCACATTGTTATGCAACCATCATCACTATCCATTTCCAGAATGTTTTCATTATTCTACATAGAAACTATCTATCCGGGAGCCATATGTAGAAAGCTGAAACTGGATCCCTTCCTTACACCTTATACAAAAATCAATTCAAGATGGATTAAAGACTTAAATGTTAGACCTAAAACCATAAAAACCCTAGAAGAAAACCTAGGCAATACCATTCAGGCCATAGGCATGGGCAAGGACTTCATGACTAAAACACCAAAAGCAATGGCAACAAAAGCCAAAATTGACAAATGGGATCTAATTAAACTAAAGAGCTTCTACACAGCAAAAGAAACTACCATCAGAGTGAACAGGCAACCTACAGAATGGGAGAAAATTTTTACGATCTACCCATCTGACAAAGGGCTAATACCCAGAATCTACAAAGAACTTAAACAAATTTACAAGAAAAAATCAAACAACTCCATCAAAAAGTGGGGGAAGGATATGAATAGACACTTCTCAAAAGAAGACATTTATGCAGCCAACAGACACATGAAAAAATGCTCATCGTCACTGGCCATCAGAGAAATGCAAATCAAAACCACAACGAGATACCCTCACAGCAGTTAGAATGGTGATCATTAAAAGGTCAGGAAACAACAGGTGCTGGAGAGGATGTGGAGAAATAGGAACACTTTTACACTGTTGGTGGGACTGTAAACTAGTTCAACCATTGTGGAAGACAGTGTGGCAATTCCTCAGGGATCTAGAACTAGAAATACCATTTGACCCAGCCATCCCATTACTGGGCATATATTCATATATAAATCATGCTACTACAAAGACAGATGCACACATATGTTTATTGCGGCACTATTCACAATAGCAAAGACTTGGAACCAACCCAAATGTCCAACAACGATAGACTGGATTAAGAAAATGTGGCACATATACACCATGGAATACTATGCAGCCATAAAAAAGGATGAGTTCATGTCCTTTATAGGGACATGGATGAAGCTGGAAACCATCATTCTGAGCAAACTCGCAAGGACAGAAAACCAAACACCGCATGTTCTCACTCATAGGTGGGAATTGAACAATGAGAACACATGGACACAGGGGAACATCACATACCAGGGCCTGCCGGGGGATCGGGGGAGGGGGGAGAGATAGCATTAGGAGATATACACAATGTAAATGACGAGTTAATGGGTGCAGCACACCAACATGGCACATGTATACATATGTAACAAACTTGCATGTTGTGCACATGTACCCTAGGGCCAGTGGGTGGGAATTGGTATCTCATTGTGATTTCGATTTGCATTTTCTAAGGAATATTGATGTTGAGCAATTTTTCATTTGTTGATTGGCCATTTGTATATCTTCTTTTTTGTTGTTGTTTGGATTTTTTTTTTTTTTTTTTTTTTTTTTTGACAGGGTCTTCTTGCTCTGTTGCCCAGACTGCAGTGGCACAATCACAGTTGACTGCAGCCTCAAGCCTCTGGTCCCAAGTGATCCTCCCACCTCAGTCTTCCAAGTAGCTGGGACTACAGGCATGTGCCCCCATGCCTAGTTAATATTCATATTTTTTGTAGAGATGGGATTTCACCATGTTGCCTAGGCTGGCCTTGAACTCCTGATTTCAAGTGACCCATCCACTTCAGCCTTCCAAAGTGGTGGAATTACAGGCATGAGCCACCCCACTGAGCCTGTATATCTTCTTTAGAGAAATGTTTATTCAAGTCCTTTTCTCGCTTTGAGTTGTTAATTGTTATTTTGTTGTTATTGTTGAGTTGTAGGAATTCTTTACAAATTCTGGATATTCAACCCTTGTTAGATATATGATTTGTGAATAGTTTCTCCTATTTTCTTGGTTAGCATTTCACTCTCTTTATTGTGTGATTTGCACAATTTTTGCCTTTTTTTTTTTTTTTTTTTTTTTTTTAAAGACAGAGTCTCCCTCAGTTACCCAGGGTGGAGTGCAGTGCTGCAGTGTTGGCTCATTGCAGCCTCCACTTCCTGGACTCAGGCAATCCTCCCACCTCAGCCTCTCAAGTAGCTGAAACTACAGGTGCACACCACCACGCCCGGCTGATTTTTTTTGTATTTTTTTTTTTTTGAAGCGATGGTGTCTTGCCATGTTGTCCAGGCTGGTCTCAAACTTCTGAGCTCAAGCAGTCCGCTTGCCTTGGCTTCCCAAAGTGCTGGGATTAAGGCGTGAACCACCACGCCCAGCCAAAAGTTTTTAATTTTTATGAATTCCAGTTTATCAATTTTTTTCTTTTGTTGCCTATACTTTTCAATCTTTGCTAAATTCAGCATCATGAAGATCTTTTTCTTATGTTTTCTTCTAAGGGCTTTATAGTTTTAGCTCTTCTTCTTTCATTTATTTCATCTATTTTGAGTTAATTTTTGTGTATAAGAGTCCAACTTCACTTTTGCATGTAACTATCCAGTTTTCCCAGTAGCATTTGTTGAAGAGACTGTCCTTTCCCCAGTGACTGGTCGTGGCACCTTTGTCAAAAATCAGTTGATCATATTTGTGAGAGTTTATTTTTGGGTTCTTTTTTTTTCTTCTTTTTCTTTTTATCAGGTTAGATGGGTAGTGCTGACATCATAACAAGATTCGAAAATGACTCATCTCACGTGTGTGAAACACCCAGGTATCATACTGATGAACTACGGAAGATCTGGGCTCTCTATTGTTTTATATGTCTGACCTTATGCCAGTACCACATTGTTTTGCTTACTGTAGCTTTATAGTAAGTTTTGAAATCAGGAAGTGTGAGTCCTCCAACTTAGTTCTTGTTTTTCAAGATTGTTTTGGCTATTCAGGGTTCCCCCTTTTTTCTTTGGACAAAATAATGGGAAGAATTTCTTTTTTTTTGTTTGTTTGTTTTTTGAGACAGAGTCTCACTCTGTTGTCAGGCCGGAGTGCAGTGGTGTGATCTCGGCTTACTGTAACCTCCACCTCCTGGGTTCAAGCGATTCTCCTGCCTCAGCCTCCTGAGTAGCTGGTATTACAGGCGCCTGCCACCATGCCCAGCTAAGTTTTGTATTTTTAGTAGAGACGGGGTTTCACCATGTTGGCCAAGATGGTCTCGATCTCTTGACCTCGTGACCCACCTGCCTTGGCTTCCCAAAGTGGTGGGATTACAGGCGTGAGCCACCGCAGCCAGGTTTTGTGTGTGTGTGTGTGTGTGTGTGTGTGTGTGTGTGTTTTACAAGTAAATGGAAAGAAATCCCACGTTCATGGATTGGAAGACAATTTTTTTTTTTTTTTTTTTTTTTTGAGACAGAGTCTTGCTCTGTCACCTAGGCTGGAATGCATTGGCACAGTCACTGCTCACTACAGCCTTGAGCTCCCAGGCTCAAGTGATCCTCCCACCTCAGGCTGCTAAGTAGGTGGGACTACAGGAACGTACTACTGTGCCTGGCTAAAAAATTTTTTGTAGAGATGGAGTCTCACTGTGTTGCCCAGGCTGGTCTTGAGGACTCCAGGGCTCAAACAGTCCTCCCCACTTGACCTCCCAAAGTGCTGGGTTTACAGGCATGGGCCACCGTGCCTGGCCAGCTGTTAGAATTTTGATAGGGATTGCATTGCATTTTGATAGGGATTGCATTTGTAGATAGCTTTGGATAACGTTGTCATTTAAAGGATATTGTCTTCCCAGCCTGGCCAACATGGTGAAACCCTGTCTCTACTAACAATACAAAAATTAGCCAGGTGTGGTGGTGTACACCTGTAATCCTGGTTACTCAGGAGGCTGATACAGGAGAATTGCTTGAACCTGGGAGGTGGAGATTGCAGTGAACCGAGATTGTGCCACTGCACTCCAGCCTGGGTGACAGAGCAAGACTGTCTAAAAAAAAAGAAAAAAAAAAAGAATATCATCTTCCAATCCATGAAAGTGGGAAAGTGGGATTTCTTTCCATTTATTTTATGTCTTTAATTTGTTTCAGCCATGTTTCAGTTTATGTCTTTTGTCTCCTTTGGTTAAATTTATTTGTAAGTATTTTATTCTTTTTGATGCTATTATAAATGGAATGTTTTCCTAATTTTGTTTTTAGATTGTTCACGTCAGTGAACAATAGAAATGCAACTGATTTTTGCATATTCATTTTCCATCCTACAACTTTGTTGAATTCATTTATTAGCTGTGTGTGTGTGTAATCTTTAGGGTTTTCTACATGTAAGATCATGTCGTTTAGGAACAGAAATAATTTTACTACTTCCTGTCCAGTTTAGATGCCTGGAGAGAAAGGGTAAATGAGGCAGTGAGAAGATTCTTGCTTAATTTCTCTGGCTAGAACTTTTCAGTACTGGATTAAATAGAAGTGGCACAAGTGGGCATCCTTGTCTTGTTCCTGATTTTAGGGGAAAAGCTTTTAGTCTTTCACCATCAAGTGTGATGTAAGCTGTGAGATTTTCATATATACCCCTTTATTATGTTGAGGATCTTGCCTTCTATTCCTATTTCACTGAGTGTTTTTTAATCAAAAAGTCATCTTGAATTTTGTTAAATGCTTTTTCTGCATCAGTTGGGATGATCATTGTGTTTTCCTCCTTCATTCTAGTAATGTGGCATATTACCTTAATTGATTTTTGTTAAACCATCCTTGCACTTTGGGAATAAATTCCACTTGTCATCTGAGATGTATTTTTAATATCTATTTAAAAAAAAAAAACACCCAAATCAGTCCCAGCCTGGGCAACATAGTGAGACCCTCATCTCTACAAAAAAATTTAAAAAGCCTGGTGCAGTGGCTCACGCCTGTAATCCCAGCACTTTGAGAGGCTGAGACGGGCGGATCACCTGAGGTCAGGAGTTCAAGACCAGCTTGACTAACATGGTGAAACCCCATCTCTACTAAAAATACAAAAATTAGCCGGGCATAGTGACAAGCGCCTGTAATCCCAGCTACTCGGGAGGCTAAGGCAGGAGAATCGCTTGAGCCTGGGAGGCGGAGGTTGCAGTGAGCTGAGATCATGCCACTGTACTGCAGTCTGGGTGACAGAGCGAGACTCTGTCTCAAATAAATAAATAAATATTAAAAAATAAAATAAATTAGCCAGATGTGGTGGCTCATGCCTGTAGTCCCAGCCAGTGTGAGAGGCTGAGATGGGAGGATCACTCGGGAGGTCGAGACCGCAGTGAGCCACAATTGTGCCACTGCATCCAGCCTGGGTGACAGAGTGAGACCGTATCTCAAAAATAAAACAAAAAACCAAAAAACTTACAAGTCAACAGATGCTTATTGAATTCTTCCTAGGTGTCAGACACTGTTAAAGTTCTGGGGATTCAGCAGTGAACAAGGCTAAGCCCCTGCTTTCTTTTAATTTTTAATTTTTTTTTTTTAGAGACAGTCTCACTTTGTCACTTAGGCTGCCAGGCTCGAGTGCAGTCATGCATTCTCAGCTCACTGCAACCTCTGCCTCCTGGGTTCAAGTTATTCTCATGCCTCAGTTTCCCATGTAGCTGGGATTACAGGCACTACCACACCTAGCTAATTTTTGTATTTTTAGTAGAGACAGGGTTTCACCATGTTGGCCAGGCTGGTCTCAAACTCCTGACCTCAAGTGATCCGCCTGCCTCTGCCTCCCAGAGTGCTGGGATTACAGGCGTGAGCCACCGTGCCCCGGCCCACTGGAGTGTTTTGAGCAGGGAAGTGACATTAGTGATTTGTGCTTTAGAAAGATGTATTGAGGATGGAATGAGGCAGGAATGAATAGAGGCATTCCTGCTGTCCCCATGGTCAGTGATGGGAGAGTAGCCAGGGAGACGATGATGGTTGGTCAGGTTGGGGATCTGACTTGGAGGTAAAACTGTTGTAACCAGCTGTTTCGGATGTGGGCCTGTTGTAGGATGTTTCCTAAACTTTTGCCCGAGGAATAAACAGGGTAGCTAGTGGTATAATTAACTGAGATGGCTGGGAAAGAACAGATACTGTGGGGAAATCAAGAGTTCTGTTTTTGGTCTTGTTAGATTTGAAGTGCTCATTAGGCATTTGAGTGGAGATACCAAGTGGAAATAGTGTAAATAAGGAGCTTAGGGGAGAGGCTTGAGAGGTGTGTATATGAGAGACATCAGCAAACAGATGAGACTTGGAGCCAGGAGTCAGGCTGAGAAGCCCTGGGGAGAAAGGGTAGATGAGGAAAGCTGGCCAGGAACAAAGCCTATAGGGAAGCAGGAAGGGAGGCTGAGAAGCACAACCTTCTAGGACACCAGTAGGGACATGATGTCATTCACAACTAGGAAATAAGTAGGCGTTTTTCTTTTTCTTTTTTTTTTTGAGACGGAGTTTCGCTCTTATTGCCCAGGCTGGGGTACGATGGCGCAATCTTGGCTCACGGCAACCTCTGCCTCCCAGGTTCAAGCGATTCTCCTGCCTCAGCCTCCTGAGTAGCTGGGATTACAGGCATGTGCCACCACGCCCGGCTGATTTTTTGTATTTTTAGTAGAGACGGGGTTTTGCCGTGTTAGCCAGGATGGTTGTAGGCGTTTCTCATTTCAGCCTAGTGTCTTCATAGTCAGCCCTTTCAGTGGCTGCTTCTGATGGTGTTTGATCATAAGTCATAACTCATCCATGAAGGTGTTTTACAGTCTGTCTTCAAGTTGGCAGGCCCTTAGATTGAAAGAATGGAAGCTTCACTGCGTGTGCCTTTACTACACAGATAGTTGATGGGGCAGAGGTTGTATAGCCGATGGGGCAGAGGCTGTCAGATGACTGTTTTACAGAAAAACCTTTGACAAGTTATATAGTGAACTAGTTAAAAGAAAAAGTTGATCTTCTAGCTAAGACAAAAGATTACAGTTTAGGAAGACAAAAAAGATGGATGGTGGTGATGGCTGCACAACAATATGAATGTACTTAATGTCACGGAACTGTACACTTAAAAGGGGTTAAAATGATGTTTATGTTAATAATTTTTTTTTACCACAAAATGAAGTATAATACTTTGTTACTGATTATAGTAAACATTTAAATCTGAGTGCCAGATTGGTTTTTTTTTGAGATGGGAGTCTCACTCTGTTGGCCAGGCTGGAGTACAGTGGCGTGATCTCAGCTCACTGCAACCTCTGCCTCCTGGGTTTAAGTGGTTCTCCTGTCTCAGCCTCCCAAGTAGCTGGGATTATAGGTGCCTGTCACCACGCTTGACTAATTTTTGTATTTTTAGTAGAGATGGGGTTTCACCATGTTGCTCAGGCTGGTCTCGAACTCCTGACCTGAAGTGATCTGTCTGCCTCGGCCTCCCAGAGTCCTAGGATTATAAGAGTGAGCCACTGTGCCTGGCCTAGACTGCTCTTAAATAGGTTAAAACAAATTATTTTGTTGGGAGGTGCTGGGGAATCAACTCTGTCATGGAAATGTTCCCCAGGCTGGGAGTTGGAACCAGATTATTGACTGTTGTCATTTGCTACATGACCTGGGTCATCTGGCATGACCTTCCCTAAGCCTCAGTTTCTTCCTTACCAATAGGATATTGTGTTGGAGGATCCCATCTCTCCTAGCTCTGAAATCTGGTAGCTTTCTGTTCCTTTTCCTATATAAATGTCTGGAAGGCAAGCAAGTTCCAGTCTGAGAAGTGACTGTGAACATTGGAAGAATTGTGTGGTCCCAGTGCATATCACAGTCCACAGCTGTCCTGTTAGCTGGAAAGTTTTACTTAGTACCAGCTTATAGATATGAAAAAGAAGCAATTGAAACTTACAGCAGGCCTTACAATTTGAGATGGAAACAAAATCTTTTTTAGACTTTGACCAGATATTTGGGAATGAGCACCATGTAGATGTGATTTGTATCTGTGAGGCTTCACACATTGTGACTTGACAGGAACCCACAGCACTTAGGTTTGTGAGCCCAGAGTACCACCCTTTGCCTTCAAGAGTGTGGAGGGAGTCTTAGGGCCAGCGCTGAGCAGGATGAAAGGCTCTTAGAAGCTGGTGGACATGAAGGGGGTACAGAGGGGAGGCTCTCCTGGGAGATAAGGTGGTGGAAGGGGCTGGTGAAGTCTGGCATGCTGGAGAGAGCTCTAGGGGCTCCTGGACCCTCACCCCAAGGAAAAGAGGCCCAGGTGAGCCTCATCTCTTGGCTTTCTTCTTTGCCACTTTTCCCCTCACAAACTCCTCCCCTCTTTGCACTGTGTTTGGAGCCATCTTCCATGCAACGTTTATATTAAGAGTTCTTGCTGGGCGCAGTGGCTCATGCCTGTAATCCCAGCACTTTGGGAGGTCGAGGTGGGTGGATCACGAGTTCAGGAGTTCAAGACCAGCCTGGCCAAGATGGCGAAACCCCATATCTACTAAAAATACGAAAATTAGCTGGGCACAGTGGCAGGCACCTGTAATCCCAGCTACTTGGCAGGCTGAGGCAGGAGAATCACTTGAACCTGGGGGCGGGGGCAGAGGTTGCAGTGAGCTGAGATTGTGCCACTGCACTTCAGCCTGGGGGACAGAGTGAGACTCCGTCTCAAAAAAAAAAAAAAAAAAAGCAACCAAAAAAAGAGTTCTTGAAGTGTTGCAGGAAGTCAGGGACCCCGAACGGAGGGACTGAGGGACTGGCTGGAGCCACGGCAGAGGAACATAAATTGCGAAGATTTCATTTTAATATGGACATATATCAGTTCCCAAAATTAATACTTTTGTAATTTCTTATGCCTTTCTTTACTTCAAGCTCTGAACATAAATTGTGAAGATTTCCTTTTAATATTGACATTTATCAGTTCCCAAAATTAATACTTTTATAATTTCTTACACTTGTCTTTAATCTCTCAATCCTGTTATCTTTGTAAGCTGAGGATGTACATCACCTCAGGACCACTATTGTGTTAGCTGTACAAATTGATTGTAAAACGTGTGTTTGAACAATATGAAATCAGTACACCTTGAAAAAGAACAGAATAACAGCGATTTTAGGGAACAAGGAAAGACAACCATAACGTCTGACTGCCTGTGGGGTCTGGCAGAATAGAGCCATATTTTTCTTCTTGCAGAGAGCCTATAAATGGATGTGCAAGTAGGGAAGATATCACTAAATTCTTTTCCTAGCAAGGAATATTAATAATTAAGACCCTGGGAAAGGAATGCATTCCTCGGGGGAGGTCTATAAATGGCTGCTGTGGGAGTGTCTGTCTTACGTGGTTGAGATAAGGACTGAAATACGCCCTGGTCTCCTGTAGTACCCTCAGGCTTACTAGGATTGGGAAACCCCACCCTGGTAAATTTGAGGTCAGACCGGTTCTCTGCTCTTGAACCCTATTTCTGTTGTTTAAGATGTTTATCAAGACAATATGTGCACAGGTGAACATGGACCCTTATCAGTAGTTCTGAATTTGCCTTTGTCCTGTTTCCTCAGAAGCATGTGATCTTCGTTCTCTTTTTTGCCCTTTGAAGCATGTAATCTTGTGACCTACTCCCTGTTCTTGCACCCCCTCCCCTTTTGAAATCCTTAATAAAACTTGCTGGTTTTGTGGCTCAGGTGGGCATCACAGTCCTACCGATATGTGACGTCACTCCTGGAGGCCCAGCTGTAAAATTCCTCTCTTTGTACTGTTTCTCCTTATTTCTCAGATGGCCAACACTTACAGAAAATAGAACCTATTTTGAAATATTGGGGGTGGATTCCCCCGATGTTGAAGTAGTAATACAGTGAGACTCATCACATCTCCCATTTTGGGATTTGATTGTATAAAACTGTCAAGAGCTTTGATGCCCTCCAGCAAAGCACACTTCTTGCAGGAAATCAGGCAAAGGTCTTTAGCCTGCGTGGCCTGATATGCTCATGTGTAGCTGGTGGCAGGAGGCTGGTCCTGGCTGTGCTCCTACAAGTACCTGCTGGAGCCGAGGCTGAGGACACTCTGTCCATGGGCCAAGAGTCTCATTGTGTGAAATGACAAGGCTGCCCCCATGGGCTCTCAAGTTGTTTCTAGCTTTAAAACGGATTCTTGGCTGGGTACGGTGGCTCACACCTGTAATCCCAGTACTTTGGGAGGCCAAGGTGGGCAGATCACCTGAGGTCAGGAGTTTGAAACCAGCCTGACCAACATGGTGGAACCCTGTCTCTACTAAAAATAAAAAATTAGCCGGGCATTGTGGCACATGCCGGTAATCCCAGCTACTTGTGAGGCTGAGGCAAGAGAATCGCTTGAACCCAGGAGGCCGAGGTTGTAGTGAGCTGAGATCACGCCGTTGCACGTCAGCCTGGGCAACAAGAGCAAAACTCTGTCTCAAAATAAATAAATAAATAAAAATAAAACTGATTCTTAGCAGCAGCAGTTCAGTCCCTTTGTTAGTCATTCCTGACCAGGTCAAGAGGGAGTAAGAATGTAGGTAACTGGCACTGTGGAAGAAAATCTTTCATAGGTTTGTTGATGTTCTATTGTGAAGAGGGTTGACATTATGCACGTGGTTATTTGTGACAACCATTACAACCAACTAATATAATTTGGTCTTCCTTCAATTTGGGTGTTGCTGTGCCATCCCAACAATTACTCTAAAATGTGCCAGTACTCATCTTCTTGAATATGTGTGTTTTTAGGCTTTAAATTCTCTGAAATCAGCTTTCGTTCATTAACTGAAATTCCTTTATTTTTTCAATACTATTTATTATTATTTTTTTGAGACAGAGTTTCCCTCCTGTTGCCCAGGCTGGAGTGCAGTGGTACGATCTCAGCTCACTGCAACCTTTGCCTCCAGGGTTCAAGAGATTCTCCTGCCTCAGCCTCCTGAGTAGCTGGGATTACAGGCGCGTGCCACCACGCCCAGCTAATTTTTGTATTTTGAGTAGAGACGGGGTTTCACTGTGTTGGCCAGGCTGGTCTTGAACTCCTGACCTCGTGATCCACCTGCCTCAGCCTCCCAAAGTGCTGGGATTACAGGCATGAGCCACCGCGCCTGGCCACGCCCTGCTAATTTTTGTATTTTTAGTAGAGGCGGGGTTTCACCATGTTGGCCAGGCTGGTCTCGAACTCCAGACCTCAGGTGATCTGCCCACCTCAGCCTCCCAAAGTGCTGGGATTACAGGCGTGAGCCACCGTGCCCGACCTTTTTTCAATACTATTAACTTGATCTGCTGAAAATTCTCCCAGGTTACTGGCTAATTTTGAAGCTTAGAGAAGCAATTTTCTCTTATTTATTTATTTAATTTATTTATTTATTTTTTTATTTTTTTTTTTTTTTAATTTTTTTTTTTCCTGTCCCTCCCGACTCTTCTTGTTTTTTCCTGGAATCCTCAGCCCTGGCTACTACTAGCAGTCACAGTGTAATCCTGAGGGAAGACAAGATAAGAAGAAAGCCAGAACATAGAGTGGGGCCAAAGAAAGTATTTCACAAAGGAAGCCTTGATCAAACTGTGCTTGAGGCCCACACACCTTTGGAATTTTCCATGTGAGCCAATACATTTCCTTCATTTCACAATTGAATTTAAGTTATATTTATGCCTTGTAATCTGAAGTATCTTTTTTTTTTTTTTAATTTTTTTTTGCACACAAAAACAATAAACATTTTCTAAAAATACATACAAACAAAAAGATGCGTATCAAACATATTAGGAAGGTTACACATGGGAAGTCGGGGAATAGAAATGGGGGGTGGGAGTTAAAATAAGGTAGAGAGGGACTTTATGTGGATCAGTGATAATAACTCAATCCTCTATTTGACAAAGAAGAGGGAGAAGGAAGAGGAAGAAAAAGAAAGTGGGATAAAGGATCAGAAAGGGAGGAAAATAGAAAAAATTAGAGTATGACTCCAGGGTAGACCTGTTTTGTTGTCACTGAGTTGGTTGGTTGGTTTGCCTGTTGTATTTTTCATGTTTCGCCAAGTTGGCCAGACTGGTCTCGAACTCCTAGCCCGAAGTGATCAACCCGCCTCGCCCCCCAGAGTGCCGGGACCACAGGCGTGAGCCACCACGTCCAGCCCCCACATTGCTTCTGGCCTCCATTGTAGACCTCCCAGACGGAGTGGCCGGGCAGAGGCGCTCCTCACTTCTTCCCAGACACGGGGCGGCCGGGCAGAGGCGCTCCTCACTTCCCAGACGGGGCGGCCAGGCAGAGACGCTCCTCACTTCTTCCCAGACGATAGGTGGCCGGGCAGAGGCGCCCCTCCCTTCCCAGACAATGGGTGGCCGGGCAGAGGCGCTCCTCACTTCCCAGACGATGGGTGGCCGGGCAGAGGTGCTCCTCACTTCCCAGATATTTATTTATTTTTTGAGACGGAGTCTTGCTTTGTTGCCCAGGCTGGAGTGCAGTGGCGCCATCTCAGCTCACTGCAGGCTCTGCCTCCCAGGTTCATGCCATTCTGCCTCAGCCTCCTGAGTAGCTGGGACTACAGGTGCCCGCCACCAGGCCCGGCTAATTTTTTGTATTTTTAGCAGAGACAGGGTTTCACCGTGTTAGCCAGGATGGTCTCGATCTCCTGACCTCGTGATCCGCCCGCCTTGGCCTCCCAAAGTGCTGGGATTATAGACGTGAGCCACCACACCCGGCCCAGAGAAGCAATTTTCTGCCCTTAGCATTGGTCCGCTTGACAACTTTCAGAAAACATTACCCCAAAGGGATGAATTATTTGCACCAGTGGACTAGTTTAGCGCAGTGAGCAGACCTGTAGTGACTTTCTGCTTGGCACCAGGTGAGGTGCTGGGTGCTCTAGGGAACACAAGGTGATTCAGTTATGCCCTTCTCCTGAAGGGGAACGCAGTCAATCCAGGAGGCTGAGAGAGTCAGAATGAGCAAGGTGGAAATTCATAGTTAGAGAAGCTCAGAGAAGAGGGCTGCTGCTTCCACAGGAAACTTTGCTCATTATTTTTTAATTTCAGCTTTTCAATGTAGAAATACATTTACGTGACACAAAATTGGAAAGGTAAACTACATGGGGGAAAGTTTCCCTTCCATCCTGCACCTGGCTACCAGATCCTCTCCCCAGAGGCTGCTGGTGCTGCCACTTCTCATGTGTCCATTCCCAGGTGTTTTGTGCATTTATAGACAAATAAGCAGACTTCTGTTCTCTTACATGAAAGTAGCACACTGCTCCCTTGCTTTTTTCTCTGAATGTTTCTTTCTTTTTTTTTTTTTTTTTTTTTTTCCGAGGAAGAGTCTCGCTCTGTCACCCAGGCTGCAGTGCAGTGGCACAATCTTGGCTCACTGCAACCTCTGCCTCCTGGGTTCAAGCAATTCTCTGCCTCAGCCTCCCAAGTAGCTGGGATTACAGGTGGCCACCACCATGCCCGGCTAATTTTTGTATTTTTAGTAGAGACGGGGTTTCACCATCTTGGCCAGGCAGGTCTTGAACTCCTGACCTCGTGATCCACCCGCCTCAGCCTCCCAAAGTGCTGGGATTACAGGTGTGAGCCACTGCACCCAGCTCTCTGAATGTTTCTTTATGATAGTTTATCATTAATACATAAGAGTTTCCTCATTGTCTTACTCTTTTTTTTTTTGACGGAGTCACCCAGGCGGGAGTGCAATGGTGTGATCTCGGCTCACTGCAACCCTTGCCTCCTGAGTTCAAGCAACTCTCCTACCTCAGCCTCCTGAGTAGCTGGGATTACAGGCCTGCGCACCACCATACCCGGGTAATTTTTTTATATTTTTGGTAGGGATGGGGTTTTACCATGTTGGCCAGGCTAGTCTCAAAACTCCTGACCTCAAGTGATCCGCTCGCCTCGGCCTCCCAAAGTGCTGGGATTACAGGCGTTGAGCTACTGCGCCTGGCACCTCGTTGTCTTTTATAACTGGATAATACTCCATTTTCAGGATGTCCTTTAATTTATTTAGTCAGAGCTCTATTGATGGAATTGTAGAGGAATTTTAAGTTTTGTTAGTGCAGATAACACTGGGATGACTAACTTTCTGTGTGCATCAATCAGTCCATGCATGGCCAAGTGTATCTATCCAGTTACTTACCAGAGGCAGAAGTGCTGAGTTGATGAGGATTTGCTTTTGTAATTTTGATAACTCTTACCAGATAAACCTCTACAGTGGTTTTATCCACATGTGCTCCTAAGCAGTGCGTGGGCAGTGCTTGTTTATCCACACCCTCACCAACACTGTGGTACTACACAGTTTGATTTTTGCCATTGTGATGGGTGAAAAATTAGTTTCTCTGTTTAGATTCCACCCCACCCCCGAACTTTTTAGTGTAACCTACAGAAAAGTTGAAAGAGTAGTAGAACGAACACTCATATTATCTCAGGAGAAGTTTTAATTTATTTCTCTTTGGTTGCAGTAAGGTTGAAGGACGATTTACGTTTTATTTTCTGTGAAAAAAACTATTCAAGCTGGGCATGGTGGCTCAGGCCTTTAATCCCCCAGCACTTTGGGAGGCCAAGGTGGGCGGATTGCTCGAGTTCAAGAGTTCAAGAGCAGCCGGGGCAACCTGGCAAAACCCCATCTGTACAAAAAAATACAAAAATTAACTGGGCATGGTTGTGTGTGCTTGTAGTCCCAGCTACTCAGGAGGCTGAGGTGGGAGGATTGCTTGACCCTGGGAGGTCAAGGCTGCAGTGACCTGAGATCATGCCACTACACTCCAGCCAGGGTGTGACCTTGTCTCAAAAAAAACCCCACAAAAACCCTATTCATATCCTTGACCACTTTTCTGTTGGGCTTTGGCTTTTTTTTTTTTTTTTTTTGAGACGGAGTCTCATCTCCGTCACTCAGCTGGAGTGCAGTGGCTCAATCTCAGCTCACTGCAACCTCCGCCTCCTGTGTTCAAGCGATTCTCTTGTCTCAGCTTCCCGAGTAGCTGGGATTACAGGCATGTGCCACAATGCCTGGCTAATTTTTGTATTTTTAGTAGAGACAGGGTTTCACCATGTTGGCCAGGCTGGTCTGAACTCCTGACCTCAGGTGATCCACCTGCCTCAGCCTCCCAAAGTGCTGGGATTATAGGTGTGAGCTACTGTGCCTAGCCGGGCTTTGGTATTTTTAAATTGATTTTGTCAAAATTGCTTATATATGCGGGAACTTAGCACCTTGTCAGTGATATGAATTGCAGTTGTATTTTTCCAGATCTTATTTATCTTTTTTTTTTGAGATGGAGTCTCGCTTTGTCACCCAGGCTAGAGTACAGTGGCACGATCTTGCACGATCTCAGATGATCTCAGCTCACTCCAACCTCCGCCTCCCAGGTTCAAGCGATTCTCCTGTCTCAGCCTCCTGAGTAGCTGAGACTACAGGCGCACGCCACCACACCCGGCTAATTTTTGTATTTTTAGTAGAGACAGGGTTTTGCCATATTGGTCAGGCTGGTCTCGAACTCCTGACCTCAGGTGATCCACCTGTCTCGGCCTCCCAGAGTGCTGGGATTACAGGCATGAGCCACTGCACCTGGCCTAAAGTAATTTTTATATTTCATATTTTACCTTTAAATCTTTTCTCTATTTGGAATTTATTTTTATTTTTTATTTTTATTTTGAGGCAGGGTCTTGCTCTGTTGCCCATACTGGAGCACAGTAGTGTGATCATGGCTCACTACAGCCTGGACCTTGCCAGGCTCGGGTAATCCACCCACTTCAGCCTCCTGAGTAGCTGGGACTACAGGTGTGCATCACCATGCCCAGCTAATTTTTGTACTTTTGGTAGAGAAGGGTTTTGCCATGTTGCCCAGGCTGGTCTTGAACTCCTGGGCTCAAGTAATCCGTCTGCCTTGACTTCCCAAAGTGCTGGGATTATAGGCGTGAGCCACTGTGCTTTTTGGAATTTATTTTGATGTGAAGTGTTAGATCCAACTTAATTTTTTTCCGTGGCTACCCATTTGTTGCAACACCTTTTGTTGCACAATTAATCTTTCTCCTACTTGTTTATCATTTACTGTATATGATATACTTTGTCGTATGTGTACATTTTGGTCTGTTTCTGGACATTCGGTTCTGTTACATTAATCTGTGTATTTATGTGTTAGGACCACACTGTTTTAATTACTCTAGCATGCTTTGTTATTTGGTGAAGTTACTTCATTTTCTTCATCTTTATTTTTCAGAACTTTATTGGCTATATTTGTTTTTCTGTATAAACTTTAAGTTTGTTTAGTTAAAGAAGTCCTGTTTTTATTGGGACTGTTACATTTCTAGATGAATGTAGGAAGAGTGACACTTTGGTTATGTTATATTGACTTTTCCTCATTAAGAATGTGGCATGTTTTTCTTTTTGTTGAAGTCATCTTTTCTGTCTTTCAGAGTTTCAGAGATTTCTTTTGGTTTCTTTTTTTTTTTTTTTTTTTTTGAGATGGAGTCTTGCTCTGTCACCCAGGCTGGAATGCAGTGGTGCAATCCCAGCTCACTGCAACCTCCACCTCCCAGGTTCAAGTGATTCTCCTGCCTCAATTTCCTGAGTAGCTGGGATTACAGGAATGTGCCACAATGCCCAGCTAATTTTTGTATTTTTAGTAGAGACGGGGTTTCACCATGTTGGCTAGGCTGGTCTTTAACTCCTGACCTCAGGTGATCCGCCCACCTCGGCCTCCCAAATTGCTGGGATTACAGGTGTGAGCCACCATGTCCTGCTGGGAGTTTCAGAGATTTCTTACATTTCTTTTTAGGTTTATTTTCAAGTTTTTGGTTTTGTTATTTATGTTAGTGTTAATGAACCATTATTATAATCAGTATTATCATTATTTTATCTTCTGCCTGCTTGTTGGTGATGTATGTGAAGGCATTGGTATGTATTAGTTTTCACTACCTTATGGTGTTTATTTTATCAACTGTAAAAGGTTTTCAGTTGATTATATGTATATATATATAATTTTTTGTATATATATTTGGATTTTGTATCTAATATCATTTGCAAATAATGATAATTTAACTTTTTCCTTTCCAGTTGTATACCTATGTTTTCTTTGTCTTGCCTAATTGTGATAACTAGTAGTTCCACAATAGTAATAAATAATGATGGTTAAATGTATAGCCTGTATGGCCCCTGACGTTAGTGAGAACACTTCTAGTGTGTTCCCATTGGGCTTGATTTTAGCTTTGAGATTGAGAAAGATGTAAACATTTAGTTGAAGTCTGTATTTTATTTTATATATATATGTATGTATGTATGTATTTTTATTATTATTTTTTGAGACAGTCTCACTCTGTCGCCCGGGCTGGAGTGCAGTGGCACAATCTTGGCTCACTGTAACTTCTGCCTCCTGGGTTCAAGCGATTCTCCTGCCTCAGCCACCCAAATAGTTGGGATTACAGGTGCCCACCACCATGCCTGGCTAATTTTTGTATTTTTTAGTGGAGACGGGGTTGGCCACTGGTCTTGTTGGCCAGACTGGTCACCTTGTTGGCCAGACTGGTCTCGAACTCCTGACCTCAAACGATCCACCTGTCTTGGCCTCCCAAAGTGCTAGGATTACAGGTGTGAGCCACCGTGCCTGGCCTATATGTATGTATTTATGTATGTATTATGTAAATCAACATACACATATCTACTAAGCACCTGTCTATTCTTATTTTAAAAGGATGAGGGTTGAATTTTATCAGATGTCTTCAGCATTGGCAGAGATGATTTCTGTTGATATGTTAAACGCAACATTGTTTTAACATTAGTACTTACATGTTTCTGGCACAAAATGAATAGGATGATGTTTAGAGAAGGCTTATGGAGGAAATGGCATTTTATCTAGTGCCTGAAGGCTGAATGGAGAAAATTGGAGGTGGGAATTAGAGTGGGAAGATAGGAAAAGGGCATTCAGTAAAGAGAGAGCCCTGACTGCAAAGGTGTGGAAAGTGGGAATGCAGGTTATTTTGGGGAAGAATGCCAACATCCCAACATGACTGTGATATTCATGAGGGCCTTCTAGATGGGTAACATGGCAGATTACACCTCTGGACTTCAGATTCTTATCTGTGGAACTGAAAAAGTAAAAGTAGTTATTAGTTTAAGGGTTATTATAAGGATTCAGGAGACAATGTAGGCGAAAGTCTTAGGCCAGAGGCTGACACATGGTTTGTAAATACTAGTTATTTTTATATGACAAGAGAAGAAAGCTGGAAAGAAGTTTCAGTATATTTTGAGTGTTCCTGTATAATAAGCAAAGAAGTATGGCCTCAGATGTGCAGGCACTGGAGAGCCATTCAAAACTTTTGTGCAAGGGGTGACATAAGCAAGTCTTTTTTTTTTTCCATTAAAAATTTTTTTTAAAAAATTTTATTATTATACTTTTAAGTTTTAGGGTACATGTGCACAATGTGCAGGTTTGTTACATATGTATACATGTGCCATGTTGGTGTGCTGCACCCATTAACTCATCATTTAGCATTAGATATATCTCCTAATGCTATCCCTCCCCCCTCCCCCCACCCCAAACAGTCCCCGGAGTGTGATGTTCCCCTTCCTTTGTCCATGTGTTCTCATTGTTCAATTCCCACCCATGAGTGAGAACATGTGGTGTTTGGTTTTTTGTCCTTGTGATAGTTTGCTGAGAATGATAGTTTCCAGTTTCATCCATGTCCCTACAAAGGACATGAACTCATCATTTTTTATGGCTGCATAGTATTCCATGGTGTATATGTGCCACATTTTCTTAATCTAGTCTATCGCTGTTGGACATTTGGGTTGGTTCCAAGTCTTTGCTATTGTGAATAGTGCCGCAATAAACATACGTGTGCATGTGTCTTTACAGCAGCATGATTTATAGTCCTTTGGGTATATACCCAGTAATGGGATGGCTGGGTCAAATGGTATTTCTAGTTCTAGATCCCTGAGGAATCGCCACACTGACTTCCACAATGGTTGAACTAGTTTACGGTCCCACCAACAGTGTAAAAGTGTTCCTATTTCTCCACATCCTCTCCAGCAACTGTTGTTTCCTGACTTTTGAATGATGGCCATTGTAACTGGTGGGAGATGGTATCTCATTGTGGTTTTGATTTGCATTTCTCTGATGGCCAGTGATGATGAGCATTTTTGCATGTGTTTTTTGGCTGCATAAATGTCTTCTTTTGAGAAGTGTCTGTTCATATCCTTCGCCCACTTTTTGATGGGGTTGTTTGATTTTTTCTTGTAAATTTGTTTGAGTTCATTGTAGATTCTGGATATTAGCCCTTTGTCAGATGAGCAGGTTGCAAAAGTTTTCTCCCATTTTGTAGGTTGCCTCTTCACTTTGATGATAGTTTCTTTTGCTGTGCAGAAGCTCTTTAGTATAATTAGATCCCATTTGTCAGTTTTGGCTTTTGTTGCCATTGCTTTTGGTGTCTCAGACATGAAGTCCTTGCCCATGCCTATGTCCTGAATGGTATTGCCTAAGTTTCCTTCTAGGGTTTTTATGGTTTTAGGTCTAACACGTAAGTCTTTAATCCATCTTGAATTAATTTTTGTATAAGGTGTAAGGAAGGGATCCAGTTTCAGCTTTCTCCATATGGCTAGCCAGTTTTCCCAGCACCATTTATTTTTTTTATTTTTTTATTTTTTTTGAGACGGAGTCTCGCTCTGTCGCCCAGGCTGGAGTGCAGTGGCGCAATCTCGGCTCACTGCAAGCTCCGCCTCTCGGGTTCATGCCATTCTCCTGCCTCAGCCTCTCCGAGTAGCTGGGACTACAGGCACCCGCCACCACGGCCAGCTAATTTTTTGTATTTTTAGTAGAGACGGGGTTTCACCGTGGTCTCGAACTCCTGACCTCGTGATCCGCCCGCCTCGGCCTCCCAAAGTGCTGGGATTACAAGCATGAGCCACCGCGCCCGGCCCCCAGCACCATTTATTAAATAGGGAATCCTTTCCCCATTTCTTGTTTTTGTCAGGTTTGTCAAAGATCAGATGGTTGTAGATATGTGGCATTATTTCTGGGGGCTCTGTTCTGTTCCATTGATCTATATCTCTGTTTTGGTACCAGTACCATGCTGTTTTGGTTACTATAGCCTTGTAGTATCGTTTGAAGTTAGGTAGCGTGATGCCTCCAGCTTTGTTCTTTTGGCTGAGGATTGAATTGGCAATGTGGACTCTTTTTGGTTCCATATGAACTTTAGTTTTTTCCAATTCTGTGAAGAAAGTCATTGGTAGCTTGATGGGGATGGTGTTGAATCTGTAAATTACCTTGGGCAGTATGGTCATTTTCACCATATTGATTCTTCCTACCCATGAGCATGGAGTGTTCTTCCATTTGTTTGTATCCGCTTTTATTTCATTGAGCAGTAGTTTGTAGTTCTCCTTGAAGAGGTCCTTCACATCCCTTGTAAGTTGGATTCCTAGGTATTTTATTCTCTTTGAAGCAATTGTGAATGGGAGTTCACTCATGATTTGGCTCTCTGTTATTGATGTATAAGAATGCTTGTGATTTTTGTACATTGATTTTGTATCCTGAGACTTTGCCGAAGTTGCTTATCAGCTTAAGGAGATTTTGGGCTGAGACAATGGGGTTTTCTAGATATACAATCATGTCATCTGCAAACAGGGACAATTTGACTTCCTCTTTTCCTAATTGAATACCCTTTATTTCCTTCTCCTGCCTAATTGCCCTGGCCAGAACTTCCAACACTGTGTTGAATAGGAGTGGTGAGAGAGGGCATCCCTGTCTTGTGCCAGTTTTCAAAGGGAATGCTTCCAGTTTTTGCCCATTCTGTATGATACTGGCTGTGGGTTTGTCATAGATAGCTCTTATTATTTTGAGATATGTCCCATCACTACCTAATTTATTGAGAGTTTTTAGCATGAAGCATTGCTGAATTTTGTCAAAGGCCTTTTCTGCATCTATTGAGATAACCATGTGGTTTTTGTCTTTGGTTCTGTTTATATGCTGGATTACATTTATTGATTTGCATGTGTTGAACCAGCCTTGCATCCCAGGAATGAAGCCCACTTGATCATGGTGGATAAGCTTTTTGATGTGCTGCTGGATTCGTTTTGCCAGTATTTTATTGAGGATTTTTGCATCAATGTTCATCAAGGATATTGGTCTAAAATACTCCTTTTTGGTTGTGTCTCTACCAGGCTTTGGTATCAGGATGATGCTGGCCTCATAAAATGAGTTAGGGAGGATTCCCTCTTTTTCTGTTGATGGGAATAATTTCAGAAGGAATGGTACCAGCTCCTCCTTGTACCTCTGGTAGAATTCGGCTGTGAATCCATCTGGTCCTGGACTTTTTTTGGTTGGTAAGCTATTGATTATTGCCACAATTTCAGAGCCTGTTATTGGTCTATTTAGAGATTCAACTTCTTCCTGGTTTAGTCTTGGGAGGGTGTATGTGTCAAGGAATTTATCCGTTTCTTCTAGATTTTCTAGTTTATTTGCGTAGAGGTGTTTGTAGTATTCTCTGATGGTAGTTTGTAAAAAATTTTTTTAAAGAGATGGGGTCTCACTATGTTGCCCAGGCTGGTCTCGAATTTCTGGGCTGAAGCAATCCTCCCATCTCAGCCTCCCAAAGTGCCAGGATTACAGGTGTGAGCCACCGCACCTGGTCATAAGCAGGTCTTTATTTTAGGAAGCTGTCCACGCTGACCATGTGGGAAGACAAACCAGAAGTGAAGTGCAAATGTAGGTAGCAAAATCAGGTAGGAGACTATTAGAATTTTTCAGGCTGGTGGTTTTGGATATCTGCCACTAGTCCAGTTTATTTTTTATTTTTTATTTTTTGAGATAGGCCTTGCTCTTTTGCCCAGGCTAAAGTGCAGTGGCGGAATCATAGCTTACTTGTAGCCTTGACCTCCTGGGCTCAAGCAATCCTTCCCACTCAGCCTTCCAAGTAGCCAGGACTACAGTCATGAGCCACCACAATTGGCTAATTAAAATTTTTTTTTTTTTTGTAGAGACAGGATCTCTGTGTGTTGCCCAGGCTGGTCTTGAACTTTCCTGGCCTCAAGCAATCTTCCTGCCTCAGCCTCCCAAACTGCTGGGATTACAGACATTAGTTAGCTACGATGCTTGCCCTGCTTGTCCAGTTTAGACATATGTTCAAGATGTGGGCACCACAGAGTTGACTTAGGCAACTCTTGGGCTCCAGGTTTGGTAGGGCAGTGTTTCTCAAATTTGAGCATATCACTGTCAACTGGAGGGTGTGTTAAATAGAGATTTGTGGGCCTCACCCCTAGATTTTCTGATTGACTGGGTCTGGGATAGGCCCAATAATTTGCATTTCTAACAAGGATTTATATTGGGACATTTGTGAAGAACAGGATGGATGAAGTGTTCCTTGTTTATGGTTTCATTCAGAGAGAGGGGATTATTAGCTCTCTCTCTCTTTCTTCCAGAATGCCTGAGGTGCTTTGTATTACAGTTAGAAATTGAGAAGATATGTACTGAGCACTGTCCGAATAATATCTGATCCTGGTTGGGTTGGTTGGTTTGCTCATCACTTATTCAACAAGTGGTTTGTTTTCAGAGACAGGGTCTCACTATGTTGCCCAGGCTGGCATCAATCTCCTGGGCTCAAGGGATTGTCCCACCTCAGTCTCCTGAGTAGCCGGGATTATAGGTGCATTTAATAAAAATTTAACATGCCAAGTACTATTAAAGACCCTGAAGAACAGACAGGGAGTTTATTTATAGTCTTGACAGAGGACAGATAGTAAACCAGGGAATAAGTCATTTGTACAATTACAGAGTTTTAAATGCACTGAAAAAGAAGAAATAGGCTCTGTAAGGGACAATAAAGAGAACTACTGGAAAACATATGGTCATGGGAGGTCTTTTTGTAGAAGTGATATTTCAGCTGAGACTTGAACAATGAAAAGGAACCAGCCTATAAAGAGAAGAGGGAATAGAGGACGGAACAGTATGTGCCAGGCCCCTGAGATGGGAATGAGGTTGGCACACATAAGGCATTGGAAGAGATCAGAACAGGGAGAGGTGACACAAGGTGAAGTTGGGGAGGACTGGGGTGGGTTGTGCAGAGCCCTGAGAGCTAGGGAGAGGCATTTGGGCTTTGTTCTAAGTGCAGAAGGGTATCCAGCTCACGGCATTAGTAGAATCTGTGTCCACTCTGACCTCTGAGATAAGGTGAATTGTAAAGGGATAGGAAGGGGTCTGTGAGGGCCAGGCATGGTGGGTGGCTCAGCCTGTAATCCCAACTCTTCTGGAGGCTGAGGCAGGAGGATTGCTGGAGTCTAAGAGTTTAAGACCAGCCTGGGCAACATGGTGAAACCCCATCTCTACTAAAAATACAAACATTTCATTGGGTATGGTGGTGTACGCCTGTAGTCCTAGCTACTTGGAAGGCTGAAGTGGGAGAATTGATTGAACCTGGGAGGTGGAGGCTGCAGTGAGCCATGATCATGCCACTGCACTCCAGCCTGGGTGACAGAGTGAGACCCCATCTCTAAAAAAAGAAAAATAAATAAATGAATGCTTATAGTGAAAAATGTAAAGATATTGAGATTTGAATTAAAAAAATTTCTCTGCTGGGTGTGGTGGCTCACGCCTATAATCAGTTTGGGAAATTGAGGCAGGAGGATTGCTTGAGCCCAGGAGTTTGAGACCAGCCTGGGCAACATGGCAAAACCCTGTCTCTACTAAAAATACCAGAAATTATCTCTCATGGTGGTACGTGCCTATAGTTCCAGCTAGTAGGCAGGCCGAGGTGGGAGGATCACCTGAGCCTGGGAGATTGAGGCTGCAGTGAGCTGTGATCCTGCCACTGCATTCCAGCCTGGGTGACAGAGTAAGACTGTCTCAAGGAAAAAAAAAAAAAAAAAAAAAAAAAACCCTGCATATAATCACATTACACAAAGACAAGCAACCACTACTAACGTTTCCCTCTATTCTCCTTTTGTGCACTTTTCGTATATAATTTTTATTTTTTCAAATTGTAAAAGTAATGTGTGCTTTTTGTAGAAAACTTATACTACATGCTTCTCACAATGAAATGATGTAATTGACAGAAAAATGCCAGTAGGCATAGTGTGAAAAGTTTCCTTAGGGCCAGGAGCGTGGCTCACACCTGTAATCCCAGCACTTTGGGAGGCCGAGGCAGGCAGATTGATTGAGGTCAGGAATTTGAGAACAGCCTGGCCAACATGGTGAAACCCTGTTTCTACCAAAAATATAAAAATTAGTTGGGTGGGGTGGCACACGCCTATAACTCCAGCTACTTGGGAGGCTGAGGCACAAGAATTGCTTGAGCCCAGGAGGCGGAGGTTGCGGTGAGCCAAGATCACACCACTGCACTCCAGCCTGGGTGACAGAGCAAGACTCCATCTCAAAAAAAAAAAAAAAAAAAAAAGTTTCTTTAAAGGCAAAGAATCCTGAAATGTAGGAAGATTTTCACATTAAAAAAATTTAAGAGTTCTGATGTGATAAAGATGGAGTAAACATACTCCACCCTTTATGTCTGACAGAGAGCAACTGAAATCACTGGACAGAATGCATGGATCAGTGGAGTAACCCCAGAAAGATAAATGTTAGCACGCGAATTGGAGAAGGAAACCAGAACTCCAAATACCAGTGAACTGGTAGTGAGTTTCCCATAATTTTTTTTCCTCCATACAATATTTTCCAGCCTGGACTTAAAGTCAGCCCCAAACCTGGAAATGTGTGCTGGATGTCCACAGAAAGAGGACTAACAGAAGCCATGTTTCTAGTTTGAGGAGCAGGAAAGGGGATCCTCATGGGTCAGGAATGGGGATGGAGGAAGAAATCTCGTATGTTGTTTGCTTTGTCTTTTCTCCTTTTCTCTTGCTCTGGTCCTCCATGTAATTCTGTAGTGGTGGAGACAGCAGTGACATTGGCAAATGGATAGGAGAGGAAGTCTTCTATTTATAGGGACTGTGGTCCCAGGAGCATGGAGGGAATCCTTGATTTTATTCTTTCCTTTCTCTCATTGCTTTTCCTTGGAGGTAGTCACAGTTGTGGGAGGTACTCAGCAGGTCAGGGAAATTAAACCCTTGACTTTTAGCTAGAAGACCAGGAAAGGGGCCCTTGGGATCTGGAAAGTGTTAGGAAGATTGTGTAGAGGAAGGAGCTCAACAAATTGAACTCATAAAGTTGCATATGAACTCCTGGGCTGTTCCTCAGAACTAACATACGTGCATCTGACCCTAAAGAGCATACCAAAGGCTTTGAGGACCAAACTGTGGAGTAGACTACTGCTCAAGTAGTTCTGCACTGGCCTCTGGACGGTATGCTTGGGAAAAATCAAAATAATACTTCAAAGGCTTTGAAAACTGATCTCATATTGGTACCACAGCCCACAGAAGGTAGGTAGGAACTTGTGGACTGGACCTGATTAGATTGATTGCTGCAAAGACAAATTCAAAATTTTTCGTGGGACTTAAACAAGAGCTAGAGTCACATAGCATAATATTCAAAATGTCCCGTAATTCAGAATTACTTCAGCTATGAAGAATCAGGAAAATCATAAGAGGAAAAGACAGCCAACAGATGGCAACCACAACATGACACAGATGTTGAAATTATCAAAAAATTAAAAGCCAAAGTATAATTAAAATATTAATTAAAACCTTGCTATAACAAGTAAGGGTGAATACTCTTGAACAGAAAATCAGAAATTTATTTACTGTAAAATATGACAACCTAAATGAAAAATTAATTGGGTGGGCTCAATAGCAGAATGGAGAAGACAGAAGAGTCAGTGAACATGAAGGCAGAATAATAGAAATTATCGAGTCTGAACAACAGAGATTGAAAGAAAATGAAAAAAAAAAAAAAATGAACAGAGCTTCAGGGACCCATGGGACAATAACAGAAAGTTTATCTTTTATGCTTTTGAAGTCTCAAAGAGAGGAGAAAGAGTGGTGCAGAAAAAATATTTGAAGAAATTATGGAAAGGAATAAATAAATATGTTTCTGTTCACAGATAACATGATAAGTCTACGTAGAAATTTCCAAAGAATCTACACACACACACACACACACAAAGACTCTGGCACTAATAAGTGATTTCAGGACAATTGCACGATAAAAGATTAGCATAAAAAAATCAATGTACTGGCAATGAACATGTGAAAATCAAAATTGAAAATATAGTTGCTAAAAAGTGAAATGGTAGGTATAAATCTAACAAAACATGTACAGTCATGTATGCTGAAAACTATACAACGCTGATGAAAGAAATCAAAGATCTAAATAAATGGAGAAATATACCATGTTCATGGATTGGGAGACTCAACATGCCAGTTCTTTGCAAATTTGATAAACAGTTTTAATGCAGTTTCTATCAAAATTCTATCAAGTTTCTGTTTGTTTGTTTTTGAGACAGAGTCTACCTCTGTCGCCCAGACTGGAGTGCAGTGGCGTGATCTCAGCTTACTGCAACCTCCGCCTCACGGGTTCAAGCGATTCTCCTGCCTCAGCCTCCAGAATAGCTGGGATTACAGGCGCACGCCACCATGCCTGGCTATTTTGTATTTTTCGTAGAGACAGGTTTTCACTATGTTGGCCAGGCTGGTCTCGAACTCCTGACCTCAAGAGATCTGCCCGCCCTGGCCTCCCAAAGTGCTGGGATTACAGGCATGAACCACCACACCTGGACTTTTTTTCTTTTTTCTTTTCTTTATTTTTTTTGAGTCAGAGTCTCACTCTATTGCCTAGGCTGGAGTGCAGTGGCGCAATCTTTGGCTCACTGTGGCCTCCGCCTCACGGGTTCAAGCAATTCTCCTGCCTCAGCCTCCCAAGTAGCTGGGATTACAGGCACTCACCACCACACCCGGCTAATTTTTGTATTTTTAGTAGAGAAGAGGTTTCACCATATTGGCTAGGCTGGTCTTGAACTTCTGACCTTGTAATCCACCCACCTTGACCTCACAAAGTTCTGGGATTACGGGCGTGAGCCACCACACCTGGCGTTTTTCTCCTTTTTTGAGACGGAGTCACAGTCTGTCACCTAGGCTGGAGTGCAGTGGCGTGATCTCGGCTTGCTCAACCTCTGCTTTCTGGTTTCAAGCGATTCTCAGCCTACCAAGTAGCTGGGATTACAAGTGTGTGCCACCACACCCAGCTATTTTTTTCTGTTTTTAGTAGAGAAGGGGTTTCACTATGTTAGCCAGGTCTCAAACTCCTGGCCTCAAGCGATCCGCCCACCTCGGTCTCTCAAAGTGCTGGGACTACAGGCGTGAGCCACTGTGCCTGGCCCAGACAACTGCTTTTTGACAAAGATGCCAAGCAATTCAATGGAGGAAGGATAGTTTTTTCACCAAATGGTGCTGGAACAATTGGCTATCTTTAGACCAAAGGGGAAAAAAAGGAATTTATATCTCACACCTTATCCAAAAATTAACTCAAATGGATCACAGATTTTTATTTTTATTTTTTGAGACAGTCTCGCTCTGTTGCCCAGGCTATAGTGCAATGGTGTGGTCATAGCTCATTGCAGCCTCAAACTCTTGGGCTCAAGTGATCCTCCCACTTCAGCCTCCCAAGTAGCTAGGACTACAGCCATGTGCCACCCTGCCCTGCTAATTGTTAATTTTTTTTTTTTTGTAAAGGCAGGGCCTCACAGTGTCCAGGCTGGTCTCAAACTCCTGGTTTCAAGTAATTTCCCACCTCAGCCTCCCAAATTGTTGGGATTACAGGCATGAGTCACTGCACCAGCTGGATTACAGACTTAAACAAATGTGAAACTACAAATTTTTAGGAGAAGACATTGGGGAAAATTACCTTATGACCAAGCAATTCCACTCCTAAGAATGAATACACTCAAAAGAAAACAAAAAGAAAAAAAATACAAAAACCCCCACTGAAGAATAACAACAACAAAAAAGTAAACTTAAGAATTGAGGGGGGCCGGGCACGGTGGCTCACGCCTGTAATCCCAGCCCTTTGGAAGGCCAAGGAGGGCAGATCATGAGGTCAGCAGTTCAAGACAAGCCTGGCCAACATAGTGAAACTTCGTCTCTACTAAAAATAAAAAATTAGCCGAGTGTGGTGGTGCATGCCTGTAGTCCCAGCTACTTGGCAGGCTGAGGCAGGAGAATCGCTTGAACCCAGGAGGCAGAGGTTGCAGTAAGCTGAGACTGTGCCACTGCACTCCAGCCTGGGTGACAGAGCGAGACTCCATCTCAAAAAAAAAAAAAGGTTGGCCAGGTGCAGTGGCTCATGCCTGTAATCCCAGCACTTTGGGAGGCTGAGGCGGTCGATCACGAGGTCAAGAGATTGAGACCATCCTGGCCAAGATGGTGAAACCCCGTCTCTTCTAAGAATGCAAAAATTAGCTGGGCGTGGTGGTGCGCATCTGTAATCCCAGCTACTCAGGAGGCTGAGACAGGTTAATTGCTGGAACCCAGGAGGTGGAGGTTGCAGTGAGCCGAGATCGCACCACCGCACCCCAGCCTTGTGACAGAGCAAGACTCTGTCTCAAAAAAAAAAAAAAAAAATTGAGACAGGGTGTGGTGGCTCACGCCTGTAATCCCAGCACTTTGGGAGGCCAGGCTGGCAAATCATCTAAGGTCAGGAGTTCTAGACCAGTCTGGCCAACATGGTGAAACCCCATCTCTACTAAAAATACAAAAATTAGCCAAGCATGGTGGTGTGCGCCTGTACTCCCAGCTACAAGGGAGGCTGAGGCACGAATTGTTTGAACCACCGGAAGGCTGAGGCTACAGTGAGCCGAGATCACGCTGCTGCACTCTAGGCTGGGCAACAGAGCAAGATTCCATTTCAAAAAAAAAAAGTTCGAGTTCGAGGCCAAGTAAACAAGAATAATGTGGCCCGGCATGGTGGCTCATGCCTGTAATCCCAGCACTTTGGGAGGCCGAGGCGAATGGATCACCTGGTTAGGAGTTCGAGAGCAGCCTGGCCAACATGATGAAATCCCATTTCTACTAAAAATATGAAAAAATAGCTGGGCGTAGTGGCGGGCACCTGTAATCCCAGCTACTCAGGAAGCTGAGGCAAGAGAATCGCTTGAATCTGGGAGGCGGAGGTTGCATTGAGCTGAGATTGCGCCACTGCACTCCATCCAGCCTGGGCAACAAGAGCGAAACTTTATCTCAAAAAAAAGAATTGAAAGCAGGTATTCAAACAAATACAGGAATGTTAGAATGTTCGTCACAGCACTATTCACAATAGGCAAAACAGAGAAACTGCCCAAATGTTTATCAGCTGATGAATGGATAAACAAAATGTGGCATACCCATTTGATGAAATATTCAGCCATAAAAAGTAATGAAGTGGCTGGGCTCAGTGCCTCATGCCTGTAATCCAGGCACTTTGGGAGGCCAAGGCTGGTGGATCACTTGAGGTCAGGAGTTTGAGACCAGCCTGGCCAACATGGTGAAACCTGGTCTCTACCAAAAATACAAAAATTAGCCAGGTGTGGTGGCGGGTGCCTGTAATCCCAGCTACTTGGGAGGCTGAGTCAGGAGACTAGCTTAAACCTAGGAGACGGAGATTTCATTGAGCCAAGATTGTGCCACTGCACTCCAGCCTGGGCAACGCCATCTCAAAAAAAAAAAAAAGTAATGAAGTACTGGCCGGGCATGATGGTTCGTGCCTGTAATCCCAGCACTTCGAGAGGCTGAGGCAGCTGGATCATTTGAGCCCAGGAGTTTGAGACCAGCCTGGAAAACATAATGAGAACCTGTCTCTACAAAAAAATACAAAACTTAGGAGGGCGTGGTGGAGCACACCTGTAATCTCAGCTACTTGGAAGACTAGGTGGGAGAATCACTTGAACCTGGGAGGCAGAGGTTGCAGTGAGCCAAGAGAGTGCCACTGCACTTCAGCCTGGTCGATAGAGTGAGATTCTGTGTCAAAAAAAAAAAAAAAAAGGTTCCTGGATTGGAAACTTGCATGTGCACTTAAGGCTTCTGCTTTCAGAGAGGTAGAACGAGCAATAGGCATTCCTTTTGGCTTTTGAGTTGGCTGTGGTGTGACTCCTTTTGCTTCTTGTTTCTGGTCTTGACACTTATGAGGAGTCATCTTTGAGTCTGGGTTTTCATCAGTGAGTACAATCAAGCCAAGACGTGTGTCTGGGCAGGTTCCCTCTAGCACAGACCGAAGAAAACAGCAACATAGAACAAGAGAAGTAAGCTTAAACTTGGATTCCATTAGAGGGCTCAGTAGAAAAGATAATTCTAGATCCCTGGGCCTCCTAGAGTTTTCTGTTCTGATTTCATTGGTTTAATGTTATTTGTTTGAAAGCACCAGAAATTAACTTTGGCCAACACAAGCAAAAAGATAATTTATTGGAAGGATATAGAATAGCTTACAAAATGAAAGAAAAGTTGATGAGCCAGTCCTCAGAAAGGATAGGAGCCAGAACAGCCTGGGGATCTTGGGAGCAGGAACCACTGTGGGATGAATAAACATCATGAATATCCAAGTTCCTGTTTCTTTGTGTTCAGAAGTCAAAGTCCAGGGAGAGAGGCCCAATTGGTGTAGCTTGGGTCAGCACGGGGCAGCTTGACTCATAGTTAATCCAGGCTAAATCCTGTGGAGCGAGGTGGTTCCCCTGAGCCACACCAGGCTGCTGTTAACTCATAGAAGGGGACAGCTACTGGCCGGGCAGGAACAGGAGCTGCTCTCTGCCTTTACGCTCCCAGGAACAACGATAGGACCAAGAGCAGAGAGTTCTACCAGAGTGAATTTTGCTTGGTGACCATTATGTCAGAGACCTAAGCTTTTTGGTGTTTTTATGTTGAGGGCTGACCTCACTAGACATTCTTCATGAGTGAATCACTATTTGTACAACAGTGTGTTTTGAGAAGGCCATCCCTATGTAAAGGTTTTCTCTGTATCCCTATGTAAAGGACTTCTCTCAGTGGGATTTGTGCATAGAGAAGGGTGGGGAAGAATGCCTGTTTGACAGAGAGCAGCTGAAGGTGATGTCTGTTACACAGGCATGGTTTCCTGTGCCACACATGAGAAAAATGCCCTTTGGGGAGTGTGGCCTTTTAGCATTGCCTAATATAGGAGGGAGGGAGTTGGGCGGGGAGAGAGAGAGAGAGTGAGTGTGTGTGTGTGTGTGTGTGTGTGTGTGTGTGTGTGTGTGTATTTTGGGATCGATGTCGTTAGACCTTGCATATAGGCATCCTGAAACCATTCCCCAGTCACATAACTATCGCCTCCCTCCAGCAGCCCTAGTGTGCAGAGCCAAGTACTCTTTATTAACTGGCTTTTCTCCCTTCTTACCAGGTACCTGCACATGTTGTTCTTTGTCAGTACTGTCAAGTGTGTGCCAGGGTGATCCATGGTCACTTTCCGGGATGGCAGCAAGGTGACTTCGGCTGAGGATGACCCTGACTGAAAGGCTGCGTGAGAAGATATCTCGGGCCTTCTACAACCATGGGCTCCTCTGTGCATCCTATCCCATCCCCATCATCCTCTTCACGGGGTTCTGCATCTTAGCCTGCTGGTATGTTTTTGGGTTTCCTTGGATATGGTGGGCCAGTGTCTTAGGACAGTAGGTTTTCTAACCCTAACCTCTATGGAGCACTTGGCCTCTGTATGCTTTTTACACAATGGGAGCTTGGGCTCCTTATAACTGTGAGTGGAGAACTCTAGTCCTGGCGTGGTTAGCTAATATAATAAAATAGTCCCGGCTGGCCCTGACCTACTGATTCACCAGATTTACTCATATCACTGGTACTCTATCTCAAAATAATGTTTAGATACTTCTAAGACACTGAGATAATTGAAAGATATGATATTTCAGTTTTCTTTCTCAATAGTAGTGGTTTCCTTTTAGTACCTGGTTAAGTGCAGGAGCCTTTTTTTGTGTGTTGCGAGGCAAAGTCCATTAGAACAGTACCTTGGACAACCTGTGGCAGGCTAACCTCAGAGACTTGCTTCTTTGCTCCCTAGTCATTTTCTTGTGTTCACATGGAGCTTGCTTCAGACTTCTTGTTGATTCTTGTGGCCAGCTGCACTTGCCAAGGACAGTTGTGAGAGCTGTAGCTGCCCTTGTTCCTGTCTGTCTTTCTCAAGGCCTCATAGAAGCCTGAAGGCTATGGCTGACCATGACGTTGTAAAGGAGGAGTTTGATATAAGATGATATCTGGTGACCTTTTTAGCTCTAAAACGCTGACAGCTGTGAAAAGAACCCATCTTATTCTTTTCTCTGGAAAGAATTCTGTTCTTCGGATTCATTGTCTAAAACATTTATAGATGTTTTCAGGGCTATGCTGAAGGGTGGATGAGAAGTCAGGAGGGAACTCCCTGTTCAGTTCAGTTGCTAATGATCTCAAGCTCTTCCCTGATTATCAGTAAGAAAGATGAACATTGGCCAGGTGCAGTGCTCATACCTGTAATTCCAATACTGGGAGGCTGAGGTGAGAGAATCACTTGAGGCCAGGAGTTCAGGACCAGCCTGGGCAACATAGCAAGACCCACCCTCTCTGTACAAAAAAAAAAAAGAAAGATGAACATCACTGAGAGTTTCTTGCTGGGTGCTGTGTTGTTGCTTCAGGTATAACATTAGGAAGTGGTCCAGTTATGTTTCCATTTACAAAGAGGGGTAGGGACTTAGAGATTTGCCTGGTCCACATAACTAATAATTGGGGAAACCGGGGTTCAAATTCAAATCCAAGCCATAGGGACTCTGGTGCCTGCACCTGTGTTACTGTCACCTGGTCTCACTCTGGCTCAGTATGTTTGTATTGGTGTTTAAACTGCTAAATTGTGTTGTACAAGATAAAATACTTATAGCTGTGTCCCATAAGTGATGAATTTGGAGTGCTCTGAGAACTCAGCTCTTGGGTTTTTTTTCCTTTAAGTTAATTGACCTCTTTCTCTTTTCTTCTTTAAAATAATTTTTTTGAGACATGGTCTCACTCTGTCACCCAGGCTGGAATGCAGTGGCACAGTCACAGCTCACCTCAGCCTCAACCTCCTAGGCTCAAGCGACCTTTCCATCTCAGCCTCCTAAGAAGCCATGACCACAGGCATGCACCACCATGCTCGGCTGTTTTTCGTGTTTTGTAGTGATGGGGTCTCATTATGTTGCCCTCCTTTGGTTTCAGTCTCTGGCAGTGCTATGGTTTCCTCTTTTGTAGTCACCCTGTTTTTCTTTTAAGAGGAAAGACCTGGCCAGGCATGGTGGCTCACGGCTGTAATCCCAGCACTTTGGGAGGCTGAGGCGGGCAGATCACGAGGTCAGGAGATCGAGACCATCCTGGCCAACATGGTGAAACCTCGTCTTTACTAAAAATGCAAAAATAAGCTGGGTGTGGTGGCATGCACCTGTAGTCCCAGCCACTCAGGAGGCTGAAGCAGGAGAATCGCTTGAACCTGGGAGACGGAGATTGCAGTGAGCTGAGATTGCACCACTGCACTCTAGCCTGGCGAAAGAGTGAGACTCCATCTCAAAAAAAAAAAAAAAAAGAGGAGGAAAGACCCTTCTGTATTATCCCATTCTTTTTTTTCTTCCTTGAGACAGGGTCTCACTTCCGTTGCTCAGGCTGGAGTACAGTGATGCAATCACTGCTAATTGCAATCTCAACTTCATGGGCTCAAGTGATTCTCCTACCTCAGCCCTCTGAGTAGCTATAGGCGTGCACCACTAATTTTTTGTATTTTTAGTAGAGCTGGGGTTTCGCCATGTTGCCCAGGCTGGTCTCAAACTCCTGAGCTCATGATCCACTCGCCTCGGCTTCCCAAAGTGTTGGGATTACAGGTGTGAGCCACCACACCTGGCCTTGTACTGTCACATTCTTAGTGCTGTATACTTATTTTCCCAAACCAGTATCTTTGTCATGTGATCTTAAAGTTTTTTTTATTTTATTTTGTTTTTTTCTTAAAACCTGATTGACGTGAGAAAATTTTTCCACAGCTGGGTGAAGTCTCTCAGCCTCCAAAGACTAATAAAAGGTTGTGTAAGAGAATCCATAGATTCTGGGACTTGGACAGAAAACCAGAGATCATGGACCCAGGGACACAAGCCTCACCATTGTCTTCAACCCACAGAAGCTTTTCTGTCTAGAGCAGCAGAGCAGTGCCCCCTTCTTCCAGAGCCTGAGATTGCCTACAGAAAATAAAGTATGGATATAGACTGCTTCTAGTAGTTTTGCTAGACATTCAGTTTCCATTTAATTGCTTACCTTTTATTGTTCCTGGGATGAAAGACTTGTACAGCCAAACCCAAAGGACCGCTGCACTTAATTTCCCTGTTCAGATCTAACAGCCACCTGAGCTGCAGAAATACTTTTTGCACACCACTGGCTCACCACCACTGGGTCACCCCAGGGAAAGTACAGAGCAGTACTAGAGGGGGTGGTGATCAATGACAGCTTGGGAATGTGCCTGTCTCCATTAGGCAGAAGAATCCAGGGGGTGAGAGAGGGCATCTGTATATGAGGAGTCAGGCTCACCCCAAACAGCGCTGAGGATGTGTGACTTTCTTCTCTGAGCTGCTGTTGAGGCTGCAGGTTTCAGTGACTGAGAGCCAAGGACACTACTTCAAATGAACCTGGTGCTGAGCCTTTCAGGTGAGCTAGAGTTAGCTGTTCTTCCTGCCTGGCCCCTGGGTGCGGTGACTGTTCTTTCCTCTCGGAAAATCTGATGAAATGTGTAGCAAATAGGCATTATGGCAAGAGGTGTCTATTTATAACTCTTGGAGGTTAGACCACTGGGCCCAAGATATGTCCCAGCAGCAGCCCAGCAAGACAGAGGGTACTGTTAATCTGGACCTGCCCTGGTAAGTGGTGGGTGCACCATGGGGTGAAGAAGAGCACCCAGATGCCATGCTAGTTGGACTGCCCTATGTGCAGGTCAGAGAGTGATGTGAGTCATTGAGTCATTTGATTCAACAAGCTGCCGCTCATGGTGAGAGAAGGTGGATTTTAATTTGGAGAAGAAATTGGAATCACATTGTATTGTTTTTGTTTTCGAGACGGGGTCTCACTTGTTGTCCAGGCTGGAGTGCAGTGGCGCAATCATGGCTCACTGCAACCTCTGCCTCGCAGGTTCAAGTGATTCTCTTGCCTCAGCCTCCCGAGTAGCTAGGATTACAGGTGCGAGCCACCACGCCCGGCTGTTTTTTGTATTTTTAGTAGAGATGGGGTTTCACCATGTTGGCCAGACTGGTCTCAAACTCCTGACCTCAAGTAACCTGCCCACTTCAGCCTCCTAAAGTCCTGGGATTATAGGCATGAGCCACCTTGCTCAGCCTAGTCATGCATTTTTGACTTAGGATATTTTCAGTTTACGACAGTGTTATCAGGACATAACCCCATTGTAAGTCAAGGTGTATCTGTACATGTCAAGTGCTTAGAATAGTGCCTGGCACATATTAAATATCATGTATGAGTTTTGCATTGTTATTATTCACTGTCTTCCTAGTCTTCTACCTTCATAGCCAGAAAGCATAAGCAGACTCCAAAACATGTATAGTCTAAACATAGAACAAAAATGGAGTATACTCTGTGATTACTATGCAAATGCTGTAGCCACAACCTAAATTTTTTTTTTTTTTTTTTTTTTTTTTTGAGACAGGGTCTCTCTCTGTTGCCCAGGCTAGAGTGCACTGCTATGGCACGATCTTGGCTCACTGCAACCTCCAGCTCCCGGGTTCAAGCGATTCTCCTGCCTCAGCCGCCCGAGTAGCTAGGATTACAGGCATGTGCCACCGCGTCTGGCCAATTTTTGTATTTTTAGTAAAGACGGGGTTTCACCATGTTGGCCAGGCTGGTCTCGAACTCCTGACCTCAAGTGACCCACCCACCTCGGCCTCCCAAAGTGCTGGAATTACAGGCGTGAGCCACCGTGCCCAGCCTAAATTAATTTTTTTTGAAGTGAAAGCAAGTTTATTAGAAAAGTAAAGGAATAAAGAATGGCTACTCCATAGGCAGAGCAGCCCTAAATGGATTCTGATCACATTCTCTTGTAGTTGTTTCTCTCTTCCTACTTAGAGCATCTTGGAGGCAGACCATAGTATTTATTATCTTTTGTATTCTCAGTGCCCAGCATATAATACATACTTAATAAATGGTTTTCGAGTGTAGGTAAAGATGGAAAAGCCAGAGAAAAGTAAAAATTGATTTTTGTGAAGGTAAGGAGATTGTGTAATTGTTTTCTGTAATTAACATAATAAATGTATTTAAAATATTTAAAACATGGTATTGTCAAAAGACATGAAGAGGCGTTTCACAAAAGATGCTATATCCAAGTGGCCGGTAGTAAGTATATGAAATAATTTTTTAAATTGTTTCTTATCAGGAAAATGTACATTAAAACCATGCTGAGATACCACTGTCTCTTCCTCAATTAATCTTAACATTAATTGGATTGACAATATCAAGAGGTGACAAGGATTTGGAGAAACTGGAACTCCTATTATACTGGTGATAGTGGGAACATAAATTTGTACAACTGCTGTGGAAAACTGTTTGGTATCATCTACTAAGCTAAACATGCATATAACTCCATACCCAGCCATTTCATCCTAGGAATATTCCCAACAGAAATAAGTGCTTATGGGGCCGCCAAAAACCAATAAAGGATAATAGCTTTATTCTTTTTTCTTTCTTTTTTCATTAAAAAAAATTATCCAGCCCAAAATGTTTTGTTTTGTTTTTTTGAGACGGGGGTCTCACTCTGTCACCTAGGCTGGAATGCAGTGGCACGATCATGGCTCATTGCAGCCTCAGCCTCCCGGCTCAAGCGATCCTCCCACTTAAGCCTCCTGAGCTGGGACTACAGGTGTGCACCACCATGCCTGGCTAACTTTCGTATTTCTTTTTTTTTTAGGGATGGGGGTTTCACCATATTGCCCAGGCTGGTCTCAAACTCTTGGGCTCAAGAAATCCTTCTGCCTTGGCCTCCCAAAGTGCTGGGATTACAGGCATGAGCCATCTCACCTGGCCAACTTTATTCTCCTTTTTTTTTCTTGAGATTGAGTTTTGCTCTTGTTGCCCAGGCTAGAGTGCGATGGCACCATCTCAGCTCACCACAACCTCCGCCTCCTGGGTTCAAGTGATTCTCCTGCCTCAGCCTCCTGAGTAGCTGGGATTACAGGCATGTGCCACCACGCCCAGCTAATTTTGAATTTTTAGTAGAGATAGGGTTTCTCCCTGTTGGTCAGGCTGGTCTTGATCTCCCGATCTCAGGTGATCCACCTGCCTCGGCCTCCCGAAGTGCTGGGATTACAGGCGTGAGCCACTGTGCCAGGCCCAACTTTATTATTCTTAATAGCTCAAACCAGAAACAGCCAAATGTTCCTCAACCATGGAATAGACAAATGCACTATACTTTATTCATTAGTGGAATAGTATGTATCCAGAAAGGAATGATCTGCTATGTGCACCAGTGTGGAGAATCTAGCAGATATAATTTGAGTGAAAGCAGCCAGTCACAAAAGAGTATATAAGTAGAATGAATGGTTTCATTTATATGACATTCAAAAATAGGTAAAACTAATTTATGGTGATAGAGATTCTAATAGTTACCTTTGGTGGTGGGGGGCGGTATGCTGTTGACTGGGAGTGGGCACAAGGCTGCCTTCTGAGGCTCTGGAAATGTTCTATAGCTTGATCTAGATAGTAGTTACACAGATATACACATGTAAAAACTTACTGCACTTTATACTTAAGATCTGTGCATCGTACTATATAGAAGTTATTTCTAAATTTTAAGAAAGTGAGATCTGAAACCAAATGTACATCTATTTGCCAACTTTTTCTTTTTTTTCTTTTTTTTCTCTTTTTTCACTTGAGATGGGATCTCACTGTGTTGCCTAGGCTGGAGTACAGTGGCATGATCTCAGCTCACTGCAGCCTCTACCTCCCAGGGTCAAGTGATCCTCCTGCCTCAGCCAGTAGCTGGGACCACAGGTGCACACCACCACACCTGGCTAGTTTTTTGTATTTTTGGTAGAGATGGGGTTTCACTATGTTGCTCAGTCTGGTCTCAAACTCCTGAGCTCAAAGGATCCGCCTGCTTGGCCTCTCTCCCAAAGTGTTGGGATTACAGGCTTGAGCCACCGCACCTGGCTTATTTGCCAACTTTTTGATGCAAGGTCAGGGCTTTTCCTTTGCATATATTGGGTCCATTAACTTAACTTTCCTCATGATCCTAATATAAACCACATCCTTAGTTAATTATACATAATTTTCATGGTCTGTCCCTTTAAGTGGAACAGTTGCTTAGCTATCTGAATTGGAATCCTTCTGGATTTTTAAAGGTACCCCCACTTTTGTTTTTTATTGTTCCGTTATGTCTAATTTGACAAGGTGATTTTTTTTTGTTTTTAGCATCTTGCTTTTTATTAAGTCTCTGAAAACTTTTTTTTTTTTATTTTTATTTTTTATTTTATTTATTATTTTTTTTTGAGACAGAGTCTCGCTCTGTCACCCAGGCTAGAGTGCAGTGGTGCGATCTTGGCTCACTGCAAGCTCCGCCTCCCGGGTTCACGCCATTCTCCTGCCTTGGCCTCCCAAGTAGCTGGGATTACAGGCGCCCGCCACCACGCCTGGCTAATTTTTAGAATTTTTAGTAGTGACGGGGTTTCACCGTGTTAGCCAGGATGGTCTCGATCTCCTGACCTCGTGATCCGCCCGTCTCAGCCTCCCAAAGTGCTGGGATTACAGGCATGAGCCACTGCGCCCGGCCAAAAACTTTTTTCTTTCAGAGACAGGGGTCTTATGTTGCCCACGCTGGAGTGCAGTGGTGTAATCATGGCTCACTGCAGCCTCTACCTCTAGGCTTAAGCAGTCCTCCCACCTCAGCCTCCTGAGTAGCTGGGACCACAGGCTCACACTGCCATGCCTGGCTAATTTTTTTGATTTTCTGTAGAGATGAGGTCTCACTATGTTGTCCAGGCTGGTCTCAAACTTCTGGGCTCAAGCAACCCTCCAGCTTCGGCCTCCCAAAGTGCTGGGGTTACAGGCATAACCCGCTGCGCCCAGCCTGAAAATATAATGTTACATATTATAACATGTTGGTGTTAATGTTGGTGTTTCCTTTCAGTAAAAGTCACTCATTAAATGTATAAACTAGCCAGGCACGGTTGCTCACGCCTGTAATCTCAGCGCTTTGGGAGGCCGAGGTGGGTGGATCACCTGAGGTCAGGAGTTCAAGACCAGCCTGGTCAACATGATGAAGCCCTGTCTCCACTAAAAATACAAAAATTAGCTGGATGTAGTGGCAGGTGCCTGTCTATCTATATGTGTGTGTGTGTGTGTATATGTTTATATATAAATGTTATATATAATGTTATAACTAAGTATATTTATACATACTTAGCTTATACAGCCTGAAAATATTTAACAGAACAGTCTATTTTACCAGTTGGGCTTCTTCGTAAGGTTTATGTGACTAAAATAAGTTTGAAAAATTCTAATCTAGATGACTTCTGAGTTTCAGCTTTGCAATTTTGTGATTCTAATATTTTGCACATTTGTATAGTCCTAACAGAATTTACTTATTAACTTCAGTGGCTCCTGTGTCACTGCTGAGAGAGGACTGCCTCTCATAGTGTCTAATTCTTATCTCCTTTTTGTTCTTCCCAGCTACCCGCTGCTGAAACTCCCCTTGCCAGGAACGGGACCTGTGGAATTCACCACCCCTGTGAAGGATTACTCGCCCCCGCCTGTGGACTCTGACCGCAAACAAGGAGAGCCTACTGAGCAGCCTGAGTGGGTGGGTACTCGGCATGTTCCTGAGGCCAGCACAGAGTATTGTGTGGAGACTGGCTGAGGCAGGGGTGTGCCAGTGAGATTGAGGTTGGTCAGCTTCTGATTTGTGAATTCATGTATTTTAACAGCTTTATCAGTGTACCATATAGATACTTAGTTTATACATTTTTTTTTTTTTTTTTTGAGATGGAGTTTTGCTCCTGTTGCCCAGGCTGCAGTGCAATGGCACAATCTCGGCTCACTGCAACCTCCACCTCCCGGGTTCAAGTGATTCTCTTGCCTCAGCCTCGAGAGTAGCTGGAATTACAGGTGCCCACCACCACACCCAGTTAATTTTTGTATTTTTAATAGAGACAGGTTTCACCTTATTGGACAGGCTGGTCTTGAACTCCTGACCTCAGGTGATCCACCCATCTCAGCCTCCCAAAGTGCTGGGATTACAGGTGTGAGCCACCGCACCTGGCTAGTTTATACATTTATTGAGTAACTTTTTTTGAAAGGAAACACCAAATGATGCCAAAGCGTGACTATTGTAGTAAAACTGAGATCTGTGCTTGTTCTAGCTGTGGCCAGCAGGGTCTGGGTTCATACCCTGAGTTGCTCACACATGCTGCATGGGTGTGCGGCAGTATCCTGGCAGACACACAGGCCGTCTCCTTCTTGTCCCTGGGCAGTCAGAACAACTGCACATCCCTGAGAGTGTTCCAACATAGAGTGCCAGCACTATCTGGTATTTGTATCGCGCACCTAATTTTTTCAGGTCTGTCAGGTCCTATTTTATCCTCACAATCCAAAAAGTGCAGGTTTTAAGTCTCTTTTCCAGGTAAGGAAGCTGGGGCCCAGAATGATTAAGTGCCTCAGTTATTTATTTATTTTTTTAATTTTTAAAGTTTTTTATTTTAGTCTTGCTCTGTTGCCCAGGCTAGAGTGCAGTAGTATGATCTCGGCTCACTGCAACCTCTGCCTCCCGGGTTCAAGTGATTATCCTGCCTCAGCCTCACGAGTAGCTGGGACTATAGGTGTGCGCCACCACGCCCAACTAATTTTGTATTTTTATTGGAGATGGAGTTTCACTATGTTGGCCAAGCTGGTCTCGAACTCCTGACCTCAGGTGATCTACCCGCCTTGGCCTGCCAAAGTGCTGGGATTACAGGCGTGAGCCACCACACCCGGCCGGTTATTTAGTTTGGAACTCTAGGTCTGCTGACCCCAGCCCACTCCTCCTTCTGGACTGTACTGCTTTCAGTTGACTGTCTCTGGGCCGAACACTGATATAAACGAGAAAAAAGGTCTTCAGTTGAGGGGCTCAGTCAAGGGACCTAACTCACCACCACACCGCACTCATTATTTGGAGCTCATTGAAGCTTGACTAGCTCATCTCTGTACCTTTTGCTTGTCAGGTGTGGACAAAGTGCCCTTTCTTCTGTGTTGTTCTGTGGTCCCTGGATTTGTGCTGGATTTGCTGAATCTGTTGTTGAGGAAAACCAAAGCTCATCGAACAGAGCTCTCCTCCCCCCTTCTCTCTGACAGTCATAGCATATTCCCATTTCCTTTTTGGTTAACGTAGTAGTCAGGTAACTTGTTATGAACTTGACTCTGCGGCTGAAATAGAGGCATATCTGGCAAGATAAGTCTGTGGCACAACTATACATGGTGTCAGTGGGGAGTGCACAACCCTGGCTTCATGGGGCTCTGCCTATGAAGGTCAAAGGATGCATGGTCTGATGCTGGCTGAAACCAGTTTTGTGGTGAAACCAGTTTTGTGGCTTTATGTCCCTGGTTGGCCATTGGCTCACTGGCTCATTATGGGACCTTCTTGGTTAAACCTTTTACCTTCATTAACCATTTTATTTTTATTGTTTTGAGATGGAGTCTCACTTGGTTGCCCAGGGTGGAGTGCAGTGGCGTGATCTCAGCTCATTGCAACCTCTGTCTCCTGGGTTGAAAGCGATTCTTCTGCCTCAGCCTCCCGAGTACCTGGGACTACAGGCATGTTGCCACCACACCTGGCTAATTTTTGTATTTTTAGTAGGGGTGGGGTTTCACCATGTTGGCCAGGCTGGTCTCAAACTCCTGACCTCAGGTGATCCACCTGCCTCAGCCTCCCAAAGTGCTGGGATTACAGGTGTGAGCCATTGTGTCCGGACTTCATTAACCTTTTAATGCAATTTTAGCACATAAGGGAATATTTGTGTTTCCTGATTAGCAGAGTTCAGTTGGCCCATTGGTGTGGAATAGATGTTTAATGATGAGGCTGTAAGGGGTGTGATGTGTTTGTGAGCTCTTTGAATAATGGGATGATGATAGAAAATGTTGGTGCAGAATAACTAGAGGGCTCTGGAATCAGGGGCATTGTCCATTTTCTCTCTCTGTCTGATTGGAGCGCTCATCCCCTGCAGGATTGAGAAGGAGACGGGCCCAGGGCAGTCACTGGTATCACACAGTTCAGTGGTCAGTTATCTCACCTCCATTGACTGTCCTTGATAAAGATACAGGCCAGCGATACTGAAGTGGGTGGTAAGGACTGTTTTAGTTATGAAGAACAGAAAATTCAACCCAAATCAGAGTAAGTGAAAGGGAATTTTTGGTTCATGTAACTCAGCCAGGTGCAGGGCTGACTTAAGCACAATATAGTTTGAGCCTCAAAAGGAGTCCATCTCTTGACTCTGTCCTCTCTGGGTCAGCTTCACTCTTGGTCTTCCCAACAGTGGCCCTAGCAGCTTCAGCCCCATGTTTTTGCATCATCCAATCCAGTGGAGGATGAAAGGGAGCCCAGTTGGCTATGAATAGGGTTACCTGCCTGTCCCCTTCCCAAGCCCTATGGCTAAAGGCAGGTATTTCATTGTTGTCCTCAGCACCTCGCTGGGAATGAGAGAGGATGGTTTCCAAAGGGACAATAGGGCTGGGTGCAGTGGTGCATACCTGTAATCCCAGTGCTGAGGCAGGAGGATTGCTTGAGCCCAGGAGTTCAAGGCTGCAGTGAGCCATGATCACACTATTGCAGTCCAGCTGGGGCAACAGAGTGAGACCTTGTCTCTAAAAAAATAAATAAATAAATAAATAAATAAATAAATAAAAAGGGAAAATAGGAGACTCGGGCAGTAAGACAGCACATTGCAGGCATCTGCTGCCTATACCAAGGAGCCAAAACTTCCTTCCCTGCTCTACTCACTGCTCAGTTCAGCACTCATTTATTGCATACGCATGGTGTGGGATGATGTCGGGGGCGCAGATAGAGGCTCACTGTCCTTGAGGAGATCCTATACTGTTTGGGAAGAGAAGACAAACATTTTTCAAAGTTTAAAGTAAATATAGTGTATGTCAAAGAGACGTAGGGGGGCAATTGAAAGCTCACCGGTGGTCAGTGCTAGAGCAATTTTTTTTTTCTTTTTTTCTTCCTTTTTCTTTTTCTTCTTCTTTTTTTTTTTTTTTTTTTTTTTTTTAGATGATGTCTTGCTTTCGCTAGGCTGGAGTGCAGTGGCGCGATCTCAGCTTACTGGAACCTCCGCCTCCCGAGTTCAAGTGATTCCCCTGCCTCAGCCTCCTGAGTAGCTGGGACTACAGGCACGCGCCACCACGCCTGGCTAATTTTTTGTATTTTAGTAGAGATGGGGTTTCACCATGTTGGCCAGGATGGTCTTGATCTCCTGACCTTGTGATTGATCCGTCTGCCTCGGCCTCCCAAAGTGCTGGTATTACAGGCGTGAGCCACCATGCCTGGCCTAGAGCAATTTTTGCAACAAAACCGGTATTGAATTATAACCCAAAATATAAAATAATTCTCTGTGAGTCCATTCCTGAGTCCATATGCTTGAATAAATATAAATAAATGAATGGATGACAATAGACAAATCTGGGCAAAAAAATTCTAAGTAATGTATCCTAAAGTGTGGACTATGCATGATGACTTTCTTCCAAAGAGGACAGTGTGACTGTGGGAAACAGTAACTTTACAGTGGAGAAGCCTGACAGACACCTCCTACAGTAAGTGATTGGGGTTAAAGCAGCAGTGATAAATCCACATTGATTCATTGTGCCCTTGATATGTGAGGAGGAGGAGGACATTTTACCGCTGATGTTTCTCCCCCAAACCCATAACCCCAGTATAATCATGAGTAAAACATCAGACAAATCCTAGTTAAGGAATACCCTACAAAATGCCTCACCAGTACCCCTCGAAGCTGTCGAGATCATCAAAAGCAAGGGAAGTCTGGGAAACTGTCATAAGCTACACGTAGCCTCAGACACTACAGCTAAACATAACGTGGTTTCCTAGATGGGAGCCTGGAAAAGAAAAAGGACATTAGGCAAAAACTTAGAAAACCTGAATATACTTTGGACTTTGGTTAAGAATTTCACTGTGGACATTGGTTTTCAGAAGGAAGACTACAGAGATGAAATGTCCTTCTTTTTATATACCTCAGCCTCCTAAATTATTTAAAAATTCATGTACATTAAGGTTGTCTTTGTGCTGTAAAGTTCTTGGTATCTTCAGTTGTTTGGATTTTTTAAAAAGCCATATTCTAATACAGAGACATCTCATTGTGATTGTGATTTGAATTTTCATTTCCCAGATGACTAATGACCTTAGTCTCTTTTTTAAGTGCTTATTGTATTTGCCTGTCTTCCTTTGTGATGTGTGTGTTCAGATGTCCCCTCAAAAAACAATTTTGAGTTGTTTTTGAGATGTCCCCTCAAAAAACAATTTTGAGTTGTTTGACTTCTTTTTGTTGAATTGTGGATATTTCTCTATGCTGGGGACGGCTCTCTTTTTATGTAGCCCTCCTCCTCCCCTTTTGCTAGGTGCTTCTCCACAATGGGATTGATGGCTGCACCCTACAGTTAAACCTTTATGTGTCCTCCAGAAAGGACTCCAGTCAGTTCTGCCATGTCTTTGTGCTCTGAGTTAGGCTCACCCTGTGTTGTCACTGTGACCATTGGCCTCTGTGGCCACTCTTGGGGAAGGGCGGTTCTCTCTGGGCAGAGGGATGTTTTTACCAGAGGAAGAGAAGAACAAAGCAGAAACAGTTGAGACTTTACGTTTTCCAGCTCTGTGACCTTGGGCAAGTTACCATCACCTTGTGCTTTAGTTTCCACATCCATAAAATGGGATAATTATACCTACCTTATACATTGTCATTCTTATGATTAAGTGAAACAATGCAAGGGTTTAGTACAGTGCCTGGCTCATCGCTTGCATTCAACAAATGATTGTGGCTGTTGCCATTGTCATCATTGTCATTGATCAAGTCTGGCTGGTCAAGCAGAGGGGAAAATGAAGATTCGTGTGCTTGGACTGCCCTGTGGTGTGCACCAGAAGTACACTCCTGAGGCGTTATCAACCTCAGCTCAGAGTCACTTCCTCCAGGAAGCCTTTCCCCAGCTCCCTTGCAATATGTCCTCTGCTGCTTCTCTGTGTTCTACATGGCGACCCCATTGGAGTCATGTTTCATTCAAGTTTATACACTCCAATGTTTTACACACAGTAGATGCTCAAGAAAGGTTTCTTGTTGAATAAAGAAACAGTATGGCTTATTTAGGAGACAGTGAGTTTGCAGTTTTTCCTGGAGCATGGTAGGTGGGACCAAGTTGAATCTCCTGATCTGTGAAGTTTAAACTTTTAATTCCATAGGCATTAGGAAGCCATTCCCTCAGAGGCAATGACTCGATGACAGTGGTGATAAGAAGACCCATCGTATTGAACTTGGAGAAACCTGTAGACTGAGATGATTGTGCATGGGACACCAACTCCAGTTTTCATAGTTTTAAGGGATAATATAAATGATATAACTAATATATTTTCAGACACTTTGCTAGATCTGGATGTTTCACAGGAGTTGTTTTCTTTGGTCCTCACGGTGCTCTGGTGAGGTCTGAGGTTTTATTCTTACTTCCCTCAGTAAGGGACAAGGCTTGGAGAGTATAGAGACCATCATGCAAGGGACACAGCCAGGGAGTGGTGGCACTGGGATTTGAACTCAGGCAGGTCTCCTGAGCCTGCTCTTCCCACCACAGCCCTTGCCCACCAGGGTTGGAGGGCAAGGATCAGGAGGCCTTTTCTCTAGGAAGAGCTGAGTGGCAGGAGTCCTCCACATCCTGTTCTGAGGGAGCCCACGGGTACACCAGTGTCAAGGTAAAATACCTGGAGCTCTAGGTTGCTCTATCTAAACAGAAAGGAAGGATTCTGTTTTTCAAAAACCTGAGGTCTCCAGCACTGCCTGGGTCCCCAAGACTAGCTCATTGTGAAAACCTGAGCCTAACACCAAGGCCTAGCTGGCAGGTCCACAGAGGTGGCTGGGCTGTTCCATGCTGGACTTCCATGGCCAACATTGCAGTGTTTGTGGTGGCTGCGTGAGCGTGGACACAGGGTTTCCAGGAAGCTCTGGGTGGGAGCCTCATGCTCTGAACTGTGGCGGCTGAAGACTCCAGGGCCCCCAGGACCTCAGCTCCTCTCCCACACCGCTTGTGCTAGGCCTTTCCTTCTGTGTCTTGTTCTCCATGAGACTCATATTGTTCAGAGCTACCCAGCCCTGGGTTTCAATCCTGGCTCTGTTGCCTATCAACTGTGTGACCTTGGACGCTTCATTTTATCTCTCTGAGCCATGGTTTTCTTATCTGGGTCCTTTAGCTCAGGGTCTCTCACAAGACTACAATAGAGCTGTCAGCCAAGGCTGCTGCCATCTCAAAGGTCAACTGGGGGAGGATCCCCTTCCAAGCTCACTTAAAGGTAGGTTCCTTACAGGCTGTTGGGCTGAGGATCTCAGTTCCTCACTGTGCGTTGGCTGAAGGCCTCCGTCAATTCCTTGCCACATAGGCCTTCCCTGAGCAGCTCACGATGTGGTGGCTCCCAAAAGAAGGGGGCCAGGGTGGGAGAAGGAGTCATAGTCTTTTGTAACCTAATTGGAAAAGTGATTTCTTATCGCTTTGGCTGTATTTATTTGTCAGAGGCAAATCATTAGGTCCAGACCACTCTTAAGGAGATGGGATTACACAAGGGCATGAGCACCAGGAGGTGTGGACTGTTGGGGACCGTGTTAGAAGGCTGCCTACCACAGCCTCTCTCTAGTTAGGAGTCTTTTGCCTAGGGGCATCTGGACCCCACTGGCCCTTACTTCCTCCATCACCCACTCAAGATACCAGTGTTTCCATGTCCGTTTCTCTCTTGAATATTAAGTAGGGATTGTGGGAGCTCACTCAGCACAGTGAGTGTGGGCTCTGCCCACATCTTCCTTACCAAGTTAGTGCTCCTTCCCTGCTCAGGCCTGTGTGAGCTTCTGTTCTCGTCACAGCCTGTGGCAACCAGCTCCATCCAGATGTCTCTATGCCTCCCAGCAGCTTCTAGTGGCTGAGTGTGATACAGAAGACAAAGTGGATGAGGCCTTCTGGAGTACTGCATTGGTGAGTGGCTCCATGGCCTCCCTTTCATCCACACGCATGCCCCTTGGAGTTCCCAACTGCAGCCCAGGCATGGAGACAGCCCCCATCCCTCAGCTGGGCTGGGCCCTGCCCCCTTCAGTCCACGCCTCGCAGTACACCACTGTCTAGGGCCATGTTTCCTTGTCTCCAGTTGTCACCAACTCCAGGGGAGTCTTTCCAGATCACTGCTCTCATCAGGTTGCCCCTTCACCTCAGAGACACTGGGCTTTGCTTTGTCAACTGATTAAAATCCTGACATCTCAGTCAGGCTTCAGTCTAAACCTGCTTGTCATCTTCCTTGTAACTTCTGTTATCCCCTGACAGGTTTCCTTGGTGCAGATGTCCAGGCCTTCTGTGCTCTCAGCATCCCTTGCAACTCACATTCCCTCCTGCCCCTCTCCTACCTCTTTTCTAACCTTATGGCTCCACTCAGCTTCTCCTGGGCCGTAACCCTGCCGTGGCTGACCCAGCATGTTTTGGGGTGCTCTGCGACATGCCCGTCACTGAGGGTTGCATATGTGAACACTGTTGTCATTTACATCCCTGTGAAGCTCTTGAAGGGTAGATGGCAGATTCTAGTGAGAAAAGTGTGTGATATTTAGTGAGGAGACCTTGGTTTGAGTCCTTGCACCACCCTGCCTGGAGTGTGAAGCTCTAGGCAGGCACAATGCCTGAGCCTCTCCTTGCTTCTCATCAGGCTGCTGTGAGGGTCAGATGAAGTGAAATGCCTGATTGTTCATTGTTAATATTTCTGCTAATCTCTCAGACACTGTTTGTATGTGTGTGTGGTGTGTGCATACATCTTGATGCTGCAGGGTGAATGTCGTTATTCCTCTTTCACAATGAGGAAATTGAAATCCAGAGATGTCAAAAGTGTTTTCAAGGCCGTATGTTTGGAAAGCTGTGATTTAAAATTGGGTCCTTTGATCTTCAAAACCCGCTACTCTGCTGCAAGTGACAAAACCTGAATCAGTAAGACAGGTTACATGCTTTGGCGAGTGTAGAGCCTACAGTGCGGTCAGCAGACATGTTCCATAAAGGGCTAGATAGTAGACATTTAGGCTTTGCGGGCCAGACGGCCTCTGTTGCAGCCATTTGACCCTGCTGTCGTAGAGTGAAAGCAGCCATAGACAGTAGTAATGGTAGGGGTGTGGCTGTGCTTCAGTAAAAATTGGAGGTGGAAAAACAGGCACTAACCAGCCTGGGCAACATAGTGAGACCCCATCTCTACAGAAAATAAAGAAGTTAGCCAGGCGTGGCAGTTTGGGAGGCCAAGATGGGAGGATCGCTTGAGCCCAGGAGTTCGAGACCAGCCTGGCAACGTAGTGATACCCTGTCCCCACAAAACATTTTTGAAAATTAGGAATGGTGGTGGTGCACACCTCTAGTCTCAGCTACTTGGTGGGTGGGGGTGCTGAGGTGGGAGGATCTCTTGAGCCTGGGAGATTGAGGTTGCAGTGAGCCATGATTGGGCAATAGAAGCAAGACCCTCTCCCAAAAAGAAAAACAGGCATGGGCCCTGATTTGTCCTACAGGCCATAGTTTGCCTACACCTGGTCCCACAGTGCTTTGCCCATAGTAGATGTGTTATTGAGCAAAAGAGGCTCACTTCCCAATGTGCTAGAAGCCAGTAATATGACACCGGGATTTAGGGAAAAGAAAAGCTTTATATTGAAGGTTGACTCCCTAGGAGACAGGAGTCCAGCTCAAATCTGTCTCCCTGTGCTGGCTTTAAGGCAGTACTTTTATTAGAAAAGGTTTAGAGGGTGGATGCTAGGATTAGCAGATGATTGGTGGAAGGAAGGGGGATTTCTGGGAAGTCCTTGAGCATGCCCAGTTATCTCTTGATGCCACCTCACAGGTCCCATGTGCAAGTTCTGGGGGAGTTAGTATGAAACATGCAGTGGAAATTCAGGCTGTGACATCGGCAAGCTCATTCTGCACAACTCCAATCGGCCATCTTGGTTCCAGCTTATTTCAGCCAGTTCTTTTATCTCATAAGTGGAGGGAGTTTCTGGGTTTCAGCAAATTGTTTCTTTTCTTATCTGCCATCGTGCAAACTCAAGAACTTGTGTTAGTCATTGGTTTCTTTAACTCTGTGGGGCAGGGTTTCCAATGCCCATTACATCCCTTGAACTGGACCGTGTTTCTTCCTCCTGTGCTCAGCTGTCCTTTCTGCCCTCCCTCATTTCTTCTGCAGTATGTGGGTGCCCCGGTGGCTTATGTCCAGCAGATATTTGTGAAGTCCTCAGTGTTTCCCTGGCACAAGAACCTCCTGGCAGTAGATGTATTTCGTTCACCTTTGTCCCGGGCATTCCAACTGGTGGAGGAGATCCGGAACCACGTGCTGAGAGACAGGTACCCCTCTCAGGGACCCTGGCCTCCCTGAATCCCATTCTGTACTGAAGGGAGAGTTACAGTCCTCAATGTAACTGCAGTGAGCCAGTCAGCTCTGCAGAGATAGAACAAGCAAGAAGGATGGAGGGTGAGCTAGCCTCGAATTTCTCAACATCCTTGTGGGTCTACGGTGGCTGCATTCCCCTTGGACCTATGCAGATGGCACACACACAGCCCTGAGTCTCATCCTTACATCTCAGATGGAGTCAGTGTCCACTGAGCTGACTCATGACCCACATGGCTTCCTGCCTGTGGGTTATGGTGTGAATGTAATGGTGGTGTCTCTGCCGACGAGAAGCAAGCTCTACCCGGGGGTACCTTCTGAAGCCCCAGCCCAGGTCGTGCTCTGCTGCCTATCAGTGGGTCCCTGGGTTATGCTGGCTTGGCATACAATGTGGGTAATTGGCAAGCTGCATCACTGCCAGGTTTTAGTTAGCTAGTGGCGTTGACAGATATTTTGGTGAACTAAATGAAGCCCCTAATTTACCCCAGTCCCTGCTCATCCACTGAACTGGCCAGGGTGTTTTAGTGGGCAGGGTTGTGTATGCTCTTATAGTACACTTGCCGGTCCTCAGAGCTGATGGGCCTTTGAGCTTCAGATGCACTTTGAAAGTCAGACAGCCACATGGTTAGGTTATTGGCCACCTGGAAGTACTTCCCCCTGCTGCCCTAGTGGTTAGGCTCTTTGGTGATACCAGAGAGCAAATATGGGGCATTGAAGAACAGACAGAGGACGTCCCCTAAGTACAGCAGGTCTGCCCTGTGGTGGCAGACACAGCAGGTGCCTTTTCCTGTCTCCCGCGCAGCTCTGGGACCAGGAGCTTGGAGGAGTTGTGTCTGCAAGTGACCGACCTGCTGCCAGGCCTCAGGAAGCTCAGGAACCTACTCCCTGAGCATGGATGCCTGCTGCTGTCCCCTGGGAACTTCTGGCAGAATGACCGGGAACGCTTCCATGCTGATCCTGACATCATTGGGACCATCCACCAGCACGAGCCTAAAACCCTGCAGACTTCAGCCACGCTCAAAGGTAGCCCCAGTACAAGTTCCCTTCAGATCTGCAAGGGTGCCCATTGGTCACTGTCTTTTTGATGTGTGCTTAGGCAGATCAGGGTTTACCCTTTGTTTCCCAGGGTGGGGGTGAAAAAGGGGTCCTTGGTGGCTCTGCAGTAGCTGTCATTTCTTTGTCAGTACCTGCTGGTTTCTGCTTGCAGACTTGTTGTTTGGTGTTCCTGGGAAGTACAGCGGGGTGAGCCTCTACACCAGGAAGAGGATGGTCTCCTACACCATCACCCTGGTCTTCCAGCACTACCATGCCAAGTAAGATTGACAGCACCCTGGGCTCTTGACTGGTCTGCTGGGTGACATGAGGCTTTGATTAGTCCCCCTTCTGGTTAGAGTGTTCTGAATGCCCCCTGGAAACTTGGAGAGTTTCCAGGCCTCCTGTTGAATGTTTACATCCCTCAGATTAGATGATGCTGTCTACCACATTTTAATGGAGATGACCTGACCGCTGGTTAAGCATAGGGGACTAAGGCAGGGCTGGCGGTCTCAGTGTCCTGGTGCCTCCTCTGGTCTCTCTTGAGCCTAGGGCAGGCATCCCCAGCTGGTTACTACTGAGCCCTGTATGGCCTGAGTCCTTCCCAGTGGGGCACTGCAGGCAGCTCCCCAATTGGCAAGGGCACTCGAGGTGCTTCTGATCAGCTCTCCTAGGCCTCTGACAATCAAGAGTGTTGGAGGCCAGGCGCGGTGGCTCACGCCTGTAATCCCAGACTTTGGGAGGCCGAGGCGGGCGGATCATGAGGTCAGGAGGTGAGACCATCCTGGCTAACACAGTGAAACCCCGTCTCTACTAAAAATACAAAAAATTAGCCGGGCGTGGTGGCAGGCGCCTGTAGTTCCAGCTACTCGGGAGGCTGAGGCAGGAGGATGGCGTGAACCCAGGAGGCGGAGCTTGCAGTGAGCCCAGATGGCGCCACTGCACTCCAGCCTGGGTGACAGTGAGACTCTGTCTCAAAAAATAAAAAATAAATAAATAAATAAACAAACAAACAAACAAATAAATAAAAAAGAGAGTGTTGGAGTGGGTCCAGAAAGGGAGACTGAGAAAGGAACAGGGGGAGCTCCTGAGAAAACTTTGTCCCCTTTGTGATTTTCCCAGTGCCCCTGGAGACTATAGAGAAGCTCAGGCACCATAGAGAAGTTTCCTTCCAACACAGGGGCAGGAGGGAGGTCCTGATGGACCCTCTGTCCAGGGATTGTCTTTGTCCCCGGAACCAAGAACAACACTTCCATCTACCCCCACCCTGCTCCTTGACCAGGTTCCTGGGCAGCCTGCGTGCCCGCCTGATGCTTCTGCACCCCAGCCCCAACTGCAGCCTTCGGGCAGAGAGCCTGGTCCACGTGCACTTCAAGGAGGAGATTGGTGTCGCTGAGCTCATCCCCCTCGTGACCACCTACATCATCTTGTTTGCCTACATCTACTTCTCCACGCGTAGGTTCATGGCAGGGAGGCTGAGGGCTTTCTCCAAGCTAAACGGGCATTTCCATGTCACCTGCTTCCCTGCCTCTGGAGGTGGCTTGGGGTAGAGAGATAGAACACACCTGGTGGTCGTCAGAGTAGGGCTTCGTCCCCCAGCAGGGTCTTAGGAGCTTGGGTGGGGCTGGGGCTCTTCCCACTTTCAGCCCCTTCCTGAATTAGGGTTCCTAAAAAGTGTACTATGTCCATGACACTGGGAAGTGCTTGTGCTGGCCCCTTTCCTTTGGTGAAACCAGGAGTTTTCCCTTCCTCGACTGTCAGGGCAACCTACTCCCGGGAACCCCAGTGGGCCGGGGGCTGGGGGAGGGACCGCCCTGATATGCCCTCTCTGCCCTCCAGGGAAGATCGACATGGTCAAGTCCAAGTGGGGGCTGGCCCTGGCTGCCGTGGTCACAGTGCTCAGCTCGCTGCTCATGTCTGTGGGACTCTGCACACTCTTCGGCCTGACGCCCACCCTCAATGGCGGGTAGGTCCCCAGCAGGCTCCACTGGGCCACAGGGTGGGCTCAGGCCAGAGAGCCTTGCACTTCTGGGTACTTGGCCTTCCCTGGACTTTGCTGTGACCTCACGTCTTCACGTTGTTGTTTTTGACATTTAAGAGGTACATTTTCTTCCTCCTCTTTGTCTGGCTTGTATTCATACTTGTGTTTGTATATAGCATATCTGGCTATAGTGAGTGTCCATACGTACAAAAGTGTGTATTTGTGGGCTGGATGTATATATATGGGGTGTGTGTTGGTATGTTTGTGTATACATGAGTATGTATTGCACGTGTGTAGTCGGGTTTTTGTGTCTGTGTTTATTCTATATACACACACCGCACACACTGCAGCTTGATGGCTTAAGCCACTGGAGGTGTGAGATAGAGAAGAGAATGTTTCTTTTTTTCATGATTAGAACATTTAAATGCCTAATGAAATAGGTCATTTTAGAGGAAGCTCTTTGGAAGATATGAACACACTGTAATTTGTCGCCTTTTTCACTGATGTTTACTTTCCCCTTGCCACTCCTCTCTCAACCTTAGTCTGGAAGCCCTTCCCTCGGCTTGTCCTCAGGCTTTGATCTTGGCTCTGGCTGGGCCCGCCTGCCTGTCTATTAATGGTTATTAATGGATTGTGGATTGGTCTGTCCCCCACCTTGGCCCATCAGGCTGGTTGTATGAAAAGCGACATTGTGTTTTGTTTCTGGTAGTTTCCTTGCTCTTAGATACCTGCTCCCTTTCCTGAGCCTGACGGTGTTAAACACCACCCTCCCCCATACCTTCTGTCGTACCCTCCACAGGGCCCTCCCTTCCTTCGGCTGCAAAGCAGAGGTCCTGCAAGGTCTAACTCGGCTGGCATTCCTTGCACATAGACTTTCTTAGGGTTTGCTGCAGGGAGTGTGGGATGGTGGGCTCAGAGAGCTGGTAGAGCTTTCTGTAGGAACAGTCGTTCTTCACACACAGCTCTCAACAAAGGTGAGTGGGCCTTCAGGGTGGTTTCATCTCCTTGCATTTAGCTGTGATGGGTCCGCCCAGAGTTACTGGTGTGGGTCTTGGCAGCAGTCATTGTCTTTAGCCAGCAGTCTTCTCCTGGGAATGGCGGGCAGAAGTGTGGTCTAGCGGTGGCGCTGCACAGCTCTCCCTGAGGGGCCTCTTCCAGCCCTCCTGTGCTGGATGGCTAGAGACAGGATGGCTGCTGGCCCCTCTGCAAGGCTCTGGAGCCTGCCTGAAAGCTGAGTGCTGTGTAGATGCAGGTCTTGTTGGGTGAGGTGGACAAGGGAGAATTTCTGCCCAGCGCTTGTGGGAGTCACTCAGCAGCCCCCGTGACAGGCTGGAAACCCCACAGCCTTCCCGAGGGCCCAAGTCTGTTGGGAACCACCACAACACTGTCCTCACCTTCTCCTTCTCTGTCCCCAGCGAGATTTTCCCCTACCTTGTGGTGGTTATTGGGTTAGAGAATGTGCTGGTGCTCACCAAGTCTGTGGTCTCAACCCCGGTAGACCTGGAGGTGAAGCTGCGGATCGCCCAAGGTAACGCAGTGGGAGAGTTGGGCAGAGGGCTGCAGGAGGGGCTGGAGAGGGGCCTGTTCCTCTTGCTGTTAACGCTCTGTGAGCAAACAGAGCCCCTGAAATGTCCCTGGCTCTTGCCTCGGCATAATATGCAGTGGGCTACTGGGCCCTGGCAGCTCTTGAGTGTGTGCCCTGGGGAGCCACGGGGCCACTGGACTGCACTTCATCCTGGTTCATGTGTCAATAAGAAAGCAAACCAGGCTGGGTGCCATGGCTCACACCTGTAATCCCAGCACTTTGGGAGGCTGAGGCAGGTGGATCACTTGAGCCCAGGAGTATAAGAACAGCCTGGGTAACATGGTGAAACCCCATGTCTACAAAAGATACAAAAATTAGCAGGGCATAGTGGCATGCACCTGTGGTCCCTCCTACTCAAGAGGCTGAGGCAGGAGGATTGCTTGAGCCTGGGAGGTCAAAGCTGCAGTGAGCCGTGATCACACCACTGTACTTCAGTGTGGGTGGGGCTTGTGTTTGGTGGTGGCTTTCTGTCTGGGGAGTTTAGCACCTAGTATTTTCTCTTACTGCCTCACTCCAGCTCACTAGGCCCAAGCCCTGGGGGCTGGCAATTTCAGAGATGCTGCCTTCACGGCTGCCAGAAAAGCTCCCTCTGGCCCTGCTGGTAGAAGCTGGTGATCTGGGGTTCTAGGGAAAATGAGAAAAGGGAGAGCCTGGCCTTGGAGGCCTGGTCACTTGAGCCTCTTCCTCCTCGTCACCTCATGTCTGTGAGGAATGGGGCTGTAGGCAGCCATCCATTCATCCAGCAGACCTCTGTGAGCCTCTGTGATAAGCCAGGCCCTGTGCTGGATATGGAGTTAGGAAGAGATGGGGCGAAATAGTCCTTACCCAGTAGGAGCACAGAGCCTTAGACATGCGACAGTGTGATAGTGTGGGATCAGGGCTCACCACAGGAAGGGGCTTGAGGAATAACGCAGCCAGGTCCTCCACCCACCGAGTGCTTCTGCCATGTGGCTGGTGGGCACACTGTCATGCTGGCCCGTGCAGACCAGACAAGAACCACATGCGGAGGTTGGATGTGGTTGAAGTGGGTGGCACTTGGCTTTCCTCATGGATTTTCTCATCTCCACACTCTGCTTCTTCCCTCTTTTGGTGATTATAGCTCTCCCCTGTACCCCCCAGGCTGCAAACACCCATTTCCTGTAGCAGCTGTGTGGTGGTGATGGCCCCTTAAAGTCTGGGCATTAGCAGGACGCTCAGGGTTAGGGTGCTTTGGTGGAATGGCTGCTTCAAAGGGCTGGGGGGCCTCCCCATGCCTCTGCCACTCCGAGGCCCATGAGGTTGTGTGAGTCATGTCGCAGAGTGGCCACGTGCTGCCCTGTGCCCTGTTGCTGTCCTCTGCAGGCCTAAGCAGTGAGAGCTGGTCCATCATGAAGAACATGGCCACGGAGCTGGGCATCATCCTCATTGGCTACTTCACCCTAGTGCCCGCCATCCAGGTAAGGCCCCAAGGCCTGCCACCTGGATGAGCATGGAAGCAACTGCTGTGCTCCCCAGCTGTGCAGCCATGGGCAGGGTGCTCCCCTCTTCAGCACAGGCATCCTTGCCTCTGAGGTGGGACCTCTTTGCCTGGCAAGCGGATCACTACAGCACACAGATGGCCCCTGGCATGCCTGGCTCAGAAGTGCTCAGCAAACCCTGGCTGGGTTCCGAGATTGAGCGCCTAGCCAGGCAGACTCTGCCCTTGACCCTGTCTTCCTACCCCTCCCTGCCTGCTTCCCCTTCAGCCAAGTGGCAGGAGGAGGCTGCAAGGGCATGGCAGGAGCTGGGGACTGGCCGTGCAGTTTGTCACACCTGTTTCCCATTTCTGAGGGAGAAGCACCGTGGGGTTCCTAGACCCTTCCTCCGGTGTCCTCCCTTGGCCCTGGCCCATGCTGCAGTCGCCAGACACATGGCCTTGCCTGGCCTGACCTGTGGGAGGGCCACCACCCATTGCCCAGAGTGACCCTGCTCTTGGCAAAGTGCCCTCACTCAGCTGTGGACTGTGAGCAGAGGTGGAGGTGGCCCTGCACTGAGCTGGAACCCCAGACTGATGCCAGCCATTCCAAAAGGAATTGCAGGAAGGGGAGGATGCCATCTTTTCTCCCCCATCTTTCCCCCAGGACTGGCAGGCCAGCTGAGGGATAGGGATGAGCAGAGAACAGATGGGCTATGGGCTGCTTCTCCTGGAAAAACAGTAGTATCTGCAGGATAGGGTACAGTCTTGGGACGTTAGAGCTGAGACAACCACTGTGCCACTATCTGCACCCCATGATCTTACCCCAGATCCGAGTAGCACTGTGGTGATGTGCTAGAGGTCTCAACACCGACATCTCAGAAAATTGTGTCTGCTGACAGAGCTTGGGGAGCAGAGAGCTCACCCTTTTTCAGTTTTAGAGGAGAATTAATCCCTCTCTCTCTTCATTGTTCCGGGGCGGTTGCTGGCTGGGAACCTTTCTGAGAGCCCCTGAATCAGGCCTGGGCTCTAGCTGGGTTGGTGATGCATGAGCAGGGCGGGGGCTCAGTGGGGAAGGACTTTTTGGGGGAGCAGGCTGGTGGGGCTTAGAGATTTCCAGGTTGGATCAGGCCTTCAGTCCTCTCTAGGGGGACCGGAAGATTCAGGGAAGGTACTCCCCCTTCCCTTTCAGCCCTTTCTGAAGTGTGAGGGTTTCTGCTGCCCCCTGGTGGAGACGGGGTGAGCTGCTGGTGGTATGTGAGCTGAGGATCAACCAGCATCTCTCTTCTTCATCTCTGCTGTGCCCTGCCTGCTGCTGCCCTGCCGGTTCTGAGGTGGCTGCAGTCCGAGCACTGCTCCTCTAGGGCTAGGACAGTGAGGTCATGGCACCCCCCGCCTCCATGTGCTCTGATTCCAGGAGTTCTGTCTCTTTGCCGTCGTGGGGCTGGTGTCTGACTTCTTCCTTCAGATGCTGTTTTTCACCACTGTCCTGTCCATTGACATTCGCCGGATGGAGGTAGGAGTGGGCTGAGCGCTGCCCTGCCCGCCTCCTCAGCCCTGGCTGTACTGAGGGAGTCCTGGGTGAGAAGGGGGTAGACCTCGGGCAGGGCAGCAGTCCTGTGCGGGCAGCCTCTGGATGGTGGACTCAGGCCCTGACCACTGTGCCCCCAACAGCTAGCAGACCTGAACAAGCGGCTGCCCCCTGAGGCCTGCCTGCCCTCAGCCAAGCCAGTGGGGCAGCCAACGCGCTACGAGCGGCAGCTGGCTGTGCGGCCGTCCACACCCCACACCATCACGTTGCAGCCGTCTTCCTTCCGAAACCTGCGGCTCCCCAAGAGGCTGCGTGTTGTCTACTTCCTGGCCCGCACCCGCCTGGCACAGCGCCTCATCATGGTACCTGCCACCCCTGCCCTGCCCTCTTCTGGAGGGCCGGCACTCCAGGCCCCTTGTGGTGCTGCATTTGGCCTTAGAGTGATGAGGGGTATTCCTCAGGCCCTGGTGGCCCCTGGAAGCTTGGCTCTGGGGAGCTGCCCGTTGTGTCCTCCCTGCCCAGACCCTGGTGGCTTCTGAGGAGACAAGCCTGTGGGAGAAGCAGCTCCAGGGCTCTCAGGTACAGGAGCCATCCTCTCCCCAGAGTGGCCCAGGACAGGAGCCTGTTAATTGAGTGCTCTGAGATGGACCCACTTGTGGCCACCACATTTCCCTGGGTCGGGTTCATCGGCCGCTGCATGTTGTGCAGACACTGGAAAGTGCTGGGCAAAATCAGTCACCAGCTGGGCCGGGCTGGCCGTGGGGCAGCAGTGCCTCTTCCAGGGAGCTGAAATGAGATGGAAGGCTGAGGCCCCCTGCGACTAGGACCTCTGGGGGACTCTGGAGCAGGTCAGGCAGCTGGCCCTCTGACCATAGGAATGGTAGCAGCTTTCTGGCCCCAGCTGAGGTGGAGATTAGGGGCGGGGACATTCTGTGTCAAACCTCAGGGTGCTTCAGTGCATTTCCAGGCCAAGAAACTCAGCCTCTAACTGTGGAAAGGGAAGCAGGCCCCTCCAGCGGCAAGTGTCGGCAGGTGTTAGCAGGAGGACTTGGAGACGCAGGAGGAAAGGACACAGTGGGGCCTGTGTCCTCTCTCCATCCCCAGGCCTGAGGTCCCTGTGCTGCTTCGTCTCAGCATGAGGGCTGAAGCTGCTGGGGGTTGGGGCCCATTCCTCCCACTGAGTACCCCCTGCCCCACTGCAGGCTGGCACCGTTGTCTGGATTGGCATCCTGGTATACACAGACCCAGCAGGGCTGCGCACCTACCTCGCTGCCCAGGTGACGGAACAGAGCCCACTGGGTGAGGGAGCCCTGGCTCCCATGCCCGTGCCTAGTGGCATGCTGCCCGCCAGCCACCCGGACCCTGCCTTCTCCATCTTCCCACCTGATGCCCCTAAGCTACCTGAGAACCAGACGTCGCCAGGCGAGTCACCTGAGCGTGGAGGTCCAGCAGAGGTTGTCCATGACAGCCCAGTCCCAGAGGTAACCTGGGGGCCTGAGGATGAGGAACTTTGGAGGAAATTGTCCTTCCGCCACTGGCCGACACTCTTCAGCTATTACAACATCACACTGGCCAAGAGGTGAGCTGGGCCGTGCCAGGTGCCACCTCACTTGATGGTGTCAACTCACCATCCCCTTTCCCCAATGCAGGAGGCCCATAGGTTTGAATTATGCAAATAATTAAAACAATTCATAAGGTTGTGAGGTGGGAACTGGTGGTCTAGGCAGCCATAACCCAAGAGAGGAGTCCCAGGTTGCTCTGAGGAGTCACCGGTGGCTGCCAGCCCTCACCAGAATGAGGCCACCTACCTGTGCCAGGAGTGGGGAGGGAGATACCCCACATGGCCACCAGGGCTGCTTGGGTGCTGGCATCTGGGACAGCAAGGTTGGCTGCTAAACTGGGCTGGGGAGGGACCTACCTCTGTCCCCAACCCCCATGCTGGGAGTCTGGCCGGTGGAGCTGAGGCCTGCCTGGGGAGGAGGGAGAGGACTGGCTGGCGGGCACAGCAGGAGGAAGCCCTGGGAGGCCCCCCGCTGAGGCTGCCCACTGTCCGGATCCAGGTACATCAGCCTGCTGCCCGTCATCCCAGTCACGCTCCGCCTGAACCCGAGGGAGGCTCTGGAGGGCCGGCACCCTCAGGACGGCCGCAGTGCCTGGCCTCCACCGGGGCCTGTACCTGCTGGGCACTGGGAAGCGGGACCCAAGGGCCCAGGTGGGGTGCAGGCCCATGGAGACGTCACGCTGTACAAGTAAGGCTGCTGGGTGGGGTGGAGTGGGATAGAGTTCGGGAAGGGGGACGGATGGGCAAGAGTAGGGGAGAGGGAGGAGGGGAGGGGACAGGCTGTGAGGTGTGTCTCACAGCAGTCCGCCCTCCTGTGCAGAGTGGCAGCGCTGGGCCTGGCTGCGGGCATCGTGCTGGTGCTGCTGCTGCTCTGCCTCTACCGCGTGCTGTGCCCACGCAACTATGGGCAGCCGGGCGGTGGGCCCGGGCGGCGGAGGCGCGGGGAGCTGCCCTGCGACGACTACGGCTATGCGCCACCTGAGACGGAGATCGTGCCGCTGGTGCTGCGCGGCCACCTCATGGTGAGCAGGGGCACAGCGGCTGGGCAGAGGAGGGCCGGGGCCTGACCTATACCAACACCGGGCTCCCGCAGGACATCGAGTGCCTGGCCAGCGACGGCATGCTGCTGGTGAGCTGTTGCCTAGCAGGCCACGTCTGCGTGTGGGACGCGCAGACCGGGGATTGCCTCACGCGCATTCCGCGCCCAGGGTAGGTGCGGCTGCCCTTTCCTCCTTTGTGCCCCCCCCCAACTCCCCCACCCCACCCCACCCCCCCGCCGCCACGTATCTCCCCTCCTTTCTTCGAGGTATCCCCCAACCCCTCCAGGCCCCCTCTCCCCTCCCCGCACCCCTTCCCGCCACCCTGCACCCCCTTTCCCCCCGCACCCCCTCTGCCCCCCGCACCCCCTCTGCCCCCCGCACCCCCTCTGCCCCCCGCACCCCCTCTCTTCCCCCATCCCCTTTTCCCTTGCCACTTCTCACTCCCCTGCCCCCTCTCACTTCTCCCCCGCCCCCACCCCCCTCCCCCGCCCCCCCTCACCCCCCTCCCCCGCGCCCCCCCTCACCCCCTTCCCCGCGCCCCCTCTCACTTCGCCCTCCTGGCCCCCAGCAGGCAGCGCCGGGACAGTGGCGTGGGCAGCGGGCTTGAGGCTCAGGAGAGCTGGGAACGACTTTCAGATGGTGGGAAGGCTGGCCCAGAGGAACCTGGGGACAGCCCTCCCCTGAGACACCACCCCCCCCTGAGACACCGCCCCAGGGGCCCTCCGCCGCCTTCCCTCTTCGGGGACCAGCCTGACCTCACCTGCTTAATTGACACCAACTTTTCGGCGCAGCCTCGGTCCTCACAGCCCACTCAGCCCGAGCCCCGGCACCGGGCGGTCTGTGGCCGCGCTGGGGACTCGCCAGGCTATGACTTCAGCTGCCTGGTGCAGCGGGTGTACCAGGAGGAGGGGCTGGTGGCCGTCTGCACACCGGCCCTGCGCCCACCCTCGCCTGTGCCGGTGCTGCCCCAGGCCGCTGAGGACGAGGGTGGCTCCCCCGAGAAAGGCTCCCCTTCCCTCGCCTGGGCCCCCAGTGCGGAGGGTTCCATCTGGAGCTTGGAGCTGCAGGGCAACCTCATCGTGGTGGGGCGGAGCAGCGGCCGGCTGGAGGTGGGCAGAGGGGCTAAAGGTGGGCAGAGCGGCTGTCCGCCCTGGGGATTGTGGGCCTTTCTGGCTGGCAGGTGCTTACAGCCTCTGGACTCGTAGGTGTGGGACGCCATTGAAGGGGTGCTGTGCTGCAGCAGCGAGGAGGTCTCCTCAGGCATTACCGCTCTGGTCTTCTTGGACAAAAGGTGAGAGTGGCCTGCCTCAGCCCCAGATGTCCCCAGCCTTTGTTGGCTAGGCCATAGTCTCTTGAGTCTTGAGTCCTGGTTCCCTTCCACTGCTGTACTGTATGACTCGATTGACCTTCTTGGTGCCCAGCCCCACACCTGTGAGCAGAGGGCCATCCACTTGGATGGGAAGGTAACAAAAGCATTAGGGGTGTGATGTGCTTGGATAGTGCATGGCACACAGTGACCTCCCAGGGCCTTAAGCAGTGACAGTGGGGAGTGATACACTCCTGTCCTTTCTTGCCCTTCTCAATGAAGCCAGTTTCTCTGATTAGCTTGTCAATATTGAGCCTTTGGGGTATCTTGGTTGCATTTTTAGTTACAGAGTGTGCTTGCAGACCCCTCTCTTCTCCTTGGCTGCTGGCAGCTGTTCTCTGCTCTCCCTGCCTGTGTCGTGCTTGCCCTCTTCAACGTCCCCAGGGCTCCGTCTGCATGCACACTCCTTGGGGAGTCTCAGCCACCTGGGTTCTGGCCCCACCTCTGAGCTGGTGAACCTGGGTCTCCACCCAATGGCCAGGTGCCTTCTGCCGGACGCCTTCGCCTGCCTGTCCCACACTGGCTCCTCCTCCAAGGCTCCTTGACTGTTGGTGGCAGCACCATCTGACCTAGAGCTGGAGTCTTTCTTTTTCCTTGGGGAGGGGGCGTCCCTTGCCCTTAGTGCTGTTGATTTCTGCCAGTGGGCTGCTGCTGTCATTCCTGTCACCGCAGGTTCTGCATGGGCCTTGGCCAACATCCTCCTTTGCTGCTTGTTTTAGCTGTAAGGAAAGCCTCGATGTCTCAACCTGACCCTCAGGGTTCCTGGTGACTGTGGTCTCTCCTTGTCCACCCACTTCCACTCATACAACTGGCTTCCCCAGCTCTGGTGTAGGCCCTTCAAATTCATGGGCAGAGGTTGTAGACATGCATTGCCTTTTGCTGCGGTAAGATTTTGAGGCTTTGGGGTTACTGGGCAAATATACCCATCCCTGCCTGTCAGACTGTACCTAGGAATTTTGGAGAGCAAAGAAAATCCTTGTTTCTTTGTGGAAAAAGGGATTGGTATGGGCTGTGCTTGGGTTGAAGCTGCTTTTATGTGGTGGAGAATGCAGGCTTCCGCAATGCCCAACGTAGCCCACCCTGCATCCTGTTTCCCCTCAGCAGCCTTCCCTTCAGCTCCAGGCTACATGGAGCCCTCTGCTTGTTTTTAATTTACAAACTTATGTGATATTCACCAGATACCACCTTACACGTTAGCTCACTTGATTCTCATGACCACCCTGTGAGGTGGGTACTCTTATCCCATTTTACGGATGAAGAAACTGAGGCACAAGGTTAATATTTGGAGTTGCCCTCTGGCTCCAACATCTGTTCTGGTACCATGTGCTTTCCTCTTGGTCATGTCCCTTCTGTGCCTTCTTGAGCTGGCCCTTAACTCTCTTGTGTCCACATGCTTAGCCCCAAGCTGGGGCTCTAAGGGAGAGGCCCCTGGCAGCTGTTCTTCTCTTCCAGGATTGTGGCTGCACGGCTCAACGGTTCCCTTGATTTCTTCTCCTTGGAGACCCACACTGCCCTCAGCCCCTTGCAGTTTAGAGGTAAGAGGCCCTGGGGCGGGCAGGTGTTCACACTTGGTGGGATGGGCAGGGGCTGTCTGCCTATTGCTTTCTCAGAGATCCTTCACTTGGCCTTTTGTCCTCAGGGACCCCAGGGCGGGGCAGTTCCCCTGCCTCTCCAGTGTACAGCAGCAGCGACACAGTGGCCTGTCGCCTGACCCACACAGTGCCCTGTGCACACCAAAAACCCATCACAGCCCTGAAAGCCGCTGCTGGACGCTTGGTGACTGGGAGCCAAGACCACACACTGAGAGTGAGTATTGTCTCGTCTCTTGGGTGCTGGAGTGGCCCGGCACGGGGTGGGAGCCTGATGGATTCGTCAGGGAGAGGCTGGAGGAGTCCTGGTGAAGAACAGAGGGCATTTCCCGGCCAAAGTATAACAGGAAAATCCCAGAGACCAGAACCTGAGGCCCATCCCTGTCCCAGGTGTTCCGTCTGGAGGACTCGTGCTGCCTCTTCACCCTTCAGGGCCACTCAGGGGCCATCACAACTGTGTACATTGACCAGGTAAGGGGCCTGCAGGTGGGGTAGGGGGATATAGAGCCTGTGGCCCATGTTTGCTGACTCCTGGGAGCTGGTCCCCAGGGGCCTTCCAGGAAGCAGTCAGGGCACCCACTGGGGCACAGGGACACCATTGTTGACAGAGGTACTACACCATGGTGACCCCACTCCCCTGGCCTGTTTCCCCAGACCATGGTGCTGGCCAGTGGAGGACAAGATGGGGCCATCTGCCTGTGGGATGTACTGACTGGCAGCCGGGTCAGCCACGTGTTCGCTCACCGTGGGGATGTCACCTCCCTCACCTGTACCACCTCCTGCGTCATCAGCAGTGGCCTGGATGACCTCATCAGCATCTGGGACCGCAGCACAGGCATCAAGTTCTACTCCATTCAGCAGGTAGAGGGGGTAGGGAACATAGGATTCTTGGGATTTTAGGGAAGGACTCAGGACTGAGCTTGTCATGTCCTTGCCTCCAGGACCTGGGCTGTGGTGCAAGCTTGGGTGTCATCTCAGACAACCTGCTGGTGACCGGCGGCCAGGGCTGTGTCTCCTTTTGGGACCTAAACTACGGGGACCTGTTACAGACAGTCTACCTGGGGAAGAACAGTGAGGCCCAGCCTGCCCGCCAGATCCTGGTGCTGGACAACGCTGCCATTGTCTGCAACTTTGGCAGTGAGCTCAGCCTGGTGTATGTGCCCTCTGTGCTGGAGAAGCTGGACTGAGCGCGGGGCCTCCCCTGCCCAGGCAAGGAGGCTAGGGTGTTGTGTGGGGGCCAATGCACTGAACCTGGATTTGGGGGAAAGAGCCGAGTATCTTCCAGCCGCTGCCTCCTGACTGTAATAATATTAAATTTTTTTAAAAAAACCACAACTGTCAGGCACTTTGGGATCTACTTGTGTCTCTTGGAATTGTTTGTGCACACACACTGCCTGAACCCTCCTCAGAGCTGCTGAGGAAACATACAGTGTGGCACAGGGAGGATGAGCAAGCCAGAACTGCAGGGCCCTTAAAGAACTGTCCTGGTAGTGTGGCAGTTTGGTACCATCCTGTCATCCACAAAAGGTGCTAAGTTCCTGGCAGTGCTACTGGAGCTAAGGCAGCAATGAGCAGACTGAGTCACGGGCCACAGAACAGGGTGGTTTATTATTTCAATAGCAAAGAGCTGAAAAATGTCAGGTCCCATAAAGGAGCAGAACCTGACCCAGAGCCTGTAGTACATCTCCACCCCACAGGGGTGCGGGCTGGGCCAGGCAGGGCCAAAGGCAGGCAGCAGAAATGGGAGTAAGAGACTGTGCCCACTGAGAAGCTCTGCTGGGTGTGGGCAGATGGGCATGAGAAATGATGTAGTGTAAGGACCAGGTAGGTGAAACCTGTTCAGGTCTTGTTGAGTGTCCAGAGTGGATCCAGAAGGCTGAGGGGGTCGTCAGAGGGCTGGGTGGCCCGCAGCCCTTGCCCGTTATGGGCCTGCAGAAAGTTCTGCTTGCTCATCCGCTGTTTGCCCCGCAGGGAGCTGTCCAGGGAGAAGGCCTCTGGGGTCAAGGAGGCCAGCAGCTCCAGGGAGGAGGAGGGGGGCCCCGAGCTGGGGGCTTCAGGCACTGGCGGCTCCTCCTTAGGCTGGGGAGCCTCAGGTAGTGGGGAAGAAAGGGGGGGCGGGGAGGAAGATGGGATTGGGGTAGACTCTGGGAGGCTGGCTGGCGGGAGGCCTGGGGGCTCTGCAGGGCCTGGCAAGCTGGCAACCGGGGACTCCAACCCCCCAGGAGGCCGGATACTGAGCTTGGCAATGGTGGCCTGGATGGAGCTGATGGGCACATCCCCACCGAGGACCAGGTCCTGCGAGTCCTGAGGGAGGTGGTTCTGAGAAGACAGAGTGGGTGAGGAGAGGAAGTCCCAAGGTTATGGCTCTCCCAGCAGCTTCCAGGGAACCTTCCTCACCTTCTGGCTGATACTTGCACTGGCCAAGGGTTTGCATGGAGGGGGCACACCATGGCGCTGCAGGACCTGCTCCACGTGTCTCATCACTGCCTCATAGCAGAACCTGAGGTGCAACTGCACAGGTGCATTTGGCCAGGTCAGCTGGGCAGGGGCCCGTCACCCTGGGACAGTAAGGCCCATCCCAGCCCCATCTGCCCAGATCCTCACCTTCTCCTGCAGCATGTGCTTCCTCTGCTGCCGCATGCGCCGCACCAGCTGTGGCAGCTCAGGGATTCCGTTCCCAGCCTCCACCTCCTGCACAGCTGCATAGAGCAGTGCAAAGGCTCCCGTGCGGCCCACACCAGAGCTGTGCCAAGAAGGGGGTATGAGGCCGGGGTATGAGACTAGGCCAAGAGCCCATAGAGGAGAGACCCTCAGGCCCACCCTCTACCTGCAGTGCACAACGATGGGCGTGTGCAGCGGCCGCTGATGCAGGTAATGTGCGTGCACCTCTTGGATGAAGCGCAGCAAGTTGCTGGGGCTGTCGGGCAGGCCTCTGTGGGACAGGATGGGGCGCGGAAGAGCCTATGAGCCAGGCCTGACCTGAGGCTCTCATCCCTCCCAGCACCAAGGACTGGACAGCACCCCAGACCCCCAGCCACCATCCAGAGCAGTGGACGCACAACTCAGGCCAAGTGGGGAAGTGCAGGTGCACAAGAGAGCGCTTGAGGCTCTGGTCTCGGAACTGCAGGCTCAGCACGCGCTCCACATGGGTTTCGGTGCTGCGAACGCTGCTCAATGCCAGGCTCAGGGCACCGTGCACCATGGGCTGGCCCCTCTCGGTGGGGAAGTAGCGTGCCACTTTTTGCTGAGGGACAGACAAGCCAAGACAGAACTGGTTTTCCAGGATCCCCTGCCCTGCCGCCCCACACTGCCCTCGTGGACACCCACCCCCTCTTCTCACCTTCTCCATCTCAGCCTCAGAAACCAGCATGACAATGACCGACACTTTCTGCTCATGGACCATGAGCCAGAAGTCAGCAGCTGTGCCAGGCAGTGGGGCCTGGGTTGCCACTAGCGGGGGGCAGTATGGGGAGAGCCCCTCCACGCAGCTGGCATTGATGTAGTCATCCTTGCCTGAGCGCAGCACCACACGGTTACTGTCATAGGGCATGACATCCTGGTGCCGGTTCTTCAGTGAGTAGCAGCGGGCGATGGCGATGGAACGGCCTCGGGCATCATGTTCCTGCGCATCTTGCAGCTCTCGCCAGACAGTGTCCAGAGCCCCCACATCCCCCAGCTGGCCCCGAAAGGCCTCCAGCTCCTGCTGCAACTGCCGCAGCCTCTCAGGATGCTCATAGGGGTCCCGCTCGATCAGCCGCAGGGCCTGCGGCCGACGGCCCTCAGCTGCGTCCACCTTGGTGGGCTGCAGCAGGGGCTGCCCACCCCCAGGAGGCTGAGTGCCACCATGCTGGCTCTCTGGGCTGGAGGAGAGCAGGTCTGCAGCTGCGGCGCCTCGGCGCAGGCAAGGGGGTGGTTCTGCTGCTGGGGGACGAGGGGGTACTGGACCAGGCCCTGGAGATGGGGCAGGTGAAGGCACCAGGTGGGGACTAGGGGTGGACTGGCCAGCAGACGAGGGCCCTCGAATGGTAAGAGGGCTGCTTGGGGGCCCATGGGTCTGGTAGAAGGGGCAGGACCATATGCCAGGGGGGGATGGGGAGGCTGAGGGGGCCCAGGGCTGGGGAAAGGCAGGGCCCCCGAGTGGGCTGGCAGAGGGTCTTGAGCGGGACCTGGGTAGAGCTGGGTGTGTAGGGGGGGTGGCGGCTGCCCCAGGACCCCAGGCTGAGGGGCATAGGGGTAGGGGGACTGGGGGGGTAGGAGTCCTGGGGCCTGGGGTGGGAAGAGATGTGGATGCTGGAGTGGAAGGGGCTGTTGTGGGGGCTGAGGCCCAAACGCTCGTGAAGGATGGGGCTGGGGCTGGGGCTGGGGCCCAATCCTCGGGGCTGGAAAACCTGCAGGGATCCCAGGAGAGAAGTGGTGCTGGGCTGGGATGGGTTGCTTGGCTCCTGCGGGGTAGGTGTAAGGCGTGGGCAGTGGCTGTGGTGGGGGCACAGGGAAGCAGGGCTGGGGAGGAGCAGGGGTGGGGTTTGGCCGTGGGGCTGTGTGGCTGGGGATGGGTGCCTGGATGCTATCTACTGTGGTGGTGGCTGGCCGAACCGCCATGGCCAACTCGGGGCCTGAGAATTGAGGAGGTGGGGCCGAGGGGAGACCTGCAACTGGTGGGGCCGGCCCTACCCCCACATAGGGACTGCTCACCACGCCATGCTGTGGGGAGGATCGGGGCACAAGGCCCAGCTCCGGTGTATAGGCAGGGGCTGGGTAGAGGGCAGGCCCAGGTGCTACGGGCATTGCAGGGGGCCCTGGGGCCCTGGGCTGTATCAGCTGGGTGGGGCCCGAGTAGGTACCAGGGGGCAAGGGGCCTGAGAGATAGTGGGGTCCTGGGCCTGTGGAGCTGGGGAAGGGGCTGGGAGGAAAGTGGAGTGCGGTGGCAGTTCCCAGGAAGGTGTCGGGCAGTCGTGGGCCAGCCACCATGTCAGGGGGGAGGCTGCGCAGCTCCTCAGGGGGGTCTCCTGCTTCCACTGCCTCACTGTCCTCCCTGCGGGGCAGCAGCGGCTTTGGGGCTGTGGGCCGTGGCGGCGGCTTCTTCTTCAGCTCCCTGTGGGACAGGCAGGGAAAAAGTGGGGCCAGGCTCCCATCACCCCAGCTTGTCTGGACCCAACTGCACCACAGCCCCAGGGCCACACAAACCTGTCCAGGAGCTGTTGGCGGGCAGCCTCGCGGGCCTGGCAGGTGGACTGCGTGCGCTCCAGCAGAGCAGCCACCTTGCTCTCCAGGTCTGCATAGAAGTCCCTGCCCTCCTGCGACTTCTTCATCAGGTCCTCATAGGCTTCATAGGAGGCCACCAGGGTCTGCAGTGTGGAGTTCCACCTGGTGGGCAGAAGGGCCAGCTCCAGGTGAACCACGGGGGTGGGCTCCAGGCGGCTCCGGAAAAGAGGAGAGGACTGGGCACTGACTTTTGGTCCAGGTCGCTGAGTACCCGCCGCACAGCCGCGTACTGCACGTTGGCCTCTGTCAGTGCACGGAGGACACGGTCCTGGGCGGCCAGGTTCTGCTCCAGGTACACCTTCAGCTGGTCATACTTTTTCAGCTGCTCCTCGAACAGCTTCTGAGGGAGGGGTGGGGGCCGGGCACGGACACTCAGGGCCTCGACTCCTAAGGGTGGGGCCCAGAGCCCCTCCACCCTGCTCACCCAGCCCACCTTCATCTCTGAGTGGTCTGTGGTGACCAGTGAGGCAGTGATGTCATCTTTCTGGATAAGCTCACGTAGCTGCTGCTCCAGGGACACGCGCTGGTCCCGCATCTCCTGCACCTTGGCCAGGATGCGCTTTAGGTTCTGCAGCACGGCCTTGTCCTCTGTGGGCAGCAGTGGTCAGTGAGGCCAGAGAAACCCCCAGCTCGAGTCTCCCAATGGGGTCTGGTGGGGCTCACCTGAGGTGAGGGCCGGTGTGGGCAGGGCAGCCCGGACCTGGTCAAGCGGCCCGCTGAGCAGGCGCAGGTTGCCGACGTGCAGGTTCATGGCACGGTGCAGCTCACTGTTGGTGAAGGAGGCCTTCTCGTGGACTTCCATGTACTTGGCCCATTCTCGCCTCACCTCTGCCAGCTCAGCCTTGGAGGGGGCGGAGATGGCCCCCACCTGGCCCACCACCTCCTGAAACTTCTGCTCTAGCAGCTCATCCTCCTCCAGCAGGTCTCTGATGTCCTTCAGGGAAGCCTCCACATCCGTGAACACACCTGACAGCACTGGGGGTGTGGATTGTAGAGGCAGCCCCTGAGGCAGGCTAACCGGGCACCCATGGGCCCCTCCCCCAAGAGACAGAACCACCCCCTCAGGTCAGGGCTTGAGTGAGGCCCAGCACACAGTGAGCAGGGTGCATGAGGTATGCTGATCCAGAGGGGTGGGTGTGGATGCCCAAGCCAGGGCCTAGAGGGGTGCAGCCTCCATCCTCGCTGACCAGGGACACAGAGGTGGCCACAGCAGATGACCTCCCACTCCCTTTCACTTGCTTGCTCTGCCCCTTACTCACCTTGCATGGACTGGACAAGGTTCCTGACGGTGTCGGGCCGGACACTGAGGGCTGCGCACTTCTCCATGAGCTGGGGTGGGATGTGGCTGTAGGCATCAAGGTTGTCCACCGTCTCGGGATCCAACTGCATTGAATCCATGAACTGGCTGTGGGGAGCAACAGGGCCAGGTGGGTGCTGGGTGCTCATTCCAACTCTGACCATGTCAAAGGAGCCGCTAGGGCGAGCCCCACCACTTAATCTGAGGTCTCAGCAGAGAGCAAATTGTGACCTCTGACCCCCACTACCAGGTCTGGCCTGGTCTCACAGAATATGCCCAGGGCACTGCTGGAAACAGTGGAACAGAAGGCACCTCCTCCTCCCAAGACATGACTCCTGCCTTACACACTAGCCCCACCACCCTGGGCGGGAAGGCACCATTGGGAAACCTGTTTGCAATGGACATTTCATTCCTCTCCCAGCATAGGCAGCCCTAGGGCCCTCAGAGGCCCGGGAAGTGCTGCCTGCCTCTGCCTCCCGGCCCAAGTCCCACACTCACTCCAGGACCTCATTCTTGTCCTCAATCTTGGCCATCATCTCCCGGAGCAGCTTGGCCTTCTCCTCACTGCAGAAGCGACAGAGCATTTGCCGAAGACCCACATCTCAAGACACCCCACCTCCCTCTGTGCCACCCTCCACCCACCTGTACAGTGACGAGGCCTCGTGGGCAGCCATGGGTACCAGTTTGGCGAAGATGTCAGGGCCTGTAACAGCTGGGTCTGTGGGGTTCACTGGCAAGGGCTTCACCAAGGGGGCTCCTGGGGGGATGGGAATTGTGGAGATCAGGCCCACGCAGAGTCCTTGAGGCAGGCTCCTGTGTCCTGTCCCCACCCCACCGTCACCTCTGCCCCCACCTCTCAGCTCCCCGACCTTTTACAGGCTGGAGGGTGTCCAATGCTGGGACAGCCTCATGGTAGATGAAGTCGTTGTCCTTCTTGGCAGAACTGTACCTGGGGGTCACGAGCAGGGGGAGTGGGCAGTCACGGGGTGTCAGTGGGGATCCAGAACCTACTTCCCATGTGGGACACTGCTCTCTGGCACTGGAGTCTTCCTCCCAAAGATGCCAGCAGAGGGACAAGACCCTTCACAAAAAGAGGGAACCAGGGCCACCCCCACAGACTCACTTTCCCCCAATGACATCCATAGTGAAGCGAAGCGCGTCTTGCACAGTGTCAGGCTGGCCCTGTGGGGTTAGGGACGGGATGGGGCCTTAGCACCAACCAAGGCTGGCACCAGGACACCCCCTCAGTCCCACCGGGCTTGCTTCTATACCCTCAGGGGTCTGAGGGGCAGCCAGGCCTTCCTCAGCTTTACCTTGGCCAACTTGATGGCTTCATTGAGCTTGTCCAGGGCACTCTGGAAGTACGCAACCTGTGGAGGGTGGCAGGAAAGCCTGCTCTGTCCTCCTCTGCTTGGACCCCTCCTCCTGCCTCCCACCCGGCCCTGCCTGTCCATCAGATGACAAGCAGCTCAGGAGGCAGCAAGGCACCACTCCAGCCAACAGCAGCAAGGTGGTGCCACACCCTGCCCCAGCCACCTGCTCTGCAGGGAGCCTGCCCCACCTCCTCAGACCCCGAGGGACGAGGGCTGCACAGATGGGACAACACTTAAGACACCAGGCCTCCAGCAGGGTGGTGGCCAGGGTGAGACAGAGAAGGCCACCCCCCGATGTGTAAGGAGCGGGAGCACACCAGCATCTCACTGAAGGCTGCTATCGGTCCCCAGCCCCTCCTCACTACAGCTCACTCACCCGCTCCCCGAACTTCTGCTGCTCCTCGGCCTGCTTTCCCATGTGTAGCTGCGAAAGAAGAGACGCCATGACTTGCTTCCTCAGCTGTGGCCACTCAGCCCCGCCCTGCCCCACCCTGGGGCCCCAGGCCCTCACATGAGCCACGGCTGCGAAGTAGTAGATCTTCATCTGCACAAGCTTCTTCCAGTCCTTCTGGATCCGGCCCAGCAGTGAGGCAGTGTCAGGGTTCTCCAAGGCCCGGCATGCCTCCTTGTAGTAATCTACCACCTGAGAACAGGGTGGGTCCCAGTGAGTGGGGGCGGGTCAGCAGCAAAGCGAAGGCCTCCCCTCAGCCCCTTCCCTACCTGTGCACTGATGCGGGCCACCAGAAAGCTCTTCCTGTTGTCCAACATCGACTTCTCCAGGAGACACTCCTGAGCCTGGCCCTGGGGCGACACATGAGGTGTACTCCCTCGCTCACTCAAGGCCTCCCCCTTCCCCTTCCCCTGGGGCAGACTGAGGGATCCCTCTTCACTGCCCTCTCCCCCAGCTGCCCCCACTCCAAGCAGCACCACCGTGCTCCTGATTCAACAAAGCCAAGGCCCCTTGCTTGTCCCTCACTGCCATCGGCACATGGCCTGGTCCAGGATCCAGGCCCAACTGCCCCCTCCCCGGCCATCCCCTTCCCTGGATTCAACTCCACTCCAACCAGGGCGCCTCCTCACCAGCATGAGGTTGACGTTGAGAGTAAGGATCTGGCGGCTCATGTCGACGCTGTAGGCTTGAGGGAAGTGCTCCCGTAGGTAGGCGAAGGCGCCAGCTGCACACTGGAAGTGGGTACAGGAGACCTTCATGCCCTGGGAGGGAGTGGGAGAATGGCCTGTGTCCACTCCATGGGTCAGGATTCATCCATACTTGGGAGGCTGCCCCTCCCTGGTATGTCCACATGTTCCACTACTGCCCCTCTCCTCACCTCCTCAGACACCCGCTTGTCCATGGCCCCCAGCATGGAGTGCAGCGCTCCTGGGGAGGGAGGGGACAGTGTTAGGGGGCCTGGGGCTGCTCACACCCATGTGAAGGTGAGGCAGAGGGGGCACTGTTGTTATCCACAATCAAGACAACAGGGCTCTGAGAACCAGGGCAATGAGTCCAAGGACACCCAAGCTGGAGGGAACAGGGAAACTCAGAAGTTCTGCCCAGCCCTCAGTCTCCTGCTCTGCATTTGGCAGAGGATGGAAGGGCTCCTGTCCAAGGGGTCCAATCTTGAAGCTTCAGGGATGTTTGCACAGAACTCTGGGGCTCCCCAAGCTTCTCCCTTGAGTCAGGCTAAGGCTGACTAGCAGGGCAAGCTGATGCCAGCCTTGCTCTCCTCCTACCTGAAGCAGCCCAAAACCACAGTGGGGAGGGGCTGTCCAGTCAAAGAAGAAAGGCCCTCTCTCCCAGACAGAGTACACAGTGGCAACTCTGTGTGGCAGCCAGCCCAGTAGAGCCTCGCCCCAGCAGAGGCTCCCCACGGGCCCAGCCCAGAAAACAGTGGAGGAGCTGGTGGGGCTGTGGGGAAGTCAGTGGAGGGGTGGGAATCCTGGAGTCCTCCCTTTATCAGCCCACTGCCTTTGTGGCCATCTGAAGAGCTGAAAGCTAGGCTGGCAGGACTGGGGAGTAGGGCCATGGGGAAGGGATCAGGCAGCTCACCAAGGTTGTAGAGAATACAGGCCTGCTCGTACTTGATGTCCTCATGGGCCACAGACTTGCCTGAGAAGATCTCTGTCCTGCAGACATGGCACCCCAGTTATCTCCAGGGCAGGAGCTGGCCAGGGCCCTGAGATTAGGTAAGGGGACTAAACACCCCAGTGTGGGGATGTGGGGAGGCCTGGGGGGACCATATGAGGCCATTCCCCATCCTATGCAGCAAGGAGAAGGGGGAAGGGAGGGGAAGAGCACCCCCACCACCCAGACTCCCCCTGGGATCCTCCAGCCCTGCCTGCGGCTCTCACCAGGTGACAGGGACAGCGGCCTCCTGGCCCGAGCCCATGGGGACCCGACTCTGCAGGTAATGAAGCTGGCCGAGGTACTTGCGGAGGACACTACAGCCCTCAAAGTCTCGTGGGACACGGACAGCATTCTGGGGGGGCAGGATGGGAGAAGCAGGCCTGATGTCATATGGGGCAGTGGACAGGCAGGCCAGCTAACCCACAAATGCCAGGAAAATGCATCAGAGCTGGCCGACTGCACACGCCAAGGGATCCCAAAAAGTCCATGACTACACCTATAATCGTTCAACAAAACACTGCACAAGCCAGGCTGGCAGCTGGCTGACTGAATCCATCCCACATAGTTTTTCTTTTTTTTTTTTTTTTTTTAAAAAAACGGAGTCTGTCTCACTCTGTCACCCAGGCTAGAATGCAGTATTCACTGCAACCTCCCGGGTTCAAGCAATTCTCCTGTCTCAGCCTCCCAGTTAGCTGAGACTACAGGCACACGCCACCATGCCCGGCTAATTTTGTATTTTTAGTAGAGATGGGGTTTCCCCATTTTGGCCAGGCTGGTCTCGAACACCTGACCTTGTGATCTACCCGCCTCACTCAAAGTGCTGGGATTACAGGCATGAGCCACTGTGCCCAGCCCATCTCAAATATCTGAAAAGCAGTTTGCAACATGTTTTAAGTTCTTTACTGTACTTAACTTTTGGCCCACAGTTTTTTAAATTTAATAGAGACAGGGTTTTGCCATGTTGCCCAGGCTGTTCTCAAACTCCTGGGCTCAAGTGATCCTCCCACCTCTACCTCCCAAAGTGCTGGGATTAAAGGTGTGAGCTGCCACACTCAGCATGACCCACAGTTCTGTGTCTAAAAGTTTACAGTAACAGACATCCAGGAAAGCACATGCTTGGATATGACCACAAGGATATTTATCACAGCATTATTACCAGGGTCAAAAACTGGACTCCAGGTCAGGTGCAGTGGCTCACACGTGGTCCCAGCATTTTGGGAGGCCAAGGTGGGAGGATCGCTTGAGGCCAGAAGTTAGATACCAGTCTGGGCAATGTAGCAAGACCCTGTCTCAACAAAAAAGAATTTTAAAAATTATCTAGGCGTGATGGTGCCTTTGGTCCCGGCTCCTTGGGAGGCTGACGGGAAAAGATCAATTGAGCCTGGGAGGTTAAGGCTGCAGTGAGCTATGGCTGTGCCACTATTTTCCAGCCTGGGTGATGAAGCAAGACCCTGTCTCTCCAAAAAAAAAAAACAAAAAAAACAAACAAAAGGCAAAACTGGATACCCACCAAAATTCCCACTAAAGAGGACTGTTTTAAATTAATTATGTCAAGGCGCCTCACAAGAGAATATTCTGCAGCCATGAAAACTAAAGACAAGAATCTCTAGTTATTCATATGTTAAGAGGCCTATGGCATGCTATTGGGAAAAAAAAAGTAACAAATGGAATCATACAAATACTGATATCCAAATAGGTACACAGGCCAGGCAAGGTGGCTCACGCCTGTAATCCTAGCACTTTGGGAGGCCGAGGAGGATGGATCACCTGAGGTCAGGAGTTCGAGACCAGCCTGGCCAACATGGTGAAACCCCGTCTCTACTAAAAATACAAAAATTAGCTGGGCATGGTGGTGTGTGCCTGTAATCCCAGCTACTCGGGAGGCTGAGGCAGGAGAATCGTTTGAATCTGGGAGGCGGAGGTTGCAGTGAGCTGAGATCATGCCATTGCACTCCAGGCTGGGCAACAAGAGCAAAACTCCATCTCAAAAGAAAAAAACAAACCCACAAATAGGTATATAAACAAAAAGAAAATTCAGAAGACTGTATACCATAATGTTAACCCTGATTATCTCTGGATGACAGGATTTAAGTAATTTATCTTATTCTATATAAATAGATAGATATGGCTGGGCAAGGTAGCTCACGCCTATAATCCCAACACTTTGAGAGGCTGAGGCGGGTGTATCGCTTGAGCCCAGGAGTTCGAGACCAGCCTGGGCAATGTGATGAAACCCCGTATCTACTAAAAACACAAAAATCAGCCAGGAATGGTGGTGCACACCTGTAATTCCAGCTACTCAGGAGGCTGAGGCAGGAGAATCACTTGAATGCTGGGGGCAGAGGTTGCAGTGAGCTAAGGTTGCACCACCGCACTCCAGCCTGGGTGACAGAGTGAGACTCGGTCTCAAATAATAATAATAATAGATAGATAGATAGATATGTATACATCTGACAGAGACATGTATTTAATTCTTGATATTGTTTATGTATTCTTTATATTAAACATTTTCAATATTTATGATAAACAACAGAGCTATTCTTATTTTGGGGGGAAAACAACAAAAAAACAAATGAACCCTCTGCTTAAACAAACAGGAAAGCAAACAATACATCCTCCAAGGAGCAGGTGCACAGTGAGGGGGATGGCCTGACACCTGTCTGCCCTCAGCCCCCTGCAGAGAGGACCAGAGCCCCTCACTGGGACTTAGCCAGAAGAAATCCTCCAGGACACTCCACTCTGGGAGCTCGGCTCTGAGCTCCCAGCAGGGATGCTCTCAGAAGGGGTACATACACCCTGGGGACAGTGGAACAGAAGAGTCAGGCACCAGTCGTACTCTCTACACCACTTCCCAGCAGTGTCTTGGGAGACTCTGAAACTCAGTCTCTTCTTTAAACAGGGATGATAATCTCCCTGGTAGTGAGGCCTCTAGAATGCCCAGTGCAAGGATAAGGCATGTCACAGCTGCAGCTCACAGCATTAGGCCAGTGCTTCTCAAATCTAGTCATTCTTATCATACCCCTCCATCATGACCTCTGCCATATCCAAATACCACTTGTACTTAACATTTTTCTTTAAACAACCCATTTTTAAAATTAAGAGCCACATCCTAAGCAATAACAGCTCTAAAATAACAGGTGTGATGTGCTAGCCACACAGTTTTTTTCAATACTCACTAAAGTAGCACATATAAAAATATTGAAAAATCTTGGCCGGGCATGGTGGCTCATGCCTATAATCCCAGCACTTTGGGAGGCCAAGGTGGGAGGATCACTTGAGCCCAGGATTTTGAGACCAGCCTGGGGAACATGGCGAGACTCCACCTCTACAAAAAATACAAAAATTGGCTAGGTGCGGTGATGCATACCTGTAGTCCCAGCTACTCAGGACTACAGGCTTGGGAAGGGGGAGAAGTGATTGAGCCTGGGAGGTGGAGGCTGCAGTGAGCCATGATCATGCCACTGCACTTCAGCCTGGGAAACAGAGTGAGACCCTATCTCAAAAAATAAAAGGCCGGGCGTACTGGCTCACGCCTGTAATCCCAGCACTTTGGGAGGCCGAGGCAGGCGGATCATGAGGTCGAGAGATCAAGACCATCCTGGCTAACAAGCTGAAACCCTGTCTCTACTAAAAATACAAAAATTAGCCGGGCGTGGGGACGGGTGCCTGTAGTCCCAGCTACTTGGGAGGCTGAGGCAGAAGAATGGTGTGAACCCGGGAGGCGGAGCTTGCAGTGAGCCGAGATTGCGCCGCTGCACTCCAGCCTGGGCAACAGAGTGAGACTCCGTCTCAAAAAGTAAAATAAATAAAATAAAAAATAAGCCGGGTGCAGTGGCTCACACCTATAATCCCAGCACTTTGGGAGGCCAAGGCGGGCGGGTCACCTGAGGTTGGGAGTTTGAGACCAGTCTGGCCAACATGAAGAAACCCTGTCTCTACTAAAAATACAAAATAAAGCTGGGCGTGGTGGTGCGTGCCTGTAATCCCAGCTACTCGGGAGGCTGAGGCAGGAGAATCGCTTGAACCCTGGAGGCAGAGGTTGCAGTGAGCCCAGGTTGTGCCAATGCACTCCAGCCTGGACAAGAGGAGTGAAACTCTGTCTCAAAAATAAATAAATAATAAAATTTGTCTTGTACTTCCTAAAACCATCTTTGGGAAACAATGGAAGCAGTCTCCCCTCCAGATCCAAGAGATCACCTGCACCCTTTAATCCACCCAAGAATGCAGCCCCCTGTGGTTCTAGCCTGGTTTCTCAGACTCTTAGATGAGCTGCGCAGAGCCACACAGAGGAGTCTGAGAGAGAGCTTGATGCTGTGACGCCCCCACAGCATCCCCTGCACCTGTCAGTTTTACTCCCTGTAATCACAGAGCCAAGAATTTATTTCAGAGTTTAAAAAGGAAAGTCTTCCTAGAAACAACTATTCAAACCCTGGTTTTACAGATGAGGAAACTGAGGCTCAGATCAGGGAAAGAGGACTGCCTAAAGCTTCCAATAACTTTTTCACTGAAAGATTATTATCAGTGTCCTGTGTAAGAAAATTTGTTCTGGGGTTTCACAAGTTTAAGGAACAGTGATCTAGACTAGGCATGGTGACTCACGCCTGTAATCCCAGCATTTTCGGAGGCTGAGGCAGAGGACTGCTTGAGGCCAGTAGTTCAAGACCAGCCTGGGGAATATACGAGACTCCAATGTCTACAAAAAATACAAAAATTAGGCCGGGCGCGGTGGCTCACGCTTGTAATCCCAGCACTTTGGGAGGCCGAGGCGGGCGGATCACGAGGTCAGGAGATCGAGACCACGGTGAAACCCCGTCTCTACTAAAAATACAAAAAATTAGCCGGGCGTGGTGGCGGGCGCCTGTAGTCCCAGCTACTCGGAGAGGCTGAGGCAGGAGAATGCCGTGAACCCGGGAGGCGGAGCTTGCAGTGAGCCGAGATTGCGCCACTGCACTCCAGCCTGGGCGACAGAGCGAGACTCTGTCTCAAGAAAAAAAAAAAATACAAAAATTAGCCAGGCATGGTGGTGCATACTTGTAGTCCCAGGTACTTAGGAGGCTGAGGTAGGAGGATCGCTTGAATCCATGAGGCAGAGGTTGCAATGAGCCGAGACAGACTGCACTCCAGCCTGGGCGACAGAGTGAGACTCTGTCTTTAAAAACAAAAACAAAACAAAAAACAGTGATCTAGTCCAACTCCCACATTGCTGGGATAAATTAAACCAAGTCCCAGGAAGGGAAAGTGGCTACCCCAGATGGCCTTGTGTGAGCTTTTTTTGCGCTGGAAAAGCACAGGTCTGAAGGCTGCTGGCTCACAGCTCTCTCAGGGGCTGCTCTACCCAGCCCATTGCTCTGTGCAGGTTGCCTGCCTTATGCTTTGGAGGATATGTCTCAGAGGATGCTTTGGAGATTGGTGGTAATGCTCCTTCTAGGGTGTGTTGCGTCCTTGTGTGTAGCGCGTGCCTGTGTGCGCAAAATGATGGTTGTCCCAGGGGCTAAGATTATCTCACTGGTTTTCAATCTTTGTTCAAATAAACCCTTTTTAAAGATTCAATTTATGAGGAGGGTTCTGAGAAGACAGCATAAGAAGCTTGGTCTCCCCACCAAGACAAGCTGCACTGGCAGAATCTGACTTAACTCTGGAGTCTATTAAAGGCTTGCAACTTATAGGCGAAGGCTTTGACAGTACAGTTCATTGCCATTAATTTTGGTCAATTTCAGCCCCTACCATAGTAGCAGCCACCCATCCCCCACCCCCAGCACCTGGGAGGTAGCTGTGCACCAGTTCCAGGAGCAGCTTGTGGGAGCCAGCATGGACAAAAAGGACTCTGTCCTCCAAATACAGGAGATCTTGCTGATTGCTGCTTCTGAACACAGAGGTACAGAGAAAGAGGCAGCTCCTCCACTATTGCACTTCCCTCCATGGCTGTAAGTTTCTTCACCTCTAGCTGAAGTAACTTCCAAGGGATCTAAAGCCCTGGCATCTTTTCCCTTCTCCTTCATTTTTCTCTTTTTCCTCCTTTGGGAGGCAGACACTGAAGAATAAGATGTACAAAAGCAACCACATATATAGGGGAAATGAGAAAATCACTGCACATGTGCAGGGAATGGTACAGGCTCAGAAAAGACCTGTGAAGACCTTAAATTTACAAGGCCGGGTGCTGCGGCTCACCTCTTTAATCCCAACACTTTGGGAGGCTGGGGCCAGAAGATCACTTGAGCCCAGGAGTTTGAGACCAGCCTGGGCAACACAGGGGGACCCCATCTCTACAAAAAATTTAAAAATTGGCTGGATACCGTGGTGTGCACTTGTAGTCCCAGCTACTTGGGGGCTGAGGTGGGAGGATGGTTTGAACTGGGGAGACGGAGGCTGCAGTGAGCCGTGATTGTGCCACTGCACTCCTGCCTGGACGACAGAGTGAGACCCTGTCTCGGGAAAAAAAAAAAAAAACTTTGGTAAGTTTACATTTCAGGCTGATTCTTGGCACAGGGGTAGCCTACAACAATCAAAAACACAAAAAACCAGCAAATCCCGGGGAAGGGGGAGAATCTGATATCCAGAGATATGACATCATTTGATTCTTTTTTAATTTCCTTCAAGAATTTTTTATTTGCATTCCTAACTTGGTGATCTGGTGCAAGAGGCCTAGCTTTTGGCCTATCTCAGCTTTTCACGTGCCTTCCTTACTAAGTGTAATAATTTCTAGCTTTTCTTTTTTGAGACAGAGTCTCACTCTGTCGCCCAGGCTGGATGCAGTGGTGCGATCTTGGCTCACTGCGACCTCTGCCTCCCGGGTTCAAGTAATTCTCCTGCCTCAGCCTCCCTAGTAGCTGGGATTACAGGCATGCGCTGCTACCATGCCCGACTAATTTTTGTATTTTTCGTAGAGAGGGGGTTTCGCCATGTTGGCCAGGCTGGTCTTGAACTCCTGATTTCAAGTGATCCACCTGCCTCAGCCTCCCAAAGTGATAGCATTACAGGCGTGAGCCACTGCACCTGGTCTTGTACTAATTTTGAATAACTGACATAGAAAATATCTTCACCAGGCCGGGCGCGGTGGCTCACACCTGTAATCCCAGCACTTTGGGAGGCGGAGACGGGTGGATTACCTGAGGTCAGGAGGTCGAGACCAGCCTGGCCAACATGTTGAAACCCCGTCTCTACTAAAAATACAAAAAATTAGCCGGGCATGGTGGTGGGCGCCTGTAGTCCCAGCTACTTAGGAGGCTGAGACAGGAGAATCACTTGAACCTGGGAGGTGGAGGTTGCAGTGAACTGAGATCGCACCATTGCACTCCAGCCTGGGTGACAGAGTGAGATTAGGTCTCCGAAAAAGAAAAAAAGAAAATATCTTCACTCACTAGACTAAATGAAAATGTATCCAAAAATTTACTGATGGGTAGTATACTGACAATAGTTGCTAACACTGCTGGGTTATTGCAAGGATTGCTATGTGGTCCATGATAGGCAAGAAAACACTAATAGCTACTGATTTCTATGGCATGTTTCTACATCACTGGTACTCAAGCTCAGCCATGCCGGTGCAGACTCTCAGACTTCTAACAAAAACTTAAGGGGAAACACGTTGTTATCCAATAGTACATACAATAATCAGGAAAAAAATACAACATACCTCATTTTATTGCACTTCGCAGGAGCTGCGTTTTTTACAGACTGAAGGTTTGTGACAATTCTGCATCACACAGGCCTGTCGGCACCATTTTTGCAGCAGCATGCGCTCATTTCATGACTCTGTGTCACATTTTAGTAATTCTCACAATATTTCAAACTGTTTTTTATTATATATCTGTTATGGTGATCTGTGATTGGTGATCTTTGATATTATTATTGTAATTGTTTTTGGTGCCATGAATTGCACCCATGGAAGACGGCAGACTTATAAATGTTCCGTGTGTTCTCACTGCTTCACTGGCTGGCCTTTTCCTGTCTCTCTCCCTCTCCTCAGGCCTCCCTATTCCCTGAGACACAATAATATTGAAATTAGGCCAATTAATAACCTTACAATGGCCTCTTAAGTGTTTAAGTGAAAGGAAGAGTCACACATCTTTCACTTTTTTTGTTTTGTTTTGTTTTCTAAACAGTCAGGATCTCACTCTATCACTCAGGCTGGAGTACAGTGGTATGAACATGGTTGGTTCACTGCAGTCCCAACCTCCTGGGCTCAAGTGATCTTCCCTCCTCAGCCTCCTGCGTAGCTGGGGACACAGGTGTGTACCATCATGCCTGGTAAATTTTTTTTGTTTTCTGTAGAGACAGGGTCTCGCTATGTTGAGGCTGGTCTCAAACTGCTGGGCCTGAACTCCAGGAGGAACCGATCCTCCTGCCTTGGCCTCCCAAAGTGCTGGGATCATAGGCATGAGTCACACGTCCAGCTGTCTTTCACTTTACATCAAAAGCTAGAAATGGGCCGGGTGGTTTCTTTTTTGTTCTTTTTGAGATGGAGTCTCGCTCTGTCACCCAGGCTGGAGTGTAGTCGCATGATCTCAGCTCACTGCAACCTCCACCTCCTGAGTTGAAGCAATTATCCTGCTTCAGACTCCTGAGTAGCTGGAACTACAGGCACATGACACCACACCCACCTAATTTTTGTATTTTTAGTAGAGATGGAGTTTCACCATGTTGGCCAGGTTGGTCTCAAACTCCTGACCTCAAATCATCTGCCCATCTCGGCCTCCCAAAGTGGTGGGATTACAGGCGTTGAGCCACCGCGCCCGGCCTAGGCAGTTTCTTTATCTCCCTATCAAACCAATCCTGCCTACCCATGCATAAAAAGACAATACTATCCTCCTCCTACCTGTCTGAGCAACTCCAGCTTCTTCAGTTCTTCATTGTAGGCTTCTGGGTTCTCTCCATAATTCTTCAGGACAAACTATACAGAGAGAAGAACATAAGCCAGTGGCAGACAAGACCCCCGCCTTGCCCTCTGAGTCCTGGGCAAGCACCAACCAGGGCTCAGGATTAAGTGCAGACCTACAACCATAAGCGTGTCTCCTGGACCACCAGGAGCTTCACCTCCTGAACAGGCAGCACCAAAATGCTGACCACGAGAGCCCTGACCCTCCACCAACACTCTGGCAGGTCCTCCTAATGCTGCAGCCTCTCTACAAAGTCCAGGAGTCTGCCAGCTCAGGAAGCCAAGGAACTCAGCTGACTGAAATGGGGTCCTAATAAGGATTCCAGAAAGGGTCACAAACTCAAGCCTCTCTAGAAGATTGGGCCCTGCTGTGTTTTCGGGTGACAACCATAACCCTAAGCTGATAGCAAGTGCAGGCAAGAGGCACCAAACAAGAGTGGGAACAGAAAGCCTCTCTCACCAACCCATCCTCCTGGCCTGGGAAAAGATAGCATAGAAATATGTGATCTGCAGTGTCCTCATCTGTGAGGAAAGACCTGCATCTGTGTGAGGAGAATGGCCCAGGTGGGAGAAGGTGAGAAGGAGAGGTCACTACCCACATCAGAGAGAGCACCAGAGTGCCTGTCCACAGTGGCACTCACAACCTCCAGAGCAGACTGTCTTGGACAGTGAGCATACACACCCACCTGGAGGCACAGGCTCAGCCCAAAGGGCCCCCTGTTCAACTCAGATCACCAGACTAAGGCAACTGCAACTGTCCCTGTTGCAGTACTTGCTGCTGGTGTCTTGGCTAGCAATCTTGGAGGCCAGATCCACTCACGCCACAAACACTAAGAGCACTGATACCCACCTCACAGGGCTCCTTAAGGCTACGACCAAGGTTTGCAAGGTAGAGAGAGAGGTGGCTGAGAAACGCCGAGATGAGGCAGCCTGCTCTGTCTGGGAGCACACTCACTCACACCATGTGTGTGGCCCACTCATCTTTCCTGGGGTCCCTTCCCAGGACCCAGGATGCATGGCTAAGGAATCAGCCACATGGGAACCAGGAAGCCTGTGTGACAGCTTCTGTCTGCCTGGTGAGCAAAGGGAGAAGAGGAACAGATGGCAGGGAGGCGACAGCTGAGCTAATTACAGCACCAAGCAACCCTTTCCCAAACCTCTGAGTCTAACCCGGTTCTCCTGTTGGTTTCAGCTCCTGAAAGTCCCTGTGTCCATAAGCTCTTTTCTCTCTCCCCATGCCACCTCTGTCCTGGACAACCCACCTCTTCAAATCCGTCCCTTACCAAGTGGCCAGAATTGTTATTTCTAACACAACTCTGAGGTCACTTCTAGCTTTAAATCCTTCTGAAACACACACACACCCTTAGGGAGAAGATAGAGCAAAACATGCTTATCTCAGGACAGTGAGATGATAGGAAATGATGTATAATCTAAAAAGAATGTGTGCAGTAGCATCCCAAAGCCTCTAGGACCAAATCTAATCTTGGCACAGAGTTTATGACCCTGCACAACCTGTTCCTGGCCGGGGGAGGTGGCTCAAGTGTGTAATCCTAACACTTTGGGTGGCTGAGGTGGGAGGATCACTTGAGGTCAGGAATTAGAGATCAGCCTGGGCAACAGAGCAAGACCCGTCTCTACAAAAATAAACAAGCTGCTCTCCACAACCTTCAAGGATTGTCCTCTGGCACCTCCCAGGGACAACCAGCCAACAGTACTTGGGAATTACTGCTCTCAGGTATCAATGCTTATCTACATTGTCCCTACTTTCTCTACTAAGACTCAGCCGAAATGTCACTTCCTTGAATATTAGCTGCTCTTCCGTTCACATTCCAAACATGCCTCCATCATACTGTGTGCTGACGGCAGGGTCATGACAGTACCCTAAACTCAAACAATAAGCATTAAGGAATGGTAGGGGCCTTATCAGATGTGTTGTATACTCAGCAAATGATTGCTCTTACAGGAAATGCAGAGGACAGATGAACACGAAAAGGAAACACTCAGAAAAATTCAGAAAATGGGGCAACAATGAACCCACTCTCTTCAAAAAATTAATGTCATGCAAAAGGAGGAGGTTGAGCAGTGGACTGTTCTAGATTAAAAATGATTAAACAGGTTGGACATGGTAGCTCAAGCCTGTAATCCCAGCACTTTGGGTGGCTGAGGTCAGAGGACTGTTGAGCCCAGGAGTTCCAGAGCAGCCTGGGCAACATAATGAGACCCTATCTCTACAAATTAAAAAAAAAAAAAAAAAAAAAAAAAAAAAATTAGCTGGGTATGGTGGCCCATGCCTGTAGTCCCAGCTACTCAAGAGGGAGAGGTAGGAGAATCAGCCTGAGAGGTTGAGGCTATGGTGAGCTGTGTGCACACTCCAGCCTGTTTCCAAATAAATAAATAAATAAATAATTAAAGGGACAGAACACAACTAAATGCAATATGAGAATCCCAACTAGATCTGAGTCTGCAAAAAAAAAGAAAAGTCATAAAAGATAGGGGAAAATTATTGCAGATTTTCTTAGGTATGATAATAATATTGTGATTGTGCAGAATGTCCTCACTCTTAGGAAATACATGCTGAGATATGTCCAGGAAAAGTGATGTCCAAAACTTACTTTCAAAGGGCTTGTGGGATCTCTATCTCTTCTATCTATCTATTTAATCTATCTATCTATCTATCTAGCTAGCTAGCTATCTGGAGAGAAAACAAATAAGGTGAAATACATCCATCAAATCTATCTATCTATCTATCTATCTATCTATCTATCTATCTATCTATCTATCTATCTATCTATCGAGAAAACAAAAAAGGTGAAATACATCCATCAAATCTATCTATCTATCTATCTATCTATCTATCTATCTATCTATCTATCTATCTGGAGAGAAAACAAATAAGGTGAAATACATCCATCAAAACTAGATAGCCGGGCACGGTGGCTTACGCCTGTAATCCCAACACTTTGGGAGGCCAAGGCAGGTGGATCACTTGAGGTCAGGAGTTCGAGACCAGCCTGACCAACATGGTGAAACCCTATCTCAACTAAAAACACAAAAATTAGCCAGGCATGATGGTGGGCACCTGTAATCCCAGCTTCTCGGGAGGCTGAGACAGGAGAATCGCTTGAACTCGGGAGGGGGAGGTTGCAGTGAGCTGAGATTGCACCACTGCACTCCAGCCTTGGCCACAGATCAAGAATCCATCTTAAAAAAACAAAACAAACAAAACAAAAAAACAAACAAAAACTAGGTAACGCACTGGGTGCAGTGGTTCACACCTGTACTTCCAGCATTTTGGGAGGCTAAGGCCAGAGGATCACTTGACCCCAGGAGTTCAAGGCCAGACTGGGCAACATAACAATAAATCCCATCTCTACAAAAATTAAAAAATGAATCAGCCAGGCGCAATGCACACCTGTGGTCTCAGCTACTCCAGAGGCTGAGGCAGGAGGATCACTTGAGCCTAGCAGTTCAAGTCCAGCCTAGGCCACATAGAGTAAATCCCGTCTCTAAAAACAAAACAAAACAAAACAAAAAACTAGATAGTGAGAATTTGGGTGAGTACTGAATTATTCTTCCAATTTTTCTATATGTTTGAAATTTGGAAAACAAATGTCTTAAGAGTTGCTGAAGAGCTAAATGGTACCTGAATACCACTTTCCCCTATCAGTGGTTTTCATTTAGCCTTTTGTGGGTCCTTTGAGAATATGATAAAAGCCATGAAATAAATCCCCCTAGAAATTTTCAACTATGCACAAACATAAGGATTTACCAAGAACTTTAGGGAGCTGACAGTCATTTAACAATCCTCGGGCCGGGCGTGGTGGCTCACGCCTGTAATCCCAGCACTTTGGGAGGCTGAGGCGGGTGGATCACAAGGTCAGGAGTTCGAGACCAGCCTGGCTAACATGGCGAAACCCCGTCTCTACTAAAAATGCAAAAATTAGCCAGGCGTGGTGGCTCATGCCTATAATCCCAGCTACTTGGGAGGCTGAGGCAGGAGAATCGCTTCAACCCGGGAGGCGGAGGTTGTGGTGAGCCGAAGTTGCACCACTGCACTCCAGTCTGGGAAACAAGAGCGAAACTCTGTCTCAAAAAAAAAAAAAAAAAAACAATCCTCACTCTGATCTATCCAACTCCACCCCCTCTCCACTCCCTCCCTCAAAAACAATGATGACAACAACAACAAAAACGCAACTATAAAAAGTGGCCTTGGGTTGGGCATGATGGCTCATGACTATAATCTCAGCACTTTGGTAGGTTGGGGTGAGAGGATCACTTGAGGCTAGGAGTTCCAGACCAGCCTGGGCAATATGGTGAGACCCCCATCTCTACGAAAAAAAATTTAAAAATTAGCCAGGAGTGGTGGTGCATGCCTGTGGTCTCAGCTAGTTGGGAGGCTGAGGCAGGACTGCTTAAGCTCAGGAGTTTGAAGCTGCAGTGAGCTATGATGGCACCACCTCACTTCAGCTGGGGTGTCACAGTGAGACCCTGTCCATATTAAAAAATAAAAATATGCCAGGCACAGTGGCTCATGCCTGTAATCCCAGCATTTTGGGAGGCCGAGGTGGGCAGATCATTTGAGCCCAGGAGTTCAAGACAAGCCTGGGCAACATGGCGAAACCCCATTTCTACAAAAAGCACAAAAATTAGCCAGGTGTGGTGGTGTGCACCTATACTCTTGGCCAGTTGGGAGGTTGAGGTGAGAGGACTGCTTGACACCAGGAGTTCAAGGTTGCAGTGAACCATGATTGTGCCACTGCACTCCAGCCTGGGTGACACCGTCTCAAAAATAATTAATTAACTAAAATATTTTTTTAAATGTGGCCTAAGCTATGAGGTAAAACTTGACTATATGAGAGAATGTTCTGTGGTTAACTCCTTTGCAGTAAGAGGTTTTGCCCACCATTAGGTTAGAGAAAACGAGTAAAAGTGTAGCTGAGAGGTCTCGTGGGATAGAGGCCAAAGGAATCAGACGGACAGGAGACTCCTATGTCCTAGAAACAAGGCTTCCCGTGATATCACTAGGAACATCTGACCCTGCTGTTCACACAATGGTGATGGAAGGATGCTGCTCCCACCCCTAGCAAATCATGCCTAGAGGTCACATTCTGTCTGAATCTCATCTTGGTCCTCCTGTAAGATCAGCAGCAGATGCTTACTGAGAACCTACCACAGGTCAGGCACTGTGCTGAGTGCCTAGTAATCACTCTGTCCTTACAACAACCCTAAGAGGTAGACACTATTATCATCACCACTTTATAGATGAGGAAATGAGGAAACTGAGGCAAAGAGTTAGGGTATTCACCAAGGTCACGGCGCTAATAACTGATGGGGATATGATTGAAACCCAGGCATTTGGGCTCCAGAGCCCATGTTCTTTCCATATTAGACCATTCCATTTCTATTTAAATTGTTTTTATTTTTTATTGTTTTGTTTTATTTTATATTCGAGACAAGGTCTTGTTCTGTTGCCCAGGCTGGAGTTACAGTGGTACTGCAACCATAGCTCACTGCAGTCTCAAACTTCTGGGTCCAAGTAATTCTCCTGCCTCAGCCTTCCAAGCAGCCGGAACTACAGGCAAATGCCACGATACTCAGCTAATTTTCTGTAGAGGTAGTGTCTTGCTATATTGCCCAAGCTGCTCTGGAACTTCTAGCCTCAAGCAATCCTTCTGCCTCAGACTCCCAAAGTGTTGGGATTACAGACATGAGCCATTACGTCCAAACTTTTTTTTTATTTTATAGAGACGGGGTCTCACTATGTTGCCCAGTCTGGTCTCAAACTCCTGGGCTCGAGCAGTCAACACACAACAGCCTCCCAAAGCATTTCTATTTTTTAAAAGTATGGTTCTTACAAACAACTCTGAAAAACAGGCACAGAAAATGAATCCCTGGCCACACAGTGAGTCAGTGGAGCAGCCAGGATATTTATGTTATTATTATTATTTGCAGCCTGTTAGAAGCAAAAAGGATATTTTTAAAACCCTAATAAAATCCTCTGTGACTGCTGATCACTCCTCCACTAAAAAAGAAGAAAGAGGCTGGGTGAAGTTCCTGGAGTAAGGGACAGAGACCTTGTCCCCATTTCGCTATGGTCTGGGACTCTGCAGAACTCGGAATAGTCTAGCGAGAAGTATGAAGCTCCAATGGAGCTTGAGAAGGCAGGCCCAGCAGCAGACCAGGAGAAAGAACCAGAGGCCCTGACAGGAACCCAGTACCTACACAACTAACAAGAAGAAGACCAGAGAACCTCCAAAAACAGCCAGGCTTTGGAATAGCTGGGGATCCTTTTCTGAAGGAGTAAGAGAAGACCCGTGGAGAGCTCTCAGTGAGGGCACATCCAGGGATCACAGCCACTGAGGGGAAAAAGAAAAGAAAGGAGTTACCAGATTACAAGTGGGAAACAGTGCCCCTGAGTTGCTGTGAAATCTGGGCTTGGTTTTCTGTTTTTTTGTTTTTTTTTTTAGAAATGGTCTTGCTCTGTCAGGCAGGCTGGAGTGCAGTGGTACTATCATCGCTCAATGAAGCTTCAAACTCCAAGTGATCCTCCCACCTCAGCCTCTTGTGCAGCTAGGACTACAGCTGTGTGCCACCATGCCCAGCTATTTTTTTTCTGAGACGGAGTCTCGCTCTGTTACCCAGGCTGGAGTGCAATGGCGCGATCTCGTCTTACTGCAACCTCCACCTCCTGGGTTCAAGCAATTCTCCTGCCTAAGCCTCCCAAGTAGCTGGGACTATAGGTGCATGCCGCCATATGCGGCTAATTTTTGTATTTTTAGTAGAGTTGGGGTTTTGCCATGTTGGCTAGGCTGGTCTCGAACTCTTTTTTTTTTTTTTCCCTGAGACGGAGTCTCAGTCCCCCAGGCTGGAGTGCAGTGATGCGATCTCGGCTCACCGCAAGCTCCACCTCCTGGGTTCACGCCATTCTCCTGCCTCAGCCTCCTGAGCATCTGGGACTACAGGCGCCCACCACCACGCCTGGCTAATTGTTTGTATTTTTAGTGGAGATGGGGATTCACCATGTTAGCCAGGATGGTCTTTATCTCCTGATCTCGTGATCCGCCCACCTCGGCCTCCCAAAGTGCTGGGATTACAGGCATGAGCCACCACGCCCCGCCCTGGTCCCGAACCCTTGACTTCGTGATCCACAAGCCTTGGCCTCCCAAAGTGCTGGGATTACAGGCGTGAGCCACCGTGCCTGGCCCCAGATAATTTTTATTTTTATTTTGTAGAGACAGGGGTCTTGCTATGGTGCCCAGGCTGGTTTGAACTCCTGGCCTCAAGCTATCCTCCCACCTCGGCCTCCCAAAGTGCTGGGATTACAGGCGTGAGCCACCGTGCCTGGCCCCAGATAATTTTTATTTTTATTTTGTAGAGACAGGGGTCTTGCTATGGTGCCCAGGCTGGTTTGAACTCCTGGCCTCAAGCTATCCTCCCACCTCGGCATCCCAAAGCACTGGGATTACAGGCGTGAGTCACCATGCCCAGCCTAGGCTTGGCTTTTTTCTTTTTTTCTTTTTTTTTTTTTTTTTTTGAGACGGAGTCTCGCTCTGTCGCCCAGGCTGGAGTGCAGTGGCGCAATCTCGGCTCACTGCAAGCTCTGCCTCCCAGGTTCACGCCATTCTCCTGCCTCAGCCTCTCCGAGTAGCTGGGACCACAGGCGCCCGCCACCACGCCCGGCTAATTTTTTGTATTTTTTAGTAGAGACGGGGTTTCACCGTGGTCTCAATCTCCTGACCTCGTGATCCGCCCGCCTCGGCCTCCCAAAGTGCTGGGATTACAAGCGTGAGCCACCGCGCCCGGCCAGCTTGGCTTTTTTCATGTGTAAAATGAGGTTAATATCACTTGCTACATCTAGTTCAGAGCTGTCATAAGGATTCGAGTTATTTCCTAAACAGGGAAGGAAGATGCTCAGGTGAAAGTATTGTTTACAATAGGCCAAGACCTGTACTAAGAACTTACAAGCATTAGAAAGACAAACTCTGCATGTTCTCACTTATTTGTGGGAGCTAAAAATTAAAACCACTGAATTCATGGAAACCGACAGTAGAATGATGAATACCAGAGGCTGGGAAGGGTAGTGGGAATGGTGGGAGGTGGAGTGGGAATGGTTAATGAGTACAAAAATATAGTTAGATAGAATGAATACAATCTAGTATTTGAGGCTGGGCATGGTGGCTCACACCTGTAATCCCAGCACTTTGGGAGGCCAAGGCGGGTGGATCATCTGAGGTCAGGAGTTCGAGACCACCCTGTCCAACATGGCAAAACCCAGTCTCTACTAAAAAGACAAAAATTAGCTGGGCATGGTGGCAGGTGCCTGTAATCCCAGCTACTCAGGAGGCTGAGGCAGTAGAAACGCTTGAACACGGGAGGCGGAGGTTGTGGTGAGCCGAGATTGTGCCACTGTACTCCAGCCTGGGTGACAAGCGCGAAACTCTGTCTCAAAAAAAAAAAAAAAAAAAGATCTAGTATTTGACAGCAAAACAGGGTAACTAAAGTCAGCAATAATTTATTACATTTAAAAATAAAAGTATAGGCCGGGCGCGGTGGCTCACGCCTGTAATCCCAGCACTTTGGGAGGCCGAGGCAGGCGGATCACAAGGTCAGGAGATCGAGACCATCCTGGCTAACACGGTGAAACCCCGTCTCTACTAAAAATACAAAAAATTAGCCGGGCGAGGTGGCAGGCGCCTGTAGTCCCAGCTACGCGGGAGGCTGAGGCAGGAGAATGGCGTGAACCCCGGGGGGCGGAGCCTGCAGTGAGCCGAGATCGCGCCACTGCACTCCAGCCTGGGTGAAAGAGCGAGACTCCATCTCAAAAAAATAAAAAATAAAAAAAATAAAAGTATAATTGGATTGTCTGTAACACAAAGAAAGGATAAATGCTTGTGGTAATGAATACCCCATTTACCCTAATGTGATTACTATACATGTTTGGCCATATCAAGTACCCCATTAATTTTTGTGGGTACATAGTAGGTGTATATACTTATATACCTACTTAAGCCCAGGTGTTTGAGACCAGCCTGGGCAACACAGTGAGACCTTATCCCTAAAAAAATAAGCAAAATTAGCAGAGTATGGTGGTGCGTGCCTGTGGTCCTAGCTATTCGGGAGGATGAGGTGGAAGGACCACTTGAGACCTGGAGGTAGAGGCTGCAGTGAGCCGAGATCACGCCACTGCACTCCAGCCTGGGTGTTACAGCAAGACCCCATCTCTAAAAAAATAAAAATAAAAAAGAACTTGGAAGCATTAATTTTGATTCTCAGAAGCTTATGAGGTATATTATTAGTTCCATGTTTCAGGTAAGAAAAGTGAGGACTAGATTAGTTATGTAATCTTCGTGGCAGCTAAAGGTCATTCAGCTATTAAACGAATGAGAGGGGACCTAAACCAAGGTCTGATTCTAATAGCTATGCTATTTCCATGATGCTACTCTGCTATTTTACTGAGCACCAAACAGTAGAGAATTTTGTAGCTAGATGAGATCACTGGAAACATCCATCCTGGTCCTGCCAAGATTTTGCAGATTAGAGAAAGGGGAAACCACAGATGAGCAATGATAGTGCTAGGACCCCAAGACAGATTTCCTGACTCCAGGCCTAGTATTAATCCCTCTGCGTCACCTTCTCTTGTTACTAGTATGTTCTCATTCTTCTATGTATGCTTTGCTCTTAATTTGACATAACATTTGGAATTTCATCATGCTAATTAAAGCAATAAGCCAAGAAGAAAAGGCAATTAAAAGGCATCACATGTGTTAGTTTTACCTTTGTTCACCAATTACATTGTTTCTTTTTTCTCCAGTTCCAGGGTTGACTCAAATGTAGGGCATTCCTTGGGCTACTCTAAGAAACAAACATTTTTTTTTTTGAGACAGGGTCTCTGACACCCAGGCTGGAGTGGCGAGATCTTGGTTCACCACAGCCTCAACCTCCTGGACTTAAGCCATACCCCCCACCTCAGCCTCGCGAGTAGCAGGGACTACAGGTGTGTGCCACCACACCACACCTGACCTTTCTTTTTTTTTTTTTTTGTGGAGACAGGGTCTTGCTTTGTTGCCCAGGTTAGTCTCAAACTCCTGGTCTTGAGTGATCCTCCTGCCTTGGCCTCCCAACGTGCTGGGATTACAGGCATGAGCCAACGTGCCTGACCGGTATTGTTAATTAATACATTATATGTTCAGCTACTAAATGTCAAATGAGACTAATTATATTCAGAGAATGGCATATTGCCAAGTGAAATCTTCAGCTCCTTGGTCCATGTCAGCAAGCCTGAAAGAAAACCGCCACAGGCCGAGAGTATTGGGGATAAGAACATACCTTCATCCTCCCCTTGTCTAATCCCTACGATAATACTCAAGGCCTCATTCCCACATCTTTTCTGAATGGCCCCTTGCCTGTCTGAAAAACACAGTGAGGAAGACTCAGGTTACCTCTCCCAGAAGGTCCTAGAACTAGACTAGGTCATTCAACCAATGCTTGTTAAGCACACCGTATACACAAATATTTTATTACGTCCTGAGTAAAGGAAAGAATCTGGTCTAAACTCTAACTGAAATGGATATAGGCCTCTGGTGTATGAGATTCAAGTCAGAGAATAATGGACAATCCAGGTCATCTGTGCCTGGAGCTGTTCTGCTGCAAATACAAGTGAACAGACAGGCTCAGGCAACTGGGTGACTCCAAATCTGTGACAAGAGATAAGACAGGTCACCACCACAGGTAACTGGCAATGTCCCATGCCCCTCACTGCTGAGCAGCCAGAGGCCTTTTAGGCCTCTAGTCCTCTTATTTACCTTTCTATGTGTGTGTTTGTGTATGTACATACATGTGCAAGCTAGCTTTTCAAGAGCCAGCCATCCCATGGAACATCTGGAAGGGGAAAAAATTCGATAAGCCTGAAAAACGAGGCTTCTACCTGGATGTGAATAAAATGAACAGTAAAAAAAGGTAACAAGAGTGTGCACTGTGGGCCGGGCACAGTGGCTCATGCCTGTAATCCCAACACTTTGGGAGGCCGAGGTGGGCGGATCACTTGAGGTCAGGAGTTTGAGACCAGCCTAGCCAACATGGTGAAACCCCGTCTCTATTAAAAATACAAAAATTAGTTGGGCGTGGTGGTACACACCTGTAATCCCAGCTACTCAGGAGGCTGAGGCACAAGAACTGCTTGAACCCAGGAGGCAGAGGTTGCAGTGAGCCGAGATTGCGCCATTATACCCCAGCCTGGGTGACAGAGTGAGACTCTGTCTCCAAAAAAAAAGAAAAACCAGTGTGCACTGTGTGGTGCAGGCTAACCCAGTGGTGGACAGCAAGACAGTCTGAATTCAGAGGAGGGAAAAGTTCTTTCTTGTTTCTGGCCCAAACACTTGCTGGGTGGCTGAGAGGACCCTAATGAAGTACAGTTCAACCCATGTGATAAACAGGAGGAAGGGAATTCCAGTAAGGGCCTGAGCAAGGGCAGTGACCAGATGTGGAAGGAAGAGAAGCTGAAAGTTCTCATAGGAGAGGATTGGGGAGTGAAGTTAGAGAGGTAGGCTGAAGCAAGCTGGGGTCAGGCCATGAGCAGCCTGATGGGAAAGTAGAGATTTAGAGATGAACTCAGCCAGAGTGGGAGGATGGGAGATGAAGAGAAGCCAAGTGACAGGCAGGGTGGCTACCAGCCAGATGTACACCTGCACTTGAGGATGAGGGTTACTGTGTAGATTACTAGAAGGTAAGTTTCATGAAGACAGGGTTTTGTGGTGTTTTTTTTGGAGACAGGGTCTCACTCTGTCACCCTGACTAGAGTACAGTGGTGTGATCTTGGCTCACTGTAACATCCACCTCCTGGGCTCAAGTGATCCTCCCACCTCAGCCTCCTAAGTAGCTGGGCCTACAAGGCGCACACCACCATGCCCAGCTAATTTTTGTATTTTTAGTAGAGATAGGGTTTCATCATATTGGCCAGGCTGGTCTCAAACTCCTGGACTCAAGCAATCTACCCACCTCAGCCTCCCAAAATGCTGGGATTACAGGTGAGAACCACTGCTCCCAGCCAAGACACAGGTTTTTGTCACCACTGTACCCAGGGCTGGCACATGACAGGCACTCAATAACTATTTGTACAATGAATGAATCAGGGATGAATGTAACAGCTCAGTCCAAGTAAGCTGGACTTGAGCTCAAGTACAGCTGGTTAAGGGCAAGTGTCTGGGCCAGAAAGAATAAAGAACTTCAAACAGTAATACCCGAGGCCAAATCACTCACTGATAAAGAGGACAAGAGTCATCCATCATCAGTTTCCAGTGAATCAGCACTCTGGCCTCCAAAGCACAAGTTAAGAAGATGCAGGGCCAGCAGCATTTCCCCACTAAAAAATTACGTGGGTCTGGCTGGGTGTGGCGGCTTACGCCTGTAATCCCAGCACTTTGGGAGGCCGAGGCAGGCAGATCATCTGAGGTCGGGAGTTCAAGACCAGCCTGACCAACATGGAGAAACCCCGTCTCTACTAAAAATACAAAATTAGCCAGGCGTGGTGGCACATGCCTGTAATCACAGCTACTTGGGAGGCTGAGGCAGGAGAATCACTTGGACCCAGGAGGTAGAGGTTGTGGTGAGCCAAGATGGTGCCATTGCACTCCAGCCTGGGCAACGAAAGCAAAACTCCGTCTCAAAAAAAAAAAAAAAAAAAAAATTACATGGGTCTAGTATCTTAACCTAAAGTTTGCCACTGCAGTTCAAAACCATCCTGATTTTTTGGCTTCTATTTCACATTATGCCATAATGGAAGGCTTGTCCACTGGGAGTGAAAATCAATACTAGCCATCAAGAAAGATTTGTCAAAAGCCCAGCACTTTCAAACAACGAACCCCTTTACCTGTCTGGAAAACTCCTATTTGTCCTTTAAAATCCATCTCTGGCAAGCCTTCCCTGATGGCCCCTCCTCAGGCTGGTATTTCTATACACTGCAAATACTTCTACTCTTTTTCTTTTTTTTTTTTTGAGACGGAGTCTCGCTCTGTTGCCCAGGCTGGAGTGCAGTGGCACAATCTCGGCTCACTGCAAGCTCCGTCTCCCGGGTTCATGCCATTCTCCTGACTCAGCCTCCCGAGTAGCTGGGACTACAGGCACCTGCCACTATGCCCGGCTAATTTTTTGTATTTTTAGTAGAGATGGGTTTTCACCGTGTTAGCCAGGATGGTCTTGATCTCCTGACCTCGTGATCTGCCCGCCTCGGCCTCCCAAAGTGCTGGGATTACAGGCGTGAGCCACCGCACCCAGCCTACAAATACTTCTACTATTAATGTCATCACTATAATTTTTAAATTTCCTTTATGAATTCCTTGAAAAAAAAAAAGGGGTGTCTCTTATTTGTCTGCTTATCAGGGTTCAGCATAGTACTTAACCAGTTGATGTAAACAGAACCAATTTTCACCCTTCTATTCTAAATTAAATTCTAACCCTCAGCTCCAATTCACTGGCAGAGGTTCCCACAGCTCAGAGCAAGGATAAAGAAGGACAAAGGTACCAGTGGCAGAAGGCAGAGAAAGGGCTCTGCAGTTGGGGAAGGGGGTGCAGGTTGGGAAGAGTCCCCAGGCTGCAGTGGTGTCTGCACAGTCTCCTCCAATGTCTGTGGAAGGAATTGTTTCGTATCTGATACCACCTCGGGCTAAAGGGCTAATGAGCAACTCCTCTCCTGGAGGCCCAGGTGCATCGAGGGAAGTCACTGGTCACACAATACCCTTTGGGCTCGGTGTGAATGGTCAGAGCAGCAAAGGCTAAGTTCAAACAAAAATTCTTCCTAGGAGTTTCTGGGCCAAGATTTTATCTACTGCATTCCCATATATTTATGGTCACCATCTCTAAATTTCCGCTTAGCTGTGATTCAATCATTTGAGAAACATTTTTCTGACTGCCAACTATGTAGAGGGTACACTGTTAGGCTCTGGGGAACACAGAGATGCTTCTCAGGTAACATATACTTTAACAGGGGGGTTAAAACACAGCATACATAACTGTCACCAGGGAAAGGATGAAAAGAGTTAAGGAATTAAGAGAAGAGAAAGATTAATCCAGGTAGAAAGATTAAGAAAGGCTCTGCAGAAAGGAGAGCTTAAGTAGACCTTGAAAGTTGGATGAGAGACAAGAAAACGAATTCACAGAGATTGAAGAAGGGCATCTCACCACCCCACAGGGCAAAATGAGAGCTCTTCTAGGAAGGAAGAATTCCATGACCAAAGGCACAGAAGAGGAAACAAGAGTATGGTAAGGAAACAGCAAGTGACTGAGAACAGAATCTAGGGTACCACTATCAGATGCACACAGTAGATGAAGCACACAGTGGGGACTCAATAAATGCTGAAAGAACTGGGATAAGTCTCATGGAAAACTAAAGATACTGGCTCTATTCCAGGACTCCGTCCAAAAAAAAAAAAAAAACAAACAAAAAAAACAGATACTGGATCTATTCTATAAAATAGAAAACAGGAGTTTTGGCCAGGCATGGTGGCTCATGCCTGTAATCCCAGCACTTTGGGAGGCGGAGGCGGGTGGATCGCGAGGTCAGGAGATCGAGACCATCCTGGCTAACACGATGAAACCCCCTCTCCACTAAAAATACAAAAAATTAGGCAGGCGTGGTGGCGGGTGCCTGTAGTCCCAGCTACTTGGGAGGCTGAGGCAGGAGAATGGCATGAACTCGGGAGGCGGAGCTTGCAGGGAGCCGAGATCCCGCCACTGCACTCCAGCCTGGGTGACAGAGTGAGGCTCCGTCTAAAAAAAAAAAAAAAAAAAAAGAAAAAGAAAACAGGAGTTTTGTTGTGTCTTAGAAAAATTCATCCAATTGTATTTGTATGAAAGAGCAGATGAAGGCCTGTAATCCCAGCACTTTGGGAGGCCAAGGCAGGCGGATCGGGAGTTCGGGACCAGTCTGACCTGAGGTCGGGAGTTCGAGACCAGTCTGACCAACATGGTGAAACCCCATCTCTACTAAAAATACAAAATTAGCCGGGCATGGTGGCGCATGCCTGTAATTCCAGCTACTCAGAAGGCTGAGGCAGGAGAATCGCTTGAACCCGGGAGGCTGACGTTGCAGTCAGCCGAGATCCTGCCACTGCACTCCAGCCTGGGCAACAAGAGCGAAACTCTGTCTCAAAAAAAAAAAAAAAAAAAAAAAAAAGGTAAAAAAAAGAAACAGCAGAGATGAAGGAGAGAGCAACGTCTGGATAACAGTTAACAAAAGTCTAGAATGTTGGATCAATTACCCTCATTTCCTGGGCCCAAGAGGCTAGATGATGGATTCAAACACTGTCTGAACTAAGGCAATGGTGTATAGAGAGAAGAGGGGAGACAGCTTCTTGGGAAACTACTTCCAAACCCATTTTCTTTTTCCTATTTGTTTTCCCAAGCATCTCGCTAAGTGGTGCACCATCTAGACTGGGGCTTACTCTGCCATCTGCTGTGCTAAGCCCACAAGGCCCACCACCTGCGACGGCCTCCTGGTTGTTCCTTTTCACTTCTGCTCTAGCCCTCAGTGCTACCAATACAGCGGATGTCTCGGAGGGCACCTGTGTTCAATCACCATACCTGGACCTCTCCACAGAAGTTCCTTGCCTTAGTCAACGCCAAACCTGCTCGTCTGTTCTTCCAATACAGTAAGATTTCTCTGAGCTCTACAACACTGTTTATGCCCTCCAGTCGGTTACGAAAAGCAGTAACCCTCCTAAAAATGTCATGGAATTGTATTGTTTGGTCCAAAGAGACTCCCGAATGGGAGACCACACAGAATCGCAGCAACCGTAAAACAAACCCTCACCGCAGGGGTCGGGCATCTCCCTGGGCCACCGGGGCTCACGTCTTAAACACACGCCCTGAGCCATCCCCAGTGTCTGTCCCAGGCGGGTCGTGGACTTGACAGCGCACCGAGGGCCGGGCGCAGCAGAAGAATCCGCACGGTCAGGGCCGCCCACCGCTCCCGCGCGGGGCGGTCCTGGCATGGAGGAGGGGCGGGGCAGAACTGGGTCCCGAGCGTCAGAAGGAGGAAGTGTGGTGCCTCAGTGGGAACTGCGGATGACTCCAGGAAGAAGTCGGGTAGCGGGTTCAGATGAGGATGCAGGTGCTAGCACGGGGCTATCGGGGAGAAGAATGGCCTGCGGGCGCCGGGGTGTGGGACAGGCTGAGGAAAACCGGGGCAGGCCCCTCCTGGCCTCACCGGACCCTGCGACCCGGCCTGAGGTGATGGGCGCGCAGGGGGGCGTCACGCGCTGGCAGACGACGGAGATACGCGGCGGATAGGGGGGAAGATGGAAGGCAAGCTCACCTTCTTCACAGCTGGCTGGAAGTGAAAGTCACCAGCCTCCTTCAGGTCCAGCCAGATCATGGGCATGCGGGGCACGGCCTCCATGGCGGCTGGCACCCGCCGGCCACCCGGCCACTCCCGTAGCTACTGCAGCGGCTGGCTCAGCCACGAGCCCAGCCCCGCCCCTTCGCGCCGGAAGTCACTGGTCACGAGAGGGAATGAAAAATGCCACCGGCCTGCCGGGAGTTGCAGTGCCCCCAGCCCCACGCCCCCGTGGTCTTTTGCGCAGGCGCAGTCCCTGTTGCGCATGCTCAGCCTTATTCTCGCGGAGGGAGTAGTGCGGGCAGGTGCTCGCCAGCCCGAGGCGAAAGGGTTTCTGGGATAGTAGTCTTCCTCCTCTGAACTGAGAGGCGCGGGGCGAGCTTATTCCCCCCTCCCGGGCCAAGCCCACCTGCCGGTCCTGCCCGCCGCGCTCCTCTCTCCTAGGAAGAGCATGAGACCTCACCTATGAACTTGCCCTCCTAAGTATTGTCAAGGGCCGTGGAGGACTGGCGCTGTGGTAGAGATGACGTGGCGGGCTGGCCGCTGGGAAGAGAGGACGCGAAAACGGGCCTTAGAGAGGGTGCGGAGGGGGCACCTGGCCTGAAGGAGTCGGGGCTGAGAGCAGGGGGTTTCATTCCCAGTGCTGCGAAGGCTTTCGAGCTTTGGAACAGAAGAATGACTGACCGGAGACTGGCCTACTCAGCCCAGCCTAGGAGGCCGGGCAGTGCCCAAGGGAGACGGACGATAGGGAGGGAGCGCCTGGATGGAGCGTCTCAAGTGGAGCAAGGAGGCCCCGGGCCCTGTGGGGAAGTGGGTGAGGGAAGGTATCCGGCCAGGTGAGCACCCAGGGACGCCCGCAGTATCTGGAAGACCACGGAATGGAGAGCACCTGTTGCCTCTGGAGAGGGGACCTGTAGAGCAGGAATTGTTAAATCATATGGCTGTATCACCTATACTCGGGAGGCTGAGGCTGGAGGTTCAATCTTTTGAACCCGGGAGGCGGAGATTGCGGTGAGCCTAGATCGTGCCACTGCTCTCCAGCCTGAGCGACAGAGCGAGACTCCGTCTCAGAATAATAATAGTAAGACTCCGTCTCAGAATAATAATAGTAACAACAGAAATAAATAACAGAGAATGGCCTGGAGATAGTGAGTGCAAAAGTGCAAGCTGGGAGACCAGTGAGCCTTTTGTAGTCTTCCAGGAGACAGGTGATTGTGGCTTGGAGCAGAGGGAAGTAAAAGATGAGCAAAGAAATATTTTGCCCACTTTGAGAAATATTTGAGGAATATTTTGGAGACAAAAGTATCAGAACTTGGAATAGATGGATGTAAGGGCATGAGGACGTCGAATATGATTTCCAAGCTTCTGGCTTGTGCAGCTGGGTGGCTGTGGGGCTGTTTACTGATAAGGGAAAACAGGGGAAGAGCAAAGGTTCAGGTCCATGTTAAGCTCGAGGTCAAGGCCTTTGACTCGTTCTGGATGAAATGGAGACCACGATGCCGGGCGCGGTGGCTCACGCTTGTAATCCCATCACTTTGGGAGGCCGAGGCGGGCGGATCGCTTAAGCCGGGGAGTTCAAGACCAGCCTGGCCCACATGGCCAAACCCATGTAGTGCGGTAATCTCTACAAAAAATACAAACATTAGCAGGACACGGTGGCTCACGTACACCTGTAGTCGCAGCTACTCAGGAGGCTGAGGCGGGAGGATCCTTGAGCCCGGGAGGCAGAGGTTGCAGTGAGCCGTGATTGTGCCATTGCAGCGACAAAAGTGAAACCATGTGTCAAAAAAAAAAAAAAAGGAAAAATTGTGGAGACTGTGGGATGTGGGTGGGATCTGGGATTCTAAGACAGGCTTCACCCACAAGGTAGAGCCCAGGTCCCTTTGTTATGAGACCTCAAACCCTTTCAAGACTTAGTCAAGGGCCTAGCTTCATTCCAGTTGGAGTTAGAGCAGAAGAAAATGAAATTACATGAATGTTCATAGCAGTACCATTTCACAGTAGCCAAAAGGGAGAAGCAATCCATGCATTGATGGATGGATGCATGAATAAAGATGTTGTATGTACATACAATGGAATATTATTCAGCCTTAAAAAGGAATGAAATTCTGTTACATGCTGCAACATGAATGAACCCTGAAGACATTATGCTAAGCGAAATAAGCCAGTTGCAAAAGGACAAATACTGTATTCTGCTTATTTGAGATACCTAGTTAGTCAGATTTATGGAGACAGAAAGTAGAATGGTGTTTGTTGGGCTGGGGGAGGGCAGAATGGGGAGTTACTGTTTAATGGCTGTACAACAGTCTGAACAATTTAATGCCACTGAACTGTACGCTTGAAACTGTAAACTTTGTGGCCGGGCACGGTAGCTCACACCTGTAATTCCAGCACTTTGGGAGGCCAAGGCGAGTGGATCGCCTGATTTGGGAGTTCGAGACCAGCCTGACCAACAGGGAGAAACCCTATCTCTACTAAAAATGCAAAATTAGCCAGGTGTGGTGGTGCATGCCTGTAATCCCAGCTACTCAGGAGGCTGAGGCAGGAGTATCGCTTGAACCCGGGAAGCGGAGGTCGCGGTGAGCCAAGATTTGCGCCATTGCACTCCAGCCTGGGCAACAAAGAGCAAAACTCCGTCTCAAAAAAAAAAAATTGTAAACTTTGTTAGGTGTATTTTACCACAGTTTTAAAAAATAATAAAATATAAGACCTTGCAAATAATTTATTTAAAGAGAAAGAAAAATTTTGCCAGTTCTTCCAGCATCTTAGAACAGCTTGTTTCTGGAAGACTTTTTTTTTTTTTTTTTTTTTTGAGACAGAGTCTCACTCTGTTTGCCAGGCCAGAGTGCAATGGTGTGATGTCAGCTCACTGCAGCCTTGGCCTCCTGAGCTCACTCAATTCTCCAACCTCAGCCTCCCTAGTGGCTGGAGTACAGGCATGTGCCACCAGGCCTGGCTAATTTTTTCTTGTATTTTTTGTAGAGATGGGTTTTTGCCATGTTGCCCAGGCTAGTCTTGAACTCCTAGGCTCAAGCAATCTGCCTGTCTCAACCTCCCAAAGTGCTGGGATTACAGACATGAGCCACTGCTCCCAGCCTGTAAGACCATCTTGAGGTCACCTGGTCAGAGGTAGAGACATTTCGGGCAAAGCCGGGCATGGTGGCTCACACCTGTAATCCCAGCACTTTTGGAGGCCAAGGCGGGCGGATCACTTAAGGTCAGGAGTTCAAGACCAACCTGGCTAATATAGTGAAACCCCATCTCTACTAAAAATACAAAAATTAGCTGAGTGTGGTGGCATGTGGCTGTAGTCCCAGCTACAAGGGAGGCTGAGGCAAGAAATCGCTTAAACCTGGGAGGTGGAGGTTGCAGTGAGCCAAGATTGCACCACTGCACTCCAGCCTGGGTGACAGAGCAAGACTCTGTCTCAAAACAAACACAAGAAAGAAATTATGGGAAGGCCCACACCCTGCAAAACTGCCCTAACACAATTTGTAGTAAGTAAAATACAAAAGCATAAAGCAGCCTAACTTGGGGCTTTCTGATGGTGAGGCAGTGGTCAGTCATAAGGGAGCTGCAAGACCTAGGCACAATGGCTGAGTCCAGAGCAGGCTGGGAATTGGGAGACTACATCATAGCATCACTGAGCAAAGAAGGAGGCGGCCGCTTGGCCACGAGACACAGACAGCCCAGGACCCAAACTTGAGGCCAGCAAGGGGTCAGGATTAAGCTGTTGCCATTCAGTATGGGCTGGAACAGGAAGTGAGAGAGGAAGGGGAGAAGTAGGAACCCCTAAATTGGGCCTTGCAAGACAGAGAAGACCTATAGAGATGGGCATTCCAGGTAGGTGGAATCGCAGATGCAAGAGGGAGCTCTGGCTAGGCTCTAGGATTCAGGAGAGCTGGGCAGATGGGTCCCTATCTCATGAGCTTCCTAGGGTGATAGCTTTGGCCCTACTGCCTTTCCTTCCCCTGGCCTCCACTCCCAAGGTGGAATGGGAACACTTTGTCCCCACATGGTGCTTCTGGAGTTGAACTACGACAAATGAAATAAATTATTCTGTGAGTTCCAGGGTGTATTCATTTGCTAGAGTGGCCATAAGAAAGTACCACATACTGAGTGGGTTAAGCAGAAATGTATTTCCTCACAGTTCTGGAGGCTAGAGGTCTAAGATAAGGTATTAGCAGAGTTGGTTTCTTCTGAGGCCTCTCTCTTTGGCTTGTTAAGGGCCATTTTATCCCTGGGCCTGGTGATCCTGCCTTTAAATTCGGTCACATTCTGAGGTACTGGAGGTTAGGACTTCAAACATGAAATGGGGAGTAATGGAGGGGGCACATTTAGCCCATAACACAGGGTCACAGTGACGTGAAGGGCAATTGGTGTGAAAGGCATCAGAGACCAAGAGGACCTTCACAGGCCTCGAATCCTGAGGGCAGGGATGGGTTGGTGGAGGTGAGACGGCAGAAAGGGTGACTCCTGACTCCGGGGCAGGGAGTGCCCTCCTAACATGTATTTCCTGGCAGAGTTGGGAGTTAGAAGCCTAAGACTTGATGGTCCTGGGGAAGAGTCTGCCTCATCACGAGGGGGCAGCACACCCTTTTCTCAAGACAGCCTCCCCATCACACCCAGCAGAGTCGGATGGGCCCTTAAAAAAACACACACCCTTCCCCATTTTACCAATATAGAAACCCAGGCCTGGACTGGGGAGGGGACCACCCAAAGTCTCTCAACAAGTGAATATAAATGAGTCTGGGCTGCACTTTGGGATGCAGAGGCAGACAGATCACCTGAGGTCAGGAGTTCAGATCAGCTTTGCCAACATAGTGAAACTCCATCTCTACTAAAAAATACAAACATTAGCCAGGCATGGTGGTGGGCACCTGTAATCCCAGCTACTTGGGAGGCTGAGGCAGGGGAATTGCTTGTACCTGGGAGGCAGAGGTTGCAGTGAGCTGAGATCACGCCACTGCACTCCAGACTGGGGACAGAGCGAGACTCTGTCTCAAAAAAAAAAAAAAAAAAAAAAAAAGAGTCTGGGCTGGACATGAGTCTCATCTCTCTCAGTTCTTTTATTCAACACCCACAGTGTCCTAGACGTTGTTCTAGGTGCTGTTGAACAAAACAGGTAAAGACCTCTGCCCACATGAGGTCCCATTTTAGGGATTGACATAGACATTAACACAATAAAGAATGGACAGTATGTTAGATGGCAACAACTGCTGTGGTTGGAAGAAAATCAAACAGGGAGAGGAAGGTGGGAGTATAGGTAGGGGACAATGCAATTTTATATTGGGTGGTCAGGGGAGGCTTCACTGAGAAGACCCTATTTGAGTGGAGATCTGAACGAAGTGAAGGAGCAAGACGGCATAACTAGGGGAAGAGTGTTTCAGAAAGAGGGAACAGCAAATGCAAAGGTCTTGAACCAGGACTGTGTCTGGCATACCTGAAGAACAGCAGGGAGGCCAGAGTGTCTGAGGTCGAGTGAGTGTGTAGAATAGAGGAGATGGGGTCACAGAGACAATGAGGAGGGGTGAGGTGAGGGGTTGCAGATGGAGTCGGATCTCGAGACCATGATGAGGACGTGGGTTTTCTTTGGACAAGCTGGGGAACCATGGGGAGGGTTTGAATAGACCTAGGGATATGATCTGGCCTACGTTTGTTTAAGGGTTACATACTCTGAGTAGGGGATTAGAGGAAGACCCCTACCAAGGATTCCTAAGACAACACTCTGGGCTCTGTAGAGGGGAGAGTGGAGACAGGAGAACTGCGTCACTCAGATCTAGCTTTCAGGGTCGTCATAGTCAGATCTTGGTATGGACACATGCAAGAGACATGAAGGAGACTTTTGAAAGGAACATACCCCTGTGGTTTGCAGTATTCAGGCCAGTTAAGGGGGCCAGATCACCCCCACAGAATGGGGTAGGGATAGTGTGAAACCAGAGGGGACAGAGCTTAATGGGGCTAGTGAGGAGGGAAGGTTTCCTGGAAGAAGAGATGTGATCCATAGGCTCGGTGCAATTCCTGCCAAACTCCCAAGTTTTTTTGTGAGAAAGTTGGCATACTGTTTCTCAAATTTATATGGAAAAGCAAAGACTGTAGAAGAGCCTAGACAGTCTCTTTCTCTTTTTTTTTTTAAGAGACAAGGTCTTGGTCTATTGCCCAGGCTGGAGTGCAGTGGCATGATCCTAGCTCACTGCAGCCTGAAACTCCCAGGCTCAAGTACTCCACCGGTCTCAGGCTCCTAAGTAGCTAGGACTACAGGTGTGTGCCACCATGCCTGGCTAATTTTTAAATTTTTTGTGGAGAAGGGTCTTGCTATGTTGCCCAGGCTGGTCTCAAACTCTGGCCTCCAGTAATCCTCCTGCCTTAGCTTCCCAAAGTACTGGGATTATAGACATGAGCCACTGTGCCCAGCCACTAGACAATCTTGAAGAGAAACAAAATGAGCAGACCTGTTTTACCAGATATCTAGGCCTGCTAGAAAGCTGAGTAATTGGGACAGTGTGGGTGTTTGTTCAGGAATGCAACATTAGACCCTCAGAACTGAACAGAAAACCCAGAAATAGACCCAAGGCATCCACATCTACTTAATGGATTCAGAGGTAGTATTGCAGGCCAGTGAGGAAGGATGGCTACTGAATAAATGATGCAGGCTAACTGGTCATCCATATGAAAAAAGAAAAACAAATTGGAGTCTGTTACAGGTTGAATTGTTCCCCTTAAAAGATATATTGAAGGCCGGGCACAGTGGCTCACGCCTGTAATCCCAGCACTTTGGGAGGCCAAGGCGAGTGGATCACGAGGTCAGGAGATCGAGACCACGGTGAAACCCCGTCTCTACTAAAAATACAAAAAATTAGCCGGCGCGGTGGTGGGTGCCTGTAGTCCCAGCTACTCCGGAGGCTGAGGCAGGAGAATGGCGTGAACCCGGGAGGCGGAGCTTGCAGTGAGCCGAGATCGCGCCACTGCACTCCAGCCTGGGTGACAGAGCGAGACTCCGTCTCAAAAATATATATATATATATATATTGAAGCCTTAGCACCCCCCACCAGTATCTGTGAATATGGCCTTATTTGGAAATAAGGTCTTTGTAGATATAATCAAATTAAGGTGAGGTCATACTGGATTAAGATAGGTTCTAATCAGGCCAAGCATGGTGGGGCTCACACCTGTAATCCCAGCACTTTGGGAGGCCAAGGTGGGTGGATCACAAGGTCAGGAGTTCAAGACCAGCCTGGCCAAGATGGTGAAACCCCGTCTCTACTAAAAATACAAAAACTAGCTGGGCGTGGTGGCAGGCACCTGTAATCCCAGCTACTTGGGAGGCTGAGGCAGGAGAATCTCTTGAACCCGGGAGGCAGAGGTTGCACTGAGCTGAGATTGTGCCAGTGCACTCCAGCCTAGGCTACAAGAGAGACTCCGTCACAAAACAAACAAACAAACAAACAAAAGCCAACTAATAGATGTATGAGATATGAGGAAGGATAAAATTAGAAAATCACTGTTTTGCAGCCATATTAATAATTCGACAAAAATCATCAATGGACATAAAAACCAGTAGACTTGAGAAATAAAGTAATAGGGTAATTACACCGTCCATGGTATCTCCCCTAGATACTTAAAAATCACAAAGGGAAAAACAGTAACTTTATATGGAGAAACTTGGTAGACCTCACCTTACCCACGTGATGAAGTTTAATATCACCAGCAATGAGAGAAATCTAGATCATGTGCCTTCTGGTATGATGCTCTGAGGACACAGTACCCAAAATGCATTACCTTAATCTAATCACGAAGAAACATTAGACAATCCCAAATTGAAGGACATTCTATAAAATAACTGGTCTATCATCTCCAAAAAGTCAGTCTTATGAAACACAAAGAAATACTATTCTAGATTAAAGTATAAAGAGACATAGACATAACCTCTTTAGTATACTAAAGAAGTATAACACATGATGTGGGATGTTCTTTTTGCTCTAAGGAAGCAGTCCCCAACCTTTTTGGGACCAGGGACCAGTTTCATGGGAGATGATTTTTCCATGGATGAGGGGCAGGGGATGGTTTCAGGATGAAGCTGTTCCCCTCAGATCATCAGGCATTAGATTCTCATAAGGAGCACACAACCTAGATCCCTCACCTGTGCAGTTCACAATAGGATTTGTGCTCCTACAAGAATCTAATGCAGCTGATCTGACAGGAGGTGGAGCTCAGGTGGTAATGCTCGCCACCCACCACTCACCTCCTGCTGTGCAGTTCCTGACAGGCCATGGACTGATACCAGGGTCTGGGGACCTCGACTCCAAGAGACATTACTAGTATGAGTGATGAAATCTGAATAAAGTCTGTAGATTAGATAATGGTAGTGTTTCAGTGTTAATTTCCTGAATTTGACAGTTGTTCAGTGGTAATGTTTACATATAGGAGAATGTTCTTGTTTTTAAGAAATATACACTGGGGCAGGCGCGGTGGCTCACACCTGTAATCCCAGCATTTTGGCAGGCCAAGGCGGGCAGATCACTTGAGGTCAGGAGTTCGAGACCAGCCTGGCCAACATGGTGAAACCCCATCTCTATTAAAAATACAAAAATTAGTTGGGTGTGGTGGTGTGTGCCTGTAATCCCGGCTACTCAGTAGGCCAAGGCAGGAGAATCACTTGAACCTGGGAGATTGCAGTGAGTAGATATTGCACCACTGCATTCCTGGGCAACAAGAGTGAAACCCCGTCTAAAAAAAAATTAAATATACACTGAAGTATTTAGGAGTAAAAAGGCAGTATTCTGCCCCTTACTCCCAAGTGACTTGGGGCTCGCTCAGGAAAGGGGAGGGGAGATATGTGTGTATATATGGGGGCACTGAGAGAAAGAGAGAGGGACACAAATGTCAAATGTTAACATTTGGGGAACTGGGGTAGAGGGTATGAAGAAATTCTTTGTACTATTCATGCAACTTTTCGATGTAAGTCTGAGATTATGTCAAAATAAAAAGTTAAAAAGTAAAACAGGACATCATAAAGAAAAAGAACAGACAAGACTAAACTGGGAGAAGATATTTGTGAGACATAATCAAAAAAGGATTACCATTAAGGATATGTAAAAAAGTCTGATGAGTTCTCAAGAGAGACAAACAATCCAGTGGAAAAATGGGCACACAACTGGGATGGGAACTTACAGGAACAGCCAAAACCACATGGAAAGATGTCCAACCTCATAAGTAACCAGGAAAATGCAAACCCCAACTACACTGAGATGTCACTTGATACTCATCAGAATGATGAGTATACATCTGTCAATAATAAGTGTTGGTGAGATGGGGCTGTAGATAGGGCTGTGAATTGGTGCCACCATTTTGGAAAACTGGCTTTATTTAGTCAAGTTGACACTATCAGCCCCTGTGACCTGCTGGGTGCCTGTATACCGTTGAAAGACTCCTGTGTACAGCACCAGGAGCTGTGTCAGGAAGGAATAGTCATAGCCACCCAAACAGGAAACATGGAGTCCTCCCCTGCTGCCATTTCCCATGTTTGAGAATCCAGAACCACTGCATTACAGGTGGGGAAACTGAGGTGTGCGATGGGAATGGGGCTGTCCAAAACACCACGTGGGCTCTGAGGGAGGGCCAGAAGAGAGGTCTGCTGTGGCAGGAGAAGTGGGGAGGAGGATAACAGAAGGGGAAAGGGGAAAAGCGGGGAGCTCTCTTGGTCTCACACTTGGCAGAGTGGAGGCCAGAGCAGGAAGCATCCCCATCTTATTCCTTCCCTCCCAGCCACCAGCCAGGATCCTAGAGCTCGGGGAGGGGGCCTCTGAGGCAGCCCTCTTCCACTGGCCTAGAGAGCAGTGGGGACCTTCCCCATCAGAGCAGAAAAGAGGCTGCTCAGTGGTGCAGCACTCCTCTTCCCTCCAGAGGGTCCCAGACCCTCCAGGAACTCTCGGAGCGCTGGGCACATTCTCCCTAGGAAAGGATCCAACATCCCGGGTTTGCAAATATTCAGGAAGGTTGGAAGCCTCTGAATCCATCCACAAAAATCACAACCCCTCCCCAGCTCCCAGCCTAGCGGTTGGGTGGGCAGGGGGCGGGGCGGGGGCGGCGGGTCACTCGGCCAGCAGATGGCGCCAAGGCCACAGTGTTGCCACAACACGGCCGTAATCCTGGGGGGCCTTTGGTTGCACAAAAACACACTCAAATATTTAAAATCAGGGCTTTTTTTTGCTCAGGACCAGATTTAATTCTTATACAAGTGGCCCTTTGGTACCAGTGTCTGTGAAAGGAAAGGTAGCAATGGAGAATTTATTCCTCTCCTGGCTGGTACAAACTCCCAAGTTCAGGCCACTGAAAGGAAGGAAGGGCCTCCGGGGCAAATGGGGCCTTTGGGATTGCCTAAGTACACCCTCCGAGGTTTTCTGGTGCCAGGCAGTGAGCTACAGCACAGCAGAACGTGGTGGAACTTGAGACATCCTCGCCTTTGCAGTGAGACCCTGCAGGCTGACTGGGCAGCACCCTCTTGAGGGTGCCAAAGCCACTGGGTCAGGACTGGGATCACCAGATGCAAAGCCTTCCTAGCCAAGGTCTCTGTCTCCATGGGTAGTAGAGTGACTTGTATCCACCATTTGGGTTTTGGAACATCAGGTGATGCCCCATGTGGCCCCACTGTGGCCACAGCCGCTTTCTTCACCCCATTCAACTTGTGCAGGCCACTTAGGCAAGGGTTCCTAGAATCTGTGCCTGCCTCCTGGCTACTTCATTATAGCAAAGAGAAGCTGCCACTGAGGTCTGGAGCTTACACAGGCCCACCAGGGTTCTTTCATCAGTTCTTTAGCCCTTGTGAAAGCTGTTTGCTCCAGCCATCTTTTCAAGGGAGGTGTAGAGGCTTTGGGGACATTCAAAAGGAGTCACAGGTCTCAGCTGCCTGTAGTGCTGGCTCTGTGCGGAGAAGATGGGAGTAATAACTGGAGTGGAACCGCTCACCTGAAAGGGATCTTTCATCTCCTGCAGGTGAAGACTTTTTCCAGGGTGAGGTGGGGGAATCCACTTCCGGCTCTCTGCACCTTCCAGCTGTCACCCAACCTCAGGCCCCAGGGTCAAGGCACATGTGGGTGGGTCTTGGAGAAAGCTCTTGCTGGGTGCCTGGAATCCTTCTCTCGCCTTCTGCAGCTCAGGCCCCAGCAGCCAAACCAACATCAGACTGCCGCTCCTCCTCTGAGAGCAGAGCAGCCTGGGGGGTGACACTACCCTGGGGTGGATCCCCAGCACCTCCACTTACCAGCTCTGTGCCGGGTCCTGTTTTGTTTTTTTTTTGAGATGGAGTTTCACTCTTGTTGCCCCGGCTAGAGTGCAGTGGTGTGATCTCAGATCACTGCAACCTCCACCTCCTGGGTTCAAGTGATTCTCCTGCCTCAGCCTCCTGAGTAGCTGGGATTACAGGTACTCGCCACCACGCCTGGCTAATTTTTTTTTTTTTTGGTAGAGACGGGGTTTCACCATGTTGGCCAGGCTGGTCTCGAACTCCTGACCTCAGGTGATCCACCTGCTTTGGCTCCCCAAGTGCTGAGATTACAGGCGTGAGCCACCACGCCCGGCCTGGGTCCCGTTCTTAACCTCCCAGTGCCTTTGTTTCCTTATCTGCAAAATTGAGTTAATGGTAGTCCCCTTGTCTATGCCTGGCAGGGATAAGAGCTCTGTGTTTGATAAGGGTCTCTGGTGTATCTCTACGCCATCACTGCAGCAAAAGCCACCATACCTGAAGCTTCCCCTACCTCCCACATTGGCCCATGTTGCCCATATTAGCTTTCTGTCTGCTTTATAGATGAAGAAACTGAATCCCAAAGAGATTGACTAAGAAGCAGTGGGGAAGTGGCAGAGGTGGGATTTGAACCCAGATCTATGGGACCCTGGAGCAGAGGAGGGGCTCATACAGCTGTACCCTGAAGCTGCTCTGGGTTGATTATCAAGCACAGGTTACTGAAGGGTTTTCATGTAGCTATAATGGAGTTTGATCATTTGAACTCATACCCTGTAAAGTCTACCTATCAAAAACACATTTCTGGCCGGGCGCGGTGGCTCACGCTTGTAATCCCAGCACTTTGGGAGGCCGAGGCGGGCGGATCACGAGGTCAGGAGATCGAGACCACGGTGAAACCCCGTCTCTACTAAAAAATACAAAAAATTAGCCGGGCATGGTGGCGGGCGCCTGTAGTCCCAGCTACTCGGAGAGGCTGAGGCAGGAGAATGGCGTGAACCCGGGAGGCAGAGCTTGCAGTGAGCCGAGATTGCGCCACTGCACTCCAGCCTGGGCGACAGAGCGAGACTCTGTCTCAAAAACAAAAAACAAAAAAAAAACACCTTTCTTCCAGTTGAGAGCCTCCCACCTGAGTTCCCAAGACTGACTCTACTGCCTTCCAACCTCAAGTCTTTGGACGTGTTATAGAGCCTTAGGGTTTGACAGGATCATAAAGGTACAAGGTTTTGTCCCCACCCCTCTCCATTGGATGCCTGAGCCCTATATTTATTGCATTCATGTTGCTAATAACAGAAAAGCCCACTCAAACTAGCTTAAACAGTAAACTCCAGAGGCCCCCTCCACCTTCAGGCAAAGTGTGACCCAGCAGCTCAGCGATATCAGTAAGGATTTGTTTCTTTCTCTCTCTCCTCTGTGCCTTCTGTGCTTCTGATCTCATTTTAAGGGCAGCCCACCTCATATCCGAGATGTTTTCTTTGTCACATCTAGTCAGGCTCCCTTGTTATTTCCAAGGAGCAAGAAATATCTTGGTCTGGTGCAGTGGCACACACTGGTAACTCCAGCAGTTTATGAGGCCAAGGTGGGAGGACTGCTGGAGCCTAGGAGTTTGAGATCAGCCTGAGCAACATAGTGATACCCCGTTTCTACCAAAAAATTAAAAAGATTCGCTGGGTGTGGTGGTGTATGCCTGTAGTCCCAGCTACTCAGGAAGCTGAGCAGAAGGATTGCTTGAGCCTGGGAGGTTGAGGCTACAATGAGCTAGGATTGTGCCACTGTACTCCAGCCTTGGTAACAGAGTGTCTGTCTCAAAAGAAAGAGAGAAGAAAGGAAACAGAAGAAGAGGAAAAAAAAGAAGATGAAGGAGGAGGAAAGAAAGAGAAAGAAAAAAGGAAGGAAGGAAGGCAGGCAGGCAGGCAGGCGGGCGGGCGGGCGGGCGGGCAGGCAGGCCGGCCAGGCAGGCCAGGCATGGTGGCTCACGCCTGTAATCCCAGCACTTTGGGAGGCCGAGGTGGGCAGATCACCCGAGGTCAGGAATTGAAGACCAGGCTGCCCAACATAGCAAAACCCTGTCTCTACTAAAAATACAAAAAAACTAGCCAGGTGTTGTGGCAGGCACCTGTAATCCCAGCTACTCGGGAGGCTGAGGCAGGAGAATCGCTAGAACCCAGGAGGCGGAGGTTGCAGTGAGCCGAGATCGCACCACTGCACTCCAGCCTGGACAACCAGAGCCAAACTCCTCCATCTCAAAAAAAAAAAAAAAAAAAAAAAAAAGAAGAAGAAGAAGACGAGAGGGAGGGGAGGGAAGAAAGAAAGAGAAAGTGTTCTGTGTTCCCACCAAAAGTTTTTTGAGATGTATTCTAATTGGACCAGCTAATCACATGCATACCCTGAACCACATTAATGGAGGGATGGGAGGCACTGGTAGACTTCGACTAAGTCTAGTTAGTCTAAGTTCCACTCCTAGAACCATGCAGATCCTCAAAAGGAAATTGGGGCCTGATTTGAAGGGAAAAAAGGTAGGGGAAATAGACGCTGAAGAGGCCAAGCATCAGATGGCCCCTACAGTTTCCTACGATTTTCCTGCCAATGGATTGTCCAGACATAGTTCAATGTCTCCCAAGCCGCCTCCGTCATGCTAGGCTCCAGCTGTTGTCAGGAGGCCTTTCCCATTGACATGTCTCCCTCTGAGAATCCAATCTCTGATTCTGGCTCTGAGGCCACAAAAACATTCTGGTTGTCTTGTTTGTCGCAGCCTTTCAAAGGCAGAGCCAGGAACTGAAATCTCCTTGTTGCTCCGCTCCTCTCCTCCAGGTAAATCTTCCAGTTTCCCATTATTCTACATAAGACTTGGCTGTGTAATTTGAACAAGTTTCCTAACTTTTGTTGTTATTGTTTTTGTTGAGACAGAGTCTCACTCTGTCATCTAGGCTGGAGTGCGGTGGCGTGATCTTGACTCACTACAACCTCCGCCTCCCAGGTTCAAGCGATTCTCATGCTTCAGCCTGCTGAGTAGCTGGGATTACAGGCGCACACCACCATGCCCAGCTAATTTTTGTATTCGTAGTAGAGATGGGGTTTCACCATGTTGGCCAGGCTGGTCTTGAACTCCTGACCTCAGGTGATCCGCCCACCTTGGCCTCCCAAAGTGCTAGGATTAGAGGCATGAGCCACCACACCCAGCCAACTTTTTTTTTTTTTTTTTTTTTAAAGTCAAGATCTTCGTCTGTCACCCAGGCTAGAGTGCAGTGGTGCAATCATAGTTCACTGGAGGCTTGAACTCCTGGGCTCAAAGAATCCTCCCACCTCAGCATCCTGAGTAACTGGAACTACAGGTGCATGCCACCACCCTTGGCTAATTTTTTATTTTTTGTAGAGATGGGGTCTTGCTATGTTGCCCAGGCTGGTCTTGAACTCCTGGGCTCAAGCAATCCGCCTCAGCCTCCCAAAGTGTTGGGATTGTGGGAATGAGCCACCACACCCAGCCAGTTTCCTAACTTGTACAGGCCTCATTTTCCTCATCTGTCAGTGCTGGGGGCAATCTGAGCTTCTCAAACTGATGGGGAGTCACATATTGGGAGTGCAGAGTCCCTGAACAAACACACTACAGCATCTAAAGGCTTGATTTTACTGGAGTTTCTGCCCCACCGTGGAAATATTAATACAAAATGTTTCAATGTTAAGACAGTTATGGACAACTCAATAATAAAAAACATAATAATTTGGCTGGGCGCAATGGCTTACACCTGTAATCCCAGCACTTTGGGAGGCCGAGGCAGGTGGATCACTTGAGGTCAGGAGTTTGAAACTAGCCTGACCAACACAGTGAAACCCAGTCTCTACTAAAAATACAAAAATTAGCTGGGTGTGGTGGCAGGTGCTTGCAATCCCAACTACTCGGGAGGCTGAGGCAGGAGAATCGTGTGAACCCGGGAGGTGGAGGTTGAAGTGAGCTGGGATTGCACCACTGCACTCCAGCTTAGGCAAAGCAAGACTGTCTCAAAATAATAATAATAATAGTAATAATAATAATTTTAAAATGTGCAAAGGACTTGAATAGGCATTTCTCAAAGATGATATGTAAATGGACAATAAGCATAAGAAAAGATATTCAACATCATTAGCTATTAGGAAAATGCAAATCAAAACCACAGTGAAATATCATTTCATACACACTAGGATGGCTGTAATAAAAAGAGGGGCAGACTGGGCATGGTGGCTTACGGCTGTAATCCTAGCAGTTTGGGGGCCAAGACGGGAGGATCATGTGAGCCCAGGAGTTCAAGACCAGCCTGGGCAACATAGTGAGATCCCATCTCTACAAAAAATTTTAATTAAAAAAAATTAGCCAGGTGTCATGACTTGCACCTGTAGTCCCATCTACTTGAGAGGCTGAGGTGGAGGATCGCTTGAAGCTGGGAGTTCAAGGCTGCAATGAGTCATGATCATGCCACTGCACTCCAGCCTGGGCAACAAAGTCTGTCTCAGAAAAAAAAAAAGCGAGAGAGACAAATGTTGGCAAGGGTATGGGAATATTGGAACCCTCACAGATTGCTGGCGGAAATGTAACATGACACAGCCTCTATGGGAAGCAGTTTGGCAGTTCCTCAAAAAGTTAAACATAGAGTTACCATATAACCCAGGAATTTCACTTCTAGCTATACATTTCTGGATAATTGAAAACATATCTCCATACAAAAACTCCTATATGAATATTCATAGCAGCATTATTCATAATAGCCAAAACATGGAAACAACCTAAATGGCTATAAACTGATGAATGAATAAATAAAATGTGGACTATTCATACCACAGAATACAGTTCAGCCATAAAAAGGAATGAAGTACTAACACACGCCAGAACATAGATGAGCCTTGAAAATACCGCACTAAGTGTAAGAAGCCAGACACCAAATGCCACAGAATAACACGATTCCATTTATATGAAATGTCCTAAATAGGTGAGTCCATAAAGGCAGAGTGTATTGGTTGTTAGGAGATGGAGAGAAGGGGAACGTGGGAGAATGACTGCTAATGGTACAAAGTTTCTTTTTGGGGCTCATGACAATGTTCTGAACTGTACACTTTAAAAGGGTGTATTTTATGGTACATAAACTTTATCTCAATAAAAAGAGTTCCATTGAACTTTTTAAAAAGCTGGCTAGGGGCCTCATTTTCCTCATCTGTCAATGCGGGGGGCAATCTAAGCTTCTCAAACTGACAGGGGGTCACATATTGGGAGTACACAGTCCCTGAACAAACACATCCATAGCATCTAAAGGCTTGATTTTACTGGAGTTTCTGCCCCACCATGGAAATATTAATACAAAATATTTCTTTCTTTTTTTTTTTTTTTAAGACGGAGTCTTGCTCTGTTGCCCAGGCTGGAGTGCAGTGGTGCGATATTGGCTCACTGCAAGCTCCACCTCCTGGGTTCACGCCATTCTCCTGCCTCAGCCTCCCGAGTAGCTGGGACTACAGGCGCCAGCCACTACACCCGGCTAATTTTTTGTATTTTTAGTAGAGACGGGGTTTCACCATGTTAGCCAGGATGGTCTCGATCTCCTAACCTCATGATCCACCTGCCTCGGCCTCCCAAAGTGCTGGGATTACAGGAGTGAACCACTGCGCCTGGCCAAATTATTATATATTTTATGTTGAGCTGTCCATAAATGTTTTGAGACTCTGTCTCAAAAAATAAAAAAATAAAAAAATAAAAAGCTGGCTAGGCATGGTGGCTCATGCCTGCAATCCCAGCACTTTGGGAGGTCAAGGTGGAAGAATCGCTTGAGCCCAGGAGTTTGAGACCAGACTGGGCAACATAGTGAGACCCTTGCCTCCTCAAAAAATTAGTCAGGCTTGGTGGCGCATGCCTGTAGCTACAGCTGCAGAGCACCCAGCTACAGAGCGACAGAGCAGGACCCACCTCAAAAAAAGAAAAAAAAAAGTTGCAGATGTATTATGGAATAAAATGCGGACTCTGCATGGGCATTTTAAAAATACTTTTGTTATTTTTGTAAAACTGAAAGTTGTTTATTATTTTAAAAATTTTCAAATAATAAAAGCTAAAAGAAGAAACATAGAGATAAGCATTGTTAACTTTAGTGAACATCCTTTCAGATGCCCTACTAATGATATTGTTAGGATGTTGATTGGTGCTCAATTTTATATACAAGGAGTTATGCCTTAAATTGGGGGTTGGGTTGACATGCTATCTTCCTTGGTCTGCTCAATCCCCCTCTCTGCTTTTATTTTTATTTTTCCCACCCCATTTCCTATCCCATCCCATTTTCCACCCCCTCAACCTTTAATCTTTTTTTAAATACATACAGTGGCATGATCATAGCTTATGCCATGAGCTACGAGTGTCTGTTCTCACACTTGAGCCTCTGACTCCTAGGCTCAAGCACTCCTCCCGTCTCAGCCTCCTGAATAGTTAGGACTACAGGTGTGTGCCACCATGCCTGACTAATTTTTTAATTGCTGTGGAGATGGGCTCTTGCTGTGTTGGGGTCAGGCTGATGAACTCCTGGGCTCAAGCATTCTCCCTCTTCTGTCTCTGGAGTAGCTGGGACTATGGGCATGTGCCACGACACCCAGCCCTTTAATCATTCTTACTGGCATTTTGGGGGTGTTAGAAAATGTGTATCATTTCAAGAGATGCATTCTAATATCTATATATAAAGAGTAGTAAGTTACATATCTCTTCTGCCTAAAAGTGGCAGTCTATCAGAGAAGGGATAATGGCAGGGGCCTGGAGGGCATGAGTGTTGGTAGGCTTGACAGTGGTGGCCCAGTGCTGTTGAGCTATGAGATTGTCACCCAGGCCTTAAAAATCTACCATGGGGATAATGGGGAGAGCCCCATTTCCACTGCTGGAGGCCATCCCATTAGCTAGGTTGGTGAGTGTCTCACGGGCCCAGGCTCGGGTAGGAGACAGTGGGGAAGCAGGTATTGCCTGCCTCATACCTGTGAGGATGGCTGGCAGGAAAGAATGCCTGGCACAGGCACCAAGTGCTTGGTTACTGTTCATTATTGATGTTATTATAATGTTTCTCTCACCTGAAGGTAAGACAAGATAGTAATCTTGGGCCTGAAAGCTGGCTGGCTGGTAAATTTAGAGCTTCATCCAGCGAAGTCTGGGGATCCAGACTATACTCAGGCCCTGGGCTTGGGAGAATATGCAGAGCTGTTTCAGAGGACAGACAGGAAGGGAACTGGTCTCACCAACACCTCTGGGGATTTCCAATTTCCCCTTCCTGCACTATTACCTCACGTGGCAGCTGAACATGCAGGGCAGGGATTCTTCTTCCTGTTTCCTCACACAGAGGAGGAAATTCAGGGACAAAGACAGGAAATGACTTGTATCAGGCCGTTCTTGCATTGCTATAAAGAAATACCAGAGACTGGGTAATTTATAAAGAGAAGGAGTTTAACTGGCTCACAGTTCTGCAGGCTTTACAGGAAGCATGGTCCTGGCATCTGCTTGGCTTCTGAAGAGGCGTCAGGAAGCTTGCCATCATGGCAGAAGGTGAAAGGTGAGCAGGCACATCACATGGTGAAGGCAGGAACAAGGTGGAGGGGATGTGCCACACACATTTAAACTACCAGATCTTGTGTGAACTCAGAGAAAGAGCTCATTTATCATGAAGGGGATGGCCCAGGTCATTCATAAGGGATCCGCCCCCAAGATCCAAACACCTCCCACCAGGCCCTACCTCCAACACTGGGGACTACAATTTGACATGAGATTTGGTAAAGACATACAGTCAAACTATATCATTCTGCCCATGGCCCCCACAATCTCATGTCCTTCTCACATTGCAAAATACAATTATGCCTTTACGACAGTCCCCTAAAATCTTATTTATTTGTGTAATTTTTTTTTTTTTTTTTGAGATGGAGTTTCACTCTTGTTGCCCAGGCTGAAGTACAATGGTGCGACCTCGGATCACTGCAACCTCTGCCTCCCAGGTTCAAGCGATTCTCCTGCCTCAGTTTCTGGAGTAGCTGGGATTACAGGTGCCCACCACCATGCCTGGCTAATTTTTAAATATTTTTAGTAGACACGGCGTTTCACCATGTTGGCCAGGCTGGTCTTGAACTCCTGACCTCAGGTGATCCACCTGCCTCGGCCTACCAAAATGCTGGGATTATAGGCGTGAGCTACCGTGCCTGGCCTAATTTTATTTTTTTGAGACAAGTTATTGCTCTGTCGCCCTGGCTGGAGTGCAGTGGTGCTATCTCTGCTCACTGCAACCTCCACCTTCCAGGCTAAAGTGCTCCTTCTATCTCAGCCTCCCGAGTAGCTGGGACCACAGGCGCATGCCACCATGCCTGGCTAATTTTTATATTTTTTTGTAGAGTTGGGGTTTCATCACGTTGCCCACGCTGGTCTTGAACTCCTGGACTCGAGTCATTCTCCCACCTTAGCCTCCCAAAATGCTGGGATGACAGGTATGAGCTACTGCTCCTGGCCTTCTTATTTATTTATTTTAAAAATTGTTTTATCAACTCCCAAGCACTTAGACTCCAAAGTCTTAACTCATTCCAGCATTAACTCAAAAGTCCCCCAGCCTGACCAACATGGTGAAAACCTGTCTCTACTAAAAATACAAAAATTAGCTGGGCGTGGTGGCACGCGCTTGTAATCCCAGCTACTCAGGAGGCTGAGGCAGGAGAATCGCTTGAACCCGGGAAGCAGAGGTTGCAGTGAGCCAAGATAAAGCCACTGCACTCCAGCCTGGGTGACAGAGCAAGAATCTGACTCAAAAAAAAAAAAAAGTCTCAAGTCCAAAGTCTCACCTAGATATGAGTCCCTTCCACCTACGAGCCTGTAAAATCAAAAAGAAGTTATTTACCTCCAAGATACAGTGGGGGTATAGGCATTGAGTAAACATTATCATTCCAAAAGGGAGAATTTGGCCAAAAGAAAGGGGCTACAGGCCCCATGCAAGTCCAAAATCCAGAAGCCATTCATTAAATCTTTTTTTTTTTTTTTTTTGAGATGGAGTCTCACTCTGTCACCCAGGCTGGAGTACAGTGGCGAGATCTCGGCTCACTGTAACCTCCGCCTCCCAGGTTCAAACCATTCTCCTGCCTCAGCCTCCCAAGTAGCTGGGACTACAGGCATGTGCCACCATGCCCAGCTAATTTTTTTTTTTTTTTTTTTTTTTGAGATGGCGTTTTGCTCTTGTCACCTAGGCTGGAGTGCAATGGTGGGATCTCGGGTCACTGCAACCTCCTCCTCCTGGGTTCAAGCAATTCTCCTGCCTCAGCCTCCTGAGTAGCTGGGATTACAGGTGCCCATCACCACACCCAGCTAATTTTTTGTGCATTTTTAGTAGAGACCATGTTGTTGGTCAGGCTGGTCTCAAACTCCTGACCTCAGGTGATCCACCTGCCTTGGCCTCCCAAGGTGCTGGGATTACAGGCCTGAGCCACTGCACCTTGCCTAATTTTTGCATTTTTAGTAGAGATGGGGTTTCACCATGTTGGCCAGGCTGGTCTTGAACTGACCTCAGGTGATCTGCCCACCTCAGCCTCCCAAAGTCCCGGTGTTAGATATGAGTCCTAAATTTCTCTTCAAAGAATCAATATGTCACTATGTTCCATTCTTTGCCTTCTACTTTTAAACTTAACTTCCTCATAAAGCAAACCTGCTCCACCCTGACTCATTCCCATTACCTGCTCCACCCTGACTCATTTCAATTACCTGCTCTGCCCTGACTCATTCTCCACCCTGACTCATTCCATAACCATTTTTCCTGCCAAACCACTTACCTCATCACTCTCTTTAAATTAGCCCATCAGAATTAGTTTAGCCTGTGTGGTCTAACCCTAGCCAATAGGGGAACAACACAGCAGCAGGAGAAACTCTTCCCCTCCCTTGCCCAGGTTTGCACTCACCATTGCTCCATCTGTGAGGGCACACCCTTCTATAGAAGTAAATTGTCTTGCTGAGACGAAAAAAAGAAAATTTTACATTCAAGTGCTATTTCTTTTGCTGCACCAAAACTTTATTTATAACACTGGGATTACAGGCATGAGCCACTGTGCCCAGCCCATTCATTAAATCTTAATGCTCCAAAATAATCTTCTTTGACTCCATATCCTGCATTCAAGGGACACTGGTGGGAGGGGTGGGTTCCCAAGGCCTTGGGCAGCTCTGCCTCTACGACTTTTCCACGCTGAAATTGCAAGCCATTGGTGGTGGCTCTAACATTCCTGGGTCAGGAGGATGGCAGCCTCCTTCCAACAGCTCCACCAGGCAGTGCCCCACTGGGGACTCTGTGTGCGGGGTCTAACTCCACATTTCCCCTTGGCACTGCCCTAGTAGAGATTCTCTGAGGGCAGTGCCCCTGCAGCAGACTTCTGCCCAGACACCCAGGCTTTCCTCATACATCCTCTGAAATCTAGGCGGAGGCTGCCAAGCCTTCACTTTTGGACTCTGTGCACCCACAGGATTAACATAATATGGAAGCTGCCAAGGCTTACCACTTGCATTCTCCAAAGTGAGACTGCAAAGTGGCAGCAGCTTGAGCTATACTTGGGCCCCTTTGAGCCTTGGCTGGAGCTGGAGTGGTCAGGATGTGGGAAGCAGTGTCCTGAGGGTGTGCAGGGCAGCAGGGCCCTAGGCCTGGCCCATGAAATCATTCTTCCCCACTAGGCCTCAGGGCCTGTGATGGGAGGGGCTGCCATGAAGTTCTCTGAAATGCCTTCAAGACCTTTTCCCCGTTGTCTTGGTTATTAGCATTTGGCTCCTTTTTAGCTATGCAAATATCTCTAGCAAGTCGTTGTGCCACAGCCTGCTTGAATTCTCTCCCTGAAAACGGGCTTTGCTTTTCTACCACATGGCCAGGTTGTAAAATTTCCAAACTTATACATTCTGCTTCCCTTTTAAATATAAGTTCTGGCCAGGCATGGTGGCTCATGCCTGTAATCCCAGCACTTTGGGAAGCTGAGGCAGGTGAACTGTCTGAGGTCAGGAGCTCAAGACCAGACAGACCAACATGGTGAAACCCCGTCTCTACTAAAAATACAAAAAAATTAGCCAGGTGTGGTGGTGCATGCCTGTGATCCCAGCTACTCGGGAGGCCGAGGCAGGAGAGCTGCTTGAACCTGGGAGGCGGATGTTGCAGTGAGCTGAGACTCCACCATTGCACTCCAACCTGGGCAACAAGAGTGAAACTCCATCTCAAAAACAAATAAACGAACAAACAAACAAAATATATATATATTCCAACTTTAAGTCATTTCTTTGCTCCCACACCTGAGTGTAGGTTGTTAGAAGCAGCCAAGCCATATCCTGAATGCTTTGCTGCTTAGTAATTTCTTCTGCGATACCCTAAATCAAACTTCCACAGATCCCTATGGCATGAACACAATGCAGCCAAGCTCTTTGCTAAGGCATAACATGGGTTACTTTTGCTCCAGTTACCAATAAGTTCCTAATTTCCATCTGAGACCTTGGCAGCCTGGACTTCATTGTCCGTATCACTATCAGCATTTTGGTCACAGCCATTTAACCAGTCTCTAAGAAGCTCCAAATCTCTCATTTTCCTGTCTTCTTCCAAACTCTCCAAACTCTTTTTTTTTTTTTTTTTTTTGAGACGGAGTCCCACTCTGTTGCCAGGCTGGAGTGCAGTGGCATGATGTCGGCTCACTACAACCTCCACCTCCCGTGTTCAAGTGATTCTCCTGCTTCAGCCTCCCGATTAGCTTGGAGTACAGGCATGTGCCACCATGACCGGCTAATTTTTGTATTTTTAGTTAGAGACAGGGTTTCACCATATTGGCCAGGCTGGTCTTGAATTCCCAACCTCAGGTGATCTGCTCACCTCAGCCTCTGAAGGTGCTGAGACTACAGGTGTGAGCCACCACGCCCGGCCTGAGCCCTCCAAACTCTTCCAAACTCTACCTGTTACCCAGTTCCAAAGTCAGTTCTACACTTTCAGGTATCTTTATAGTAATGCCCCAATCCTCGTTATCAATTTTCTGTATTAGGCCGTTCTTGCATTGCTATATTAAAAAAAATACCTGAGACTGGGTAATTTATAAAGAGAAGGAGTTTAACTGGCTCACAGTTCTGCAGGCTTTATAGGAAGCATGGTATTGGCATGTGCTTGGCTTCCAGGGAGGCCTCAGGAAGCTTGCAATCATGGTGGAAGGTGAAGTGGGAAAAGGCATATGGTGAAAGCAGAAACAAGAGAGGGAATGGAGGAGGAGTTGCCACACACTTTTAAATGACCAGATCTTGTGTGAACTCAGAGTGAGAGTTCGCTTATCACCAAGAGCATGGCCCAAGCCATTTATGAGGGATTAGTCCCCATGATCCAAACACCTCCTACCAGGTCCTACCTCCAACACTGGGGATCACAATTCAACATGAGATTTGGCAGGAAGATACGCTCAAACTATATTATGACCCCTCAGGGTTGTACAGTTAGTAAGTGGTATCCTTTGGCTACTTTCCAAAAGCTGAGGCACCTTAAACCTCTGCTGAGACCACTTAACAAGCCCCCTGGCTTTGGTGAAAAGTGCAGACCTGGGCTAAGACCCTTCCAGCTGTGTAACCTTAACCTCTCTGTGCCTTTGTTCCCTCACCTGTAAAAGGGAGATGATCAGGACTTTTTTTGTTGCTTCTTTAGAACTCAGCTTTAGGATTAAGGAGATGGTATGCATTTCCAGCTGGGAGATGGCCCCAAAAATGTGCCTTCAGGGAGGGCAACTGAGTCTTCATCCCTCCAGCTCCCAGCCCCTGTGAGCGAAAGGTCCCCTCCTCTCTTGCTCTAAAGAAGATGTGTGTCTGCCTCCACCCACCTCACCTGATCACTTCACCTGAGGTTCGAATGTGGAAAAAATCTGATTTTTTATCATTGTTTTTCCTTGCTATAAATTATTGCAAATCCTTATTTATAAAAGCAATACATACTTTAAAAATTACTAAATATAAAAAGAACACACCTGACAGGGTGGCTCAAGCCTGTATCCCAGCACTTTGGGAGGCTGAGGTGGCTGGATCGCTTGAACTCAGGAGTTTGAGTCCAGCCTGGGCAACATGGGGAAACCCTTTCTCTACCAAAAATACAAAAACTAGCCGAGTGTGGCGGTGTGGGCCTGTGGTAGCAGCTGCTGGGGAGGCTGAGGTGGGATGATCGCTGGAGCCCAGGAAGTCAAGGCTGCAGTGAACTGAGATCTCACCACTGCACTCCAGCCTGGGCGACAGAGCAAGACCCTGTATCTAAATAAATAAATTAAATAAATAAATAAATAAATAAGTGGCCATCCTTTATTTTAATGGACGCGTGTCTAGTCCACTGGGGTTCTTCCTAGCGATTGTCTCTCGCTCCTGGCTCTGGCTTGCATCTATGGTTTGAGAATGACTTAGGGGAAAATCCCACGGTGGGGCATGGGATTCCCACGGGTCTACACGGCCCTCCAGGCTCTGGCCTCCCTGGACAGCCAGGGTCCTGGGCTCGGGCAGTCCCGCCACTCTCGGGGTGGGTGGCCCCGACCGGGGCGGGCTCACCTCTGGCTCGCGCCGGGATCTTTGTTGCAACCGAGGGTCAGGAACCGCAAATGGCTCAGCGTGAAGAATTCCCCCGTGCAGATTGGCCACGGGGGAATTCTTCACGCAGTATTTGCGATTCCTGACCCTCGGTTCCAACAAAGATCCCGGCGCGAGCCAGAGGTGAGCCCGCCCCGGTGTGGTCCCCCGGGTCCCTCCTCTAGCCCGCAGACGCGCCTCCCTGAAACTCCGCCGCGAATCTCGTCTTTTCCCTCGCCGGCGAGTTTATCCTGGTTACCTCCCGACCGCTGGGGTGCCGCCGCCTGGGCCAGCAATTCAGAGCGTGGCGCCTCAGTTTCCTCACCTGGAAAGTGGGGGCGGATCCAGCACTTCTCAACGCAAGCTGTTGGGAAGGGGGAGGCCTGTAGTGTGTGGGGAATGCGAGGGTCTCGGTGGTTGCTAGTCCTCCGCAGGAGACGAGGAGGAGGGGCCCGGGGTCCGGGTGGGCTGAGGGCGCTCGGTGCTGTCAGGGCCCTGGCTGTGCTCCGGACCCTGGGCTCTGCCTCCAAGAGATTCCTTGGAAACCCGCCCTCCCCTTAATCCCACATTTGGGAAAACTGGAGGCACAAGTGGAGCTTCCTGGCAATTGAGAAGAACAGCCAGGACGGAAACAAGTCTCAGAGTCTGGGCCCGCTGGGCTCTGGGGAAGGGGGTTCAGCCAGGGGCCGCCTCTAGCTCCATCCTTTAGCCCTGCCTGCCGGCGCTTCAGCCCCCTCACCCAGGCCTTGAGGGAGGGGTCGGTCAGTGACGGTGATGGTGGTGACTATTCAGCGTAGCTTCTGCAGGTGCCTCCAGGGAGTTGCGGGTCCTCTGAGGCAGCCATGCCCTCCTCCCAGCCTGAGAACACCAAGCTACCACCTGTGGTCAGGGACCTATATGAGAAAGTCAAGTAGACACCATTACCAACATCCTAAGTCATTTCTAGGGCTGGAAAAGGGAGGGGAGGCCTGCCACAGACCTCCCTTTCCCCACCTGTCCAGCTCACTCTGGGGCCTTCAGCACCCCTGTCCTGCACAGTCTGGGGGTGTCCCCTTTAGAGAGCCCCTAAAACTCTGAGCCTGTCCACACTCCTCTGCCTTCGCACACCTGCTTTCCTCTGCCTGGAATTCCTGCCTCATCCTGTATCTGTAAACCCTACTCATCCTTCAAGGCACAGCTCAAAAGTCACCTCCTCCAGGAAGCCTCTCTACTCTCCCAGGTAGAAATGCCCTTCCCTTATCTCTTCACTCTCAATGTTCAGACAGTACTGTGTTGGCTCACAGTGCACCCTCCTAAACCAGCTGTAGGTGGCCTGTGGAACAAGGTTCTCTATAAGGTGCTCCTGGCATCCTGGGAGGCAGTTTGTTTTGTGAGGGACCTGAACACCTCTGCTCCCTGCCCAGTCACGTGACAACCAAATGCCCTTTCACATATCCGGACACCCCCAAAGGGGGCAGCCCACCCTTGGGAGAGAACCACAAGTGAGGCTTAATAAAACATTTCTGCAAAAAATGATTAAGTGAATGAGTGAATGAATAAAGTGTTAGAGAGAGGCTGGACTGGCTTGATGAGGGGTAAGGAGACCAATGAGTCAGGCTCTGGGTGGGGGTCAGGGGACTCCCTGAGGTCAGGGTAGGAACCATGGAGAGAAACTGGGGGCCATCAGAGGGCGGGCCTGGAGGCTCAGGAAGGCAGAGGAGTCAGCTGCCAGCCCCCTCAGCCCCTTTAGTTTCTTAATGCCCCCACCTTTATAACACAGCTGCAGCCAGAACTTCTCCCTGAACAGCAGACTAGGACTATGGGCATGCACCACCACATCCGGCTGATTTTTGTATTATTTGAGGAGACTTGGTTTTGCTATGTTGCCTAGGCTGGTCTCGAACTCCTGGCCTCAAACGATCTGCCCCCCTCAGCCTCCCAAAGTGCTGGGATTACAGGTGTGAACCACCACGCCCGGCCTAGTTGGCACCTAAATCCTGGTTGGCACCCACTGGTGGGTAAGAGGAGGGGAAAAGGGATGCTGCAAGAGGTGACTCGGGATTGAGGTTGGGAAATGGGCAGGTTTGGGCTGAGCAAGATAAGTCGAGACCCTCAGATCCTCTCCCACAGTGAAGAAATTGATGTTCAGCCGGCAAAGGCTACTTCCAACCCTTGCAGGCCCACAGAATGCAAATGTACCTCATTCACGCCACATCACTCCCTTGCAGAATCCTCCACTACGAAAAAAGAGTGCTACCTGGCCTCATCCAGGTCTTCTGTGGGTCACTAGGCCCAGCCTCTTGGATCCTGCACACAATGGGACTGGGTTGGGTGACTTCTCCCAGGAAACTCAGGGCCCATCTATGGTGGTCAACATCACACATCACACAAGGTCTGGGGAAACTGGCCCTGCAAGATGAGGCTGGCCTGTAGGACCAGCCACAAGGGCCTGCTTCTGGGTGATGCTGATGCTGCCTGTCCATGGACTACATGTTGAGTAGTGAGGCTTTAAACGACATGCACTTCCAAAATTATTTAAACTTTGCCAATAGTTTACATAAAATAATTTATGTGTGAGCACCTAGATAATAGTTATTTAATTTGGCCAGGCACAGTGGCTCATGCCTGTAATCCCAGCATTTTGGGAAGCTGAGGTAGGTGGATCACTTGAGGCCAAGAGTTCAAGACCAGCCTGGCCAACATGGTGAAAACTAGTCTCTACTAAAAATACAAAAATTAGCCAGGTGTGGTGGTGCATGCCTGTAATCCCAGCTACTTGGGAGGCTGAGGCAGGAGAATCACTTGAGCCAGGGAGGAGGAGGTTGCATTGAGCTGAGATCGCACCACTGCACTCCAGCCTGGGCAACAGAGTAAGACTCCATCTCAGAAAAAAAAAAAAAAAGTTATTTAATTCAAAATCAAGGAGAAAGACGTAAAGCTCCTCAATCCATGCTTAATGCTAAAACTTAAAGATAGTATAAAAAATAACATTATGAACAAGTTTGCTATAGTCTACCAGCAAATAATAAAAGTAATGCTGAGAATAGTGTCCGTGGCCCTGCTCTCCCGGGGTCCTTCACCCACACTGTTACACCCAGCAGACAAGAAGCCAAGTCCTTTCCTACCCTAAAACTCCCAGTTTAGGCTTCCTCTAGATTCTTGCAGATTAAATTCAACCAAATTAGAGCCCAATCTTATTAAAACACACAAAATTAGAACTGAATACGACGGAAAGACAAGTCTTGTTCTAGTTTCAGCTCTAAGATGCAGGGAATTTTATCAGTTTTGTTTACTGCTTTGTCCCCAAACCTAAAATTCAGTATTTTTAATTAAAAATAAATCGTGAGGCTGGGCACGGTGGCTTATGCCTGTAATCCCAGTACATTGGGAGGCCAAGGCAGGCAGATCACCTGAAGTCAGGAGTTCAAGACCAGCCTGGCCAACATGGTGAATCCCCCATCTCTACTAAAAATACAAAAATTAGCCAGGCATGGTGGCAGGTGCCTGTAATCCCAGCTACCCCAGAGGCTGAAGCAGGAGAATTGCTTGAACCCAAGGCAGAGGCTGCAATGAACCCAGATCGCGCCATTGCACTCCAGCCTGAGTGACAGAGCAAGAATCCATCTCAAAAAAAAAAAAAAAAAAAAAAAAAAAAAAAAATCAAGAATGAAGGAGAGCTCTGCTTGGAATGCAGGGGCTAAGTGCCCCAGACCCTCCATCCTGGGTTGGGGGCACACATCCTGACTGTTAGGGGTACTATATGTGAACTGTTCCCCAGGCCATCCCAGTAGGAGAATAGGCCCTGAGGTCCTGGGAGCCACTGGAGGGATCTGAGCATGCTGCAATTTACACCTTTACAATTTCATTCTGGCTGCTCTGCTGTCTATAGATTGGAGGGGGAGCAAGGGGAAGTAGGAAGACCAGTTAGGAGATCATTGTAGTAATCCAGGTTCTTTTTTTTTTTTTCTGGGCTGGGGGGACGGAGTCTTGCTCTGTCGCCCAGGCTGGAGTGCAGTGGCGCAATCTTGGCTCACTGCAATCTCTGCCTTCTGGGTTCAAGTGATTCTCCTGCCTCAGCCTCCCAAGTGGCTGGTATTATAGGCACCCGCCACCACACCCGGCTAATTTTTGTATTTTTAGTAGAGACGGGGTTTCACCATGTTGGCCAGGCTGGTCTTGAACTCCTGACCTCGTGATCTGCCCTCTTCGGCCTCCCAAAGTGTTGGGATTACAGGCGTAAGCCACTGCGCCCGGCCCATAATCCAGCTTCTAAAAGATATGCTGATGGTGTGGACTAGTGTGGCAAGAGAGGAGAGAACTGAATTGGAAGTAGTGTCAACAGAACTAGGTCATGACTTGGTTATTGGAGAGGAGGAAGAAGGAAATGAATGACCCTCAACTTCTCCCACCTCCAAAACCCACTGCTGGGTTCCTGAATGAGCAACTGGGTAGGTGAGAAGATTGGGGGAAACTGGGGGATGACCAGGTTTGAGGATAAAATCAAAATTTCCACTTTGAACTATGATCATATTGGACATATCCAAGTGAGTGCATGAATCTGGGCCAGTCCAAAAAATGATTCCAGACACCTTCCTCACATATGGGATAAGGTGGTACCAGCTAGGGAGAATGCATGGAGTGAAATCAGAACCCAGGGCTGAGCTCCAAGGCCTCTTATATTCACAAGTTAGAAAAAGGTGGTGGTGGGCAGTATAAGAGTGGAGAACAGGGATGGTCTCTGAGACAAGGAGAGGTGAGCACCCTAAGGCAAGGGAGAGAGGAAAAGTGAGGAGCTTGTAAGGACACACACCATGCTCACTCTGGTGATCTCAATCCCTGCTGGTGGGGCAAGAATCTCTCTAACCACAAGGGTCCCACCCCCTAAGAGAAGCAGGTGCCCACCCTAAGAGGCACCCCAGACGAGTCAGGAAAATGAATTAGAAATTTAAAAATTTCCCACAAAAACAGAGGCCCAGATGGCTCCTTTGGTGAATTCTATCAAATATTTTAAAAAGAAAAAATACCAATCCTTCACACACTCTTTCAGAAAGAGAGATGTAAGCAACACTCCCTAACTCATTCTGTAAAGCTGGTATTACTGACCAAAGACAGTACATGGAAAGGAAACTACAGAAAATATCTCAAGTGAACACAGATGCAAAAATACTTAATATTAGCAAACCACATCCGACAACATAAAAAATAATTATACACCACAACCAAGTGGGATTTATCCCAGGAATGCAATGTTGGATCAACATCTTAAAAATAATGTTATAACAATATTAACAGGCTAAAGAACAAAAACCATGTCACCTCATAGATGCAGAAAAAGCATCTGATGAAATCTCACACCAATTCATGATACAAACTCTCAAGAAACTAATAACAGAATGAAACTTCCTCAATTTGGAAAAGGTATAGATGAAAAACCCACAGGTTAACATCAGATTGAACAGTGATGGACTGAAGGTTTTCCTCCTAAGATTGAGAACAAGGCAAGGATGTCCACTTTTGCCACTTTCATTCAACACTGTACTGGATTTCTAGCCAGTATGATAAGACAGGAAAAAATTAAAGGCATACAGATTGGAAAGAAAGAAGTAAATGTCTTTATTTGCAGATGACACGATAATGTAGAAAATCTCAAGGAAGACGCACACGGACATTTAAAAAAAATGATAAAACAGATTGAATTTAGACAGGTCACAGCATATAAGATCAATAAACAAAAATCAATGGTATTTCTATATACTAGCACCAAAAAGTCTGAAAACAAAATTCAGCAAGCAATTCCATTCATAATAGCAAAGTAATATGAACATTTTAACAAAAGGAGTGTGAGACTTATATACTGAAAATAACAAAATACTGCTAAGAGAAATCAAGGAATATCTAAATAAATGGACACAAACTCCATGTTCACAGACTGGAAGACTATATTGTCAAAATGGCAATTCTCAAACTGATCTGTAAATTAAACACAATATATATTTAAAACCTCAGAAGGCTTTTCTGTAGTAATTGACCATCTGATCATAAAAGTGACATGGGAATGCAAAGTATCTAGAAAAGTCAAAAGAATTTTGAAAAAGAACAAAGTTGGAGGCATTACATTACCTGATTTAATGACTTACGAATACTTTAAAGCCAGAGTCATCAATACCACACAATCATGGACAGGCACAGATCAATGGAACAGAACTAAGAGTTTAGAAATAAACCCTTATATTTATGCCCAACTGATTTAGACAAAGGTGTCAAAGCAATTCAATGGGGAAAAGATACTCTGCAACAAATGGTGCTGGGACAAATGGAAATCCGCCCATGAAAAGATGAATTTAGACTCTTCCCTTACACCATGCCCAAAAATGAACACAAAGTGGATCACATGCCTACATGTAAGAATAAAACAAGACTTCAAAAAGTTCTTAAGATACGACACCAAAGGCATGATCCATAAAGAAACAACTGATAAACTAAACTTCATCAAAGTAAAAAACTTTTACAATTCAACCACCACCACTAAGAAAATGAAAAGAGTCCTTGTTAGTATAGTGGTGAGTAAAAAAAAAAAAGAGAAAGGGCTGGGCGCGGTGGCTCACGCCTGTAATCCCAGCACTTTGGGAGGCCAAGGAGGGCAGATCACGAGGTCAGGAGATCAAGACCATCCTGTCCAACATGGTGAAACCCCGTCTTTACTAAAAATACAAAAATTAGCCAGGCGTGGTGGCGGGCACCTGTAGTCCCACTACTCAGGAGGCTGAGGTAGGAGAATCTCTTGAACCTGGGAGGCGGAGGTTGTAGTGAGCCAAGATCACGCCACTGCACTCCAGCCTGGCGACAGAGTAAGACTGTCTCAAAAAAAAAAAAAAAAGAGAGAAAGAAAGAAAATGAAAATAAAGACAAGCCAAGACTGGGATAAAACTTTTGCAAATCATGTATTTGATAAATAAAGGATTTGTATCCAGAATATGTAAAACTTTCTTACAATTCATTAATAAGGCATGTGAGCCAATTTAAAAATGAGCAATAATTGAATAGATATTTCACTAAAGATATACAAATGGTTAACAATCACATGAAAAGATGCTCAAATCATTAGTTGTCAGAGAAATGCAAATGAACCACAATGAAATGCCACTTTGCATCCACTAGAATGGCTACAATAAAACAGAAAAGTCCAAGTGCTGGCAAGAATGTGGAGGAACCTGAACCATTATACATTGCTGGTGGAAATGTAAAGAGGGACAGCCACTTTGGAAAAGCTTGGCAATTTCTTAAAAAGTTAAACCTAAACCTACTATATGATCCCAGCAGTTTCACTCCTAGGATCTACCCAAGAGGAATGAAAATATATGTCTAACAAAGACTTATACATGAATGTTCATAGCCGTATTATTCATAATAGCCCCAAATTGGAAACAATCTAAACATTCAATAGGTGAATGAACAAAATATGGTATAGACATACAGTGGAATACAATTTAAAAACAATAAAAGGAACTATTGGTACATTCTACAATATGAATGAACTTCTAAATTATTCTAAAGTAGGAAGCCAGCCACAGAAGGCCACATATTATATGATTCCACTTATGTGAAATGTCCAGAATAGGAAAATCTATAGAGACAAAATAAAATAGTGGTTGCCTGATGATGCAGGTGAAAAGGGGAACTAACTGCAAAAGGGATTAAATGATGAAAATATTTTAAAACAAGATGGTGATAATGGTTGCACAGCTCTGTACACTTACTAAAAGTCATTGAGTTGGACACTTTGAATGAACTTTAAGGTATGTAAACTATGACTCAATGAAACTATTAAAAAATCAGTGATGTAAAAAGGAGGAAGACAAGGGAGCATGATTAGGTGACATTTGAATGTGGATATACCTGATTGTCCCTGAATTCTTCAAGAAGCTATTGTTCAGCCTCTTCTTCATGCCCAATGCTGTGTCTACAATAATGGAGAGTCTCACAGAGCTCACCACGTAGCAGGTAAAACAGGCAAACAGGTCACTGCATGGTAGAATATGGCCAAGGGTCAGCACAACAGATGGAGGAGCACCACGCTGACCAGAGACGTTTTCATGAAGGTAACATCTAAACTGAGATCCTGAAGACCGTTGCTGGGCAGCTGAGAGGAAGTGTCAGTATCTCAGTGACATTCTATGTCATGCTATGAAGTTTAGGTTTTATGAACTGCAGAACTAAGCTGGGCCTGGTGGCTCACACCTGTAATCTCACCACTTAGGGAGGCCAAGGTGGGAGGATTGCTTGAAGCTAGGCGTTCAAGACCAGCCTGGGCAACATAGTGAGACCGCTTCTCTACAAAAAATAAAAAAAAATAGCCACGCATGATGGTGCATACCTGCTGTCTCAGCAACTCAGGAGGCTGAGGTGGGAGGATCGCTTGAGCCCAGGCGTTCAAGGATGCAGTAAGCAATGTTGTGTACTGTTATCGTGAGTAGCAACAAAAAGCAGCAGTGCTGGACTTTGGGGTGACATGGAGTGGGCTCTGCTGTTGGTCATGATGGGGAAAGGAGTCCAAATAACAAAAACAAAGAAAGAAAGAAAAAAGAAACGGAAAGTCAAGCAGATGAGTCCAGTTTGACTTAGCAGTCCACTCTTCACCCATGGGGCTCTTTGGCTCTGGTCAAGGGGGCATAGGTTACATGGAAAGGGCTGCTATTACTTTACAAGCATCTGGCCTTTCTCCCAGGGGGCAGAGTTCCCAGATAGTCTAGCTATCTCTTTCAGCATGAAGGCACCTGCTTCTTCACCCTTCCCCTTGCTGCTCAGTCTGCTTTTCCAAGGTCTATGACAGTGTTGGGAGGAATGCTGCTCCCTCCATAGGCGGAAGACACTGCTGTCCTTAGGCAGACTGGACTGTGAGTGTGGAGATCTGGTCTCAATTTCTCACAATACCACTGGTTAGCTGGAGTCAGGTCAATTACTTGGCCCTTCTGAGGCAGTTTCCTTATGCTAAATTGTTACCTGCTCTGTGGGGATTACTGAGGACCACGTGAGATTCAACTGATAAGAGTGTTTATATGTAAGACATGTCCTGGTGGCGTGTGTGTGGGAGTGATATGCCTTCCAAAAACTTAAAAAAATAAAGTTGCCATCCAAGAGTTCAATGGACAAGACTGATCACAAGCTGACATTTGGAAAAGTGTGACTGAAGGGTTTCCCAACAGGCAAAACCACACTAACCACAGTGTAATCTTGGAAGGGCAGATCTGGAATGCGGCTGTATTTGGGGAAGTGAAACTGAAGATGGGAGTATAGTTCTCACACTGAAGAGCATGCAAATCACCAAGGAAACTTGCTCATGCCAGAATGCTGAGCTGCACCCCAGCCCTAGGGAACCTGTCTCTAGAGAGGGACTTAGGAACGGATCTGTGGTTTAAACATTTTCCAGTGACTTTTATGTGCACCAAAGTTAAAGCACCTCTCACCTGGAGCATAAAAAAGGAGCTGGAGATGCTGATTCCAGGCAGTCAACAGGCAGCCACATTCCACTGGGGAACTCTGGAGTTTTAGGGCAGTGAATGGAGAAAAGGGGAAATCCAAGAGTAGGGGCGATCTGGACAGGACCAATATGCAGTCCCAATGTGCAAATGAAGTCTTTGCATATTTTTCACCAGAAGTTACTCTCATAAAATAAATCCCTCCAAAGACTACATTTGCTGTACATCTGGCTTTTCCCTTATTTTCACAGAAATATTCCCACTTTGTCCAATATATTTTTTTCAGTGAATCACAATTAAAAAACAAACATGTACTTCTAATATCTGAGAAATGAACCAAGAAAGGACAAGAGCTATTAGGAGTGTTCTCTTTCTTTATTTCTCTTTGGTTTCTTAACACAAAAGACATGCATTCTATAAATAAAAGGAACTAAGATTTTCTGGGAAACAATAAATTGAGAGGAATTCCCATAGTCACACCTCTGTGGTCAAGTCAAGAGGATGGTCTTCAGCTCCCATCTGGCTGTAATCTCTGATGAAATCCAGAAGAGAAGGCCTGTGTGTTATCCAAGAACGTGAAACACTCAAGGACAGTGAATGCCACAGTCCTCTGCTCAGAGCTGGGCTAGGCCCCAAGGCCCACTGAGCACAATGTCTACCCTATCTCCTTGTTACATCCTTTTCACAATATCCTTGGGTGATGCTTCTTTTCATGGGGCTATTGGAAAGGCTCCAACACCAAAGAGCCAGACCAGCCATTTACGAACAGCCATTCACCATCAGACTAAGGAACCTACTGGGAGAGTGTAAATATGTTGGTGTTTGCTGATTTGTGCTCAGAGCCCAGATCAAAACACTGGCTTGATCTTACTTTGAAACATTGACCTCAGGTGCAGCAGTATAAATTCTACACCAGGAGGTGGGATTGCCACTACAAGAGCAGCAGGCCACAGTAGAAAATGATCTACCATACCCAGTGGCAAAATCTGGGCCAGTATCCTAAGGGCCCACTCAGTAGCCCACAGACTGATTCTTAATACCTTCACAATCCAGGCTTGCTGGTGCTACTTCAAATTCACAAAAGAAAGGGGCTTATAATAAGACAAGCACTGATACACTCCTAACAGGAAATGCACACCCCACCCGCCTTCCGAGTCTACCCCTACAGGCAAACCAGGAAGGAGGGAGAAATGCTGGAGCTCTACCACGAGCCCAGGTTAAACGACATCCGGTATCAGATTGTTGAGACGTTAAAAATAAAAATACCATTTTCAAGTGCTTGTAGCAGAGGCCTAGCTCCTAAGTTGTAGGTAACAAAGGTACTTCCCTCTGAATACATGGCGATTGCACACACTGGTAAACCTGACGGTCCTGGGGTGGGGGAGACACCCCAGGCTCCACATTGTGCCTTTCTGAACAGGCTCCTAGGCCCCCAGGCAGGCAGCAAAGGACAGGAAACCAAGCAGGTGGAGACTGGAGCCCTAAGACTCAGTCTTGGGTTACAGGAATTGCATCTTCTTTTAGTCTCTACTGGAAGAATTTTAGAAAACCAATTTTGGCAGCAGCAGTTGAAGGACAGCCCCACTGCCCAGTGCACTGGCAAGAGAAAATGTCCTCCTCTTTGAGTCCCGCTGTGCTACATTAGGTCCCATCCAGGCAGAAGGAGGAAGCAGTATGAAATCTTTCCAAAAGGTAAAGGTCATTTGCCATGATTACAGGAAGAAATATAAAATCTGTTCTTTGCAGCAGCAAGAGATTCTTTCGGCCTTTAGTTCTTTATGTCATAAAAGCCAGCTGTGCTTGAATGTAAAGGTCCACCTTGCTAGTCAGTCTGCCCAGGGCTGGAGGGAGGCCAGACTCTTGGGATTGGCGAGTGGATGGAAGAGCAGTGGAATGACAGGGCAGACAAGGTTACCAGACCAAGCCAGCCCACAGCTGGTAGAAGGAAGCCCCTGGTTAGGTTCTAGAGGTGCATATGGTCAACGTGCTCCAGAAGCATCACAATGAGGGAAATCATCCAAGAACGAGATCGATGGGCAAGTGAGAATCTGGCCAGACCTGCTGTTTCCTGCTGGTCAAAAAAGGAAGGAATGTCAGTGAGAGTGGGGAATCTGAATGAGCGCCATGGTGGCAGTAGGAGGTAATCACAGGGGCGTCTGGAGCCCCCAGCCACAGCTAGGAGACCCCACCAAGAAGAGTGGCAGTAATTCAGCAGATAGCTAACTCTCTACACCTATGATTTTAAAAGTCCTCTGATGGTGGGTGTGAAGACAAACCCCATGAGCACCTTACTACAGGCCCAGTCAAGAGTGCACTGATTCCACACACACTGGGGCTCAGAGGGAACCCTCAGCTCAATGCGAGGCCTCAGGACCCTGGGATCCGAATGTGGGGTGGATACCGCCCTTCTCCAGTTAGACGGTTTTCCATTTAAACATAGATTTGCTGTTAGTGTCTTTTATGCTTTTTTTCTTCCTGCAAAATTTGTTCACATAAAAAAAATTATTTTTCTTTCCAGTTTCTTTCAAGTGTTTCTTTGTTTAAATTTCCTTCAGTTTCTTTCAAGTATCTTTTTTTCCCTTCTGTTCTCCTGGATAGATGGAAAAGGCCTCACTGAAATCCCAAAATTAGACATGGGGAAAACTTCTCTTCTCCCTGCTTACCCAGCAATGAGGACATAATCCTTGGTGCCCCACTGTGGAAGAAGGAACGTGCCTGTGTGCGGCCCTCCACTGCTGTGGCCACACCATCTCACGCAGGGAGAACGCCTGGGTCTGTCCTTTTGTCCCCAGCTACATCCCAGTTTCCAGCAGGCTTGGACACTGCAGCCTCCCCGTGGCAAATTGGCCAGAACTCGGCTGGAGAACAAGCAGGCGAAGGGGAGCATCAGATGGAAGGCCTTCTGTGAACAGCTGGCCCACAGAGAGGCGGTGGGTAGGAGCTGGGCCTGGATGGAGCCTGTGTTCATGTGGACCAGAAAACAGTTCCATGTCACCAGCTGCAGGATCCAGAGGAGCTTGTGTTCCATGCTGTGCATCTTGATGACCCAGGCCTGAAGGTCACAAGGGTGGCACAGTGCGGGAGGGCTTAAGCACCTGGAAAAACTGTACCTCCGGCGAGCTCACGTTTTGCCATCTCTTCTGGTCCACTGCCTCTCCTGAGGGACTATTCCTGGAAGGAAGCGCCTATGTCTGTACCAGATTCCTGCCCCACCACATCCCATCCTCTGCCTTAGATGGTGAGGAGAGGGATGCAGCCCACACCGACCCCTCCCTCATGGCACGCCATGGGGGCCATGAATGTCCAGCGGTCTGTCTCTGGGTCGTACATCTCCACTGAGCTTAGGTTTGACTGTCCGTCATAGCCCCCAACAGCGTAGAGGCGCCCACAGCTGGCCACCAGGGAGACCCGGCTCCGGCGCGTGTGCATGGGGACAATCAGGCACCACTGGTCTGCCACAGAGCTGTACATCTCGGCAATGCTGAGGAAGCCAGAGCCATCGTAGCCCCCACAGACAAACATCTTGCTCCCCAGGGAAGCGGCTCCGTGCCGGCAGCGCTTGTTGAGCATGCCAGCTGCAGGGTGCCAGGTGGCAGTGTGGTGGTTGTAGTGCTCCACCTGCAGTAGGGAGAGAGGCACAGGTACAGGACAGTCAGAGGCAAAGCTCAGTCCATGGAGTGACCGTGCAGGGCACAGCAGCCCCCATGATGTCAAACTCCTGTGGGAGGCATGGGGACGAGGAGCTCTGCCAGTATTCCCTCTGCTGCAGGCCTGCTCTTTGGTGTATGGGGGCAGGGAGAGGTCACCTCACCTGACCCTTCCTGTTTGCATCTAAGGAAACAAAAAGGATGTGCCCAAGGATGCAATGCTAGGTAGTGACAGAACCTGTATGAGAGCTGGGTCTCCTGTAATCTCCAGGGCTTTCCACTGCAGCACTGACTGACTATGGAATGACTAGTAAATGGCTGTTGAGCCTTTTTTACAGAATAAATACAATTTCAAACAAATTATCCAAAAGAATACAACTGTTTGCAAATTTACACTTGGTCTATAATTGAACTTACTTTGGGCAGGAATCTCACAAGGTCTATGAAGTGTTCAACAGACAATAGAACAGGGTGGTGGCTGCAGATGTGACTACCCTTTACTGTTCTTTTGTGTACACTGGCTCGTTCTCTGGAAGTTCAGAATTTCCGAAGATGCAGTGGATAGCCTGAAACCTCACTAGATGATACTTTATCCAGCTATGGCAAGGCTGAAGGTTTTTCAAATAATGACCTTCTAAAATAAATCTCAAAGACAGAAGAAGTAGGTGCCCTTATCCCAGGGGGAGCTCAGACTCACACTGCTGAAGATCTGCAAACCATCATGGCCGCCTGACACATATATCCTGCCCTCAAAGACCGTAACCCCAGCAGCACTGCGATTCGAGCTCATCGAGGTCACCACTGTCCACCTTCAGGAAAGAGTCAAAATAGGAGGGGAAGCATGAGATTCAGGGTTCTTGTCCCCCCACGACAGCCTAGCAGGGTTCAGGTAAACTGTGCTGGCCATCTCTCTACCTCTTATCACCTCTCCCACCACCTCTCTGACAGCTCTCCCTGGCTGCTGCCTCTCACCCAAGCCACAAACCCACAACCCATCTTCTCTGCTCATCTCCATGGCTGCTCAAAATCATTGTGTCTCATACAAGGCCTCTTTCTCCTACAGTTCTGCTCCTCCCTGCACTCCCTGCCTTGTTAAGCAGACCACCAGCTCTCTAGCTGCTGTACTTATAAAGCTCAGTGCTATTCTGGCTGCATCTCCCTCACCATCAACATTCCTGTGGTCCCCCAAGTCCTGGCTGGTTTGCTTCCTAGTCAGTGCTTGTTCCCATCCCCACTACCGGTGCCCTACCCCTGACCTCTCATCTGGACCACTGCAACAGCCTCTTTACAGGCAGCCTGGCTTTCACACCAGTCCCATCCGACCCCACCCAGCCAGAGGGACTGCTCCTCCTGTACCTGCACCATGTCTGTCCAGTGGCTCCTCACTGTCTCCTCTAAAAGAGTCCAGGTTCCTTCATGTGGTTTTTAATGTTTTTTATTTTTGAGACAGGGTCTCACTCTGTCACCCAGGCTGGAGTGCAGTGGTGCAATCATAGCTCACTGCAGTTCTGACCTCCCAGAATCAAGCAATCTTCCTGCCTCAGCCTTCTCAGTAGCTGGGACTACAGGCTCACGCCACCATGCCTGGCTAATTTTTCTCTCTCTCTTTTTTTTTTTTGTAGAGACAGGGTCTCCCTATGTTGCCTAGGCTGGTCTCAAACTCCTGGGCTCAAGTTACCTTCCTGTCTCGGCCTCCCAAAGCGTTGGGATTACAGGTGTGAGCCACTGTGCCCCGCCCTTCATGTGGTTCTTCACCTCTTGGTCCTCATCCACCCTTCAGCTTCACCCCACACCACATGCCACCCACCCTGCTCCGTCTCCCATCCACACGCTGTGCTCTAGCCCACGAGAGGATCATTGCTGTTCTCGATTACAGTGAACACTTTCTTATTGCAGCCTCGCTCCTTGTTGTCTCCCTGCCTATGATGAGCAAACACCTCCCATTGGCTATCCATGACAGGTCTCACCTTGGAAGGCATCCTTGCTACCCTGTCCCTTCCGGCAACCCTGGGGAAGACGAAGGTTCTCTCTGCTCTGTGCCCAAGAGCTTCTGACACAGGCCTCCAGGGTAGGATGATCATGATGCAACCCATGGCCCAACCACATTGGGTGCTTTAAAGGATCTCAGACACCCAGCTTGCTGTCTGATCCATAGTAGATTGGTTAAGTGAACAGAATACTGGCTTAAAGGCATCCTAATAAGTCCATTCAACTAATTTGTTTATATTTTATTATATGAGTGAATTCAAATACTGAAATGAAAAACTCGAGCTAACCTTGTCAATGTTTTTCAAAGAGTGTTCCACAAATGAGTCCCACAAGATGGTGACTGGTGTGTATATAAAACCCGAGGTTAAACAGAGTTATTTACTGCAGGGTTTCTTAGAGCCTTTAAAATGTCAATATATCTTATGGAAAGACAAGGTCTCTGGCAGTTCAGACATCAACATTTCCCAAGCCTATCTGACCATAGAACTTAAAAACGTTTTTTTTTTCCAAATCATATCCTACCCACTTTGCAACATGCTGTTCATCTACTTCTTATCCCCTCTTGCCTGTATTTCCATTAAAATGGGCTGATTTAGCTAAGAGGTACAGACCATTAAATAACTATTTCCAAGCATCTATGTAGACTATTTGTTTTAAAATTTTATTTACTCATTCTTTCACTTAACCAAGGGTTATTAAATATCTAGTATATACAAAGTACTATAGGGGCAAAAAGGTAAGACATTCTCTACCCTCGAGAAGCTTAAATTAAAAAAAACTGCAGTTCTGATTTTTATACTCTCTGTTTATAAGCTCCAGTTGCCCCAAGGGAGCTGGAGTCCTTACTTGTCCGTCTCAGGTGAGTAGGTCTCCACGGAGCTGAGGGAAGAGTTGCCATCGTAGCCCCCACAGACGTAGATCTGCCCGTCCAGCACGACTGTCCCCATGGCACTGAAACAGACAGAGCTGTTATCCCAGACGAGCTGCAGCCTTCCTGGAGCAGCCTCTTTTGCCCACTGAAAAACAAACCTACCAATTGCCTCTTTCTGCAACGTAAATCTCAGGTATGTGACTAAGTAAAGGCATAAGACTGAGGTGACAGAAGCTGCCCCATCATTCCTCTTGTGCCCCACCCTTCTACAGCAGGCTGCCTCTCCTTCCTGCTCTTCTCTGTCCTTAATCTTTCTAAAATGCTTACCTTCCACCTCACCATGTGAAGGTTGAATTTACCTTGAAGGCCCAACTCAACTTCCACTCTCCTCTTCCTCCCCTTTGTAAGAATTACTCTTTCCCACACCCATGCTCCCTGAGTGGCTTATTACAGCAGTTGTTACAATCATTCATTCATCCATCAGATCTTTAACAGCTGGGGTTTAGAGTGGTAAGCAAGCCAAAGTTCCAGCCCACAAAGCACTTATGTTCTGACATTATAGGCTACCGGGAATCTATCTGCCACTTCTGTGTGTGTGTAATTTTTAATCAGAGCCTTGCTCTGTCACTCAGGCTAGAGTGCAGTGGTACCATCATAGCTCACTGTGCCTTGAACTCCTGTGCTCAATCGATCTTCCTGTACCTCAGCCTCCCAAGTAGCTGGGATTATAGGTGTGCACCACCACACCCAGCTAATTTTTTTGTTTCAAGACAGGGTCTTGCTATGTTGCCCAGGCTGGTCTCAAACTTCTGTCCTCAAGCTGTCCTCTTGTCTCAGCCTCCCAAAGTGCTGGGATTACAGGTGTGAGCCACTGTGCATGGCCCACCTGCTATTTTCAGCCCTTAGCATACCCTGCAACGAAGGAAAGAGCACCATAATCACTGTACAGACAGGCAGCCATAGCTTGGGGAGGCTGAGGTCTCTCCTCAAGACTGCCCAGAGAGAGGCCTGCCTCAGATTTAAATGAGACAAGCCCAACTCCCAAACTCCTTACATGCCAAGCTCTCCTAATGTCAAAGACCCAGGGGTCTGGCGTAATCATGTAATCTTCCCTTCTACACAATGCCTTATAAGGAATTCAGCACAAATGCCAAGCTGCCCAATTCACTATTTTCAAATGTGATGCTGGTGAAGATTAAAAATGAATCTGGGTTTCTAACAAACAGGAAAATAAAACATACCAGGCTTAATGCTACCTTTTTTTTTTTTTTTGAGACGGAGTCTCACTCTGTCAACCAGGCTGGAATGCAGTGGTGGGATCTTAGCTCACTGCAACCCCCGCCTCCCTGGTTTAAGCAATTCTCCCTGCCTTAGCCTCCCAAGTAGCTGGGATTATAGGCGCCCGCCACCATGCCTGGCTAATTTTTGTATTTTTAGTAAAGACAGGGTTTCACCATGCTGGCCAGGCTGGTCTCAAACTCCTAACCTTAGGTGATCCGCCCTCCTCGGTCTCGCAAAGTGCTGGGATTATAGGTGTGAGCCACTGTGCCTGGTTTGCTGCTACCTTTTAAATGTACATAGTAATCAAACTGATCCACAGAATGTCCCTTTCAGGGAAATGATAACAGACCCCCTGAACCAGCCCGAAAGAGGAGACGGACTTGCCTTAGGCAAGTACTGTGGGAAGATCACAAATTTACTAGACATGATCACTATCCTTCTGGATACGGACACAAAACAAACATAAAAATTACATAACAAAACAGGTGTTGAACAATATGAAAATGAATTAAGAGGTGCCCCAAAACTGCATGAGATTAACTATCAACTAGGTGGTAAAGGCTAGTGTGAAGAGAAGGAGAAAATGCTGATCAGCATGGACTGGAATAGTCCAGTGTAAGAAAGCTCTATGGGATGGCGTAGAACACTGGGGGAGATAGGAAGGAAAGATGGCAGGATGTCACTAACTGGCTGTGTGGGATGTCAGAAGAGAAGTGACTAGGAACGTTTTAAGGTAGCCTGTAATTTAAAAGGGATGTAATGGAACCGGGCCCACACTAATAACAGGATATTAACCACAGTGAAGGAAAGGAATACCCAGAGAACTTTCCTCCAAGACAGCACTCTAAACCCAGTAACATCAAAGTAAGGAAGTGGTCCAGAGCAGACACACAAGGAAGGACAGCTGACTGCAGTCACAGCAAAAAAGCTACTCATGGTTGGGGATATGCAGCAATGAGTCACTCAAACATAGGAAGCTGCAAAGTATCCAAGGAGCAAAAGTGGGGATGGTGGGAGGAAAGGACTCTCAACGCGTTCTTGGGAGGGGCAGATCTTACGTATTTTTTTCTTCCCAAAGGAACCTACTCCGATGCTTTATGAACTGGTCTCACCAGTACAAAGGCAGATCCCTCCCAGCTCACATCCACATGCGAACGCTGCTGGATGTGGAACAACATTAGGCATATGTCAAGCAAGCTTAATGTGTAAAAGCGATCAGTGTAGAGCTGTCCTGGGTAATGGGCAAGGGGGCCCTGGGCAGCTTTCCTCTCCCCTCCTTGGGCTGCGCCAGCCTTTCAGCTGCCCACACATGTGATGACTCCATCATGTGTCTGACATAATGAAACATGCCACCTGTCACCTCAGCATTAAGAAGGGCTAAACACAGGCACTGGGATGTCTTCTAATCCTACTTCTTATTCAGGCAATATAAACAGAGAAGTGGAGGGAGCAGGTAGCTAGAATGTACTGAGTGACATATCAACTTGGCCCACCTTGCAAATACCTATGTGCTCCTGTCTGGGAGAATGTGTGTGACCTAAATAAAAGAACATTGCTTTGGTTCGTATTCTCCCCAGGTAGTGGAAGCACATGTGTGAGGGGAGTCCTGGGGAAGGAAGGTATACAGAAAAACACCTTGGATTTCCTTTTATCACTAATAAAAGTAAATCCTCCTTATTCTTCAAGTTTCAACTTTAATCCCACCTCTTCCCTGAAATCTTCCAGAAGTTCCAGTCCAGTTTCTCTCCCTCCTCGAATCTTCCATAATACACATTTCCAGTCCTTATCTGGCACTTAAAATAACAACACAACTTCCACATGTCCACGTCTGGTCTCCCCAAGTTCCCCAAAGGACAAGGCGGGTATTTTACTTTTAAGCAGATGGGGGCTTGCTCCCAGGAGGTACTGGCAGTGGCTGGCCTGGCTGCAGGAAACTCCCAGGCCAAAGCTTGTATTTTACTCTACTGTGTGCCCCTGCTCGTCTAGCATGGCGCTCCCCAGGTGCTCAGAGTGTATGTTCAGGCTGCACGTGGCTTCCAGAATACCTTCTCTTGCTATTCATGCTCCCCACTCTGGTCCATGTGTCTGTCTCCGGGTTGTAGGCCTCCACAGTGCTCAGCCGTAGCTGGCCGTCATATCCTCCAATGGCATAGAGAAGCCCGTTCACCACAGCCACGCCAACGCGGCTGCGGGCGGTTGTCATGGGACGGCATCTCTCCCAGCGATTGGCGATGGGGTCGAACACTTCCACCACATTCAGGGAATCACCTGCATAAAAATTTGCTACTCAAATTAAAACAAATGAGACCACTTGTTTAGATCACAGCTATTGGGCATTGATTACATGGAACATTTGACTCAATTCCATTAGCTCTTCCCACAGAATTACTCAAGGCACAAGGGCCCACTAAGAAATTTCAGCCATGATCACCTCAAACCTAATTCTTTAAGGAAAATCAGAATCAGACAGGAGGTATTTATTTTTTAGAGAGGGTAGTTTCCAGTTACAATCAGGTACTCTACCTGCTTAAAGCCAAAGGTATAGGCAAATCGATACAATATTTCCTCCAGGCAGGAGGCATGCCAGAGGGACAGGCATGCGCTCCAGTGCTTTCATTTGCTAGTGGGTGACCCAAGGCAAGGGGCTTTGTGTCCCCACCCTCTGCTTCACATGTGAAATGGAGATAATCTTTATGGATTAAATGATATAACAGGTAAAGCACCTAGCATGGTTCTAGAATATACTTAGTGCTCAATAAATAGTCATATTAACAAGGAATGATCATTCCAGCCCTACCTTTTTCGTCAGGTTTTTGTGATGATCAAATAAAATAACCCCCTCTTCCTGTGGTATGCTGCTATGGGGCACTTAGCATTTCATTTGCACGCTGCTCCAGCGTGCACTGAGTTGAGGACTTACCTGTTCCAGGTCCTATGATTAACAAGCAGCAGCTAGTACCCAACTCTCATTAACCTTCAATTAAAAACAAAACTGGGCCAGGTGAGGTGGCTCACACCTGTAATCCCAGCACTTTGGGAGGCCAAGGTGGGCAGATCACTTGAGGTCAGGAACTCAAAACCAGCCTGGCCAACATGGTGAAACCCCATCTCTACTAAAAATACAAAAATTAGCTGGGTGTGGTAGCATGTGCTTGTAGTCTCAGCTACTCAGGAGGCTAAGGCGGGAGAATTGCTTGAACCCGGGAGGCAGAGGTTGCAGTGAGCTGAGATTGCGCCACTGCACTCCAGCCTGAGTGACAAGAGTGACACTCCATCTCAAAAAAATTAAAAACAATAAAAAATAAAAACAAAACTGCCTGGGAGTGCCCACCAACTCCCCCCAAGTTGGGAGGCCATGCAGCTTTCTGAAAACCTTACTTTTAGATTCAAAAACTGCCAATAACCCACGGACTGTAAAGCATGCGTGTGTTTCACAGGGGGTGGGGCTGAAGAGTAAAAAGTATTATTGACAGTGGTAGACCCTGTGTATTTGGATAATCTTTCTCTTGGGGACATTCTCAGTCTAACCCCAGAGATCCATATGACCAAATGTGAATAGCCTGGTATGGAATTGGGTCTCTGACTGTATCCTATCCAGGGCTGATAGGATGCTGCACCATAGCCAATGCGCTATTAGGGCAAAAGTGCTGGCTCAGGAATCAGAACACCCAAGTTCTAGTCCTTGCTCTGCCAAAAACAATTGTATGAACACAGTGAAAGTTCTGTGGGACTTAATTTCGTCACTTGTCAGGTAAGCAGGCTAGGCCTCAAAGATTTCTAGAAGGTCTCTTTAGCACTGATAATCTGATTCAATGGCATGAATATGTGACATGCTCTAACTGTAGAGCAACTGTATAAAATCAAGAGCGGCAAAGGTGGTGACAGCACAAAACAGAAACCAGAAGGGCCAGGCTAATTTGTTTGGTGCTTCCTCATCCATGGAGTCCAAGATGAGGGTCTATAAAGGGGAGCCGCAAGGTACCTGCTGAGTTGAGGCCCCCTACGGCGTAGATAAGCCCAGCGATGGACGTGCAGCAGCGTGGCCGGGTTCTGAAAGCTGGCAGGTGGGGCCGGCGCTCTGGCATGAGGTGGTAGTCCTTTGCTTCGTCTACCAGGTCCCTGGAATAAGGTGGAAGATGCTAGAACAGGGGGTATCCCCCTGACTTAGTCCTCGTCTGCATCTCTGAGCCTGGCTCCCCACTGCCAACTGCAGGGGAAACCTGGGAGGAGAAGCCTTCTGGAAGGTCTGGTCTCAAAGAAACCAGGTGAGTTCTGGGAAAATCATACATGGCTACTGAGATATACTCAAAATTAAAAGGGCAAGACAAGCAAAGACCCCCCTCAGCTAGTGTAATCGGGTACAGATTAGGCATGAGAAAAACAGGGTAGTGGCCTAAATGGTTGGACCTGGGAGTTTCGACAAGCAGCATGCACCCTGTTGCCACTCAGACCTAGCCCTTCCTTTCCATCCCTACAACTGCACTGTGGCTTACAACCTGCAATTAATCACCACTCACCTGCACGGTGGCAGCTCCTGACACACCTCCCTGCCTCTGGTCTGCCCCTCCATTCCACTTCCACACTAGAGTTCAAGCTAAGAACCTTCAATAGCCACCCACTGCTGACAGAATAAAGTCCAAACTCCTCAACAACACCCTTGAGACCGCTGGTCACTGGGCCCTAGCTACCTCCAGACACAACTCCACTCCATCCTGACACACACCTTCACACCACCTGCCATGGACAGGCACTTACTTCCTCCTGAACCAGCTAATCCCAACCAGGAGTTGGAAAATGAAAGAAAGCTGAATATGTGTAAAGTTTTTATCAGCAAAGGAGAAAAAAATGTTTCAGGGTTGTGAACTTGACAAGCAATCTGGAGGAGAATGAACATTTTTCCTCTGCTGTTCTACTTTTACAGCAATCATCCTATAGGGCTGCCATCTTCTGAACTGTTTGGGTAACTCTGCTGTGCCATGTTGTCATTGATTTACTCTGGGTAAAAGTTTCATGTGTTGGTAAACACGTCTGCCCCTTGCCCATCATCGTAGATGTAAAGCCTACACCTGCCGGAGGCCCCCCATGCCCACGGTACTGACTAATATTTACTGAAGAGGGCAATGAGCCCCAGGAAGTCCCATTTACACCACTGAGTGAGCTGCTGGTGTGGACAGGGTCAGAGCAGGCAGTAAAGATGGTTGCACATTCATAAATAACTCAGTGGGGAAAGATGCTGGAAAATCCTCAGATAACTCAGCAGGGGAAAGCCCTTTCTGCTTTGATGCTCCCACATGGCATATCTCTCTGCTCAAGGCATAAGATTCGGGCTCTTCACACTTCCTGTTCCAGCTTCTAGACAGAGGGCAGACCAATCTGTGTGCCATGAATTAGACTGATCACTCTAAATGCTTTCTTTCCAGAACTGGAACAGGTGGCCAACTCCTCTTCCCTCCTTAGACCTTTGGCAGTGTCCTATGCAGGTCCACCCTCACTCACCTGCATTTGTGGCAGCAACGCACCAGGTCATCCTGCTGTACTCTGTCTGAAAGGAACTGGGGCCTACAGAGGGGCAGGCGGATATTGGACAGCAGCTCAGGCAGGTAGGGACCCCTCTGCTCCCGGTCGTATCTGACCCAGGCCAATGCAGCTTCAAAGACCTGTCATGAGAGTGGATGCTCTGGCAGTAAATCCTCCCACCCAGGGGCCACACCCCAGGCCTCCAATCTCAATGCCTCCACTTCCTATACTGAAGCAGTCCTTTGGGCCCATCAATCTTTTCTCCTACTTGTCTCTGAAATCCCTGATTTCTCTCTACTTCCTAGGCTACTAGAACAACTTCCTGAATTTCATTATGATTATGATTTCCTAGGGGAAAATCATCAATGGCATCTTATTCCTTTCCGTCAAAACAAAATGCCTGTTTCCCTTCCCGCTGCCCCTGTACCCCTGCTCCCTCTAAACTCCCTCCATCACCCTCTCTGTACTCCGGCGAGGCTGGGCTGGTTCTCCTGTTCACACTGTCCCCCCTCATCTAAAATGCCCTCTCATCTCCTCCTCTTCATCTAAACCCACTCCCCTATTTTTAAGGCCTGGCTCTAGATCCATGTTCTCCAAGGAGCCTTTCTTAATGGCTCCAACCACAAGGATATCTCCCTCTAAAGCCCTATAGCCCTTACGAAATGTATCACTCAAATAAATGTGAGCTGCCCCCTGGCCCCCCGTCATATTAATTAGTTTAAGAGCTAGGGACAGGACACCTAGTTTTTGGAATGAGGCTTTTTCCTCGAAATCACAGTGTCGCTGCCAAGCCCAGGGTCCACTTTTCTCCCAGGCTCCTATCAAGCCTGCTTCACCTCTCTAGCATCCCCCTTTCCTAGAGGAAAGAGGAAAATAAATCATACCTTTTAACCTCTCCTCAAATTTCTTTTTTCTTTTCTTTCTTTTTTTTTTTTTTGGAGATAGGTCTTGCCCCATCACCCAGGCTGGAGTGCAGTGGTGCAATCTCAGCTCACCTCAACCTCTGCCTCCCAGCTCAAGCAATCCTCCCACCTCAGCCCAAGTAGCTGGGATTACAGGCCAGGAGTTTAAGCTGGACCATGCCTGGCTAACTTTTGTGCTTTTAGTAGAGATGGGGTTTTGCCATGTTGCCCAGGCTGGTCTCAAACTCCTGAGCTCAACAAATCTGCCCACCTTGGCCTCCCAAAGTGCTGGGATTACAGGTGTGAGCCACTGCTCCTGGCCTTCCTTAAATTTCTAACATTTGTCCCTCATCCTCACTCTCAGGTGAGAAAACAGAAAATCAGAAGAGAATGTCTGTAAGAATCTACCTGTCCCCTGTCCCTGGGCGTGTGCCCCAGCTCTCCCTCCTGCTACTGTGGATATGGATGGCCTGTGCTCCTATCAAAGATGCACACCCTTATGCCCTAGACTGTCCTCACTTATTCCAGAACATCATTCCAACAACTGCTCTCCCATTTCTCCAACATTATCAATTCTTCCCTCTCTTCTGGAAAACTCCCACCAGCAGTCAAATATGCTGTAATTTCTCTCACTTAAAAAAAAAAAAAAAAAAAAAAGGCCGGGCCTGGCGCAGTGGCTCACGCCTGTAATCCCAGCACTTTGGGAGGTCGAGGCGGGCGGATCATCTGAGGTCGGGAGTTTAAGAACAGCCCGGCCAACATAGTGAAACCCTGTCTCTACTAAAAATACAAAAATTAGCCAGGCATGATGGCACACACCTGTAATCCCAGCTACTCGGGAAGCTGAGGCAGGAGAACTGCTTGAACCTGGAAGGCTGAGGCTGCAGTGAGCTGAGATTGTGCCATTGCACTCCAGAGTCTCACTCTGTCTCACACACACACACACACACACACACAGGCCTGGCATGATGGCTCATGCCTATAATCCCAGCACTTTGGGAGGCCAAGGTGAGAGGATCATGTGAGGCCAGAGTTCAAGACCAGCCTGGCCAACATGGTGAAACCCCATCTCTACTAAATATATAAAAATTAGCCAGGCATGGTAGCAGGCACCTGTAATCCCAGCTACTTGGGAGGCTGAAGCAGGAGAATTGCTTGAACCTGGGAGGCAGAGGTACAGTGATTGTTGCCACTGCACTCCAGCCTGCCTGGGCGTCGGAGCAAGACTCTTTCTCAAAAACAAACAAACAAACAAACAACCCCTCTTGATTTCACAGACCCCTCCCACAGCCACCCCAATGTTCTGCTCTTCCTTAGAATAAGATTCTTGCAAAAAGTTATCTATACTTGGCCGGGCAGTGGCTCACGCCTGTAAACCCAGCACTTTGGGAGGCCGAGATGGGTGGGTCACTTGAGGTCAGGAATTCGAGACCAGCCTGGCCAACATGGTGAAACCCCATCTCTACTGAAAGTATAAAAATTAACCTGGCATGGTGGTGCATACCTGTAATCCCAGCTACTCAGGAGGTTGATGCAGGAGAATTGCTTGAACCTGGGAGATGGAGGTTGCAGTGAGCCAAGATTGCACCACTGCACTCCAGCTTGGGTGACAGAATGAGACTCTGTCTCAAAAAAACAACAAAAAAATTACCTATGCTTGCTGTTTCTGGTTCATAGCAGGATTATTTCTAATAGTAAATATTGGAAATAACCCAAACATGCAAGAATAAGGTGAGTAGGTTGATAAAAATCAACAGAATGCTATTTAGACACTAAACTGTATAGAGGCCAGGTGCGGTGGCTCATGCCTATAATCCCAGCACTTTGGGAGGCTGAGGTGGGAGGATCACTTAAGGACAGTAATTCAAGACTAGCCTGGGCAACATGGTGAAACCTGGTCTCTACAAAAAATAGCTGGGTGTGGTGGTATGTGCCTGTAGTTCCAGCTACTCGGGAGGCTGATGTGGGAGGATGAGGCTGCAGTAAGCTATGATCTTGCTACTGCACTCCAGCCTAGGTGACAGAGCAAGATACTGTCTCAAAAAAACAAATAAAACATATAGAAAGTTTTCATGAAAAATGCATGATACAGTAAAACAAGCCCCATAATATACAACAGCCACATACATGTCATGATCTTAATTTTGTAAAAAAATAAATAAAACAGTGATTATAAAGAGCAGCGTCTCATGTCACCCACACAGACTGCTACTGGGCTCACATACCTGCTCCTCAGATTTGACATTCAGCTCATCCCGAGACACCAGCTCAAGCACGTCTTCCAAGGGCAGGGCCAGAAACTCTTCCGACATGGACACCTCCACAAAGTGCTGGTGGATGAAGCTGTTGGCAGCGTCGTACAGCACAGCACACATCATTGTCTCAGCAAACTGGCGCACACCCAGGCAGTTTTTTGGGTGAAGCCTTTGGCATAAGAAAAGAAAAAAAAAATTAGAGTAAGAAAGGATGTTATCTTTGATCATTCTCAGGCTGGTTCTGGGTAGAGCCACAGAATGAAAACAAATTCTTAACCTCAGCTTTGTTGGAAACTGTACTTCTCTGGGACTCAACTTCTAAAGGTATAAAATTAAGAAGAAAGATTATCCTCAAAGGTCCCTGCCTTTTGGGCCTAGTGCTCTGTGCATCAGGTGGAATGAGCTCTCTGGGCAGTTCTGTAAAGTAACTGTCAGAAGGTGAGAAGTAACCGTCACAGGAATGCATGCACTGAAAATCTGCTTGAGATGTTCCACCACTGAAATTCCTGGTTGAGTGTCCAGGGCACTATTTCAACTTTGGTCACAAGGCAGGCACTGAAGTCACAGAATTAGAGTTTAAAAAACATAGACAGGGCCAGGCATGGTGGCTCATGCCTGTAATCCCAGCACTCTGGGAGGCCGAGGTGGACAGATCACGAGGTCAGGAGATCAAAACCATCCTGGCTAACATGGTGAAACCCCGTCTCTACTAAAAATACAAAAAATTAGCCGGGCATGGTGGTGGGCGCCTGTAGTCCCAGATACTCGGGAGGCTGAGGCAGGAGAATGGTGTGAACCCAGGAGGCGGAGCTTGCAGTGAGCCAAGATTGCGCCACTGCACTCCAGCCTGGGCAACAGAGCAAGACTCCGTCTCAAAAACAACAACAACAGGCCGGGCGCGGTGGCTCAAGCCTGTAATCCCAGCACTTTGGGAGGCCGAGGCGGGCGGATCACGAGGTCAGGAGATCGAGACCATCCTGGCTAACACGGTGAAACCCCGTCTCTACTAAAAATACAAAAAATTAGTCGGGCGTGTTGGCTGGCGCCTGTAGTCCCAGCTACTCGGGAGGCTGAGGCAGAAGAATGGCGTGAACCCGGGAGGCGGAGCTTGCAGTGAGCCGAGATCGCGCCATTGCACTCCAGCCTGGGGGACAGAGAAAGACTCCGTCTCAAAAACAACAACAACAACAAAACAACAAAAAACACAAAAAGAAAACACAACACGGAGAGATGGCTTCTCTAATATGGGAACCCTTATACTTTTTCTTTTTTTTTTTTTTTCCTTTTTTTTCTTTTTTGAGACAGGGTCTCACTTTGTCCCCCAGGCTGGAGTGCAGTAGCATGAACATGGCTCACATCAGCCTTGACCTCCTGGGCTCAAGCGATCCTCCCGCCTCAGCCCCACAAGTAGCTGGGACTACAGGCGCCACTATGCCTGGCTAATTTTTGTACTTTTTGTGGTAGAGACAGGGATTCACCATGTTGCCCAGGCAGGTTTGAACTCCTGAACTCCAGCGATCCACCTGCCTCGGCCTCCCAAAGTGCTGAGATTTCTTCTTGTTTTAGACAGAGACTCCATGGGCCTAATTGTTCAGACAACCAGAAACAACAGCAGCAGCTATCATTTATTGACCATCAGTGAGTCAAGTATTTTGCTAGGCCTTTTATATACATTCTCCAGAATCTTCTTAACCTGTAAAGTAGTAATGCACTCACAGATGGAAAACAGGCTCAGGGAAACCAAAGATGGTGCTCACAGTCCCTCGAGACAAGAAGTGGAGGTGCTGAGACTGAAATCAGGACTCTTGTGCACATTCCCACAGGAGCCTGGCAGACTTACACTCATCAGGGCTGGAGAAACCCAGGATAAATCCTGGCCCTGATGCTCATGGGGCAACTTGGGTGGGTTATGTTCTTCCAAGTGTCAGTAATTTTCTCACCTGAAAGAAGATGATGACAACAGCTACCCACCTCTTAGGGCTGAGCCATGATGCATGGTACCTGGTATGAAGTTAATGGCTGTCTTAATTTTTTATTATGGTTGTTTTTGTTTTTTGAGACAAGGTCTTATTCTGTCACCTAAGCTGTAGTGTAGTGGTGCAATTATGGCTCATGATAGCCTTGACCTCTTGAGCTCAAGTGATCCTCCTACCTCAACCTGCCAAGTAGCTGAGACCACATCTGGCTAATTAAAAAAAAAAAAAAAAGTGTTTTTTGGTAGAGACAGCATCTCCCTATGTTGCCCAGACTGGTCTCAAACTCCTAGGCTCGAGCAATCCTCCTGCCTTGGCCTCCCGAAGTGCTGGGATTACAGGCGTGAGCCACTGTGCCCAGCTTGTTTTTTTTTACTACTGCTGCATCTAAGAAAATTCCAAATGAGCCCAGTGTGATTCTAAAATCTTGGTGACAGCAGCAGACCCTGGGGGATTCTTATTTGGCTCCATGACTGATTCTCTGTAAAGATGGTATTGATCAGATTAAAAATTGGCCAGGCTTGCTTTTCTTCATTAGAAAGGTTTATTTCTTTTCCCCGACGTTGAGTTAAGGTTTTAGGCACAGGGTTATATTTATTTAGCAATATTCACTATTGTCCCCTAGCAGTTGACCCGTCAAGGACTGAATGGGCAAGGTACCTTGGAGCCTGGCTTTATGACTAGTCAAAATTCTACATAGTTATTTCATTCCAGCCTGAGCTTGCTCTGTCCATTGCTTTGGAAACTGATGTGAATTTAGAAGAGCACAGAAACATAAGTAGAGAGCAAGATGTAGGCAAAGTGCATGGCCACTGAGGAATACAGTGCTGAAGGTCAGAATGTCAGCTCAGTCATCTGTCAAATGCCTTTCTCCTAAAGCACTTACAGTGATTGAATGAGACTTGTTAAAGCACTTTACAAATATAAGGCAGATATAAAGATAAACCTTCCCTAGGCCTCTACAGCATGTGCTTCACTATTTCCTACCACTTTGACATCAACCCGAGAGGAGGATTCAAAATGCCACGAAGCAGGAGCTGGATCAAGTCCAAGGATATGGGAGCCAATGATCAACGTAGCCATTGGCATTCATTTCCAAACTCTCCTTCTCAGGTTAGGATTCTCGTACCTTATTTTTGGGTGTCTTTGATTGGCTTGGCATAATACTGAGCACAAAACACACCTTTTTTTTTTCCCTTTTCTTTTTTTTGAGACGGAGTCTCCCTGTGTTGCCAAGGCTAGAGTGCAGTGGCACGATCTCAGCTCACTGCAACCTCTGCCTCCTGGGTTCAAGTGATTCTCCTGGCTCAGCCTCCCAAGTAGCTGGGATTACAGGCGTGCGCCACCACAGCCGGCTCATTTGTGTATTTTTAGTAGAGATGGCGTTTCACCATGTTGGCCAGGCTGGTCTCCAACTACTGACCTCAGGTGATCTGCCTGCCTCGGCCTCCCAAAGTGCCAGGATAACAAGCGTGAGCCACCACGCCCGGCCAAAACACACCTTCCTTTTTTTTTCTTTTTTTTGAGATGTAGTTTCGCTCTTGTTGCCCAGGCTGGAGTGCAATGGCAACAATCTCGGCTCACCGCAACCTCCACCTCCTGGGTTCAAGCGATTCTCCTGCCTCAGCCTCCCGAGTAGCTGGGATTACAGGTGCCCGCCACCATAGCCAGCTAAGTTTTTTGCATTTTTAGTAGAGATGGGGTTTCACTATGTTGGCCAGGCTGGTCTCGAACTCCCAACTTCAGGTGATCCACCCCCCTCGGCCTCCCAAAGTGTTGGGCTTACAGGTGTGAGTCAATGCGCCCAGCCAAAACACACCTTCTTAACTGAACTGGGCTTTTACATCCAAGAGGATGGGGGATGTGGGGAGCCTGTTTTTAAGGCAATTAGTGGGGGAAAAGGAAGGAGAGCGGCCACACAGGAAAGGGGCCCATGCAAGAGGAGGAGAGAGATATGAGGGAAAACAAACCTACAGGGTTGATGGAGACCCACATCTTTCATTAGCCACATCACAACCTTCTTCCTTGCTGACACAGCTTGACTTTGGAAGCAAGAAGACAGCATAAGACATAATGCTTCATCAGAGGCAGGAGGCAGTGACTTGAATAGGTTACTGATGTGGTTCACTGACGCATTTGATGTTCCAATCTACCTCTGAGAGAATTTCAGAAAATATACAGCTCCAAGGCTGGGTGTGGTGACTCACGCCTGTAATCCCAGCACTTTGGGAGGCCGAGGTGGGCAGATCACTTGAGGTCAGGAGATCAAGACCAGCCTGGCCAACATGGTGAAACTCCATCTCTACTAAAAATACAAAAATCAGCTGGGCGTGGTGGCGGGCGCCTGTAGTCCCAGCTGCTCGGGACGCTGAGGCAGGAGAATCGCTTGAACCTGGGAGGTGGAGGTTGCAGTGAGCTGAGATCACACCACTGCATTCCCACCTGGGCAACAGAGCAAGACTCTGTCTCAAAAATAAATAAATAAATAAAAATACAAAAATTAGCCAGGCATGGTGGCAGGCACCTGTAATCCTGCTACTCCAGAGGCTGAGGCAGGAGAATGCTTGAGCTCAGGAGGCAGAGGTTGCAGTCAGCCGAGATCACGAAACTGCACTCCAGCCTGGGTGACAGAGTGAGACTCCACCTCGAAAAAAAAGAAAGAAAATACACAGCTCCAGTGCTTGCCTAAAAGCAAGGAGGCCCATACATTTGAAGGCCGGAAATAGGGCCACCAGAAAAAGTCAACCCCAGCCTCAGGGGGAAAAAAAAGCAGTGGACTGAAGATGTAATAGACTGAGCAGCCTCAGGAACTGTGGCTTTAAGAACTCTGATGGCATTGCGGCTTCTCTGTGCTGTCACATATCTTTTCCACTGGTGCTCAGAATGGTTTTCCTCAAGTCATTGGCAATCAAATCCTGAAAATGATGCACCCTCAGCCGGGCGTGGGTGCATTACAGCTCACGCCTGTAATCCCAGCACTTTGGGAGGCTGAGGCAGGCAGATCACAAGGTCAGGAGATTGAGACCATCCTGGCTAACATGGTGAAACCCCATCTCTACTAAAAATACAAAAAATTAGCCGGGCGTGGTGGTGGGCGCCTGTAGTCCCAGCTACTCGGGAGGCTGAGGCAGGAGAATGGCGTGAACTCAGGCGGCAGAGCTTGCAGTGAGCCAAGATTGTGCCACTGCACTCCAGCCTGGGCAACAAGAGCGACACTCTTGTCTCACAGAGCGAGACTCCGACTTAAAAAGAAAGAAAGAAAGAAAGAAAATGATGCACCCTCAAGGGCACATAGGAAGTGGGGAGCTGGGAGACACCACCACATTCTGTAGCCAGGCTTAGGGAGAATCATTCCAAGGAACAGAGACAATAATAGGAACTACTGGAGAGAAAACAGAAAGCAGGCCATGGCTCTGGAGTCTGTGGCAGGAAATAAGAGAGGTATAGGTTTAGGTCTCAGAAGGGGTCCTGAAGGGCTGAATGAAAAAATGTCAAGGATAGACTCAAAACATCAGGTTTATGCATAAGTACTTATTTCTAAAATGTTACTGGTGCATGCAAACCTGCACTGGCCTAAAAATGACTTTTCTTTTTTCTTTTTAGTTTTTAGAGACAGAGTCTTGCTCAGTTGTCCAAGCTGGAGTAAGGTGATTATAACTCACTGCAGCCTTGGGCTCCTGGTTCAAGTGATTCTCCCACCTTAGCCTCTCCAGTAGCTGGGACTATAGGCATGAGCCACTGCACTTGACTAATTAAAAAAAATTTTTTTTTTTGTAGGACAGGGTCTTGCTCTGGCATACAGGCTGGTCTGGAAATCCTAACCTCAAGCAATCCTCCTGCCTTGGCCTCCCAAAATGCCGGGATTACAGCATGAACCACCTCATCTGGCCTAAAAATCACTTTTCTAAGCAACTTTTAGATGACAGTACTTTACAACATAGCCTGGATCCAGTGTTGACAGTGACAGTCTCAAAAGCCCCCTAGGTGGAGCTGTTGTCCATTGGTGAAGATTCGAGGATCGCCAACAATCCTTTCCAGGATTAATCCTACTTAGCCACAGTAAGTCATTTCAGCAGTGGTGAAGCCCAAGGCCTCCAAGCCTGGGGCTCTATCTTACAGAAAAAAAAAAAAAGAAAGAAAGAAAGAAAAAGAAAAAAGGAAGTGATTTTCCAACTTCTGTGGGAAAAAGAGGTGAACTAAGTCCAGTCTGTGTCTTAAGAAGCTCACAAATGAGCAGGAAAGATAGTGTGTGCTCCTCACATCTCCATATGCGCTCTCTGGCCTGCCCCAGAGGGCATCCCAGAGCAGGGACAAGCTTGGTTCCGCAGCTTTACTCTTACTACGAGGTCTTTATAAAACTGCGAACAGCACCACCTACCTCGAGATGAAACCCAGTGTTCAGCAGATAAGCCCCCCACTAAATCTTAGGCATTATTACCACAGTTATTTGACTAGCTGCACACACAGCTGTACTCAGTGTGATGACCATGAGCACCGTGTGGGCAGGATATGAACAGAGAGCGGGTGTGGTCCATAAGCTGCTAACTGGATAGGTGGAGTGAGAATGGGGGAGGGGAGGTCAGCTCCATGAGGGGATGAGGTTCGGAGGGCAGATCTGAGTTAGGAGGAATGCTGACAGGCCAGCTACCTAGTGATCAGAGTAGGCTCAGGTGAAGGCTGGGTGTGTGAAGCACCACAGACACAGGGGTGCTGTTTGGGTTCCTCCTGCCTGTGTGTGGCCCAGCACTAACCCGCATCCCCAAGCCTCTGCTGGTTAAAAGGCCTTTACTTTATGACTAAGAGCTCTGGCTCTTGAGCGGGAGGGAGAGCCTTCTTAACTGCTCAGGTCATAGGAGACCCACAAGGCCCACTGCCAAGCACTGGAAATAGGTGGGGGTATCCATGGTCCCAACCATAAAAGTGCATACAATGATAGTTCCCAGTGGACTAAGGAGGACAGAGAATTCCAGGAAGTGAAATTTGGGTAGGCTCTTAAATAACTGAAGTATGAAAAGGAAGATCAAGAAATTCAAAGAGGGCTGGGAGCAGTGGTTTATGCCTGTAATCCAAGCACTTTGGGAGGCCAAGGTGGGCAGAGTTTGAGACCAGCCTGGGCAACATGGCAAAACCCTATCTCTACCAAAAAAATTACAGAAATTAGCCAGATGTGGTGGCACGTGCCTGTAGTTCCAGCTACTTGGGAGGCTGAGGTGGGAGGATTGCTGAACGTGGGAGGCAGAGTTTGCAGTGAGGCGAGATCACACCACTGCACTCCAGCCTGGGTGACAGAGCAAGATCCTGTCTTAAAAAAAAAAAAAAAAAAGAAAAGAAATTCAGAGGGCAAAGTACCTAAACAAAGATGGAGATGGCTATGATACAGTAGGGGAGCACTGCACAAATCAGTTTGGTGAGAAATCAGCTAAATTAGTGGCTGGTGAGACTGGAGAGGGAGGAACAGAAGATGTACATGTCAAGCCAAGGGAAAGGGCAGGCTGGACTATGTAAATCATGTTCTGAAAAAATTCATCTCAAAGAAGTGGGCACTGCTACAAACTGATTTCAAGAAATGTAAGCTCTGCAGAATAACCTTTCCAGCTCACTCCCTTCATAAACCTATATATGGTCCTAAGAACTCGGCAAACTGGCAGAAGATTCCAGAAATGAAATAGTCATGTTCTCCACCAGGCCCACCACATCACCTCACCGTTCTCGGAGGAATGTGCAGCAGGCGTCTTTGATGCTCTGCAGCTGCAGGAAGCTTGCCCCCATCAGCAATGACTGGACATTTTGCTGGTCAATGGCAAGGTTGCCATTGTAGGCAAAGTTGATCAGAGCCTCCAGGGCACTAGAGGAGAGAGGGAAAGCTGTGAGGTGCTTTCAGAGATGGGTCTTGGCCCACGGGAGACTCAGGCCCTAACTGAACTGACATTACTTAGCCCAGGCCCTTTGAGAATCTATCTAATGGAGTAACTACTTCACCACAGCCTAAAACTCATTCTACCAAGTTGTCTCCGTTGCCCTACAGAAAATTCTAAAAAAGAGAACACAATCACCTACAATTTCACTACTGAAAAAGTCAACAGCGGTCATTTTCCTACATTCATTTTTAGTCTTTGATCGCCTACATGCATGAATTTTATGGATATAATCATAAAATACTTATCAAGCCTTTCCCATGTTGCTACACTGTCTTCATGTTTATTGTTTTTAGTGGCTGCTGTATAATATTTCAACATGGAAATATGCTATCATTTATTTCCTTTATTGGTAAGCATGATAGCTATTACCATCTTATTGCTGTTAGAACGTTTTTGAATTATTTCTTTGGGGTAAATTTCTAGAATGAGATTTCTAACATTTTTTCTGCTTTCAATTCACACTGAAAATGAAATCCAAATTCCACCTTTAAGGCTGTATGTGCTCTGGTCCCTCTCCATCTGTCTATCCTCCTCACCTCCACTTTCTCCCTTTCTTACTTGATTCCAGCATTCTGAACATATTCTTACCTCAGGGCCTTTGCAATGACTGCTCCCTGTTTGGAGGGAACTTCCCCAAGATGGCTCATTCCCGCACTTCAAATAAGATGTCTCAGCTCAAATGCCACCCCACGACAGGGGCCTTCCCTGATCACCCGAAAATAGCACAGACTCCACCATCCTTTACTAGCCTTTACTCTGCTTTACTTTTCTCATATCACTTTCACTCTTAGCCATACCATGCATGTATTTGGTGACTGCCAAATCACTACTAGAAAGCTGGCAGAGGGCCGGCGCGGTGGCTCACGCATGTAATCCCAGCACTTTGGGAGGCCAAAGTGGGCGGATCACCTGAGGTCAGGAGTTCGAGACCAGCCTAGCCAACATGGCAAAACCCTGTGTCTACTAAAAATACAAAAATTAGCCAGGCATGGTGGCATGCGCCTGTAGTCCCAGCTACTTGAGAGGCTGAGGGAGGAGAATTGCTTGAATCCAGGAGGCGGGGTTGTTGCAGTGAACAGAGATCATGTCATTGCATTCTAGCCTGGGCGAGAGTGAGACTCCATCTCAAAAAAAAAAAAAAAAAAAAAAAAGGCAGATGCCTGTAATCCCAGCTACTCATGGGAGGCTGAGGCAGTAGAATTGCTTGAACCTGGGAGGCAGAGGTTGCAGTGAGCCCAGATCACACCACTGCACTCCAGCCTGGGTGCCAAGAGTGAGACTCCATCGCCCCCCCTCCCCCCCACACAAAAAAAGGTTGGCAGAATGAGAAGAGGTGCTGTTTTCTCACTGCTATACCTCAGATATATGATAGAGCTGTGCTCATCATGGATGTTCAGGCAATCTCTGTTAAATGAAGCCCCTGGACTATTCATGGGATGAGCATGTCTCCTTCACACACACACCGCAGAGAATAGGAGGGCACAACTGCCCTTGGACAGCTTACTTCTAGGTCTTTCCTCATAAGTAACTGGCCTAAGATTTCTTTCTTTCTTTTTTAAGAGTCAAGGTCTCACTCTGTTGCCCAGGCTGGAGTGTAGTGGTGTGATCACAGCTCGCTGCAGCCTTGACCTCCTTAGCTCACCTCCCACCTCAGCTTTCTAAGTAGCTGAGACTACAGGTGTGCACCACCATGCCCAGCTAATTAAAAACAATTTTTTTTATACAGATGTGGTTTATGTTGTCCAGGCTGGTCTTGAACTCCTAGCCTCAAGCAATCCTCCCGCCTTGACCTCCCAAATTGTTTGGATTTCAGGCACGAGCCACCTTGCCTGGCCTGACCTGAGATTTCTACCCTGCCATGGGTATATAAATCCTCTTCTGGTATTGGGGCACTTTGATCATCCAGAGGGTAACACACAGTCTCCTAGCTCTTTTCTCCCTAGTTGTCACCACTGTCAGATTAAGAGGTTGGGCAATAACTGACTACCAGCTAAGGGATAACCTTGGGCTTGATCTCCTTGAGCTTCAATTTTCTGAACCATGAAATAACCATAACATTTGCCACCTTCTAGACCTGTGTTGTCTAATATAGTAGCCTTTGGCCACATGTGACTATTTAACTTTAAAATTAAATTGATTAAAATTAAACAAAACTTAAAATTCAGTTCTTCAGTCCCACTAGTCATATTTCAAGTGCTCAATAGCCATCTGTGGCTAGTGGCTACCATTTTGGGCAACACAAATAGAACATTTGCATCACTGCAGAAACCTCCAGTGGACAACACTGTTCTAGACTGATAAGAAGGGACGTAAATGAAGACACTTATTTGAAGAACTATTTTGTCAGCTAAAATGACTAGCCCAGAAAAGTGCAGAGAATAACATACCACCACTCTTAAATCCAGCCCCAGTCAAAAAAAAAAAAAAAAAAAAAAAAATCATGGAGTCTAGGTCCTACTAAATGTATTTCTCCTATAGTAGGGTAAAAACAGCAGCATCAAAACTCCCTTCATTTTAACCCTATCTCAGACCACTGGCTGAGGTGCTAATCTGCTTATTAATCACTTATTATTTGTGTAGAGCTAGGCTATTAGACACTGTGTCCTGCTGCAGGTCCTCAACGGAACTGTGCACAGGCTGAAACTGCACCTGGAAAGCAGCCTGCGAAACCTAATGGTGGGATTCAGTACCTTGGGTCCATTCCTTGCATTACAATCTCATCCTGCTTGCACTCCATCATGTCATTTGTAAACATAGCATGGAAATATGGGATCGAGGCTGCTAAGACGATCCGGTGAGCACTGAATTTGTGGTCCCCAATCTGTGGGCAAAGTAAAATACAAAGACAGATATTGAGGAATGCAAAAAAAAAAAAAAAACAAAACCCACCCCCCTCCACAGCATACCCCACTGCCCATTGCAAAGGCGTTGAAGGCATCCCAGGGCATGGAGGCCAAGGCTTAGCATGATGACCCTGAAGTATTTTAAATGCAATATACTCGGTTACAGTAGAAGAATGTAAACAATACATTTTAATGAAGTGTTAAAATAGCCAAAAAAATTTAAGCCTGAATGTTTCATGTAATCGTTTTTGCTTATATGGTAGTCTCCAATGCACCCCTTTCAGCTACTCCACCAACTCAAATACCTGATTCCTGTAACACTTTATCCCAACCTCAGGCAGATGGACTAGACAAATGGTCCAAGAACGCTGGTGCTCCTAACAGTATGCTCCTCAAGAAGAGTAAATATGTAGTGACCGGGCCGGAGGCAGGGGCATGAGGAGATACACTGGTGTTGTGGACTGGCTGCTGCCCTGTGTGGCTAGCAGGGACAGAGGCCAACTCTTCCTCCAATGAGTGTCAAATCCTCACTGACACACCCTTAGCCTGAGGAATTCTATAAAGTGTTTTCCAACTATCTGCCAAAAGGCTCTTCCCTTCAATAAGCCATTTATAGTTCCAAGCTATATAAACATTTCTACTTAAGAACTTTCTATTCTCCAGGAAGAGCAAAACAATCCTTTTTTCCTTTTTATCAGGTTCCACATTAGTGAAATGCCAGAGAATCTCACTATCTGATGCTCATCTCTTTGTGTCATGTTTATCCAAGGGTTCGAGGTTAGAAGATCGAATCCTTGGATAAACAGGCGTGAGACACCGCACCCAGCCTCTACTCAAATTTCTTAAAGTTGTTCTATGAGGTTTATTACAGAAGAAAAAAACAACTAGCAGTCTCTGTTTTCTTGATTCCTTGCCCGTGATTCCTACTCCCAGGGACAAACTCTTGCTTCTAGGACTTTTCTCCATTTTTCTAAATAATATGCTTATATATTACTTGTTGACTTTTCACTTTGAGTTAAAGTGGTACCCAACCTTTAAATAGCTCCCAGTAAACGCTCACTCTTGGTATTTACACCCTTGTGCAGTCCCCTCCCACAACATGTCAGGGTTGGTCTATGTGACCAACAGAATATAGCAGAAGTGATAATGGTATGTCACATTCAAAGCTAGGTCATAAAAGGCAATTCCTCTTACCCTCTTCTTCTGGATCACTTGCTCTAAGAGAAGCTAAATAACATATCCTTAAGAGACACCCCTATGAAGAAGACTGAAGCCTTCTATGGCTACCTGAGTGAGCTTGGAAGAGCATCCTCCAGCTGTAGTCAAGCCTTCAGATGACAGCAACTTTGTGAGAAATGTCTGAGCTGCTTCTGAACTCCTGGCCCGCAGAAACTGTGAGATAATAAATACTTGTTTTAAGTAACTAAATTTTGGGCCGGGCGCAGGGTGGCTCATGCCTGTAATCCCAGCACTTTGGGAGGCCAAGGAAGGTGGATCGCTTGAGGGTGGATCAGGAGTTTGAGAGCAGCCTGGGCAACATGATGAAACCCTGTCTCTACAATAAATACAAAAATTAGCTGGGTGTGGTGGTGCATGCCTGTAATCCCAGCTACTTGGGTCACTGAGGCAGGAGAGTCGCTTGAACCTGGGAGACAGAGGCTGCAGTGAGCCAAGATCGTGCCACTGCACTCCTGCCTGGGCTGGAGTCTCAAAAACAAAAAAGTCACAAATTTTGGGGTAGTTTGTTATGCGGCAAAAGATAACTATTATATTACTAATCTAATTCCTATTATGGAAGATTAAGTATTTGTCCTGATACCTTTCTTCATGTACTACCCCATACACTCTCCCTATCTTTCCAATATAATTAGGTCAAATTTTGGTTAAATTAATATTAAGAGTTGCATTAAGTCTATGTAAATATTATTTGTAGCCAAGCCATGCTGTATACTGTGAGTATATTTCCTTTTTGTATAATTTTTCTTTTCCCTAGAGCATAAAACTCTGGTTAATATATTCAGTCAGGTACTCTATCAGTTGTTTGTTTTAAGTTGTCTGTTTCTTGAGACATTATCTACTGGAACTCTTCCTGGGAATTCTGTTTCCCTCACCTATACTAATACCCCCGTTTCCTGAACCCCACATAGTCCTCTTGCTTATTTATTCACTTGTTCTGGTAGAAAGTGTCTTCTAGGCTGGGCGTGGTGGCTCACACCTGTAATCTCAGCACTTTGGGAGCCTGAGGCGGGTGGATCACCTGAGGTCAGGAGTTCGAGACTAGCCTGGCCAACATGGTGAAACCCCATCTCTACTAAAAATGCAAAAATTTAGCCCAGTGTGGTGGCGGGCACCTGTAATTCCAGCTACCTGAGGTGCTGAGGCAGGAGAATTGCTTGAACCTGGGAGGTGGAGGTTGCAGTGAGCGGACATCGTACCATTGCACTCCAGCCTGGGCAAGAAGAACGAGATTCCATCTCAAACAAATAAAAATGTGTCTTCTAGTAAAGCCTCATAAGAAGGGGTCTATGTACAATGTCTGAAAATGTCTTTACTACCCTCAAGCTTAGATAATAATTTAGTTGGTTAAAAAATTCAAAGTTTAGACTTTTTTCCTGTCAAAATTTTGAAAGTATTGCTCCATTGTCTTCTACTTCTTTGTTTTTAGAGATGGGGTCTTACTCTGTCCTCCAGGCTGGACTTGAATTCCTGAACTCAAGCAATCCTCCTGCCTCAGTCTCCTGAGTAGTTGAGACTATAGGCATGCTAGTGTGCACCTGGCTATGTTCAAAAAATATATATATATACGTATATATTTGTACAGACAGGTCCTGCTTTGTTGCTCAGGCTGTTCTCAAACTCCTGGCTTCAAGCAATCCTCCCACCTCAGCCTCTCGAAGTGCTGGGATTACAGGTGTGAGTCACCACACCTGGCCTAGTTTGTTGTTATTGAGAACTCGAATGCTATTTTGAATCCTAACTCTAGGTATGTAACTGTGCTCTCTAGAAGCCTTTAGGATCTTCCCTGTATTCTTGTAGTTCTAAAATTTCAGTGTTGTATCTTGGTATTGGTTTTCTTTTATTGTGCTGTATCAATCTACAGACATTATTTCAGTTCTGGAAAAATCTCTTCACAGCATTTAATCCTTCATAATTTCCTCCCTCCTATTGTAATTTTTTCTCCTCAGAAATTTCTATTAGTCAGGTGTTAGATTTCTTGGAATAATCCTCTAATTTTCTTATTGTTCTTCCCCACGTTCCATCTCTTTCATTTGGTCTATCAGTGAGGAAACTTCTTCAACCCTATCTTACAATCTTTCTGTGCTGTAGGTTTTTATACTGGCTATCACATTTTTAATTTCCTAGAGGTCTTGTTTTCAAAAGCTTCCTTTTTAAAAGAATCCTGTTCATCTTTCATGAATGCAATATTTTCTCAAATCTCTCCTGAGATAGTATATAGTTACAACTTTTTTTTCTTCTTTCTCTCTCTGCTTTTACTGTTTCCTGAGATATTTTCTCTTCCAATTGTTTTGATCTCTGTCTTCTATGTTAGAGGTTTTCTTTAAATGCCTGGTGACACTTGGCTAGGGGGTAGGCTTGTCGATTTGTCGGCTTCACATTAGGGTGATCAGGCAAGAATCGGCCATTTGATTGAGGACCCCTGGAAGTATTCAGTATCGTTAGGACTTTTTCTCTGGAGTTAATTTTATCAGAGCAGGATCTTCCAATCTCTTGCAGGGAAATATCTGTCAGCCTACAGATATTCTGGAAACTGTGTGTAAGAGGGGGATGGTTCTACCATGCACTACTGATAACTCTTATCTTAAAGCCCTTATTTTCAGTTTTGCTCCATATTGCATCCCTTCTCCTAAGCTTGGTGTGCCTGATTCGGAGCCTCTGGTTCAGTATCTAAGACTAAACTTCCTATCTCCTGAGAGAGTGGGGGAGGGGGTGCAGGCATCTAATTGCCTTTCATACAGACTTCCAAGTAATCTTCCTGTTTTCAGTATTTGGTGTCTCCAATTCTGGAACTATTCCAGGGTTCTACACTAGAAATCCTCTTCCTTCTCAGTTTCTCCCCCTGGGAGGCACTTTCAGTTCCTCTGGCCCACTAAGTCTTCTCCACACATGCTCTCTGGCTTTAATATTCCATTGATTTCTCATTTGCTGATATGTCTTTCCCCTCTTACTACTATTTTAATGGGGTTATGGAGGGGAATGAAAGTTAAGTGTGTGTTCAATTGGCTGTGTTTAACTGCTGTGCATTTATTTTTCATCTAGAAAATAAACAGAAGACAAAAGAACAAGCTGTATGTGCACCAACAGAATGACCTGGTTTCAAAAAAAAACCAGCTACAGAGAAGATAGGCCTATCTTGGGATATGTTAGCCTGATTACATTTGAGTTCTGTAATCAGCTAAGGGGAACAACAAATTGGACCTTGTCTAGATGAGGAAGACCAAGATGGGCAAGAGGCTGAAAGCTACATCTTATAAGGAATAGCTAAAGGATAGTCTGGAAAAGGTAATTTAGGAGGAACATGATGGTTGTCGTCAAATCCTAGAAGGGCTATCACATGGATTCGGGCAGATCTAGAAAATTACAGGAAAGCAGATTTTCGTTTATCATAAACAATAAGAGCTAAGTGCCGGGCGCGGTGGCTCACGCCGGTAATCTCAGCTCTCGGGGAGGCAGAGGCAGGAGGATAGCTTGAGCCCAGGAGTTCGAGACCTGCCTGGGCAATACAGCGAGACCCCGTTCTCCACAAAAAGGAAGAAAAAAAAAAGACAAAAAACAAATAAGCGTTAAGAATAAGAGCTAAGAACACTTAGGGGGTGTCCTGGACTGGTTTTAAAACTATTAAGTGACTACTTAGAGGCCTTCCAATTCTACAATCCTGTGATACTACACTTTTGTGAAAAGCTTTTAAAAACCCAAACACTCTCATTTGTAATCTCAGTTTTTACATGTCTCATTTTTCGCTGGGCACAGTGGCTTATGCCTGTAATCCCAGCTCTTTGGGATGCTAAGGTGGGAAGGTTTCTTGAGACAGGGATTTTCAAGACCAGCCTGGGCAACACAGCAAGACCCCATCTCTACAAAAAACTAGCCAGGCATGGTGGTGCATGCTTGGGAAGATGGTTTGAGTCCAGGAGTTCAAGGTTGCAGTGAGCTATAATTGTCACTGCACTCCAGCCTGGGCAACAGAGCAAGAGAATGTCTCAAAAAATAAAATAAAATGTCACTTTAAAAAAAATGAGATGATCATTTATTGAGCTCCTTTTGTATGCCACAGACTATGCCAAGTACCCATTCTGCACATATTCTCATTTCAGTCCTCACAGCAACCCTCTGCAGTAGACAGCTACTGTGAATCATGTTCTATAGATGAGAAAACCACGATTTGGAAGTTAAGTAGCTCACCCAATGTCAGGTAGCTATTATGTGAAGAGAAGGAATTATGCTTAGGTTGTTACTGGTGGAATTGGAGAGGGACCTAATAAATAGCATACCTTCTCTCAGCTTGAGTTCTCAGTCAACTGAGAAAAAAGTTATAAATAAAAAACCTACACATGTGATAAAACTACATAGAATTAAATACACATATACACAGAATGAATAAAAGTAAAACTGAAGAAATCTGAATAAGATTAATGAATTATAATTATACCAATGTTAATATTCTAGTTGCAACATTGTACTTTCAGTTCCTCTGGCTTAATAGTTTTGCAAGATATTACCACTGGGAGAAATTGGGCAAAAGGAAAAAGTTGTGGGCATGGTGGTTCACGCCTGTAATCCCAGCACTTTGGGAGGCTGAGGTAGGAGGACTGCCTGGGTCCAGAAGTTTCACACCAGTCTGGGCAATATGGCAAGACCATGTTCTTACAAAAAATAAAATAAAATAAATTAGCTGGGTGCAGTGGTGTGCATCTGCAGTCCCAGCTACTTAGGCAGCTGACACAGGAGGATTGCTTGAGCCTGAGAGTTGGGGGTTACAGGAAGTTATAATCACACCACTGCATTCCAGCCTGGGCAGCAAAGTGAGACCCTTTCTCTATTAAAAAAAAAAAAAAATTAGGCCAGGCATGGTGGCTCACGCCTGTAATCCCAGCACTTTGGGAGGCTGAGGCGGGCAGATCACAAGGTCGGAAGATCAAGACTATCCTGGCTAACACGGTGAAACCCCGTCTCTACTAAAAATACAAAAAATTAGCTGGACGTGGTGGCAGGCGCCTGTAGTCCCAGCTACTCAGGAGGCTGAGGCAGGAGAATGGCGTGAATCTGGGAGGCAGAGCCTGCAGTGAGCCGAGATTGCGCCACTGCACTCCAGCCTGGGCAACAGAGCGAGACTCCATCTCAAAAAAAAAAAAAAAATTTAAAAGGTACGTGTGATTTCACTGAACTATCTTACCACTGCATGTGATTCTACAATTATCTCAAAATAAAACATACATTTAAAAAAAGGACTAAACTAAGCATGGTGGAACATACCTTGGATCTCAGTTACTAGGAGTTTGAGGCCAGTGTGGGCAACATAATGAAACCTAGCCTCTCGGGGGGTGGGGGGAGGACAAAGCAAATGGGAGACAAAAATATTATTTTCTTATCAATAAATGTAATATAAACCATAGCTTATATAAGAGGGTAAGTGGGTTCCCTATAATTAATATCTAGAATTACACAGGCCCATGCAAAGGCCACTTTCTCCACTGATCTGCAATTACCTCAAATCTCCCCTCTTCCCCACTCCTAAGGTGGCAAAGACATGTGAACTGGTGCCACACAATTTTTTCAAAAAAATTCATCAGTAAGAAACACATAACTGGTTGGTTAGAAAACTTAAGGCTATTTAGCATACACTCTACCTTTAGTCACATTTTGCTACATACCCGCCTCTAAAAATATACCTCTTATAAAATATTATCAATGAAATGGAATCAGACAGTAGATTTAAAGTATTAGAGTCAGGTTCAAAGTCCAAGATAGGACAGAAAGAAAGAAATGAATCTATGGTATACACAAAACACTCTACACTAAAATAGCTACACCCATGAATACACATGGAAGCTGCTGAGGCTAGATCAGGACATGAGATCTCCTGGTGTATTCAACAAACACTTAGTGCCCATGCCTACACTACCACTGTGAAATTATTTGCAATGAATAGCACCTACAAAGCAAATTTGGGGCAATCATGGGACTTCCTAGGTATGTACAACACCCCCGAATTTGCTTCTAAGAAAAAAAGATCAATTCAAACGAGAAAGACTAAACCACTTCCACTAAAACTAGCAAAGACTCAGCATTCATGCCCCTTGGCTTCTACAAAGAGTGGATACAGAATTCTTCCTGAGCAGGGCTCTGCATAATACACTCTGAAGACTGAAAATGCAGTACTCCTGCTTGCCTCTATATTATTTATTATTATTATATAATAAAAACTTTAACACCTGTCAACAGCTCTGTTCAGTAAATTAAAAGAAGTGATGGAGTTACACAAGGGGGAAGGAGATTAGGTCTACCAGTCAACAGGTAACTTAAATGTTCATATGTCGTAACTCTACTATACTTGTTTTGTTTGTTTGTTTTGAGACAGTCTCGCTCTGTCACCAGGCTGGAGTGCAGTGGCGCGATCTTGGCTCACTGCAATCTCCGCCTCTTGGGTTCAAGCGATTCTCCTGCCTCAGTCTCCTGAGTAGCTGGGACTACAGGCACCCACCACCATGCCCGGCTAATTTTTTGTATTTTTAGTAGAGACGGGGTTTCACCATGTTAGCCAGAATGGTCTTGATCTCCTGACCTCATGAACCGCCCTCCTTGGCCTCCCAAAGTGCTGGGATTACAGGTGTGAGCCACCATGCCTGGTCTATACTTGGTTTTTAAAATCATGAACATACTATTCCTTTGGTAAATGTTTGAGATCAGTGGCTTCCATGATTCAAGTACAGCTATGAAAAGCAAAGTGATGTGATGTGAGGCTGACTAAATAGATGGGACACTCAAGAATTCTACGTGTTACTTTAAAAGTATCAGGAGGCCAGAAGATCGAGGCCATCCTGGCTAACATGGTAAAACCCCGTCTCTACTAAAAATACAAAAAATTAGCCGGGTGAAGTGGGGGGCGCCTGTAGTCCCAGCTACTCAGGAGGCTGAGGCAGGAGAATGGCATGAACCCGGGAGGCAGAGCTTGCAGTGAGCCGAGATTGAGCCACTGCACTCCAGCCTGGACGACAGAGCGAGACTCTGGCTCAAAAGAAAAAAGTATCAGGAAACCAGGGAACAGGACTAAGGAAGAAATTCCAAGCTGACCAGGCCACTCTGTGGAGATGAATTGGAGGGACAGGAGTGGCAGCTAGGAGTCCAGCCAGGAGACCACTGCCTGGTCCAGAGAGAGAAGAGCTGAGCTCGGCCTGGATGGTGGCAATGGGAAAGGAGAAAAAAGTCAGACTCAGGAAAGATGCTGACCTTAGAACTGCTGTGACCTGGTGACTAACTAGATGTGGGAGTGAGGGAAAGAGGTGTCAAGATGACTTCCAGGTTACTGGTGCGATCTGGCATGTGGAGGTGCCACATACTTAGATCAGAAACGACAGAGAAGGATAAAGTCAGGAGTAAAAGACCAAATAAAGTTTTGGACAAGCTGACACCGAGTGCCTGGGAGGCATCTAAACAGAGACTATATAGAAAGTGGATGGTCCAGTCTGGAATACAGAGATAAGTCTGGGCTCAAATAACACTTTTGGAAATAATCAGTGAAGACAGAAAAAAGATCACTTAGGGAGACAACTCGAAGTGTGAAGAAAATAGGCTATAAGACAGCCTTGAAGAACTTCAACATTTAAAGATCACCTAGTAGAGGATGTATCAACAAAGAAGACACAGAAGGGAGGTACACAGAAAGGAAATGAGAAGAGAAGCAGGAAGATGTCTGGAGGTAGAAGAGAGTGTAGGTCCACCAGAAAGGCGATGTGGCATAGAGACTGGATGGAATCAGAAGGTCCTCACTAGCTCTGCTACCTCAGACAGGGCTGCTCAACACAAATTCTGTTCCCTACCACAGGCAGGTGGGGCTCAGCATTCAAACAGTAAAGCAGCCCGGCAAAATCTGAGTTGGGAGTAATCTGAGACAGGTGTTCCCAAAGAAAGTAAAAGATATACCCAGAATAGATTTCTCTTTGATGGAAAACATTTTGATACTATTGTTCCTACCTTCAGGAGCTCACAATGAATATAAATAAAGCACTAACAACAGTTAAGTGCCCAGACCGCATGGAAAGAATGCCCTTGGGATCAGTGGGGTTAAGACTAAGCTTTAACGCAGTCACAAAGGATGCTGAAAGTGCATGATAAGTAGTAATCCATAATTTTATTGAGGCACATATTTGAATCATAAAGGCCATGAAGCTGGTCTGTAAGAATAAGTCTATAAAATGGAGAAGCAGTAGGGATAAATTAATCCCTAAAAAAAATTTAAAAGAATAAGGTAGGCGGAACTGCCCTATCAGATGTCAATACTTATAAAGCAATAGAAATTAGGAAATTGTGGTACTGAAACAAACCGACCAAATGAACAGAATAAGCAGTCAGAAATACATCCCATATATATGTAAACTTGATAAATGACAGAAATGGCATTGCAGATAATATGGAAAAGAGAGTCCACTTAAAAAATGGTGTTGGGGGCTGGGCGCGGTGGCTCACGCCTGTAATCCCAGCACTTTGGGAGGCCAAGGCGGGTGGATCCCGAGGTCAGGAGATCGAGACCATCCTGGCTAACATGGTGAAACCCCGTCTCTACTAAAAATACAAAAAATTAGCCGGGCGTGGTGGCGGGCACCTGTAGTCTTGGCTACTCGGGAGGCTGAGGCAGGAGAATGGCGTGAGCCCAGGAGGTGGAGCTTGCAGTGAGCCGAGATAGCGCCACTGCACTCCGGCCTAGGAAAAAGAGCGAGACTCCATCTCAAAAAAAAAAAAAAAAAAAAAAAAAAAAAAAAAAAAAAAAAAAAAAAAATTGGTGTTGGGACAACTAGTTATCCACATGGAAAAAAAATCAAATTGAATTCCTGCTTCACATCACACACCAAAATCAATTCCAGATAGAAAAAAGCCTTAATGGCCAGGTGCAGTGGCTCACGCCTATAATCCCAACACTTTGGGAGGCCGAGGTGGGAGGACTGCCTGAGCCCAGGAGTTTGGGATTAGCATGGGCAACATGGCAAGATCTTGTCTCTATTTTTTTTTTATAAAATACAAAAAAAGAAGAAAAAAAATCTTAAGCATTAAAGGCAAAACTTCAAAATTTTGGAAGAAAATATTGTAGGTCTTTTTGACCTTGAGATTAGGATTTCTTAAACAAGAATTCAGAAAGCATTAACCTTAAGAGAGAAGACTTCAATATTTGACTACAGTAAAATTAAGAACTTCTGTCCAGGACAGGTGTGGTGGCTTACACCTGTAATCCCAGCACTTTGGCAGGCTGAGGTGGGCAGATCACTTGAGGTCAGGAGTTCAAGACCAGCCTGGCCAACATGCTGAAACCCCGTCTCTACCAAAATATAAAAAATTAGCCGGGTGTGGTGGCATGCACCTGTAATCCCAGCTACTCGGGAGGCTGAAGCAGGAGAATCGCTTGAACCCGGGAGGCGAACGTTGCAGTGAGCCAGGATCTTGCCACTGCACTCCAGCCTGGGTGATGGAGCGAGACTCCATCTCAAAAAAAAGACAAGTTACAAGTGAGAAAAGATATTTGCAAACATAAAACCAACAAATAATTAGTATCCAGAGTACATAAAGAACTCCAATAAATCAACGAATCATAATTTGAAAAAAGAAAAGTGAGCTTAAGACTTACCTAAAACTAGGCATTTCACAGACAATGAAACAGAATAATGGTCTAAAACAAAGGAAAAGATGATCTCAGCAATAATCAGGGAAATGCTAGCATCACAATGAGATATAATTTCACATCCAGGAGAAGTCCAATTAAGAAGTCCAATAATACCCAAAGCTGATGATGATGTGGATGGACAGAAGAGCTCTTAAGCACTGCTACAATGTATGTAAATTTATATAATTTCCACTTTGAAAAATAATGCCAATACTAACATGATCATGAAAAGTTGAACACGCACATACTCAATGACCTAGCAATTTAACTCCTAGCTATATACCTTAGATGCATACGCTCCAGAAAATATGTAATAAAATGTTTACATCGCTGTTCAGAAAAGCAGAAAACTAAACAAAACAAAAAACCACCTAAACAACCATTGAGAGGAGAATCCTAATTTCTGATATTCACATAATGGAACATTATTCATCAGTGAAAATGAATGAATTAAAAGCTACACACAACACAATGTAAAATCCCCAAGGGCAGGAATCTGACCATGTCAAAAATGTTTCCTCTCTTACAATGATATTTGCATTATGCAATATTTGATACATAGAAAATAATATCTGTAAATTAGGAAAATAAACTCATGAATCCATCAAAGGTCCAACATGCCTCAAAATAGTCTATAGGTCAAAGAGGAGTCTCTAAAAAAGGAAGGGAAATTTAAAAATACATTGAATTAATGAAAGTGAAAATACAACATATCTAAAGCAGTGGTGAGATTATGACACTAAATGCTTACATTAGAAAAGTCTCAAGTGAATAATCCAAACTACCTCTCCAAGAACTACAGAAAAAATAAACCCAAAGCAAGCAGAAGGAAGGAAATTAAAAGGAGCAGAAATCAATGAAATTAAAAACAGGAAAACAGTAAACTAATGAAACAAAAAGATGCTTCTTTGAAAATATCGATAAAATTGACAAAGACAGAAAAGACAAATCACCAATATAGGAATGAAACAGTTGATAATACTACAGACCCCGCAATCATAAAAATGATAACAGGAGAATACTATGAACAACTCTGCACATAAATTTGACAACTGATGAAATTGACCAATTTCTTGAAAATGACAACTTACCCAAGATGGGGGAATAATTGAAAAGCCTTGTAACTAATAAGAAAACTAAATCTTTAATTTTAAAATGCTTGAAAAAGAAATCTACAGGTCCAGATGGTTTCACTAGAGAATTCTACCAAATGTTTAAAACAGAATTAATACCAATTTTAAACAATCTCTTCCAGAAAATAGAAGATTAAGGGATAACTCCAAGTTCATTTTATGCAGTATTACCCTAGTACTAAAACTAGACAGACAGTATAAAAAAAGAAAAGTACAGACCAATATCCCTCATGAATATAGATGCAAAAATCCTTAACAAAATATCAGCAAACAGAATTCAGCAATATATAAAAATAATTATATACCATGACCAAATAGGGTTTATCCGGGTTAACGCAGACTTAATATTTGAAAATAAATCTATGTAATCCAGTATATTAATAGACTCACGAAAAAAGAAGTGACACGACCCTCTCCATGCAAAAAAAAAAAAAAAAAACAGTTGACAAAATTCAGCACTCATTCTTGATAAAAATTCTCAGAACACTAGGAATTGAGGGGAACTTCCTCAACTTGACAAAGAACATCTACAAAAAACTTCTAGTATTCTAGTAAAACACTGAATGCTCACCACTGAGATGTTGAACAAGGCAAGAATGTTCACTCTTACCACTGCTATTTAACACACTCTTGGAAGTTCTAGCAAGCTCAGTAAGGCAACAAAATGAAATAAAAGGAATACAAATCAGAAAATAAGAAATAAAACTATCCCTATTTGCTGATGACATTATGGGTTTTTTTCTTTCTCTCTTTTTTTTTTTTGAAACAGGATCTCCCTCTGTCACCCAAGTTAAGAGTGCAGTGATCCAATCTTAGTTCACTACAACCTCCACCTCCTGTGCTCACGCCATCCTCCCACCTCAGCCTCCCAAGTAGTTGGGACTACAGGTGCGCACCACCACACCCAGCTAATTTTTGTATTATTTGTAGAGATGGGATTTCACCATGTTGCCCAGGCTGGTCTTGAACTTGTGAGCTCAAGCAATCCACCCGCCTCGGCCTCCCAAATTGTTGGGATTACAAGTGTGAGCCACGGCACCCGGCCTGACATTATTTATGGTTTACGTAGAAAATCCAAAGCAGTCTGCAAAAAACAAATAACCCTAGAACTAATAAGTGAGTTCAGCAAAGTTACAAGACACAAAATCAACATACAAAAATCAGTTGTGTTTTCCATATACCAGCAAGTAACACATGGAAACCAAAATTTAAAATAAAATTACATTTACAATCACTAAAAAAATTAAATACTTATGTGTAAATCTAACAAACCAATGTACAGGACTTGTGTGTCTTGCTCTGTTGCCCAGGCTAGAGTACAGTGGCATAATCACAGCTCACTATAGCCTCAAACTCCTGGGCTCATACAATCCTCCTACCTCAGCCTCCCGAGTAGCTAGGACTACAAGATGCACACCACCATACCCAGCTAATTTTTTATTTTGGAGACACAGAGTCTTGCTATGTTGCCCAGACTAATCTTGAATTCTTGGCCTCAACTGATCCTCCCACCTTGGCCTCCCAAAGTGCTGGGATTATAGGCAAGATTGTTTTTATAGCTATAAATGATATTATTCTAAAATTTATATGAAAGACAAAGGAACTTGAATAGCTAAAACAATTTTGAATGAGAAGAACAAAGTGCAAATGGCCAATAAGCACATGAAAAGATGTTCAACATTGTTAGCCATTGTATATGTGTATGTAGAGATAGTGGATATAAGGAAAATCTCTGTACCTTTCACTCAATTTTGCTGTGAAACTAAAACTGCTCTAAAAAAATAAAAGTTGAACTTTGGGATGCTGAGGTGGGAGAATCACTTCAGGCTAGCAGTTCGAGACCAGCCTGAGCAACATAGGATAGAGCTCATCTCTACAAAAAAAAAAATAAAAATTAGTTGGGCATAGTGGCATGTGCCTGTAGTCCCAGCTACTCGGGAGGCTGAGGCAGGAGGATCACTTGAGCCCAGGAGTTTGAGGTTGCAGTCAGCTATGATCGTGCTACTGCACTCCAGCCTAGGTGACAGAGAGAGGCCATGTCTCAAAAACTAATGATGATAATAAAATAAATAAAATCCACTTAAAAAGGGAATGAAATTCTGGTCAGGCACAGTGGCTAATGCCTATAATCCCAAGACAGGAGGCCAAGACAGGAGAATTGCTTGAGCCCTGCAGTTTGAAGCCAGCCTAGGTGACAGAACGAGAGCTTACCTATAAAGCTGCTAAACCCTGAGCCTTGAAGGGAAAGGATGACACCAGCTGCCAGTCTTTTGGTTGTACAAGAAGATAAGGACGATGAAAACTTCTTCTGGATTGGTTCCTTTGAAGTTTTGTTACTGAAGTCAGGAAGTACCTTGCCAGTAAGGGATGGTCTTTTAAAGTTCTTTGGTATTGGACAATGCCCCTGGCCATCTGGAACCCCAAGAATTCAACTATGAAGGCATGAAAGTGGTCTACCCGCCCCGAAACACAATGTCTCTAACTCAGCCTCTAAATCAGGGTGTCACAGGACCTTTAAAGCTCATTATACCCAGCACTCTATGGAAAGGACTGTCAAGGCTATGGACGAGAACCCTAGTAGAGAGAACATCATGAAAGCCTGGAAGGATTATACCATGGAAGATGCCATCATTGTTATAGAAAAAGCTGTGAAAGCCATCAAGACTGAAACAGTAAGTTCCTGCTGGAGAAAGCTGTTCAGCTGTTGTACATGACGTCACAGGATTTATGACATAGCCAGTCATGGAAGAGATCATGAATATGGCAAAAAGGTGAAGGGTGAAGAGTTTCAAGATATAGATCTTTGAGAAATTAAACAGCTAATTGATACTATACCTGAGGAATTAACAGAAGACAACTTGATAGAGATGAGAGCTCCCAAACCAGTGCTGGACAACAAGGAAGACATTCAAGAAGCAGTGCCAGAAAACAAATTGACATTAGACAACTTGGCAAAAGAGTTTCAATTATTCATGGCTTCTTTTATGACATGGACTCTTCTATGATATGGGCACTGGAACTAAAACAAATGGTGGAAAAAGAATTGGTACCATATAGAAAAATGTTTGGAGAAATGAAAAAGCAAAAAGTCAGACAGAAATGACAATGTACAGTTGATCCTTGAACAACACAGGCTTGAAGTGTGTAGGTCCACTTGTACACAGATTTTCTTCTACCTCTGCCACCAGGGACAGCAAGACTAACCCTTGTCCTTCCTCCTCCCAGACTACTCAATGTAAAGATGATGATGGTGATGAAGGCCTTTATGATGATCCACTTCCACTTAATGAATAGTAAATATATTTTCTCTTATGTTTTTTTTTGTTTGTTTGAGACAGAGTCTCGCTCTGTCACCAGGCTAGAGTGCAGTGGCGCAATCCTGGCTCACTGCAACCTCTGCCTGCTGGGTTCAAGCAATTCTCCTGCCTCAGGCTCCTGGGTAGCTGGGACTACAGGTGCGCGCCACCACACCCAGCTAATTTTTGTATTTTTAGTAGAGACGGGGTTTTACCATGTTGGCCAGAATGGTCTTGATCTCTTGGCCTAATGATCTGCCCACCTCGGCCTCCCAAAGTGCTGGGATTACAAGCGTGAGCTACCACGCCCGGCCAATGAGTTTTTAAATAACAGTTTCTTTTCTCTAATTTCCTTTATCATAAGAATACAGTATATAATACACATAACATACAAAATATGTGTTAATAAGCTGAGCATGAAGGTTCACGCCTGTAATCCCACTGCTTTAGGGGGCTAGGCAGAAGATTGCTTGAGGCCAGGAGTTCAAGACTAGCCTGGGGATCATGGCAAGATCCCGTCTCTACAAAAATTAAAAAAGTTAGCTGGGCATGGTAGTGGTAGTGTGCACCTGTGGTCCCAACTGCTTGGGAGGCTGAGGTGAGAGAATTGCTTGAGCCTGGGAGGTCAAAGCTGCAGTGAGCTATGATCATGCCACTGCACTCCAGCCCAGATGACAGAGCAACACCCTATCTCAAAAAGATGAAGAAGAAACAAAACAAAACAAAGTTAATTGACTGTTTATGTTATCTGTAAGGTTTCCTTCTAGTCAACAGTAGGCTATTAGTAATTATGTTTCTGGGAAGTCAAAAGTTGCACTTTGATTTCTGAATGGGGATGGGGGGGGTCAACATTCCAACCCCCACATTATTTAAGGGTCAACTATATAGCTACAATAAGACTGTGTCATATTGGTGAAGGGACAGGCACAAAGAACAACGGAACAGAATAGAGAACCCAGAGGTAACCTCACACAAGAATGGCTAGCTGCTTATTGACAAAGGTACAAAAGCATTTAGATGGAGAAAAGAGTTTCTTCAACTATCAGTGGGGCTGGAGCAACTGGATATCCATATGCAAAAAAAAAAAAAGAACTTCAACCTATACCTCACACCTGAGGCAAAACTTAACTCAGAATGGACCAAAGATTTAAACATAAAACTTAAAACTATAAAACTTTTAGAATAAAATATAGCAGAAAATATTCAGGACTTAGGGCTTGGTGAAAAGTTCTCAGACATGAGACCAAAAGCACAAACCATTAAAAAAAAAAAAAATTGGACTAAATCACAATGAAAAACACTTGCTCTGTGAAAGAGCCAGTTAGAATTAAAAGACAATCTACATACTAAAAAATATATCTGCAAACTACATACCTGACAAAGATCTATCTGTATCTATAATATGTAAAGAACTCTAAAAACTCAACAATAAAAAAACAAAAAGCAATCCAATGAGAAAATGGGCAAAAGACATGAAAAGATATTTCATTAAAAAGGATATACAGATGGCAAATAAACACATAAGAAGATGTCCAACATCATTACCCATTAGCAAAATGCAAATTAGAATCACAGTGAGGCCGGGTGTGGTGACTCAATGACTGTAATCCCAGCACTTTGGGGAGCCAAGGTGGGCGGATCATCTGAGGCCAGGAGTTTGAGACCAGCCTGGCCAACATGGCAAAACCCCATCTCTACTAAAAATCCAAAAATTAACCGGGCATGGTGGCGCATCCTGTAATCCTAGCTACCTGGGAGGCTGAGGCTGCAGAATCACTTGAACCTGGGAGGCGGAGGTTGCAGTGAGCTGAGATCGTACCATTGCACTCCAGTCTGGGCAACAAGAGTAAAACTCTGTCTCCAAAAAAAAAAAAAAAAAAAAAAAAAAAAGAATCACAATGAGATACCACTAACAGAATGGCTAAAATAAAAAACAGTGATCATATAAAATGCTAGGCTGGGTGTGGTGGTTCATGCCTGTAACATGGTGGTTCATGCTTATAATCCCAGCTGGTCTTGAGCCCAGGAGTTCAAGACCAGCTTGGGCAACATGGCAAAACCCATCTCTACTAAAAAATAAAAATAAAGAGAATTTAAATATATATCTATATATATACACACACACACACACATATATATACACATATACATATGTACACACATATACATATATACATACATACACACATATATACACATATATACATATATACACACACATATATATACATATACATATATAATGCTGGTGAGGATGCAAAAGAATTGGGTCACCCATATTAGTCAGGGTTTTCCAGAGAAATAGAACTAATGGGGAAGAAAGTAGGAAGGAGGAAAAGAGGGAGGTGGGGAGAGAGAGAAGGTGAGGGATAAGAGTGGAGAGGGGGAGAGAAGTGAAAAGGGGAAGACAGCGGGAGGGAAGAAGGGAATGGAGAAGGGAAAGAGGACAGGGAGTGAGAGAGAGAGAGGGAGGAGGTATGGGGGGGAAGAGAGAGAGAAACTTATTTTTATTTTAAGGAATTGGCTCATGCAACTGCAGGGGCTAGCAAATCCAAAATATACAGTGTGGCTAGCAGGCTGGAGATTCAGATAAGATTTGATGTTACAGTCTTGAGTCAGAAATCTGCAGGGCAGGTGAGCAGGCAGGAAACTTAGGTGGGGTTTTTATCTTGCAGTTTTTTGTTTGTTTTTTTTTTTTTGAGACACAGTATCACTCTGTCACGCAGGCTGGAGTTCAGTGGTGCAATCACAGCTCACTGCACCCTGGACCTCCCAGGCTCAATCAATCCTCCTGCCTCAGTCTTCTGAGTAGCTGCAACTACAGCCATGTGCCACAACATCTGGCTAATTTTTCTATTTTTTATGGAGACAGGGTCTCACTATGTTGCCTGTGCTGGTCTCAAACTCCTGGGCTCAAGCAATCCTCTTACCTCAGCCTCCCAAAGTGCTGGGATCATAGGAGTGAGCCACTGCGCCCAGCCTATTTCGCAATCTTGAGGCAGAACTGCTTCTTCAGGGGAAAGCTCAGTTTCTGCTCTTTAAGGCCTTACACTGACTGGATGAGGCCCACCTACATTATGGAAGGTAATCGACTTTATTGAAAGTCTACTAACTTGTTATTATTTTAAAATGAGATAGGGTCTCACTATGTTGCCCAAGTTGGTTTCAAACTCCTGGGCTCAAGCAATCCTCCCGCCTCAGCTTCCCAAGTAGCTGGGATTACAGGCACATACCACTGTACTCAACTAAAGTCCACTAATTTAAATGTTAATCACATCTAAAAAATATCTTCACAGCAACATCTAGACTGGTGTTTGACCAAACAACTGGGCCTAGCCAAGGTGACACATAAAATTAACCACCACACTTACATATGCCAGTAGGAATGCAAAATGGTATTGCTACTCTGGAAAGTAGTTTGACAATTTCTTCTAAAATTAAAATACACAAACTGTATGACATAAAATTCTACTCTTGGGCATTTACAATAGAGAAATGAAAATAAGTTCACTCAAAATCCTGTACATGAATATCCATAGCAGCTTTATTCATAATACCTAAAAACTGAAAAATGTCCTTTGATGGCTGGAAATGGTTAGACAAATTATGGTACAATCATATCATGGACTACTACTCAGAAATATAAAGGAAAAAATGATCAATACATGCAATAACTAGGATGAACCTCATGGGCATTAGGCTGGGTGAAAAAAGGTCACAAACTCTACGATTTCATTTATATAACAATTTCAAAATGAGAGACAACAAATTCATGGTTGCCAGAGATTAGAGATGGTGGGTGGGAGGGGGCTGGATGTGACTATAAAAGGTGGCACATGGAGATCTGCGTGATTATGAACTAGCTCTGTATTGTGGAGGTCATTAGTAACCTTGACAAGAGCAAATGGTGGTGGCCTGATATAACTAACTTATCTATCCTTACTAAAACACGGGCTCCACCAAGGGGGCAATCTTCATATGTTTCATGTTTCCTGGAATAGTCAGAAATTAATACTCAGTATTTGTTGAATAAATGATGTTTCGGAATGAGTCAACTCAACATATAATTGAGTCTGGTCATGTCAGTCCCCATTTTAGGGGGCTCCCTACTGCCTACAAGTCAGATCCAAACTCTAAACAGGTTTTTTTCTCTTTTTTAGAGACAGGGTCTCACTCTTGCCCAGGCTGGAGTGTAGTGACACAATCATAGCTCACTGCAGCCTCGAACTCCTGGGCTTAAGTGATCCTCTCAAGTAGCTAGGACTACAGGTACCTGGCCAATTTTTTAATTTTTGGTAGAGATGGGGTCTCACTTTGTTGCCCAGGCTGGTCTTGAACTCCTGGATTTAAGGCATCCTCTTGCATCAGCCTCCCAAAGTGCTGGGATTATAGGTGTGAGCCACTGCACCTGGCCCCCATCCAGTTTTATCCTCCACCATGACTCTCTTCTAAAAACTGTTGGCAATTCTCAGAAATTGTCTTGTTCCCTCAGGTTGGATTCTTATCCCCTCATTTTTATGCCCAGTGAATTATTCCTCATCCTTGAAGATTCAGCTCAAATGTTCCCTCCTCTGAGGGGCCTCTGACTTCCAGGCAGTCAGCTCTCTCCTTTCTGTGGCACTTGGTACAAGCCTCCACTATAGCACACATTATATTGTCCCTAATGAATGTCTCTCCATCCAGGCTGAATATTCTTCCCAAAGAAAGGAAGGTTATATCCTAGTACTTAACACAGTGCCTCATACTCAGTTGTACTTAATGAATTCTAAAGCCTATTTCATCTAAAAATAGGCTTCATCTGAGATACAAACAAGTAACAAAATTTCTGATGAATTTTACCTCCTCTTTTTAACTGTTGACCTTCTGGCTCAGGACTGGCAGAGCTGGTCAAAGTGGGAGCTCAGAGGTGGAAAAGCATGACCTTCTCATCTCATCTGAAAATTCAGTTGGCTGAAGTAAAAGGCTCAAGAAAAAGATGGTGAGGCTTAGGGTCAATTTGTGGAGGGCTTGACTCCCAGGTTAACAGTGCATTCCCAGTACTGAAGAAATAAACAGATCACACTAGCTACTTTGTGGGTTTCTAACAAGATGGCATATAAGGAAATGGAAGTCGGGGGGATTCTTTCACCTTGAATGCTGATGGCCTGACTGCCAGCCTAGAATATGGGCAGAGAGACACAGGTTCACATAATACTACCACAAGCAGCAACGATGAGTCCTCATAAACTCTTGGGGTTAAGAAACTGATGGCAAGTATAACAAAACATACTGGGCTCAGTCTGCAGTTTTCGATAGCATTTTAGGGCACACTCTTTGAACACTCTGTGATGGAGCTTTGGTCTCTCTGCTTTAGAGTGCCCCACTGGGTAGTGACACAGGAAGGGGGTGAGGAAGAAAGTAGCTGACCAGCTGACACTAAAACAGGACTTACGGCTCCAGTCCCATATAAACAGCTGGCTAAAACATTCAGGCTGCTTCCCACGTCTTCTAAACCCTCCCCCACTTCCTACCACTCATATCCAGCAGGGTAGAATGGGAGCAGAGGAAGGGAGACAAGCGGGCAGAGTCCTCAGGAACCACAGAACATGTAACTGTACCAACTTCAACTGATTTGCAGGTGTTTCTTAGCAGTCTAGACTCCTCACCATGAAAATTTAAGGAGGACACAGTCTGTACTCAACCTACCTCTCCAATCCCACCTTCCACCTTGCTCCTCTATGTCTTACTTATTCAAGAAACACTGTAGGTGTACTTTCATGCCTGGGCCTCTGAACACTCTCCCCCAGCCTGGAATGCCTCTTTCCACTGTGCCTGTCTGTCAAAGTCCTATTCATCTTGCAATGTACCAACTAAATACCATCCTTTCCATGAAACAGTCACAAACCCTCAGAACTGTAAATATCGGCTACTCCTTTGATGTTCCCTTAGGCCTCTGGTGATGCCTATGCAGTTACAGAATTTATCAGACTCTGCCTTTTCTCATAATTATTAATAATTGGTGCATATCTATCTTCCCCACTCATCTATAAATGCCAAAGACAGAGGCTGACTCCCATTCACAGCAGGGTGTCTCATGCACCTACAAAGCACCAAGCGCAAGTAAATGCACTTATATAGTATGTTGACTGAAGAAGCATCTCAAACATAATGTCAGGGGTTAGTTAGGGTAATTCAATAAATACTTTTAAGTGCTTGAAACATGCTAAGAACTATACTAGTTAAGAGATGGCTTACGATTCAGGAGTTCAACATCTAGAGGGGAACAAAAACACTCAAACCATCTACATCCTGCTCAGACCGGTAAGGGGAGTAGGACCAATGTGTGGCAGCAATGCTTCTCAAACTTTAATGTGCACAGAATGTAAGAAGCACCAGATTCTGGTTCAGTAAGTCTGGGGCGAGACCTGAAATTCTGCACTTCGAACAGGCCCCCACCCAGGTGATGCTGATGCTATTAGTCCAGTGACAACACTGAGTAATGAGGGGTTAAGATGCAGTGGAAGAGGGGGAGATGAACTACACCTGGAGGGATATGAGAAGATTGTCTTCAGAGAAATGGGACTTGACACAACCCCCCACTGTGATAGAACAGGGCACACAAGAAAGAGGGCATGGGTCCCTTTGAGAAAAGAAAACATAGAAGGGGCCGGGCACAGTGGCTACACAGCACTTTGTGAGGCCGAGGCAGGAGGATTGCTTGAGGCCAGGAGTTCGAGACCAGCCTGGGCAACAAAGCAATACCCTGTAACTACCAAAAAAAAATTTTTTTTTTTTTTAATTAACTGAGTGTGGTGGCAACACACCTGTAATTCCAGCTACTCAGAAAGCTGAGGTGGGAAGATCACTTAAGCCCAGGAATTCGAGGTTACAATGAACTATGATTGCACCACTGCACCAGCCTGGGCAAGAGCGAGACCCTGAAGAAAGAAAAAAGAAAAGAGGAGAAAGAGAAAGGGAAAGGGAAAGCAAGGGAAGAAAGAAAAAGGAAAGAAAGCAAAGGAAGAAAATATGGAAGAAAGCTTGAAGCATGAATAGGGCTCTGCTTGGCAGATGTGAGCAGATACGCCAAGCCAAAGGAACACTAGAGCAAAGGCCCAGAGGAGGGAGAACACAGTCATAGAGAGATGGCCAGCTGACGCAAGAGGACACCGTGGGAAAGCAGGAGAGAATAGCAGAGAGGGCCCACATCTGCAGGACTCTGAATATCAAGAATACAGCTGGCAGTCTTAGAGAAGTCAACCAGAATGGCTGTCAATAACAGAACATGCTTAAGCTTCTCCCTCTGACGTCTGAGACAGCAGTGACTGGCGGATTTCTATGAGCAGCTTAGAATAATCAGAGATTCAGTTAAATCAGCAGTCCTTTCCTAAATCCTACAGAAAGCTAGCCACCACCTGCTGCTCCTGCATTCCCACTATCCCTCAGACATCTTGATTACTTAAAATGCTAAGCCATATACATGGAAAACACAAGGTTTCCCCAACATGAGGTAGAGGCATGTTTTACAACCACCAAGAGCTGAGCAGCTCTGCTCGACTCCCGGCTCCGCTGACAAGTTTCTAACCTCTGATTGTCACTGTGTGCAGAATAGAATTTCCTTCAAGAACAAGTCAGAATTAGTCTTCTGGCTCCGGCCATTATCATCATCTCTCCTAAACCGCAGAAGGGGAAAGCGCAAGCAAAACGCAGTGCTGTCTTCATGAACCATGGAATATGCATCCTAACTTTCTATACCTTAGGTATACCTCTAACACCCTGCCCTGATTCTTCATTCATAAATACATAATTATTGATTGGTTTCATTCATTCATTCACAACGTATTTACTGAGCCATACCATACCATGCAAGGAATTGTGCTGGGCTGGGTGGCTACTTCTCTGACCTCGTGTTCTTCCACTTTTCTCCTTGGTCACTCTGCCCTTACCATTCTGGCTTCTTGCTGTTTCCCCAAAACACCAAGTGTGCTCCTGCCTCAGGGCTCCGTGCTTACTGTTCCCTCTGCCTTCAGATATCCTCATGGATTGCTCCCTCACTTCATTTAGATCTCTATTAAGAGAGGCTGGCTCCTGATTTACTTTTCTTCATGGCACTGATCACCACTGGACATCTTCCACCTGTTTATTGTCTGCCACTCCACTAGGATGTAAGCTCATACTCAAAAAGGCTTGGCCTACTCTGCTCACTGCTGCACCCTCAGCACCTACAACAGTACTTGGCACATGGAAGGTGCTGACATACCTGCTGAGCATCCTGTTGAATGAAAATGAAATGAGAAGCCATTCAGAGCAGAATAAGATCAGAATTAAGCCTGGGGAAAAACAATCTGTTAGTAGCCCAAGGCTCATTCCCTAGAGGGTCGGTAAGAATCCTCTCAACATGCTAGTAAAGTTATAGAAATCCTGGGTTAGGTAAAAGATGAAGATCTCAATTAGGACAGTGGTTTACTGAGCAGCTATTATGTAGATACCTCAGTAAATAATTCAGTCATAGCCCTGCTCTTGTGGAGTTACAACACTATAAATAATTATGTAATTACTATTGTAATAAGTGTCACAAAATACACATAAGAGAGGATGAGCCAAAGACAATCCCAGAGTTTCAACTGTGCATGACTAGATGGATTGTGTGCCCTCCTAACACAGAGGAAACAAAAGATGGGCAAGGGTGTTCACTTTAGACATAATGAGTATGAGGACCCACAGGACAAATGGGGTAGAAAATATAAGTTTGAAAGCTATTTGTAATTTGCAGATGATGCCAACACACCTTTACTTGGAAGACATGTTAGCACGGCTTGTTTTGCTGGTCCTCAGAATAGCTCTGTCAAGGTTACACAACATTTGGAGCTTACAAACCAACCCAAGAAAAATAAGCTTACAACACATCTGCATCTCCTAAATATGCACCTCTTAGAAGGCGATTCCTTTTAAGTGACCATTTGAAGTGCAGCTACAGGGCTGAGCTAATACAATTTGGCTCTTAACAGCTGAGGCACCATAGTACAAAAATAAAGAGCAGGAAAGATTACTCCTTAGCATCAGATGTTTCTAATCATTGGGTTTCAATAGAGAGACAAATTCTGTTTTTAGTGTCTACAGTCAGAAAGCAATCTCTCTTGCCCACCTGGTAACAAGTCTTCTTGAGCTAATTATCTATCTTTTGAAGACTGGATTAAATATAAATAACATACAGTTTACCATTTTAACCATGTTTAAGTGTACAGTTCTGTGGCATTAAGTACATTCTACAACCATCACCACTATCTGTCTCCAGAATTCTTCATCTTCCCAAACTGAAACTATACTCATTAAACAGTAACTCTCCATTCCCCCTCCTCCCGGCCCCTGGCAACCACGATTCCATTTTCTGTCTTCATGAATTTGACTATTCTAGGTAGTTCATATAAGTGGAATCACACAACATTTGTCCTTTTGTAACTGGCTTATTTCACTTAGTGTAATGTCTTCAAGGTTCACCCATGTTGCAGCAGAATTTTCTTCTTTTTAAAGGCGAAGTAATATTTCACTGTATGTGTGTATATATATATATATATTTTTTTTTTTTTTTTGAGACAGGGTCTTGCTGTTGCCCAGGTGGAAGTGCAGTGGTGTAATCATGGCTCACTGCAGCCTTGACCTCTCGGGGCTCAGGTGATTCTCACACCTCAGCCTCCCAAGTAGCTAGGACTACAGGTGTGTACCACCACACCTGGCTAATTTTTGTATTTTTTTGTAAAGACAAGGTTTTGCCATGTGGCCCAGGCTGGTCTCAAACTCCTGGGTTCATGCCATCTGCCTGCCTTGGCCTCCCAAAGTGCTGGGATTATAGGCATCAGCCACTGTGTCCAGCCATATACCATATTTTGTTTATCCATTCACCCAGTGGTAGACCCTTGGGTTGCTTCCACCTTTTGGCTATTGTGAATAATGCTGCTATGAACATTGGTGTACAAGTATCTATCTGTTCTTGAGCTTATTTTTTGAAAGGTTTTTTTTTGAGATGGAGTTTCACTTTTGTTGCCTAGGCTGGAGTGCAACGGCGTGATCTCGGCTCACTGCAACCTCCGCCTCATGGGTTCAAGTGATTCTTCCGCCTCAGCCTCCCGAGTAGCTGGGACTACAGGCATGCGCCACCACACCTGGCTAATTTTGTATTTTTAGTAGAGATGGGGTTTCACCATGTTGGTCAGGCTGGTCTCGAACTCCTGACCTCAGGTGATCCACCCACCCTGGCCTCCCAAAGTGCTGGGATTACAGGAGTGAAAAGTGTTTTTGTGTTCTGATCAGCTATTCAGAACACTCTGCCCACATATACCATTATATTGGGTCATATTTGAACTACAGATCCCCTATTTTGCCTGCCAAAAGCCCAAGCTCTGACCTTTACCTTCAAGGCCCTGAACACAGACTGTCTGTTCCACTGGAACATAAGAGCCATCAGGGTCTCCTCTGGCCTGCCATTCTGCCAGCAGCTAAGCATCCTCAGCTTCAACTGAGACAGAATGGGAGCATGGTGTCTTTAGTTAAGACTTTGGAAACATTCTGCTTCAAGTTCCAGCAGAGCGTGAAGGCTTTACAAATGAGATGCTAAATTTAACAGTAACTTCTATGTTACTTACTCACTCACTAATCAGTATAGTCCCATGATCACCTGTAGTAAGCTGGGAAAATTTTTTTCACTTCCGGTTCATTTGTATTCTTTAACAAGAAATGCTTCAATTCCTAAATACTGTGTTGAAACTACAGAAGTATATGCTAGAGCAATAAATAATGAAAATAAAACCTACTTCAAAAGCCTTAGAGGCCTTATCAGTATATAACAGAGGTCAGTAAACTATAGGCAACAGATTCAGCTCATGCTTCTTTTGTAAAGTTTCACTGGAACACAGCCACACCCATTCATTTATATATTGTGTATAGCTGCTTTTGCAGTATAGCATCAGAGTTAAGTAGCTGCAACTGAAACTATATTACCCACGAATCCTTAAATATTTACTATCTGTCCCTTTACAGAAACGCTTGTTAACTCTTAGTTCACGCACCTTGGTTCACCCACTTTTGCCCCCATTGGAAAAAGCAGTGATGTAATCAGCTGCTTGGATGTTCTTCCTAAGGTCTTCCTAAGCTAACCACAGGCCAGCTGGCTGGTTCCATGCCAAAGAGGCAATGACAGTGCCAATACTCAACAAGTTCGAAAGTAGAAAGGTAGCTGCCATGCTTGTAATTTAGGAAGGGCTAGGAACAGGAACACACCTTTAGAAAAACAATGTGGTCTCATCTTCCATCAACTAGCCTACAAGCTAAACCAAGTGGGGCTAAGGGGCAAACAATGGAGTCTCCTGTACAGAATAATAAAGGAACTGTCTGCAGTTAAGAAACATCCCCAAGCACAGGCTTCTTAAATGTACCTGGCGAGCCAGTCAGCCAAGCTCCAGAAGCCTTAGGGTAAACATGATGAATGTTGCTTGGCTGGTAACGGATAGTCCAGGCTGTACCTCCAACTCTCTTTCCCCACCCACATGTCAGGCAGCATCAAGCTCTCTAATTCACCTAATTGGTGTCCAAATTTAACAGCATTATCCACAAGATAACTTGAACAAGGAGACTAAAACCGAATTTTTGATAGGAAATTCATATAACAAGTGCTGTGCCCCTCAAGGAGCACGTTCTTCCTCTCAGTTCTTATTGCTCATTAGAAAGAAACAAGGCTGGGCCAGGTGTGGTGGTTCATGCCTGTAATCCCAGCACTTGGGGAGGTGGAAGCAGGAGGATTGCTTGAGCCCAGGAGTTTGAGACCAGCCTAGGCAACAAGTTGAGGCCCCATCTCCCAAAAAATAAACAAAATTAGCCAGGCGTGGTGGCATACACCTGTGGTCCCAGCTACTTGGGAGGCTGAGGTGGGAGGATGGCTTGAGCCAGGGATTTCGAGGCTGCAATGAGCTGTGATCCACCACTGTACTCCAGCCTGGGTGAGAGAAGAGACCCTGTCTCAAGAAAAAAAAAAAAAAAAAAGAGGGAGACAAAGCTAACTACATAGAGAGAGATAAACCTAACTACATGAAAAATGTCACTAGAAAACCCTGGGAATGAGCAATATTCAGAAGCACAAGTTTTCCAATACAATGTCATTTCAAAATCAGAGTCAAGAATTCATATGTCTAAAAGACGAGTAGAAAAAGCCTCCATCTTCTCTCCTGAAATAAAATGTTGGTGTGGCATCTGTACATTCACATCCCTGCCCTCTGTGCTCAAGAATGACACTAAGGACGCTTTGTTCCCTACTCTGCTTCATACCATCAGCAGGGCAGGTGAATAATCTGACAGGATGTAAAAGCATGGCTTCCACCAATAAACAGCTGTGTTAGATCTCAGCTGATATAGATTTGTGCCATGGGCAAATCTCTTAATAGCTCTAAGCCCCAGGGTTTTTTACATCTGTAAAATGACGGCTTAAAAATGTTTTTATTTGTATAAATTTAGGGGTACATGTGCAGTTTTGATACATGGATATATTGCATAGTGGTGAAGTCTGGGCTTTTAGCGTAACCATCATCCAAATAATGTACATTGTACCCAGTAATTTCTCATCCCTCACCCCACGCCAGTCTCCATTCATTCCACACTCTATGTCCATGCATACACATGTAAAATGATACCTTTGATAGGGAACCTCTACAATTCTCTTTTTTCTTTTTCTGAGACAGAGTCACGCTATTGCCAGGCTGCAGTGCAGTCATTCAACCATGGCTCACACTGCAGCCTTGACCTCCTGGGCTCAAGCAATCCTCCCACCTCGCCTCCCAAAGTGCTGAGATTACAGATGTGAGCCACCGTACCCAGCCTATAGCTCCTTTTAATATGATTATTCTAGCTCTATAATTAACCCTGTGTAACTCACTGTACTATACACAACATAAAAATGGCATGCATCAACAAGCCCTTACTTCATTTCCTCATATCCTTCTCCACCTACTCTTTCATCACAAAGCCAGTGGTGACAACAAATTAGGCAAGATTCCAGATTCAAATGTGTAGCTCTTGAAGCCAATTTCGTGAAAATTGTGTGCCTACATTTAGTGGGTAACACAAGGAAATATTCTAATACTGTACCTTTCACCCATGGAAAAAACATTTCCTTCTGAGGGCTAAATTATCAGAGCCAGGTTCGAAACCTCAGCAGGGGCTTTGGGAAAATGCTGAGAAGACTAATGCCAGCAGATCTTTCAGGAACCATTTATCAGCAGTTGCAAAACAAAGGGTGTGTGTCTATATAGGGAGCTCCTCTCTCCTTTAAGCTTATGGCCCTGTGAATAATACTCAGGTTTGGTGACCTCATTCTGCTGTCACTCAAAAAGAAAATAAATGTGTGAGATAAAGGGAGAGCAGAAATATATGAATTTCAATGCCTTACAGAAGCATAGGGGAAAAAAGTAAATACATAAATCTGGCTCCAAATCTCATGAAGAAGAAGAAAAACTCATTAAATCTAGCAAGTGTGCCCAACTGGCTAGACCAAGAGGAATCAGACAATGCTTCCTGAGCCTTGGGCTTCTGGCAGCCCAGAGCAAAGGACACGAAACTCAACTCTGGGAAGAGGGGATGAGAGCGTCCATGGACACAAATCTCTCTACCTAGGCAAGCCTTATGCCAAGAAGTCTTGCACTACAATCCTCATAACTTTTAAGATAAAATGATTTGCCAAGGAAAAGGACCCATGGGCTTTTTCTCATAACAGTTTCAAGCCATGGGAGATACAGAATGTGATTTTTTTTTTTATGAATATATTACTCTTTTCTGTCATGCCTCTATCTCACTATCCGACAGGCTTCCAATGAGTTTAAATTTCAAATATTTCCCAAAAGGAAATTAAGCCTAGGTTCAAGTGTTGGCAGTTAATTTTGAGAATGTGGCATGCCTGCTAATATTTATTTTCATGTTCTCCCTAAAATTCAGGAAGATAGAAAAGATGACACGCCATTAAGGATAAATACAGTAGACCTGAGGTAGATTAAGTCATGTGGTAGCAGCCGAAATCAGTTCATTTACCGTCAGTGACAGAAGAGGCAACAGGAGAGCATGAAAGAACACCTGACCCCAAATACGAGACGAAGAGTCTAGTCCCAGTGCTGCTTAACTCAACCTGTGACTTTGAATGAGTCCCTTCCCTTTCTGGGCTTGGGTCTTCATTTGTAAAGTGCAGGCTAATGAATTAGTGCAGTGGTTGGCAAAGTCTTTTTTTTTTTGAGACAGAGGCTCACTCTGTCCCCAGGCTGGAGTGCAGTGGCGCGATCTCGGCTCACTGCAACCTCCGCCTCCCAGGTTCAAGCGATTCTGCTGCCTCAGCCTCCTGAGTAGCTGGGACTACAGGCCCGTGCCAGCATGTCCAGCTAATTTTTGTATTTTTAGTAAAGATGGGGTTCCACCGTGTTGGCATGGATGTTCTCGATCTCTTGACCTCGTGATCTGCCCGTCTGGGCCTCCCACAGTGCTGGGATCAGGCGTGAGCCACCGCGTCCAGCCGGCAAAGTCATTTAACGCAATGAACATTTTGTCCAGATAGAAATCATTCAAAGTTCATCAGAAGCTAAAACAAATTCAAAATGGCAGGTTGAACACATGAATTTATCTCCACTCCTTCTAGAAACTCCATTAAGTTATTATTAACAAATATATACTATTGGCCGGGCATGGTGGCTGATGCCTGTAATCCCAACACTTTGGGAGGCCGAGGCAGGCAGATCACTTGAGGTCAGAAGTTTGAGACCACCTTGGCCAATATGGTAAAACCCTGTCTCTACAAAAATTCAAAAATTAGCCAGGCATGGTGGTATGCAGCTGTAATCCCAGCTACTCAAGAGGCTGAGGCAGGAGAATCGCTTGAACCTGGGAGGCGGAGGTTGCAGTGAGCCAAGATTGCACTACTGCCCTTCAGCCTGGATAACAGAGCAAGACTCTGTCTCAAAAAAGAAAGAAAGAAAAAAAATACACACACACACACACACACACTACTTACTGAGCATTTACTACATGATTATTTGAAGTACATTAACTAATTGAATCCTCAACACTCAAGTAGGAGGTGATGTGCATTTTACAGACGAGACAGAGAATCACCAGTGTTTAAGGAAGCTGCTCATTTTCACAGCTAACAAGTGGCAGACCCAGAACTCAAACGTAGGCAGTGTGGCTGCAGAGTCTGTGTGATACTGCCTTTCGGACTGATGATCAAGGAACAGCAAAGCTCTGAAGGAAAAAGAAGCAGAGAGAGACAGCAGATTAGAAGAGTCAACAAAATTTTAGAAGAAAAGACGAATGAGTAGTAACTGACTTAGAGGATACTGAGTGTTGCAGATGGCAAGCCACTGAAGAATCCCCTCCAAAATGGAACCATTAGAGGTACCAGTTTCCTCTGAAGTTGTGAGCAAGAAGAAGGGCCGAAATCAGGAAGTACTGGTCCCCTTCCCCAGACAAGCAACTGCAGAAGACTGGAGGTTTACTCTTCAGACAGGATGAACAAGAGCCTCTGGACCTGGGTAACCAGGGCACCACTGAAGACAAGGAAGTGGCACCATTTAGGGGGATTAAGTGAAAGTCTGCATACAGAAGGGAGAACCTCCAGACCTCTCCTACCATAAGGCTCCCAGAATAACAGCCAGGCTTATACCACCTAGGAAGAAGCCTGGAGGAAGATTTACGGACTTTGAACACATCCCACAGAAAACGACAGGTCCATCACCCTACAACCATGGCTGTCAGAACGTGGTCCCAGTAGCATCACAGGGGAACCTGTCAGAAATATGAGTTTTCAGGCCCACGCCAGACCGAATGAATCAGAAATTCTGGGTGAGGTCCAACAACCAGCGTTTTAACAAGGCCACCAGGTGATTCTGATGTCCACTAAAGTTTGAGAACCACTGCCTGACAGGTAGCCCCCCAGTCAATAAAACATCTCACACCGAAAAGCTTCCAACCAGTTTTTCAGTGTCTGTTTACTTGAACAACACTGTGGAGTCACCAGAAAACTGAAGAAAGACTTTGACAAGAAAGAGAGACAAAACAGATTTCCCAGGACAGCTCTGGTGGCAAGTAGTGAAATGTGCAGAGCCTGGTTTGCATGCCCTTTCCCCGGTTCCACCATTATATTGCTACAGAGCTACTCCTTGGGCTCTACAATAAAGTTTTCAAAGTCAGTGAAGTAAATGCTCTCTACAATCCCGTCCAGCTCTAGCCCATGCCTTTATACTAGTCCTTCCCACTGGAGGCTTTTTATTAAAGAGTGAAAAAAATAAATATACTGGTCCTTATGTTCTAGATCCCTGAAGCTAACATAGCAATTCAGGCTGACCGTCTCAGTTGAAACTACGTCTGATTTTTTTTTTTTTTTTTGAGACAGGGTCTCACTCTGTTGCCCAGGCTGGAGTGCAGTGGTGCGATCTCAGCTCACTGCAGCCTCTGCCTCCCAAGCTCAAGTGATCCTCCCACCTCAGCCTCCTGAATAGCTAAGAAAGACTAAAGGTACACACTACTACAGCTAATTTTTTGTAGAGATGGGGTTTCACCACGTTGCCCAAGCTGGTCTCAAACTCCTGAGTTCAATGCAATCCACCTGCCTCGGCCTCCCAAAGTGCTGGGATTAGAGGTGTGAGCCACTGCACCCAGCTATGTCTGATAATTTACTTGTCCCTTTGAATGAACAAGCAATATTCTGCTAAAAGATTACTATATTCAGTATCTGCATTAAATGTACTATTAATACTTTATGTAGAAGTATCTGTGACCATCCCACGCTGCCATGCCCTTTTTGATTCCCTGTGTCTTATAAGATTCCCCTGGTTCACCCTTACAGCCTAAATCTTTTTTTTTCCCCCAATAGAGATGGGATTTTGCCACGTTGCCCAGGCTGGTCTCAAACCCCTGGGCTCAAGCGATCCACTCGCCTTGGCCTTCCAAAGTGCTGGGATAATAGGCGTGAGCCACAGTGCCCAGCCTACGGCCTAAATTTTAATCTAGAAATTCACACCTATTACTGCTTTTCACTAGTCTCTATTTACACCAAGTGTTGCTGCCACACCTGGATCATTTTTCTGCTTACAAATTTCTGGTTGCCTTAACATCTTCCACCATGTAATCACTGTGGACAAAAACTTCTAATTTACTTTTACTTCCTCTGCTTCCTTTAGTCTAGTTCATTTTTTCTCAATTCTCTTGGTTCCTCTTTCCCATATGAGAAGATCTCACGCCTTCTCAGATCACTTCACTTCTCTCCTGGAAAAACAACCTCCTTCAGGAGGGGTTTAGAATGATGAAAAGGGCCGGGCTTGGTGGCTAACGCCTGTAATCCCAGCACTTTGGGAGGCTGAGGTGGGTGGATCAGGAGGTCAGGAGCTCAGGACCAGCCTGGTTAACATAGTGAAACCCTGTCTCTCCTAAAAACACACACAAAAATTAGCCGGGCGTGGTGGCGGGCGCCTGTAGTCCCAGCTACTTGGGAGGCTGGGGCAGGAGATTGGCTTGAAGACAGGAGGTGGAGGTTGCAGCGAGCCAAGATTATGCCACTGCACTCCAGCCTGTGCGACACAGCGAGACTCTGTCTCAAAAAAAACAAAAATAAAAACAAAAAAACCGAGGCTTACAGAGATTAAGTAACTTGCTCAAGGTTACAACTAGGATTTTAATCCAAATCCTTCTGCTTTCAAAGCCATACTCAACCATCCTACTCCACCATCTCCAGAGGTCTGACTCAACTATGTTGCAGAAGAAAAGTTTCCTTAGCCATGTAGAAAATAAGACCAGGCTGGGTGCGGTGACTAATGCCTGTAATTCTAGCACTTTGGGAGGATGAGGCGGGCGGACTGCTGAAGTTCAGGAGTTCGAGACCACCCTGGGCAACATGGTGAAACCCCGTCTCTACTAAAAATAGAAAAAATTAGCCAGGGGTAGTGGTGCACGCCTGTAGTCCCAGCTGCTGGGGAGGCTGAGGCAGGAGAATCGCTTGAACCTGGGAGAGAGAGGTTTCAGTGAGCCGAGATAGCGCCACTGCACTCCAGCCTGGGCAACAGAACGAGATTCCGTCTCAAAAAAAAAAAAAAAAAAAAAAGAAAAAGAGCAAAAGGATTTCTGCATAGTTTTACTTTTTCTTTTTTTTATTTCTTTATGTGTGTGTGTGTGTGTGTGTGTGTGTGTGTCTGTGTGGTGTGAGAGAGAGAGAGAGAAATAGGAGAAATAAGATCTTGCTCTGTTGCCCAGGCTGGAGTGCAGTGGTGCGATTACAACTCACTGCAGGCTTGACCTCCTAGGCTCAAGTGATCCTCCCACCTCACCCTCCTGAGTAGCTGGGACTACGGGCACAGGCCACCATGCCCAATTTTTTATTATTTGTAGAGACACGGTCTCCCTATATAGCCCAGGCTGGTCTCCAACTCCCCCACTCAAGTGATCCTCTCGCCTCTTAAAGTGCTGGGATTACAGGTGTGAGCCACCATGCCTGCCCTGTTTGTTTTTTAAACAGGGATCAGCCACAGATGCTGAGAGCTTTCCAGCCAAAGCCCAACAGGGAGCCCCACTCATCATCCCCCCAGCCGGACGTCTCCACATGGTTCGGTGGCTTGGCCAGGGAGCAGCACAGCATGCCTCTTCCACATGAAAAGACCCAGGCACAGGAGGGAGGCTGGCTCTTGCGACCAGAATGCTGGTGGGGAACAGGTGGTTAAGATATCTTTCCCTCCTAATATCAGTCAGCATCCCTCTCCCCACGCGGCCAGTAGGCCCAGCCCCGGGGACCTTTGTGGTGGTGGTGGTGGTGGTGGTGAGTGGTGCCTTCCAGTGTGGGGCAGGGTGGATTCCCACCTCAAAAAATTTCCAGATCAGATTTTAAACGCTCTTAAAAAACAAAGCAGTAATTCAACAATTAAGGGCAATGATTCCTAAGGAGAAGCCTTCTCTTCTACAACAGCACAGCCAAGTTCGACAGGCACAAAGAAATATCTGTAGTGACAAGAGAGGGTGCTTCAGTGGTGCCCATCAGCATGTGGAGCCGGCCACCGCCCCTGCCTCCATAGAAGGTAAGTCCATTTTCTCTCGTCTGCATGACAGAAAAAGGAGGCTGTCACCCCAGTGTCTCCCACTCCAAGGGCCTAAGCGGCGCACCTCTCAACCTTTCCTTCCAAGGGCTGAAAGGTTGTCCTCTTCCTCTCCCCACTCGGCCCCGATCCCCTTTTGCTCGGCACCTCTCTCCCCACTACTCGGCCCCCCTCACACCTCTTCTCCCCACCCCTCTCCCTGCTAGACCTCTCTTTCTCTGTCCCCAGCCCCTTTTTACTCCCTGCTCGACCCCTTTCCCCTCACCCCGCTGCCGCCCAGTCCGCGGTACCTTGAGGGTCACGTCGCACAGCTTGCCCTGCCGCCGGATCTCCTCCATGACGCCGTAGCCGCGACTAGGCAACTCGGACACGGAGAAGTGCACCAGATCCTCCAGCTCCTCCGCACCGTCCTCCACCATCTTCCCCGGCCGCCGCAACTGCGCAGGCCTCGCCGGCCGGCTAGACACTAACCAGGGCGGGGCAGTAGCGCACGCCGACAGCCGCTCGGAGCGCAGAGCAGCAATCGGACGGGCCTCCGCGGCCGCCGTAGTTGAACCTCTCCGGCGCCGGAAGCCCCGCCGTCCCGCTTCCTGGTTCATGTGCGGCCTTCGTTCCCTCGCTATCTCGACCTTGGCTTCGCATATGCATCTGCCGAAGTCTTTCTAGATCAATCGGCCCCATCTCTCGTCTTCCCGATTCGGCCATGACCTCACCCGTATCCTCGACGTAGGACCTCGGACTTCATTTCCGCCACTCCCGACACTTCCGGAATCCCCGGAAGCGACCCGTTGCCATGGCGACTCTGTACACAGCCGGGCAGCCCCGCGTGGGGAGTGCAGGTGGTTTCGGTTGCGGCCGTCGCGTCCCGGGAGGGTCGCTACCTGGTGAACGGTGAGCAGGGGCTGCTCGCCGGTGGGAGTGGGGAGATGGGAAAAGGGTGTGCGCCCGGACTGCTGAAAGTGGCTGGGGTCCAAAAACCGCTCTATCTGGGGGTTCACAGCTGGGTCGCTCATCTCTGAAACCCAAGCGAAGGAGGGCGCGACGTCGCGGGAGTCCTTTCAGCCTGACCGCGGCTTACGGTCTTCGGAGCTAATGTTCATTGGTCCCACAAAGGGGTCCCACGTCGCGCCCAGGACATAGAGGCCGTGAGGCGGGGAGCCAGAGGTCGTCTGGACTCTTCTGCACTAGTCGGTTTTCGAACTAGAGGGGGCTTTGGAATCACCAGTCGGAGCCCTTCGTGTTACAGATGAGGAAACCTCTCCAGAGAGGGACCGGAATGGGTCCAAAGCCCACTGCCGCCCAAGCTCCACGCGGGGGTCCGGCATATTGGGTGAGAAAAAGGAGAAAGTCTAGTTTTGCCTGCATCCTAGTCTTGTTCAGCCAAGGCCAGGTGCAGTTGGACCCAGTGTTTTGGATTCGGGTGTTGCTGCTGCCGCTACGGGTAGCTATGAGGGTTCCCCATGACAGCCCCTCATCTGGACGTGAGCACTGGAAGATAGGGACCCACCTGGTGTCTTCCACCCCACCAAACGCTCCCTTTCCTCTTGTCGAGTCTTCACGGGTGCTTGTTGCCAATTCTGTTCATTCCCACTAAAGACAAATGAGGAAACCTCGAGCGCCTTAACACAGAAGTCTCCTGGTGGCCATTCAGAGACTTGCTCTGTTATACCAGAAATATCAAAGGGTGGTTCCCCAAGGAGAGACATTCCCCACAAGGTCCTGAGGGAGAAAGGGAGGGGGCCGGGCGCTGTGGCTCACGCCTGTAATCCTAGCACTTTGGGAGGCTGAGGTGAGCGGATTGCTTGGGTTCAGGAGTTCAAGACCAGCCTAGGCAACATGGCGAAACCCTGTCTCTACGAAAAATACAAAAATTACCCGGGCGTGGTGGTGCACACCTGTAGTCCTAGCTACTTGTTGGGCTGAGGTGGGAGGATCGCTTGAACCCAGGATGTGGAGGCTACGGTGAGCTGAGATTGTTTCACTGCGCTCCAGCCTAGGTGACAGAGTGAGACCCTGTCACAAAAACAAAACAAAACAACAACAACAACAACAAACAAAAAAAGTGTGTGGTGAGGTGCTGGATGTGGATTTTTGCACTTGGAAACCAAGTGTCCTCCTGGAAGGGCTGTGGGCTTGTGTTGGAGTTGTCAGGGAAGGGGAGTGACATCATATGCCCCTTGGGACTCTCTCAGTAGTGACTGAAGATAGACCCACATATGAAGATTCAGCTGCCCTCTGACTTCCAGCCATTACCATCACCAACCACCACCATTTCGTGAACACCTACTCTGTGCTGGACTCTGCCCTGGACATTGTGAGGGGATTCAAAAGAGATAAAAAGCACAATCCTTGCCTTCAAGCAGCTTGTAATTTAATTTGGGAACTGAAACCCACTCAAATGAAGCAACGTAAGAACAGTAACAAGCCGTATTTCAGTAAGTGCAAGATGGCATGGGGTCCCCAAATGTTTGGGTGTTAAAGGGCTGCTGAGTAGCAGGCTCACAAGATGGGTGTGCAAAGGAAGACTTATTGCAGGTGGATATGGCTCCTGGCCTGCTTGGAGCCGTGGTGTCAGCATGGGGAGGGCCTTGGGAAGCATACATGGGGTGACTGCATGTGCATGTGCATGTTGGCAAATAGCAGGGCAGAGAAGGGCCGGGCTCTGGAGGGAGAGTGATGCTTTTGCTTATTTGCTTTGTTTTGTTGAGACAGTCTCATGCTGTTGTCCAGGCTGGAGAGCAGTGGGTGTGCCATCACTGCTCAAGTGATCCTCCTGCCTCAGCCTCCTGAGTAACTGGGACCACATGCATGCACCACCACACTTGGTAAATTTTTAAAATTTTTTGTAGAGACGAGGTCTTGCTGTGTTGCCCAAGCTGGTTTCTAATTCCTGGCCTCAAGCAATCCTCCCACATTGGCCTCCCAAAGGCTGGTATTACAGGTGTGAGCCACCATGCCCAGCTGAGGTTGATGCTCTGAACTGGCCTGTGCTACTCTTGTGCAGGGGCTTCTGGGAGGGAGGCCTGGGCACCTGCTCCCAGAGCTCCCCTGCTTCTTCATGGTCCCTTTCGGAGCATACCCTGGATGGCATCTGTATTTCCTGGGCAGGAGAATGGGCCCTTGGATGTGAAGAGTGGTTCCCCAAGCTTTAGAAATTGAGTGTGAGGCTGAGGTGGGTGGATTGCTTGAACCCAGGAGTTTGAGACCAGCCTGGGCAACATGTTGAAACCCCATCTCTACAAAAATGCAAAACGTTAGCCAGGTGTGGTGGCACACACCTGTCCTACCAGCTACTCTGGAGGTTGAGGTTGAGATGGGAGGATTGCTTGAGCCTGGGAGACAGGCTGCAGCGAGCTGAAATCACACCCGTGCGCTCCAGTCTGAGAGAGAGAGTGAGACTCTGTCTGAAATAAATGTCTCACAAATAATAAATAAATAAAATCTGGAATAACTTTTGTCAGGTAACACCCATTGGACCTCTCGTAGATAATTTTATATAAAATGATCCGCCGAGGCAGGCGGATCACGAGGTCAGGAGATCGAGACCATCCTGGCTAACATGGTGAAACCCCATCTCTACTAAAAATACAAAATAATTAGCAGAGCATGGTGGCGGGCGCCTGTAGTCCCAGCTACTCGGGAGGCTGAGGCGTGAACCCGGGGGGGCGCGGAGCTTGCAGTGAGCCGAGATCACGCCACTGCACTCCAACCTGGGTGACAGAGGGAGACTGTGCCTCAAAAATAAATAAATAAAATAAAATGTTACCATTATTTAATGTACTTTTTTAAAAAGCAAGATAATCTAATTAAAAGTAGTCCCTGTTATACATGAGGGGTTTTTATGGTTAACATCTTAAAAGTTAGATTTATTTATTTTTTTTTTTATTTTTTGAGACTGAGCTTGCTCTGTCACCCAGGCTGGAGTGCAGTGGCATGACATTGGCTCACTGCAACCTCCACCCTCCAGATTCAAGCGATTCTCCTGTCTCAGCCTCCTGAGTAGCTGAGATTACAGGTGCTTGCCACTACACCCAGCTAATTTTTGTATTTTTTTTTTAGTGAAAACAGGGTTTCGTCATGTTGGCCAGGCTGGTCTTGAACTCCTAACCTCAGGTAATCTGCCATCCTCAGCCTCCCAAAGTGCTGGGATTACAGGCAAGAGCCACCGCGCTTGGCCCAAGTTAGTTTTTTTTTTTTTTTTTTTTTTTTGAGACATGGTCTCACTCTGTCACCTCGGCTGGAGTGCAGTGGTATGATCAAAGCTAACTGCAGCCTCAACTTCCCCAGGCTCAAGTGATCCTCCCACCTCAGCCTCCTGAGTAGCTGGGACTATAGGCATGCACCACCATGCCTGGCTAATTTATTTATTTTATTTATTTATTCATTTATTTATTTTTTGGAGATGGAGTCCCTCTCTGTCACCCAGGCTGAAGTGCAATGGCACAATCTCAGCTCACTGCACCCTCCACCTCCCAGATTCAAGCGATTCTCCTGCTTCAGCCTTCCGAGTAGCTGGAATTACAGGCGTCTGCCACCACAACTGGCTAATTTTTGTATTTTTAGTAGAGATGGCGTTTCACCGTGTTGGCCAGGCTGGTCTTGAACTCCTGACCTCAGATAATCCACCTGCCTCGGCCTCCCAAAGTGCTGGGATTACAGGCCTGAGCCACCGCGCCTGGCCGCCTGGCTAATTTTTGTATACTTTGTAGAGACTGGTTTTCGCCATGTTGCCCAGGCTGGTTTCAAACTCTTGGCCTCAAGGGATCTGCCCACCTCGGCCTCCCAAAGTGCAAAGATTATGGTGTGAGCCATTGCACCCAGCCAAAAGTTAGTTGTTTTTAAAGCCAGGCCATGCGCTTGTAATCTCAGCTACTTGGAAGGTTGAGATGGGAGAATCACTTGAGCTCAGAAGTTAAAGGCTAGCCTAGGCAACATAAAGAAACCTTGTCTCCAAAAATAAAACAATGAAATAAATGTTAATTTTTTAAAAAATACTGAACATCGGCTGGATATGCCTGTAATCCCAGCACTTTGGAAGTCCAAGATAGGAGAATCACTTGAGGCTGGGAGTTCAAGACTAGCCCAGGCAACATAGTAAGACACCATCTCTGCAAAAAAAATGTAAGAAAACTAGCCGGGCACAGTGTTACGCACCTGTAGTCCCAGCTACTGGGGAGGCTGAGGCAGGAGGATCACTTGAGCCCGGGAGGTCAAGGCTGCATTGAGCCATGATAGCACCACTGCACTCCAACCTGGGTGACAGGGTGAGACTCTGTCTCAAAAAAAAAAAAATGTATGTATATATGTCCTATGTCTTCCTTTATTTATACTATATATATATATATATATATGCACACGCATACACACACACACACTGAAAGAAAATGATGAGAATATAGTTAGGTTTTAGGAGAGCAAGAGGAGGTAGGGGACTGTCTGTGATATTTTTTCTCAATATAGTAAGAGAAGAAAGAATATTTATTATGGACCAAATATACTTCTAGGGCATCTATTTCTGATCTAGTTAGTCTATTGGAGAAGAGGGTGCTGTATCTGAAGCAAGATAAGTTAATGAAAAGGAAATTGTTTTAATGTATTTCATAGTAAGTATTTTAGAAGAAAATATAATAAATGAAGGAAAGCATAAGTGGACTCATCATCTTAGATGCAGAACATTTCTAGAAATGACATCTAAGATTAGGCCACTAAAGGAAGCATTCTTTTTACTTTGTATTTCAGTCTCTCTGGGGTCATTGGTGGAAAATGGCAAAGCAGTCTGTGAAGCAGAAAGTGCGTGTATTTGTTGAGCAGTGTCTTGTGGGTAGAACACTGAAATGCTGAGGGGTGAAAAGGAAAACTGGCTTTCAGGGAGAGAGGGAAAAATGGACTGCTCATCACTCTTTTCTGATCTTCTTAATGAATGACCCCTCTCCTCTACTTCTTATTTGATAATGACTGTTCAAAATTTCATGTTCCCTTCTTTTTAGCTAGAATGGGTACTAGGAAAAAAGTTCATGCATTTGTCCGTGTCAAACCCACTGATGACTTTGCTCACGAAATGATCAGATACGGAGATGACAAAAGAGTAAGTGCAATGTGTTTGCCTTCACCTGACTGGGCCTCTCTGTCCCACCTTGCTATAGTGTGACCGTATTTCCAAGCAACCTTTGAAGGACCAAGATAGAATTGGACAGGATCCAATGGACTCTAGAGTCCATCAAATCCAAACCACCCCCTCACAATGCTGCTAATGAGGAAATTAATAAAATCCCATCTTTAATTATCTTTTAATAATTTTACCTTTAATAAATTAATAAGTTTACCTTTACCCTCGTATCTGACACAGAAAAATTGACATTTGTTCACATTCATAAAGCTTTCTAGTGATTGATGTGTCATTGTATAATCTCCCACGGAGTGCAGTAAGAATATCTTGAGTTCATTACTGTTTAGCTTATCAAAACAGCTGGAGAAATACTTATCAAGAGAAGTGGAAAGATATATCCATCCCTATATCCTCCCCCTGAGAATGCTTCTGAAGGCTTAGGACAGCGTGAGAGTGTTAGATATTTTCATTCAGCAGACAATTATGGGCCTACTCTGGGCAGCATTGAGACATTCTTCAAAGGAAAAATTCAAGGGCAAACTGCCCAAGCCTCACAGGTCCTAGCGGTCAGAAAAGAGCTCACATGCAGCCCTATCAAATGTGTCCTGCTGGACATGGTTTTCAACGAACACAGAAGCACAGAGCATTTAATGTGTGAATGGACCAAGTCTTTCTTTCTTTTTTTGTTTGAGACAGAGTCCCATTCTGTTGCCCAGGCTGGAGTACAGTGGCACGATCTTGGCTTACTGCAACCTCTGCTTCCCAGGTTCAAGCGATCCTCCTGCCTTAGCCCTGCTAATAGCTGGGATTACAGGCATGTGCCACCACGCCTGGCTAATTTTTGTATTTTTAGTAGAAACGGGGTTTTGCCATGTTGGCCAGGCTGGTCTCGAACTCCTGACCTCAGGTGATCCACCTGCCGTGGCCTCCCAAAGTGCTGGGATTACAGGCGTGAGCCACCGCGCCTGGCCAAGTCTGTCTTTCTTGATCTTAATTTTTCTCTCTGTAGCCAGGTATAGCTCCTGCATTAGGGCAGTCAGTGTAAGATTTCAGCAAGAGTCTTTACATCAGAAGTTCTCATCAAGAACATTGGAATCTACCATTGACCTCACCCAGTATGTCCCTAAGCCAGCTGCTACCACAATGGCTTACTATGAAGGGGCATGCATCTAAAAATCTGCTGATGACACCCTCAATTTACTCTTAATTCCTATGTCTGAGAAGTCCATAGCCTTCTCTGTGGCTTTCATTTTATCATCACTCACTTTGGCTCGTAGCGTGTGTGTGGAAGTAGATGTTCACCATAATGCAGAGCTGAGGGAGGCCTCACTGCCAGCAACCAGAGCAATGGGGCTGGAGCCCAGGCCTCTGTTACCAGGCTCACTATTCCCTCTGGCATAATTCAAGGCCTCCCTATGCTTATGGAATCTATCTAAAACTTCTTTAATAAGAACATGATAAATTTGACCTCATATCATAGGTGGGGAAACCAAGACAGACAGCACCCTGTGATCTAGGGTTAGAGGTGCTAAAACTAGGAAGTGCTCCACTCTCCTGATCTTTCCACCTCCCTGCAGGAGCTCTCTTCTCCCATCCCAAAGAATTCATCGGAATATCAGCCCCTACGCGGGAGTCCTCATTCATCCTACAGTTCACTTCCTCTGTTCCCTCCAGATTAGGCCTCAGCTGTCAGTGATTTTTTTATACCCATTTTTGAACAAAAAACATTTTTTTCTTTCTCACTCTTTTTTCCTAGAGCATTGATATTCACTTAAAAAAAGACATTCGGAGAGGAGTTGTCAATAACCAACAGACAGACTGGTCGTTTAAGTTGGATGGAGTTCTTCATGATGCCTCCCAGGACTTGGTTTATGAGACAGTTGCGAAGGATGTGGTTTCTCAGGCCCTCGATGGCTATAATGGTAACTTAATTAACTGTTGTCTCATGTAAGAACCTGAGGAGTAAGAGATGCAAATATTTTATGGTGAATAAAATAAAACCTCACTTACTATCATTTGTATGTTTGTCTGTCTCCATGTTGTTACGTTGCAAAACTTACTGTTTGCTTGTTGACATTGTGGGCATGGCTTGATCCAATGTGCTGGGATTCTACCTTCATTGGAAAATTAAAAGACTGTGGCTCTCTATAGGTCACAGGGGTTCAATTATCCTGTTTCAAATCTCTCAAGTATTAGTTTTGAAGATGCGTCTTTATGACGAATTTGATGGAGTCCAAACATTTGTCTCTCAGCTTCCTGCTAGGAGCTATTTTCATGTATTCTACCAACACAATCAATGTACAGTTGATATTCTAGTATAGGATTGTATAAAAGAATATATCACAGTTTGTAGACTTTGCCATCTGGTGGCTGCTGACTAGGATGTTCCCTGTTTTGTAAGTTTAGGTTTTATATTTAAAAGTGCGTTGAGTGTAGATGCTGTAATTTATCCTGAATATGATACGTAGATGTGGTCCCCATTGACTTAAGGAGGTTCTCTTTTGGTTTTCATGATGCTCTGAGGAGATTGTGACCTTGAGGAGGTGAAGACAGAGGAACTAAGGCCCAGGGAGATGAATAGTCTTGAACACTGGTGCTGTGGAACCACAGATGGGCTCTGATTTGCAGCTGAAGTGACTCCTTCCTGTTCATTTGTGTTGGGTTAATAGACACCATTTCTGGCTCCAGCTCAGATGCTGAATCAGGATCCCTTGTGTAAAACCTGCTACCAGTCCCAAGAACTAGAATGTCTGTGTGACGAAGGCAAAAAATTTCCACAGCCCAGCATTGCCTGGGCAGATCTGCCATGTAAATGCCCATGGGCAGTCTGTGGGATGGGGTCTGGCTCAGGCTGCCCATGCTAAGGGGAAGAACAGATAGGAGCTGGAGTTCAGGGTGACTGCATGGTTTGCATCCCGGAGCCTGGTGGTGATGGTAGACCTAAAGGATGTTGATAAGTGCAATGAAAGTCTTCCCAGGGTGGGCAGTGCACCAGATCAGGGCCTGATCATGGTGGTACATTTCTGGAAGTGACATGGAACCAACTAGGAGCCCTGTTTGATCCTGCAGGAATTTGTAGTCTGCAAAGAATTCTCACCCTTGACAGAAAATGCCCTTCCACTCCATCTCTTCCTGGAGATTTTGAAAGACCCTCTTTGCCTCTGTGGGGAATTTGATGCCTCCTGCCAACCCTGAGACCCTGGCGGTTCATAGCTGTGCTAGAGAAGGGCTGGAGTCTAATGCTCCTATCTCCCTCCTCATCTTTTTAGGAAAAGTTCCAGTTCCTCTGTACCCTGAGATTCCCTGCCCTTCTCAGGAGCCCTAGGGCCGGATCATCTCTTGGTGGAGGGAACAGCAGAGCATTGTGGGGACCACAGATTCAGGGCACATGTCCTTGTTTTGACCACTTTTGTCCCTGTTCCCCTGCCCACTCATCCTCTTCCATGGTGGAATTCCTGATGTTCTTGGCTGCTGCCACTGGCCATCTTCATGCAAAGGGCCCTGGCTGGCACCAGGCATGCTGGGGGAGGGGAGAGTTATCCTTGGAGCTATTTTCCTGGATGTCACCATGTTTTGAAATGTTTGCAGGCACCATCATGTGTTATGGGCAGACAGGAGCTGGCAAGACATACACCATGATGGGGGCAACTGAGAACTACAAGCACCGGGGGATCCTCCCTCGTGCCCTGCAGCAGGTAGAGAGTGGGCCCAAGGGTGGGATGCCACACAGGTTCCCTCTCTCTGCCATAGATGTTACTGACCCCAGGCCAGCTACTAGAGACAGTGGGGACCAGGCCTCAAAGGAGTTGCAGTGGATACTGGTACTGGAGACAACATACACAGGACTCTGGAGTCAGTAGAGTCAGGGGCCTCAGGAAACCAGGAGGTTGGGTGTCAGACTCTGAGCCATACCCACACTGAGCGTGTTTCCTCATTTGGGAAGGAGGGAGTCAGGCATGCTAATCAGCCTCTTGCTGCTCCAATGGTCTGTGATCCTGTAATTAAGAGTTTGGAGGTCCTAATCTTCTCCTTCCTGGTTTTAATGAGGGGCATATAGACCCTTGCAGAGCTTCCTTACTGGCCTCCTCTGGCTTTTTTCACCACCACAGCCCCTGAAAGATCAAAAGCAAGAAGGAGGGCATTACTTGAGCTTTCAGGACTGTGTCAGCCTTGGGGGTCTCAATAGCATAACTGAAGATAGGACAGAAGGGCCTTCCTTTGGGCCCCACTAGCCTGGGATCTGTAAGGACCCTCTGGTCAGAGGTAGGAGGCAAAAGACTTTCCCCGAAAGCATCTTGGCAGCTTTACAGCCCTGTCCTATAAGTGTTATAGGACAGGGTTTTTTGCAGCCCTGTCCTGTAAGAAGTGTAGACATTCCTCTAGTATGTGAACCATCCATGCTCTTGTTTTTGGAGCAGTATCCTTAATATCCCACTGTCAAAGCTTCAGTATCTCAGCATCTTAGACTTTAGTAATCTAGCCCAGTGCTACTAATAGAAATATACTGTAAGTCACATGCAAATTTGAGTTTTCCAGTAACCACATTTAAAAGAGCAAAAATAAACAGATGAAATTAATTTTAATGATATATTTTATTTAACTAAATATGTTTAAAATACTTCCGCATGTAATCAATATAAACTTATTGAGATAGTTTACATTCTTTTTCTCATACTAAGTCTTTGAAATCCAGTACATATTTTATACTTGGGGCACATTTCAGTTTAGGCATAAATATTATCGGAAATGCTTGATCTGTATTTAGATTTCATAAAATGTTGAAAAAGTAGATTTACATACCCAAGTTGTTCCAGACATACTTAAAATTTACCAATAACTGAATTGCATCAGTTTTTAAATCTAAATGTAATGAAAATTACATAAAATTTAAAATTCAGTTCATTTGTACTAGCCACATTTTAGGTACTCAGCAGCCATCTGTAACTTGTGTCTACCATTTTGAACAGAACAAGTCTAAATTCTTAGAGGAAGGCAGGACCTCAGGAATTATCCCTTCCTTGATAAGCACTGGGGAGGGAATTAGGAGTTGAGAAGGCTGAGTTCTGGCTTTACTTCTATCCTTACTAGATGAGTGACCATAGACAAATTATTTTATTTGTTTATTTATTTATTTATTTAGATGGAGTCTCACTGTCACCCAGGCTGGAGTACAGTGGCGCGATCTCATTTCAGTGCAAGCTCCACGTCCTGGGTTCAAGAGATTCTCCTGCCTCAGCCTCCAGAGTCGCTGGGACTACAGGCACACACCACCACGCCCAGCTAATTTGTGTAATTTTAGTAGAGACAGGGTTTCACCATGTTGACCAGGATGGTCTCGGTCTCCTGACCTCATGATCTGCCCACCTCTGCCTCCCAAAGTGCTGGGCTTACAGGTGTGAGCCACCGCACCTGGCCAACAAATAATTTTATTTCGTGGTGCCTTCCACAAATAGGTATTGCCCCTGCACTGCCTCAGTCACAGAGATTTATATGTGGATGGAATTAAATAGATTTGAAAGAGGCATATAAATGATGAGACTCTATAAAATAAGAAGTCCTCACTCCAGAGTCCTTTCCACTCATTATGCCTCTACTTTTTGAGATGGTTCAAGTGTTAGCCAATCTGATGTCAAGCCTCAAAAACCTACAAGATGATACTAAATATCACCCAATTCCTTTAGGATAAGAATTATTCTATACGTCTTGATGTTCCCTTCTGAGGTAAGAAGCCCCCCTTATGCTAGCTGGCTGTTGGAGTTCTGCCCTTGGTGACTGCTGTACAATCTGTCATCTAGGTTTTTAGGACAATCGAAGAACGCCCCACACATGCCATCACTGTGCGCGTTTCCTACTTGGAAATCTATAATGAGAGCCTGTTTGATCTCCTGTCCACTCTGCCCTATGTTGGACCCTCAGTCACACCAATGACCATCGTGGAAAACCCTCAAGGAGTCTTCATTAAGGGCTTGTCAGTTCACCTCACAAGTCAGGAGGAGGATGCATTTAGCCTCCTTTTTGAGGTGAGATAATAAAACCTGAGGGTTCCTTTCCTTCTCTCCCTCCCTCCCACCCTCCTTCTCAGCTTTTCTTTTTCTTTCCTTTTTTTTTTTTTTTATTATTATTATACTTTAGGTTTTAGGGTACATGTGCACAATGTGCAGGTTTGTTACATATGTATCCATGTGCCTTGTTGATTTCCTGCACCCATTAACTCGTCATTTAGCATTAGGTATATCTCCTAATGCTGTCCCTCCCCCGTCCCCCAACCCCACAACAGTCCCTACAAGGCTACAGTAACCAAAACAGCATGGTACTGTTACCACAACAGAGACATAGATCAATGGAACAGAACAGAGCCCTCAGAAATGATGCCACATACCTACAACTATCTGATCTTTGACAAAGCTGACAAAAACAAGAAATGGGGAAAGGATTCCCTATTTAATAAATGGTGCTGGGAAAACTGGCTAGCCATATGTAGAAAGCTGAAACTGGATCCCTTCCTTACACCTTATACAAAAATTAATTCAAGATGGATTAAAGACTTAAATATTAGACCTAAAACCATTAAAATCCTACAAGAAAACCTAGGCAATACCATTCAGGACATAGGCATGGGCAAGGACTTCATGTCTAAAACACCAAAAGCAATAGCAACGAAAGCCAAAATTGACAAATGGGATCTAATTAAACTAAAGAGCTTTTCTTTTTCTTTGTTCTTTTTTTCTTTTTTCGAGACAGGATCTTGGTTTGTCTCCAAGTCTGGAGTATACTGGCATGAACATGGCTCACTGCAGCCTCGACCTCCTGGGCTCAAGTGATCCTCCTGCCTCAGCCTCCCAAGTAGCTGGGACCACAGGCGCATGCTACCATGCCCACTTAATTTTTTTTTTTTTTTTTTTTTGTAGAGACAAGGTCTCGCCATGTTGCCCAGGCTGGTCTTGAACTCCTGGGCTCAAGCGATCTTCCCGCCTCAGCCTCTCAAAGTGCAGGGATTACAGGCAAGCTACTGTGTCCAGCTAGTTTTTTACTTACTTTGATTATCAGAATGGAAATTAATATATGCACATTTAGCAAGTTCAGATAGTGCTGAAAAAAATATATAGGAACAAAAAAGAATTTTATTTCCTCTTCCTTTCCTGTTACATAAATAAAAAGAAAAAGAAAAAATGATTCATGCATATTTTTTACATAAGGCAACAATAATGTATATTTTAGCTCATTTCCTTCCAGTCTTTTTTCCTGTGCAGTTTTTTCTTTACATAGTTGAAATGATTCTTATGTCCCTTTTTTCAGTTAATATTAAATTACGAGCTCTTGTATGGAAAAAAATAAGGCCGGATGCAGTGGCTGATGCCTGTAATCCTAGCACTTTGGAAGGCTGAGGTGGGTGGATCACCTGAGATCAGGAGTTTGAGACCAGCCTGGCCAACATAGTGAAACCCCATCTCTACTAAAAATACAAAATTTAGCTAGGTGTGGTGGTGGGTGCCTGTAATCCCAGCTACTAGGGAGGCTGAGGCAGGAGAACCACTTGAACCCGGGAGGCGTAGGTTGCAGTGAGCCAAGATCGTACCATTGCACTCCAACCTGGGCAACAAGAGCAAAACTCCTTCTCAAAAAAAAAAAAGAAAGAAAAAGAAAAAAGAATTAGCATGCTTACTATACAAAAGCTCTTAGAGCTAGGTGCGGTGGCTCATGCCTATAATCCCAGCACTTTGAGAGGCCGAGGTGGGTGGATCACTTGAGGTCAGGAGTTCGAGACCAGCTTAGCCAACACGGTGAAACCTCATCTCTACTAAAAATACAAAAATTAGGCAGGGCACAGTGGCTCATGCCTGTAATCCCAACACTTTGGGAGGCTGTGGCAGGCGGATCACAAGGTCAGGAGATTGAGACCATCCTGGCCAACATGGTGAAACCCCGTCTCTACTACAAATACAAAAATTAGCTGGACGTGGTGGCGCTAACTCCCAACTACTCGGGAGGCTTAGGCAGGAAATAGCTTGAACCCGGGAGGCGGAGGTTGCAGTGAGCCGAGATTGCGCCACTGCACTCCAGCCTGGCAACAGAGGGAGACTCTATCTCAAAAAAAAAAAAATTAGCTGGGAGTGGTGGTGGACACCTGTAGTCCCAGCTACTCGGGGGGCTGGGGCAGGAGAATTGCTTGAACCCGGGAGGCAGAGGTTGCAGTGAGCTGAGATTGCGCCATTGCACTCCAGCCTGGGCAACAGAGCAAGACTCTATCTCAAAAAAATAAAATAAAGGCTCTTAGAAACCAGTCAAATGCGCTGGCACAGTGGCTCACGCCTGTAATTCCAGCACTTTGGGAGGCCAAAGTGGGTGGATCACTTGAGCTCATGAGTTCGAGACCAGCCTGGGCAACACAGTGAAACCCCATCTCTACCAAAAATACAAAAATTAGCCAGGCATGGGGGCGCATGCCTGTGGTCCCAGCTGCTTGGGAGGCTGAGGTGGGAGGATCACTTGAGCCCAGGAGGTAGAGGTTTCAGTAAGCTGAGATCATGCCACTGCAGTCCAGCCTGGGTAATAGAGCAACATTTTGTCTCAAAAACAAAAAAAGAAATCAGTCAAGTGTATGTTATTCTTTTAGAAGTCATATAGGCTAGGAACTGTTTATTTTTTTATGTGAGTTCTCACTGTGTTGCCCAGGCAATGGGCACCTGTGCAATGGCTATTCACAGGCATGATCATAGTGCCTTCTCACAGCATAGCAACTTACTTCCTCAACGTCAATAGCAGGAACTTTTTTTAAGGGCCAGAAAGACAAGGCAAGGCCAGGCGCGGTGTCTCACGCCTACAATCCCAGAGCTTTGGGAGGCCGGGGCAGGCGGATCACTGGAAGTCAGGAGTTCGAGACCAGCCTGGCCAGCACGGTGAAACCCCCTCTCTATTAAAAATACAAAAAAAGAAAGAAAGACTAGGCAAGAGGGTGCTTCAGAAGGGGGACTGAAGAGTAAAGGCGAATGACCTGGTGTGATGGCTCATGCCTGTAATCCCAGCACTTTGGGAGTCTGAGGCAGGAGGATTGCTTGAGCTCAGGAGTTTGAGACCAGCCTGGGCAACATGGCGAAACCCTGTCTCTACAAAAAAAATATAAAATATTAGCCTGGCATGGTGGCCTGTACCTGTGATTTTAGCTACTTGGGAGGCTGAGGTAGGAGGATCACTTGAGCCCAGGAGGCAGAGGTTGTAGTGAGCCAACATCATGCCACTGCACTTCAGCCTGGGCAACAGAGTGAGAATGATCTCAAAAAAAAAAAGAAGAAGAATAAAAATGAAGTGACCCCTTATATTCTTGGTGAATGTCACTGGATTTGTAGAACAGGCCTGATCACAGGCTATATAGCCTCACTACTATGAGCTATAGAGGTATGGCCACAGGGGTCTGCTAGGCTTGCTCCACAGCCTCAGGCCTTCCCTCTTCAGCAGGTGCTCTCCTCTCCCCAGGGGGGCTGTCCCCCACCCTCACTTTGGGGCTTGTTCATAGCACTTCTCATCAGCATTAAGGAGACATCAGTCTATCCCTCAAGGACCTTTTTCTCCAAGAACAGCCATTTCCACCACACCACCACCCTGTCTCTACAAAAAATTCCTTTTTAAGTATATTCTGGTCATAAGGCCTCCTCCTGTAAATTAGAGGTAAGGGCCTACTGTCCCTTTAAAAATACAAATTACTAGGTCAGGCACAGTGGCTCATGCCTGTAATCCCAGCACTGTAGCAGGCCGAGGCGGGCGGATCTCTTGAACTCATGAGTTCCAGACCAGCCTGGGCACATGGTGAAACCCTGTCTCTACAAAAAATACAAAAATTAGCCAGGTGTGGCAGTGCATGCTTGTAGTCCCAGCTACTCAGGAAGCTGAGGTGGGAGGATGGCTTGGGCCCAGGAGGCAGAGGTTGTAGTGAGCTGAGATCGTGCCACCACACTCTAGTATGGGTGACAGACTGAGATGCTCTCTCAAAAAAAAAAAAAAAAGAACACAAAATAAATAAATAAAAATAAAATTATTATTTTTTTAAAGTAATACATGCTCACTAAAAAAACCCACAAAACTGTATAAAAAAGAAAAAATAACCTATAAACCCCAACCCAGCAGCAACTATTATTAACATCTTATTAGCAGAATTCTGCTTATTTCTTCTATGAATGCTTTTGCATTCCTTAGATCATGCTATAATATGATTTTGGATTCTACATTTCTCTGTTATTAAAAACTATGTGTCAGCATTTTCCTGGCTGCCCAATATTCCATTGTACACATAGGTCATTCCCAAATTGTTGGACATGCAGGTTGATTCTGATTCAATATTCATAAACATTTTTAAGGCTGTTGATTTTTATTGTCACTTTGCTTTCCAGAAAGCTATACCAATTCACACGTCCCCAGCAGCAGGTGAAAGTGTAGCTGTGGACTCCAATTTGACTCCCTTTCTATTAGTTCATAAAAGAGTTTTGCCTGGAAGGCCCAGCTGATCTCAGTGATACGAGACCACTTGTGTAGCTATTGGTATAATTGAAAAATGACCCAAGTGCCTTGTCGTTTTAGTTTTTTGAAATGTTGCCTATGATTCCTTTCCTCTTCAGGGTGAGACCAACAGGATTATAGCCTCCCACACTATGAACAAAAACTCTTCCAGATCACACTGCATTTTCACCATCTACTTAGAGGTAGGTGCAAGCTCTTTGATCAGCCCAGGTGGGGCAGTCAATTCCCATGGGGCCTGCTCAGTCAGAAACTTCTCCCTGTAACAGTCTAACTTCTGCTTGGATGTTTTGTAGGCGCATTCCCGGACCTTATCAGAGGAAAAGTACATCACTTCCAAAATTAACTTGGTGGATCTGGCAGGCTCAGAGAGGCTGGGGAAGTCTGGGGTAAGTGATGGGGGCTGGAGGTTGCTACTCAATAAGCCACGAGCCCTTTTTCTGGCATAGTGCTTGCACATCTGGGCCATGACTCATTGGATATTTGTGAACACAGTCCTGAGCTAGGCGAAGTGGGACATGTGGGCTTGCTAGAGGGACAGGATTGGCAAAGAGGGAACGGGGGCGTTCCTGGGGGCGGTTCCTACCTCAGAAGATTTTTGTTAACATTAAATGAGATAATGCCCTCTACATTCTTAGCAAAGTGCCTGGCACTCAGTGCTCAGTAAAATATTCCTTGCTGGTATAGCATTTCTCTGTGTGTGTTTTTGTTGTTGTTGTTTTGAGACACAGTCTCGCTGTGTCTCCCAGGCTGGGGTACAGTAGCACAAATACGGCTCACTGCAGCCTTGACCTCCCGGGCTCAAGTGATCATCCCACTTCAGTGTCTCAAGTATCTGGGATCACAGGTACGCACCACCATGACCAGCTAATTTTTAAGTTTTTTTGTAGAGACGGGGTCTCGCTATGTTGCCGAGGCTGAACTTGAACTCCTGGGCTCAAGTGATCCTCCTGCTTTGGCCTCCCAAAGTGCTGGGATTACAAGCGTGAGCCACCACACCTGGCTTCTTTGTGAATGAATATGAGTATTCATATGAATATTTGCATGAGTATTTCAAATAAATATTTGTATGAGTATATTAGCACAAGTATTAACAAGAGTATTCAGATGAGCATTTGTATGTGCATTCATGAGTGTTTGTGTGAATATTCACAGGATTCTTTGCTCAAATATCTAGACAAGTATTTCAGTACATATTCATATTAGTGTGAATCTTTGAGTGAATGTCCATATGAATATTCATGTAAGCGTTCACATTCGCATGAGCTTTCACGTGAGTGTTCACATGAATATTTCTGAGTTTTGGTATTACCATTATTAGCCCAAGATGGAATACAATCGCATGACGTTGAAAGAAGACCCTGGGCCGGGCGCGGTGGCTCACGCTTGTAATCCCAGCACTTTGGGAGGCCGAAGCGGGCGGATCACGAGGTCAGGAGATCGAGACCACGATGAAACCCCGTCTCTACTAAAAATACAAAAAATTAGCCGGGCGTGGTGGCGGGTGCCTGTAGTCCCAGCTACTCGGAGAGGCTGAGGCAGGAGAATGGCGTGAACCCCGGAGGTGGAGCTTGCAGTGAGCCGAGATTGCGCCACTGCACTCCAGCCTGGGTGACAGAGCGAGACTCCGTCTCAAAAAAAAAAATAAAAATAAAAATAAAAATAAAAATAAAAAAAAAAAAATAAAAAATAAAAAAAAAAGAAAGAAGACCCTGGTTCTGGGAAGGAGGCGCTGACCTGACCACAGACTTATAGCATTTCTCCAGACCAGGAAGACTGCTATTCTTATTGGGGCAGCTGCTTTATTCCATCCAAAGTGGAACTGACCTTTGCTTTGTAGTCTGAGGGCCAAGTCCTGAAGGAAGCCACCTGCATCAACAAATCACTCTCATTCCTGGAGCAGGCCATCATTGCCCTCGGGGACCAGAAGCGGGACCACATCCCCTTTCGGCAGTGCAAGCTCACCCACGCTCTGAAGGACTCGTTAGGTGAGGGGGTACAGTTGCTGCCCAGGGAGGAGGGTCTGTGTCTTTGGGGAGGGACAGGTTTGGCACATCTGCCACTGGCGATAATAGAATTGCTCCCTCCTGGTGGCATGGATTCACCTGCAGCACATTCACAGTGACTTCAGACACCTGGAAAGGCAGAATCAAGCGCTGTGCCCAGAACACACCATGCTATTCACTCCTCAGAACCTTCCTTAGGCTTTTTACCTGTACTAGGAATACCTTCTCTTTTCCCCTTGTCCTGAGGGGACAGCTGGCAGAATCCTTCACAGCCTGAAGACTTGGGGCGAGGGCCTCTCTCCCATGGCATCTTCCCTTCCCCTGCAGCCTCCTGTACAGAGCAGCAGGGGCTGTGTCTTATCATCCCCATGGCCCTAGGCCTTTGTGTTGAGCCTGACAACACAGTCACTAGTGTCTGATTGTTAAACTGAGTGCCACCCTGAGCAAAGCTCCAACTCATACCTCCTTCTCCTGTCCCTGCCCCTCCCTGCCCTGTATCATCTCTCCTCTGCTGTTTTCTCCTGGATCCTCTTTTAGGTACATCTGCTGGCCTCTCTTTCTCTCTTCCCCTTACCTCCCAGCCTCACAGATGTGTGTATCCTCTCTGACCCTGTCTCAGTTCAGGCTGCTATAAGAAAATACCATAAACTAAGTGGCTTAAACAACAGGCATTTATTTCACATAGTTCTGGAGACTGGAAGGTTCAAGATTCAAGTGCCAGCAGATTCAATGCCTAGTGAGGGCCCTCCTCCTGGCTTGCAGATGGCCACCTTCTCGCGTATCCTCACATGGAAAGAAAGAGAGGGCTCTGGTCTCTTTCCTTATAAGGACACTAACCCCATCATGGGGGCCCCACCCTCTGACTTCAACTAAACCAAATTACCTCCCCCTCCCCAAGTCCTCCATCCAGATACCATCACATCGGGGTTACAGCTTCAACATATGAATTTTGTAAGGACAAAAACATTCAGTCTTGACCAGGTGTGGTGGCTCACACCTGTAATCCCAGCATTTTGGGAGGCTGAGGCAGGAGGATCACTTGAGGCCAGGAGTTCAAGACCAGCCTGGGCAACATAGCAAGACCTCGTCTCTACTAAAAACAAAAAAAAATTAGCCAGATGTGGTGGTGTGCACCTGTGGTGCCAGCTACTTGGAAGGCTGAGGCAAGAGGATCGCTTGAGCCCAGGAGATTGGGGCTGCAGTGAGCTGTAATTGTGTCACTGCACTACAGCCTGGGTGATATAGTGAGACCCTGTTTCAAAGAAAACAAAAAACATTCAGTGTATAACAGACCCCATCAACTCCTTTGGAGCAGAAAAAACACACGGTTCATAGCCCTTCTGTGTCTTGCTTTCCTCAGGGGGAAACTGCAATATGGTCCTCGTGACAAACATCTATGGAGAAGCTGCCCAGTTAGAAGAAACGGTATGTAAAGACAGTCAATGAAACCAGATTGGAATCCCCCTTCATGGGTGCCAGGGAAGGGTAAGGCTCCAGGCTGGCTAACCTGGCACAGTGGCCATAGACATTGTCAAGAGTGGAAGGATCCAGGGGTGAGTCTGAGCCACAGTTGCTGACGGGGCCCAGAGCCAGGATCCACACACTAAGCACTAAGCTGTGTGGAGGAAGAGGGCCAGCCAGCAGGCAGGCTCAGCATGGGGGACTGTGTGAGGAGGGAGGCTGAGAGCCAGCTTTGTGAAGACAAGGGCCACGTTTCCTGGGGTGCTGCTCCTGGAATTGGGATCGAGAAGGATCGTTGGTCACTTGTTCTTTATAATCACACATGTTTAAACATCTTGAAAACCCCACAGGGTTCCAGGCTGTGGTTATAAGGCCAGTATGAGCAGATGGTATTAAGCACCTGCCATGTGCGCCATGGTAAGGAGGAGTAACCTTGCAGAAATTAGTCTTAAATGCCTTGGGCCTCAGCATCCTCAACCCAGAAAGACAGAGAAGCCATGGTCCTAAGTAATGTGAGGCCCAGAGGGAGGAGACCTTCAGTGGAGGCCAGGATGGGGGTGATGGGGAACTTTTCCTGAAGCTGGAGTAGGGAAAGGTGGGCACTGAGCTGGCTGGGGTTAAAGGATTGGCAGTAGGATAAGCAGAGGTATTCCTGGCAGAGGTAATAGTGGGACTGAAGATGTGACCCACACCAGGAACATCTGTCTACTGCGGGGGGTGGGGGCTCTCAGCAAGAAGAAGAAAAGAAATCACAGGGGCTGAATGGGCTCTAGTGGCCCGGCTGAGGCCTTGGCTGTTCTCCTGCAGGTGGCTGGAGCTGTCACAGGGTTTGAGTAGGGGAGGGCTGTGGCCAGAGGTGGGATTAGTCAGGGAGATTATCCAAGTGGCAGGACACAGGTGGCCTGGGGAAGGGAGAAGCTTGTGAGAATTAGAGGCAGGAATAAAGGTCTAGCCCAGTGACACAGGTGAGTCCACACAGCTGAGCACCTCCAGCTTGGGGCTTTCCCAACCTTCCTCTGAAGTGCCACCCATCATAGATAAGACAGATTAGGGGCCGGGTGTGGTGGCTCACACCTGTAATCCCAGCACTTTGGGAGGCTGAAGTGGGTGGATCACCTGAGGTCAGGAGTTCAAGACCAGCCTGACCAACATAGTGAAACCCTATCTCTACTAAAAATACAAAAATTAGCTAGTCATGGTGGTGCACGCCTGTGGTCCCAGCTACTCGGGAGGCTGAGACAGGAGAATCACTTGAACCTGGGAGGCAGAGGTTATAGTGAGCTGAGATTGCGCCACTGCACTCTGGCCTGGGTGACAGAGCGAGATGTCTCAAAAAAACAAAACAAAAAACCGCCACAAAAGACAGATTAGGAAAGCTATCATTAGACATTTTACTTTTCAAGTGTGGATGTTTAAGGCAATCTTCAGTCACCTGGAGAATCTACTTAGGAGAAACAGATTATTTCCAAAGATGCTTCAGGGCAAGACATGCCTGCAGGGTCTCCCAGCTGTGTGCATTAGGGACTGTCCCAGCTTCCAAGGAGAGTGCTCCTGTCGTACATCCAGCACCCTGGGACTTGGGAGGCAGGGGAGGAGAGCTCCAGCTGACATGCAGGCAGCATCCCCAGAGGAAGGCTTTTGGAACTTCTTGGTCTCATGGCATAAAAAGCATGGTTGAGGCCAGGTGTGATGGCTCATGCCTGTAATCCAAGCACTTTGGGAGGCTGAGGTGGGCAGATCACTCCTTGAGGTAAGGAGTTTGAGACCAGCCTGGCCAATGTGGTGAAACGCATCTTACATGGCAGGAGCAGGAGGAAGAAAGTGAGGGGCAGGGAGGTGCCACACATTTAAATGACCAGATCTCATGAGAACTCACTCACTACCATGAGAACAGCACCAAAGGGGAAGTCCGCCCCCATGATCCAATCACCTGCCACCAGGCCCCACCTCCAGCATTGGGGATTATATTTCAACATGAGATTTGGGTGGGGACAGAGATCCAAACCATATCAGATGGTAAGATATCTCAATAATTTAAAAATGTTGATTACATGTTGAAATTATAACATTTTGGGGCCAGGTGCAGTGGCTCACACCTGTAGCCCCAGCTACTCAGGAGGCTAAGGTGGGAGGATTGCCCAAACCCAGAAGGTTGAGGCTGCAGTGAGCTATGATTGTGCCACTGCACTCCAATCTGGATGACAGAGCAAGACCCTGTCTCAAAAGAACACAACAAAACAAAACCCCACAAACAAACCATAATATTTTTGGTATCTTGGGTTAAAATTTAAATAAAACATATTAAAATTATTTTCACCTGCTTCTTTTTAGCTTTTCTTACATGGTTACTAGAAAATATAAAATTACATGTATGGCTTACATTTGTAGTTTGCATTGTATCTCTGTTGGACATGGCTGATCTAGACCCTGAAAATTGTGTGAAGGAGGGGGAACACTGTGGTTTGTGGAAGGGGCAGAGACGTTTCATGTGAAGGAAAACCAGGAAGGCTTCAGGAAGGAAGCTGATTTTCAGCTGAGCCTTGGAGAAAGAGTGGAATGCAGGAAGGCAGACAGCATAGGAGGACAGAAAAGGGTACTCCAGGCAGGAGTCACCTGAGCAGAGGCCTAGAGGTAGAAAGTGATCAGGTTTGGATGAAGAAATAGACCAGTGCGCATCCTCACAGTCTACATGACGAGGGCCAGGCTGCTGGATATGCCCTCTGTCACCTTCCTGCTCTTCTCATGGGGACCTCATACCCAAGAACCCTTTTGACCAATGTCCTCCGGGGGAAGGGAACCAACACAGGTTGGCAAGGGAGCTTAAGGAGCCATGAAAGGGCAGGCAAGGTCTCTGAGAAGGCGGGTCTCTTGGGGTCTCACTTTAGTGGCGAGCCATCTAACGTCTACCTGCTCTGTTTTTCAGCTATCTTCACTGAGATTTGCCAGCAGGATGAAGCTAGTCACCACTGAGCCTGCCATCAATGAAAAGTATGACGCTGAGGTACAGCAGGGGTTGTGGGCAGGTGTCCCACTGTGGGGAAAGTGTATGGGTTTGCTACTTGGGTCACACAAGCGAGGCTTCCCTTCCTGCCTCAACCAAAGATCCCCATGCAGCTCTGGGTAAGCCCCTTTCCACTCCTGGACTAGCCAGAGTCTTCAGAGTCCCTGGAGACCCTTAGGGGCTGTCATGGGGTGAAAGGGCTAGGTCAGGCCACCAACAAGTTCACATGTGAGGCCTAAAGAACTTATTAGAAATGGGATAGAAGCCGACCTTAAGATGAAAATTTTTTAAAAACAAAGAAAAAAAAAAGGACATCTTCAGGCTCCACCCTAGACCGGCAGAATCAGAAACTCTGGGAATGGATCTAGTGACCTGTGGTTCAATATCAGTCAGGTGATTCTGATGCCTTGTCACATTTGAGAACCGCTGCTCTAAGCTCCACTTCCTCCCCAGTCTCCAAACCATGAGTTAGTTCTACAAACTCTGGGTGCTCTAGGCTTCTACATGAGATTTCCTTAGAGCTAAGGGCTAAAGTGGTGTGGACCATCTTTCAGAATCACCTGGCTATGTCACTACAGAATTTCTTTCCTCCCAGTAAACAGCTGGCCAATCAGAGGGAGTGCTCAGCATCACCATTAACAATGGAAATACAAATTAAAACCTCGTTGGAATTCTACCCTTAAATTAGCAAAAACTAGAATGTTTTTGACAACACAAAATGATGATGAGAATGTGGAGAAATGGAAACTCTTGTCCACTTCTGGTCAAAGTGTAATTGATACAACCACTTTGGGGAGCATTCTGGCAACATCTGGTGTAGTAAAAACACATTTATTGTTAATTTGGCTTTCCTCTAAGATGCTCATGGAATCATAGCTCATGGAGAAAGGAGCATTTGTAAGCCCTAAGCTTGACAAACCAGTTAAACTTTTCAGATTCTAAATCCTGAAGGAAAATGACAGTCCCTATGGCTCTGTAGAACTAACCCATGGTTTGGAGATTGTGGAAGGAGTGGAGCTTAGAGCAGTGGTTCTCAAATGTGACAAGGCATCAGAATCACTAGATCCATTCCCAGAGTTTCTGATTCTGCCGGTCTAGGGTGGGGCCTGAAGATGCCCTTTTTTTTTCTTTCTTTTTAAAAAATTTTCATCTTAAGGTCGGCTTCTATCCCATTTCTAATAAGTTCTTTAGGCCCTTTTATGACACTGATGCCTCCTCTCTTGGGGCCACACTTTGAGAACCACTGGCATCCTAGTTAAGGCCATGGTGACTGGATTGGGCTCTCCTGGGTTTAGCACCCTGCTCTTTCCTCCATTAGCTGTGTATAGCCTCAGCAAAATACCTACACTTTTTTTTTTTTTTGAGACAATCTCCCTGTGTCACCCAGGCTGGAGTGTAGTGGCATGATCTCTGCTCTCTGTAACTTCTACCTCCCAGGTTCAAGCCATTCTCCTGCCTCAGCCTCCCAAGTAGCTGGGATTACAGGCACATGCTACCATGCCCAGCTAATTTTTGTTTGTTGAGATGGAGTCTCGCCCAGGCTGGAGTGCAGTGGTGCAATCTCAGCTCACTGCAACCTCTCCCTCCCAGGCTCAAGCCATTCTCTTGCCTCAGCCTCCCAAGTAGCTGGGACTACAGGCGCACACCATCACACCCAGCTAATTTTTGTATTTTTAGTAGAGACAGGGTTTCACCATGTTGGCCAGACTGGTCTTGAACTCCTGACCTCAGGTGATCTGCCCGCCTCTGCCTCCCAGAGTGCTGGGATTACAGGAGTGAGCCACCACACCTGGCCAAAATGCCTACACTTTCTAAGGCTCAGTTTCTTCATTTGTAAGTTGGATAGATAACACAATCCATGCTCAAAGAGATCTTGTGAAGAATGAGATAATGTGTAGAAACCTCTTAGCATAGTGCTGTCATGGGGTAAATGTTCAATAAATGTTGTTTAGCACTCCTCTCCCTTCTACAGAGCAGCAGTATTGCTTCTAGGTATATATAGTCTAGAGACATTCTCACATGTGTGAGAGACTATAGAAGTCACTATTAAAACAAGCACTGTGAGCACCCTTCTTCTATAGAGTCTATAAGTCTCTTTATAGACTTACTGTAATATTGATTAAATAGTGACTCTTTATAGTACTTACTATAATAGCGAAAAATTAGAAACATAATATCCTTTAACAGAGGAGTAGCTAAATGAGTTGTGGGATGAGGGAGCCAGAGCTAGAGCTACCTGCATGGATAAATCTCAAGTGAGAAAAAAACTAGATGCCTGAAGTGGCCCAAATGACAGTCTCTATTATTTACACCACATATAAAAACATGCAGAGAGATGCTGATACCATTAATGGATATATGTGTGTGGAGTAAAAGAAAAAATGCATGGGAGTGAAAAAACCAGACTGAGGCCAGAGGTTCCTTTTGGGATGGGAGGGGAGTGGATTGGAGCATGGTATGCAGAAGTTTCACATTTATCTGAAATGTTTTACTTCTTAAAAAAAAAAAAAAAAATCCCTGGGCTGGGTGCGTGGCTCATGCCTGTAATCCCAGTACTTTGGGAGGCTGAGGCAGGCGGGTCACTTGAGGCCAGGAGTGCAAGACCAGGCTAGACAACATGGAGAACCCCATCTCTACTAAAAATGTAAAAATTAGCTCGGTGTAGTGGTGCCTGCCTGTAATCCTAGCTACTCTGGAGGCTGAGGCACAAGAATCGCTTGTGCCTGAGGGGCAGTGGTTGCAATGAGTGGAGGTCATGCCACTGCACTCCAGCCTGGGCAATAGAGGGAGAATCTGTCTAAACAAACAACAACAAAAAAACCACCCCTGAAGCCAATGTAACAGCATACTATTGTAGTCACATTTTGGGGCAGTTTGCCCAGGTTTTATGGCATTATTTTGTATGCTTTTCTGCTTTTCTGTATTCTTGAAGATTTTCTTATCTTTTTTTTTTTTTTTAGATGGAGTCTAGCTCTGTCGCCCAGGCTGGAGTGCAGTGGCACAATCTCGGCTCACTGCAACCTCCACCTCCCAGGTTCAAGCAATTCTCCTGTCTCAGCCTCCTAAGTAGCTGAGATTACAGGCACCTGCCACCACCCCCAACTAATTTATGTATTTTTAGTAGAGACGGGGTTTCATTGTGTTGGCCAGGCTGGTCTTGAACTCCTGACCTTGTGATCCTCCAGCCTCAGCCTCCCAAATTGCTGGGATTGCAAGCATGAGCCAACATGCTTGGCCTTCTTATCTTTTCTTATTTGGTGTTCCCTTAGCTTAGGATTATCAACATTGCTACCTGTGAACCTGGCTGGGTGGATGTTGTACCTGTCCTGAAGGTTTTTCATGCCCCTATTTTTTATTTATTATTATTATTTTTTTAGACAGGGTCTTGCTTTGTCACCCAAGCTGGAGTGCAGTGGCGCTGTCATGGCTCACTGCAGCCTCAACTGCCTGGGCTCAAGCAATTCTCCCACCTCAGCCTCCCAAGTAGCTGGGACCACAGGCCTGTGCCACCACGCCTGACTAATTTTTTTTTTTTTTCTGTAGTGATGGGGTCTCTCTATGTTGCCCAGGATGGTCTTGGGCTCCTGGGCTCAGGGGGTCCACTTAGCCTCCCAAAGTACTGGGATTACAGGTGTGAGCCACCACGCCTGGTGAAGTTGGAGAATCATGCTTTTTCATGTAATTTGTGTTCTAAGATCTGCATTGTTGGCCCTGGCCAACCGAGTGAGTCTCTGTGCCATCCATTGTGAATGTGTTTATAATCTTTCTGATAAGCATTTTTCTTTACAAACGTGAGTTCTTGAGAGAGATGTAGAAAAATTATTTTGGTTGCTGCCTTTCCTAGACCGTAGCCAGAATTCTCAGGTCATTTTCAGCACTGTCTTCGGTATTGACGCCTGTTTTCAAGAGGGTGGAATTGCTTCTTCAGAATTTCTTTGGCTGATGGGGCTGGCTGTAAGGCAGAAGCCTGGGTTCCTAATCCACCTCTTCCATAAGCTCTCTGTGGCGAGTTGCTCAGACCCTCTCAACCTCAGGGTTGTCCTCTGTGAACAAGGAAGTTGGCCTGATAACCTGCAGTGACCCTCCCACTCTGCCAGTCGGTGATTCTGTGAAGTGGTGTAAAGGGCTGTGAGCCTCAGGCATAAACAGACAGCAGGGAGAGACTTAGTATACCCCACTCTACCAAGAGAAGATACACTGGCAAGCTGCAGTGGGATGAAAATCGGAAAACTGCCTGACCCGAGAGCTGCCTCACAGCCTGATGTGCAGCTTAAGCAGAATTCTCTGAATTATCCTCATTACATTTATAATGAAAATGCCTATTAGGAAACTTACATGAGTCTGTGCTGTTTCCAAGGCATTTTTTTCCTATCTAAAAAATGCCCCTGTTTGTTGTCATTGTTGTTGTTTTTGAGACAGGGTCTCACTCTGTTGCCCAGGCTGGAGTGCAGTGGTGCAATCTTGGCTCACTGCAACCTCCGCCTCCCGTGTTCAAGCCATTCTCCTGCCTCAGCCTGCCGAGTAGCTGGGATTACAGGCATGTGCCACCGCACCCTGCTATTTTTTATTTTTTATTTTTAGTAGAGACGGGGTTTCACCATGTTGGCCAGGCTGGTCTTGAACTCCTGACCTCAAGTGATCTGCCCGCCTTGGCCTCCTAAAGTGCTGGGATTACAGGCATGTGCCACTGCACCCAGCCTCCTACATCACCTTCTGATTGGCCCAGACATGTAAGTTTGGCTCTGCTGTGCCTCACTGAACAGAGTCATCAAGCTGGAGGACCCTGATGGCTCAGTCAAACTTTCTGTAGCTGGGCCATGATACATTTTCTAGGGCTGGGAGAAGGAGGGCATGTGGACAGGTGAGACTGGCCAAGCCTCTCCTGTTGATCCCACAGGAAGTCCACACCTGAAGGGGACCTTCGTGGGGCTTCCCAGAGGGGCAGATCAAGGATCTGGACACTGGTCACATGCCTTGGGTCCCAGGCTTTGTGCCTGAATTGCCACAGAGCCATCAGGATGCCAGGGGTTCTGTTGACCCTGCTATGTGAGGGCAGATGGGCCTCAGTGCCCAGGTTGGATGAGGGCTAGAATACAGCAGGCCTTTGGTCTGGGAGAGGGCCAGTGGGGCGGTGGACTGGTCACAGTTTCGGTCACCAGTCCCAGGATCCAGGTGTCAGGGGCTCCCTCCAGTGGCCCTTTTATGACAACTAAAGGAAGTCCTATTGTTCACAGCGAGGGTTCTCAGCTTGAAGTTCCTTGTGCCTCTTTTAGAGAAGACACTCAGATGGTATCTATCAAGTATAAAATGACTTAGCGATTCTTCTCCTCAAAATGTATCATTTATGATCCTTTTGTAGTTCATGAGCGTGATGATTGGGTGTTCATATGCTTGTGTGAGATGTGCCACCCTTGAACCTTGTTATGACGTCGGCACATTACCTGTCCGATCTGAAAAAAAAAAAAATGTATCATTTATTTACTTACCTAAAATCTGTGGAGTGCTTACTATGTGCCAGGTGCTTTTTAAAGCACTTGGGATACCTGACTGCATGAACAGAAACACAAATCTCTGAGCTTGCAGTCTGATGGGAGTAGGGGAGATACATAATAATAATCACAATAAATAGGTAGGTTCTAAAGCTTCACTGTTTAATACAGTAACTGCTACTCAAATGTGGCTATTTAATTAAAATTAGAATTACTGGCCGGGCGCGGTGGCTCACGCTTGTAATCCCAGCACTTTGGGAGGCCGAGGCGGGCGGATCACGAGGTCAGGGGATCGGGTGAAACCCCGTCTCTACTAAAAATACAAAAGATTAGCCGGGCGTGGTGGCAGGCGCCTGTAGTCCCAGCTACTCGGAGAGGCTGAGGCAGGAGAATGGCGTGAACCCGGGAGGCGGAGCTTGCAGTGAGCCGAGATCACACCACTGCACTCCAGCCTGGGTGACAGAGCGAGACTCCGTCTCGAAAAAAAAAAAAAAAAAAAAAAAAAAAATTAGAATTACTTCTTCAGGCTCCCTAGGCACATTTCAAGTGTTCAGTAGCTGTATGTGTCTCATCATTACCATACTGGGCAGCACAAATATGGAACATTTCAATAATTGCAGAAAGTGCTATTGGACAGCACTAATCTAGAGTATGTTAAAAGGCAAAACGTGCTATGAAAAACAACATTAGAGATTTTTAAAGCATGTTGCAGGGGTGGAGAAGGAATTACAATTTTTTTTTTGAGACAGTGACTCACTCTATTGCTCAGGCTGGAGTGCAATGGTGCGGTCTCAGCTCACTGCAACCTCCGTCTCCCGGGTTCAAGCAATTCTCCTGCCTTAGCCTCTCTAGTAGGTGGGATTACAGGCGCACGCCACCATGCTCGGACAATTTTTGTAATTTTTGTAGAGACAGGGTTTCACAAGGCTGGTCTCGAACTCCTGACCTCAGATGATCCACCTGCCTTGGCCTCCCTAAGTACTGGGATTGCAGGGATGAGCCACCGCACCTGGCTGGAATTACAATTTTAAAAAGTAATTGTGGTGCACCTAATTTAGAAGCTTTTGAACAGAGATTTTCAGGAGGTAAGTGAATGAGTCTTGGAAATACCTAGGAGAAGAAAATCCAGGGCAGTGGACAGGCAATGCAGAGGCAGAAGAATACCAATTTGTGGAAGTGTTTGGAGTGCACCAGGGAAGAGAAGCAGAAAAGAGGTAATGGGGGCAGATCTCAAAAGCCTCATAGATCACTGTGTTATTCTACAGAAATCTATAAGGACATAAATATATGAGTACAAAAATGTTCTTGCAGCATTGTTTGTAAGCAGCAAAAAATTAGAGGTGAGGCCAGGCACAGTGACTCACACTTGTAATCCCTGCACTTTGGGAGGCTGAGGCGGGCAGATCACCTGAGGTCAAGAGTTTGAGACCAGCCTGGCCAACATGGCAAAACCCCTCTCTACTAAAAATACAAAAATTAGCCAGGCGTGGTGGCGCCTGCCTATAATCCCAGCTACTCGGGAGGCTGAGGCAGGAGAATTACATGAACCCAGGAGGCAGAGGTTGCGGTGAGCCAAGATTGTGCCACTGTACTCCAGCCTGGGCAACAGAGCGAGACTCCATCTCAAAAAAAAAAAAAATTAGAGGTGACATACATGATTATCACTGGGGAGTGGTGACATGTTCATGCAGTGGTTGGTGAGGATGAGGGTGAAAGGATGAGGGTTATAACCATGCATAGAAAGCATCCTAGAGGCCAGGCACAGTGGCTCACACCTGTAATCCCAGCCCTTTGGGAGGCCGAGGTGAGAGGATTGCCTGAGCCCAGGAGTTTGATACCAGCATGGGCAACATAGTGGGACCCCTGTCTCTACAAAAATTAGCTGAGCATGGCAGTGTGTACCTGTAGCATGACCTACTCAGGAGGCTGAGGTGAGAGGATTGCATGAGCCCAGGAGGTTGAGGCTGCAGTGAGCCATGATGGTAACACTGCACTCCAGCCTGGAGGACAGAGCAAGAGCCTGTCTCTAAAAAGAAAGCATTCTGGTGCTGGGTACAGTGGCTCATGCCTGTAATCCTAGCACTGTGGGAGGCTGAGGTGGGTGGATCACCTGAGGTCTGGAGTTCGAGACCAGCCTGGCCAACATGGTGAAACCCTGTCTCTGCTTAAATTATAAAAATTAGCCAGGTGTGGTGGCGGGCACCTGTAATCCCAGCTACCCAGGAGGCTGAGCCAATAGAATCGCTTGAACCCGGGAGGCGGAGGTTGCAGTGAGCTGAGATCATGCCATTGCACTCCAGCCTGGGTGACAAGAGCAAAACTCTGTCTCAAAAAAAAAAAAAAGAGAGCATTCTGGAGTCTGTAGGCTGCACCAAAAGGGCCATTATCCTGGTAGACTAGAAGGAGCCTGGGGCCCCTGGGAATTGGGGTTTGAGGTGGCCATGTGGCTTGTGTTGTCTCTTCTGCTGGCAGTAGCAAAGGCCAGGGGACTGTTCAGGTCCTCCCAGACCCTAAACTCACCCCAGTTAGGGAAGAGTCACCAGTGGGGAGGGAATCACCAGAAGCTGAAAGCGTACCCTGTGAATCCAGGAATGACCAGGATGTCTGGGCACAGAATGAGGAACTGTGCTCTTGCTGTGGAAGAGACAGGGTAGCTTCTCTGATGACCCTTCCTGTCGGCCCCCACCCTACCATGTTTCCCAGCAGAGAGTGGTCAAGAACCTGGAGAAGGAACTAGCACTGCTCAAGCAGGAGCTGGCTATCCATGACAGCCTGGTAAGAGGCTAGAGGCAAGGAAGGAGAGCAGAGGTGCTGGGGCAGGGGTTGACTAGAGGGACTGGGGCTAGGGGCAGACAGCATGATGGGTCAAGGCTGATGGTGGGCGGGGTCGGGGGCAGGCTGAGTGGCAGGAAAGGGGCAGCAGCAAGGGTCCATGAGCACAGGGGGTGGGAGCAGAGTCCTCCAATGGCCCTGAGGGGCCTCAAGGCAGAGGCAACACATGCCTCCTGTCCTCACCGTTCTCATGCTACAGAGTCTGCTGGGACTCAGCCAGCAGAGCCTCTGTCTGGAGTAGCAGGCCCCATATCTGAGGGTCTTTCCTTTCCTCCCCGACCCCATTATCCCTCTCTGACCCAAGCACCTGGCCTGTTGTGTCAGGCCCTCTGGCAGGACCCGATGATGAAGGGAATGAGCCAGCTTGGGCAGCCAGGGCCTGGGCCCAGCCTCCCTACTCTGCCTCTCAGAATGGCCCCTGCCATTCCCCTGTGGGCTCAGGTTCTTGTTGCTTATCCACATATTCTTCATCCTCCTTCAAGACCAACCGCACCTTTGTGACCTATGACCCCATGGATGAAATCCAGATCGCTGAGATCAACTCCCAGGTGCGGAGGTACCTGGAGGGGACGCTGGACGAGATCGACGTAAGGAACCCCTCTGTGACCATTATGCTCAGCTCAGGGCTCAGCCTGGGCCTCCCTGTCCTGGGCACACCCCAACGCATGCTCTGCTGGCCTCAGAACCTCATGTGAATGGGTGCAGTGGGTGGAGGGTGGTGCTGGACTCTTGATGTCAGGGTCCCTTCAGCTCATCTCAGGGGCACAAGCACTCTTTGCTGAATGACCTTGGCAAAATACTCAACCTCGTGTACTTCAGTGGCCTCACCTGCCTAGTGGGGAGGGAAACAGAGTGGGGATTAACTGAGCTGCTGCACCTGGGGTGCTTGACTGTGTCCGCAGAATGAAGCTGATAAAGGATGGTGGTCATGCTGGTTGTCTACAAGGTAGACCCCAGGGCCCATGTTGGAGTGGGCCAAGGAGGGGAAACCACTCCACAAGGAAGGGTCCTCAGGGGGAAGGCTGCATCCTGTTTTCACAGTGCAGTCCATCAAACCCCTCTTCTTGGAGACATGGGCAGACCCCCCTGGCTGTTACTGTGGGCAGCTCCGAGAAGCAGGCCTGGGACAACTAAGGGATGGACTCTTCTGGCCTTCACAGGAGGGGCAGTCCCAAATTAACCCTTGATCAAGGGGAATGCTGTGGGCTTTAGGCTGGGGGGAGGCCAGTAACCTTCCTCCAGCCTCATGTGTGTGTGTCTGTGCCCATGCAGACAGGTCCATAAATGGGCTCCATCTGAAGACAGCAGGCAGAACCTTTTGGAAGTAAGAGAAAGCTGGAGAAATACATTTTATTAAAAAAAAAAAAAACTTTAGAAGGTATTTTCAAGGTATAGAATCATTTCATTTTATAGAGGTCTCCACTTAGAAAGGGTGGTGTTTATAGCCTCAGCAAATACTTAGTTTTAAAATTATTAATCAGGTGTTTCTCTGCTCTGGAGGAGGGCTTGGCTGCCACTTTGCTGAGAGGCTGTGTGCACATGTCCTCTTCTCGAGACAGATGGTCCAGGGGTCAGCCAAGGGGTCTTGATTTCTCTACCAACATAGATGCAGCCTGGTCCCTCTAGGTGCCCTTGGTCTAACCTCTGCCTTGCTCTCTTCCTTCCAGATAATCAACCTTAGACAGATCAAGGAGGTGTTCAACCAGTTCCGGGTGGTTCTGAGGTGAGAGACCCCCACCCCTGCCTCACTCCTACAGCAGGCTGCCATTTTCATCTCCTGCGATCTGGGCACTTGCCTCCAAGAGCATCCTCTTCTTGCTCGTTGATGAAGAGCCAAATCAGAGCCCTTGGGGGCATGCCTGGGTCCCTGGTGGATATTCAGTGAGTTCATTATTAGACAGGAGATGTTTATGGAGTGCCAGCTCTGAGTGTGCCCAGAGCAGGGCACTGTGAATATTCACCTTGTGAATATTGCCACACATACCCCCACCTCAGGAGGCATTTGTGGTTTATTTGGGTGCAAACATACCCGTAGTCTGAGCAGCTTATGCTAGGTGGTGTCACTAAAGCTGGTCACATGATTCTAAGGGGCCTCTTAGAGACAGAACCTAAGACAGAACCCCACATGGTCCCAAGTGAAGCTTACGGTCCTTATCAAGTGTCATCTTGGAGCAGACACACATGGCATAAGGTGGCACTTGTGGGTTTGGGGGTTGGACAGTGGGTATATGCAATGGGGCAGGGGGAAGTGAGTCCTTTGTCCTTTTGTCTGGTCTGGTTCATGATGAAGGTGTGGCCCCACACAAGGGACCTCACCCATATGACTTTTAACCCCAGTACTTGGTTCTTGCCCCAGTGGATTCAGCATGGCCCCAGGTACAAGCTGTTCTCTCGTGCTGTCTCCCAAGCCAACAGGAACAGGAAGTGGAGTCCACTTTGCGCAGGAAGTACACCCTCATTGACAGGAATGACTTTGCAGCCATTTCTGCTGTCCAGAAGGTAAGCATAGTTGCTACTTGCCGACAGCACTCACCTCAGATTTCCCATCCTCAGACCTTTGCAGAGGCAGCAAGTATTATGCATTAAACGAGAGTAGGATTGCAACAGATAAAGGTAAACACCAGAATGAACACAGGTGACCTGTGTAAGAGTGAACCACTTTTGAATTAAAAATAATTTCCATAAGGTAGAGACATGGATAATAATATTAAAGACAAATTCCTGGAATTAGGTTGGAAATAAGCTTTAAGATCCCCAGAGTATGGAATGAGGTGCCATACTGGTGAGGGGGTGCATGTGGAAAGTGGACATTTGGCAGAGTGGTCAGGGACCGCTCTACTGGGGACAGCCTGAGACTGGCATCAGAAGCTGTCAAACCTTGGTGTGTACGGTGAACATGTCCACCCTGAGCCTTGGGCCATATACATGTGGGTCCCCAAGGGGTCCAAGCCCTTAATCTAACTCACAGACCTTTGGCTGGCCTATGTAGGTGGGGCTTGTGGATGTTGATGGCCACCTAGTGGGTGAGACTGAAGGACAAAACTTTGGACTCGGAGTTGCCCCTTTCTCTACCAAACCTGGGAAGAAAGCCAAGTCCAAGAAGACATTCAAAGAGCCACTCAGGTGAGTGACCTTGCTGCTCTGCCTCCTCAGCAGCTGGCCCTCCTCGGTGGGTGAATGGGAGGACGTGCACTGTTCCCACCTTCCCCCTGGTGTCTCAGCTACTGGGTTGGCACAGTGGACGTCACTGCTGCCAATACTACCAAGTCTGTGAGGCCCAGGCTGGGGCTGGTTTGGAACCCCACAAGAATCACCTCTCGTCCTCACAGTAACCTGGTGAGGTGGGAGTTAATGTCTTCATTACACTGATGAATAAACAGAGGCTTAGAGAGGGGAAGTCACACACCAAGGCCATACCACCAATGAGTAGTGGAATGGCAGCGAGAAGCTCGACCAGCTCTCCAGAGCCCATACCCTCTGGTACTTTATGTTGTACCCCCTCCCCTCACTTCACTAGGGTCTTCCTGCCGACTGGCACTCAGGTCACCTAAAACTCCAGTTCACCTTTCAGGCAAGACTCGTTTGTATGTGCAAGGTGGGAAGAGCGTTTAGGTTCACTTAGTGAGCCCACTCTCCCGGGCTGCTGTGTAGTGGTGGGTAAGAGCACAGGCTCTGGAGCTGACTACCGGGTTCCCTTCCCTGCTCTGCACTTCTCACACTCAAGGGGTCACCCCGTGTGAGACATGAGAACCGCTCTGTGCCTGTTTCTGCCTCTCCGGAATGGGAATAATAATAATAGCATCCAAGTCATTGAGGTCGTTGTGAGCAAGAGTGAGTGAGCGCAGGCCACAGGCCAGAGCTGATTGTAGAAAACTGTTACACGCAGGACAAGAGTCCGGCAGCAGAGGATGCCAGTGTCCCTGGCTTCCTCCCGCCTCTTCATGAGTGCAGTCACACCTCAGCCCTCTCTGTTCTGCTTCCGGATAATCAGTGCAGTAGTCGATGGGTTGAGGCTCAGTCCCCTGAGCCACACTCGTTGCAAGGAGGAGGAAAGAGGAAGAAACAGATTTTCTATCCTCAGACCTTTGGGAAGAGCCATGGGCATCCTCCTGCCAGTTCGGTCCTCAGATCTGCCTCTTCTCGGAGAAAGGCAACAAGCACTGTCGCTTCAGCAGGGAGGACAGCTACTTTTCTGGGAGCTGGTGTGGAGAACAGGGTGTGTACCAGTAAAAACAGCAGGGCAGAGCCATCCTGCTTTACCATTGGTCCACAGACAGACCCACCCTGTGTGGGGCTCTACCAGTCCTTCCCAGGGAAGCCTGTATGACTCAGACCTCAGCAGCCATGGTGGTTCCTGAGAACCTGTGGCCCATCCTACAGGTCCATACACTTTCAATCCATGGAGATTGTACCCATTTTTCCCAAGTGTTTCCTGCCAAGACCACTGAAGGCTCTTTTTTCTGATAAAAGGGAGAAAAATGCCCTCTTCTTCCTCCACATCTGCCTAGCTTAGCATCACACCATTTGCGCTTTTACCTAGGAATATGAACAAGATGGGAGCTGAATGAGGTGGGGTTCCCAGGGTAGTCAGTGCTGAGAAAGGTCACTCATCCTGGCATCTGATACCTCACTGTCCATGACTGAACCCTGGGGCTTCCGTGCCTTCTTCCAGCTCCTTGGCAAGAAAGGAAGGTGCCAGCAGCCCTGTGAATGGGAAGGACTTGGATTACGTTTCCACCTCCAAGACCCAGCTGGTCCCATCCTCCAAAGATGGGGATGTCAAAGACATGTTTTCGCGGGACCGGGAAACTTCCAGCATTGAGCCCCTTCCCTCAGACTCCCCGAAGGAGGAATTACGCCCAATTAGGTAATCAGCTAATGTTAGCTTCTGCACCAGATCAAACAAAACCATATGTGATCCTCAACATGTAAAGAGTACCTGCAGATAAAAGAGAAATAAAATAAGGAATAATAGGCAAAGACTAGGAACACAGTCCCCAAAGAAGAAACATGACTTATGCATCTGCAAAATGATGCAACCTCAGGAGTAATCTAAGATGCACAATTAAACATGGAATCATTTTAGACCCTCCAAATAGCAATTATTTAAATAATTAAAGTTATGTATCTTTTGTACAAGTACTGCATTCAAAAGATTTAAAAATTTTAAGGTTTGAAAGATTATAACCTCTTCCCTTTCCTCGAATCACTCAGCCCCTCTCTCTGATGAGTTTTTAAGGATCTATCCTAAGGAAATAGATGTGAAACAAGATTTATGCAAAAGGTGTTTATCTCATCATTTATTTAAAAAGCAAAATATATATGTTTTTGAAAACCTTCAGTAGCCAACACTAGGGAAAGGGCACTAAGTGAATTGTTCTCTGCCATTGGGTTGTCCATGAAGAATTTCAGCCTATGAACATTTCTAAACATTCAGAGAAGTTGAAATAATTGTACAGTGAACACCTGTACACCAAGCATCCTCCCAGTTCTACAATTTATATGTTACTATTCTTGTTTCATTCTGCCTCTATCCTTCTATCCTTCCATGTTCTTTTTTTGATGCGTTTCAAAGTTGCCCACATCAATCCACTTCCCCTTCCCCAACTTCATCTTACACTCATTAACTAGAGTTCTCAAAGAGTTTTTAATAACATGAAATGCTTTTTTGAAAAAAGTAAAGTGTAAAATTAAACATACTGCATGGCCTTAGCCATTCAAAAATATATCAGAAAGGCCAGGTGCGGTGGCGTATGCTTGTAATCCCAGCACATTGGTTGGCCAAGGCAAAAGGATTGCTTAAACCCAGGAGTTGGAGAGCCTGGGCAACATAGTGGATCTCTGTCTCTATAAAAAATGAGAGCACATGCTGAGCATGGGAGCACATACCTGTAGTCCGAGCTACTCAGGAGGCTGAGGTATGAGAATTGATTGAGCCCAGGAGCTCGAGGCTACAGTGAGCTGTGATCGAGTCACTGAACTCCAGCCCGGGCAACAGAGCAACATGCTGTCTCCAAAGAAAAAAAAAAAAAAAAAAAAAAAAATATATATATATATATATATATATGAAATCCAGGGCCAGGCACAGTGGCTCATGCCTGTAATCCGAGCACTTTGGGAGGCTGAAGTGGGTGGATCACCTGATGTTGGGAGTTCGAGACCAGCCTGACCAACATGGAGAAACCTGGTCTCTACTAAAAATAAAAAAATTAGCCCGGTGTGGTGGCGCATGCCTGTAATCCCAGCTACTCGGGAGGCTGAGGCAGGAGAATCGCTTGAACCTAGGAGGTGGGGGTTGCAGTGAGCCGAGATTGCGCCATTGCACTCCAGCCTGGGCAACAAGAGCAAAACTCTGTCTCAAGGAAAAAAAAAAAAAAAAAAAAGAAAGAAATACAGAAGGAGATACACCACCATATGCCATTGTTCTTTTCTTTTCTTATTGTTGTTTGTTTCTTATACTTTTCCTTGCTCTCCTCACTTTCTGCCATGAGCATAGGTCGTTGTACATGTGCTGAGTAAAACAAAGAGGAGGGAATGATTCACACACAGTTTAGCTCCTGTCTTGGGTAGATGGTGCCTAGCACTTCTGCCTCCTGCCCACAGAAGTCCCAGGGAAGAAAGACGAAGTGCCTGGTGACTCCAAGGCAGCCACCTCATTTATCCTCTTTGGTCTCACCCTTGCATCTCAAGGCCCGACACCCCACCCTCCAAACCAGTGGCCTTTGAGGAGTTTAAGAACGAGCAAGGTAGTGAGATCAACCGAATTTTCAAAGAAAACAAATCCATCTTGAATGAACGGAGGAAAAGGGCTAGCGAGACCACACAGCGCATCAATGCCATCAAGCGGGAGATTGATGTGACCAAGGAGGCCCTGAATTTCCAGAAGTCACTACGGGAGAAGCAAGGTAAATGTGTTGGAAAGAGGGCTAGGGAGCTTTGGGGTCTCAGAGTCATGCTGGTCGAAGCAGAACAGCCCTTGGCACTAGAGGACTGAGATGGGAGGGGGCCAGTGGGGGTGCTGGGATGTGGCCTTCACCCATAGGTCAGATCACTTAGCTCTGGTCAGCCCCTGAGAGCCGCAGAGTCCTCCCCTGTCAGCCAGCCTCTGCCTGTGGGTCCCTCATTGTTGCATTATCTCAGACCTAGGTGCTGGGCCTTCCACCCCATATATGCTACTGTCCATGGTGAAACAGGCCCTTTGTCCTGCAGAGGTATCACTGGGAGATGGGTAGCTGGTGACCTCTACAAGGTCCGTGGGGCTCTGTGTGGTTTCCTCACTGCCCCAGGTGGTCAGATTGAGGTGGGGCTGCTGGTAGGGACTATGAAAAACCAAGTAAGGGAACAAGAATGTGGATGCCGGAGAGCCAAGGGACTCACTGTCAGTAAGGCCATTCCCTGTGCCGAATCCCTGACACCCATGCTGGTCTTGTCAGAGTCTTGTCCCCTAGAGCCAGTGGCAGGGGGTGCTCCAGGCTCAAAAAGCAAAGGACCCCAATGTGGGGAGGGTGCTCACCTGGTTACCCTGACCCAGTGTCCTTGTCTTGGTGGCGTGCACCGCCCAAACCTGCACTGAGGGCCAAGGCCCATCAAGCTTGCATGTTCAGATGACTTATCTGGGAGGGCTGGTCAAGTGCAGATTCCCAGCTCCTCAGACAGTGTTTCTGACCTGGGAGAGGTGCAGCAGGGCTCAGGACCTGCATTTTAATGAGTGACCATTCCAACTCTGGGACAGGTGGTTCAGAGGCCACACTGTTCTTCACACTCCTGGTTCAGTCTTACTGTCTTCTTCCAGACAGGAAACACCACAGGTTACTGGGCTTTCCCTTGCTAAATCACAACCCTGTTCCAGGCCAGCTTTCATAAGTGATCTCCAGATGTCACTTGGTTTATTCCTGCAAGTCAGATGCATCATCTTACTCACAGGGGGTGCATTTTCCTCATTTATTTCTCAGAGGAGCAGGGCGTGGTGGTGCACACTTGTAATCTTAGCATCTTGGGAGGCTGAGGCACGAAAATCACTTGAACCCAGGGGGCAGAGGTTGCAGGAGGCAAGATTGCGCCACTGCACTCCAGTCTGGGTGACAGACCAAGACTGTCTCGGAAAAAAAAACAAAACAAAACAATTATTTCTCAGAGGGCAACTTTATTTTCTAATTCTTGGGGCCATTCTTATCATACCTCACAGACCAGTAATGACATGCTATTCCTGAGGGCAAAGCCCTCCACGGGTCTGGGAAGCTGGAGAAGGCCAGTGATGGTGGCTATAGACATACCCCTATCCAGAGCCACAGGGAGAGGACATGGTGAAGATTTTATGGGACAAACAAGCACTTCTTTGTTCTCTCTGCTCACACTTTCTTTGAACATACAGCCCCTTATTACATATTTAAGATAAAATATACGCATGCTATGCTGGCATATCATTTACTCCTGAATACACCTGAAAGTGGACAGTTTCAAAAGATGAGATGAGGAAGACATTAAAATTTTTTTTTTTCTTTTTTGAGACGGAGTTTCACTCTTGTTGCCCAGGCTGGAGTGCAATGGCATAATCTCAGCTCACTGCAACCTCCGCCTCCTGGGTTCAAGGGATTCTGCTGCCTCAGCCTCCCAAGTAGCTGCGATTACAGGCATACCCGCCACCATGCCCAGCTAATTTTGTGTTTTTAGTAGAGATGGGGTTTCTTCATGTTGGTCAGGCTGGTCTCGAACTCCCGACCTCAGGTGATCTGCCCGATTTTTGGCCGGGTGCGGTGGCTCACACCTGTAATCCCAGCACTTTGGGAGGCCAAGGTGGGTGGATCATGAGGTCAGGAGATCAAGGCCATCCTGGCTAACACAGTGAAACCCTGTCTCTACTAAAAATACAAAAATATTAGTCGGGCGTAGGTGGTGCACGCCTGTAGTCCCAGCTACTGGGGAGGCTGAGGCAGGAGAATGGTGTAAAACCCGGGAGGCAGAGCTTGCAGTGAGCCGAGATCGCGCCACTGCACTCCAGCCTGGGAGACAGAGCGAGACTCCGTCTCAAAAAAAAAAAAAATTATCTATCAGTATCAAAAAATACCCATTTTTGTGCTGTCCCCCAAAAGTAGTTGTTTTTCCACTGATTATTAGAATATTAATAAAATACCTTTATTTTATTGAATTTACTTGAACAGATCAAGTAAACTCATATCTTCTAGGCCAGGCGAAGTGGCTCGCGCCTGTAATCTCAGCACTTTGGGAGGCTGAGGCAGGTGGATTGCTTGAGCACAGGAGTTTGAGACCAGTCTGGGCAATTCAGTGAGACCCTGTCTCTACAAGAAAACATAAAAAATTAGCTGGGCGTGGTGGCACATGCCTATAGTCTCAGTTACTTGGGAGGCACGGTGAAAGGATCACCTGAGCCCAGAAGGTTGACGTTGCAGTGAGCCATGATCATGTCATGGCACTTTAGCCTTGGTGACAGAGTGAGGCCCTGTCAAATCAATCAATCAATCAATCTCTTAGATACCTTATTATTGACAGCCACTTGTTGACCCAGAAAGGTCAACTAATTTGGAACATTAGTCTCTTGTAAAAGAACCTGAGGCCAGTAATTCAAGAAAAAGAAAAAGAAACAAAGAGAAGAAAAAGAGAAAAATGTAAAAATGTAAAATCATCTTTAAATTCAACTCTTTTTTTTCCTGGAGATAATCAGAGATCCTCTGAGTAGAACAAAAGATGTTCACAGTTACTCCCCAACTCCACAGAGTACTGTAAAGACCCTACTCTGTAAAGGATTGCGGCTTATCCAAATAATCACATCAGGGACCTCCCACAGCATAGAGACCACAGCAGATTGCTCTGCATTGAAGGTGAGACACCTGGTGAGGGTGACTCCCACTCCCCACTCCAGATCCCAGATCCCAGATCCCAGATCCCAGAGTCTAGACATTTGCTTTTCCATTAATGGCTTTTAATGTGTCTCACTTTTTTCTCAATAAACATCAGTGGAAGTGCTAACTTTCTTTTTTTTTTTTTTTGTGACAGAGTCTCGCTGTCACCCAGGCTGGAGTGCAGTGGTGCGATCTCGGCTCACTGCAGGCTCCGCCCCCCGGGGTTCACACCATTCTCCTGCCTCAGCCTCCCGAGTAGCTGGGACTACAGGCGCCCACCACCTCACCCGGCTAGTTTCTTTTGTATTTTTAGTAGAGACGGGGTTTCACTGTGTTAGCCAGGATGGTCTCGATCTCCTGACCTCGTGATCCGCCTGCCTCGGCCTCCCAAAGTGCTGGGATTAGAGGCGTGAGCCACCGCGCCCGGCCGAGAAGTGCTAACACTTTCCTCTAGCACCTGGGGGCTGCCTCATGCACCCCAGCCACACACCTCAGGTCACATGCAGAACACACTTACCCTACACTTGGGGATGGGGGTTGATGTGATGCCTTTGCTAAGCTTTCAGGTGCTGTGAGCAGTGGAGAACAGGGTGAATGGCTTTGCACACCAAATTATTTTATCTTAACCCAGCAACTGTCACTGAACTGACAGACCTTAAAAAATCCATGCAAAGAGACTAATAGCACTGACCCTTGTCCCTGGAGCCCTTTGATAGCTACTCAACACGATATAGATGTCTAATCATCTCTAACAAGAAGGTAGCTGGTGAGCTGCGCATGGTGGCTCATGCCTGTAATCCCACCACTTTGGGAGGCTGAGGCGGACGGATCACCTGAGGTCAGGAATTCAAGACCAGCCTGGGCAACATGGTGAAACCCTGTTTCTACTAAAAATACAAAAATCAGCTGGGCATAGTGGCACATGCCTGTAATCCCAGTTATTTAGGAGGCTAAGGGAGGAGAATCGCTTGAACTTGGAAGGCGGAGTTGCAGTGAGCCGAGATTGTGCCACTGCACTCTAGCCTGGGCAACAAGGCGAGACGCCATCTCAAAAAAAAAAAAAAAAAAAAATGAAAGTGGCTGGTGGACGTGTGTATCAGCAAGAGACAATTTGAACATCTGCTGTTATTAATAAGGAGCCTTGCTCAAGTGTCTTGTAGTACTAGCCAGTGATGGCAGTTTGTAGATGTAATTTACAAGAAAAATAGACATTTGTATACTAGGGGTACTTACTAAATATCTTTGGCTACTAGAGTTTTAAATAAAATAAGCATGGAGCATGGGCCTTCTGCACCTTCCCCTGCCCTCTGCTCCTGTTTGTCCTAAAATGCCAGTGTGGCCCCACTGAGCTGAGCTCCCCTCCCTGTGAGATTATGCCCTGGCAGCCTGGCCTTCTTGTGCTTTGCCCATCTCCTTGCCATGGGCCAGCCCTGCCTGTGGTCTTCTATCTTCATGATTTGCCAGCTCTGTGCCCACTTTCTGGAATCCCTTCCTCCCCCAATTTCCGGTGGACACCTCCTCATTTCCTGACTTCTTCTATCACCTTGCAGGCGAGTACGAAAACAAGGGGCTGATGATCATCGATGAGGAAGAATTCCTGCTGATCCTGAAGCTCAAAGACCTCAAGAAGCAGTACCGCAGCGAGTACCAGGACCTGCGTGACCTCAGGGCTGAGATCCAGTATTGCCAGCACCTAGTAGATCAGTGTCGCCACCGCCTGCTCATGGGTGCGACAGTTGGGAAGGTTGGCCGCCTCCTGAGGTACAAGGAGGCTCAGGGAGAGGCCACAGCCTGAGTTCTGGAAGCACCCTCAGAGTTTCTCTCTGGCAGAGCCGGGGGCTGGGCAGGGGCTTCAGATGTGTGGTTCCCAGGACTGTGAGGGCCAGAGATGGAGACGGGGACAGGGTAAGACCCTGGAGTAGGAAGTGAACAGGTGGTGAGCCTGCAACACACATAAGACAGATGAGAGCACACAGCCCTTACTGGCTTCCTCAGGTTCTGTCTCCTCATCTCCTTGTAGAATTTGACATCTGGTACAATGAGTCCTTTGTCATCCCTGAGGACATGCAGATGGCACTGAAGCCAGGCAGCAGCATCCGGCCAGGCATGGTCCCTGTGAACAGGATTGTGTCTCTGGTGAGTGGCACAAGGGCAGGGGCGTGGCAGTGGTTGAGCATGGGGCAATGGGCAGTGCCCCTTGACCTCTGTTCTCATCACAAAGATGGCAGTGTGTGTGGTGCTCCCAGCCTCTCCACAGCCAGCCCAGGCAGGTGGGCAGGTACGGGTCTCTCCTCGGTTACCAAGGGATGGGGGAAAATACCCCTCTTGCTACTGCCACCTTCCTAAAGCAGTTCATCCTGCTCAGGCAGCAGTTACAGGTTGTCTGTGGGAACACTGACAGACATGGGGGCTGGAGGGCTGTGAGATGTCCTTTTGGTGGGGGGGGGGGTGTGTGGCACAAACCCAGCAAGGGACTGCCCTGATGCCCACCACAGGCTCTGCTAGGGTATATCCTGACAATACCATGCTAAAGGGACTGTCCTCCCCCAGGGAGAAGATGACCAGGACAAATTCAGCCAGCTGCAGCAGAGGGTGCTTCCTGAGGGCCCTGATTCCATCTCCTTCTACAATGCCAAAGTCAAGACAGAGCAGAAGGTAACTCAGAGGCCTATGTCTCCAGGAGGATGGGAGCCTCAGTGACCTCATGACTAGGAAACCCAGGATCATATTCCCTATTTTAGAGAGGTAGGGGAGGAATGGCACCATTCCAAGGAGATTAGTCACCCTCAGTCAGTGGGTGTCTTCTGCCAACTAGACTGCGATTGGGCTGGACCCTAGAGGAGTCCCACCAACCATGGCCAGGCCAGGACATGGCTGGTGAGTACTGACTAGCCTATGTATGGTTCGCAGCACAAGGCCCAGGGATCCCCTGAGGCTTCCACCTGTCAGGGAGGACCTCTCCAACAGGGTTCACTCTGCACAGGTGGCAGGGGACAGAGGATCACATGCAGCTGAGGCACAGCTAGACATGGCATTAGCTATAGATTGGGTGGGGTACTCTTCTCTTCGAGCAGGTTAGGCTGGTGCAGAGGGTCTCCACTCTACTAAGACCTTGCCTGGAGCCAGAACACAGAGGGCCCTGTGCACTGCACACTCCTCTTTGCGCAGAGGCAGTGCTTATACAGCAAGTGGCAGATGCACACGGGGCAGATGCCCAAGTGAGTTCATTCTTTCACAAATATTTTTGTAGTTATTTATTAACATACTCATTAGGTGATACATTCAGGTGTTTCAAACATTAAGAAAGCATGAAAGTACGTGGCTGGGCACGGTGGCTCACACCTGTAATCCCAGCAGTTTGGGAGGCTGAGGTGGGTGGATCACTTGAGGTCAGGAGTTCAAGACCAGCCGGGGCAACATGATGAAACCCTGTCTACTAAAAATACAAAAAATTAGCCAGGCGTGGTGGCACATGTCTGTAATTCCAGCTACTCAGGAGGCTGAGGCAGGAGAATCGCTTGAACCTGGGAGGTAGAGGTTGCAGTGAGCCAAGATCACACCACTTTACTCCAGCCTGTGCAACAAAGCGAAACTCCTCTGTCTCAAAAAAAAGAAAAAAAAAATGCTGGGCACAGTGGCTCTGGCTGGGCGCGGTGGCTCATGCCTGTAATCCCAGACTTTGGGAGGCTGAGGCAGGTGGATTGCCTGAGCTCAGGAGTTTGAGACCAGCCTGGGCAACATGGTGAAACCCTGTCTCTACTAAAATACGAAAACTTAGCTGGGTGTGGCAGCATGCTCCTGTAGTCCCAGCCATTCGGGAGGCTGAGGCAGGACAATTGCTGGAACCTGGGAGGTGGAGGTCGCAGTGAGCTGAGGTACCACTACACTCCAGCCTGGGCGACAGAGTGAGAGACTCCGTCTCCAAAAAAAAAAGTAAGTACATCCATGAGCTTCTGATAGGGCACCCCTGTCACTTGTTTCAGATCCTGGCAACCCCCTCTGACAGGACACCCCATCACTTGTTTCTAGTGTTCCCCTCAGTTTTCTTTCCTTTTTTTGGCGGGGGGGATGGAATTTCACTCTTATTGCCCAGGCTGGAGTGCAATGGCGTGACCTCAGCTCACTGCAACCTCCGCCTCCCGGGTTCAAGTGATTCTCTTGCCTCAGCCTCCTGAGTAGCTGGGATTACAGGCGTGCCACCACGCCCGGCTAATTTTTTGTATTTTTAGTAGAGATGGGGGTTCACCATGTTGGCCAGGCTGGTCTCGAACTCCTGACCTCAGGTGATCCACCCGCCTTGGCCTCCCAAAGTGCTGGGATTACAGGCATGAGCCACCATGGCTGGCTTCCCCTCGTTTTCTGCATCTTGCTTTTTCTACTTAGCAACACATCCTGAAGATCATGCTGTGTCAACCTATAGGTGCTTCTGTGTCTTTTTTTTTTTTCTTTTGAGACAGTGTTGCGCTCTGTTGCCCAGGCTAGAGTGCAGTGGCATGATCATGGCTTATTACAGCCTCGATCTCAGATTGAAGCAATCCTTCCACCTCAGCCTCCTGAGTAGCTGGGACTATAGGCATGCACCACATGCCCAGCTAATTTTTTTTTTTTTTTTGGTAGAGATGAGGTTTTGCCTTGTTGCCCAGGCTGGTGTCAAACACCTAGGCTCAAGTGATCCGCCTGCCCTGGCCTCCCAAAGTGCTGGGATTACAGGCATGAGCCATTGTACCTGGCCAGTTTTTTCTTATTAATTTTTAGGAACTTTTTTTTTTTTTTTTGAGACAGAGTCTCACTCTGTCGCCCAGGCTGGAATGCAGTGGCACAGTCTTGGCTCACTGCAACTTCTGCCTCTGGGCTCAAACTATTCTTCTGCCTCAGCCTCCTGAATAACTGGGACTACAAGCACCCGCAACCACACCCGGCTAATTTTTTTGTATTTTAAGTAGAGACAGGGTTTCACCATATTGGCCAGGCTGGTCTCGAACTCCTGACCTCAGGTGATCCACCCACCTTGGCCTCCCAAAGTGCTGGGATTACAGATATAAGCCACTGCACCTGACCAAGAAATTAGCTCTTTGTGATATGATTTACACCTATTTTTTCCTGTTTGTCATTTGTCTTTTGACTTTCCTTATGGTTTTTTTTTTTTTTTTTTTTTTTTTTTTTTTTTTTTTTTTTTTTTTTGAGATGGAGTCTCGCTCTGTCACCCAAGCTAGAATGCAGTGGCGCGATCTTGGCTCACTGCAACTCCGCCTCCCGGGTTCATGCCATTCTCCTGCCTCAGCCTCCTGAGTAGCTGGGACTACAGGCGCCCACCACCACGCCCAACTAATTTTTTGTATTTTTAGTAGAGACGGGGTTTCACCATGTTAGCCAGGATGGTCTCGATCTCCTGACCTCTTGATCCACCCGCCTCGGACTCCCAAAGTGCTGGGATTACAGGTGTGAGCCAGCATGCCCGGCCGACTTTCCTTGTGGTTTTGTGTAGGTATTTTGTTATTTTTAAGTAATCAAGCTTAGTCCATTTAGGCTGCTGCAACAAAATACCTTAGACTGGGGAATTTATAAACAGCAGAAATGGGCTGGGCGCGGTGGCTCACGCCTGTAATCCCAGCACTTTGGGAGACTGAGGTGAGTGGATCACCTGAGGTCAGGAGTTCAAGACCAGCCTGGCCAACATGGTGAAACCTCATCTCTACTAAAAATACAAAAATTAGCCGAGCATGGTGACGCATATCTGTAGTTCCAGCTACTTGGGAGGCTGAGGCGGGAGAATTGATTGAACCTGGGAGGTGGAGGTTGCGGTGAGCTGAGATCGCGCCACTGCACTCCAGCCTGGGCGACAGAGTGAGACTCAGTAAAAAAAAAAAAAAAAAAGCAGAAATGTATTGCTCACAGTTCTGGAAGCTGGCAAGTATAACATCAAGGCATCAGCAGATATGGGCTAGTAAGCGTTTGCCCTCCGCTTCAGAGGTGGTGCCTTCTAGTTGTGTCCTCACACAGCAGAAGTGCAATAAACTAATGAGCTCCCTCAGGCCCCTTTTATAGGGCACTAATCCCATCCCTGAGGGTAGAGCCTTCAAGACCTGTCACCTCTCAAAGGCCACACCTCTTCATAGCATCACCATGGGGATTAGCTTTCAACATATGAATTTTTGGGAGACACTGATATTCAGACCGTAGCACGAGTTTATCGGTATTCTTTTTCTTAGTTTCTGGATTTTGTGTCATCATTTCCCCCAGTTGAATTCACTCTTTACGTTTAGGATTAAGCTGACATCTTCACTGACCTGATGGCTGTGAGGAGCTGAAGCCCATCCAGAGAGGCTTAAGCATAGGGGTTTCTTACATGGATTCTGAAGGTCCCATAGAGCAGCGCATCCCATCCTGTGCTGTGCACACAAATCACCGGGGGTATTTTTAGAATGCAGATGGCCGGTAACAATAGCTCGTGCCTATAATCCCAGTACTTTGGGCGGCTGAGGTGGGCAGATCACTTGAGGCCAGGAGTTCGAGACCAGCCTGGCCATCATGGTGAAACCTCATCTCTACTAAAAATACAAAAATTAGCCAGCCATGGTGGTGCATGCCTGTGCACGCCTGTAATCCCAGCTACTTGGGAGGCTGAGGTGTGAGAATTGCTTAAACCAGGGAGGTGGAGATTGCAGTGAGCCAAGCTTGCACCACTGCACTCCAGCCTGGGCAATGAAGAGAAACTCTGTCAAAAAAAAAAAAAAAAAAAAAAAGCAGATACTGATGAAGCCTAAGATTCTATATTTTGAATAAACTCCCAGATGATGTCCATGCTGCTAGTCCAGGACCACACTTGGGGTAGCACACTTAGAGGCTTTACCTTAGAACCTGCTCTTTATTAGGTTGAAGACGTTCTTTTCTGTTCCTATTCGTTGAGTGTGTATTTTTTTTTCTCAATCATGAAAGGGATATTGGAACCGTTATCTTTTTGCATACTGCCTCCCTTTTCTTTCTATTCTCATTTCTAGGACTCTGATTAGATGTATTTTATTTCATTCTGTCCTCTGTATCTCTTAAAATATCTTATGTTTCTTCCAGCTCCTCATTTCTCTATGCTGTAATTTAGGTAACTTTTAATTTTAGACAGAGTTTTGCTCTTTCACCCAGGCTGGAGTGAAGTGGCGCAATCTCAGCTCACTGCAGCCTCCGCCCCCTGGGTTGTAAGCGATTCTCCTGCCTCAGCCTCCCAAGTAGCTGGGATTATAGGCGTGCACCACCATGCCTGGCTAATTTTTGTATTTTTAATACAGACAGGGTTTCACCATGTTGGCCAGGCTGGTCTTGAACTCCTGACCTCGTGATCCACCCGCTTTGGCTTCCCAAAGTGCTGGGATTAGAGGCATGAGCCACCATGCCCAGCCTGGGTAATTTCTTTTTTTTTTTTCCCCGAAATGGAGTCTTTCTCTGTCACCCAGGCTGGAGTGCAATGGTGTGATCTTGGCTCACTGCAACCTCCACCTCCCAGGTTTAAGCGATTCTCCTGCCTCGGCCTCCTGAGTAGCTGGGATTACAGGCATGCACCACCACTACCGGCTAATTTTGTATTTTTAGTAGAGATGGGGTTTTTCCCGTTGGTCAGGCTGGTCTCAAACTCCCGACCGCAGGTGATCTGCCCGCCTTGGCCTCCCAAAGTGCTGGGATTACAGGCATAAGCCACTGTGCCTGGCATTATTTTTCTTTTTAATTAAAAAAATTTTTTTAAAAATAGAGACTGGGTCTCCCTATGTTGCTCAGGCTGGTCTCCAGTTCCTAGACTCAAGGGATCCTCCTGCCTGGGCCTTCCAAAGTGCTGGGATCACAGGCATGAGCCACTGCACCCAGCCTTTTTTTTTTTTTTTTGACAAGGTCTTGCTCTGTCACCCAAGCTGGAGGGAGTGCAGTGACACGGTCATAGCTCACTGCAGTCTTGATATCCTGGGCTCAAGCAGTCCTCTCACCTCAGCTTCCCAAAGTGCTGGGATCGTGGGCGTGAGCCCCTGTGCCCCGCTAGTTATTTTAAATAAATTCTTATTTTATGCTTTTTAAAAGGCTTTATTGAGATAGAATTTGCATACCATACAATTCGCCCATTTAAAATATGCAGCTCGCCAGGCGCGGTGGCTCACGCCTGTAATCCCAGCACTTTGGGAGACTGAGGCGGGCGGATCACTTAAGGTGAGGAGTTCAAGACCAGCCTGGCCAACATGGTGAAACCCTGTCTTTACTAAAAACACAAAAACTAGCCGGGGATGGTGGTGCACACGTGTAATCCCAGCTACTCAGGAGGCTGAGGCAGGAGAATCGCTTGAACCGGGGAGGCAGAGGTTGTAGTGAGCCGAGATTGCGCCACTGTACTCCGGCCTGGGTGACAGAGTGAGACTCCATCTCAAAAAAAAAAAAATTCTAAATCATTAAGCAGAGGAATCCTGTATTTCTACAGGTCAAAATTCTATTCTCTCATTCCCCAATCTCTAGAATTCTCTGTATTGGCCATTTTTAATGTTTAAGATATGCCCATGCACAAACTTTTTATGCAAATGTTATACTTGAACCACTCCATGTTCTTTCAATTCTATGTTATAGTTATTTAAATATATATTAATAGGAAACATATAGATCAGATTTTTCATGGTCAAAATCTGCTTCCTGTTTTACTGAGTCTCATGGTGGCTTGACAGTGGTGTGTGTATGTGTGTTTGTGTGTGTATTGAAATCGTGAGCTTGTGTTTGATCGAACTTAAGCTCAAGGAGACCTGAACACATAAATAGAAATTATTTTCCCCCTGAAAAGGTTTGCACTTGCTTTCTGCAGTTAGCCATGGGGCATTACCAACCCAGGACCATTTTAACCCTCTTCAAGAATTCCAATTTAATACGGGAGCTTCAATTCAGACTCCTACTTTGTGGGGAACCTAAGATTCCATGTTCCAAGCTAGTTTTAGCATTTTCTGGCTTACAGCCCACTGTTTCTGTTTCAGCCTAGAGTTTTCACCTGCTTTCTAAGAGCCTAGTGATGCATTAAAAAGGTATAATTTGTGAACATCTGATTGATTGCAGTGGCAAAGAGAGGGCCCTTATGAATCCTGGCCCCTAACTCCTCTGGAGATAGAACCCTCTTCTTTTCTTTCTGAACCTATTCCCTATCAGAAACTCCCAAGTATGCCCTTGAAACCTACATGCTTCTTTTCAAATATGCCTGCCAGACTGTTTTAAAATCGTTTTACACATTTTCTTTAGGATAAAAGAATGAAAGAGTTTGAATGGAATGTTATTTCTCAGAGAAATGGGGCTACTCAGAAGGAATCCTTGTCCACAACCCATGATGTTTGCAGGAGGAATGATAGGGTGAATGTGAGTGGCCTGGTCTGAGTCCCTGCTATGTCTATCCCTCCTAATAAGTTCCTGTTTTCTCCTCCCTCTGTGTCCAGCATAATTACTTGAAAACCATGATGGGCCTCCAGCAGGCACATAGAAAATAGAACCTCATCACCGGTACCTTAAAGGACAAGACCAGCAACTCCAGCCTACTGTAGTGGAGCTGCTCAACCACCTGCCCAGAGCTGCAGCCCCTCTACTCCAAGGCTGGGACCCAGCACAGAGAACACATATGGCCTGCATGTTGGGAGGAGCATCCTCCAAGGACAACCTTGCTCATCTCCACAGAGCACTTTGGGTTTTAATTCACTGTCTTATACACAGGGACAGGATAAAATAACTTTCTAGTTTGGACTTTCAGTGCTCATCTGAGAACTTTGTCTTATTTCCTGTCTGAAAGGACGTATTCTCTATGTATGTGTGAGGTTAGAACTGAGTCTCAAGTAGGAAGGCAGAAAAGTAGCTCAGCCAGGCTCCTCCTGGCAGGCCTTTGTCCCACTGGTCAGCCCCTTTCCTGGATAGACATCCTAGGGTGGGGGTGGTGAGCTCAGTCTGAGGAGCTCTGCTTCTCACAGCTCCCTGAGACCCTAAGTTCTCTCGAGACATCTTTTGTGTGTTTCTGAGCCAGTGAAGAGGACAGGAGGAGGCCCTCCTTCATTTGGAAACCAGGGGAGGATAAGGTCTAGCCACAGAGACCAGAAAGGGCTGAGGCAGAGCTGGCTCCATGTACCAGGGAATAAATGAGCAGCTTCTGGGAGACATGTCCTCTGTGTGTTTCCAGAACACCACGGCCTTCCCTATGCAGCATGCACGGCCACCAGGCGCCAGGGTGCTTCCCCTCCCCACCTTCTCTCTCTCTGTGTGTAGGCTGCGCTGAGCAGAAGTGAAAGTGAATGATTTGCCCTGAATAGGAACTGGGATCACTGTCAAGGCTGAGCAGGGAAGAGAGAAGATATCACTCTCTATCAAATTATCAGGCTGCAGCTTGGGCCCTTGGTGGTGGCACCAAAGGGAAAGAGTTCACTACTTTGCTCAGAGAACAAACTCAGGCCCTCTGGGGCCTTCCAGGCTGACTAATACGCCCCTGGGTTGGTAAACCAAGTCTCCACTGAGTGAAAAGTTCCAGCGCTTCCTTGGAATTGTATCTCACCCCCTCTTCTGTTCTTATGGGTCAAGGCCTTGGCCTGGCACTCTGTGGGTGCTCCCCCATCTGACACCCTCATCAGGCCCTTGAGGTTGCTGTTATTCTTCCAACAGTGGGAGAGGAGGTTCTGCTCACCTGGCAGCCCTGTCATGGGAAGCTGTGAGAGAAAAATGCATCACTTCTGGTGGGTGATATCCAGCTCTGGGACCACTTTGTATGAGGAAAGATGGAAGGAACTAGGTCTGCTTACCTGAAGAGGAAGAGAAATGTGACAGAGGCCATGAGGGGCTGCCAGGTAGAAGGGAAAGCAAGAGGATGTGGGCTGAATGAGTAGCAAACATTTTTCCCAAAGGTTTTGTTGTTATTGTTGTTGTTTTTGAAACAGGGTGTCACTCTGTCATCCAGGCTGGAGTGCAGTGGTACCGTCACAGCTCCTTGCAGCCTCAACCTCCTGGGCTCAATCCTCCCACCCCAGCCTCCTGAGTAGCTAGGACTACAGGTGTGCACCACCATGCCTGGCTAGTTTTTAAATTTTTTGTGGAGATGGAGTCTCACTATGTTGTCCAGAATGGTCTCGAAACTTCTGGGCTCAAACGATCCTCCCACCTCAGCCTCCCAAAGTGCCAAGGGATTACAGGTGTGAGCCACCTCTCCTGGCCAAGATTGCTATCTCAAAATAAGAAGAGGCTTAAAATGAGAGCAGTCCTGGCATGAAGTCATTAGTAAGGGCCCTGCAGCAGTAGGCTGTCTGGCAAGGAGGTTGCACCTGGTTGAAGGTTGAACTGGATAGTCTCTATCCAATAAAAAACCCTGTGATTCTGCTCTTCAGCCCATCAGCAGATGGATGTGGATTTTGTTGAAGAAAGTGATAGGATTGCCTTGAGGGCTCTGCCCTCTCCCTCCTCCAGCTCCTTTCTCTTCCCCTGACTGATGCTTCCAGGAGTTGATGCTTCCAACATTGCAGGAAGGTGGGGGTGTTGTGTTCATTCAGATGGGTCTGTCATTCCAGAAAATAATTCCTGCTGAGTTAATTTGGCCATCCAAGTCACCCCTGGAGGGACTTCCAGTTGCAACAACGTGACAGGTGAGATAACCTGAAAACATTCCTGCTACAAATAGAGGTGCTGACTAAAGTATAACATTCTTTTAAATACAGTTGACCCTTGAGGCCACGTGCGGTGGTTCATGCCTGTAATCCCAGCACTTTGGGAGGCTGAGGCAGGTAGATCACTTGAGGCCAGGAGTTTGAGACCAGCCTGGCAAACGTGGCAAAAACCCATCTCTACTAAAAATACAAAAATTAGCCGGGTGTGGTGGTGCACACCTGTAATCCCAGCTACTTGGGAGGCTGAGACACAAGAATTGCTTGAACCTGGGAGGCGGAGGCTGCAGTGAGCTGAGATCACACTGCTGCACTCCAGCCTGGGGAACAGAGATTCTGTCTCAAAAAAAAAAGAAAAAGAGAAAAGAAATACAGTTGACCCTTGAACAACACAGGTTTGAAATGCACAAGTCCACTTATACATGGGATTTTTTCAACCAAAGGTGGATTGAAAATACAGTATTCAACAGATGCAAAATCCGCATATGTGGAGAGTCAACTTTTTGTATGTACAGGTTCCGCAGGGCTGAGTGCAGGACTTATATGTGGATTTTGGCATATGGAAGGGGCCCTGGAGCCAATCCCAAGGGATGACTGTACAAAGTAAAATTTGCAAGAAAGGGAACTGTCAGGAGCTGGAGATAAAGGAGGAACTGAAAACCTGAGTGGTCAGCATGTGAACTGGCCATGGTTTCTAGGGACCAGGAGAAGGTATGTGAGTGGATTGTTACTTTTGAAGGTTAAATGCCCACATAAGTATGAGAAATAAGACTTCGGTTCATGCCATATAGGAAGTTGGAAATGGGACTGCCTGAATAAAGATGGCACCCTGAAGGCTTCATCACTGGTGAAGAGGTGAGCTAGAAAACCGAATGTCTAATTGTCTCCCTAAACATACTTTACCCATAACCTTCCTTAGCCTAATTGCTCAGGCTAAAATCCTTAGTTTTGTACTTCATTCCTCTATTCTCTCAGACCTCACACTGAATCCAGAAATTCAGTAGGCTTTACCTTCCTCCTATATTCAAAATCTGACCACTTCTCACCACTTCTTGCCTGGATATTGCAACAGCTTCCTGTCTCCTGGCTTCTCCTTTTGCTCTCTATTTCTAGAACAGCAGCCTGGCTGAACCTTTTTTTTTTTTTTTCTCACACTGGAGAGCAGTGGCATGATCCTAGCTCACTGCATCCTCGAATTCCTGGGTTCAAACAATCCTCCCATGTCAGCCTCCAGAGTAGGTAGGATTACAAGTGTGAGCCACCAGGTCTAGCCCTGGTTGACCTTCTGAAATATGTTAGATCACATTACACTTCTTCTCAAATTTTTAATGGTTTCCTATTTTGCTCAGAGTGAAACCCAAGTCCTTAAAACATCCCATAAGATCCTATATAATCGTGACTTCTATGATTTCTCTACTCTTGTCTCGTCTACTGTCCCCTTGCTCACTCTACTCCAGCCACATGGGCTTCCTTACTTTTCCTCCCAACATGCCAGACAGACAGCTCCTGCTTCCGGGCGTTTGCAATGGCTATTTCCTCTGCCTAAAACATTCTTTTCCTATATGTCCACATGATTCACTTTCCTAGGTCCTTGCTTAAATGTCGCTTTTTTTTTTTTGAGTCAGAGTCTTGCTGTGTCTCCCAGGCTGGAGTGCAGTGGCACAATCTTGGCTCACTGCAACCTCCGCCTCCTGGGTTCAAGTGATTCTCCTTGCCTCAGCCTTCCAAGTAGTTGGGATTACAGGCATGTGCCACCACGCCCAGCAAACTTTTGTATTTTTAATAGAGATGGGGTTTCAACATATTGGCCAGGCTGGTCTCTTGGCCAGGCTGGTCTCAAACACCTGACCTCGTGATCCGCCTGCCTCGGCCTCCCAAAGTGCTGGGATTACAGATGTGAATCACCACTCCCCGCCTTTTTTAGAGACAGAGTTTCACTCTCTTGCCAGGCTGGAGTGAAGTGGTGCGATCTCCATTCACTGCAACCTCTGCCTCCCGGGTTCAAGCGATTCTCACACCTCAGCCTCCAAGAAGCTGGGATTACAGGCACGCACCACCATGCCCAGCCAATTTTTTTTTTTTTTTTTTTCCGAGACAGAGTCTCGCTCTGTCGCCCAGGCTGGAGTGCAGTGGCACGATCTCGGCTCACTGCAAGCTCCACCTCCTGGGTTCACGCCATTCTCCTGCCTCAGCCTCTCTGAGTAGCTGGGACTACAGGCGCCCGCCACCACACCCGGCTAATTTTTTGTATTTTTTTTTTTTTTTTAGTAGAGACTGGGGTTTCACCGAGGTCTCGATCTCCTGACCTCGTGATCCGCCCGCCTCGGCCTCCCACAGTGCTGGGATTACAAGCATGAGCCACCGTGCCTGGCCTTTTTTTTTTTTTTTCTTTTTTTTTTTTTAGTAGAGACGGGGTTTTTCACCATGTTGGCCAGGCTGGTCTCAAACTCCTGACCTCAAGTGGTCCGCCTGCATCAGCCTCCCAAAATGCTGGGATTATAGGCATGAGCCACCACGACCGGCTTTAAATGTCACATTCTGTAGCAGATACTGTCATGCCTTGACACAGTCCCTTGCACTTGCCATTCCTGCTAATGACTTCCTAGTAAAAGCATCTGCAACTTTCCACATAAAGGCCTTGTCTACATAGGTGTTCATCTGCTTCAGGGTAGTTCCAAATGCCAGGGAGTTAACGACACCTTTAGGGGCAACCCTCAACCAATAAATCAGTGGATTATTATCTCAACTTTCTCCGCTTTGGATAGAACAACTCCTCTGGGGCATGTTTTCCACTAAATGGAACTTTCCCAGGACTTCCCAGCATAAACACACGAATTCACACATACACGAATGGAGCCAAAGAAAAAAATAGTTGATACATTGTTTGTGGGCTTGTCAATGAAATGATAACATCTTAAAATATTTAGGCTAAGCACAGTGACTCATGACTGTAATACTGGCACTTTGAGTGGCTGAGGTAGGAGGATTGCTTGAGCCCAGAAGTTTGAGACCAGCCTGGGCAATATGGCAAAATCCCATGTCTATGAAAATAAAATAAAAAATTAGCTGGGCATGGTGGCACTCCAACCTGACAACACAGTGAGACCCTGTCTATATATATATGTAAATGGAATTTGAGGAGAAAAGTAAAAATAAGAAAACAAACAAGCATAAAAAAGAATATATATAGATATATATAACATTATTTTAACAGCTTTAATTTTTTTTTTAATGGGCTCAAGCAATCATCCCACTAAAAATCCTGGCTAATTTTTTTTTTTTTAACTTTCTGTAGAAACAAATTCTGACTATATTGCCCAAGCTGGTCTTGAACTCCTGGGCTCAAGTGATCCTCCTGCCTTGGCCTCCCAAAGTGCTGGGATTATAAGCATGAGCCACTGCACCTGGCCTGTATTTTTAATAATATATATTATAAAAGTGTAATGAAAAGGATACAATTGAATCAGTATAGCACCCAAAGTTTCTTTCTAAAGGTCTGAGATTCAAAGTAGGACAAAAAGCTCTGGAGAGTCCCTCCTATGTTCCATTATCTTTAATCCAAAGGGCTCAGATATCTCTATTGCTATTTCTTCTGGCACTGCAGGGAAGTTCCAATCCACCTGGTCCACACTAGCTGGGCCCAGGGAGCCACCAGCGCCCAGCCAATAATTTTATTTAACTCATTAATTAATGAGGGAACCAGTAAGATTTTACAAGTTCAAAGGAGAATTTAAAGTACCACACTTACATGATAAATGTTAGAGGTAATGAATATCCCAATTATCCTGATTTGATCATTATACATTGTATACATGTATCAAAATATCACATATATCACAAAATACATACAACTACTATATATCAATTTTAAAAATTAAAAAACAATAAAGTACCATACTTATATAGGTCAGGAATGCTGAAATGAATTTACAAATAGATGTAAAACTGGCTTTTTTAAAAAAGGGGTTGGGTGGGGAAAGAGAATTTGAAGTCTAGGGGCAATTACATTTGCATTTCTATCCATTATCTACAACTTACTGGACTGAAAATAACTCAAAAGACAATGAAAGGCCAGAGCCCCCTTAGAATCCCATAACTGGGCCGGGCACGGTGGCTCACGCCTGTAATCCCAGCGCTTTGGGAGGCTGAAGTGGGAGGATTACTTGAGGTCAGGAGTTCAAGACCAGTCTGGCCAACATGGTGAAACTCCATCTCTACTAAAAATACAAAAATTAGCCAGGTGGGGTGGTGGCCGCCTGTAATCCCAGCTACTCTGGAGGCTGAGGCAGGAGAATCACTTGAACCTGGGAGACGGAGGTTGCAGTGAGCTGAGATCACACCACTGCACTCCAGCCTGGGCGACAGTGCGAGACTCCATCTCAATAAATAAAAATAAAATAATAATAAATAAAATATTTGCTACATATTCATTTTACATATGTATGTCAGTCACGATGATAACTTGTTTGAAAGTTATCCTTTAATAAAAGATACACAGGCACTCTTTTTCACTGTTGGAGACAGCATCAATTAGTTCATGTTTTCTGGAGAACAATTAAGTAGTGTATCACCAGAGGCTTGCAAATGTATATATTGGGCCTGGTGCAGTGGCTCATGCCTGTAATCCCAGCACTTTGGGAGGCCGAGCCTGGTGGATCACGAGATCAGGAGATCGAGACCATCCTGGCTAACACGGTGAAACCCCATCTCTACTAAAAATACAAAAAATTAGCCAGGGGTGGTAGCATGCACCTGTAGTCCCAGCTACTCAGGAGGCTGAGGCAGGAGAATTGCTTGAACCTGGAGGCAGTTTGCAGTGAGCCAAGATCGTGACACTGCATTCCAGCCTGGGTGACAGCGCGAGACTCCATCTCAAAAAAAAAAAAAAACAAAAAATATATATATTGGTACATACTTTAGTACACACTTTTTGGATAAAACTTAGCAATACCTTTCAGATTTTTAATTGTCTATACTAGTGGTGTTTCATAAATACATTTTGTTCAAATGTAAATTTTTAATAGTTTTATATTATTTAGAACCCAGGCCGGGTGCAGTGGCTCACGCCTGTAATCGCAACACTTTGGGAGGCCAAGGCGGGCGGATCACTTGAGGTCAGGAGTTCAAGACCAGCGTGGCCAACATGGTGAAACTCCTTCTCTACCAAAAATATAAATAATTAGCCAGGTGTGGTGGCATGTGCCTGTAATCCCCGTTACTCGGGAGACTGAGGCAGGAGAATTGCTTGAACCCCAGAGGCAGATGTTGCAGTGAGCGAAGATCATGCCACTGCACTCCAGCCTACGTGACAGAGGGAGACTCCATCTACAAAAAAAAAGAAAAGAAAAGAAACTAGTGGTGGCTTATGCCTGTAATCCCAGCACTTTGGGAGGCAGAGGCAGAAGGATTGTTTGAGGCCAGGAGTTCAAGACTAGCCTGAACAACATAGCGAGACCTTGTCTCTCCAGAAATTTTAAAAATAAGAAATTAGCCAGATGTGGTGGCACACACCTGTGATCCTAGCTACTCAGGAGGCCGAGGTGGGAGAATAGCTTGAGCCCAGGAATTCGATCCCAGCCTGAGCAACATTTCTACAAAGTAAAAAGGAATATTAACTCTCCAAAAGGCCCCCTGAAAAAACATGTTTGTCAAGTAAAGCTAATTTTATTAAACTTAAGGAGAACACCAATTTGAGAAAGTTGTAATTGTTTTTCAGTAGGGGAGAGTTGGGAGGATATTTTTAGGGTTTTAGGGCCTTAACTTGGATATTTTCAGGAGGGTCTTGCAAAGCAGGAAACTCGGATTAGGCAGAGTTTATGATATAATAATTTTGGATTGATGGGCACAGTGAGGCAAAAGTCTTTAAGCAAGTCTTGGTGACTTAGCTTTTAGTTTTTTGCTTTTTTGAGACAGGGTCTCACTCTTGCCCGGGCTGGAGTACAGTGGTGTGAGCCTCAACATCCTGGGCTCAAGTGATTCTCCCACCTCAGCCTCCTGACGACTAGCTGGGGCTGCAGGTGTGTGCCACCAAGCCCAGCTAATTTTTGTATTTTTTGTAGAGACGGGGTTTCACCATGTTGTTCAGGCTGGTCTCAAGCAATCTGCCTGCCTCAGCCTTCCAAAGTGCTGGGACTACAGGCATGAGCCACCACACCTAGTCAGCTTCTAGTTTTTAAAATATGCTCTTTTTGCTAGTTCACAGTCTTATCTTCCAGGAACGAGTTTTTTGTTGTTGTTGTTGTTGCTGTTTTTGAGAGAGAGTCTCACTCTTGCCCAGGCTGAGGTGCAATTGCACCATATCAGCTCACTGCAACCTCCATCTCCTGGGTTCAAGCAGTTCTTCTGCCTCAGCCTCCAGAGTAGCTTGGATTACAGGAGCCTACCACCATGCCCGGCTAATTTTTATATTTTTAGTTGAGACAGGGTTTCATCATGTTGGCCAGGCTGGTCTTGAACTCCTGACCTCAGGTAATCCGCCTGCCTCGGCCTCCCAAAGTGCTAGGATTACAGGCATGAGCCACCATGCCTGGCCTGGAACGAGTATTTCTTAAAGCAAATAGCTAAGTTATTTTTGCTTGTTCTCAGTATTATTTAATGTAAGGACAGGAAAGTATTCCTGGTCCTAGTATTTTCTAACCCAGGGAAAGGAAATTAATGTTGGTATCAGCTCTGTTTGTCAGGTTTCTGCAAACTATTTTTGTTGTAAGAGGAGATTGGTTGTTAGTAAGTCCTGTTATGGTGGCATAATTACTGAAAAATACGGTGATAAGGCTTGTGGTTGTTGTAGTTAACACCTAACGGATGCCATTTTATCTTGCTTGAGCAACTTGTGTAAGTTTATGACAAGCCAGTCCCCAAGTCTGTGGCAGGTTACATAATGTCTTTGGCTGAAAATAAATTATGAAAGCAGCTCACTCTCTGATTTGACTAGTAATTTTGTTATACCCTGCGGTGCTAAAGGAATTGTCTGAACAACACCTGAAGGGTATAAATAAAACACTTGTATGTTTATTATTCCCAAATCCCTCATGGTCTTCACCACGTGTGTGCCATTGTAAAGGATGCTCAGCAAGCATTTGTTTTGTTTTGTTTTGTTTTGTTTTACCGACTTTCCATCCTATAAATATTTCCTTAACCAGATTTACTCTGTTATTGGCTGTGTGAGACCCAGAACTCTCCTGATGACTGTATGAGTTTTCCATTGTTGATGTAACAAGTTATTATAAACTTAGTAGCTTAAAACAACACAAATTTATTATCTTAGGGTCAGAAGTCTGACGTAGGGCTAAAATCAAGGTGGCAACAAGGGGGAATCAATTTCCTGGCCTTTTCCAGTTTTTAGAGGCTGGCCACATCCCTTGGCTCATAGGCCATTTCTTTCATCCTCAAAGCCATCCCTCTGACCATTCTTCCATAGTCATGTCTCCCTCTGACTCTCCTCTTCAGGCTCCTTCTTCTACCTTTTAGAATCCTTGTGATTATATTGGCTCTATCTGCATAATCCAGGATAATTTCTCTGTTTTAAAACCAGTTGGTTAGTAACTTTGATTCTATCTGCAACCTTAATTTGCTTTTGCCCTGTAATCTAACATATTTACAGATTCCAGGTGTTAGGACATGGACATCTTTGGGGATGAGTGGGGAAGGGCACATTATTCTGCCTATCAAAGTCACCAAGTGACTAGATGGACTTGCTGATGTCCTGGGCTACCACATGGGCACTGATGACAAGGTCAGGAAAACCAGAAATGATTATAAGGTAGCTATTTTGCCATTTGGCTGAAGTCAAATTCAAATAATAGATTTGGTAGACTACCAAGGCTGAGACTGAAATTCAGTACATCCCTAACACCCTATGACCCAGCAATCCACCTCGAGAAATTTATCCTACAGAATAAATTACTCATACAACCTTGCAAAGTTATACTACAAGAATGTTTACTGCCACATGATTTATAAGAGAGAAAAATTGGATACAAATATCTATCCATAAAGGAACAGTTCACAAAATATGCTACACCTGTATCCTGGAATACTTTGCAATTTAATGAGGTAAATTTAGGCTGGGCATGGTGACTCATGCCTGTAATCCCTGCACTTTGGGAGGCTGAGGCAGGAGGATCACTTGAGATCAGGAGTTCGAGACCAGCCTGACCAACATGGTGAAACCCCATCTCTACTAAAAATACAAAAATGAGCTGAGTGTGGTGGTGGGTGCCTGTAATCCCAGCTACTCAGGAGGCTGAAGCAGGAAAATTGCCTGAACCCAGGAGGCAGAGGTTGCAGTGAGCCGAGATTATACCACTGCACTCCAGCCTGGGCAACAGAGTGAGACTCCATCTCAAAAAAAAAATTAATTAATTAAAGAAAAGGTAAATGTATAAACTATAGGCTAGGAAGATGTTCGTGAACTATGGTAGTTTTTATAAAAAAGCAAGCTGTGGAACAATATGCATAGTATGACACCATTTTACCCTTTATTAATGTGTGTGTAATACACATACGTGTGAGTGAACAGAGCAAAAGGGCTGGAAGGATATTGCTCTGGTCAGAATGTTTGTGTCCCCCCACAAATTCATATGTTGAAACATAATCCCCACTGAGGTGGTATTAAGAAGTAGGGCCTTTGAGGGGTCATTAGGTCATGAGGGCTCCATCTCATGAATGATATCAGTGCCCTTGTAATGAGGCCTGAGGGAGCGTGTTTACCCTTTCCACCATGTGAGAACACAATGAGAAGGAGCCATCTCTGATAAAGAGAGCTCTTACCAGACATTATCCTGACGGCCTTGATCTTGAACTTCACAAACTCTATGTAAGAAATAAATTTCTGTTGTTTATAAGCCACCTAGTCCAAGGGTTGTTTATTTGTTTGTTTTTAAAGACAGGGTCTTGCTCTGTCCCCCAGGCTGGAGTGCAGTGGTGCAATCACAGCTCACTGCTGCCTCGATCTCCTGGGCTCAAGCAATCCTCCCACGTCAGCCTCCCTAGTAGCTGGGACTACAGGTGGTCACCACCATGCCTGGCTAATTTTTTTAAATTATAGTCTTTTATTTTTCCACAACAAAAGCCACATTCAAAAACCTGGCTAATTTTTATATATTTTGTAGATACAGGGTTTCAACATGTTGCCCAGGCTGGTCTCAAATTCCTGGGCTCGAGATCCGCCTGCCTCGGCCTCCCAAAGTGCTGGGATTACAGGCATGAGCCACCATATCTGGCCCAGAAATTCTAATTCTAGGAATAGACTTAGGAAAACATCATGATGATGCACTGAGATTTATCTGCAACAATATGCAGCATTATTTATATAAGAGTGAACAATTGTTAGCACCCGAAATGTGGAGGGTGCAACCCAAAATGAGTTGCACATTTATACTATGGAAGAGTATAAATGAAAATAAGTTATTGAAAATAAGATAGATATATTATTAAGCAAAATATATAATAAAACATTATGTATGTTGTGTTCCATTTCACTCAAATACATATGCACAAAAAATAAAAAATATCACTCTGAAAATATTATCAGTAGTTGTCTCTGGAGAGTGGGATGTTGGGTGATTTTTTTTTTTTTTTTTGGATGAAGGAGGAGAAAAAAAAAATCAGAGGCTCTAGTCATACTCTCTTTTAGGGTTGAACTTCGGAGGATGGTGTATGCAATAAAGGTCCACAGTTTTGGTGGTGGTGTAAGAAGTGCCAGAGTGGGCAGCTCGTTCTAGATTCCCTGGAGCTGCCATTAGACAGCCTGTGGAGCACTCAGTAATAGCCGACCAACATCCCCCTTCCAACTTGTCACCCCTGCCAACGTGGTGCTCTAGCCAACATGGTGTTCCTCCAACATGGTGCCACCACTAATATGGTGCTATATCCAACAGGGGGTTCCCACCACAGTTGTAATCTATCCCCCATGGCACTAGACTCAACATGACGTCAGGACCAACATGACCTGAGCCATAGAGTGCCTGTGCCTGAGGAAGGCTATCAGGCAGCAGAGTCTGAAGTCAGCCTCACCGACTAGCATATCCCAGTGAGGTGCCAGAACAGGGGTAGACTCCAAGTAGTCTGAACAAGTAAGAACAATTCACCTTTCCTGTTCAGGTTTCCTTACTCAGGCTCAAAAATAGAGTTTTGCACACATTTGATTTGTGGTTGTTGAATTTATAACCACTATATTTCCCATTGCACCAGCATTGGCTGGTTTTCTCACTATGAGAAGGAATGTCAAAACATTCAAGCTTATCAACAGGATCAGGTCCTTGGACCTGCATTCTGCAGATTCATTCTCTGCCCCAGGAGCCTGTTACTTTGGCTTTTTTTTTTTTTGGACAGAGTCTTGCTCTGTCACCCAACCAAGCTGGAGTGCAGTGGCACAATCTTGGCTCACTGCAACCTCCACCTCCCAGGTTCAAGTGGTTCTCCTGCCACAGTCTCCTGAATAGCTGGAATTGCAAGTGCACAACACCACAGCCAGCTAATTTTTGTGTTTTTAGTAGAGACAGGGTTTCGCCATGTTGGCCAGGCTGATCTCGAACTCCTGACCTCAAGTGATCCACCCACCTCAGCCTCCCAAAGTGCTGGGATTACAAGCATGAGCCACTGTGCCTGGCCACTTGAAGTTACCCCCTAGAGAGATGTTTTAGGGCCTTTGCCTTCAGAATGCACTCTTCAGGAATAATTATGACTCTGTTCCTCCTAAATTTACCAGTGTCTTTGGCAGCATTTTGCCAAATAGGTTTTTCTATAATTAACTCCCCCTTTTATAATTTAAGTTCTTTGTCCTTTGAAAGACCTTTTATTTACTAATTAATTTGCAAAGAGTGCTTTAGTTTACTCATTAACAATGACCACTGCCCTTGACAGACTGTATACTCTTATTGTACAATCCATATTTTAATCACATTGAGGAAAATTTAAGAAAAACACAGTCCTCTTGTATCTCCCACCTAACACATCAAATTTTTCCAGTTTACCTCAAAACCAAAACAGACTCTAACTTATTGAAATCAATGTTCTACCTTTGTACCTAAAATGCTATTATACACATCTCCACATGGTTTGTCTTCGACATTACAAGTTCTGTTGATTGCGTGGTATTTCATCACACTGATAAATTAATATTTTTTTATAAAATTAAAAAAAATGAAATAGAGACAGGGTCTTGTTATGTTGCCCAGGCTAGTTTCAAACTCCTGGGCTCAAGCAGTCCTCTTGCATCAGCCTCCCAAAGTGCTGGGATTATAGGTGTGAGCCACTGCACCCAGACAATTAGCATCTTTTGAGCCATTTTCCAAGTATAGGCAGTTTGATCCTTTAAAAAGTGCTCTGCAATGGCCTCAATATAGGAAATTAAACAAGGCCACATAGTGACTACAGATCTTTTTTTATTTTTTATTTTTTGAGACAAAATTTTGCTCGTTGCCCAGGCTGGAGTGCAATGGTGTGATCTCAGCTCACCGCAAGCTCCGTCTCCCAGGTTCAAGCTATTCTCCTGCCTCAGCCTCCCGAGTAGCTGGGATTATAGGCATGCGCCCGTGCCCAGCTAATTTTGTATTTTTAGTAGAGACAGGGTTTCTCCATGTTGGTCAGGCTGGTCTCGAACTCCCAACCTCAGGTGATCTGCCCACCTTGGCCTCCCAAAGTGCTGGGATAACAGGCGTGAGCCACTGCACCCAGTGACTACAGATCTTTAAACAAAAAGAGCTCCAAAGGGAAAATCAAATTTTGATTTTACACTATTCAAAAAAATGAAAACTATTAAACTATTAAAACTAAAAAATCACGAAACTATTAAACAATGAAAAGGTCTCTCTTGTCAACTTCAATGTCAAATAACATTCAACACTAATGAAAATTAGTGTATGTGCAAACTAGGCATAAATAATAAAAGAAGCTGTGTATGGTTTATTCGTGAAAACCACATACATATATGAAAAAAAGAGTGAAACTAAGTTAAAACCTGGGCACTCTGCCCCCAAGATCTGAATTCAGATAAATAAGAGCAGGGTGGTGGGAGAAATTACAATTACAATGTTTTTTTTTCTTTTTTTTTTTGAGATGGAGTCTCGCTCTGTAGCCCAGGCTGGAGTACAGTGGCACAATCTTGGCTCACTGCAAGCTCCGCCTCCCAGGTTCAGGCCATTCTCCTGCCTCAGCCTCCCGAGTAGCTGGGACTACAGGCGCCCGCCACCACGCCCGGCTAATTTTTTGTACTTTTAGTAGGAACGGGGTTTCACCGTGTTAGCCAGGATGGTCTCGATCTCCTGACCTCATGATCCGCCCGCCTTGGCCTCCCAAAGTGCTAGGATTACAGACGTGAGCCACCGTGCCCGGCGAGAAATGACAATTTTTGTTCAACAATTTTGCCTCTTCCATCCCTTGACTTGCCCTAGAATGCTTACCTCTTATTAGAGAATCACTCAAGAGTGAGCAAAGACGGTATGGGTAAGAAATTCAGTTCTAGATGCTAAAAATGTCTCTCTACATATGTTTAACATAAGCCAAGTCTTTAAATGTGCATTCCTGGAATGAAAAGGAGTATAGTTATTGGCAGTGATTCTTTTAAACATAATTGAAATGTCTTAATGGGACTACTAAATCTTTCCACGTACATTGGGTAAAGTATCCAGATGAAACTTTTATGTGATTTCTTTCAGTTTGTTGTTCATTATTCAATAAGGTAGTTAAAATCATTCTAAACAAATCATGTCACAAAAGTTATTATTACAGTAAATTCTTATTTATCTTAAAAATTGTTAAATATTTTCTATCTTCTATTGATTAGTTTTTAGCAGTAAATATCTTTATCTTTTATTAAATACATCGGAAAATATTACCTAATGAAAATAATGGAGTTAGGCTGGGCGCAGTGGCTCATGCCTGTAATCCCAGCACTTTGGGAGGCCGAGGCAGGTGGATCACAAAGTCAGGAGTTCGAGACCAGCCTAGCCAAGATGGTGAAACCCTGTCTCTACTAAAAATACAAAAATTAGCCAGGCATGGTGACACATGCCTGTAATCCCAGCCACTTGTGAGGCTGAGGCAGGAGAACCGCTTGAACCCAGGAGGCGGAGGTTGCAGTGAGTGGAGACCACACCATTGCGCTCTAGCCTGGGCAAGAGCAAAACTCTGTCTCAAAACAAGAAAAGAATGGAGTTGTTTATAGTTTTTCTACTTGATTTTTATTTAATTTTTTTCAAAAACCAAACACTAGAATTTGGTGGGATTGTTGTTGTTGTTTGCTTATTTTTGAGACAAGGTCTCACCCTGTTGCCCAGGCTGGAGTACAATGGTGTGATCATGGATCACTGCAGCCTCAACCTCCCCAGGCTCAGGTGATCCTACCACTTTAGCCTCTCACATAGCTGGAACTACAGGCATGCATCACCATGCCCAGCTAATTTTTTTGTAGAGACAGTTTTGCCATGTTGCCCAGGCTGGTCTCCAACTCCTGAGCTCAAGCTATCTGCCTGCCTTGGCCTCCTAAAATGCTGGGATTACAGGCATGGGCCATCACGCCTGGCCACACCAGAATTTGAATCACATACACATACACACATGCACAATTTACCAGGGAAATCATGCATTTATCATATACTCCTTGCTTCAAAAATAATATATAATTTGGCCGGGCCCACCTCAGAAAACAAACAAACAAACAAACAAAAAATTAAGTAGTGAGAAACAGTACATTGATGTTCTACCTTGTTTTTAATAAAATAAAAGTGATAACCTAATTAGACCTATATAATTTTAATCCTGATGATAGGTTTTAGTAACCTGATTTATAAGATTTATTTATTTCCAATTGGTTACAACACATTCCTTGAAATAAATACTAACATGGCCAGGCACAGTGGCTCATGCCTGTAATCCCAGTGCTTTGGGAGGCTGAGGCGAGCAGATCACAAGGTCAGGAGTTTGAGACCAGCCTGGCCAATATGGTGAAACCCCGTCTCTACTAAAAATACAAAAATTAGCCAGGTGTGGTGGCAGGCACCTGTAGTCCCAGCTACTCGGGAGGCTGAGGCAGGAGAATCGCTTGAACCCGGGAGGTGGAGTTTGCAGTGAGCCGAGATTGCACCACTGCACCCCAGCCTGGGCGAGCGAGACTCCGTCTCAAAAAAAAAAAAATAAAAAAAGCACATTTATTTGAGGTAAAAAATGAATATTTTTGTTCTAACGGAAAGTAATTCTGATTTGACTGAATGACAGAGAAGACGAGCATTACCAACTGGATTGTAGGGCTGACATTTTCCACTCTTAAATGAGGTAACATTGCAGTTCCAAAGTCAGGAATTGTTTTATATGTAAGATAGTCAGTAAAACTTTATGATTTAGAAACAAATCAGTAAAACTTTATATTAATAATTTAGAAATAAATTAGTGGTTTTTTTAGTGTTGGTAGGTTACACACTAATCAGTACATCAAAAGTCTGAGGAACTTGGCTGAGTGCAGTGGCTCATGCCTGTAATCCCAGCGCTTTGGGAGGCTGAGGCAGGTGGATCACCTGAGGTCAGGAGTTTGAGACCAGCCTGGCCAACATGGCAAAACCCCATCACTACTAAAAATATACAAATTAGCTGGGCATGGTGGCATGTGCCTGTAATCCCAGCTACCAGGAGGGCTCAGGCAGGAGGATCATTTGAATCTGGGAGTCGGAGGTTGCAGTGAGCCAAGATCTTGCCACTGCACTCCAGCCTAGGCAACAGAGTGAGACTTTGTCTCAACAACAACAACAACAACAACAAAAAAGTCTGAGGAACTTCTGATAAGATTTGAGGAGTTCACAATATGATTTTTTTTTAATTTTTGTGGGTACATAGTAGGTGCATATATTTGTGGGTTACATGAGATATTTTGATACAGGCATGCAATGCATAACCACATCAGGCTAAATGGGATATCTATCACCTCAAGCATTTATCCTTTGTGTTACAAACAATCCAATTATACTCTTTTTATTATTTGAAAATATACGATTGAATTATTATTGACTGGCCGGGTGCAGCAGCTTATGCCTGTAATCCCAGCACTTTGGGAGGCCAAGGCAGGTGGATCACTTGAGGTCAGGAGTTCGAGACTAGCCTGACCAACATGGTGAAACCCCATCTCTACTAAAAATACAAAAAATTAGCCAGGTGTGGTGACAGGCACCTGTAATTCCAGCTACTCAGGAAGCTGAGGCAGGAGAATCATTTGAACCCAGTAGGTGGAGGTTGCAATGAGCTGGGATTGTGCCACTGCACTCCAGCCGGAGTGACAGTGAGACTGCATCTCCAAAAAATTACGTATATATTATTGAGTATAGTCACTTCAGGAATGGTTCATGGGTACAAAAAAATAGAAAGAATAATACCTAGTATTTGCTAGTACAACAGGGTACTTTCCAGCCTCTGGTAACCATCCATCTACTGTCTATCTCCATGAGTTCAATTATTTTAATTTTTAGCTCCCACAGATAAGTGAGAACATGCAAAGTTTGTCTTTCAGTGCCTGGCTTATTTCACTTAACATAATGACCGCCAGTTCCATCCATGTTGTTGCAAATGACAAGATCTCATTCTTATAAGGATTTTTATGCAAGGACAGGATGTAAGACATGAATCATAAGACCTTACCCAGATAGTTAATTTGAAAATCTGTCAAATATGACCTGTAGGTTATCATTTTCCCCCTTCAATCAAAAATCTTCTCATGGAAGCATTGATGAACAATCTCTGCTAAGGTTAGAGTGTTTTTTTTTTTTTTTTTTGAGACAGAGTCTCATTCTGTTGTCCAGGCTGGAGTGCAGTGTCACGATCTCAGCTCACTGCAACCTCTGCCTCCTGGATTCAAGAGATTCTCATGGTTCAGCTGCCTGAATAGCTAGCTACAGGCATGTACCACCATACCCGGCTAATTTTTTGTAGTTTTAGTAGAGAGCAGGTTTCACCATGTTGGCCAGGCTAGTAGTCCTGGCCTCAAATGATCCTCCCACCTCGGCCTCTCAAAGTGCTGGAATTACAGGTGTGAACCACCGTGCCTGGCAGTAGATTTTTTTTTTTTTTTAATCTTTCAGCATTGGGAATGCTCATTTCCAGGAAGTCATGTCTTTTGATTTGGGGAAGGAACCTTGTTATTGCAGGCCGGGTGTTATGGCTCATGACTGTAATCCCAGCATGTTAGGAGGCCAAGGTGGAAGGATTGCTTGAGCCCAGGAGTTCGAGACTAGCCTGGGCAATATAGTGAGACCCTCTCCCTACAAAAATAGAAAAAAATTGGCTGGATGTGGTGGTGTGCACCTGTAGTCCTAGTTACTTAGGAGGCTGAGGTGGTAGGATCCTTTGAGCCTGGGCAGTCAGGGCTGCAGTGAACCAAGATCACACTACTGTACTCCAGCCTGGGCAACAGAGCAAGACCCTGTAGCAAAACAAACAAACAAAAAAGAACCACCTCGTTATTTCAGGCAGGCCAGGTTGTTAGTAAAAAGGGGCCCAGGGGTCCATCATGACAGGAGGCTATATGTTATTTTTTGAATAATAAATTATCTCTAGTCTCTGGGGGACTATGATTTTGGCCTTAGCCATTGATTGTTTATGAATTTTGCAGAACTTAGGTTGAAAGAAAGGTAAATGTTTTAATTTTCTTTTCTTTTTTCTTTCTTTCTTTTTTTTTTTTTGAGACAGGGTCTCACTCTGTAGCTCAGGCTGGAGGGCAGTGGCACAATCACAGCTCATTGCAGCCTTGACCTCCCTGGGCTCAGTGATCCTCCCACCTTGGCCTCCCAAGTAGCTGGGACTACAGGCACACTCCAGCATGCATAGCTAATTTTTGTATTTTTTGTAGAGACATGGGTTCACTATGTTGCCTAGGCTAGTCTTAAACTCCTGGGCTCAAGCGATTCACCCACCTTGGCCTCTCAAAGTGCTGGCTTTGATAGGCATGATAGGCATAAACCATCATGCCTGGCCAATTTTTAATTTTGTTTATAAAAGTATATGTTAGCCTCGACAACCTGGTAAAACCCTGTCTCTACAAAAAAAATACAAAAATTTGCCGGGCGTGTTGGTTTTCACCTGTGGTCCCAGCTACCTGGGAGGCTGAGATGGAAGGATCACTTGAGCCAAGAAGGTCGAGGCTGCAGTGAGCCGTGATTACACCATTGCATTCCAGACACTGTCTCAAAAAAAAAAAAAAAAAAAAAAAAAAGAACCAGTAATGTTTTAAAAAAAAGTAAAAAAGTCATAATCATCTTAGCATTTTATCAGTTTAGTCTCATGTAATTTTGTTCTGTTTGGTGTTGGGTTAGCAATCTTTATGAATGTATTAGATTTCATTAGAGTTTCTGAAATTTTTCTTTAGTCTATTAATCTTAAAGTTATTAGAAACCTGTGTTTAGGAGTACTTTGTTAGAGTCTTTTATGAAAAGCAATTTTGGATTATAGCTGATTGTAAATGTTTTTAGAGAAGAATTTAAAATAATGGCTGTGCCTGGGCAACATAGACCCTGTCTCAAAAAATGACAATGATAATAATAATGGCTGTGGATGACAAAAACTTAGAAAAGCCATGGTCAGAGTCTGATGAAGGTTTTTAATTGACAATTGCTACATTTTTATTATATGTAGCATTTTAACATAAAAATTAGAATTATTACTGACAATATCACATCAGGACTATTAGACCTTTATAAATGTTATATAACCTTTAGAATATTTATATTAATGATATATCTATGTAACGTGAGAAAATATTTAACATAATTAAAATTATGACTGATAACATTAGATTTTTATGAATTTATATACTTTTTAGAACATTTATATTAATAACATACCCATTAAATGTAACTAAAAGAGGATTTAGTATTATTTATCAAAACAAGTTGAATTGTTTAATCTAAAAAGACTTAATTTAGGATTTTGATCTTGGAGAAATTTGTAAAAGATGTCAAAAGACTTAAAACACTTGATCAAGATAGAAGTATATGGCTGGGCCTGATGGCTCACACCTGTAATTCCAGTACTTCAGGAGGCCAAAGCATGAGGATTGCTGAGCCCAGGAGTTTGAGACCAGCCTGGGCAACATAGGGAGATCCCCATCTCTTAAAAAATTAAACAAAAATTACCCAGGCATGGTGGCATGTACCTGTGGTCCTAGCTACTTGGAAGGCTTAGGTGGGAAAATTACTTGAGCCCAGGAGCTTGAGGCTGAAGTAAGCTGTGATCATGTTACTGCATTCCTGCCTGAGCAATAAGCCAGACCCTGTCTCAAAAATAAAATAAAAACAACAACAAAACCCACAAAAAACCTATACAGATAATACAGAAATTATTATTGTTATTATTATTATTATTTTGAACCAGAGTCTCTCTCTCTCTGTTGCCCAGGATGGAGTGCAGTGGCATGATCTCAGCTCACTGCAACCTTTGCCTCCTGGGGCTCAAGGGATCCTCCCACCTCAGCCTCCTGAGTAGCTGGGACTACAGGCACACACCACCATGCTTGGCTAATTTTTGTATTTTTTGTAGAGACAGGGTCTCCCTATGCTGCCCAAGCTGGTCTCCAATTCCCAGACTCAAGGGATCCTCCTGCTTCAGTCTCCCAAATTTCTGGGATTACAGGCGTGAGCCACAGTGCCCAGCCTAGAAGTTATTTTTGTTGTTTTTGTTTGTTTGTTTGTTTTTTGAGACGGAGTCTCACTCTGTCACCCAGGCTGGAGTACAGTGGCACGATCTCGGCTCACCACAATCTCCGTCTCCTGGGTTCAAGTGATTTGCCTGCCTCAGCCTCCCGAGTAACTGGAATTACAGGTGTGCTCCACGACACTTGGTAATGTTTTATATTTTTGGTAGAGATGGGGTTTCACCATGTTGACCAGGCTGGTCTCAAACTCCTGACCTCAAGTGATCCACCCACCTCGGCCTCCCAAAGTGCTGGGATTACAGGTGTGGGCCACCACGACCAGCCTAGAAGTTATTTTGATAAAATGCAGAATATTTGGTTTTGAGGCCAGTTACCAAAATGGTAAAGAAAAACCTCTTGTAGTGCAATTGTATGGGAATTGCACTACTAAACGGGAAGCCCATTTAGATAACCTGGAAGTCAAACTTAACATAAAAAAAAAAAAAAAAAAAAGAGGGTGGGCCTGGCGTAGTGGCTCATGCCTGTAATCCCAGCTCTTAGGGAGGCCGAGGCTGGCAGATCACCTGAGGTCAGGAGTTTGAGACCAGCTTGGCCAACATGGTGAAACCCATCTCTACTAAAAATACAAAAATTAGTCGGGCGTGGTGGTGGGTGCCTGTGATCCCAGCTACTCTGGAGGCTAAGGCAGGAGAATGGCTTGATCCCAGGAGGCAGAGGTTGCAGTGAGCCGAGATGGCACCATTGCACTCCAGCCTGGGCAACAAAAGCGAGACTTTGTCAAAAAAAAATAAGAGGGTGCTCACATTAATCAGACCAAGGATGAGTGTGTCTAGGGTCATAAATGTATATTAAATTATAAAGGAATGTAAATAAGAAAACTAGTATCTTGAGCAGTGGGATATATGGCTCTTAGTAACAGCATGGGAAGTTTTTTGGTTATATGGAACAATTTAGATATATCAAGAAAAGCCTAGAACACAGAATCAAATTATACTGGAGGAAAACATTGCCTTTTTAGACCTTCAAAACAAATGTTTTAGTATTAGCCATCACAGTAGGGTTAGAAAAAGTTACACAAAAAGTTCACAAAAAGGTTGAAGGAGAGAGTTAACTCAGCTAAGCAAAAAGATATACATTTTTATGGAACAAAGGAACAGAAGACAATGATGTATGTAACCTGTCAATCATATGTAGTGAGGCATAGAAAAAGCTGAATTTTTTAGATATAAATCTGGTAAGTTTTAAACAGATTTTTTTTTTTGAGACAGGGTCTCGCTCTGTCATCCAGGCTTACGTGTTGAAATCACTGCTTACTGCAGCCTTGACCTCACTGCAGCCTCGACCTCCTGGGGCTCAAGCAATCCTCCCATCTCAGCCTCCCGAGTACCTGAGACCACAGGGGTGTGCCACCACGCCTGGCTATTTTTTTTCTTTTCTTTTTTTTTGGGAAACAACAACAACAACAACAACAACAACAACAACAACAACAACAACAACAAAGCCACCATGTTACCCAGGCTAGTCTTGAACTCCTGAGCTCAAGCAATCCTCCTGCCTCAGCCTCTCAAAGTGCTTAGATTATAGATGTGAACTACCGTGCCTGGCATCATTTTGTTTCTTATTGTCAGTTTAGAAAAATGTGTTGGATCTGAATATCAGCAGTTTTGTGTTTTGCAGTTGTTCTGTTTGTTCTTTTTGTTCCAAATTTAAATATATTTTAACCTATTGAGAGAAAGAAATATGCACATTGTGAAATTCTAAAACTCTCTGCCTAAGAGATGTATGGGAGCCAAGGGAACCAGCAGAAAGGGATGCGTTCATATCACAGGGACTGAAGGAGGAGGAGCAGTTGGAGGCAAAAGGGAGAAAACCTCCAAAGTCTTTTTCAATTTAGAAATAGTTTTCTTTATTTTTCTTTTTTGTTTGCCTCAGTTTCATCATCTGTAAGAAATAATTTTAAATATATTTACCTTTTGAATGGGGCAAATTTTTTTTTAGAATGTATCTTAAAAGCTTTTAGGTGTTATTGGAATTAAGTCTCCCATTCTATTTGTTTGGTTCTAAAACCAGCTTTTCTAATTATGCATGCAAATAAATTATTTTAGGCATATTCAAAAGATCTCCATTTTGGCCATTGCTGTTTTATAACCAACCTGGGTTAGGTAAGTAGAAGGACCCATAAGCATTATTCATAAAACCTAGCTGGTGCATCTTCAGTTTTAGAGGACCCCTTTTCCATCCTGGTTGTTCTGAATGAAACAAGCTATGTAGTGGAGCAAGAGCACACTCATGCAATTGAAAAAGGAGGAAGCTAAGGAAAAGTTGTCTCACACCAAAACCCCAGTGAGACAATTTACAGAGCTCCCATTTTATCCTGGCCTAGAATTCAACAGAAACTCTTGCCTTGAATTCATAGCAGTAACTCTGATTCTGAGTCATTGTACCTCCTAGCCAAGGAGGAAACTAGATTCAATAAACCAGGACCTCGACTAATTAGCCAGGCATGGTGGTATGCACCTGTGGTCCCCAGCTACACAGGAGGCTAAGGAAGAATGATCTCTGGAGCCTAGGAGGCAGAGGTTGCAGTGAGCTGAGATCACACCATTGCACTCCAGCCTGGACAGCATAGTGAAACCCTGTCTGAAAACAAAACAAAACAAACAGAACTCTGATGAAGACACAAAGTTCATTGATTTTTTTTTTTTTTTGAAACAGGATCTTGCCCTGTTGCTCAGACTGGAATACAGTGGCTCCATCACAGCTTATGGCAGCCTTGACCTTCTGGCCTCAAGAGATCCTCCCAAGTAGCAGGGACTAGAGGCCCATGCCACTAAACTCAGCTAATTTTTTTTTTTTTTTTTTGAGACGGAGTCTCACTCTGTCACCCAGGCTGGAGTGCAGTGGCGTGATCTTGGCTCACTGCAAGCTCCGCCTCCCGGGTTCACGCCATTCTCCTGCCTCAGCCTCTCCGAGTAGCTGGGACTACAGGCACCCGCCACCACGCCCGGCTAATTTTTTGTATTTTTAGTAGAGACGGGGTTTCACCGTGGTCTCGATCTCCTGACCTCGTGATCTGCCCACCTGGGCCTCCCAAAGTGCTGGGATTACAAGCGTGAGCCACCGCACCCGGCCTTTTTTTTTTTTTTTTTTTGAGATGGAGTCTCGCTCTGTCACCAGGCTGGAGTGCAGTGGTGCCGTCTTGGCTCACTGCAACCTCTGCCTCCTGGGTTCAAGCAATTCTCCTGCTTCAGCCTCCCAAGTAGCTGGGATTACAGGCATGCACCACCATGCCCCGCTAATTTTTGTATTTTTTAGTAGAGATGGGGTTTCACCATGTTGGCCAGGCTGGTCTTGAACTCCTGACCTCGTGATCCGCCCGCCTCGGCCTCCCAAAGTGTTGGGATCACAGGCATGAGCCACCACGCCCGGCCCCACTCAGCTAATTTTTGTACTTTTTGTAGAGACAGAGTTTCACCATGTTGCCCAGGCTGGTCTTGAACTGCTGGGGTCAAGTGAGCTGCCTGCCTCAGCCTCCCACAGTGCTGGAATTACAGGCATGAGCCACTGTGCCCAGCCTGATTTTGGTGGAAACTCACCTGTAGCCCAGCAGGGCATCCAAGTTCAGGAACACAGTGGATTTTTTGCCTGTACATGCACAAAGGCTGGAAGCTGCTTTTGGTCTAGGGAGGTCACTCTGAAATCCTGCCACCTATGCTATTTTGCCAACCAAAATTAAGGTTGCTGAGGCAGAAATAATTTGATAAAGGTTATTGGAAGCCAAATGTGAGGATAAACCTAGGAAGATACATCAACAAAGTTGGACGTGTTCTAAACTGTTATAAATTGGAATGAGTTTTTTTGTTTTTTGTTTTGAAACAGTCTCTATTGCTGAGGCTGGAGTGCAGTGGTGCGATCTTGGCGCACTGCAACCTCCACCTCCTGGGTTCAAGTGATTCTCCTGCCTCAGCCTTCTGAGTAGCTGGGATTATAGGCTCCCACCACCACGCCAGGTTAGTTGTTTTGTATTTTCAGTAGAGACAGGGTTTCACCATGTTGGCCAGGCTAGTCTCAAACTCCTGACCTCAACTGATCCACCTGCCTTGGCCTCCCAAAGTGCTAGGATTACAGACGTGAGCCACCACGCCTGGCTTGGAAAATTTTTTTTTTTTTTTTTTGAGAGGGAGTCTCCCCCTGTTGCCCAGGCTGGAGTGCAGTGCAGTGGCATGATCTCGGCTCACTGCAAGCTCCGCCTCTCGGGTTCAGGCCATTCTCTTGCCTCAGCCTCTGGAGTAGCTGGGACTACAGGCGCCAGCCAGAGACACTACGCCCGGCTAATTTTTTTTTGTATTTTTAGTAGAGACAGGGTTTCACCGTGTTAGCCAGGATGGTCTTGTTATCCTGACCTCGTGATCCTCCCGCCTCGGCCTCCCAAAGTGCCTGGCCTGGAATGTTTTTATAAGAAAGTTTAGGAGAAGCAATGGGGACTCCTCATATCAGAGTCCTCTCTCTCTCTCTCTTTTTTCTTTTTTTTGAGACGGAGTTTCGCTCTTGTCACTCAGGCTGGAGTGCAATTGCACTATCTCGGCTCACTGCAGCCTCCGCCTCCTGGGTTCAAGTGATTCTCCTCCCTCAGCCTCCCGAGTAGTTGAGATTACAGGCATGCACCACCACGCCCGGCTAATTTTTTTTTTTTTAGACGGAGTCTTTCTGTGTGCCTAGGCTGGAGTGCAGTGGCACGATCTCGGCTCACTGCAAGCTCCGCTGCCCCGGTTCACGCTATCTCCTGCCTCAGCCTCCCGAATAGCTGGGACTACAGGCGCCTGCCACCATGCCCGGCTAATTTTTTTGTATTTTTAGTAGAGATGGGGTTTCACCGTATTAGCCAGGATGGTGTCGATCTCCTGACCTTGTGATTCGCCCGCCTCGGCCTCCCAAAGTGCTGGGATTACAGGCACTGTAAAATTGTCCAGTAATTTTTTTATGTTATTAATAGACACGGGGTTTCACCGTGTTGGCCAGGCTAGTCTTGAACTCCTGACCTCAGGTGATCCACCTGCCTCGGCCTCCAAAAGTGCTGGGATTATAGGCGTGAGCCAACGTGCCCAGCATTTTTTTTTTTTTTTTTTTTTTTAAGAGACGGGGTCTTGCTCTGTCACCCAGGCTTGAGTGCAGTGGAAAATCATAGCTTGCTGTAACCTCACGGTTCTGGGATCAAGCGATCCACCTGCCTCAGCCTCCCAAGTAGTGGGAGTACAGGTGTATGCCACCATGCCTGGCTAATTATTTATTTTTTTTGAGATGGAGTTTCACTCTTGTTGCCCAGGCTGGAGTGCAATGGCACTATCTCAGCTCACCGCAACCTTCGCCTCCCAGGTTCAAGCAATTCTCCTGCCTCAGCCTCCCGAGTAGCTGGGATTACACGCATGCACCGCCATGCCTAGCTAATTTTGTATTTTTAGTAGAGACGGGGTTTCTCCATGTTGAGGCTGGTCTCGAACTCCTGACCTCAGGTGATCCGCCCGCCTCGGCCTCCCAACGTGCTGGGATTACAGGCGGGAGCCACCGCGCCGGGCCAGGCTAATTATTTTTGTACAGACAGGGCCTCACTATGTTGCCTAGGCACAGCACTATTTTTAATTCTTCTCTAAAAATTCTACGCTTATCCCAAAGCCTTGGGATTACAGGCGTGAACCACTACAAAAGGCAGAGTTATCTTTGTCTTTTTCCACTAGAGGGTATAATATAGAGGGTCAATCATTGGCTACAGATTACAACATATAGGCTAAAATGTTTTACATATGAGATAATCAGTAAAACTTCATGATTTAGAAAGAAATTAGTGTCTTTTTCAGTCTCAGTAGATTACATATTAATTAGTATGTCAACAGTTTGAGGAACTCACATTAAGACTGAGGAACTCAGGTTAAGAGAGAAGGTTCTTGGCCGGGCGCGGTGGCTCAAGCCTTTAATCCCAGCACTTTGGGAGGCCGAGGTGGGCAGATCACCTGAGGTCAGGAGTTCGAGACCAGCCTGACCAACATGGAGAAACCCCATCTCTACTAAAAATACAAAAAATTAGCTGGACGTGGTGGCACATGCCTGTAATCCCAGCTACTTGGGAGGCTGAGGCAGGAGAATTGCTTGAACCTGGGAGGCAGAGGTTGTGGTGAGCTGAGATGACGCCATTGTACTCCAGCCTGGGCAACAAGAGCAAAACTCTGCCTCAAAATACTTTTTTTTTTTTTTTTTTTTTTTGAGACAGAGTCTCGGTCTGTCACCCGGGCTGGAGTGCAGTGGCGCGATCTCGGCTCACTGCAAGATCAGGTGTGAGCCACCGTGCCCTGCCTGTTTTGCTTTGTTTTGTCTTTTTGAGACAGGGTCTCACTCTGTTACGCCCCAGGCTGGAGGAGTGCAGTGGCTCACTGCAGCCTTGAACTCCCCCGGCTCAAGCAATCCTCCCACTTCAGCCTACCAAGTAGCTGGGACTACAGACGGCACCACCACAACCCAGCTAATTTTTGAATTTTGTGTAGAGATGGGGTTTCACCATGTTGCCCAGGCTGGTCTCGAACTCCTGGGCTTAAGTGATCTGCCTGCCTCAGCCTCTCAGAGTGCTGGGATTACAGGCATGCCAAGATTTTTTATTAAGGGACAGAATGTAAGCCAAGAATCATAAGACCTTTTCCAGGCAGGTTAATTTGGAAGCCTGCCAAATGTGACCTGTAGATTATCAGTAGTTTTGTTTATTTGTTTTTCTTTTTTTAGAGACAGGGCCTTGCTCTATCACTCAGGCTGGAATACAGTGGCACAACTGATCATAGCTCCCTGCAGTCCTGATCTCCTGGGCTCAGCGATCCTACGGTCACAGCCTCCTGAATAGCTAGGATTACAGCCACTTGCCACCACACTTGGCTAATTTATCTTTTTATTTTTGTAGAGGTGAGGTCTCACTAGGTTACCCAGACTGGAGTAATAAATTTTGAAATCAAGAATGTGAGTACTGGTCAGTTGATTTTTGATTAAGGTGCTAAATTGGCTGGGTGCAGTGGCTCATGCCTGTAATCCCAGCACTTTGGGAGGCTGAGGTGGGCGGATCACTTGAGGTCAGGAGTTCAAGACCAGCCTGGCCAACATGGTGAAACCCCATCTCTACTAAAAATACAACAATTAGCCAGGCATGGTTGTGGGTGCCTGTAATCCCAGCTACTCGGGAGGCTGAGGTGAAGAATTGCTTGAACCCAGGAGGCGGAGGTTGCAGTGAGCTGAGATCACACCACTACGCTCTAGCCTGGGCGACAGAGCGAGACTCCGTCTCAAATGAACAAACAAAACAAAACAAAACCACTTCTATAAGAAAACATTGGAGAAAATATCTTGTGACTTTGAGTTGGGCAAAGAGTCCTTAGATATGACATCAAAAACATCATCCGCTGGGCGTGGTGGCTCATGCCTGTAATCCTAGCACTTCAGGAGGCTGAAGCAGGCAGACCGCCTGAGCTCAGGAGTTCGAGACCAGCTTGGGCAACATAGTGAGATTTTTGCATTTTTAGTAGAGACGGGGTTTCATCATGTTGGCCAAGTTGGTCTCAAACTCCTTACCTCGTGATCCACCTGCCTCAGCCTCCCAAAGTGCTGGGATTGGCGAGGGGGGCCAACGCACCTGGCCAAAAAATGATTTTAAAATTAGCTAGGTGGCCGGGCGTGGTGTCTCATGCCTGTAATCCCAGCACTTTGGGAGGCCAAGGCGGGTGGATCACGAGGTCAAGAGATTGAAACCATCCTGGCCAAAATGGTGAAACCCCGTCTCTACTAAAAATACAAAAAATTAGCTGGGCGTCACAGTGCACACCTGTAGTCCCAACTACTCGGGAGGCTGAGGCAGGAGAATCGCTTGAACCCGGGAGGCAGAGGTTGCAGTGAGCCGAGATTGCACCATTGCACTCCAGCCTGGGCGAGAGAGCCAGACTCAGTTTCAAAAAAAAAAAAAAAAAATAGCTAGGTATGGTGGCATGCACCTGTGGTCATAGTGTCCTAGCTACTCAGGAAGCTGAATGGGGAGGACCACTTGAGCCCAGGAGATCAAGGCAGCAGTGAGCTGTAATCACCCCACTGCACTCCTGCCTGGGAGATAGAGCAAGATCCTGTCTCAAAAAAAAAAAAACAAAAAGTTAATGACAATAGCAAAGAGATATATACACTTCCATGTTTATTGCAGCAGTATTCATATTCATAATGGCCAAAAATGAAATAACCTAGGTGTGCAACAACAGGAATGGATAAAGATATGGTACTGATACATAACAGGATACTATCTAGCCATTGAAAAGAATGAAATCCTGTCATTTGTGGCGACATGGATAGAACTAGAGGATATTATGTTAAGTGAAATAAGCCAAGAGCAGAAAGTTAAACATCACATGCTCTCACTCATATATAGAAGCTAAAAAAAGTTGATCTCAGAAGTAAAAAGTAGAACAGAGGATACTAGAGGCTGGAAAGAGTAGGGCGAAAGGGGAGACGGATAGATTTGTTGAAAGACACAAAAGGATAGCTAAATACGAGGAATAAGTTGTAGTGTTCGATAGCACTATCGGATGACTATAGTTAACAGTAATATATAGTTTCAAATAGCTAGAAGGAGGATATTAAATGTTCCTAACACAAAGAAATGATAAATGTTTGAGATGATGGATGTGACAATTATCCTGATCTGATCACTCTACATTATGTATATCAAAACATTACTATGTACTCCATAATATGTACAATTATTATGTGTTAATTAATTTTTTTTTAAGTTTAAATCTGGGTGTGGTAGCTAACATCTATAATCCTAGTGCTGTGGAAGGCCAAGGTGGAAAGATGACTTGAGGCCAGGAGTTCAAGAGCTTGGGCAATATAATAAAGCCCCCTCTCTAAAAATTTTTTTTTAAAGTAGCAGGGCACAGTGGCACACACTTATAGTCTCAGCTACTTGGGAGGCTAAGGTGGGAGGATTGTTTGAGCCCAGGAGTTTGAGACTGCAGTGAGCTATGATTGTGTCACTGCACTCCAGCATGGGAGACAGAGCAAGACTCTGAAAAAGAAAAAAAAAAAAAAAAAAAGAGTTGGCCAGTTGGCCAGGAGCAGTGGCTCACACCTATAATCTTAATCCTAGTACTTTGGGAGGCCAAGGTGGGTGGATTGCTTGAGTTCAGGAGTTTGAGACCAGCCTGGGCAACATAGTGAGACCCCATCTCTACAAAAAATACAAAAATAAGCCAGGTATGGTGGCATGTGCCTATAGTCCCAGCTACTCAGGAGGCTGAGGTGGGAGGCTGGCTTGAACCCAGGAAGCAGAGGTTGCAGTGAGCTGAGATTGTGCCACTGCACTCCAACCTGTGTGACAGAGCCAGACCCCGTCTAAAGAGAAAAAAAAAAAAAAAGGCCAGCTGCGGTGGCTCATGCCTGTAATCCCAGCACTTTGGGAGGCTGAGGCAGGCGAATCACCTGAGGTCAGGAGTTCAAGACCAGCCTGGTCAACATGGTGAAACCCCGTCTCTACTAAAAATGCAAAAATTAGCTGGGCATGGTGGTGGGCGCCTGTAATCCCAGGTACTCGGGAGGCTGAGGCAAGAGAATTGCTTGAACCCAGGAGACGGAGGTTGCAGTGAGCCGAGATTGCATCACTGCACTCTAGCCTGGAAAACAGGGCGAGACTCTGTCTCAAAAAAAAAAAAAAAAAAAAAGTCAAACTCATGGTAAGAAAAAAAAAAATTACCATATGGTCCAGTAATTCCTCTCCCAGGTATATATACAAATAATCAAAAGTAGGGATTCTAACAGATATTTGTACACCCATGTTCATAGCACCATTATTCACAATAGCCAAACATTTTTTTCACAGAATATAATTTATTTTCATGTTTATACAAGAATTATTTTGCATTAATATCAGTTATCTATAACTTACAGAGTTGTAAAGTAGCTCAAAGGCAATGGTAGAGTTATATTTAGATTACCTGTAAGAGTGTGCACTAAAAATGCATAGCTTTTTATTAGAGACACCAAGTCCTCTTTTCTGCCTATTCCAAAGTTCCTTACATTGTCACATTCTGGTTGATAGGTTACCTCCATCTCTGATTACTTACTGTATATTTGTGAATCTTTTCCCCAGAAGCTACAGATTGAGCATCTCTATCTTGTACTATTTTTGTCTCTCCATTTTTCCAAATATAGTATTAGAAGAAAAACTGGTGCTTCTTAACTATAATACTTAGTGTAATTAACTTTAAGAACTCAAATATGCAACAACAGATAAATAGGTAAACAAAATGTAATATATACATACAATGGAGTACTGTTCAGCCTTAAAAAGGAAAGAAATTCTGATACATGCTACCAAATGGACGAAACTTGAAAACATTATGCTAAGTGAAATAAGCCAGACAAAAAGAACAAATACTGTATGAGTAGTCAGACAGAAGTAGAATGGTGTTTGCCAAGGGCAGAGAAAGGAGGGAATGAGGAGTTATCATGTAATGAATACGAAGTTCTTGTTTGGGATGAGGAAAATGTTCTGGAAATGGATAGTGGTTATGGCTGCATAGCAATGTGAATGTACTTAATACTACTAAATTGTATACTTTAAAATGGTTAAAATTGTAAACTTTATGTTTTTATACATATTTTTTATTTACAGCAACAACAAAAAAAACAAACACATAAAACCCAAAGTAATGCTAATACGGCAAAAAGAGAACATCAGAAATGTACGAAAAGGAGGATACTGCACGTGTAACTAAGCTCACTCAGCAGTTAAATGCCCGTAGTCCACAAGCCTTACATCAGATGTGATTCAACCTCTTATTATGCCTAAATTAGAAATGATTTCTTGGCTGGGCGTGGTGGCTCATGCCTGTAATCCAACCGATTTGGGAGGCCAAAGCAGGTGGATCACTTGAGGTCAAGAGTTTGAGACCAGCTGGGCCAACATGGTGAAACCCTGTCTCTACTTAAAATACAAAAATTAGCTGGGCATAGTGGGGAACACCTGTAATCCCAACTACTAGGGAGGCTGAGGCATTAGAATCGCTTGAATCCGGGAGGCAGAGGTTGCAGTGAGCAGAGATCGTGCCACTGCACTCCAGCCTGGGCAACAGAGCAAGACTCTATCTCAAAAAAAAAAAAAAGAAAGGAAAAGAAAAGAAAAGAAAAGAAAAAAGCTGTTGGCTGATGTGTTTGAAGGAGAAAAGGGAGAAGCTGATTATATTTTATTTAATTCCTTGATATTATCTAATAGCATTCAATAGTGGAAAGAACATAGCTGTGGAATAAAAAAGCCCTGGATTCAGGCCAGGCATGGTGGCTCACACTAGCATTTCAGGAGGCTGAGTCAAGAGGACTGTTGAGGCCAGGAGTTTGCGACCACTCTGGCCAACATAGCAAGACTCCACCTCTTATTTTTCTTTTTAAAGCCCCAGATTCAAGCAGTTTTAACACAGAGAGACTGAATATGCAAATGGACAATAGCTGGACCGTATACAAAAATAGAACTCTGATACATAATCTGCAGCCACCAGCCCAAGAAACCAACCCATTATCTACAGCAACTAGCCTACTATCTATAAGTCAGACTTGAAGGAAGTCAGACCCCTATCTTTAGCAACCAGTCCAGTAGGCCAAACAACAACCCTGTAACAATCAGCCCCAAACAGTCAGGACTTGAATAATAACAGATAGCATCCCTAATTTTTGTCCTTGCTTCCAATTTAGGACCAATGAAAGAAAGCCAAATATCCATATAGGATGTCCCACTTCTGATTAGACTGCTCATGGGTTCCAGTTGAGTCATATCTGAAGTCTTCCCTTTTTTCCACCATAAAGCTTTCCCACTCCTTTGCCTGACTTTGAGTCTCTGCCAAAACATGTGATGATGTCTGACTCCTTTGCTATAGTAAGCTCTGATGAAATCGCTTTTGCCTGTTCTTATTTGGTTGGTCTTCATTTATTTCCACACCACATATAAGCTACATGACTCTGTATCGGGAAAAATGCCTCTTCTACCTCATAGGGCCTAGCAAAGTGCTAAGAACAGTTAAGCTCCACATCCCATTCTCTGACATCATCACAAGCCAGCCTGTAAGACCACTTAATTACACAACACAAGAAACCAAGATCTATGAGGTTGTGTTCCTCTCAGGGTATCTTAATTACTGAAATCCAAAAGGTTTAATTTACCCTAGCACAGTTTTTAAGTGTTGTAATGACAGTAACACAGGCTAACAGCCAGAGTTAATTGTCTATCATCCATCTTTGGTGGTTCAGTATTTAAGGTTTCGTGATGTTTTTTGCATCAAAAATTCAGTCAAAGCTGAATTTAATAATTTTAAGTCTCAATCTGAGATTGCAAATTTCTCAGCGATTGTACAAAATGTCCCCTTGGGCCAGTTTTAAATTAGGCTCATGCAACAAAAATGCACATTTCAGGCCAGGCGCGGTGGCTCACACCTGTCATCCCAGCACTTTGGGAGGCTGAGGAGGGTGGATCACGAGGTCAGGAGATCAAGACCATCCTGGCTAACACGGTGAAACCCCATCTCTACTAAAAATACAAAAAATTAGCCGGGCATGGTGGGGGTGCCTGTAGTCCTAGCTACTCGGGAGGCTGGGGCAGGAGAATGGCGTGAACCCGGGAGGCGGAGCTTGCAGTGAGCCAAGATGGTGCCACTGCACTCCAGTCTGGGCAACAGAGCAAGACTCCGTCTCAAAAAAAAAAAAAATGTACATTTCATTTGAAAGCTTTTGTGCAGGTGTGCCCAAGCAGTCAAATCCAATTAAACAAGGCCAAATGCCTTAATAGTTGAAGACTTTCTTTTTCATCAGGCTGTCTCTAGAGAGATTCCAAGTAAATAAAATAGTGAAATCCCAAGACACCTTTTGTTTATGCAAGCTAAGAAAGATACGTATTAAGTAATTTGGAAGAGTGATCAAGGGTGATTGGATTCATTACAGCACTGATTCTATGGGGGAGGTGCCAACCATATTGCCCTTGAGGAAAAGTAGTACCTTGACTTCAGCAAAGAGCCACAGTGTTCTTGGTTGAGGGGAGAACAAGGCGGGCAATGATTCTGAGGTGTAAGTGTGTGAAATGCATGGAGGGAAAGTATAGAAAGCACTGGGACATATAAAGGCATGCTGATGAGTGGTGAGGGAAAGCTTCAAATGCTTGGCTGAAGAAATATAAAGGTGTTAAGAAAAATTATTTCAGCCCGGGCGTGGTGGCTTACGCCTGTAATCCCAGCACTTTGGGAGGCCAAGGTGGGTGGATCACCTGAGGTAGGGAGTTCAAGACCAGCCTGACTAACATGGAGAACTCCCATCTCTACTAAAAATACAAAATAGCCGGGCATGGTGGCGCATACCTGTAATCCCAGCTACTCGGGAGGCTGAGGCAGGAGAATCGCTTGAATCTGGGAGGTGGAGGTTGTAGTGAGCCGAGAGTGTGTCATTGCACTTCAGCCTGGGCAACAAGAGCGAAACTCCATCTCAAAAAAAAAAAAAAAAAAAAAAATTATTTCAAACATGGGAACAAGATAAAAGGTAGGTGGCATGTACTTTCAATGTCATACTGGAGATTGAGAGACATGATAGTCTCATCCAAGAATAATTTAGTTATCCAGGCTAAGGGAATGTGCTTTTGTTTGTTTTACTTTTTTTTTTTTGAGACAGTCTTGCTCTGTCACCCATGCTGGAGTGCAGTGGTGCCATCTCGGCTCACTGCAACTTCCACCTCCCAGATTCAAGTAATTATCATGCCTCAGCCTCTCAAGAAGCTGGGATTACAGGCATGCGCCACCACACCTGGCTAATTTTTGTATTTTTAGTAGAGACGGGCTTTCACCATGTTGGCCAGGCTGGTCTTGAACTCCTGACCTGAAGTGATCTACCTGCCTTGGCCTCCCAAAGTGTTGGGATTATAGGCATGAGCCACTGCACCCCACCCGACTTTGCTATTTATTATCCATTAACTTAGACTCTGAAGTTGTATGCTACATGTTATCCAATAGAAAAGATAGCCCTAAAGGTTAACATTTTACTGCCCTATGTATTTAAACATAAACTGATTTAGACATAAACCAGTTTTATATCTAATCTAGTATTTTAACACCTCTTCCCTGCTAATAACATTACTTCTTCTTCTTCTTCTTTTATTTTTTAGAGATAGAGTCTGGCTCTGTTGCCTAGGCTGAAGTGCAGTGGTGCCATTTTGGCTCCCTGCGGCCTTTACCTCCTGGGCTCAAGCAATCCTCCCACCTCAGACTCCTGAGTAGCTGGGACTACAGGCACCCACCACCATGCCCAGATAATTTTTTGTATTTTTTGTAGAGATGGGGTTTTGCCATGTTACCCAGGCTAGTCTCAAAGTGAACTCAAGTGATCCTCCTGCCTCAGCCTCCCAAAGTCCTAGGATTACAGGTGTGAGCCATCACATCCGGCCATTCCTTCTTAAATATCTGTGAATACTTAGTTCTTCAACATGCTCTTTGAACCAGCTTTACTTACCATCTTATTGGTTCCCTTATAATAAGTTAATATATATTTGACACATGTTCATACTATATTTGTATGAGTCATGTTTTCAACTTTTTGAAAATTACACCTTGACAGGGTTCAACTGTGATGACCCAAACTAACCAAGGTTAAGGGTACTTTGTGAAAAAAAGCAGTCCTCACTCCCCCAAGGAGCCCAACTCTAAATTGTCATTGGATTCCTCCTCATTCTCCATGGATCTGTAAAGGACTAAATTTTAAGAACCTGGGAAAATTTATTCCAGGCTGGGCGTGGTGGCTCACACCTGTAATCCCAGCACTTTGGGAGGACGAGGTGGGCAGATCACTTGAGGTCAGGAGTTTGAGACCAGCCTGGCCAACATGGTGAAACACTGTCTCTACTAAAAATACAAAAATTAGCCAGGTGTGGTGGCGCATGCCTGTAGTCCCAGCTACCTGGGAGGCTGAGGCAGAAGAATGGCTTGAGTCCTGGAGGTGCAGGTTGCAGTGAGCTGAGATCGCACCATTGGACTCCAGCCTGGGCGACAGAGTGAGACTCCATCTCAAAAAAAAAAAAGAAAGAAAGAAAGAAAAGAAAATGTTTTCCAAGGGAGAGTTCCCAAGGACCACTGTGATATTACACCATAATACAAACCTCAGGCCAGGCGTGGTGGCTCATGCCTGTAATCCCAGCACTTTGGGAGGCTGAGGCAGGAGATCACTTGAAGTCAGGAGTTCGAGACTAGCCTGGCCAACATGGCAAAACCCTGTCTCTACTAAAAATACAAAACTTAGCAGGGCGTGGTGGCAGGCACCTGTAATCCCAGCTATTTGGGAGGCTGAGGCAGGAGAACTGCTTGAACCTGGGAGCTGGAGGTTGCAGTGAGTTGAGATTGTGCCACTGCAGTCCAGCTTGGGTGACAGAGCGAGACTCCATCCCCCCCCAAAAAAAACCCCAAAAAACAAACTCCAGGTTTGTACTCACAGACATGGCAGGTAAGTGAGGCATTCTCACATGAGCATGTGTTTAGGAATGATTTCAAGCAGTCTTTCATCTTAGACCCTGCTTTGGTTAACTGCTGTTCTGTTATCCTAAGTCCATGTTAAGATATTCAGATGCTTGCTGGGCACAGTGGCTCACGCCTGTAATCCCAGCACTTTGGGAGGCCAAGGCGGGCGGATCACTTGAGGTCAGGAGTTCGAGACCAGTCTGACCAACATGGAGAAACCCCGTCTCTACTAAAAATACAAAAAATTAGCCGAGTGTGGTGGCGCATGCCTATAATCCCAGCTACTTGGGAGGCTGAGGCAGGAGAATTGCTTGAACCTGGGAGGTGGAGGTTTCAGTGAGCCGAGATCGCACCATTGTATTCCAGCCTGGGCAACGGGAACAAAACTCCGTCTCAAAAAAAAAAAAAATGTATATATATATTCAGATGCTTATAACCTAGCACATAGAGCTGATTGGCTACTGCTTGGGTTCTCTGTAGTTCAGGAAGGAACAGCCCTCTTGTCTTCTAGTATGGTCCCCAAAGTTACTAACAAACTCACCAATGGAGCTAATAATGTTCACTGCCTGAAAAGGCCCTTTCCTGCCTCCTTCTTTAAAAAATTTTTAAATTTCTGCCTCCTTTTTTGTCAAATAACTGTTCATCATTTAGTGCTCAGCTTATATATCACTGCCTTTCTCAACTCTCCCAGGCAGAGAGGTACTTCCTTTTCCTTTGGCACTCTGTTGCCATCTTTACAGTACTTTACAGCATTTTCAATACAGTAGTGCTCCTTATCTGTTCACTTTATTATTTATTTATTTATTTTTTGAGATGGAGTCTCACTCTGTTGCCCAGGCTGGAGTGCAGTGGCACAGTCTCAGCTCACTGCAACCTCCGCCTCCTGGGTTCAAGCGATTCTCCTGCCTCAGCCTCCCGAGTAGCTGGGATTATAGGTGGCTGCCACCATGCCTGGCTTTTTGTATTTTTAGTAGAGACGTGGTTTCACCATCTTGGTCAGGCTGCTCTTGAACTCCTGACCTTGTGATCTGCTCGCCTTGGCCTCCCAAAGTGCTGGGATTATAGGCATGAGCCACCATGTCCGGCCTTATTTTATTTTTTTATAGATAGGATCTGGCTCCGTCGCCCAGGCTGGAGTGCATTGGTGTCTTGCTGTGTCACCCAGGCTGGTTTCAAACTCCTGGGCTCAAGTAATCTTCCCCGCTCAGCCTCCCAAAGTGCTGGGACTTCAGGCATGAGCCACCATGCCCAGCCCTCCTTACCTGTTTAGAAGTGTTTCTCCAGTTAGTTTGGGAGCTTCCCAAAGGCAGGAATTATCTCATTTATCTCTGTATCCTCTATTTTCCCCCCCTCCTTTTTTTTTTTTTTTTTTTTTTGAGACAGAGTCTCACTCTGTCACCCAGCTGGAGGGCAGTGGTGTGATCTGGGCTCAATGCAACCTCCGCCTCCCAGACTCAAGCAATTCTCCTGCCTCAGCCTCCTGAGTAGCTGGAATTACGGGTGTGTGCCACCACACCCAGCTAATTTTTGTATTTTTAGTAGAGACGGGGTTTCACCATGTTTGCCAGGCCAGTCTTGAACTCCTGACCTCGTGATCTACCCACCTCGGCCTCCTAAAGTGCTAGGATTACAGGCATGAGCCACAGTGCCTGGCCTGTATGCTCTATTTCTACCCATAGTGTTTAGCATGTAAAAAGCATTCAATAAATTGCTATCGAAGGAACATTTTTTTTCAAAAAAGTTCTATTGGCAAGTGCTATTACTGGGAACCAAAAAATAAAAATAAAGGGTGTTGATAGGGAGAAGCAGAAATCTACTTTACTAATTTAACCTACTTTACTACTCTAATTTACTACTCCAAGCTTGGGGTTTATTTCAACTTGTTTAGGTTTCTTATGGTGGGGATGAAATGTTGTTGGGTTAAATGAAACAGTAGAAAAATATAACATTTGTATAAGTCAGTAAAAATTAGCCTTTTGCGGTAAGATCTGAACACCAATTTTCTAGATAGAAACTATCTTCTCAATTTTTTTTTCTTTTTTTTTTTTAAAGCCCGAGGTGGGCCAGGTGCAGTGGCTCACGCCTGTAATCCCAGCACTTTGGGAGATGAGGCGGGCGGATCACGAGGTCAGGAGTTCGAGACTAGCCTGGCCAATATGGTGAAACCCCGTCTCTACTAAAAATTCAAAAAAATTAGCCGGGTGTGGTGGCACATGCCTGTAGTCCCAGCTACTTGGGAGGCTGAGGCAAAAGAATCGCTTGAACCCAGGAGGTGGAGGTTCCAGTGAGCTGAGATCGCGCCACTCCACTCCAGCCTGGGCAACACAGAGAGAGTCCATCTCAGGAAAAAAAAAAAAAAAAAAAAAGCCCGGGTGATCACGAGGGTGGATCACAAGGTCAGGAGTTCAAGACTAGCCTGGCCTACATGGTAAAACCCCATCTCTACTAAAAATGCAAAAATTAGCTGGGGGTGGTGGTGGGTGCCTGTAATCTCAGCTACTCAGGAGGTTGAGGCAGGAGAATTGCTTGAACCCAGGAGGCGGAGGTGCAGTGAGCTGGGATCATGCCACTACACTACAGCCTGGGTGACAGGGCAAGACTCCATCTCAAAAAAAAAAAAAAAAAAAAAAAGCATAGGAAGTGATTGTATAATACCTCCTTGTAGCATATATGAGTCTTCTTTCTGAGAGAGATATAGTTGTGAGTGCTATCTGAAGAGGCAGAAATGAGACAGTATCAGAGGGATGAAACGACATAAGAATGTCTATACACATGTGGGGGAATTGGCTATGCTGAATTACATTCATAGGGTAGAGTTAAATATAATAGTAGGAACTAAATTTACAGAAGCTGTGCATGTTACAATGGGGTTAAAAGATGGAGTTTGTGAATATTAGACAAACAATTTCTAGTTAAAATAATATACCATTTTTGTATCTCAAGCACTAATAATTTTATATTTGCTGTTTGACACTAATAATCTCGTATTAGCTAAAATTTCGCACAATAGATCCAGGTATTTACAGCACAGGGAATATACAAAATGTTAGCAATATATATTCTGTATTTTGATGGGCTTGACTTCAGAAGTTGTAACTAGAAAGTTCTACACTTCAAACAGATATATTTTATCTGTGAATTCAGAAAAGGTTATTTTCCTAAGAGGAATCCATACCCTAATAGTCCATGGGAGGGCTTGAAGGAGACACCATTTACTAAAACTGTAAGGAATGAATTGGTGAGGGGACACTAAGCATCACTAAGTCAAACAGTGGCTTTCCTCTGTAGGTCAGGGTTGAAGTTAGAAGAAGCCATTAATCTGGACTCTCTAATAGCAATGTGAATAACAATAATTGTGCACACCCCCATAGATATCAGATAGCTTCACCATTAAAAGCCAGGTGGATATAATCATAATGACTGGCAAAGTCAGCATGGTAGCCAAGGGAACTTGCACAGATGGTTAAAAAGACAATTTATTTTTATTTTTATTTTTTGAGACAGAGTCTCACTCTGTTGCCCAGGCTCCAGTGTAATGGTGCCATCTTGGCTAACTGAAACCTCCACCTCCCAGGTTCAAGCGATTCTCCTGCCTCAGCCTCTTGAGTAGCTGGCATTACAGGCGTGCACCAACATGCCCAGCTAATTTTTTTGTATTTTTAGTAGAGATGGGGTTTTGCAATGTTGGCCAGGCTGGTCTCCAACTCCTGGCCTCAAGCTGTCCACCTGCCTTGGCCTCCTAAAGTGCTGGGATTACAGGCATGAGCCACCATGCCCAGCCAAAATATACAACTATCTTAAAGACATCAGGGATAGTGTACTCCTTATATCCTCATTTAGTTAACCAATACGACCCCACAAAACATCAGATGGAACCTGGAGAAAGACATTTGGACTACTGCAAACTCAGTCAAGTAGTAGTCCCAAATGCAGCTGCTGTGCCAGATGTGGTATACTGGCCTAGGCAGATTATCACAGCCTCAGGAAGACGATACATGGTGATTATTCTGGTGAGTGCATTGTTTTCCTGCCCCTGCCAGATATGAGAATCAGAAACAGTTCACATTCACTTGGAATGGACAACAGTATACAATTCAGTGTTGCCCAAAGTTATCTTACCTCTCCTGCTTCTGTCAATCTATAAACTGAAGAAATATAAATAATCTGGCTATCCTTCAGAATACTATATTCAGAATATAGTATTGAATACTATATTCAGAATATAGTATTGAATACTATATATTCAGAATACTATATATTCATTGTATTATATTCAGAATACTATATATTCATTGTACTATATTCAGAATATAGTACAATGCCGTTATATTGATGGCATTGTACTAAACTGATCAAATAAAGCAATAAGTGGCTAGCATGATATAGTCCTTTGGAAGACTCGTATATTACAATGAGTGGGAGATAAACCCTATGGCAATTCAGAGACCCACCACATCAGTACATTTTTTCTTTTTTTAGATGGAGTCTCGCTCTGTCATCCAGGCTGGAGTGCAGTGGCATGATCTCGGCTCACTGCAACCTCCACCTCCTGGGTTCAAGCGATTCTACTGCCTCAGCCTCCTGAGTAGCTGGGATTACAGGCTTGCACCACCATGCCTGGCTAATTTTTGTATTTTTAGTAGAGATGGGGTTTCACCATGTTGGTCAGGCTGGTCTCGAACTCCTGACCTCATGATTCACCAGCCTTGGCCTCCCAAAGTGCTGGGATTACAGGCGTGAGCCACGGGGCCCAGCCCAGTAAAATTTTTAGGGTCCCAGTAATCTGGGACATTTCCTCCAAAATAAAAAACAAATTATTGCATCTTGCACTTTCTACCACCAAGAGGAAAGCACCAGACATTGTCATAAACATTCAATATACTCACTCTTTTTAACTTCAGCTACTCTAATAGGTGTGTAGTGGTATTTGTTCTGATTTAAATTTGCATTTCCTCTATGACTAATGATGTTGAGTATCTTTTTATTTGCCATCAGCACATCTTTGGTGAAATTACTGTTCAAATCTTTTACCCATTGCAATGGACTGTTTGTGTCCCCTCAAAATTCATATGTTGACATCCTAATCCCCAAAGTGATAGTATTAGGAAGTGGGGCCTTTGGGAGGTATTTGGGTCATGAGGGTGGAGCCCTTGTGAATGGGATTAGTACCCTTCCTTTAAAAAGGAACCCTTATAAAAGACTACAAATTGGGTGCAGTATATACAGTCTGGGTGATGGGTGCACCAAAATCTCACAAATCACCACTAAAGAACTTATTCATGTAATCAAACACCACCTGTTTCCCAATAAACTATGGAAATACATTTTTTTTAAGTTAGAAAATAAATAAAAAATAAAAAGGAACCCCAAGCCAGGTGCAGCAGCTCACACCTAGAATCCTGGCACTTTGGGAGGACTGCTGGAGGCTGCAGTTCAAGACCAGCCTGGGCAACACAGTAAGACCCCATCTCTATTATTAAAAAAAAAAAGAGGCTGGGCGTGGTGGCTCACACCTGTAATCCCAGTACTTTGGGAGGCTTAGGTGGGCAGATCATGAGGTCAGGAGATTGAGACCATCCTAGCTAGCACAGTGAAACCCCGTCTCTACTAAAAAATAGAAAAAATTAGCCAGGCATGGTGGCGGGTGCCTGTAGTCCCAACTACTCGGGAGGCTGAGGCAGGAGAATGGCATGAACCTGGGAGGCTGAGCTTGCAGTGAGCTAAGATTGTGCCACTGCACTCCAGCCTGGGAGACAGAGCGAGACTCCATCTCAAAAAAAAAAAAAAAAAAAAAAAAAAAAGGGGGCTGGGCTCGATGGCTTAGGCCTGTAATCCCAGCACTTTGGGAGGCTGAGGCGAGTGGATCACCTGAGGTCAGGAGTTCAAGACTAGCCTGACCAACATGGTGAAACCCCCTCTCTACCAAAAATACAAAAATTAGCCGGGCGTGGTGGTGTGCACCTGTAATCCCAGCTACTTGGGAGGCTGAAGCAAGAGGATTGCTTGAACCCAGGAGGCGGAGTTCACAGTCAGCCAAGATCGTGCCACTGCACTCCGGCCTGGGTGACGGAGAGAGAGTCCATCTCAAAATAATAATAATAATAATAATAAGGCCAGGAGCGGTGGCTCACGCCTGTAATCCCAGCACTTTGGGAGGCCGAGGCGGGCGAATCACGAGGTCAGGAGATCGAGACCATCCTGGCTAACACGGTGAAACCCCGTCTCTACTAAAAAATACAAAAAATTAGCCGGGCATAGTGGCGGCTGCCTGTAGTCCCAGCTACTTGGGAGGCTGAGGCAGGAGAATGGTGTGAACCCGGGAGGCGGAGCTTGCAGTGAGCTGAGCTGAGATCGCACCACTGCACTCCAGCCTGGGCGACAGAGCAAGACTCTGTCTCAAAAAAAAAAAAAAAATAATAATAATAAAATAAGAAAGAGATCCCAGAGAGCGTCTGTTTCTGCCATATGAGATATAGTGAGAACATACTAGTCTGCAATCAGAAGAGGGCCCTCACCAGAACATGAACATGCTGGCACCAAAATCTCAGACTTCCTAGCCTCCATAGCTATGAGAAATAAATTTCTGTTGTTTAAGCCACCCAGTCTATGGTAATTTGTCATAGCAGCCTGAACCAACTAAGAGTTGTGTGAACATATTTATAATAGCTGCTTGGAAGTATTTGTCTGCTAGGCCAGGTGTAGGGGCTCACACCTATAATCCCTGCACTTTGGGAGGCCGAGGTGGGTGGATCACTTGAGGCCAGGAGTTCAAGACCAGCTTGGCCAATATGGCGAAACCCCATTTCTGCTAAAAATACAAAAATTAGCTGGGTGTGGTGGCACACACCTGTAATCCCAGCTACTTGGGGGGCTGAGGCACGAGATTCATTTGAACACAGGAGGTGGAGGTTGCAGTGAGCTGAGATTGTGCCAGTGCACTGCAGCCCAGGAAACAGTGCAAGACGCTCTCAAAAAAAAAAAAAAAAAAAAGGCCCGGCATGGTGGCTCATGCCTGTAATCCCAGCACTTTGGGAGGCTGAGGCAGGCGGATCTCAAGGTCAGGGGTTCAAGAACAGCCTGACCAACATGGTGAAACCCCCGTCTCTACTAAAAATACCAAAATTAGCCGGATGTGATGGTGTGCACCTGTAATCCTAGCTACTCAGGAGGCTGAGGCAGAAGAATTGCTTGAACCCAGGAGGCGGAGGTTGCCAGTGAGCTGAGACTGCGCCTTTGCACTCCAGCCTAGGTGACAGAGTGAGACTCCGTCTCAAAAAAAAAAAAAAAAAAGTATTTGTCTACTAAAGTCAACATCTGGGCTCTTCAATGACAGTTTCTATTACCTGTTTTTTTGTTTTTCCCTGTGTATGTATCACACTTTCATGTTTTTTGCTCATCTTGTAACTTTGTGTTACAAAGTGGACATTTTAAATAATATATTGTAAGGCCAGGCACAGTGGCTCACGCCTGTAATCCCAGCACTTTGGGAGGCCGAGGCGGGCGGATCACGAGGTCAGGAGTTTGAGACCAGCCTGGCCAATGTGGTGAAACCCCATCTCTACTAAAAATACAAAAATTAGCCAGACGTAGGTGGGAGTTGTAGCTGATGTGAGTCAGGGAACGAAGTTCCAGCCCAACTTGGTCTTCTTCATACCCTGTTCCATGATTATGACTTGATCAAAAAAAAGAAAAATAGAAAGAAATCTTTTTTTTTTCTTTGACGGAGGAGGCTGAGGCAGGAGAATTGCTTAAACCTAGGAGGTGGAGGTTGCCGTGAGCCGAGATCACGCCACTGCACTAAGCCTGGGTGACAGAGCAAGACTCTGTCTCGGAAAATAATAATAATAATAATAATAATAATAATAATAATAATAATAATAATATATTGTAGCAAGTCCATGTCCTGATCTCTATTCCCACTCTCTCCCACCCACCACCCTCCCCTCTAGACTTTTGCTGTTGTTTCCTTGTTTTCTTCTGTTAACCAAAAGGAAAAAACTGAGGAAAAATTAACATAAGTACAGAGTCTGTTTGGGCCAAGTTAATGGACTACAACCCAGGAGCATAGATTCAAGTTGCCCTGAATATATGCTCTGATTAACAGCAGTTATAAGTGGGTTTTTAAATGGAATGTAGAAGAGGCAATTTCTAAGTTGCTTATCAAGAATTTATGTTAGGGCCGGTTATGGTGGCTCACCTCTGTAATCTCAGCACTTTGGGAGGCCAAGGTGGATGGATCACCTGAGGTCAGGAGTTTGAGACCAGCCTGGTCAACATGGTGAAACCCCGTCTCTACCAAAAATATAAAAATTACCAGGGCATGGTAGCCTGTGCCTATAATCCCAGCTACTCGGGAGGCTGAGGCAGAATTGCTTGAACCTGGGAGGCGGAAGTTGCAGTGAGCCGAGAATGCACCACTGTACTCCAACCTGGGCAACAGGATGAGACTCTTGTCTCAAAAAAAAAAAAAAAAAAAAAAGAATTTATGTTAAAGTAATATAAGCTATCGATTGGCTGTACATTGTTGTTTATATCACAAATTCCAGGAACAGGAAGATAATGGCTTAGGCTGGGCGTAGTGGCTCACATCTGTATTTTCAGCACTTTGGAGGCTGAGGCAGGTGGATCACTTGAGCCCAGGAGTTGAGACTAGCCTGGGCAACATGGGGATACCCCATCTCTACAAAAAATACAAAAATTAGGGCCGGGCATGGTGGCTCACACCTGTAACTCCAGCACCTGAGGTCAGGAGTTGAGACCAGCCAGTCCAACATGGTGAAACCCTGTCTCTACTAAAAATACAAAAATTAGCCAGGCGTGGTGGCATGCACCTGTGGTCCCAGCTACTCAGGAGGCTAAGGCAGGAGAATTGCTTGAACCCAGGAGGCAGAGGCTGCAGTGAGCTGAGATGGTGTCACTGCACTCCAGCCTGGGCGACAGAGTGAGACCCCATGTCAGAAAAACAAAAGGAAAATTAGCCAGGTGTAGTAGCGCATGCCTGTAGTCTCAGCTACTCAGGAGGCTGAGGCAGGAGGATTGCTTGAGTCCAGGAGGTCAAGGCTGCAGTGAGCTGTGATTGCACAACTGTACTCCAGCCTAGGTGACAGAGTGAGACCCTGTCAAAAGAAAAATAAAAAAAGATGATGGGTGAGGCAGTCAGGAAACTACAGGGAAGAAAAGAAATAACAGACCAGGCATGGTGGCTCACATCTGTAATTCCGGCACTTTGGGAGGCTGAGGTGGGAGGATCACGAGGTCAGGAGATTGAGACCATCCTGGCCAACATGGTGAAACCTCGTCTCTACTAAAATACAAATAATTAGCCGGGTGTGGTGGTGCGCACCTGTATTCCCAGCTACTGAGGAGGCTGATGCAGGGCAATTGCTTGAACCTGGGAGGTGGAGGGTGCAGTGAGCCGAGATTGCACCACTGCACTCCAGCCTGGTGGCAGAGCAAGACTCTGTCTCAAAAAAAAACAACCAAAAAAACCAAAACCAAAACAAAATGCCTTTAAACCATTGTCCCCAGGCATGAGTGCAGGGGTGTGTGGCTGAAGTCCCATATTCATTCTTTTTTTTTTTTTTTTGAGACAGGATCTGTCTCTCTCTGTTGCCCAGGCTGGAGTGCAGTGGCGCGATGTTGGCTACTGCAACCTTTGCCTCCCCAGCTCAAGCAATCCTCCTGCCTCGGCCTCCTAAGTAGCTGGGACTACAGGTGCATGCCACCATGCCTGGCTAATTTTTTTGTGTTTTTTTGTAGAGATGGAGTTTTGCCATGTTGCCCAGGCTGGTCTTGAACTCCTGAGCTCAAGTGATCTGCCCACCTCAGCATTCCAAAGTGCTAGGATTCCAGGTGTGAGCCATGGCACCCGACCACTCATGTCTCTTTGTGCCTGTTAAGTTTTGCATACCTCATGTAGCTCAGACTGCTCTGATTTTTTTTTTTCTCATTTCTCTCTTTTGATTGAAATCTTTCTCTTCTGAAAGCATTGATGTTCAACATTTTAGATGTATGTTTCTCCCATGTAGCTGGGAAGGCTCATTCCCAGGTAACCTTGTTCCATGTCAGAGGAAGAGAGGAGAGGTACTGTGGCTTATGAACTTAGTAATGTCTCAATGCTGAATTGATTGACAAAAAAAAGAGACAGAGCAATGGGACCTTGGTCAGGCCATCCACTTATAAGGAAGCTGCAGAATATTGGATTCTTTCAAAGCATCTAGCTATCATAATTCATTTTCTGTTGCTGACCTTAGATATCTAAAAGCACAAAGCATAATTAGCTTAAGAATAAAAAATATGATGCAAATAAGGACAATTATTGACAAAACAACTTGAAATCCAGGTCTGAAAAGTGTTCTTATTTCTAAAGGTACCAGGCCAGGTGCAGTGGCTTATGCCTATAATTCCAGAACTTTGGGAGGCCAAAGCAGGAGGATCGCTTGAGGTCAGGAGTTTGAGAATAGCCTGGGCGACATAGAAAGATCCTATCTCTATAAAATAAAAATAGGCCAGGCACAGTGGCTCACACCTGTAATCCCAGAATTTTGGGAGGGCGAGGCGGGCAGATCATGAGGTCAGGAGATTGAGACCATCCTGGCTAACACGGTAAAATCCCGTCTCTACTAAAAATACAAAAACAAAATTAGCCGGGCATGGTGGCAGTCGCCTATACTCCCAGCTACTTGGGAGGCTGAGGCAGGAGAATGGTGTGAACCTAGGACGCAGAGCTTGCAGTGAGCCAAGATTGCACCATTGCATTCCAGCCTGGGCGACAGAGCAAGACTGTCTCAAAAAAATAAATAAAAATAAAATAAAAAATTAGCCAGGTGAAGTGGCTTCCACATGTAGTCCCAGCTACTCATGGGGCTGAGGCAGGAGGATCACTCAAGCTCAGGAATTTAAGGCTACAGTGAGCTATAATCATGACACTGCATTACAGCCTGGGCAACAGAGCCAGCCTCTATCTCTAAAAAAATTTTTTTTAACAAATAAATGTAACCAAATAAATATTTCATCTATTCCTTGTACTAGTCTGAAAAATAAGGTATTGAAGATCTCTGCTGTTGAAGATGCCCACTGAGGCAGGGCTGCCTGATATGGTTCCTTCTAACATGTTGGAAAGAGTCCCCTATTTGATGTTTTTCTATTTAAAAAATCTCCAGGTTGGAGACTGTGATCTTTGATGGTCTTATATTCTGGGAGCTCACTGTTAAAATAATCCTTAGGCTGAGTGTGTGGCTCGCACCTGTAATCCCAGCATTTTGGGAGACCGAGGCAGGTGGATTACTTGAGGTCAGGAGTTTGAGACCAGCCTGGCCAATGGTGAAACTCCGTCTCTACTAAAAATACAAAAAATTAGCTGGGTGTGGTGGTGTGCGCCTGTAATCCCAGCTATTCGGGAGGCTGAGGCAGGTGAATTGCTTGAACCTGGGAGGTGCAGGTTGCAGTGAGCCAAGATCGCACTACTACATTCCAGCCTGGGTGACAGAGCAACACTCCATCTGGAAAAAAAAAAAAAAAGAAAAATCTTTAATTAATCCTCAATTTTAATGATAAGCTTACAAGCCCTTAGCAAAAACAAAGAATATCACCTTTAAGGAGAGCTGGTTCATAGGCTCCTTCATCTAGGCACATTACTATTTCAAAGGGAGAAACCTGATGTTTTCCAAACCAGGTAGAATGTAAGTCAAGCAAATGGAAGAGCCTTAGCCAGGGAAAGTTAAAAGTTTGCATGAGCTTTGCCAATTGATTCTTTTATTATCCGATTTGTGTTTTCCACCACTCTGGAAGACTAAGGGTGGTATGTACAATGGAAATGCTGATCCATCTTATTGATTGATTGATTGATGGAGTTTTGCTCTTTCACCCAGGCTGGAGTGCAGTGGCACCATCTCAGCTCACTGCAACCCCTGCCTTCCAGTTTCAAGTGATTCTCCTGCCTCAGCCTCCCGAGTAGCTGGGATTACAGGTGCCCACCACCACGCCCGGCTAATTTTTGTATTTTTAGTATAGATGGGGTTTCACCATGTTGGCCAGGCTGATCTCATGATCTCCTGATCTCATGATCTCCTGATCTCATGATCTGCCCGCCTCAGCTCCCCAAGGTGCTAGGATTACAGGTGTGAGCCACCGCGCCCAGCCAATCCATCCAATTTCAATCAGCTTTGATGACACAAGATAAGCTTTCTAGAAGACTTTATAATTTCTTACATTTTTTTCCAATCTCTTTCTTTCCTCAACTTTCTATATCCATTCAGGTTTTTTTTTTTCTTTTCTCCTGAGATGGAGTTTCGCTCTTGTTGCCCAGGCTGGAGGGCAATGGCACGATCTGGGCTCACTGCAACCTCCGCCTCCCAGGTTCAAACGATTCCCCTGCCTCAGCCTCCTGAGTAGCTGGGATTATAGGCATGCACCACCACGCCTGGCTAATTTTGTATTTTTAGCAGAGACGGGGTTTCTCCATGTTGGTCAGGCTGGTCTCGAACTCCTGACCTCAGGTGATCTGCCTGCCTCAGCCTCCCAAAGTGCTGGGATTACAGGTGTGAGCCACCGCACCTGGCCTCCATTTAGTTTTATCTATCATTCTTTCTTATCCTTTCAACTTAAAATAATCTTTAAGAATCTCTAGCCAGGCGCCGTGGCTCACATCTGTAATCCCAGCACTTTGGGAGGCCGAGGCAGGCGGCTCATGAGGTCAGGAGATCGAGACCATCCTGGCTAACAAGGTGAAACCCCGTCTCTACTAAAAATACAAAAGATTCTCTAGACAAAAGTACTTTTCCTTTAAGAAAAACTACATTCTCATGCCTTCTTTATAATCTTCTTTACCAAAGACACATTTGGTTTTTAAATGCTGTGTACACAGAATTGTTTCTCTTATATCTAGAAATTTTTTTTGTTTGTTTTTGAGACAGAGTCTTGCTCTCCCAGGCTGGAGTGCAGTGGCACAATCTCTGCTCACTGCAGCCTCCGCCTACTAGGTTCAAGTGATCCTCCTGCCTCAGCCTCCCAAGTAACTGGGATTATGGGATTACAGGCATCTGCCATCACTCCCAGCTAATTTTTGTATTTTAGTAGAGATGGGGTTTCACCATGTTGGCCAGGCTGCTCTCGAACTCCTGACCTCAGGTGATCCACCTGCCTCGGCCTCCCAAAGTGCTGCGATTACAGGCACGAGCCACCAGGCCCAGCCTAGTAGTTTTAATTATATATATTTACTATGATTTTAACTTTTAGTAACCTAATTTCTAGTGAAAAACCTAGAAAGTAATTTTGAATGTTTTTTAATCAATATTTGTAGATGAAAATCACTTTATAATTTTTTAGAAAGATGTTTCCTCCATTTTTATTAACAGATTGGAATATATTTAGCTTTGTTAAACCATATAAGATACCAAAGTATATAAGCTTAAGCTTAAAAGACTAAGTATAGTTAATATTAATATTTTATCCCAGAGCTTGGGCCACTAGCTGTAACCTGCCCTGCAGCTGGTAGGCCTAGGCAAGCCACTGTGCCTGGCCTGGTTACCTTTAGAAACACTTTTTTTTTGAGACGGGGTCTCGCTCTGTCACCCAGGCTGGAGTGCAGTGGCACAGTCTCGGCTCACTGTAGCCTCTGCCTCCCGGGTTCAAGCGATTATCCTGCCTTAGCCTCCTAAGAAGTAGCTGGGATTACAGGCATGCACCACCACACCTGGCTAATTTTTGTATTTTGAGTAGAGACAGGGTTTCACCATGTTAGCCAGGCTGGTCTTGAACTCCTGGTGTCAAGTGATCCACTCACCGTGGCCTCCCAAAATGTTGGGATTACAGGCATGAGCCACCCCTGGCCAGAAACACTTTTCAGATATGGATTTCAGATTGTTTTGTTAATAATTGTCCTTATTTGCATAGTTTTTGTTTTTTTGAGACAGGGTCTCACGCTGTTGCCCAGGCTGGAGGGCAGTGACACAATCTTGGCTCACTGCAACCTACACCTCCCAGGCTCAAGTGATCATCTGACCTCAGCTTCCCTAGTAGCTGGGGCTATAGGCGCATACTACCACACCCACCTGCCATTAAACCTGGCTAATTTTTTATATTTTTTGTAGAGACAGGGTTTCTCCATGTTGCCGAGTTGGTCTCCTGGACTCAAGCGATCCGCCCGCGTCGGCCTCCCAAAGTGCTGGGATTATAGGAACGAACCACTGTACCCAGGCCATATTTTTTATTCTTAAATTGATTATGCTTTGTATTTCTAGATGTCTAAAGTCAACAACAAAAAACTAAAAGATTAAGTTGATTGATATCTCAGCATTTTAACTTACTTAGAAATGACTCAGACATTTTATGATTATCTATTACATAATTTAACATAACATTACTTCAAGATACACAGTTCAAAGACATATGTATGCTATGGACATATATATGTCTTCAAAGGTCTCACCATGGTCACCTGTCCAGGCCCCCAATTTTTTTTTTTTTTTTTTTTTTTTGAGACAGAGTGTCACTGCGTCGCTCAGGCTGGAGTGCAGTGGCATCATCTTGGATCACTGCAAACTCCACCTACCGGGTTCAAGTGATTCTCGTGCCTCAGCCTCCCAAGTATCTGGGATCACAGGCATGTGCCACCACACCTGGCTAACTTCGGTATTTTTAGTAGAGGTGGGTTTCACCATGCTGGCCAGGCTGGTCTCAAACTCCTGACCTCAAGCAATCCGCCCACCTTGGCCTCCCAAAGTGCTGGGATTACAGGTGTGAACCACCACTCCCAGCCTGAATCACTCTCTTACGTGTCTCAGACTGCCTCTAACCACCAGGTAGCAGTAGGGTTCTCAAGTTATCAGGCTTATCAGTTCCTTATTTGTGCCTTTCTGGATAAGTAAGTGTCCCTAAAATGTTCTTTTAGTGAGGAATGCCCTGTAAGTGTGCTTTGTGTCCTAGGCAACAGTCCTGACATCTCTGCACAGTCTCTAGTCACCTAGACCAGCTGAATGGTTCAGACAGAGTCATTGTCTTATCTCTTCAGGGTAATATAATTCACCCTCATGCACTCTTTGGTTTTGAAATAACAGGAATTGGTCACAAATGAAAAGACAAGTCTGAATTATAAGCAACAGAAAGCAGTTGCAATTTCAAAGGCATGCTAGGTAGTTTTAGGCTATAAGAAGTGAAACCACTTGTATTAGTTCTTTCTTACATTGCTATAAATAAATACCTGAGACTGGGTAATTTATAGACAAAAGAGGCTTATTTTGCTCATGGTTCTTTTTTTTTTTTTTTGAGACGGAGTCTCGCTCTGTCGCCCAGGCTGGAGTGCAGTGGTGCGATCTCGGCTTACTGCAAGCTCCGCCTCCCGGGTTCACGCCATTCTCCTGCCTCAGCCTCTCCGAGTAGCTGGGACTACAGGCGCCCGCCACCACGCCCGGCTAATTTTTTGTATTTTTAGTAGAGACGGGGTTTCACCGTGGTCTCGATCTCCTGACCTCGTGATCCACCCGCCTCGGCCTCCCAAAGTGCTGGGATTACAAGCGTGAGCCACCGCGCCCGGCCATAATTTCTTAATAGATATCTAAATACATATGCATATACTTATTATGTATTTATTTATTTTTTGAGACATGGTCTTGCTCTGTTGTCCAGACTGGAGTGCAGTGGCGCGATCTTGCCTCACTGCAGCCTCCATCTCCTGGGCTCAAGCAATCCACCCACCTCTGCCTCTTGAGTAGCTGGGACTACAGGTGTATGACCCCATACCCAGCTAATTTTTTATTTTTAGTAGAGATGAGGTCCTGTTACGTTGCCCAGGCTGGTGTCCAACTCCTGAGCTCAAGTGATCCTCCTACGTCAGCCTCCCAAAGTTCTGGGATTATAGTTGTGAGCCACCATGTCTGGCAAACTCAATTCTTTTTAATGACAGTATAATACTCCTCTGTATGGATGTTCCAAAATATATTCACCCATTCCCTTATTTATGAGCATTCACTTCATTTCTCCCACCACAAATTATACCATTAATCTTGTACATTTAGTCTATGTACGAGTGCTTTTATTTCCATGAACCAAAATTTTAGAAATAGAATCTGCTGGGTCAAAGGACACACACACATAGTTGTTACGGAATAATAAATAGATATAAATAACATTCATTACATCTAGGGTAGACAAAATAACAAAACAAATATCTGTCCACTTACTAACTAGTTTAAGAAATACAACTTTACCGGTGCTCTGAGGCCTCCTGGGTGTCCCCTATATAATCCCTTTTCCTGTTTAGAAAGGAAAACCAAACCAAACCAAAACTATCCTAAAATTTTTCTTTACCTTTCTCTTGGTTATAGTTTTACCATATTTAATTCTCAACACCATCTGTTGTTTAATTTTGACTCTTAAAACTTTACATAAATGGAAAAACATTCTATGCCTTTTATTTCCTGTTCATTATTATGTCCCCAAGACTTTACCATTTTGGTAGGCATAGCTGAAAATTTCAGTTATGGCCAGGCTTGGTGGCACATGCTTGTAATCCCAATGCTTTGGGACGCCAGTGTGGGAGGATCACTTGAGGCCAGGAGTTCAAGACCAACCTGGGCAACATAGCGAGACCCTGTTTCTAAAAAAACTAAAAAACAATTATATATCAGCACCATAAGACAGGCGAAAAAAGAAATCCAGGCATGGTAGTCCCAGCTACTTGGGTGACTGAGGTGGGAAGATCGCTTGAGCCCAAGTGTTTGAGGTGATACTCCTGCCTCGGCAACAAATGCAGACCCTGTCTTTTTTTTTTTTTTTTTTTTTTTTTTTTTTTGAGACGGAGTCTTGCTCTGTCTCCCAGGGTGGAGTGCAGTGGCACGATCTCGGCTCACTGCAAGCTCCGCCTCCCAGGTTCAAGCCATTCTCCTGCCTCAGCCTCCCAAGTAGCTGGGACTACAGGCGCCCGCCAACACGCCCGGCTAATTTTTTGTATTTTTAGTAGAGACGGGGTTTCACCGTGTTAGCCTGGATGGTCTCGATCTCCTGACCTCGTGATCCGCCCGCCTCGGCCTCCCAAAGTGCTGGGATTACAGGCTTGAGCCACCGCGCCCGGCTCAGACCCTGTCTTTTAAGCTGTTTAACAGTAGTTCATTATATATACTATAGTTGATAGACATTTGCCCATTTGCCAATACTGCTATGGACATTCCTAGACATGTCTTTTGGTGTATATTTGCAAGAGATTTAATTTGTATATCTAAGAACAATTTTTGGGTTTTAAGATATGCCCATATGCAACTCTACTAGGTAATGCCAACCAACTTGTTTTCCAAAATAACTGTATCAATTAACACTCTGACCAGCAGCCTGATTTCCCTGAAACAGCTTTTCAAATGTTTCCTGGCCATTCATTTTTCCTCTTCTGAGGTATTTGCCAATTTAAAAAGCTGGGTTGTCTTTTTCTTATTCACTTATATTAGTTATATATATATCCTAGATCAGTGCTGTCCAAGAGAAATAAAATGGAAGTCACAAATGTGATTTTAAATTTTCTAGAAGCCACATAAAGAGGTGAAATTGTTTTTTGTTGAGACAGGGTCTTGCTGTGTTGTCCAGGCTGGGGCGCAGTGGCATAATCTCAGCTCACTGCGACCTCTGCCTCCCATGTTCAAGCGATTCTCATGCTTCAGCCTCCCAAATAGCTGGGAGTATAGGTGCATGCAACCATGCCTAGCTAATTTTTGTATTTTTAGTAGAGAAGGGGTTTCACCATGCTGGCCAAGCCGATCTCAAACTCCTGACTTCATGTCATCTGCCCACCTCAGCTTCCCAAAGTGCTAGGATTATAGGTGTGAGCCACCGTGCCTGGCCTTTCTTTTTTTTTTTTTTTTTTAAAGAGGCAGAGTCTTGCTTTGTGATCTAGGCTGGTGTACAGTGGCAAGATCATTGCTCACTGTAACTTTGAACTCCTGGGCTCAAGAGATCCTCCCACTTCAGCCTCCTGACTAGCTGGGACCACAGGCATGTGCCATGATGTCTGGCTAATTTTTTTGAGATGGAGTCTTGCTCTGGCTGGAGTGCTGTGGCGTGATCTCGGCTCACTGCAACCTCAGCCTCCCGAGTTCAAGTGATTCTCCTGCCTCACCCTCCTAAGTAGCTGGGATTACAGGCACATGCCACCATGCCTGGGTAATTTTTGTATTTTTAGTAGAGATGGGGTTTTGCCATGCTGGCCAGGCTGGTCTCAAACTCTTGACCTCAGGTGATCTGCCCATCTCAGCCTCCCAAAGTGCTAGGATTACAGGTGTGAGCCACCGCACCCAGCCAATTTTTTTTGTATTTTAGGTAGAAATGGGTTTCATCATGTTGTCCAGGGTAGTCTCGAACCCTAGTTAAAGCAATTCACCTGCCTGAGTCTCCCAAAGTGCTGGGATTACAGGCGTGAGCCACCATACCTGGCCTAAGTTTTATTTTCTTGTCCATTTTGCACTCTTTAAAACTGAAATGTATTCCTCCTGCCTCAGCCTCCCAAGTAGCTGGGACTATAGGTGTGTACCACCACAGCTGGCTAATCTTTTTTGTTTTTTTGTAGAGCTGGGAGGGAGTCTGGCTATGTTGCCCAGGATGGTCTTAAACTCCTGGTCTCAAGCAATCCTTCCGCCTCAGCATCTCAAAATGCTGGGATTACACGTGTGAGCCACCACGCTCGGCCTTTTTTTTTGTATTTTTCTTTATTCTATTTTCTTCTGTTAATTTGGAAAAGCAGTTACCCTACATATTTTATCTTATACACTTAAAAGAGTAAAGGTTAAAGTTAATCAATATTTTTACCCACTTCCCAAACAACACCAGGACCTTGGAAAACTTCAACTCCAACCATCACTCCACTCATCCTGCTTCTAAATATATGACTTTGTTGTCCAGAGTATCAGTTCCATCTTGCTTTAACTTATTAACCACACAAATTACTTATTATTACTTTGTATGGGAAAAAGTTTTTAGTTTTAACCACTTATTTACCAATATTTTTATCATTCCTTCTTGTATAAGGGATCATTTTTTTTTATAAAATTATTTACTATGTAAAATTAAAAAAAAAAATTTTCAGCACCTGACGCTCCCAGTGTGGGCTGAGATGCTGAGGCTAGGATCATTTCTTGTTGGTGGCAAACTCCAGATATTTTTGTCTGAAAATGTCTTGAATCAGATAACCTGGCTGAAATCCTGGTTTTACCATTTCTTAGTCATGTGACCCTAGATATGTACCATGACCTCTGGAATCATTGGTTTATTCATCTGCAAAACTGGTAATCTTGAGTACATTCATTCTCTGCTGGGTAAGACAAGTTTGGGAGGGAGGATGCACTGAGAAGCTCCTGAGCAGATGAGTTCTCTAGAAGAACGCCAAGATCCAAAGCAAAACAGAATAAAAGATACACCATAATCATCTCTCTGAATGTTTGAAAATTGTAGGGAGGCTGGGCGCCGTGGCTCATGCCTGTAATCCCAGCACTTTGGGAGGCTGAGGCGGGTGGATCACAAGGTCAGGAGTCCAAGACCAGCCTGGCCAAGATGGTGAAACCCCGTCTCTACTGAAGATACAAAAAATTAGCTGGGTATGGTGGCGCACGCCTGTAATCCTGGCTACTCAGGAGGCTGAGGCAGGAGAATTGCTTGAACCCAGGCAGCAGAGGTTGCAGTGAGCTGAGATTGTGCCACTGCACTCCAGCCTGGGCGACAGAGTGAGATTCCATCTCAAAAAAAAAAAAAAAAAAGAAAATTGTAGGGAAGACAAGGTTAACACATATTGAAAAAAAAATTACCTAATAACAATATTCCTGTATACTTGAGAGTTACAGTGTGTGGTTCTTTTTAATCAGTCTTTTCAAATCCAGTGAAATAGCTGCTTGTAAGAGTTTACAAAAGAGACTTTACAGAAGAGAGTGCTTGACTGGAAGTCATCAACTTGTTAGCCAACACCAACAATCTATTTTTAACAGAAAAATCTAATGTGAACACTAAGAAAAAGAATTGGTATTCCATGGACGAGCCTGAAAAAAAAAGACAAAGGAATTGGGAAAAAGGAAAAGTATTAATCAAAAAGTAACGTATTCAGAAGTAACAAAGTAGTTATTCATTCAACACTTGCTACCTACAGCCTCAAACACTATAAAATAGGAAAGACAGATTGCTTCTGCCTACAACAAACTTATAAAGTTGGTAAGATATATATATTATGTAATTAAAATCTGTTAACAAAGCAATATGTAACAGAAAGATTATCTGTATAGGAAAAACAACTACAGAGTATAATAATACTATGTAGGAGGGTGCTGACTTGATACAAATAACATCTAATAGGAAACATAGGAGGTGGAGCTCAATGTAGGTTGTGCATTGTTTTCTAGATTCTTCTTGCCTTGTGTTGGGATGTGCAGAATGAATAGGAATAAAAATGAGTTGTAATTAGGCTGGGTGCAGTGGCTCACGCCTGTAATCCCAGTACTCTGGGAGGCCGAGGTGGGTGGATCACAAGGTCAGGAGATCGAGACCATCCTAGCTAACAAGGTGAAACCTTGTCTCTACTAAATTTACAAAAAATTAGCCGGGCATGGTGGCGGGTGCCTGTGGTCCCAGCTACTTGGGAGGCTGAGGCAGGAGAATGGCATGAACCCAGGAGGCAGAGCTCGCAATGAGCTGAGATCACACCACTGCAATCCAGCCTGGGTGACAGAGCGAGACTCCATCTCAAAAAAAAAAAAAAGTTGTAATTACAGTAGTACCCACCTTATCCACAAGGGATAGGTCCCAAGACCCCTGGTGGATGCCTGGAACCCTAAATATACTTTGTTTTTTCCTTTATGTACATACTTATGATGTTTAATTTATAAATTAGGCACACTAAGAGATTAACAGTAGCTAATAGAACAATTATAACAATATAACAAAACTTATGTGAATGAGTAATTTATTCTAAATTATGCTGCCTTTATTCTGTATACAGAGTAAATCTAAATCTTCAATTGTATTGAGCCTCATATATCTACCTAAATTTACAAGGTAGCCAATTTTTTGTTGTATGGCTATTAGTTTACAGGCATTAGGTACTTTTTCCGACATTATCTCATTTCCTGCTCCCCAAAATGCTAAGATGTTGATAGTAAATGTTTCTATGCTACAGAGGAGAAAATACATATTTATTTATTGTATTCATTTTTTTTGTTTGAGACTGAGTCTCACTCTTGTTGCCCAGGCTGGAGTGCAGTGATGTGATCTCTGTTCACTGCAACCTCCACCTCCCAGGCTCAAGCAATTCTCCTGCCTCAGCCTCCCAAGTAGCTGGGATTATAGGCATGCGCCACCATGCCTAGCTAATTTTTGTATTTTTAGTAGAAATGGGGTTTCACCGTATTGGCCAGGCTGGTCTTGAATTCCTGACCTCAAGTGATCTGCCTGCCTCGGCCTCCCAAAGTGCTGGGATTATAGGCATGAGCCACTGTGCCCGACCTACATTTCTTTTCTTTTTTTTTGAGACGGAGTTTTGCTCTTGTTGCCCAGGCTGGAGTACAGTGGCGCAACCTAGGCTCATCGCAACCTCCGCCTCGCAGAGTTCAAGCGATTCTTCTGCCTCATCCTCCAGAGTAGCTGGGATTACAGGCATGTGCCACCACATCCGGCTAATTTTGTATTTTTAGTAGAGACGTGGTTTCTCCATGTTGGTCAGACTGGTCTTGAACTCCTGACTTCAGGTGATTCGCCTGCCTTGGCCTCTCAAAATACTGGGATTACAGGCGTCAGCCACCACACCCGGTCTACATTTCTTCTTTCTACTACCCCTTCCCAGGTACCCGGAGCCTACCTGTGGAGAGTGATTGACCTTTGGCCTTCTGTCTTCCCTAAGGCAAGAGATGATTTTTTTTTATCTATATATATTTAATAGATTTATGAAGAACATATATAAACATATATAAATATAGACATATCATCAAGGAAGATTTAGGATATATGAATATGTGGCAGGTTTGGAAAGAACATAATTCTTTCCCAGAAGGGGAAGGGGGAACTATACTTAATCGGATCCAGCTACAACGTAATTGTAAGTCATTTCTCGCCAAAAAGTATCTCCACAGCAAATTCTGGTGGATAAATTTTCCATGCTTTTTGTTTATGTGGATTATCCAATTCATTTCTTGGTAGATAAAGCCTGTTATTTTGAATAAAAGATGTGTTGAACCAGAAGAAAAATGAACAATTGTCATAGTATTTAGGAAAATTCGAAGAGAAAAATTGCACTTCCACATCATCGTACAGAGGTGGACCGTCATATACATTAATACGCCGGCTGTTTCAATGTCATGCAATATCGAACAATCTCCTAATGAAGTACTGGAAAAGACAACCTTTTTCTCCATTACTATTTGGAATTTTAGATCACATATATCGCCTGTTCCAACACCATGAATTGAATAAATAATAAATCTTTTTATAAAGAGTATCCGTCTTGGAGGGAGATTCCAGTTGTAGAGATGTCTCACTTGTGCAAAATATCCAACATATCTATTCTCTGCAGTTGAAAATATTTTGGAGGCAAGAAGGAAGGCACAAACCATAGTTCCGGTTCTTCCTTTCCACTGGAGATCCACGCAACCCTGGCAGAGGAAGAGATTGTTTCTCCCAAGCCTTGGAGCTCATTTGAGGAGAGACTTGGAGACTTTGTGAGGGAAAGACACAGAGAAACACTGCTGGCATTTTCACAAACCTGAACTGGGAGCAGGGCAACACTGGGGGATCTTCCCTATGTGGCTGCACCCATCTTGTGCACCCAATCCCCCTACCGCTAGGGCTGAGGGAGCTCAGATTAATGTGTACTCAGGAAATCAGCCCATTGCCTCAGCAAGAGATGATTTTGTTTCAGGGTCACTACTGGCAATCCTGGGATCTCCTGGGATGGGGTTGGTCTTGACCCACAGGAGACAGTAACAGTAGGAGAAAGTATATATATATTTTTTTGAGATGAGTTTCGCTCTTGTTGCCTAGGCTGGTGTGGAATGGCACGATCTCGGCTCACTGCAACCTCTGCCTCCCAGGTTCAAGTGATTCTCCTGCCTCAGCCTCCCTAGTAGCTGGGATTAGACATGCACCACCACACCCGGCTAATTTTTGTATTTTTAGTAGAGACAGGGTTTCTCCATGTTGGTTAGGCTGGTCTCGAACTCCTGGCCTCAGGTGATCCGCCTGCCTCGGCCTCCCAAAGTGATGGGATTACAGGCGTGGGCCACCACGCCCAGCTGAAATTATAAAGGCTTTTACGATTTTAGCACTCTGGGAGTGAATGCCTCATATATTTCATGCTAGGGCTTTTTAGACATTTTTCCTTTAAACATGTGCAGAAAGTAGGGGATGGTCAGTATTTAATAACACTAAAAACCGAATTATTCCACAGCTTTGATCAAGAGGCCAGGCCCAAGTATGTGCTCCAGGCATGCATTCTCTTTGACTTAAAAATATGAGTCCAAAGAACTCTGAGTGCAATTACAGATGAAGGCACTGCCTGTAAAAACCCAGTTCATTTGTTTCTGTTTGGGGCTTAGAATTCTCACTGATTCCCATGGCTTGACAAGCTTATTGCACTGGGTTCTGACCAAACCAATGCTAACATGAGACCAGGCATTCCAATGCCCAGCTGTACCTCCTGCAAGAGAATTGCTTACTTTCTTATTAAGGAAATAGGAAACCTGCACCTGACTGCTTTTTTCTCATTCACCTCAGCTTAGGTCCTTACCACCTCATACTTACATTGTTTCAACCACCTCCACCTAAAATTGCCCTTTCCTGCCTGTCCAAGGTCAAGTGACTCCCAATTGCCTATGTGGCATCTAAGGCACAGGGCCTCAATCTATTCTTTCAAAGCCCAAAAGATAACACTTACTGGGCACTTACTCAATGAGAGGCACTGTGCAAGCATGTTCACAACATTCTCTGCACAGTGGCTAATACCCCATTTACAGGTGAGGCACGGGAAGCATGAGAAGCAAGCATCCCAATGTCACAGGGCTAGAAAGTGCCTGGTACACAATGCCAGGTAGAGCTAGCTCTTAAACTCTGCACTATCATGGCTGAAGAATGCTGACGTTTACTGAAAGTTTAAGGCTTTAACAAATAGCTCATTTAATCCTCACAATAATGATTAGACCTGTCGGCAGCAATATTCTCATTTTATAATGAGAAAAACCACAGGGAAATTAGTAATAATCACGGTGTGTAAAAAAATGGCCTTGGGAGATTCGAACCTAGGGAGTCAGATGGACCCTGGACCTCCATGCCAACCTAACCCTAAAGGTACCAGGAAAAAAAATAAATAAACAAAAGCCAAAATAATCCCTAAGTGAAAAACAATGATTATAAAACACTAATAGACACTGTAGCCTACATACATATAAAGGCTATTTTAAAAAGTTAACCACTGAAGGATGTTTATTCTCTCATATCATATTTCAGTTTTTTGTTGTTGTTTTATTTTTTTGAGACGGAGTCTCGCTATATCGCCCAGGCTGAGTGCAATGGCGCGATCTGGGCTCACTACAACCTCCGCCTCCCGGGTTCAAGCGATTCTCCTGCCTCAGCCTCCCGAGCAGCTAGGATTACAGGCGCACCACCACGCCCAGCTAATTTATTTTGTATTTTCATTTATTTATTTATTTTTTTGAGATGGAGTCTTGCTCTGTCGCCAGGCTGGAGTGCAGTGGCACAATCTCGGCTCACTGCAACCTCCGCCTCCTGGGTTCAAGCGATTCTCCTGCCTCAGCCTCCCGAGTAGCTGGAATTAGAGGCGTGCGCCACCACGCCCAGCTAATTTTTGTATTTTTAGTAGAGATGGGGTTTCGCCATGTTGGCCAGTCTGGTCTCGAACTCTTGACCTCAGGTACTCTGCCCGCCTCGGCCTCCTAAAGTGCTGGGATTACAGGCGTGAACCACCGCGCCCGGCCCACATTTCAGTTTTTAACCACTGTTTCTCAATTGGAAAACACATCCTTTCCTTTCCGTTACCAATTGCTGGTAAAATCCGATTCAAAATTCTAGTGGAAAAACAGCAGCAACAACACAAAAAACGCTAACCCTATGAACCCCCAATGTCAAAATGATCTATCGCCAAAAACTCTTCAGCGTCTAGAAAGTTTAGCTATTGGATTTACGCGTTCCTATCTCTCCTTCCAAAAATAACAACTCGTAGCTCTTTCAAGTTTTCTACTTAATCTCATCTTATCATTTCTGTAGGAAAGTGATTAATACCCTTTTTTTCATGACGTTGCCTCTAAGGCCCCAGGAACCACACAAGAGACGGGAGCTGCCGCCTTGGAGACTTCGGGTGGGGGCAGAACGCCGCGCCGAGGTGGAGGTAGGAGCCCCGAGGGCACAGCGGGAAGGAAGGCGGAGGCTGCCGGGAGCTCGGCCTCCAAGCAGTCCCCCGCCTCGCTGGGCTTCCATGCTTGCTAAGGGGTCGAGATGAAGAGGCAAGGGAGAAAGAGGGGGAGGATAAATAAAAAAGAGAGGGGCGAGTCGGACGAGGGGCCCGGGAGCAGCCGCGGCCGCGTTACCTCAGAGCCCAGAGGCCTGGGGGAGGGGCCCTCGGCGCTGCCGCGGACTCCGGGGCTCCCGACGGGCAGGTCCTGCAGGGCCGCGGAGCGAGAAGGCTGAAGTCTCGGGTGCCTCGGGGAGTTCTCCCGACGTCGCCTGCTGTTTGTCAGTCGCCAGCTGTGACACGGTAGCGGGCCGGGTCACGCTGCCCCCGGCCGCCAGGCGGGTTGAGGGAGGAGTCGCGGTGCCGCCTCTCCAGGTCCGGTCTGGCCCACATCACTGGGGCCGGGGGTTTATTGTTCCGGAGAGCCACAGGCACGGTCGGCCTGGGCCCACCGGGCAGTGTTCCGCTCCGCCAGTCCCGGTCTGGGGTCAAGCCAGCAGCTGCAGGCACGCCGACTGGCGGCAGATCGGGGGCCCGTGTGTGTCTCTTTAAGGGGCCGGGCCTACGAAGCTGAGGGGCGGGTGGGGTGTGCGTCGCTCCCGGTGTGAGGGTGAGAGGGAGAGAGCGGCTGGCGGGCGTCCGAGGGAGGGAGGGAGCGACGAGCGAGGTAGCGACGCGGGCCGCCCCTGCCGCCGCCGCCGCCGCCGCGGTCGGACCTGCGGCCTCCTCCCCTCCCCTCCCCTCTCCCGCGTCGCCCTGCCGCGGGGAGGGGGCTCGCGTCGCCGCCTCCAGCCGCTCCCGATGAAGCAGCTGCAGCCGCAGCCGCCTCCGAAGATGGGGGATTTCTACGACCCGGAGCACCCGACCCCTGAGTAAGTATCATCTCCGCGGCCCCCCGCTGCTGTCGGCCGCCTTATCCCCAGCCGAGGGCGGCGCGTCCTGACGGGTGGCGGCGCGGGCCGGCGCGAGGAGTAACGGGCCCGCGGTGGCCTCGCGCGGTCGGTGTCGGGAGCAGGCCCGCGCCGCCACTTCAAGCCGCTTGGCCGGGGCCGCAGCAGGCCCGCGGTTGGGCCCGGCGTTGGCGCCGCTGCTCATGTCGCGGCGGCGGTTGGGCCGGGCCGGTGGGGGAGGGGAGGGCACGGTCCCTACGGCTACCGCCGTGTCCGCACCGACCCGGCCACCCCGGGGCTCGGCGGTCCTCGCGAGCTCCTCGCGGCTCGTCCGGGCCCCGCTGCTAGCCAAAGGGCAGAGTCGGAGGAGCTGCCGGTGCCAGGCCCGGCAAGAGGGCGCCGGTGAGGGTAGGCCGCGAATCCCCGGGCTCGGGTGGAAGCTCGACCCGTCGCCCGACCTCCCCGCGACGGCGGCGCCTTGGACCGGAAGGGCCTAGCGCGGGTTGCCTGGCCCCCGGGCCGTAGAGGGGCCCGCGCTGCACTCCTGAGCTTGATTTTTTCCTCCTGGGAACTTGATCCTGGCCTTGCAGTGCTTCCGGCTTCACATTCTGCACCTTTGGCACTTGGGTTTTGTAATGGCGAGGTTTGTGTGGTCCCGTTGTTGAGGTGACACCGGGTTTGTTTTTCCGCCTGAAAATGAAAGCCTCCTGAGGGACATACATTTTCTTGCAGGTTGTGAGATTTTCACACTTTCGGACACGATTTTCTTGGTAACAGGAATCTCTTACCCTAAACGGATGACTTTCTATTTCTTGTGAAGACTTGGTTAAAAACGAAGAATCGTTTGAGGATTCTCTAAAGAAGACAATGTTGTGGAAAACCGAAACACAGTTTTGCCCAGTAGTAATTTTTCAGTCTAGGACACCTTTGCATTTCTCTTGAGGTCTGAATCTGCTGCTGTATCTGCTACCTCAGAAAGCCTAGAGTCACTTTTTTCCCTGAACCCTCACGAGACCATTGTTTTGAAAAGCCGTTCTTAAACTCCATTTGCTGGTGTTAGACCTAGGAATATTCTATTCATTTAAAACTTATCGGTTGATAGGGGTTTCACATGAAACTGTCAAACTTTTATGACCAGGAAGATTCCAAGAACTTTGCTGTTTTGACACATTTTACCTTAGGTTTGCTGTGGCTCGTTTTTGAATCCCTTACCACATCTTCTCACGTTGGTCCAGAAATGTCTGGATCTTAATTGATAGTTCTTAGTTTTGATTGGAACACAAACGGATTCTGTTGAGGTGTTGGTCATTTCTGCACAACAAGATAAATCATTATTTTGCTTTTCTAAAAACCCAACTCTTACTTGCAATAGTAAGTTAACATGGCTTTTTCTTTTCATGGGTTCTTGGCCATTGGTTAACATTACCATAATTAGATTGATCTTTTTGTTTTGCTACTGGCAGGGTCAGTTAGGTAAGATTGTTTTGATTTACTGCACAATCAGTCCAGTTACAAAGCTCATGTTACAGGTTTTTAGTTTGAAAAACCTCAAAAAAATAAATTTTGTATCACGATTCAATAAATGCTTATATAGCACTTGCTCTGTACAAAGTAACATGCTAACCCCTGAATAGTCTAAGTGCCTGCTTTCACTTCCTTTTACCAGGTGGTTTGGTGAAGTCCGGAAGCTTTAAGGATCACATCCTTACACTTCTTGGGGAAAAACAATTTTTCATAATATGTGGGAAAATGGACTCAGAAGGGCATCTTTGGTAGACCTGAGTAGGGGAGGAATCAAGAATGTTTTATGGTTTTACATGTTTTGGAGTTTTTATTTTTATTGCTTTTAATCCACTGCTTTGGATTTCTAACAGTGATTATATATTTTTAAATTCTTGTGTATTTTTTCCTTTTTTTTTTTTTTTTTTTTTTGGAGGCAGGGTCTCACTCTGTCACCCAGGCTGGAGTGCAGTGGTGGTGTCATCATAGCTCATTGCATCCTTGAACCTCTGGGCTTAGGCAGTCCTCCTGCCTCAGCCTCCTGGGTTGGGACTATAGGCATGTGTCACCACACCCGGCTAATTAAAAAAAAAAAAAAAGTTACATTACTCAGACTGGTTTTGAATCCCTGGCCTCAGGTGAGCCTCCTGCCTTGGCCTCCCAAAGTGCTGGGATTACAGGCATGAGCCATTGTGCCAGGCCTCTTCTTGTGTATTAACCTGTATGGAGTAAAGAATTGTAACATTTTTTTTTGTTGTTGTTGTTGTTTTGTTTTTCCTTTTTTTCATGATACTATAAAGACTGGAGGGGATCATGGTAGGTATCCTGAGCAATATCACCTGTTTGACATATGAAGAAAACGAAGCCTAGAGAAGTGAAGTGACAGCAAACTCTTGAGATAGTAAGCTAGTTAGTGTTTATAATGCTAGAGGGAGGAGAGAGAAAGGCAGTATAGGGTTTAGAAAACCTGGATTTCAGAGTCAGACCTGGATCTGAACACTATTTTAACCTTGGACAGATGACTTCATCTCTCTGAACTTGGGTTTTCTCATCTTTTATATAGGTATTATAATGGTTAACAACTTACTGGGGCTTTTTGGGAGGATTGAATGAGATAATGCATGAAGAGCACTTGGCTCAGAATGTGGCACGTGTAAGTGCTTCTAGCTGGGGTCATCAGGGAAAAGTTAAAAGGTAGGATTTAAGTTGAGGATGAAAAGACTAGGTGGGCAACATGGCTCAGGGGAGGAATGACCAAGTGCCCTTTTTAGACTTTGGATGGTTTGAAATGGTACTTAGACATATGAAGAAATTGAGGCAAAAATGTAAATTCAGTTTGACTGAAGTAACACTTGGCGTCTGATGTTCTGGGTTTGTCTTGTACCTATGCTTTTAATCAGACACAGCTGCAAGATGGCTTTTTTTTTTTAGCAGCATATAGGACATTGTGTTTCAGGTGAAAATGGCTGTAATCACTTGCGTATCTGTGCAGCGGGTGTCCATTATGGGGCAGGCCCAGGGACAGGTGTTGAGGACACAGCAAAGTAGATCCAGTTAGTCTTTAAGGAACTCTTTTAATGAAGGAGATAGGCAAGTACCTTACAGTGATAGAGGTACAGGTCTTTGAACATATGCATGTCTGTTGTATGCCAAACATAGGCACACTAGGGGTAATTGGTGTACAAAACAAAATTTTGCCCTTGTGGAGTTTACATCCTAATGTAATAGGTGATAATAAATGATATAGAATGTTCTGGCCAAGTGAGGTGGCTTTCATCGGTAATCCCAGCACTTTTGGAGGCCGAGGTGGGTGGATCACCAGAGGTCAGTAGTTGGAGACCAGCCTGGCCAAGATGGTGAAACCTCATCTCTACTAAAAATACAAAAAAAAAAAAAAAAATTAGTCTGGTGTGTTGGCAGGCGCCTGTAATCCCAGCTACTCGGAAGGCTGAGGCAGGAGAATTGCTTGAACCTGGAGGCGGAGGTTGCAGTGAGCTGAGATTGTGCCACTGCACTCCAGCCTGGGGGACGGAAGGAGATTCCATCTCAAAAAAAAAAAATTAAATAAATAATGTAGAATGTTCAAAGGTAAGTGCTTTGGAAAGTGGAATAGAGTAAGGGGGATTCAGAATTGTTGAGGAAGAGGTTGCAATTTAAAGTGAGGTATACTGGGTGAGTATCTTTGAGAGAGTGATATTTAGGCAAAGATTTAAAGGAGAAGTAGCCATGTTAATAACTGGGGTGAAGGCATTTCAATAAGAGGGAATAGTTAGTTTCAAGGTGTTGAGGCAGACCTGTGAGTTTTGCCCATTATGGCTAGAATGGAATGAGCAAGAAGGTGTAATAGTAAACTGGGTTAGGGTAAGATGGGGTTTAGCTTTTTTTTTTTTTTTTTTTTTTTGAGATGGAGTCTCACTCTGTCCCCCAGGCTGGAGTGCAGTGGCGTGATCTTGGCTCATTGCAACCTCTGCCCCCTGGGTTTAAGCGATTCTCCTGCCTCAGCCTCCTGAGTAGCTGGGATTACAGGCACCTGCCACTGTGCCTGGCTAATTTTTGTGTTTTTAGTAGAGACGGGGTTTCACCTTCTTGGCCACACTGGTCTTGAACTCCTGACTTCATGATCCACCTGCCTTGGCCTCCCAAAGTGCTGGGATTACAGGTGTGAGCCACCGCTCTCGGCTGAGGTTTAGCTTTTTTACAGTCTTGTAGAGCTATTCTAAGAACTTTGCCAGGAGTTTTGAACAGAAGAGTGACAGTCTGCTTTCAGTTTCAAAGGATCATTTGAATTGCAAAGGGAACAACAGTGGAAGCCTGGAGACTAGTAAGGAAGCTAGTAATCCAGAAAAGAGATGCTGCCGGGTACCAAGATGGTAACATAAGAGTAGTGAGAAATGGATGGATACTGGATATATTTTGAAGATGGAACTAATATGATTTGTTGGTGTGACATGTGAGAGAGGAACCAAGGATGATTCCAGGGTTTCTGGTCTCAGCAGTTAGAAAGTTGCCATCAACAAAGACAGTGATGACTAAAAGGAGCAAGTTTGAGGACTAGATTAGGAGGAGTTCAATTTTAGGCATAGTAAGTTTGAGATTGCCTGTTAGACATTGAATTGATTTGATAACCAAGTCTGAAGTTCAGGGGAAAGGTCTGGAATGGAGATAAATTTTGTTTTCACCAGTTTAGGTAGTATTCAAGCCATGAAGCTGGATGAGATTACCAGAGAATCCTTAGTAGAAAGAGAGAAGGGCCAAGGATTGGTCTTTTTATTTTTATTTTTTTTTAAGATGGAATCTTACGTTTTCCCCAGGCTGGTCTTCAGCCTGGGCTCAAGCAGTTCTCCCACCTCAGCCTCCTGAGTAGCTGGAACTATAGATGTGTACCACCACACTTGGCTTGATTGGTTTTTTAAATGCCTGTGTTAAGAGGACTGTTTTAGTGTGCAGTTTAAGGTTTTAACATGGATGACATCTATAAACTTGGGAAGATTACCTCTTTAGTAACCTCTGACTGGAAGTTAGCATTTCTTTCAATTATTAATGTAAATAACAAACTACAGTAGTATTAATTGTGATTTGTGTAGAAATCAGATATTTTAATAATAAAATACGCAGTTGACTCTTGATCAACATGGGAGTTAGAAGTACCAATCTGCAACACAGTCAAAAATGTGCGTATAACTTTTGTCTCCCTCAAAACTTAACTGCTACTAGGATACTGTTGACTTTTCTGAGAACATAGTCTACTAACACATATTTTGTTGTATGTTATGTGTATTACATACTGTATTACAAGAAAGTAAGCTAGAGAAAAGAAAATGTTATTAAGAAAATCTTAAGGAAGTGAAAATATATTATTCATTAAGTGGAAGTGGATCATCATAAAGGTCTTCATCCTTGTAGTCTTCACACCGAGTAGGCTGAGGAGGAAGAAGAGGAGGGGGTTTTAGTCTTGCTGTCTTGGGTGACAGAGGTGGAGGAGGTAGAACTGGAGGCAGGCACAAGGTGTGTAACTTTTATTGAAAAAAATCTGTGTATAAGTGGACCTGCACAGTTCCAGCCCATGTTGTTCAAAGGCAAACTGTATTGTGGTTTTTATATAATCTTGAAATATGTTTATCATTGTATCGAAATCCACTAGATTGAGAAGCACATACTAAACAATATGACACATTGTTTTTTTCCCCTCAATATAATTGGCTTCCTTTGCAATCATATGTATTTTATCTTATGCATTAAAAAATATTAGACTGAGAAGGAATCTACAAGCTTCATTAGATTGCCAAAATGGTATAGGGCACAAAAAAAGTTAAATCCCTGGGCTCTGGAGACAGAACTCCTGGTTTAGAATCTCATCTCTTTTACTTAATTGCTTTGTGAACCTAGGCAAATTTCTTAATTACTCCTTACCTATAAAGTAGGGATCATGGTAGTATCATCTGCAAAGGGTTTTATGAGAATTTAAGAATTAGGACAGTGTTAGTTTCTTTTTTTTTTCCTTTTTTTTTTTTTTTTTGAGATGGAGTTTTGCTCTTGTTGCCCTGGCTGGGGGTACTATGGCGCGATCTGGGCTCACCACAACCTCTGCCTCCTGGGTTTAAGCGGTTCTCTTGCCTCAGCCTCCCGAGTAGCTGGGATTACAGACATGCGCCACGATGCCTGTCTAGTTTTGTATTTTTAGTAGAGGTGGGGTTTCTCCATGTTGGTCAGGCTGGTCTCGAACTCCTGACCTCAAGTGATCTACCCACCTGGGCTTCCCAAAGTGCTGGGATTACAGGCATGAGCCACCACGCCCCTGGCCAGTTCTTTTATTGTTAGTGTTGAATGGAACAAGTTGGCTAGAAAGAACAGTACTTACAAGGCACCATGATGTGAAAGTGTGGTGAATTTGGTCAAAAGAAAGTTTAACTGGGAAAGAATATTTCAGCATGTTCAAATGAGATACAAAGCAGTCAGGATAGTCAGATTCTCTATTTTTTATTTTTAGGGACTTGTTCTGTTGTCCAGGTTAGAGTACAGTGGCAAGATTATAGCTCACTGTAACTGAACTCCTGGGCTCAAGTGATTCTCCCGTGTATCTAGGACTGCAAATGCCCACCACCACTCCTGGCTAATTTTTTTGTTTTGAGACAAGGTTTCGCTCTTGGCCAGGCTGGAGTGCAGTGGCGCGATGATGGCTCACTGTAGCCTCAACTTCCCAGGCTCAGGTGATTCTCTCACTTCAGCCTTCTGAGTAGCGGGGACTATGGGCACATGCCACTATGCCCAGCTAATTTTGTTTGTAGAGATGGGGTTTCACCATGTTGCCCAGGCTGATCTCAAACTCCTAAGCTCAAGTGATCTTCCTGCTTCGGCTTCCCAGAAGTGCTGGGATTGTAGTTGTGAGCCACTGCACCTGGCCCTGGCTAATTTTTTATTTTTTGTAGAGACAGGGTTTTGCTGTGTTGCCCAGGCTGGTCTCAAACTCCTGCCCTCAGCCTCCCAAAGTGCTGGGATTACAGGTGTGAGCCACCAGGCCCAGCAAGTCAAATTCTTATAATTCATGTTAGAATGGAGAAGATAGAGATACCTTAGGAAGCCAACTGAAAGTATCATGTGGTTACCAGATTTCATATATGATCTGGACGTTTAGTAGCTTTATAGCCAGTTGAATCAATTTTTCTGATAAGAGAGAGATAGCTTTGTAGTGATGGAGGTATGGTGCTACAGGCCAGATTACCTTCTTTGGGCTACTGAGGTGCACAGTAAGTATGGAAAGCCTGTTGAACTATCCTAGTGCTTAGGCTAGGGTATACCTCTTTAATATTCATTTCCCTCTTTGCCATTTGCTTTTGCTACATTTTAGGCATACCATTCTCCTTTTATTGACACATTATGTCTTTAGAAAAGTATCAAGCAACTGTTGATACAATTGTGTTTTCCTAAGAATTGTCTCCAGTTGCCAAGCCATATTTTATACATGCAAGATTATCAGTCATACTTTCCTAGTTTCCTTAGCAGGACTTTGGTGTTTCCAGATCTTCTCAGTCATTTTTCACTGTAGTGACTCATTGATTTAATTTATTCACTTAAAAATTTTTTTAATACATTACAATTTATTCTGTAATAGATATTTGTAATAAATTTTCTCAACCCTAATATTCATTGTTGTTCCATGAGCATTGTCAGGTTTTGGAGGGAAGCAGGATGGCCAGCCTGGGTTTGAGAATCAAAAGTTGACCAGCTTCTCTGTCCATAAATCTACTACGTGGCTCTGCTGGAGCCTCTCTGAAACTATCCTGGTTAAGAGGCTGCTCAATTTGCTAATTGTTCTTTGCTCAGTTTCTTAAAAATGTTGACTAGCTTCATTTCTGTTAATTCTTCCAAGAGTACTGTAGAGTACTTGATTTTGTAATACACTAAGAACTATTATTGTAAAACCCTGAGAGATAGTTTATATTGTAAACTAAGCCCTTTACACCTAAGTCACTGAAATCAGGTTAGAATGTTTTTCTGACAGAAAAAACAACAAAAACAAAAAAAACACTTTTTTATGTGTGTGTGAGACAGGGTCTCACTCTGTCACCCAGGCTGGAGTGCAGTGGCACAATCTTGGCTCACTGCAACCTCTGCCTCTGAGGCTCAAGTGATCCTCCCACCTCAGTGTCCTGAGTAGATAGGACTACAGGCACACACTACCACACCTGGCTAATTTTTTATTTTTTGTAGAGATGGGGTTTGCCATGCTTCCCAGGCTGGTTTCCTGACCTCAAGGGATCCACCCACCTCAGTCTCCCAAAGTGCTGGGATTACAGGTGTGAGCCACTGCGCCTGGCAAAAAACACTTTTTATTTTGAAAAAACTTTAAACTTTCAGGAAAGTTGCAAGAATAGCACAGTAAATTCCCATAATATACTTTTAACCTAGATTAACCAGTAATTGGAATTTTGCCACGTTTGTATTACCTTTCTATATTTAAAAAAAAGTTTTATTTACTTTTGGCAGAACCTTTTGAGAGTAAATTGCAGGCATCATGATCTTTCTTTCCTAAATATCTGATAGTATTACCTAAGAACAAGCATTGTCTTAGATAATCAGTGTACAGTAATCAAATTCAGACATTTTAACATTTGTAACCCTGCCATTACCTGATATATATTTTATACATTTTGCCAGTTGTCCCAAAGGTGTCTTCTTTTTTCAATCTAGTATTAACATTGCATTTAATTGTCATGTCTCTTAGTCTTTTTCAATCTCTGAGGATAACTTTAAATTTGTCTTGGAAGTGCTTTATTACTATGTACTAACCATGAATGTGATATTTTAAAAACAGTAACAGGGTCTGATAGTATGTTTAAGTTTTTTTTTTTTTTTTGAGATGGAGTCTTGCTCTGTCGCCCAGGCTGGAGTGCAGTGGCGCAATCTCGGCTCACTGCAAGCTCCGCCTCCTGGGTTCACACCATTCTCCTGCCTCAGCCTCTGGAGTAGCTGGGACTACAGGCACCCGCCACCACACCCAGCTAATTTTTTGTATTTTTTTAGTAGAGACAGGGTTTCACCGTGTTAGCCAGGATGGTCTCGATCTCCTGACGTTGTGATCTGCCCGCCTTGGCCTCCCAAAGTGCTGGGATTACAGGCCTGAGCCACCGCGCCCGGCCAATGTTTTGTTTTTTTAATTACCATAACAATAAATGTTTATTGCAAAAGGGTCAGACAATAGAGATGTTTATAGAAGAAAAAGTAAAAATCCTCCCTGAGTATCTCTTCTCTGCTCCACCTCTCCAAATACCACATCCAAGAACTTAATGTATTTTTCGAGATCTTTTCCTTTTGTTTGGTTATTTTTTTACACAAGTGGAGTCATACTACTATACGTATTTTTCTGCCTTTTTCCTACGTTCTGTATTTGTTTCCATTTACATATAAGATAAGCTTATCTTTCTTTTTTTTTTTTGAGATAGAGTCTCTCTCTGTTGCCCAGGCTGGAGTGCAGTGGCGCAATCTCGGCTCACTGCAACCTTTGCCTCCTGGGTTCAAGCGATTCTCCTGCCTTAGCCTCCCAAGTAGCTGGGACTACAGGTGCGCACCACCACACCCAGCTAATTTTTATATTTTTAGTAGAGACGGGGTTTCACCATGTTGGCCAGGATGGTCTCCATTTTTTGACCTTATGATCCACCATCCTTGGCCTCCCAAAGTGCTGGGATAACAGGTGTGAGCCACCGTGCCCAGCCAAGACGTGCTTATCTTTTTAAGTAGTTGAACAATATTCTGTAGTATGGATGTACCATGTTGTTTGATTTTCTTAAGATGTCTGGTTAGTATGTTAGGCAGTTTAAAAGAGCCTTAGGACATATTGTGCTATGTGGAAGGTGTCTCTTTCCAAATGTATTTCTCCACAGAGTGAGTATTTCTGGTTATGATGGTGTTTGGGGGATTTTGTTTAGAGTTTTTAAAAAAATCCTGTACTTATTTCTGTTTGTATATGGTACTGATGGATTAAGCAGGTAATTTTTATTCTTGCCTTACTTTGATTAGTTACTTGTTTCTTTTAAAAAGAAAACTGAAGGCATTTAAGTGGGATCTCTTTTTTTTTTTTTTTTTTTTCTTTTTTGGATCAGGGCCTCCCTTGTCACCTAGGCTGGAGTGCAGTGGTATGATCCCAGTTCACTGTAGCCTCGAATTCTTGGGCTCAAGCAATCCTCCTGCCCCAGCCTCCCAAGTAGCTGAGACAACAGGCATGCGCCACCACACCTAGCTAATTTTAAAATTTTTTTTGTAGAGATGGGAGTCTCACTATGTTGCCCAAGCTGGTCTCAAACTCCTGGCCTCAAGGAATCCTCCCATCTCGGCCTCCCAAAGCACTGGAATTACAGTGTTGGGCACCCCTGTGCCTGGCCTTAAGTGGGGAGTCTCTTGAAAATGGTTGGTTTGAGGCTGGCCAACAGAGCTAAGACAAAATTTGATAGGTTTGTTGTTGTCGTTTTTCCATAGTTGGACTTACACAGTATTTGGAAGTCTCTCATTCAAATGAAAGGCAATTACCTAGTATAAGTTTTGGTTAATTACCTTGTATAATTTTTGGTTAATAAAAATTGTGTAATAAAATGTTGTATTTGAGTCTCTTAGCTTTGGAATTTGTGTAAATTTACTTTGTTTAATTTGGTAGTCTTTGTTTTTTAATTTTTTAATTTTAAAAATTAGATACTCACTTCACTGGGTCTCACTTCACTGCCCAGGCTGGTCTTGAACTCTTGGTCTCAAGTGATCCTCCTGCGTCAGCTTTCCAAAGTGCTAGGATTACAGGCGTGAGCCACCATGCCTGTTTTTTGTGTTTTTGGTCAAGCTAATGGTTAGTCTTTTTTCCAGCTGAGCAAACATATTATCATTTCACTGGAGGTTTAAGATAGGTCTGAATTCCCATAGTTGCTTTTTATTTTAGAATGCTTTTTCTGTCAAATGCTAACATCTTGCAAGTGAAAATATCCTTGGGATGATGTGGGTGTTGATAAGACTGCAATTGTGTTGGCAGGCTTCTGGGAGGTCTGCTTACTGGGAGCACTGCTTCTGGGCTTGCAAGAACCTAGAGCAAGTAGTGGTTTCCAATTGTAGTTCTTCCTGTGGCCCACTTCCCTGCCAAGTGTGGTTGGACCCTCTCTTTGGGGAGGACCCTGTCGTAATCAACAATATTTGCTTCATGTTTAGCTCTTTGTGAATCCATGGTCTAACTTGTGTTTTGAGCCTTTTGTCTGATATTTGGCCTCATGATGAATAGTTATTAATTACATACTCTATTTGAGGAAGCAGAAAATGCTAGGTTTAAAGTTTAAATTTTTTATGAGTTTTGTGTGAATGTAAAGTGGAGCAAATACTGTTTTTCATAAATTATATGAAATGACTAAAAACTCTTTTTATAGAAATCCATTTATTCTGGCCTTGAGCACACACAGACCTGGTTGAAAATACATCTGGTTAAAAATTGCCTGGTTAAAAATATGACTCTTCCATTAATTTATCAATACTCGATTGGAGTATCAGCTCTAAAACATAAGCTGCACGTTTTATGGTACTGGTTCTGTGCTGAGAATGTAGTTAAGAATTATCTGTAGTAAAGGCAAATTTCTTTGAGGTACAATACAACATTTTAGAAATCGGTGAAAATCTCTTCAAGTTTGCCTCAAGGTAACCATAATAGGTATATTTTCAAGCTGAAGCTTACCATGTCTATTGAGGAACAAAAACAAAACAACTTTTGTTGTCGTACAATTATTCAGGAAACCAGTTGTCACAATTATGAAAAGTATAGTATACTTTTTGGCAGATTAATCTAGCAGTTTGTGTAAGGAAGTAGTGTTACTAGCTGATATGAACACCTTGAACACATTCAAACAGTAATGATTGAATATAAAAAGAGTGTTCCCCCAGTTATAGTTTTGCTCATATGAATTAGGGAGATGATGAGATTTGCAAGAAATACGTGGTGCTCTTCTTTCTTTGACTACCTATTTTCTTTCCAAACTATTTTATTTTATTTTTTTGAGACAGAGTCTCAGTCTGTCTCCCAGGCCGGAGTGCAGTGGTGCGATCTTGGCTCTCTGCAACCTCCGCTTCCTAGGTTCAAGCAATTCTCCTGCCTCAGCCTCCCGAGTAGCTGGGATTACAGGCGCCTGCCACCACGCCTGGCTAAATTTTGTGTTTTAGTAGAGATGGCTAGGCTGGTCTCAAACTCCCGATCTCAGGTGATCCACCCGCCTTGGCCTCCCCAAATGCTGGGACTACAGACATGAGCCACTGTACGCAGCATACTCTTAGTAGAGAAGATCATGATGGTGTCAGGATATGAAGTTGGGAGCAGGAGTTAGAATCTGTGATAGGACTTTTTTTCCAGTTGTGCATATGTGTGCTGCACAATTTTTTTGTTAGGTGTGTGCTTTTTTGAAATGTACCGATTGCTTAAGCATTTTTATTTTCATCAATGCTATTTCTTCATGTAAGTTTTTAAAAGATATGTTTTTATATAGTTATTTTTATAATTCTGTAATTTTTAAGATGTTTTGGGTGATTGTTAATACGAAGTATCAAGAAAGGCTAACATTTCATTGAAGGCTGGCTATCTTAGCATTCATCTATTCTCATTAGACCTGTTTGGTTTTGTTGCTTGGACCTAAGGGATTTTGTAGATCCGTGTATCAGAAAATTCAAGGCCCGTGATGAATATATTGTAGAATATGTTCTTCTCTTTTAGTGGAGGAATCCTAGTAACTAGTAGTTGGGTACATGGTAGTACAAGCTTAGTAAATGTTTGAATTGACCTGATTCTTTGTAACTATCATTATTCTAATTTGATTACCAGCAGCATTGTTAATAATTGCCGACCTCTATGATAATACATTCTTTTCTTTTTTCTTTTTCTTTTTCTTTTTTTTTTTTAAAGATAGGGTCTTTCTCTGTCGCTCAGGCTGAAGTGTAGTGGCACGATCACAGCTCACTGCAGCCTCAACCTCCTAGCCTCAAGAAATCCTCCCACTACGCCTAATTTTATTTATTTATTTTTTGTAGTGACAGGGTCTTGAACTCCTGGGCTCAGGCAATCTCCTTACCTCAGCCTCGCAAAGTGCTGGGATTACAGGCGTGAGACACTGTGCCCAGCCTATTACCAGACATTCTTAAATTAACTATAAGATTAGGACAGACGTCAGGGAATTGAGTGGTATGTGTTGGGCTAATGGCAGTGACTTGGTGCTCATAGCACTTTTTATGCTTCTTCTGTTGGTATGCTAAGACCACTTTTTTCTCCCAGCCTTTTCAGTTGTTTTGTACTTGTGTATTTTTCAGGATGGGTAATCCTTAAACTAAGGGTAAACTGCACTTTACCCTTGTTCTGTTGACTTTCTATCCAAATTTCTCAGATCAATAATCTCATTTATCTCTTTATAAATATTACAGGCAAAATATTACGGGCAAAAAGGAAGTGAGGAACCTCAGATGCAGTGGTAAATCAAAGGATATTTTTGAGGCCACGCACGGTGGCTCATTCCTGTAATCCCAGCACTTTGGGAGGCCAAGGCGGGCGAATCACGAGGTCAGGAGATCGAGACCATCCTGGCCAACATGGTGAAACCCGGTCTCTACTAAAATACAAAAGATAAATTAAAATTAGCCGGGCGTGGTGGCAGGTGCCTGGAGTCCCAGTTACTCAGGAGGCTGAGGCAGGGGAATTGCTTGAACCCAGGAGGCGGAGGTTGTAGTGAGCCAAGACTGCACCACTGCACTCCAGCCTGGTGACAGAGCGAGACTCCGTCTCAAAAAAAAAAAAAAAAAAAAAAGATATTTTTGGATATACTAAAAGACACTGAAAAATGATAGAAAATTTAGTACTCCAAAAATAGAGGCTTTTGTTCTTCTCTAGGGTAGCTGATACTTTTTATACCTAGCATACAAAAAAATTCAGTTTTCTAAGTCTGTCAGTTTCTAACTGTATGAGGCAATTAAAAACGTTATATTTAAACTCTTTTCATTATATCGAGCCTTTTAACCTAATGTTTAGAACAACTAGCTGAGATTGAACTCTTGAACTCTTGACAATTTATTCAGCTAACATTTGTTGAATGCCAGACCTGTGATAAGGATACAGAAGTAAGCACAATGTGCTATGGCAGGGATATCTGACTTTGACTGGGATGGGGATCAGGTGGGCAATCAGGGAGGGCAGCCCAGAAGAATACCTGAACTTAGCCTTGAAGAGTGGGACTTAGGCAAAAATGGAGTAGGCAGATGGTAGAGGATGTTCTAGGGCCACATTATGGGGGAGGATACAGAGAGAGGATTAACCCTATGCCCATGTCCCCTTCAGTTTTTAACCGAGTGTAAATTGCTGAGTGCTATAAGAGGTGTCTAGTGTAGGGAGTCCTTTTACCGTATCTAATAATTCCTCATTTCTGTGGCTCCCAACTTTTTTTTTTCCCCTTTAGCTTGCTCATTGTGACTTGCCATGATTGTGATTTTAAAAGGGCAGGGGAGCTAGTGCCTCTAATTTTATAAAGGGAAGAAAAGGAAGTCCAAATAAGTATAGGTTGTGGTCACTAGCTAGTTTAGTGGCATATCAGAACTTGGGTAATATTCATTTACCAGTTTGTCCAAAACTGACTTTTTAATGATGTTAAGGAATAACATTTAGGATAGCTGCCATTCATAAACAACTGGATTTCTGTATTGAGTTACTTGTTTTCCTAAAGGTCTTCAGAATTGACCTTGATGTACTTATAATTGTTCAATTTGGAGGGTGCAGGTGATTCTGTATTTGAGTTGGTTCTTTCCTCTGACTTTGCAAATGTATATGCTGGAGGATTAAGAGTATGAATATCATTCAGCAAAAGGTAAGCTGGATATGAGGACCATTCAGATCTGCCTGTTTGTCTGTCCTTGTGCCTTAAGTAGTCTGAAATCTTCATTGGAAATGAGCTTAATCCCATATGAAACTCAAGCCTTCATTCACCATTATTCCATATAGTGATCCGCCCGCCTCGGCCTCCCAAAGTGCTGGGATTACAGGCGTGAGCCACCATGCCTGGCCTATGGCCACTTTTAAAAAGGAAACTTGTATGTAAGTTGATTGGATGTCTATAAAGTTTTTCCTACTGGAAAATGGGGTTTTTATTATTCTAACCTCAGTTCTAAGTCAAATATCATTAATTTAAGACCCTAATTAATGATTGTCTGATTCAGAAATGTGCATTTATTTGAAGTTCATTTAAAAACCCGTGCTCATTTTAGAATAGTATAGAGGTAGAAAGAAGGTATAAAAAATTGGAGAACACTTGAATACAGATTGTACTTTGAAATTTCCCTGTTAGTTTTTGTATTTTTTGTCTTCATTAAAAGAAAGTTTGAGGGGAGTAACATTGTTCTGTTTCAATAAAGTTTCAGGGCCAGGCACAGTGGCTCATGCCTGTAATCCGAGCACTTTGGGAGGCTGAGGTGGGTGGATCCCCTGAGGTCAGGAGTTTGGGACCAGCCTGGGCAACATGGCGAAACCCTGTCTCTACTAAAGATATAAAAATTAGCCCGGCGTGGCGGTGGGTGCCTGTAATCCCAACTACTTTGGGAGGCTGAGGCAGGAGAATTGTTTGAACCCAGGAGGCAGAGGTTGCAATGAGCTGAGATCACGCCACTGCAATCCAGCCTGGGTGACGGAGCGAGACGCTTTATCAAAAACAACAACAACAACAATAACAACAAAAAACACAACCAAAAATACAAGTTTCAGTTTGGTTATGTTATAGTTGAAGCCTAGGTTTACTAAAATATATTTTTAGCCCACCAATGAGTATAATACTTTAATTTTGTAAGAGGGTTCTAAGCATACCTTTATGAACAAGAGTGCAGAAAGTGTAGGAGCTGAAAGAAAATATCTTTTTTTTTTTTTTGAGACGGAGCCTTGCTCTGTCGCCCAGGCTGGTGTGCAGTGGTGTTTGTTCACTGCAAGCTCCGCCTCCCGGGTTCATGCCATTCTGCTTCAGCCTCCCAAATAGCTGGGGCTACAGGCGCCCACCACCTCGCCCAGTTAATTTTTTTTTGTATTTTTAGTAGAGACAGGGTTTCACCATGTTAGCCAGGATGGTCTCGATCTCCTGACCGTGATCTGCCCATCTCGGCCTCCCAAAGTGCTGGGATTACAGGAATGAGCCACTGCGCCCGGCCTAGAAACTATCTTAAAAAATGACATGCTGGCCAGGCACGGTGGCTCACACCTGTAATCCCAGCACTTTGGGAGGCCGAGGCAGGTGGATCACCTGATGTCAGGAGTTCGAGACCAGCCTGGTGAAACCCTGTCTCTACTAAAAATACAACAATTAGCTGGGCGTGGTGGTGCATGCCTGTAGTCCCAGCTAGTTGGGAGGCTGAGGCAGGAGAATCCTTTGAACCGAGGAGGCAGAGGTTGTAGTGAGCCGACATCACGTCACTGCACTCCATCCTGGGTGACAGGGTGAGACTGTGTCTCAAAAAAAAAAAAATGACATGCATTGGCTAGGCTCGGTGGCTCACGCCTGTAATCCCAGCACTTTGGGAGACTGAGGAGGGAAGATCACCTGAGGTCAGGAATTCGAGACCAGCCTGGCCAACATGGTGAAACTCTGTCTCTACTAAAAATACAAAAAAAATTAGCTGCTGTGGTGGCGAGTGCCTATAATCCCAGCTACTTGGGAGGCTGAGGCAGGAGAATTGCTTGAACCCGGGAGGCAGAGGTTGCAATGAGCTGAGATTGCGCCACTGCACTTCAGCCTGGGCAACAGAGTGAGACCCTGTCTCAAACAAACAAAAACAAATGTTACAGCTCTCATTTATTGAGTATAAACTCTCTGCCAGGCACTATGTGAAGGAATTTTTTTGAAGACAGGGTCTCACTTTGTTACCTAGAGTGGACTAGTAATGCAAACCTGGCTCACTGAAGTTTTGATTTCCTGGACTCTCAAGTGATTCTCCTGCCTCAGCCTCCCAAGCAGCTGGGACCACAGGCAAACACCAGTATACCTGGATAATTTTAAAATTATTTTGTAGAGACAAGGTCTCTCCATGTTGCCCAGGCTGGTTTTGAACTCCTGGCTTCAAGCAGTCATCTCGCCTTGGCCTCCCAGAATGCTGGGATTATAGGCATGTGCCATCATGCCTGGCCTATATGAAGGAATTTTTTTTTTTTTTTTTTAGACGGAGTCCCACTGTGTCGCCCAGGTTGGAGAGTAGTGGCATGACCTCGACTTACTGCAACCTCCGCCTCTGGATTCAAGTGATTCTCCTGCCTCAGCCTCCCGAGTAGCTGGTATTAGAGGTGCCTGCCATTATGACTGGTTAATTTTTGTATTTTTAGTAGAGACGGGGTTTCGCCATGTTGGCCAGGCTGATCTCGAACTCCTGACCTCAGGTGACCCGCCTGCCTCGGCCTCCCAAAGTGTGAGGATTACAGGCGTGAGCCACCACACCCGGCTATATGAAGGATTTTAAATAGACACTCATTCTCTTTTTAAAGTAATTATAGTACTATTTCAGTTTTATAGCTGGCTTCTTTGGCCTCCATTTATTTTAGTAACTTAGGTTAAAAAACTTTGGAGTCAGTATTCAAATTCAGGTTGACTGAATATAAGAGCTTTTGCTCTTATATATTGTACTGTAGGTGGTACCTCTCCAGCTGACATTTTGAGAGTACAGGATGGGAGATAAGAGCAAGTGGGATATGCCTTCTGGACAGAGGCACTAGAAAGACCATAGCAGACAATTTTGGCTGTATAGCTTTCTTTTTTTTTTTTTTTTTGAGACAGGATATCGCTCTGTCACCCAGGCTGAAGTGCAGTGGCACCATCATAGCTCACTGCAGCCTTAGACTCCTGGGCTCAACTGATCCTCCTGCCTCAGCCTCTTGAGTATCTGGGACTATAGATGTAAACCACTATACCCAGCTAATTTTTTACTTTTTGTAGAGACAGAGCCTCGCTATGTTGTCCAGGCCAGTCTCAAATTCCTGGCCTTAAGCAGTCCTCCTGTTGGAGGCCTCCCAAAGTGCTGAGACTACAGGCATGAGCCACCACACCTGTTCAGCTGCATAGTTCCTTTTAGGTTATATAGTTCTTAAACTGTATACAGGTCTCAGCTGAATCCAAAAATGTGAAATCTGAAATGCTCCAAAAGTTGAAACTTTTTTAATGCTGACGTGATGCCACAGTGGGAAATTTTATACATGACCTCATGTGAGGGGCTGCAGTCAAAACACAGCCAAGCCGGGCATGGTGGCATGCACCTGTAGTCCCAGCTCTTCAGGAGCCTGAGGTAGGAGGATCATTTGAATCTAGGAGTTCAAGGCTGCAGCGAGCTGGGATTGTTCTACTGTACTTGCTCCAGCCTGGGCAACAAAGCAAGACCCTGTCTCTTAAAAACAAAAACAAAACACAGGCATACAACACAGTTTATTCCATGTCCCAAAATTATTAAAAAATATTGTGTAAAATTACCTTCAGGCCATGTGTATAAGGGGTATATGAAACATAAATTTGATGTGTAGACTTGGGTCCAAGATAATCTGGCCCCAAGGTATCTCGTGTATATGCAGATATTCCAGAATCTGAAAAAGTTGGACATAGTTACTGTCCCAAGTGTTTTCAATAAGGGTTACTCAACCTGCAGTTTTTTTTTGTTATTCTATTTATGTTTACACATTGTCAGTTTTGATTTTTTCAGTGTTCTCACCTCTGTAGATGTTGGCATGAAAACCAGCTGCGTACTTTGACTTTTGGATATAATATTGTCTACTATTTAATTCCAAGCCATATTCTGTTATTTTTAAAATATTTATTTATTGTTTGTTTGATTGATTGATTGATTGTTTTTGAGACAGTCTCACTTGTCGCCCAGGCTGGAGTGCAGTGGTGTGATCTCAGCTCACTGCAGCCTCAGCCTCCTGGGTTCAAGCGATTCTCGTACCTCAGCCTCCTGAGTGGCTGGGATCACAGGTGTGTGCCCAGCTAATTTTTGTATTTTTTGTAGACATAGGGTTTTAACCACATTGGCATGAACTACTGGCCTCAAGTGATCCACCCGCCTTGACCTCCCAAAGTGCTGGGATTGCAGTTGTGAGCTACCGTGCCTGGCCTTATTTCTTTTTCTGGACTTATTTTTTATTTTTTTTTTGAGACGGAGTCTCGCTCTGTCACTAGGCTGGAGTGGAGTCTCGCTCTGTCACCAGGCTGGAGTGCAGTGGCGTGATCTCGGCTCACTGCAACCTCCGACTCCCTGGTTCAAGCGATTCTCCTGCCTCAGTCTCCCGAGTGGCTGAGACTGGGACTATAGGCATGCACCACCACGCCTAGCTAATTTTTGTATTTTTAGCAGAGACGGGGTTTCACCATGTTGGCCAGGATGGTCTCGATCTCTTGACCTCGTGATTTGCCTGCCTTGGCCTCCCAAAGTGCTGGGATTACAGGCATGAGCCACCACACCCGGCCGGACTTATTTATTTTTATAATTTTTTTAGAGACAGGGTCTCACAGTGTTGCCCAGGCTGGTCTTGAACTCCTGGGGCTCAAGTGATCCTCCCGCCTTGGCCTCCCAAAATGTTGGGATTATAGGTGTGAGTCACTGCACCTGGCTTCTGATATTTTGCCCTGTGTTGTTTCTGTGAGGTGTACATTTACTTTGTCAGCTTGGAGTAGTTCTTTGTCATAGAGCATAAGATTTGGCCTCCTCAAGTGAGCTGTTTATAGCACTTAAGTTTTGTCTCTGATTAAGTGGCTAGAAACTTGACAGCTAGAGCTGTGGGACAACTGCATTTTCTTAAGTTCTGGTGTAATGTGGCCGGGCGCGGTGGCTCATGCCTGTAATCCCAGCACTTTGGGAGGCCGAGGCGGGCAGATCACGAGGTCAGGAGATCGAGACCATCCTGGCTAACATGGTGAAACCCCGTCTCTACTAAAAGTACAAAAAATTAGCCGAGTGTGGTGGTGGGTGCCTGTAGTCCCAGCTACTCGGGAGGCTGAGGCAGGAGAATGGCGTGAACCCGGGAGGTGGTAATGTAACTTGACATTTGAGATATAAAACCAATGGGATAAAGTTCTGATAAAAGTTTGTTTTATAGATCAACTAGTTTTATTATATGAATATACAGTTATATACTGTTAGTGTTTAATAATGAGCAACTTAACAGAAATTAAAAAGATCAGTAGACTAGATAGCAATTCTAATCTGCAAAATGATGTTCAAAAATACTCTTATTTTTCTGTTTACCTTAAGAGCACAGAAGATAACTTTTGCAGAAAATGAAAATTTAGCACTGTAGTGCCTTATCCTAAAAGATTACAGATAGGTGGAAAGTGGATTTAAATATTCGGAATATTACTATTTCTCTCCTTCTTGAACACAGAACAATTTTATGTCTAATTTTGTTAAGGTTTTTAAGTTTTTTTGTTTTGTTTTTTGAGATGGGGTCTTGCTCTGTTGCTCAGGGTGGAATGCAGTGGTGAGATTGTAGCTTACTGCATCCTTGACGTCCTGCGCTCAAGCAGTGGTCCTGTCTCATCCTGCTGAGTACCTGGGACTACAGGCATGCACCACCACACCTGGCTAATTTTTAAATTTTTTTGTAGAAATGGGCTCTCACTATGTTGCCCAGACTAGTCTTGAGCTCCTTGGGCTCAAGTGATCCTCCTGCATCAGCCTCCCAAAGTGCTGGGATTACAGGTGTGACCTACCATGCCCAGCCCCAACTTTCATTTTTCCATTTTGAAAATAATAAGCCAATGAGCCAGGCGTGGTGGCTCATGCCTGTAATCCCAGCACTTTGGGAGGCTGAGGTGGGGCAGATCACCTGAGGTCAGGAGTTCAAGACCAGCCTGGCCAACATGGTGAAACCCCGTCTCTGCTAAAAATACAAAAAATCAGTTGCGTGGTGGCAGGCTCCTGTAATCCCAGCTACTCAGAAGGCTGAGGCAGGAGAATTGCTTGAACCCAGGAGGTGGAGGTTGCAGTGAGCGAGATTGCGCCATTGCACTCCAGCCTGGCCGACAAGAGCAAAACTCCATCTCAAAAAAAAAAAAAAAAGACAATGTATATATGGTATTCCCCTTCCCCACCTCTCCCCACCACAAAGCCACAAAGTAGCATACTAAATTTACTGTTTTGTTTCTTGATTTTTTTCCTTAACAGTACATTCCGGAGCAGTATACAGGGATCTTCATTATGACCTTTTATTTTAATTTAATTAATTAACTTAGAGTTAGATTCTTGCTCTGTCACCCAGGCTGGAGTGCAGTGGCACCATGTCATCTCACTGCACCGTTGGCCTCTGGGGCTCAAGCAGTCTTCTTACCTCAGCCTCCCAAGTAGCTGGGACTACAGGCGCACACCATTACACCTGGCTAATTTTGCTTATTTTTTGTAGAGGCGAGGTCTTACTATGTTGCTCAGGATGGTCTTGAACTCCTAGCCTCAAACAACCCTACTGCCTCAGCCTCGCAAAGTGCTGGGATTACAGATGGGGGAGCTACCACGTCCAGCCCATTATTATGATCTTTTAGATCAAAGTTCGTAATTAGAACTTTTTGGAGCTGCATACTACCACACATTGAACGGATGTACCAGGGTTATTCAGTCACTGTTACAACCTTTTACTAGCACACAGATAGCCTTTTGCAGTTTATTTTAACCTTTTTCTGTATGAAATTATAGATAGTGGTGCATTCAGTGCATTGTAGTTCACAATCATCCTACATTATCATTTGGCTTTGCCTTGTAAGAATATGTGTTTCACGTGTTTTTCTTAAGGTATGGATAGCTTTTACCCTACTTGTAGTTGTGTTAGTTGACTTGAAACCTTTTCCTTCTATACCTCAAACATTAATTATAATGAAAAAAAAAGCTTAAACTCTTTACCAAAACCAGAACATAAACGATGGCTATTTTTATTGCATTTAAGCTTTTGTTCCATAAGAGTACTGAATTGTTTTTTAATGTGTTTTGATTTTGGTCGGGTGGTAACATGCTAGAAACTTTTTAAATTGTTGTACTTGCTATGTTACTAAAATAGAAAGCAGCCCACACATATTTTTTATTTTTTCTTTATAACAAAAGAAAACTTGTGAAACATGAAATAATAAAATTATTTTCAGAAGCATTTTTAGTATTAACATGAAAGTAAGCAGTTATTTATGATGGAAAGAGATCTGAAATATGTATAAAAAGAGAGACCATGTCTTTCTCATGTCTTTCCATTTAATCACATCACAGGTTTTATTTTCGTGTTTTTATTTAGAAGGTGGGTTTTTCAGAGCTAATTTGCACGAAAGGCTGTAACTTGAAAGAGCTGTTTTTGTATTCTCATTTAATGTGGTTAAGCAAGAGTAGGACAGGAAGGCTGATATAAGTACTTAGTCTGGTACAATACAGGATAGGTACAGTTTAAACATTAACCAACCGGGTGCGGTGGCTCACACTTGTAATCCCAGCACTTTGGGAGGCTGCGGCAGGCAGATCGCTTGAGCCCAGGAGTTTGAGACCATCCTGGGCAACATGGTGAAACCCCGTCCCTACTAAAAATTCAAAAATTAGCCAGGCATGGTGGTGTGTGCCTATAATCCTAGCTACGTGGGAGGCTGAGGTGGGAGGATCACTAGAATGGGGCGAGGGTGGGGGGTGTGAGGTTGCAGTGAACCAAGATCATGCCACTGCACTCCAGCCTGGGTGAGGGCAGTGAGATCCTGTCTCACAAAAAAACAATATTAACCAAGAGAGCTTAGAGTCTACAGTCTAATTATAATAGTCTAATTGTAACAAGCCATCTCCCTCAGAAACCTATCTCATATCTTTCTTCGTATTCGATACTTAGAATTTTTAATTTTAATTTTTTTTTTTTTTATTTGAGACAGTCTTGCCCTGTCACCCAGGCTGGAGTGCAATGGCGCAATCTCAGTTCACTACAACCTCCACCCCACTGGGATTCAAGTAATTCTTGTGCCTCAGCCTCCCGAGTAGCCGGGATTATAGGTGACTGCCACCATGCCTGGCTAATTTTTGTATTTTTAGTAGAGACAGGGTTTCACCATGTTGGCCAGGCTGGTCTTGAACTCCTGACCTCAAGTGATCCATCCACCTTGGCCTCCCAAAGTGCTGAGATTACAGGCGTGAGCCACCGCACCCGGCCAGTCAACTCTTTCTGTGTGATTCATTGGCTTGTACTAAAGATGAATTTCAGCATTTATGCATATTTATCTTTTGAGGCTTATTTGGTATTGGGGGTTTTCCTCTCTCACTTTTTGCTAATGAGGAAAACAAATGGATAATTGAAAAGATTAACTCAGAGTAATGAATAAAATTACTGGAATTCAATTGAATACAATAATCTTCAACACTGGGCTCTAAAATGTTCAGGTTAGGTCACCCGACGTTCCAACTTACGGGTTTTGGAAAAAGCAGATGGCTTTAACAGGTGAATATCATACACTTTACGTAGGTATTCTTGTGTATCTATTTGGCAGACAAGTAGAGAAACATTTCCGGCATAAATACAATTGTTAACATTTGGGATTATAGTCTTAACCTTTCCTCACTGATTAGAATTCTGTAGTGACACATTTGAAATTAGCTTTGTTAACAAAGTCACTTCTCGTTAGAAGTGACTTTTTTAAAGAAAATAAGTTAGCTTTACTCACTTGTGTAGTAATTCCACATTAAAAGAAAGTTTCAGCTATTTTTGGGGTGTAAGAATAGTTGGTAAGTATGAACAAGTTATTTTTTTCTAGATTTAGTCGGTATACATTGATCAGTAGGATTCTCTGTATGTTTCTGAGATACTATACCAGTTGAAGATGTGGACTTAAACAAGTGAGAAGGAGTGCTTGTATATCAAGTCTACTCACGCTAGTTCAGGTTAGCATACTTATTCCAAAGTGCTTTACCTGAAATTTCAATGTCTTTGATAAAGTAGTGTATCACTCATAGCTTTATTGACCACATAAATAACATATATTTTTCATCAGTGTTTTTTTTTTTAATTCACTTGTCTTCACGTGTCCTTGTTCTTAGATGAGAATGCGGCAAATTTCATAAATTTTATGGCCTATATATCTTGCTTTTTCTACCTCTCAGTTTCGAGATGTTTCCTCTCTCTTTTCCTTTAAGAATTGCTTGAAGTGAGGAAGCTAAAAACTAGTACAGTTGTTAAGGAGTTTCTTTGATTCAAAAAGTAACGAGAACATATGATAGGAACGGGAATGTTAGGCCCAGGGGAGATTATATAATAAGGACAAGATGTTGCCTTTATCTCTTTGAAATTTAAACTCTATATGGGGAGAGAAGAACAATAAATACAAGTCAAGGCTGTATGTAATTGTCAGATTTTAAAGTATATGCTGTAGGAGTTGAGTTTAGTAGTAATATCTGGAAAGGTAAGAAAAGGATAGGAAAAGGCATAATAGTGCTGAGTACCTAGTAGACATGCAGATAATTGTCAAAGGAAGGAAAGGCTTTAATGGTCCCTGAGTGGATTAAGGTAGATATGGGGGTGATGTGGTATGTGTGTGGTGTGGAGGCTGAGAGGGAGGAAGGTGGTGAAACGAGCAATATGAAAAATAATTTGAGAGCTTGGGCAAGATAAGTGAGCCCCTGTCTCTATAAAAAGTTAAAAAAATTTAGCCAGCTGAGGAGACTTGGGAGGGAGGATCGCTTGAACCCAGGAGTTTGAGGCTGCAATGAGCTATGATTGTGCCACTACACTCCAGCCTAGACTCTGGGTGACAGTGGGTAACAGAGCAAGACCCTGTCAAAAAAAGAAAAGAAAGAAAGAAAGACGTTGAACAAGACTGATCTAGAACTTAAAAGAGACCACCATAGCTATTGAGATTCCTTCTGGGGAGTAGTGTAAAAGCAGCTTAACTAGGTAGGAAAATGATAATCCCAGCAATTTGAGAGGCCGAGGTGGGCAGATCACTTGAGACCAGGAATTTGAGACCAGCCTGGCCAACGTGGTGAAACCCCGTCTCTACTAAAAATACAAAAATTAACCAGGCTTGGCTGGGCGCGGTGGCTCACGCCTGTAATCCCAGCACTTTGGGAGGCCAAGGTGGGTGAATCACCAGAGTTTGGGTGTTCAAGACCAGCCTGACCAACATGGAGAAACCTCATCTCTACTAAATATACAAAATTAGCCGGGCTTGATGGTACATGCCTGTAATCCCAGCTAATCAGGAGGCTGAGGCAGGAGAATCACTTGAACCTGGGAGGCAGAGGTTGTGGTGAGCCGAGATCGCGCCATTGCACTTCAACCTGGGCAACAAGAGTGAAATTTCATCTCAAAATATAATAATAATAATAATAATAATAATAATTAGCCAGGCATGGTGGCTAACACCTGTAATCCCAGCTACATGGGAGGCTGAGGCAGGAGATTTGCTTGAACCTAGGAGGTGGAGGTTGCAGTGAGCTGAGATCGTGCCACTGTACTCCAGCCTGGGCGACAGAGTGAGACTTGGTTTCAAAAAAAAAAAGAAAGTGGGCCGGGCGCGGCGGCTCATGCCTGTAATCCCAGCACTTTGGGAGGCCGAGGCAGGTGGATCACGAGGTCAGGAGATCGAGACCATCCTGGCTAACATGGTGAAACCCCGTCTCTACTAAAAAAATACAAAAAATTAGCTGGGCGTGGTGGCGGGCGCCTGTAATCCCAGCTACTCCGGAGGCTGAGGCAGGAGAATAGCGTGAACCCGGGAGACGGAGCTTGCAGTGAGCCGAGATCGCGCCACTGCACTCCAGCCTGGGCGACAGAGTGAGACTCCGTCTCAAAAAAAAAAAAGAGAAAAAAGAAAGTGATAATACTGTAATCCCAGTACTTTGGGAGACTGAGGCGGGTGGATCACCGGAGGTCAGGAGTTCGAGACCAGCCTGGTCAACTTGGCAAAACCCCATCTCTACTAAAAATAAATAAAATTAGCTGGGCGTGGTGGTGGGTGCCTGTAATCTCAGTTACTTGGGAGAATGAGGCAGGAGAATTGCTTGAACCTGGGAAGCAGAGGTTGCAGTGAGCCAATATCGCATTATTGCACTCCAGCCTGGGCAACAGCAAGGTTCTGTCTCAGAAAAAAAAAAGTGATTATAATGTCAAATATTTATTGAGTGTTCCCTGTCTTCTAAGTGGTGCTTTTGGCAGTTAAATGCAGCTGTAAACAAGATAAAACCAAATCTCTGTCCTAAAGAAGCTTGTATTTGGCCGGGCGCGGTGGCTCACGCCTGTAATCCCAGCACTTTGGGTGGCTGAGGTGGGTGGATCACAAGGTCAAGAGATCGAGACCATCCCGGCCTACATGGTGAAACCCCGTCTCTACTAAAAATACAAAAATTAGCTGGGTGTGGTGGTCCCAGCTACTCGGGAGGCTGAGGCAGGAGAATCGCTTGAACCCAGGAAGCAGAGTTCGCAGTGAGTCGAGATCATGCCACTGCAATCCAGCCTGGTGACAGAGTGAGACCCCATCTCAAAAAAAAAAATAATACTAATAATAATAAGTGCTAGGAATAAAATAAGGTACTATAATATAGAATGATGGGAGAATCTCAAAGGAAATAACATTTGAGGTGTCATCTTTTTTAAAAAATTATTTTAGATTCAAGGGGTACATGTGCATGTTTGTTACATGTGTATGTTGCATGTTGGTGGGGACTGGGCTTCTAGTGTGCCCATTACCCAAATAGTAGTGAACATTGTACTCACTAGGTAATCTTTTTTTTTTTTTTTTTTAGATGGATTCTCGCTCTGTTGCCCAGGCTGGAGTGCAGTGGCGTCATCTCGGCTCACTGCAACCTCTGCCTCCCGGGTTCAAGTGATTCTTCTGCCTCAGCCTCCCAAGTAGGTGGGATTACAGGCACCGGCCATCATGCCCAGCTAATTTTTGTATTTTTGGTAGAGACAGGGTTTTGGCATGTTGGCCAGGCTGGTCTGGAGCTCCTGACCTCAGGTGATCCACCTATCTTGGCCTCCCAAAGTGCTGGGATTACAAGCGTGAGCCACAGCACCCGGCCCCCGTTAGGTAATTTTTCAACCCACTGCCCTATCTTTTGGAGCCCCAAGTGTTAATTATTTCCTTCTTTATGTCCATGTGTACCCATTGTTTAGCTCCCACTTACAAGTGAGAACATTTAGTATTTGGTCTTTTGTTTCTGAGTTAGTTCACTAAGGATAATGGCCTCCAGCTCCATACATGCTGCTGCAAAGGACATGATTTCATTCATTTTTATGGCTGTGTGAGGTGTCATTTTATTATCGAGAAGCAGCAGTCTGGTGAAGATCTGGAGGGAATGGTATTCCAAGAAGGAACAGCAGGCGAAAGGGCTTTGAGCCAGAAATTATCTTGGAATGTATGAGGGACAGAGAGAAGGCTAATGTGGCTAAAACCTAGAGAATGAGGAGGAGGGACTATGGAAAGAGGTAAGGTCAGAAAGAGGATAAGCAGGTATGTGGAGTGGGCTGTGAGTGGAGAGAGAAAAATTAAGGACAAATGAGGCTTTGATCTGAGCAATTGGGTAGATGGTAGTATTACTGTCATAGGAACGACTTGGGGGAGGACTGAATTAGGTATATGGGATAATCGTCATCAGTTCAATTTTGACCATGCTATATTTGAGATAAATAGGAGGTATCCAAGTAGTACCCAAAAAGGAAGTCCCTGTTAGCTGGATGGGTGGGAGGAGCCAACAAATGAGATTAAGGAGGAGTAGCAGTGAGGAGGGGAGGAAAAACTGAAGAATGTGGTTTGTGAAAGCCTAGGAAAGAAATTGGTCACTAGCTTTAAGATGCTGTTCTAGTAACTTATTAAAAGCTGTTTGGCTAATGAGAATGAATAGAGAGGAGAGAGAGAGAGACTGATGATAGAGGAGAGGAAATAAGTAGAAAATGGAAGTCCTTGAGGCAAGAGGATAGGACACTGAGCAAAGTGGTGAGATCATCAATTGAGAGTGGTCATGGAGATCATGGTGATAGAGATTTGGGGTAGGGGAATGTGTGAAATAGGCATCTGGGAGAGTAAGGGAACAGAGTGGCACAAGCCATAGAGTTAGTAAATGGCAGGGATAGGATTCTGACCTAGGTATCAAAGTTTGATTTTTTTTCTGTATTAAATTGCCACCCCTAGGCCAGGCATGCCTGTACTGGCTCATGCCTGTAATCCCAACACTTGGGAGGCCAAGGCGGACAGATTGTTTGAGCTTAGGAGTTCTGAGACCAGCCTGGGCAACATGGTGAAACCCTGTCTCTACAAAAAATATAAAAATTAGCTGGACATAAGTGGCGTGTGTCTCTAGTCCCAGCTACTCAGGAGGCTGAAGTGGGAGGATAGCTTGAGCCCGGGAGGCAGAGGTTGCAGTGAGCCAAGATTGTGCCACTGCCTCCAGCCTGGGTGACAGCCAGGTCCTGTCTCAAATTTAAAAAGCCACCCTAACAAGCAAAGTAATAAATACTAAAGGTGTGTTTTCATAGAGAATCAGAAAAATTGAGACCAGGTGAGCCCAAAAGTGAAGCTTAAAAGAAAGCACCTTACTAGGCTTTTCTACTCATGGCAATTATTATTTGTTACCTTGTATTATAGTTATTTGATGTACCTCTGTGCCATGTTACTTCAAGAAAGTATAAAATTCCTGGTGGGGTAGAGACTGTGAACTGACATTTTGCCTTTACAGACCTAGCACTGCTTTTACAAGGTGGATTCTTAAATAATTATTGAACAAATAGCCTCTGATTGATATGAGAAGTGATACTTATAGTTAAGTGTTGCCTTTCTAAAATGTCATTCAGGCCGGATGCGGTGGCTTACACCTGTAATCCCAGCACTTTGAGAGACCGAGGTGGGTTGATCACTAGAGGTCAGGAATTCGAGACCAGCCTGGCCAACATGGTGAAACCCTGTCTCTACTAAAAATACAAAAATCAGCCATGCGTGGTGGCACATGCCTGTAATCCCAGCTACTCCAGTGGCTGAGGGAGGAGAATCACTTGAACTCGGGAGGCGGAGATTGCAGTGAGCCAAGATCGTGCCACTGCACTCCAGTCTAGGCACCAGAGTGAGACTCTGTCTCAAAAAAAGTCATTGAGCGGCCGGGCGCGGTGGCTCACACTTGTAATCCCAGCACTTTGGGAGGCCAAGGCGGGCGGATCACGAGGTCAGGAGATCGAGACCACGGTGAAACCCCGTCTCTACTAAAAATACAAAAAATTAGCCGGGTGTGGTGGCGGGCGCCTGTAGTCCCAGCTACTCGGAGAGGCTGAGGCAGGAGAATGGCGTGAACCCGGGAGGCGGGGCTTGCAGTGAGCCGAGATTGCGCCACTGCACTCCAGCCTGGGCGACAGAGCAAGACTCCGTCTCAAGAAAAAAAAAAAAGTCATTGAGCAGTGCATCAGCATGGTTGTGTGCTACTGAGATATGTTCTGATGCAGTTTTCACATTTGCCATAAGCCCAGGTCACTCTTGGTAGTTAGCTAGGACATCTATTCCCTACCAAAACTCTAGCCTACAGAAGGATTGGCTCAGTGTGAGGTTTGCAAATGTATATGACCATAGTCCAAGCAGAGAGCTAGGTAGATGTGACCTTTTGTGATAAAAGTTTTAATTTTAAAGACTTCTGCCTGATGCATATTTCTAGATCACTGAAGATTGGAGGAAGTTTAACTCTTGAATATGTAACGCCATAGGTGCTTAAATGTGTAAATGTCAAAACATGCATGACTTTAACTCATTCATTCTAAACTTTTTCCCCCCACAACAGACGCTTCCACCTGTACTTGCTGGGAAGCAGATCAAGGATTTAGAAACCTAAAATTAAAACAAAACATGAGGTATAGTGTAGGATGGGGCAGCAGAAGCAGTGAAATTCCTCATTTCCTAATGATGAAGGTAATCACTTAGTAATTGAGAAGAGTTCCCTGCCAATATTTCTGTTTCTGTCTTGCTTTGGGCAGGGGACAACAAGCACCTTTCTTCTAGGAAGTTAAGGGTACTGCTATCCTACCTCTGAGCTAGAATATGTTAAAAGCAATATTATGAAATACTCTTTGGTTTGTAATTGGTGGCTTCCTTTCTTTTGTTATCAGTTTTCCTGTCTTTGAGTTTTCTCTTCACAATATCGTTACCCCTATAATCTCATACTCCAGAGTCTAGTTTTTATGTAGCTTATTTTTATCAGTGCTTACCAGAATATAAATTTAGGAAGATTTGAGGTAATGTTTTTCCAGCTGAGGCTCTAGGATTTCCGAGGGCCCACATACTCTTTTTTTTTTTTTGAGACAGGGTCTTGCTCTGTGGCCCAGACTGGAGTGCAGTGGCGTGTTGTTGGCTGACTGCAACCTCTGCCTCCCGGGTTCAAGCGATTCTCATGCCTCAGCCTCCTGAGTAGCTGAGATTACAGGCATGTGCCACCACGCCTGGCTAATTTTTGTATTTTTAGTAGAGATGGGGTTTCACCATGTTGGCCAGGCTGGTCTCCAACACCTGGACTCATGTGATCTGCCTGCCACGACCTCCCAAAGTGAGCCACCACGCCTGGCCCACATATTCTTAAGGGTTGGGGATTCTGTGAGAATTTTTAACAGCTTTTCATATTTGATTATCTTTAAGTTTAAAAAATAATTGCAGAATGGTTTAAAAAATAGAGATTTCCACTGGGTACAGTTGCTCATGCCTGTAATCCCAGCACTTTGGGAGGCTAAGGCGGGAGGATCGTTTGAGCTCAGGAGTTCGAGACCAACCTGGACCACATAGACCCCTGTCTCTACAAAAAATATATATTAAAATATATTTTTTAAAACACAGAGATTTCCTGGCCGGGCGCGGTGGCTCAAGCCTGTAATCCCAGCACTTTGGGAGGCTGAGGCGGGCGGATCACGAGGTCAGGAGATCGAGACCATCCTGGCTAACACGGTGAAACCCCGTCTCTACTAAAAATACAAAAAAAAAAAAAGTTAGCCGGGCGTGTTGGCGGGCGCCTGTAGTCCCAGCTACTCGGGAGGCTGAGGCAGGAGAATGGCGTGAACCCGGGAGGCGGAGCTTGCAGTGAGCCGAGATGCGCCACTGCACTCCAGCCTGGGGGACAGAGCAAGACTCTGTCTCAAAAAAACAAAAAAAAACACACAGAGATTTCCTATATACCCTTCACCCAGATTCCCGAGATAAGAACATTTTACCACATTTGTTTTGTCATTCTTTCTTTATAGACATGTATGTACACATCATTACTTTTTTCCTGGAATGCCGGAAATTTGCAGACACAATGCCTCTTTACTCCTATATCCTCAAATGCGTATTTCCTAAAAACAAGGTTACAATGATCAAATTCAGGAAATTAATATTGATACAATATTATTTTCTAACCTACAGACCTTAAAAATTATTTTGACAAGTTTTAAGTTTAAAATTCTCTGCAATGACAGTTTTCAAATGAAATAAATTTTAATAGGCTAATTTTTGTTTTCTGTTAGAATTCTTGAACTGTGATCTATTCTTATATGTCTGACAGTTTTTTTCTTTAAATGAGGCCTATACTACACTCAAGTGTAAGAAACACTGTATTTTAGTTTTAGTAAGAAATCTTTAGGTAAGAGTGAATTTTTGAAGTCTTTGCTTATTAAAATCAAGATAAAGTAAAAAGCTATTTCTGATTTGTAGTTACGAAATTCAGTAGAAGGTCTGGAGTGAGACCTAGGACCTCACTTTTGGCTGTCCACCTTGAGGACAGGAATACTCTTTGTCTTATCTTAATTAAGTTCTTATCCAAACTCTTAAACATTTTTGATGTCAAGGAACCTTAAGTATCCTGTACAGTGACACATCTAGTTTTGTTTTTGTTTGAGACAGAGTCTCCCTCTATCTTCTAGGCTGGAGTGCAGTGGCACAATCTCTGCTCACTGTAACTTCCACCTCCTGGGCTCAAGGGATCCTCCTGCCTCAGCCTCCCAAGTAGCTGAGACTATAGGCATGTACCACCACACCTGGCTAGTTTTTGTAGTTTTGTAGTAGACTTCGTCTCAAAAAATATTAGCCGGGTGCGGTGGCTCACACCTGTAGTCCCAGCTACTCAGGAGGCTGAGGCAGAAAAATCACTTGAGTTTGGAAGGTTGAGGCATCAGTGAGCCAAGATTGTGCCACTGGACTCCAGCCTGGAGGATAGAATGAGATCCTGTCTCAAAAAAAAAAAAAAAAAAAAAAAAAAAAATATGTGTATGTTCATATATGCACACAAAGTTTTCGAAATAAGAATATGCAAACTAGGCCAGGCACGGTGGCTCACGCCCGTAATCCCAGCACTTTGGGAGGCTGAGGTGGGCAGATCACGAGGTCAGGAGTTCAAGACCAGCCTGGCCAGCATGGTGAAACCCTGTCTCTACTAAAAATACAAACATAAGCTGAGCATGGTGGCTCGCGCCTGTAGTCCCAGCTACTCGCGAGGCTGAGGCAGGAGAATTGCTTGAACCCAGGAGGTGGAGGTTGCAGTGAGCCGAGATCACGCCACTATACTGCAGCCTGGGTGACAGAGCGAGAGTCCATCTCAAAAAATAAATAAAAAAAAAAGAATATGCAAACTTAACAATAGTTGCTCTGGGGAGAGTGATTTGTTTTTAGTTGTATATCTGTTTGTATTATAACATTTCCCCCAGCTACATATAGTACTTTTTCAAATAAAATTAATTTGGCCAGGCGCAGTGGCTCACGCCTGTAATCCCAGCACTTTGGGAGGCCGAGGCAGGTGGATCACGAGGTCAGGAGATTGAGACCATCCTGGCTAACACGGTGAAACCCCATCTCTACTAAAAATGCACAAAATTAGCCGGGCGTGGTGGTGGGTGCCTGTAGTCCCAGCTACTTGGGAGGCTGAGGCAGGAGAATGGTGTGAATCTGGGAGACGGAGCTTGCAGTGAGCCAAGATCGCGCCACTGCACTCCAGCCTGGGCGACAGAGCGAGACTCCTTCTCAAAAAAAAGAAAAAAATTAAAATGTACTAAAAGTGAACTAAAAACTGTCATTCTGTAACTTCTACTTGTTGGTCACAGTTCTGACTTTCAGAATTGCACAAAATAAGATTATTTCATCTTCTAAGCTTTCTGATAGTTTGAAATAAACCACTATGGTCCTGTAAATCTTTTTTCTTCTAAGGTAGATAAAAATACTTCTATTTAGCTTTAACCATTTCTTGTGTGACATGATATCCAGAATAGATTTCTTTACTATCCAACTTGTTTATATTTATTAATGCACTTGATAGGGCCAAATTGCTCTCGTTTATTGGGCTTCCCTTTGTAAACCTTACTTCTAATGTCCTAGCCTGAGAGATTGGTTGGTTGGTTTTTTTTAAGTCATGTCATTCTTTGGTTTCTTGAGCTTGCCATGACAAACTCTTAACTAAGTCTTTTTCGATATATACCATGTGACCTAATAGAGATTTATCTTCATGTTGATATGGATTCTTTAAATATAATTCCATCAGCAAGCTGCAGATTTGCCCACTTTACTATTTTTTTTTTACAGATAACTGGCTAACATTCTTTTTTTTTCTCTGTAGTATTTTGAAAGAAGAAATATGCTATTCTAGCATGATCTCATCCTGTGAAGTTAAATACTTGTTTTCACATGCCTCCTTATTTTTTATGGTAGGGAGTACAGGAGGTTTAATACTCTTAACTTCTTGTTTCTATACCCTTGTTTCGTCAACCTTTCTTCAAAAACTCTCTTCTTTGCTCCTGATATTATTTACCAAAACAAGTGTTCTTATGTTAAAAACATTTGTAGCTAATTCTTGCTGTTAATTGTGGTCTCCCAATTGTATTAATTTCTTCAAAAAGGTCCTGCCCTCTTATTGCTGCAGCAATCTACTCTTCCTGGCCATACCTAGGTCTCCTACCTAAGAAGACTCTCCTGGAAATGTACTTCAACTCTAAAATAATACTCTCACCATAATTTCCAGTTCTTCCACCTTATTGACCCTTCTACCTCTCTTCCTGGTTTCCACCAAATCCACTCTTTGAAGCCCCGAATATCTTGTCCCTACCCTGTTGAGTTTATCAGCTTCCTTCAGATTTCACTCCCTGTCTATTATCTAGGGATCTTTAGGTCAGTTATTTTAATATTTTTGAGAAATCAGTTCTCTCAACTTCTTGCCTTCTACCCCTCTTGTCCCGCCAATCTTGCTGGATTAATTCACTAGTTGTTGCCTCTGATGGCTTAGTCCCTTCAACAAAAATAGAATAAGTATGCTAATGAGCTCAATTATAAATTGGTAATGTCCAACTTTGGGCAGCAACATTGAGGATTACAGTCTACTTCCATTTCTGTTGCCTAACGCTTGAATTTTCTTTGTCTTTTACCCTGTCTCTTCCCCCAGCTTTCAACTAATTATGTCAGAAAAGTAGAGACCAATTTTTTCTTTTTTTCTCTTTTTTTATTAAATTTTTTTTCTTTTGCACACAAAACAATAAACATTTTCTAAAAATACATACAAACAAAAAGATGCATATCAAACATATTAGGAAGGTTGCACATGGGAAGACGGGGAATAGAAATGGGGGGTGGGAATTAAAGAAAATAAATAAGAGAGGGACTTTGTATGGATCAATGATAATAACTCAATCCTCTATTTGACAAAGAAGAAGGAGAAGGAAGAGGAAGAAAAAGAAAGTGGGATATAGGATCAGAAAGGGAGGAAAATAGAAAAAATTAGAGTATGACTCCAGGTTAGACCTGTTTTGTTGTTGCTGGGTTGGTTGGTTGGTTTGTCTGTTGTATTTTTCATATGTTTCGCCATGTTGGCCAGGCTGGTCTCGAACTCCTAGGCTCAAGTGATCAACCCGCCCCGGCCTCCTAGAGTGCTGGGACTACAGGCGTGAGCCACCACGTCCAGCCCCCACATTGCGTCTGGCCTCCGTGGTAGACCTCTCAGACGGGGCGGCTGGGCAGAGACGCTCCCCACATCCCAGACGGGGCGGCCGGGCAGAGGCGCTCCTCACTTCCCAGACCGGGCAGCTGGGCAGAGGCGCTCCTCACATCCCAGACGATGGGCAGCCGGGCAGAGGCGCTCCTCACTTCTTCCCAGACGGGGTGGCCAGGCAGAGGCGCTCCTTACTTCTTTCCAGACAGGGTGGCTAGGCAGAGGTGCTCCTCACTTTTTCCCAGATGGGGCGGCCGGGCAGAGACGTTCCTCACTTCTTCCCAGATGGGGCGGCCGGGCAGAGGCGCTCCTCACTTTCCAGACGGGGCGGCCAGGCAGAGGCGCTCCTCACTTCCCAGACGGGGCGGCTGGGCAGAGGTGCTCCTCACATCCCAGACGGGGCGGCCGGGCAGAGGCGCTCCTCACTTCTTCCCAGACGGGGTGGCCGGGCAGAGGCGCTCCTCACTTCTTCCCAGACGATGGGTGGCCAGGCAGAGACGCTCCCCACCTCCCAGACGGGGTGGCGGCCGGGCAGAGGCTGCAATCCCAGCACCCTGGGAGGCCAAGGCAGGCGGCTGCGAGGCGGAGGCTGCAGCGAGCCAAGACCACGCCACTGCACTCCAGCCCGGGCAACACCGAGCACCGAGTGAGCGAGACTCCGTCTGCAGTCCCAGCACCTCGGGAGGCCGAGGCGGGCAGACCACTTGAGGTCAGGAGCTGGATGGAGACCAGTGTGGCCAACATGGCGAAACCGTGCCTCCAGCCAAAGGACAAAAACCAGGCAGGGGTGGAGGCGCGCGCCCGCAGTCCCAGGCAGGCCGCAGGCCGAAGCAGGAGAATCATGGGAGCCGGAGGCAGGGAGTCTGCAGCGAGCCGACTATAGTCCAGCCCGGGCCACAGAGGGAAAAAAAGAAAGAAAAAAAAAGAAAGAAGAGGAAGGAAGGAAGGCTGGCTCTTTATTCTTTTTTTGAGGTGGAGTCTCATTCTGTCGCCCAGGCTGGAGTGCAATGGTGTGATCTCACTGCAACCTCCGCCTCCTAGGTTCAAGCGATTCTCCTGCCTCAGCCTCCCAAGTAGCTGGGATTACAGGCACTTGCCATCATGCCTGGCTAATTTTTGTATTTTTGTAGAGATGGGGTTTCACCATGTTGGTCAGGCTGGTCTTGAACTCCTAACCTCAGGTGATCCACCCGCCTCGACCTCCCAAAGTGCTGGGATTACAGGCGTGAGCCACCGCGCCCAGCCTGTATCTCCTTCTCTTGAGATCACTTCCTCAATCTAATTTGGTGATTCCATACTTTTTATGTGATCTGAACAACTTGTCTGCTCACCAGCTCTATCATGAGGGAAGGAAGCAAGATACAGAATGGCTTGTAATGTTTTAAAAAGAAAAACAATGATCTCTGTTTAAAAACCACACCCAAGTGCATGCACAAACGAGTGCAGAAAGCTCTGTAGATCAAAGTTAACAGTAGTTGTCTCTGGAAAGTTGGATTGTGGACTTTTCCTTTTGCTTGTTTGTAATTTGATTTTTATCTATTAACACTAAATGCTTTTAATGATGAGAAAATTTCCCTCCAAATTTAATTGTGCTTATATTCTTTTATTATAAACATTTTATTTTATCAAGTTCTGAGAAATGTCATTTCTTATCTTTTCTTTTTTAAACACTTCCCCTCCTGTCTTGTCATTTCTGTCAAACAATTCTTTGATTTCTAAAATGGACCTTCATTATGCCCCCTTCCCTCCCAACTCCACAGATTTACAATATAACCTGAGCCTATTTTCATCATATTTTATCAGGATTATTCTTTCATCTGCCTGTCCAGAATAGAACTGCTGAGGCTTAAGAAAGTGTTCTGGTCACTTTTGTATTTCTAGCATTTCGTATGTGTGCGTACTATGCAGATAAGCCTGTGGTTGGACATCTCCTGGTACCTTCTGTCTTCTTGAAAAAATTTCAAATGGTACTAATTTAAATCAAATCGAATATACCATAGGTTCTAATATGCCATCGATTGTAAGAAAATGATTATTTTATGAACGTTGAGAAGTGAAAAAAATTTTCAGTTAAAACTATGATATCATTGATAGCATGCATCCTGTGGGCAAAATGTACATCATAGAATTGATGAAGTACAGTGGTGCTAACATCACATTTATGAGGTTTTTAGTGGTTTTGGAGTAGAAACAAATGGTTAATTTTGGCACTGCTTCAGATCTCATTCATGTATTATCAGCTTACTGCCCCCTCTCCCCCTGTCATTAACTTGGTTTTGTATGGCTACCACAGACACTGGTGAATGGAATGAATTATGATGAAGTTAGGCCTACATTTGGGGAAAAGGGCTTTGTATGTTTCCTTTCAGGAACATTGAAAACAGATTGTTGTATTCCAGTCTTGCCACATAGCCCAGTGAGTGACTAGCTGAAAATACAAATCTCGCTGTCATGTCCTTTTGTAGCTTCCTTTTCTCCAAGTAGACAGTCCCTCAGTATGCCTTGGTGTGCTAGTGTACACCAGACTTGTGGCTTTTGATTTCTGTTAGTCAGTGTGGTTACCTTTGTTAGAACATAACCCAGAGAGCTGCACACTGTGTTATGGAGCAGATGCACTGTAATGTGGAATAGTTTTGCCTTTGGAACTGTTGAACAGATACCAAAAACGATTGAGAAGCATTGATCCATAAGATGAAATATGATTCTTCTCATGAGAAACCTGACCACTGCCTCCTACTCCATGTTATTGTTGGCTTCTTTCTGCCTTATACCTTATATTCAGGTAATATTGAACTGTTTATAGATACTTTACACATATTATTCTATGTTATTTTGTGTGTGTGTGTGCGTGTGTGTGTGAGAGAGAGGCAGGTTTTCACTCAATTGCTCAGACTAGAGTGCAGTGGCATGATCTTGGCTTAGTGCAATTTCTGTCTCCCAGGCTCAAGCAATCCTCCCAACTTAGCCTTCCTTTTAAAAATTATTTTTCTTTTTTTTTTTTTTTTTTTTTTTTGAGACGGAGTTTTGTTCTTGTTGCCCAGGCTGGAGTGCAATGGCATGACCTTGGCTCACTGCAACCTCCACCTCTCGGGTTCAAGTGATTTTCAGCCTCCCGAGTAGCTGGGATTACAGGCACGCACCACCATGCTCGGCTAATTTTGTACTTTTAGTAGAGATGGGGTTTCACCATGTTGGCCAGGCTGGTCTCGAGCTCCTGACCTCAGGTGATCTGCCTGCCTCAGCCTCCCATAGTGCTGGGATTACAGGCGTGAGCCACTGCACCTGGCCTAAAAATTATTTTTAAGAGAGACGAGGTTTTGCTATGTTACCCAGGATGGTCTCGAACTCCTGAACTCAAGTGATCCTCCCAACTTAGCCTGTTAAAGTGTTGGGATTACAAGCATGGGCCACAATGCCCAGCCTTATTTTATGTGTTAATCTCCTACTCTGCCTGGGATCTTCTCACAAATGTATTCTTCAAAAACGAATCCTCTCTTAAGGAATTTTTTTTTTTTTAAAGACAGCCATCACCACAGCTGGAGTGCAGTGGTGTGATCATGGCTACCTGTAGCCTCGACCTCCTGGGCTCAGGTGATCATCCCACCTCAGCCTCCCAGGTAGCTGGGACTACAAGTGCACGCCACCATGCCTGGCTATTTTTTTGTATTTTGTATAGAGACAGGGTTTCACCATGTTGCCCAGTCTAGTGTTAATCTCCTGGCCTCAAGCCATCAGCCGGCCTCAGCCTCCCAAAGTGCTGGGATTACAGGTGTGAGCCACCACACCTGGGCAGGAAAAATTCTTTGCATTCCTATTTTCCCACTAAACTGAGTTGCTTTTCGTCCTCTTTGCTGCCTCACTATATATATTTCTATTTTTATATTTACTCCATTATGTTGGAATTACTTTTGTTACAAATTTCTTTTTTGTAACTTACAGGAAGCTGAGCTTTTTGAGGGCAGGGATGCTGCTTTATTCAAATTTGGTCTCCAGCACTTAGCATAGTATGTGGCACTATCTTGAGTAAATATTTGTTAAACTGTATGTAACTGAGTCTGAAGGAATGGACAATTCATATAGAATATACCTGTAGGTAGTAAGTATCCTAAGTTTTAATACAAATAACTATTATTTCAATCGTTTTTAAGTATTTATGATTTCTTTTTATTCTTTTGCATGTTTTCTTGGCTGAATGGAAATAGAGAAGAAGAAAACGAGGTAAGTATAATTTACGTAGCCATTCAGTGATTATGAGATGGACCACTAAACACGTTTTAGAAATTGGGTAAAAGCTGAAAACACTCAAAATGTAGCTATCATTTTGAATGTGAAATGAAGTAATAGTTTTTAATTTTGTTTTTAGAGCCATGGTAACATCCCAGTGAGGGATGTTGTGTATCTCAGAAAAATGATTTTTAAACTTTAGAGCTTCAAGAGATTTAGGAAAGGTAGAGAAAGTTGGAAGTTCTAAAAATATCTTTTACTTGTTTTTTATGTATGAGCTTCCATTTAAGATTTAACTTGAAAAGTGGATTCTGTTTCTTAAAAGTATTTGGCTCATGCCTGTAATCCCAGCACTTTGGGAAGCTGAGGCAGGTGGATCACTTGAGGTCAGGAGTTTGAGACCAGCCTGGCCAACATGGAGAAACCCTGTCTCTACTAAAAATAAGAAAATTAGCCAGACAAGGTGGCTTAGTCCCAGCTACTCAGGAGGCTGAGGCAGGAGAATTGCTTGAACTGGGGAGGAGGAGGTTGCAGTGAGCCAAGATGGTGCCCCTGCACTTCAGCTTGGGCAACAGAGCAAGACTCTGTCTCAAAAAAATAAAGTATTTGGAATTCACTGCTCCATGGTAATACATGTGAAAGTATTTACTTTCCAACTTGAATGACTACTATGTAATTTTGAAAACTGATTTCAGATTTTACTGTGTTGAAAGGGAAGTTATTCTCTTAAATAGCCAAAGTGGATTAAAGAACGTTAATTAGAAGAATTTTGCATATGGGAAGTATACCACCATCTTTAATTTAGGATTGAGTTTGTTGCTGTAGATTTTTCTGATGCTCTTTCTACAACCTACGTTATGCCTTGAACTTCCAAAGCTCACCATTTCCTTTGGTGATTTGGCAAACATGGAAGAAAAGTAGTCTTCTTAGGTTTATACTTTGTAACTGCTGCTCATACAGCAGTATTATTACCTGAGGGTGGGGGGCCCAGGCAGAGACAGTGATGTGTGCCAAGGCATAGTACTCTCCAGGAAGGCAGAAGGCCTGGTCCTCATTTGGTTACCTCGTCTGTAAAACAAGTAAGGTCGGAAGTTCCTCTATATCAGTGGTTTCCCAAACCTGGGACATTGATTAGAATTGCCTATGCAATGCTTGTTTTTTTTTGTTGTTGTTGTTTTGTTTTGTTTTGTTTTTTTTTTTTGAAAAAACCAAAAACCTCAAAACACCCTGAAAAACAAACCCTTTCCTCATCTTAGAGCTCAATAGCTCCAGTTGATATTTGATATTTCCTAGAGTCTGGATCATAGATGAGTATGTTATTTTTAATTTTTAAATTTTTAATTTTTTTGAGACAGCGTCTCGCTCTGTTGCCCAGGTTGGAGTTCTGTGGTGCCATCTTGGCTCCCTGCAACCTCTGCCTCCGGGGTTCCAGTGATTCTCCCACCTCAGCCTCCCAAGTAGCTGGGGTTACAGGCACATGCTGTAGCCACACCCTGCTAGTTTTTGTATTTTTAGTAGAGATGGGTTTTCATTATGTTGGCCAGGCTGGACTCGAACTCCTGACCTCAAGTGATCCTCCCGCCTCGGCCTCCCAAGGTGCTGGGATTACAGGTGTGAGCCACCGTGCTCAAGCCAGATGAGTATTTTTACTGTGCACTCAATGTGATGTCAGGAGACCACTGGTCTTGATGACCTCTGATTTTTCATCTCTGATACAGCACAAGAACAAACCATATTGAGTACTGAGATGTTAGATATTGCCCTTTATACAAATGTTTTTTAAACATATGTCAGGTTTTTAAAAAATTCTTTTTAAAAAATGCTACCTGGAAAATAGTTATAAAACTGAAAAAAATTATTTATGTAAGAGAAAGTAAGAATGGGGAAAATAGGTAATTGTTGAAGCTCGGAGTGGATACTTAGGGATTTATTATACCATTTTGTATACTTTTGACTGTTGTTTGAAAATTTTCGTAATAAAGATATATATAGCTTAGTGAAATTCCTACTATTTGTTATTAAAAAGAACTTTTCATTTCTCCAATAAACATTTTAAACTGTGTAGTCCATTTGAAAGTAACTATTTATTGTAGTAGTAATTGCTTATTTTGTTCATTTGTAGGCAAAGATTGAAAATGTGCAGAAAACAGGTTTCATCAAAGGACCAATGTTCAAAGGTGTTGCTTCTAGTCGATTTTTGCCCAAAGGCACCAAAACAAAAGTTAATTTGGAAGAACAGGGACGACAGAAGGTGTCATTCAGCTTCAGCCTTACAAAGAAAACTTTGCAGAATAGGTTTCTCACTGCACTTGGCAATGAAAAGCAAAGTGATACTCCAAACCCTCCAGCTGTACCTCTTCAGGTAGACTCGACTCCTAAAATGAAAATGGAAATTGGTGATACCTTACCTGCTGCAGAAGAATCTTCCCCACCAAAGTCAAGGGTGGAATTGGGCAAAATTCATTTTAAGAAACACCTGCTTCATGTAACATCCAGGCCACTGCTGGCTACTACCACAGCAGTAGCATCTCCGCCTACTCATGCAGCACCATTACCAGCAGTGACAGCAGAATCAACAACTGTAGACTCACCGCCCTCATCTCCGCCTCCACCGCCTCCACCTTTCCAAGCCACAACACTCTCATCACCAGCACCAGTAACAGAGCCAGTGGCCTTGCCACATACACCAATAACAGTTCTAATGGCAGCACCAGTACCCTTACCAGTAGATGTAGCAGTTAGATCTCTGAAAGAACCACCAATTATAATTGTACCAGAATCTTTAGAAGCAGGTACTAAGCAGGACACTGTATCTAATAGTTCAGAAGAACACATAATTCAAATATTGAATGAGCAAGCAGATATTTCCTCAAAAAAAGAAGATTCCCATATTGGGAAGGATGAAGAAATTCCAGATAGTTCTAAGATTAATCTGAGCTGTAAAAAAACAGGTTCTAAGAAGAAATCCTCACAATCTGAAGGCACCTTTCTTGGTTCAGAATCTGATGAAGATTCTGTACGGACTTCTTCAAGTCAAAAATCACATGATTTAAAATTTTCAGCAAGCATTGAAAAGGAAAGAGATTTTAAAAAGAGCTCAGCACCTTTAAAAAGTGAGGATCTAGGGAAATCTTCACGATCTAAAACAGACAGAGATGATAAATATTTTAGCTATTCAAAACTTGAAAGAGATACTCGGTATGTATCTTCCCGATGTAGATCAGAAAGAGAGCGACGGCGGAGCAGATCTCATTCTAGGTCTGAGAGAGGCTCTAGAACTAATTTATCCTATTCCAGGTCAGAACGATCTCATTATTATGACTCTGATCGTCGCTACCATAGGAGCTCCCCTTATCGAGAGAGGACACGCTATTCTCGGCCATACGCAGATAACAGAGCACGAGAGAGTTCTGACTCAGAAGAAGAGTATAAGAAGACATACTCAAGGCGTACCTCATCTCATTCCTCTTCTTACAGAGACCTAAGGACATCATCCTATTCTAAATCTGATCGGGACTGTAAAACTGAGACCTCTTACTTAGAGATGGAAAGAAGAGGCAAGTATTCTTCAAAACTAGAAAGAGAATCTAAAAGGACTTCAGAAAATGAAGCAATTAAAAGATGTTGTTCTCCCCCTAATGAACTGGGATTCCGACGAGGGTCATCATATTCTAAGCACGACAGTAGTGCTTCCCGTTATAAGTCTACCCTTTCAAAACCTATACCCAAGTCTGATAAATTTAAAAATTCTTTCTGTTGTACAGAATTAAATGAAGAAATGAAACAGTCTCATTCTTTTAGTTTACAGACACCTTGTTCAAAAGGTAGTGAATTAAGAATGATTAATAAAAATCCTGAAAGAGAAAAGGCTGGGTCTCCAGCTCCATCAAATCGATTAAATGATTCACCTACTTTAAAAAAGCTAGATGAGTTGCCTATTTTTAAGTCTGAATTTATAACACATGATAGCCATGATGGTATTAAGGAATTAGACTCTTTATCTAAAGTGAAGAATGATCAATTAAGAAGTTTTTGTCCCATAGAATTAAATATAAATGGATCTCCTGGGGCAGAATCTGATTTGGCAACATTTTGCACTTCTAAAACTGATGCTGTTTTAATGACTTCTGATGATAGTGTGACTGGATCGGAGTTATCCCCTTTGGTCAAAGCATGCATGCTTTCGTCAAATGGATTTCAGAATGTTAGTAGATGCAAAGAAAAAGACTTGGATGATACATGCATGCTGCATAAGAAGTCAGAAAGCCCATTTAGAGAAACAGAACCTCTGGTGTCACCACACCAAGATAAACTCATGTCTTTGCCAGTTATGACTATAGATTATTCCAAAACAGTAGTTAAAGAACCAGTTGATACGAGGGTTTCTTGCTGCAAAACCAAAGATTCAGACATATACTGTACTTCGAACGATAGCAACCCTTCTTTGTGTAACTCCGAAGCTGAAAATATTGAGCCTTCGGTTATGAAGATTTCTTCAAATAGCTTTATGAATATGCATTTGGAATCAAAACCAGTTATATGTGATAGTAGAAATTTGACAGATCACTCAAAATTTGCATGTGAAGAATATAAGCAGAGCATCGGTAGCACTAGTTCAGCTTCTGTTAATCATTTTGATGATTTATATCAACCTATTGGGAGTTCCGGTATTGCTTCATCTCTTCAGAGTCTTCCACCGGGAATAAAGGTGGACAGTCTAACTCTCTTGAAATGCGGAGAGAACACATCTCCAGTTCTGGATGCAGTGCTAAAGAGTAAAAAAAGTTCAGAGTTTTTAAAGCATGCAGGGAAAGAAACAATAGTAGAAGTAGGTAGTGACCTTCCTGATTCAGGAAAAGGATTTGTTTCCAGGGAGAACAGGCGTAATAATGGGTTATCTGGGAAATGTTTGCAAGAGGCTCAAGAAGAAGGGAATTCCATATTGCCTGAAAGAAGAGGAAGACCAGAAATCTCTTTAGATGAAAGAGGAGAAGGAGGACGTGTGCATACTTCTGATGACTCAGAAGTTGTATTTTCTTCTTGTGATTTGAATTTAACCGTGGAAGACAGTGATGGTGTAACTTATGCATTAAGGTGTGACAGTAGTGGTCATGCCCCAGAAATTGTGTCTACTGTTCATGAAGATTATTCTGGCTCTTCTGAAAGTTCAAATGATGAAAGTGATTCAGAAGATACAGATTCGGATGATAGCAGTATTCCAAGAAACCGTCTCCAGTCTGTTGTGGTTGTGCCAAAGAATTCTACTTTGCCCATGGAAGAAACAAGTCCTTGTTCTTCTCGGAGCAGTCAAAGTTATAGACACTATTCTGACCATTGGGAAGACGAGAGATTGGAGTCAAGGAGACATTCTTATGAGGAAAAATTTGAAAGTATAGCAAGTAAAGCCTGTCCTCAAACTGATAAGTTTTTCCTTCATAAAGGAACAGAGAAGAATCTGGAAATTTCTTTTACACAGTCCAGTAGAAAACAAATAGATAACCACCTGCCTGAACTTTCTCATCCTCAGAGTGATGGGGTTGATAGTACAAGTCATACAGATGTGAAATCTGACCCTCTGGGTCACCCAAATTCAGAGGAAACCGTGAAAGCCAAAATATCTTCTAGGCAGCAAGAAGAGCTGCCAATTTATTCTTCTGATTTTGAAGATGTCCCAAATAAGTCTTGGCAACAGGCCACTTTCCAAAACAGGCCAGATAGTAGACTGGGAAAAACAGAATTGAGTTTTTCTTCCTCTTGTGAGATATCACGTGTGGATGTCTTGCACTCATCAGAAGAGCTCAGAAACTTAGGTTGGGACTTCTCTCAAGAAAAGCCTTCTACTACATATCAACAACCTGACAGTAGCTATGGAGCTTGTGGTGGACACAAGTATCAGCAAAATACAGAACAGTATGGTGGGACACGTGATTACTGGCAAGGCAATGGTTACTGGGATCCAAGACCAGGTAGACCTCCTGGAACTGGGGTTGTGTATGATCGAACTCAAGGACAAGTACCAGATTCCCTAACAGATGATCGTGAAGAAGAGGAGAATTGGGATCAACAGGATGGATCCCATTTTTCAGACCAGTCCAATAAATTTCTTCTATCCCTTCAGAAAGACAAGGGGTCAGTGCAAGCACCCGAAATAAGTAGCAATTCCATTAAGGACACTTTAGCTGTGAATGAAAAGAAAGATTTTTCAAAAAACTTAGAAAAAAATGATATCAAAGATAGAGGGCCTCTTAAGAAAAGGAGGCAGGAAATAGAGAGTGATTCTGAAAGTGATGGTGAGCTTCAGGACAGAAAGAAAGTTAGAGTGGAGGTAGAGCAGGGAGAGACATCAGTGCCCCCAGGCTCAGCACTGGTTGGGCCCTCCTGTGTCATGGATGACTTCAGGGACCCACAGCGATGGAAGGAATGTGCCAAGCAAGGGAAAATGCCTTGTTACTTTGATCTTATTGAAGAAAATGTTTATTTAACAGAAAGGTAAGTCTAAGTAATACTTGTTTGACAAATTTTTACTCTTTTTTTGTTAGAAAAAGCCTTTAAACAATTCAGACTGTATGAGATTAAACACATGAAAGAGTTGTGGGATAAAATAAATGTAAAAGCCTAAAAAAGTGTTTTTACCTATTTAGATTTGATAGTATAGATTCCTTTCCCCATTTCCCCCCCACAACCCCACCCCCAGGAAAAGAGATGTCTATTTTTTTCTTTTATTACATATTTGGTTTTCAAGTTATAATTTAGGCTAGCCCAGTATTTCTGTAATTCCTTTTACATGTGAAAGTCTGACCAAAAAAATAGAATAAAACCCCAGCAAAATAATCTGTACTTAGAGAAGAAAAAAGTGGTTACCTTGGATTTTATTTTCAAAAATGTGCAGAATGAAGTATCTTTGGGTACTGTATTAGTCCGTTTTCATGCTGCTGATAAAGACATACCCGAGACTGGGAAGAAAAAGAGGTTTAATTGGACTTGCAGTTCCACATGGCTGGGGAGGCCCTAGAATTGTGGCAGGAGGCAAAAGGCACTTCTTACATGGTGGTGGCAAGAGAAAAGGAGGAAGAAGCAAAAGTGAAAACCCCTGATAAATCCATCAGATCTTGTGTGACTTATTCACCATCACAAGAATAACACGAGAAAGGCCAGCCCCCATGATTCAGTTACCTCCTCCTGGGACCCTCCCACAACACGTGGGAATTCTGGGAGATACAATTCAAGTTGAGTTTGGGTAGGGAAACAGCCAAACCACATCAGGTACTTATAAAGTTAGAACTAGACTAGAACATAATTTTCTTCTCTCATTTTTTTTTAGACTATTGTTAATAGATTAAATCTGGCAATAGTGTAATAAATATTTTAGAAATGATAAAGTGGTTTATCAAAAAATCCCTAACATGAAACAAATTATAATGAGAATAAGAGTAATGAAAACACTGTCCTCTAGAGCAGGGCTTCTCAGTCTGTTTTAACTTTAACCCTTCTTTGATAATTTTCTCATTTTCCTGATGTAAATGTATGTTGATTGTACTTAAAAAACCAAAAAGTATCCTGCCCACTTACTGTCCTTTTTTGGAAGTTTTCCTGCTAGTTGAGAATCAACCTAGCCATTGTACCTTTAAGCATCAAAATGTTATTAAATCAAATTTTCCACTGTGTATAAGGTAAAAGACTTAATTTTAAAGGTAGGTCCTACTAGAAATGTTTTTCTATTACAAAATAACCTTTTAACAGAGAGCCTTTTACAGCTATTTTCATTTATATCTAGTAATAAATTAGGTTTACATTTAAAATATTCAATATTTTAAGTAGTACCCTTTAGGAACTGCGTGAGTAGACTAATGGAACTTACAAGATCTTTGTAAAAGAATATAAATAAAACTAATCAGTCCAATTCTCTGACTTTTCTTTAGCATTGAGAATCAGATATATATATATATATATCTGATTATATATATATGATTATATATATATATCTGATTATATATATATATGATTATATATATATGATTATATATATATATATATATAAAAAACTGTGCACATAGATTTGGTTAGTGGAGGCATAAGAGGGCTTCCATCACTTTGCAGTGGGAAGGATTTATATATATTTAACTTTTTTTTGTTTTTGAGACAGAGTCTTACTTTGTCGCCCAGGATGGAGTGCAGTGGTGTGATCTCAGCTCACTGCAACCTCTGCCGGGTGCCACCACGCCCAGCTAATTTTTATATTTTTGGTAGAGATGAGTTTCGCTATGTTGGCCAGGCTGGTCTCGAACTTCTGACCTCAGGTGATCCGCCTGTCTCGGCCTCCCAAAGTACTGGGATTACAGGCGTGAGCTACCATGCCTGGCCTATATATTCAAAAATTGGAAGTGCCTTTTATATGCTAGGCATTTAGGAGTCACTAAAAAGACAAACTCTTATAAAAAAATAATATGAATATAATGAAAAAATTTTTCTTACGTTTAATGGAAAAGGGCTTACCTGCCAAAATCTATGCCCATTCGTCCTATTCCAGCCTTCTAGAGCAATACAAAATAAAGCTGCTGCTGATTCTTCAAAATTGTAGCTAAGTACTTCTAAATAGATAATTTTGTTTAGTCATCTTCAGGCTAAGCATATTCACATACTCATTAACGAATTGTGTCTTTAATCAAGAGGAATCATTCTTTTCACCTAAACTTATTTAAAACTGTCATAACACTCTTTAGGCACTTTATAAAATTACCACTAGAATAGAACATATGTTGAAGATCAAAGCAGATTAGAGGTAGGAGATTAGATAACCATTTAGAGCAGCTATGCTGTTTCCTGTTTGACAGTCAAAGAGTGAGTTATAGTTCTTATAGTTCCCTAATCTTACACATATCTTAACAGATCTTTTTTGACCATCTTTGGTTGTTTTTTTTGTTTTTTTTTTTTTTTGTTTTTTTTTTTTTAGACCAGGGTAAAAGACTAGTTCATCAGCAAAAAGGCCAATAAATAATCACATTTTCACTTTTACTTAGCACACTCTGGAGTGGGTTATTATGAACCCAATCAAATTTTAGCAGTTTATGTTCTTCTCCAAAATAAATCTGTCTGCATGGAGAAAGTTTAGCTCTCTTAAACATTTACCTGATTATTCCGTAATTACACTTCATTTAAAAAATTCAATCTGCTTTTAAACAAAATTTATGCAAATGTGATGTTACTGAAAGATAGTCTGAAATATTGGATTGAGTTAGAACTCACTCTCATTTTTTTAGAAACCCCTTTTCTCCCTCAATCTTATATCTCAACTATTGTTTGCTCATCCATGAGGTCTGATTCTTAAACTTAACTTTAACCAGCTATGCCACTATTTGAAATGCATGTTAAAGTATGACTTTAACACTTGAAACTGTTCAGAATCCAAGGCTTAGCTGATCTGGACTACGAAATAAGGGCTGAGCTCCAGAATGACTAGTCTTGAACTCATCTTATCTTCCCCATTTGCCAAGGTTAAGGTTGCCCTTCTCATGTTTTTTTTTTTTTTGGTAACACAGTTCTTAGGATTTTCAGTCTCACAAGTACTAATAATTAGATGTTTTATTTTGAATGGTTGACTTACAGGAATCATTAAATGTGAATCTAGCCAGGCGTAGTGGGTCATGCCTGTGATTGCAGCACTTTGGGAAGTGGAGGCAGGGGGATTTCTTGAGCCCAGGAGTTCAAGACCAGCCTGAGTAACATAGAGAGACCCTGACTCTACAGAATATTAAAAACAAACAAACAACAACAACAACAACAACAAAAACCAAGCGTGGTGGCATGAGCTGTGGTCCCAGCTATTCAGGAGGTGGAAGTGGGAGGGTCATTTGAATCCAGGAGGTTGAGGCTGCAGTGAGCCATGATCGCATCACTGCACCCTGGCCTGGGTGACAGAACAAGACCCTGTTTAAAAAAACCCAAAAGAATCTAATGAGATTTAGCACATACTTGATTACATATGTTATATCTTTACCACGAAATTTATTTAATCAGTTTTTATGAAATTTTACCCAATAGAAAGAAGAATAAATCTCATCGAGATATTAAGCGAATGCAGTGTGAGTGTACACCTCTTTCTAAAGATGAAAGAGCTCAAGGTGAAATAGCATGTGGGGAAGATTGTCTTAATCGTCTTCTCATGATTGAATGGTAAGTAAATTAGAATACTCGGCTTTTGCTCAACACTTCTATTAAATGTCTCTAAATATTGAATTATCAATGAAGAATAAAATTTAACCTTTCTCCTACCTATGGATGACTATAAGCAAAAAAGTATAGTAGACACTTTGATGTATAGTAGAAAACAGATATTAATAGGGCAACAAATATCCCTTGCATTGTGCATTAGATTACAGTACCCACCATGTTGTAAGTGCTCTGTAAAGTAGTCCTATAATATTAATTTCTATTCAGTACTTTTTTATCTTTTATAATATTCATATCCTAGGTGGTAAATGTTGGTATTTTTTAGCTTTCACTATAAAGTGAAATAAAACCCTAACATTTCAGAAATGCATAAAGTGAATGTCTTCTTCTCCCAAACATCAATCCCATTGTTTTGTCGTTTTTCCAGAAAACTTTTAATGCCTGTGCTAGCATAGGTAGATGTTTTCCTCTTTGTATGTATACAGATAAAATCTTATTCTATATACTTGCTTGGATTTGCTAATCATACCTAATCAGAGCTCTATGTACAGACCTGCCTTAATCTTTCTCTTGACTGCATTATGTATTCTATTCATAGTTAGCCAGTAATTATTCTGTTGACAGACATTTGCTTCTGTATTGTTCTTATAAATAGTAAATATCTTTACATTAAAAAACTTAATTTTGGCCAGGCGTAGTGGCTCATGCCTGTAATCCCAGCTATTTGGGAGGCTGAGGCAGGCAGATCACTTGAGGCCAGGAGTTTAGGATCAGCCTGGCCAACATGGTGAAACCCCATCTCTACTAAAAAATACAAAAATGAGCCAGGCATGATGACACACACCTGTAATCCCAGCTACTCTGGAGGCTGAGGCAGGAGAAGCACTTGAACCCAGGAGGTGGAGGTTGCAGTGAGCTGTCACTCCACTGTACTCCAGCCTGGGTGACAGAGCGAGACCTTGTCTCAAAAAAATTTTTTTAACCAATCTGATTGATGAAAAATATATTCTTGTCTTTAACGTGGAAAGAGTATACCTTATTTTTGATGTTGGTGAAGTGTTTTTTTCTCAAAGCTCAGTTTTTGGTTTTGCTCATGTTATAGTCTTGCAAAAATAAAATATGTATACCTTGAAAAAATAAAGAGAAAGGATTTTTGGTATTCTTTTATCCAAACTAGAGAGAGAGATGACAGTACAGATGTAACAAGAGAAGACATAGAGTTAGCATTGTTCTAACTTCATATTGTTGCCCTAGTCATTCTTCTGGGTTTTCCTGCCAACCTTGTGAAGCATACATGAAGAAAAATACTTGTTTATATTATTCACACACTTAAGCTTTTAGTAGTTCTCGGTTGTTCTCATGATTAGGTTCAAACTTAGCCTTGTATTCAGAGCCCTTCATAGCATATCATCAGCCTGTCTTTTCATCCTTCAGCAACTCACCTTTCTTACCAGTTATCTTCAGTTGTTTCATTTCCCTTTGTCCAAACAGGGATTGTTTTCCTATTTCTGCACACAGGCAGGGACAGTTATATCTCCAGCTTTCTTTATGCATATCCTACCTATCATTAGAGATTCTGCCTTAAATTCTCTTCCCTCCTGAAAGCTTTCCTTTATACTGCCTCACTCTAGAGCAAATCCTTCATCCTTTGACCATTGCTAAAAATGGTATTTGCTGCTGGGTTGGCAATAAATAATAATGTATTCAAAATGATTGGTAATTTCTAGTGGTCTTTTTTTTTTTTTTTTTTTTTTTTTTGAGACAGTCTCCTTCTGTCGCCCAGGCTAGAGTGCAGTGGCGCAATCTTGACTCACTACAGCCTCTGCCTCCTGGGTTCAAGCAATTCTCCTGCCTCAGCCTCCCAAGTAGCTGGGATTACAGGCGTGCACCATCATGCCCGGCTAATTTTTGTATTTTTCAGAGAGACAGGGTTTCACTATGTTGGCGAGGGTGGTCTTGAATTCCTGACCTCAAGTGATCCATCTGCCTCGGCCTCCCAAAGTGCTGGGATTACAGGCATGAACCACCGCACTCAGCCCCCTCTGGTGTAGTTTTAATCATCGTTAAAAACCTTTGTATCTATCACATATTAAGTCAAGTCAATCACTGTTTGATTTTATCATTTTTACTCTAGGATCCATGGGAGAAGAGCGGTGCCATGTTATTCTGTTTACTCTGAACAAGGATACGTTTAATAATGGCTTTAGATTTTCTCAATTGTAGATCAAGTAGTTAGCTGCATTCAAAAAATGAAATTAAAAGTGATTAGAGTAGAAGGAAGGGAAGGTGCACTTACAGAAAATAAGTTCTGCAGAGTTGTCAATGTACTGAAAGCTTACATGCAGCTGGAAAATGTATTCTAGACACCTAGGGAGTGGTAGATATATCCTGTGATGACCAGATGTCAAGGCTGTATTGTGGGTATGACCTGTTTAAGTAACAATGTAGATACTCAGTTCTAAGGAATCCCTTTGTGATGGAAGGAAAGGAAGGCTTAGTTGGGGGTTAGTCATACATATGCTAATTATACCATAAAAGCATGTATATATGTAGTTATACTAACACATTTTTTCAAAGTTACTTTGGTTCTTTTGCTGCTTTAAAGAATTAAATTTCCTCCTTTTCTCATTTCAGTTCTTCTCGGTGTCCAAATGGGGATTATTGTTCCAATAGACGGTTTCAGAGAAAACAGCATGCAGATGTGGAAGTCATACTCACAGAAAAGAAAGGCTGGGGCTTGAGAGCTGCCAAAGACCTTCCTTCGTAAGTTCTGGTTTAATTACCTTTCACTTCTTCTTTTTTTTGAGACAAGGTCTCACTCTGTCACCCAGACTGGAGTGCAGTGGCGCTATCTTGGCTCACTGGAACCTCTACCTCCCGGATTCAAGCAATTCTCCTGCCTCAGCCTCTCAAGTAGCTGGAACTACAGGCTCATGCCACCATGCCCAGCTGATTTTTTTTGTATTTTTTGGTAGAGACGTTGTTTCACCATGTTGGCCAGGCTGGTTTCGAACTCCGACCGCAAGTTTTCCGCCCACCTTGGCATCCCAAAGTGCTGGGATTACAGGTGTGAGCTGTCGCGCCCGGCCTTCACTTCATTTTTGTGGTGTTGAACTTAGATGTTTTTGTATGGAAATAATTTCTTTATTACACTGAGGTTTAATGATGATTATTATATAGAATGACCACTTGGTAGCTAGCTTGTTATTTAAAAAATCTTTTTTTCTTTTTTGGTAATTATGTTTTCTTTAATTCCAAGCAAGTACCAAGTGTTTACTGTGGACCCCCAGAATCTCTATAAAGCTATATAAAAAGGATTTGGGACAGAATTCATTAGTATACATAAAATTGAGTTGGGATAAGAGTAGAAGAGAAGGCCAGGTGCAGTGGCTCATGCCTGTAATCTTAGCGCTATGGGAAGCTGAGTGGGAGGACTGCTTGAGCCTGGGAGTTCAAGGTTACAGTGAGCTGTGATCACGCCACTGCATTCTAGCCTGGATGGCAGTGATCTCTTGTCTCTTAAAGAAAAAAAAAAAAAAAGAGCAGAAGAGAATACCTGAGCATATCAAGGTTAAGAATTAAAACATACTTGATAGATAATCATTAAACATTTCTTGAATGAATAAATGTTGCTTTCCATCTAACTGATGTAAGTTTTTAATATAATACACCAAAAGGTTCACTTTATTTTCTACCATATTCAGTATTTCCTGGAAATGTTTAATTTCCTTATATATAGCATATTTAAAGTATTCTTGGCCAGGCATGGTGACTCATGCTTGTAATCCCAGCACTTTGGGAAGCCAAGGGGAGTGGATCACCTGAAGTCGGGAGTTCGAGACCAGCCTGGCCAACATGGCGAAACCCCATCTCTACTAAAAATACAAAAATTAGATGGGTGTGGTGGCGCACGCCTATAATCCCAGCTACCCAGGAGGCTGAAGTAGGAGAATCGCTTGAACTTGGGAGGTGGAGGTTGCAGTGAGTGGAGATCATGCCACTGTACCCTAGCCTGGGAGACAGAGCAAGACTCCATCTCAAAAACAAACAAGAAACCCAAAATTAGGCTGGACGTGGTGGCTCACGCCTGTAATCCCAGCACTTGTGGGAGGCCGAGATGGGCAGATCACCTGAGGTCAGGAGTTCAAGACCAGCCCGGCCAGTGTGGTGAAACCCTGTCTCTACTAAAAATACAAAAATTAGCTCGATGTGGTGGCAGGCACCAATAATCCCAGCTACTTGGGGGGCTGAGGCAGGAGAATCTCTTGAACCGGGGAAGCGAAGGTTGCAGTGAGCCGAGATTGCTCCATTGTACTCCAGCCTGGGCGACAAGAGTGAAACTCTGTCTCAAAAAACAAAACAAAAATTAGCCAAGCATGATGGCGCACACCTGTAATCCCAGCTACTCGGGAGGCTGAGGCAGGAGAATTTGCTTGAACTCACGAGGAGGAGGTTGCAGTGAGCCGAGATCATGGCACTTCATTCCAGCCTGGGGGACAGAGCGAGACTGTCTCCAAAAAAAAAAAAAGTATTCTTAATGAAAGTCAAGTGCCTCTTTGAAGTTAAATATAAACAGATTACATGTGTTTATGGTTGAAACATTTAAAAAATATATAAAAGAAAAAATGGAAGGAAATAAAACATTTGCTGGATTCTAGTAACATAGACATAACTATTCTTTCAGAACCCTCTGAGCATATGGCCACACTTGGATGGGAGTTGGAGTTGGGGCAGGACTTGGTGGGGTTTAATCTGTTTATTGTGGGAATTCAAAACACAGGTAATAAAGACGATAATTTTTTTTTCTCACTGTTTTCCCCTTGGCAATAATTTGGTTTTATGACAGGAATCCTTATATATCTTTTGATAAGCAATTTGTTCTTTTTTTTTTCTTTTGAAGATAAGAAATGATGTTTATATTAATCTATCCTTTTGGGAACCAATCAGAAAAAAACATGTTTTGTTACACAAAAAGGGGGCTAGTAGGAACCTCATAGATTTCTCTAAGTTTTGTAAAAACACATCCTGGCTCATAACTGGTTTTATTGTTTTTTATTTTTTTGAGATGAGGTCTTGCCCTGTCACCCTCGCTGGAGTGTCCTGGCACAATCATAGCTCACTGCAGTCTCGACCTCCCAGGCTCAATTTATCCTCCTGCCTCAGCCTTCTGAGTAGCTGAGACTATAGGTGTGAGCCACTATGCCCAGCTACTTTATTTTTCCATTTTTTGTAGAGATGGGGTCCTCACTATGTTGCCTAGGCTTCTCATAACTGGTTTTTAATTGTTTATTTGAAACAAATATCCCGCAGAATTGTCATATACCCCATATCCAATTTATTGGATTCTTTATAATATTTTAAACAAATAATTGGTTACACTTCCTTTGAACACTGTTAGTGATACAGAACTCAATACCTCTCAAAGCAGCCCATTGAATTTCCAAAATCACTAGTTCTAGTCCAGACGCACATATTCAAAAATGCCTTCTTTCATTCTGCCCTAGCCAGCCAGGTCTTCTTGAGAGTTTCTTTTTTTTTTTTTTTTTTTTTTAAACCACAGTTTGAACACAAGCCTCTCTTACAGGGTCAATAGTGGATGAGCTGTCTGGACGCTGGTCTTTTGTGGTATCTGCAGTAAAATACACAGCTTCAAACCTGATCTAAATTCTGTTATTTGCAACAGACACTCTTTGATAGCTCAGTGCTCTTCTCATATTAAGGGGAAAGGAGATTGGGGAAGGGGGGAAAGGAGATTGGGGAAGGGAGGAAAGGATGTATGGCTTCAGTTTATAAGCCAGGTTAAAATTTCCTAAAGCTCTTTCGTTTTCTTCGGCTATTCACAGAGAACCCTGCTTTGGTACAATATACTAGGACTTAATGTTTCTGTGTTTCCCATACCTTCCTACTCCTATAACTTCCACATGATGATGGTAATACCAGTAGTTTATGAATTTCATAAACTAGTCAAAACTCTTGAGTTGTTTACTGGTAGAGTATTACCATTTAATAAGGACAGATTGTCAGATCTACACAGGATGAGAAATTATTTGGAGCTAAGTTGCTAGTTAGTGTTAAAGTGCCATGACGGACCCCACCAAAAAAGCAGGTTACTACCAAAACCCCTGTAGTTTTAGGAAATCTCCCAGTTGTAGGAAGAGAAGGCAGTCCAGGTTGACTTAATGTAATTGGATACCTGATAGGGTTTTAATTGAGGTAAAATTCACATAATATAAGATTGACCATTTTAAAGTTTACAATTCAGTACCATTTAGTGCATTCATAATCTTGTGCAACCGCCACCTTTGTCTGTGTCCAAAACATTTTCATCATCTGAAATGGGAACTCTGTACCTGTTAAGCAGAATCTTCTCATACCCACCTCCTCCCAGGCCTGGCAGCCACTAATTTGCTGTCTGTTTCTGTGGGTTGATGTATTCTCAGTATTTCATATAAATGAAATTATACAATATGTGGCCTTTTGTGTCTGGCTTCTTTCAGTTAGCATTATGTTTTTGAGGTTTCATCTGTATTGCAGCATGTGTCAGCACTTAATTCCTATTTATGGCTGAATAATACTGTTGTATGGGTACACGATATTTTGTATATCCTTTTGTTAGTTGATGGACATTTGGGCAAATGAGGCTTTTTTTTTTTTTTGAGATGGAGTCTTGCTCTGTCACTCAGGCTGGAGCACAGTGGCACGATCATGGCTCACTGCAACCTCTGCTTCCTGCGTTCAAGTGATTCTCCTGCCTCAGCCTCCTGAGTAGCTGGGATTACAGGTGTGTGCCACCATGCCCAGCTAATTTTTGTATTTTTAGTAGAGATGGGATTTCACCATGTTGGCCCAGCTGGTCTCGAACTCCTGACTACAGGTGATCTGCCTGGCTTGGCTTCCCAAAGTGCTGTAATTACAGGGGTGAGCCACCATGCCCGGCCGAAATGAGGCTTTTTTAGAAGCCATCTTTCCCCTCCACTTTTTTTTTGTTGTTTTTCGATGCAGGGTCTCACTCTGTTGCCCAGGCTCGAATGCAGTGGCACGATCACAGCTTACTGCCGCCTCAACCTTCTGGGCTCACGTGATCCTCTCACCTCAGCCTCTTCAGTAGCTGGAACTACAGGTGTACACTACCATACTCTGCTAATTTTTTTTGTATTTTTAGTAGAGACAGGGTTTTGCTGTGTTGCCCAGGTTGGTCTCGAACTCCTGAGCTCCAGTGATCCTCTCACCTTGGCTTTCCAAAGTGCTGGTATTACAGGCGTGAGCGACCACACCTGGCCCGTTTTATTAATAAAAAGTTTCAAACTTACAGAAAAGTTGAAAGAGTTGAACAGTTAGCATCCATATAAGCACCACTTAGATTTTATAGTTATTAACATTTTGTTCTGTTTGCTTTATTTTACATTCTCTGTCTGCCTGTCTCTTTTTTATCTATCAATCTTTTTTTGATGAAGCTTAAAGAGAGTTGCAGACATTATCCTTAACCCCTAAACCTCCATAGCATTGCAGTGACAGTGACAATTTCTGTCCCCACCCACCTGCCATAGTAGAGCCCTGTTGCCCTGAACAGGCTTTAAGGAGAAGGAGTTCAATGAAGTAACCCTATTCAGCCAGGAACAAATTTCAGGCTTAGTAAAAGATTAATAAGAATCATAAGAATCACACTTCTCATTGCCTTTGCCTTCATGGGATTTAGTCACTGCATGCCAGGCAATTTGATGTTTTTCTGCTTTGTTTTTGTTTTTATTTTGGTTTTTAATTGAGACACGTAGCTTCTCTAAGAAACCTAAATCTTAGAGTTGTAAGGACTGCATGATAGACTTTTACACTGGCCTCATATAGTTTTTCGGAGGTTAGGCAGCTGGAGGGTCTAGCCACTCTTCCTACATTCCCCAAATTCCTGAGGACTTTGAGATGCTTCTCTCAGCTGCTTCCTCAAGGTCAAACTGTTAGATCCATGTGTGTTGGTATATCCTTCCGACTTCCTGATGTGGGGTCTCTACTCTGAGTGATTTTAGTGGCTGGTCAGGCTCTGATATTTAAGAACTTTTTCTAAATAAGGTGATTTGAGAGTAATATCATTAGAATTGAATATTTTAGTATAATTCAAGAAAGCATCTTTATAATATAGTGAGGTAAATAGTTATTTAGGTGGAGTTTGAATCCCAGGCTGTAAATGAACTTGGTGAAGTTGGATAGATCACCTACATTATCCAAACTGTCTTATTTGTCAAATGGGCATCATATCGATGCCAGATGACATCAATGTGCTTTATTTTTATTTTTCATACTACCTTTCAAAAGCAGGTAATTAAGCCTTAAATGAGTAAGTTTAGGGAAGATAGATTTTTGGCAGGAGAGGGATTAGAAATTTTTTTATGTGTGCAGTTCCAGATCCTGGATAATAATATGTTTTGTATGTTTTGTAGTCACCACATTTAATTCACAAGGCAGTCTATGATGTCATTTTTCTTTTTCTCTCTTTTTTAAGTTTTTAAAAAATGTTTTAAAACATTTTTTAAAATTTATTTATTTTGGTAGAGACGGGGTTTCGCCATGTTGCCCAGCTGGTCTGAAACTCCCAGGCTTAAGCGATCTACCCACCTCGGCCTCCCGAAGTGCTGGGATTACAGACTTGAGCCACTGTGCCCGGCCTTTTTTTCTTTTTTTAATGCGACGGGGTCTTGCTCTGTCACCTAGCCTGGAGTGCAGTAATGTGATCGTAGCTCATTGTAGATTCAAACTCAGGGCTCAAACAATTCTCCTGCTCCAGCCTTTCAACTGGTATAGTGGACTATAGGCACATAATACCATGGCCGGCTAATTTTTTAATTTTTTATTGTTTGTCAAGATGAGGTCTTCCTGCGTTTCTCAGGCTGGTCTTGAACTCTTGGGCCAAAGCAATCCTCCCCCCTTCAGCCACCCAAAATGACTTTTCTTTTTCTTGAGGGAGGGCACTAATCCTAGAAGTGGAGAGTCCAACATTGTAGGACCTCAAATTTTTTCATCATTTTAAATTATTTGCAAGATGATAAGCTTCTGGGATTAGAAAGGACATTTCAAATATTGGTTATAGAGGTAATAATTTGACTTTCTAGGTTTACCCATGAATAATCAGATTTTTATTATTGAGACCTAAATGTGTTGGTGATGGACTACTATATAAATATATATATATACATCCACTATACCTTCAATCCTGTTTTTGAGCTCTGCTTTTTAATATATATGTTCTTTTCTCATTTGTTTTTAATTGCTTTATTTTTTAAAGTAAAAGGATTTAATTTTTTTTTTGAGACGGAGTCTTGCTCTGTCACCCAGGCTGGAGTGCAGTGGCGCAATCTCGGCTCACTGCAAGCTCCGCCTCCCGGGTTCACGCCATTCTTCTGCCTCAGCCTCTCCGAGTAGCTGGGACTACAGGCGCCCGCCACCACGCCCGGCTAATTTTTTGTATTTTTAGTAGAGACGGGGTTTCACTGTGGTCTCGATCTCCTGACCTCGCGATCCGCCCGCCTCGGCCTCCCAAAGTGCTGGGATTACAAGCGTGAGCTACCGCGCCCGGCCAGGATTTAATTTTTTTCAGTTGGCAAAGTTAACTCCTTTAATAAGTACATTGATTATGCCAGTATGTTGTAAACAAATACAAAAGATTTACATTAAAAAAAATTTCTTTCATTAGAATTAGGGCATGTTTATTTTGAGGGGATAAGAAAAGACTTTCAGGCAGGCCATTTCATGTCAGAACTTAGGAGTAAAACATAGTATAACATTTGTCTACATAGAACTAATAGTTGAAGTCATTGATTAGAATGAGCTTTTAGAGAAGAGAAGGGGAAAAGACTGAGAATTTAATATCTTCAGTTCAGAATAAATCGGTAAATAATCAAGAAAAGAACATTCAAAGATATAGGGTAACTGAAAGATGCCAAAGAAGAAGATAAATCACAATTACCAATTACATTCTAAAGAGAAGTCAAAGAGAATGTCATTACATAAAGGGGATTAGATTTGATCTTTAACATTTTTAGAGACCTTTGAGAGTAAAGACAGCAGAAGAGCTGCTATATTTAAATTTCCTTCTTTTTTTTTCTTTTTCCTTTTTTTTTTTTGAGACGGAGTCTCACTCTGTTGCCCAGGCTGGAGTGCAGTGGCACAATCTCAGCTCACTGCAACTTCCTGCCTCCCAGGTTCAAGCAATTCTCCTGTCTCAGCCTCCCAAGTAGCTGGGACTACAGGTGCACGCCACCATCCCTGGCTAATTTTTGTATTTTTAGTAGAGATGGGGGTTTCACCATATTGGTCAGGCTGGTCTCGAACTTCTGACTTCAGGTGATCCACCCGCTTCTACCTCCCAAAGTGCTGGGATTACAGGCATGAGTCCCCGTGCCCAGCTGCCTTTTTTTTTTTTTTTTTTTTAGAGCAAAAATCCTCTAACTTTTCAGTCTCTTGATTTCTTCAGAGCTGTTTTCCAGCTGTTAATAACTGTTTTTTTGATATTTTAAGCCAGACTTGAATGTTTTAGTATCTAGTTAAAGGATATATATTTTGGTAGTAGGTATAAATTATAAAAGCATCTTAGAATCAACATTCTTTGAAAAGTACTATGAAGGAGAAAAGTAACCTTGGTTAGAAGCTAGATACTTGACATATGTTTGAAATTTATTTTGTGTAATAACTAAATTTATCCACATTGCAGTATTTATTTAAATTCCTTATTTTTGCCTGCGCATATATGTTTTCCATACTGCTCCTAGGCAGGAAGTACTATTTTTTTCCTTTTGGTTTGCAGGAACACCTTTGTCCTAGAATATTGTGGAGAGGTACTCGATCATAAAGAGTTTAAAGCTCGAGTGAAGGAGTATGCACGAAACAAAAACATCCATTACTATTTCATGGCCCTGAAGAATGATGAGGTAAGCAGCTTGGATATGTTTGCCTTGAAACAGATCTGTTAGGTTTGAAGGAGCCATTGATACTGATTTGATTTCTTTTTTTTTTTTTTTTTTTTTTTTTTGAGACAGAGTCTTGCTCTGTCGCCCAGGCTGGAGTGCAGTGGCAAGATCTCGGCTCACTGCATCCCCTGCCTCCTGGGTTCAAGCAATTCTCCTGCCTCAGCTTCCTGAGTAGCTAGGATTATAGGCGCCTGCCACCATGCCTTGCTAATTTTTGTATTTTTAGTAGAGACGGGGTTTCACCACGTTGGCCGGGCTGGTCTCGAACTCGTGACCTCACCAAAGCGTTGAGATTATAGGCATGAGCCACCGTGTCCTGCCGACTGATTTCTAAAATATATTAAGCGACAAAAATGAGGGGCAGAGCAGTATAAATAGCGTCTATTTGTTTACAAAAAGCGTGGAAGTTACTGTTGCATGACAAGGTAGAAAAAAACATGGAAGAGAGAGGAATTTACATATATATGTAATCTATAGATATATATCTATAGATTACATATATATGTATATAAAGATAAACATAGTGTGTTTTAGATTACAACACTTAGAAATTATTGATGACCCCCAGAGTGCCTTTTTTTTTTTTTTTTTTTTTTTTTTTTTTTTGAGATAGTATCTTGCTGTATTACCTGGGCTGGAGTGCAGTGGTGCCATCTTGGCTCATTGCAACCTCTGCCTCCCGGGTTCAAGTGATTCTTGTGCCTCAGTCTTCTGAGTAGCTGGGACTACAGGCACACACCATCATGCCCAGCTAATTTTTGTATTTTTAGTAGAGACGGGGTTTTGCCGTGTTGGCCAGGCTGGTCTTGAACTCCTGGCCTCAAGCAATCCACGTGCCTTAGCCTCCCAAAGTACTGGTATTATAGGTGTGAGCCACAGTTCCTGGCCCCAAAGTGCTTTTGCTTATATAGGTTATGTGGGTTATAATTACTTATACTTAATCATATTAAAAATTACAACTGAGAAATTTAGAATGTCTGTTTAAAACTACATTAGGGCCAAGTGGGAGAATCATTTGAGGCCAAAGGAGGCCAGCCTGGGCAACACAGTGAGACCTCATCTCTACAAAAACTAAAAAAAATTAATCGGGCATGGTTTTGCATGCATCTAGTTACAGCTGCTCCAAGGGTTCAGACTGAAGGCTAAAACAGAGGATCACTTGAGTGTTGGCCCAGATTGGCCTCCCAGAGCGTTGGGATTACAGGCATGAGCCACTACGCCCAGCCCATTTTGGTCTTTATTTAGAAGTTTGTTGATGTTTTGTGGCCAGAAATATGCCATAGGAACTTAACTATTGTTTAATATCCGTTAGCCTATGGTAAAATTGGTTTCCTTGTATGTTGTTTTGCTTTTGTAAGTTGCAGTTTCAAAGAACCTGTTGATGACTTTAAGTGAGGACTTAACTGTAACAATAGTAAGCCCATTACTTATTGATAAAAATAACATGGTATTATGAAAAATAACTTTTTTTTTTTTGAGTCAGGGTCTTGCTCTGTTGCCCAGCCTGGGGTGCAGTGGCATGATGATAGCTCACAGCAGCCTTGAACTGCTGGGCTCAAGCAGTCCTCCCACCTCAGTCTCCTGAGGTGCTGGAACTACAGGCACATGCCACCATGCCTGGCTTATTTTTAAATTTTTTGTAGAGACAGGGTCTTGCTGTGTTGCCCAGGCTGGTCTCACTTCTGACCTGAAGCAATCCTCCTGCCTGCCTCAACTTCCCAAAGCACTGGGATTACAGGCATAAACCACTGTGCCTGGCCTTGGAAAATGATTATTTAATTTTTTTTTTTTTTTTTTAGTGAAAAGAGTTGCATCGCTTTACATTTTTATAGATCTCTTTAATGTCTGGCTTAATAGAATTCAGTTCAATTCTCATATATCTGCCTCTGTATTCAGTGTGGAAATGTAAATTCTAGGGACCTAACCCCAGAGCTGTTTAGTTTAACCCTAGGGATGGGTTCAGCAAGTTTTAACAAACTCTCCATGGGATTTGGATACACACTCAAGGTTGAGACCTATGGCATTGTGACATAGCCCACACTTTAAAGTGAAGTATTATACCATGCAGTGAGATTGGGATATAATAGAATATAAGAAATGGCTAAGGATAAATGGGAGAGACACTGATAAAGATAGTTTTGCCTATGGGCAAAAGTTAATAATTAGCAGATCTTCCAAAAGCATCAGTTAGGTATTTGTCACTTTGAAGTGTGAGGCAGTGTGACAGTTCTCTGAAGCAAGGGCAAAGTTGGGGTAAGGGAGTGTGTGTGTGTGCATGCGTGTGCATTGCATGTATCTTACATTTGTCTTAATGCTTTTCCTTTGTAAAATGTGTAAATTTTTTTTGATTGAATGGGTTAATTTAATTCACAGTGTCATCTGTCTTCAGTTAGAAATAATGGAAACTGAGCCGTTGTTTACAGTGGAAAAACTATGAAGCTGGTAGTCAGGAGGGCTCGCTGCCCTACTTTAACTGGTTAGGTTTCGCAGCACAATCTTTTTTTTAATTGATGCATAAGAGATGTATGTAGTTTTGCAGGTAATTGCATGAATATTTAAGGTATTATTTTTTAATTCTTAAATGATCCTCTTCTCCCAGATAATAGATGCCACTCAAAAAGGAAACTGCTCTCGTTTCATGAATCACAGCTGTGAACCAAACTGTGAAACCCAAAAAGTAAGTTGAGGTGGATTTAGAGTTTGAGGTATTTGTTCACGATTGCTGTTCTGACCATTAATTTTAGATCCCATATCTAAGGTACTCATGAATTTTTTAGTCCCTTTTTCCTATTCTACTTTATTATTTAAGATTTTATTTTGAAATAAGTTTAGATTTATAGGAATGTTAGAAAAATAGTATTGACTACACCCATATATCAGTCTTCACCTAGCTTTCCCCATGTTAACATCATATATAACCATAATAAAAGGATCAGATCCAGGGAATGCTATTAAGTAATATAAAGACCTTATTCAAATTTTGACAGCTGTTGTTTTTCTGGTCCAGGATACAATCCAGGAACTCACATTGCGTTTAGTTGTCACCTCTCCTTCCTTGCCCCTAATTATTTTATATATTATTTTAATGGTGCCAAAATACAAAACTAAATTTTAATTTTGAAAGTTCAGTGTGTATTTGGATTCTTTATCAGGTCTTATCTAGGTGCAACATTTGACTTTTAATAACACTGATGAGGGACTGAACGACTGACATTGAGAGGGATTGTATCTTTTTTTTTTTTTTTTTTTTTGCCCATGCTGGAGTGCAGTGACATGATCTCGACTCACTGCAACCTCCGCCTCCTGGATTCATGCGATTCTCCTGCCTCAGCCTCCCAAGTAGCTGGGATTACACGTGCGTGCCATCACGTCCAGCTAATTTTTTTAGTATTTTTAGTAGAGACGGGGTTTTGCCATGTTGGCCAGGCTGGTGTCAAACTCCTGGCCTCAAGCAATCCACCCCCGTCGGCCTCCCAAAGTGTTAAGATTACAGGCATGAGCCTCCGCACCCAGCTGGGATTGTAACTTTTTTAGGTTAAAGCTATGAACCCGCTCTGCAAATGTGTATCATTGATTTCCTCTCATGTTGAAATAGTGCTTTTGAGTCTGGGTATTTTTTGCCCTTTGAACTATACGCTAATAGATTTTATGCATGGCTCTTCCAGGAGCCAGGTTGTGTAACAAAAAGGAGAACCTACTGTGGAATCATTCAACCTAGGTTTTGGTTATAGTTCTGCCAGAGCTGGTGGCCACATGTCTAGCTATGAGACTCTCACTGTACAGTGTCCCCTTAATCTCTGCAAGTCCAGAGTTTTCATTAGTAACATGTGCAAATTGTCTGGATCAGAGCTCCTCAGTCCTTGACTTGCTTACATGTTTTGGAACTAAAAGATCTGCCTCCCCTGTATCTGCCCCCATTTTAATTCTTGAGTCTTATGCATCTGTTCTGATGTCCCTTTCACTATACTCACCCAGATGACCACCGCTTCATGGAATTAAACTTTTAGGATCAGTGTTTCCTAGTTTCTATATCTCATCTTATCTTACAACTTGGTTACTTTTAAAATATGTTAATATAGACTTGCCTTTGATACTCAGTGACACAAGCATCCTCTATTTGCCAATTTTTAGTACAAGTGAATCTTTACTGTATGGAAATGTTAAGATAAAGTAGCAGTTACTTTATTTTCTTTTTTTTAGCAGTTACTTTTATTAGAGACGAATTAGAGATATATCCAATCTGGTAGTCCGTAGAATGAGAGTTACACTTAAATATTTTACTTCTTTTAAAAAAGTCTCCATGTGCTATTTGGGAAAACCTTCATTGCCTAAAGACCCATTTGCATAATTAAGGCGGATGATGATGATCTTTATATATGCACACACACACACTAATAAGTTACTAATTTCTTTTGTTTTCAAACATCATCTCAGTGGACTGTGAACGGACAACTGAGGGTTGGGTTTTTTACCACCAAACTGGTTCCTTCAGGCTCAGAGTTAACGTTTGACTATCAGTTTCAGAGATATGGGTAAGTATTGTTTCTACTATAATTTTGCTGCTTCTGATGGGGAAATAGGCTGTTCAGATATAAGGATATAAAATTTTAATTTGAATTACTTAAAAGTTATATTTACTCTCAACTCTTATCTATAAGATATTGTTTTGGTTTTGTGTGTTTTTCTACTGTATTACACTTCTGACCCTTAAGGGATGTTGTACAGGAACTATATAATTTTCTCCTCAACTTCATACTGTCTACTTGTATAATTATATTTCTTATGTAATTCTGAAAAACTTTATTATAGACATGCCAACTCTTTTTGTGTGTCTGAAGAGAATAGTACAGTATTATAAATTCCTCTGTATCCGTTATTCAGCATTAACAGTTAGCAACTCATAACCAGTCTATTTCATCTGTACCATTTTGTACTCTTAAATATAATTGGTTACCTAGTTCTGTTTACTAAAAACAGTAACCGATGCAATAGCAAAGACTGCCTAAGCAAAAAGTGTGGGGGTTCTTATTAACACTGAAGCATTAATAAAGATACTGAGGAGGTTTGAAGGACATTATGTAAAATCCCTGTGTTCTAATGACTACTTAAAAATAAAACTACAGGCTGGTTGCAGTGGGTCACGCCCGTAATCTCAGCACTTTGGGAGGCTGAGGCGGGCAGATCACGAGGTCAGGAGTTTGAGCCTGGCCAACATGCCGAAACCCCATCTGTACTAAAAATACAAAAATTAGCTGGGTGTGGTGGCACACGCCTGTAATCCCAGCTACTCTGGAGGCTGAGGCAGGAGAATAGCTTGAACCTGGGAGGTGGAGGTTGCAGTGAGCTGAAATTGTGCTGTTGCACTTCATCCTGGGTGACTCCATCTTAAAAAAATAAAAAACAAACAAAAAACTACACCTGGGAGGCTGGGTGTGGTGGCTCATGCCTGTAATCCCAGCACTTTGAGAGGCCGAGGTGGGCAGATCACGAGGCCAGGAGTTCGAGACCAGCCTGGCCACATGGTGAAACCCTGTCTCTACTAAGAATACAAAAAGTAGACAGGTGTGGTGGCACATGCCTGTAATCCTAGCTACACCGGAGGCTGAGGGAGAATCACTGGAGATCGTGCTACTGCACTCCAACCTGGGTAACAGAGAAAGACTCTGTCTCAAAAAAAGCAAAACAAACAAAAAAGCAAAAAAAAAAAAAACTATATTAGTCAACCAATTCACGACTTTAAAGACTAGTTTAAAAATAAAAAAGGAAAAAAATTAAGCATTTAAACATTTATTCTGCCTTTCTCAAGTGACTTCTGCTTTAGGTTAAACCAAATAGTTGATGAGAGGAAGTTTTTCTTTGTACAGGTCTTCCAGTTAATAAATGTAGTAGTAGGCGAGCTGTGGTGGTGCACGCTTATAGTCCCAGCTACTCAGGAGGGTGAGGTGGGAGGATCACTTGAGCCTAGGACATTGAGGCTGCAGGGAGGCATGACCTTGCTACTACAGTCCAGCCTGGGCCATAGCGCAAGACCCTGTCTCAGAAAACAAAAAGATAAAACTAAATTAAGTAGTAAAAATGTCAACATTTTGCAACACTTAGTAAGGTATGGGTCCTAAACAGTGGTCATTAGTGGCCACTAATATCAGAAAAAGACAACTAATGTGTGCCTCATAGTGAAAGAACACAACATTACCTGTGAAACAGTCTATCTTCTTTGGGTCTTTAGGACCAGTGACCTATGCACGATACTTTCTGATTATTAAGAAAACAGTACAATTAAAATATTGGAAAATTTGAGGTACAAAACTCTAAAAGTTTTTATTTTTTTCAGATTATACCTATATCAATTAGTAGCTTTTGGTGTTTATGCTAGAGAAGCACACAGCTGCAGAGTTTCCTGAATATTTTAATTCTTTTAATGCTACCATATGATGAGGTTTTAATTCCTGTACTTTGTTCAGTCTGGTAACAGTTACCAGACTTCTGGCAATGAAGGTCTTTTACATACTCCTTCACATTGTTTCATACATGCTTCATGTCTTAAACATAGTGAACTCTGAAATGGATGATCTGATTATAATCTAGGACAAATGCCAGATGGTTGTTTACGATTCTGTCTGCTTCTCTTGTCAGATATTCAGGGCATGAATGCAGACCAGGTTCTGTGTCGGGCTCCATTTTTTTGCCTCTGTGCTTGTATTGTCCTCTCTGAGGGAAAGAAAAGTGGAAATCAAGTGCTGTTTGGGAATTCCTGCTCTACTTATTGACAATTTATTTTTATCCCTCTAATTGCCACTGTCATATCCTAAATCTACCAGTTTACTATTAGAATACTCAATTATTATTATCTTTTTTTGTTTTGAGACAGAGTCTTACTCTGTCACCCAGGCTGGAGTGCGGTGGTACAATCTTGGCTCACTGCAACCTCTGCCTCCTGGATTCAAACAATTCTCGTGCCTCAGCCTCTTGAGTAGCGGGGATTACAGGTGTGTGCCACCATGCCCAGCTAATTTTTGTATTTTTAATAGAAATGGGGTTTCACCATGTTGGCCAGGCTGGTCTCAAACTCCTGGCCTCAAGTGATCTACCCACCTTGGCCTCCTAAAGTGCTGGGATTACAGACATGAGCCACTAAGCTTGGCCTAGAATACTCAGTGTTTTCCTCAGGTAGCTCTGATCACTGATAAATGCCAGACGTGGTTTCTTCCAGGCCCCTGTAAATTTAGGTCTGTGTTCTTTCCCACCGTTCTCCCTCACCTCCATGGTTACATTTATTTTTTTCTGTATTTGTTATTATAGTGCCTCATCGTTATGTGATGATTACTTTTTTTTTTTTTTTTTTTTGAGACAGGGTCTTGCCCTGTTGCCCAGGCTGGAGTGTGGTGGCATGATTTGGGCTTGCTGCAACCTTTGCCTCCCAAGTTCAGCGATTTTCTTGCCTCAGCCTTCTGAGTTGCTGGGATTACAGCCATATGCCACCATGCCTGGCTAATTTTTTTATTTCTAGTAGAGATGAGGTTTCACCATGTTGGCCAGGCTGGTCTCAAACTCCTGGCCACCCAAAGTGCTGAGATTACAGTCGTGAGCCACTATGCCCAGCCATCTTGTAATAATCAAATGTTTCAAGTATCCTATATTAATCATTTTATATCTGCTTATACTAATGCATGTTTGTTTGTCCTATGTGCCAATTAAACATTTACATATAAGTAATAGTTCTCTGAACTATTTAAGCAATTTTGTCCTTAATCCAAACATGTATATGATCTCTTATTTTCATATTAGTAGGTATTCTCATAAAATGGAAGAATTGTTTATTTCTTGGCTAGTTTTGTCTCCCAAAGAAAGATGATTGGAAAAATAATGAATATTTTTAAAGAGCAGTTTTCAGACATTTCTATTAGTAATAGCAGACTTGTTGGAATCTCTTCAAGTTATGGTTTTTGTTTTGTTTTGATTTTGTTTAGACTGGTATGACTTTTGTGTGTAATTGTTTTATTGCCAACAGTTTTGTGTGATTTACTTCCACATAGCTGACTTCTTTCCTATGCTTTTTGAACAGAAAAGAAGCCCAGAAATGTTTCTGCGGATCAGCCAATTGCCGGGGTTACCTGGGAGGAGAAAACAGAGTCAGCATCAGAGCAGCAGGAGGGAAAATGAAGAAGGAACGATCTCGTAAGAAGGATTCAGTAAGTTTGCATTCTTCTTTCAACTTTCACAATAAAAAATTTAAAAAGCGAGGTGGCTTTTCTGATTGAAGGTTATAAAGTCATACTACTGCCACCAGAGAAATCCAAGATCAGATGAGTTGTTACCAGAAAAGAAATGCAATTGCTATTTTTATTTCAGATTCATAGAGATTGGAATTGGGTACTGAGAACTATTAAAGTATTATTGAAAACACCTGGACTAATAGTTTTTCAGATTCTTTAAAACTCCTAAGTACAAGTAAAACATATCTTTTCTCCCTGATAGCTCACTATGTCTGCTGTACATTTCTAATCTCTTGTTATTGGTTTGTCTTTGTTTGGTACTCTAAACTTTGAGTGTTCTTCAAATCTCTGAAAACCCTCTTTTGAGTGTGAGAAAAGTTTTGAGAGGAAGTAGGTAACCTAAGACCAACAGGAGTAGTCACAGATGCTCTTTTTATTTAATGAAACAGCAGTTGATAGCCTTATTTTGTACCCTGTCTTGCCTGAGTTACTCCTGGGATGGGGATGGGGTTGTTGGTGGGGAGTATCCTGTTACTAAAGGGGCTATCAACTGCGAAAAGGACTTTGTGTAAAAAAAAAAAAATTCTCCCTTTTTTGAGGATCCCTTTGCTAGACACTGTTTTTCAAAAATGTGATCCTTGGATCACTTTCTTTAGAACCACCTGACTGGATCCATAGTAAAAATGCACATTTTTGGGCTAGTCTCTAGACCTGTGAATCTTAGTGGAAGGGCTGAGGGTTTACTGGTGTTAATCAGCAAATCCCCCTGTGATTCTTTTGCAGTTAGCTCATTCCTGGACTTTTCAGGAACTTAGTACTCATAAAAACTATAGATGACAGCAATTTTTCTGTTTAGATGGGGAGATAGAAAAAGACATGAGGGAGGCGATGAGAGTATAATGGTTAAAAGGTAACATCAGTCGAGCACAGATTAATTTGAGGGAATTAAGTGTTAAGAATCTGAATTCTGTAAGAAGATACAGTTAACAAAAAGCATTGGAAAGGTCCATTAAAAAAAAGCAGAAAAGGACAGTTTATATAACAAACACCTATATTTGCACCACCCAACATGAACAAATGCATTGGAATGTCATGTGTTCTTTAGCTCTTTCTTTCTCTCTCTTTTAAAAAATGTATATATTTTCAAATGGTTTGGCTTTGTTTTTTTTTTTTGTGAGACAAGGTCTCGCACTGTTCCACAGGCCAGAGTACAGTAGAGTGATCACAGCTCACTGCAGCCTCGAACTCCTGGCTCAAGTGATCCTCCTACCTTGGCCTCCCAAAATGCTGGGATTACAGGCATGAGCCACAGTGCCCAGCCTTTTTGAGGCAAAATCTCACTCTGTTGCTTAGGCTGGAATTCAGTGATGCATTCATAGCTCACTGCAGCTTCAAACTTCTGGGCTCAAGTGATCCTCTCGCCTTGGCCTCCCAAAGTGCTGGGATTACAGACATGAGCTACCACACCCAGCCTTTAGTCCTCTTTTTAGATAGCATATATAGTGTAACTTTATGCCAAGCACTTTTCTAAGCACTTGATGTATTAGCTCATTTAATTCTCACAATAAGCTCATAAATTAGGTAATGATCTTTCCTTTTTTACAGATAAGAACACACTAAGGCACAGAGAGATTATAGTGTCACCCAACTAGGTGGTGGAAATGAGCTCCAATCCAGCATCTTGTCTGTGCTCTTAACCATCGTGTTAAACTACAGTCAAACTGTAGAGTGGAGTCCCCTCCTACCTCTGAGGCAACTATGGCCATAACAATAAATGTTTCTGCATTTTAGAACATATTGTTTCGTGTAGCATTTTAAAAGTTTTTAGAAATGGTAAAATATGGCTGGGCATGGTGGCTCTTGCTTATAATCCCAGCACTTTGGGAGGCCAAGGCAGGAGGATAGCTTGAGCCCAGGAATGCGAGACCAGCCTAGGCAATATAGCAAGACCTCATCTCTATTAAAGAAAAAAAGAAAAAGAAATGACATAATATAGATGTATTTGTGTGCATTTTTTACTCTTATTTTTGAATTTGATCTGTATTCATATATGTAGATGAACATTTATTTCTAATTGCTGTAATTTTTTTCTTTTTTTTCTCAACTTCTGCATGATGGTCATTTGAAAGTTTTTCATCATGTAACAGTTTATTGACATATTTTCCTACTGATAGATACTTATGTTTCCAATTTTTGCTATTAATTTCAAAGTTAGTATCTTTGCACATGTCTCTTTTGCACGTGTTTCTTTAAGATTTATCTATGGAAGTGTAGTCACTGGGTCACACCTAGTCTGTTAGCTTTCTTCACTTGACTACCGGACATTTTTCTTTAAACTCCATTAAATTGCTTTTGTTGTTAACTCTTGTTTCATATAGTTCATGGTTTACCAGAGCAACCACAAAGTAGTTATTAAACATGTTGACCTAAACTAGTATCTCCATAAAAACTTTCCAGGCCAGGCACGGTGGCTCACGCCTGTAATCCCAGCCCTTTGGGAGGCTGAGGCAGGCAGATCACGAGGTCAGGAGTTCAAGACCAGCCTGGCCAACATGGTGAAACTCCGTCTCTACTAAAAATACAAAAATTTGCTGGGCGTGGTGGCGGGTACCTGTAGTCTCAGCTACTCCGGAGGCTGAGGCAGGAGAATTGCTTGAACCCAGGAGGCAGAGCTTGCAGTGAGCCGAGATGGCACCACTGCACTCCAGCCTAGGCTACAGAGCAAAACTCCATCTAAAAAAAAAACGAAAAGAAAAATTTTCCAATGGCTGTTTCCTGTTTTCAAAACTTAAAGAATAAACACATTTTTAAAACTAATTTATTGATGAGAAGTGACCTTATTATAGATTAAGAGGTGGCATTATATCTGTATCATACTTCCATTAGGTGGCTTTTTACCTTTCTGAGAAGATTTAAGGATAACTCTGAGGAACTAAGGACTAGATATTTCTGTCATTGGTTGGTTGTTTATATTCAGGTAACAGTGTGTCAATTTCAGGATAGGTCTTGGTGCCTATGGATTGAATTAGATGTAACTTGTATCCAGTCATTCCATAGGCTGCAGTCATCGGTTGCTCCAGATATGAATTTGAAGTTATTCCGGAACAATGATGTTTTATATGAAACTTTGCCCAGATAGAGGAATATCCCAGAATGAACCTAGGTTCCTAGAATGATGTGAAAGATCATTTGCCCTTGACTCTAATGCAGAGGTTAATTGTACTTTAATTTTACTTGGATTATCTGCTGCAGAAATTCCTTTTTTGCATGCCTGGATTGTGAGTTTTGGTCAGTTACAGTTGAGCAGAATCACAGAAGCAGAATCACAGGATTCAACTGTTTGAACTCACAAGGTTGAGCCTTAGGAATTTCTTTGGGTAAAGGATGCCATGGAAAGGACAAGATAGCTAGCACTTCAGAATGCAGTTTTGCATGTATAAACTGTTGACAAGAAGATGTTAATAATGATTGCACTATAATCCACATCCCTCATGTTATCCCTTGATTGCTAAACATTTTTTATCCTTGTTCTTATGATTGCATCTGTATACAGCTTCTTTCCTTAACCAAACTATAAGCTCTTCCAGGACAGGTGATTATCTTTGGCTGTGTCACACACTGGGTACTTAATTACTTACTTACTTGATGGAAGTATAATGTGTCCCTACTATGACCAGATGTTATTTGTAGTTTATGGTATGAACAGAAAATAGTCTGAAACTTCCCTTAGTCTCTATTGTTTGAGTTTTTGAAACAAATCAATAATAATTTACATAATAAAGAGGGTGAAAAGCCACCTCAGTGAGAGGAAATACTTAACTTTCAACTCATAACAAATGAATACTACTATCCAGAATATGCATAACGAGTGTAACTGGTAACCTATTAATAAGAAAAGAACAGCCAGCACAAAAGAAAAAGAGACAACTTCCAGAGACACTTTACTAATTTAAATAGCCAATAAACATGGAAAGCTGTTCAACTTTATTAGTAATCAGGGAGTGCAAATTAAAATTACTATTAGATGTTATTTACACTCTCACCAGATTGATAAAAGTTAAGTTCCATGGTACATAAGAACAACAGATCTCATACACTGTTGGTGAGGGGTGTAAATCAGGGACAACCACTTTTGAAAATACTTTGACATTATTTACTGAAGTTGAAAGAACATATACCATATGAGCCAGCAGTTCCTGGGTGTATAAGCAGAGAGGCTAGCTATAATGTATATCAGAAGTCACAACAGCATTGCTTATAATATCAGAAAAAGTAGAAATAACTCAAATATTTATTAACATAAGAATGGGCCAGGCGCAGTGGCTCATCCTATAATCCCAGCACTTTGGGAGGCTGAGGTGGGTGGATCACCTGAGGTCAGGAGTTCGAGATGAGCCTGGCCAACGTGATGAAACCCCGTCTCTACTAAAAATATAAAAATTAGCCAAGTGTAGTGGTGGGTGCCTGTAATCCCAGCTACTCGGGAGGCTGAGGCAGGAGAATTGCTTGAACCCAGGAGATGGAGGTTGCAGTGAGCTGACATGATGCCACTGCACTTCTGCCTGGGTGACAGAGTGAGGCTCAGTCTCAAAAAAAAAAAAAAAAATGGATAAGTTATAAAAGAAATAGTCATGAAAATAAACTGGCTGCATGCAATAACATGGATAACTCTTAAAATGTAAGGTTGAGTGAAAGAAGCATGACGAAAGATTTAGTTCAGTATGATTTCATTTCCATAAAGATAGACAAAATTTTATATACCTAGGTAACAAACCTGCATGTTCTTGCACATGTATCCCAGAACTTAAAGTAAAATTAAACTAATTAAGGAGCAAGGACAAGAGTGAAGCTTTTATTTCAAATAAAGTTAGCTTCCATCACTTTAAAAAAAAATTTAATATTTAGGAATTTGCATATCGATAGTAAACCTATAAAGAAAATTGAAGGCCTATTTCTTAAAATGGTAGGATAAGTTATCTCTAAAGCATAGGAAGGGTTGCTGTTATAACCAGGAAGGGGTAGGTACATGGGGCACTACAGGAATGCTAGCAGTATTGTTTTTTAAACTTACCTGGATGGTGGCTATATGGGTGTTGCTCACCTGTTTATTAAATCTATTTACTAATTATTTATATATATTTCTGTATATATATGTATACTGCATACTATATGTTGTATTCCATCAAGAAGTATTTAAAATGCTACTTAGACCCCTTAGTGCCACAAATATTCAAGTATTAAAAAATAGTATCTTGCAATGATTAGGTACTTAATAAATTTTCATATACCTTAATAAATTTTCATATACTATAGAATTGTGCATATATATGCACTATATATAGTAAATATATATTTGCTATCTATAAATTAATTATATATAAATATATATTTAATATATATAAATTTTCACTTATCAATAATTTAAAAATACACCCTAATCATTCTTACATTTATGTTTACTTTTAGTTACTTACCTCATATTCTTGGATGATGTTGACCCATACATAAAATCTAAGATTTTTAGTAAATGTAATTTAATTGAAAGGAAGGGAGACAAACTCAGTCTTCCCACCTCTGTCTCCCAGGTACCCTAAAAGTTATTGCACAATGGATTGCTTTGCTTGAGCACCCAAAATTAGGGAAGCTGTATTATCACCACTGGAATTGGCATGCATTTATGTGTATGTGTGTTACAGTATAACCACTGAGGAATGTTCAAGGGTTATTCGTCTTTATTTTGTTTGCAAAAATTAATTTATACTGCAGTTTCTGCATTTTTACTGTTTATTTTTCTTTAGTTAGAATGTGATTTTCTTTGTATCCTGGAAATGCCTTACACAATATCTATTCAATAAATGTTATTGAATGAGTGTAAGTAACATAATTTAGCTTTGTCTCAGAGTTTTTAAACAGTCATAACATGCCTAATTTTAAAAAGAAAATACTTCTTTTTTTTGTTTGTTTTTAAGAGAGTATTTTGCTCTGTCACCCAGGCTGGAGTGCTGCGGCATGATCTTAGCTCATTGCAACCTCCGCCTCCCAAGTTCAAGTGATTCTCCTGCCTCAGCCGTCAGAGTAGCTGGGATTACAGATGTGCATCACCACACCTGGCTAATTTTTATTTTATTTAATTAATTAATTAATTAATTAATTTTTGAGACAGAGTCTTGCTGTGTCGCCCAGGCTAGAGTACAGTGGCACGATCTTGGCTCACTGCAGCCTCCGCCTCCTGTGTTCAAGTGATTCTCCTGCCACAGCCTCCCGAGTAGCTGTGATTATAGGCACCTGCCATCATGCTCGGCCAATTTTTGTATTTTTGGTAGAGACTGGGTTTCACCATGTTGGCCAGGCTGGCCTTGAACTCCTGACCTCAGGTGATCCACCCACCTCGGCCTCCCAAAGTGCTGGGATTATAGGCGTAGGCCACCGTGCCTGGCCTAACTTTTGTGTTTTTAGTAGAGATGGGGTTTTACCATGTTTGCCAGGCTTGTCCCGAACTCCTGGCCTCAGGTGATCTGCCCGCCTTGGCCTCTCAACTGCTGGTATTACAGGTGTGAGCCACTGCGCCTGGCTAAAAATATCTCATTTTTTAGTCCTGTGAGTATTTTCATCTCAAAACTCTGTCAAAAGCAGTATTCTGGCTGTTACAGTTGAGAGGGAAAGTAGAATTTTAAAGCCCTTGAACTCATCTAATACCGTAGAATTTGGGACACAGAAAGGCTTACATTTAGGATATGCAAGGAAAAGATATCTTTAATGAAATTGTCTTTCTTGGGTTAAGACAACTTTAAATTGGTTTTTCTGTTCGTGTATTTACTCAAAAACTTAAATGGTATTGGAAATGAAAAAGAATGAGCCTTAAATGTACATTTTAGAAAGAAAAATGGGTTTGAGTTTCTACAACCTCTCTCAGGCAGCACTTTATATTTTCTCATTTATTCTTATTCTTTACCAGAATGTGAATTTTTGGGTACAATATGAAATAAAAATGTTCAGTGCCTTGCCTGAAATTATATTAAGGGATAAATAGCTAGTTAAGTAAAGAAAAAAGTAATAGAAAATTTTCTTAAGATTTTTTCCTTTTAGTTTGCTTTTCTCTGAATCATTTCATTCTAGACTTTTATCATTTCCTGCTAAGTTGTAATGCTACCTGTCTTCTCCTTAGTCTCTAGCTTATCTAAATTTTATTCTGTTATTGCCACACAAATTATTCTCAAATTCCACTTTGGGCTGGGTGCGGTGGCTCACGGCTATAATCCTAGCACTTTGGGAGGCTGAGGTGGGCAGATCACAAGATCAGGAGATCGAGACCATCCTGGCTAGCACGGTGAAACCCTGTCTCTACTAAAAATACAAAAAATTAGCCGGATGTGGTGGCATGGGCCTGTAGTCCCAGCTACTCAGGAGGCTGAGGCAGGAGAATCACTTGAACCTAGGAGCTGGAGGTTACAGTGAGCTGAGATCGCGCCGCTGCACTCCAGTCTGGGCGACAGAACGAAACTCCATCTCAAAAAAAAAAAAAAAAAAAAAAAAAAATCCACTTTGATCATATTATTCCCTTGTTCAGGATTCTGTTCAGGTTTTATCAAATTCAAGTAATTTTATGTTACATTGACATCTTCTAATCTAACACCAGTCTTTTATTTGTTTGTTTGTTTTTGAGAAGGAGTCTCACTCTGTTGCTCAGGCTAGAGTACAGTGGCACAATCTCAGTTCACTGCAACCTCCACCTCATGGGTTCAAGCTATTCTCCTGCCTCAGCCTCCCGGATAGCTGGTACTACAGGCTGCCGCCACAAAGCCTGGCTAATTTTTGTATTTTTATTAGAGACAGGGTTCCACCATGTTGGCCAGGCTGGTCTTGAACTCCTGACCTCAGGTGATCCGCCTGTCTTGGCCTTTCAAAGTTCTGGGATTGTAGACATGAGCCACTGCATCTGGCTCAGTCTTTTATTTGGTATAGTTTTTCTCAGTCCGTCACCATGACTTATCTGTTTGAGCTTTGCTGACCTATGCACTGTCATGATTTCTTATTTTCCTTTGTTCACACTTTCCCCACTACTTTGCTTACCCTTTCCTTTTGTCTTTATCTTACCTATTTCTAATCTTATTTCAGTGACTCATTCTAATTACTCCCTTACATAGGCCTCTTAGTTCTATGTAACATTTGCAGTTAATGCTTCCTTGTTTGGTTTCATATGAATTAATTTAATCTCCCCCATAATAAATTCTTTGAAGGCATCTTTATATCCTGTAATTGCCATAATGCAGGGCTGGAAATAACCTTTGGTAGGTTGATTCCCACCCCCCATTATTTACATTTAATATTTAAAATACTCAAAGAATATATATGTTACAAAGCATAATTATAAAATTCTTGTTAGTGCTTCTCTGCTTCCTTCTCCCTACCTAGAGGTTACCACTGTTGTACATTTTGGGTCTTACTTCCTTGCCTTTTTTTGAGACAGGATTTCACTGTGTCACCCAGGCTGGAGTGCAGTGGCAAAATTATAACTCATTATAGCCTCAATCTCCCAGGCTCAGGTGATCCTTCTGCCTCAGCCTCCTGAATAGCTGAGACTATAGACACATGCTACTACACCTAATTTTTTTGATTTTTAGTAGAGATGAAGTCTGCCTGTGTTGCCCAGGCTGGTCTTAAACTCCTGAGCTCAAGTGATCCTCCTGCCTCAGCCTTTCAAAGTGCTGGGATTACAAGTGTGAGCCACCATGCCCGGTCATCCTTGCCTGTTTAAAAGCAGTTTTTCACATATGTATCACTAAAAAGTTCAGCTTTGAGGTGCATAAAAATGGATTCATATAGCATGTAATTCTTTGGAACTTGCTTTTTCTTAATGACATATTTTTAAGATTGATGGATGTTGTTGCTTTTGGCTGTACTTGATTCCTTTCACTGTGGTATTATATTTCATTGAGTGAACATGGCCGTTTATCCAACTTGTACAGATATTTGGGTTGTTGGCAATTTTTTGCTATTATAAGTATTGCTTCAATGAACATTCTTATGAGTCTCCAGGTACACATGTGCAGAATTTCTCTACAGTTTATTCTGATAAGTAGAATTTCTGTGCATGGGGATACAACTATTTTATTTTTCAGGCTAATGCTTTGTTTTTTTTCTGAAGCACCCTGCCCCTATCAGCTGGGTCATTCATATGCTGACATCATAAAAAGGTCATTATATATTATAACATATAACTTATGTAAGTTTGAGGGAGATATATCTCACACAGCAGCATGAGAACCCAATCATTATATTTATGAACCATAAAGGATCTCTGAAGTCCTTTTGGTTTAATGTAATTTGTTCATGGTCTCCCATAAGGGCAGGTTTTTATGTTTTGGCTCATTGCAAATCTCCACCTAGAATTATGCTTGACTCATGTAATAAGTTCTTGCTACGTATTTGATGAGTGAAAGAAGTGCATTTCAAATGTATTATACCACTTTATACTTTCATCAACAGTAGACTTATTATTATCAGCCTTCTTAACTTTTTCCCCCAGTCTAGTACTTTCCTAGTTTGGTCTTAATTTGTGTTTTCCTGATAATTGATAAGGTTGAGCAACTTTTTGGGTTTTTTGGTTTTTTTTTTTTTTTGGTTGTTGTTGCTGTTTTATAAAAAGGTATTTTTATTTGCTGTGGTAGGTGGATGGAGAGCTAGAAGCTCTGATGGAAAATGGTGAGGGTCTTTCTGATAAAAACCAGGTGCTCAGCTTATCCCGGCTAATGGTTAGAATTGAAACTTTGGAGCAGAAACTTACCTGTCTGGAACTCATACAGGTGAACACTTTAATGTTTATTTTTTATTTCTGTTTTTGGGGTGGGAATGAATGAAGATGAATGAAGAAGGAATAATTCTGATAAGAGTTAGTCTTATTTTATTTATTTATTTGTTTGTTTGTTTGTTTAGATGGAGTCTTGTTCTGTCATCCAGGCTGGAGTGCAGTGGTGCAGTCTCGGTTCACTGTAACTTCTGTGTCCTGGGTGCAAGCAATTCTCCTGACCCAGCGTCCTGAGTAGCTGGGATTACAGGCACCCGCCACCACGCCCAGCTGATTTTTGTATTTTCTTATTAGAGATGGGGTTTCACCATGTTGGCCAGGCTGGTGTCGAAATCCTGACCTCAGATGATCCACCCGTCTCAGCCTCCCAGAATGCTGGGATTACAGGTGTGAGCCACCATGGCTGGCCAATCTTATTTTTTTAATGGATATGTGCATTGTGTATTACTTTCAAAGCTTGTACCATATTATTTAAAATGGCTAAAGCGTTCAGTATTGTTTAATCTATTAGTACAGGGATCCCCATTCCCCAGGCCATGGGCTGGTTAGGAATGGGGCCACACAGGAGGAGGTGAGTGAGCATTACTGCCTGAGTTCCACCTGCTGTCAGATTAGCAGCGGCATTCGATTCTCATAGGAGCGTGAACCCTATTGTGAATTGCACATGAGAGAGATCTAGGTTGTACACTCCTTATGAGAATCTAATGCCTGATGATTTGAGGTGGAACAGTTTCATCCTGAATCCATTCCCCACCCAGTTCGTTGAAAAATTGTCTTCCATGAAACTGGTTCCTGGTGCCAGAAAGGTTGGGGACCATGGCATTAGTAGACCTGGTTTGCTTTCTGTCTATATTCAAAGAATGTGGTGGCTTTTTTTTTTTTTTTTGTGGTAATTCATCACACTTGCCATAGCCTTTTACCCTCCAGTTATTAGCATCCCAAAGCCATTTGTACTACATGATCTCCAAGCACAAAATTTTAACGGTACCCTTTTTTACACCAGTTTATTAAGTATGCCACAAGATGTTAGATAACACAAAATGATTTTTTTTTTTTTTTAGGGTCTTGCTTTGTTGCCCAGGCTGGAATGCAGTTGTGCAATCATAGCTCACTGCAGCCTTGGAACTCCTGGGCTCAAGTGATCCTCCTGCCTCAGTTGCCTGAGTATCTAGGACTACAGGCACACACCACCACATCCAGCTAATTTTTATATTTATGTTTTTGTAGAGATAAGGGTCTTGCTATTTTGCCCAGGCTGGTCTTGAACTCCTGGCCTCAACCAGTCCCTCCCTCTTCCACCTTCCAAAGTGCTGGGATTTTAGTTATAAGCCACAGTTTAAAAAAACCATAATGATTAAAAAAAAAAAAAACTTAACAGGAAAAAGAGGGCTTTTCAACAATCATCTGAAAGCGAGAGAAGAAAGAATTATTTAAGGACTAATTTTTATGGTTTTAGCTTTATTTAAAAAGTTAGATGCAATTTTTTTCTTAGTTCTTCAGAATTTTCATTATAAATGACCTATTAATATTCATATAATTTTCTACGTTAGTAAAATCCCAGTTGACTGGCTGTATTTTGTGTATCAGAGAAGATTATAATCTGTTCAAAGCATTTGTTGTAGAGTTCTATTTAGGCTAATGAAAACAGTTTCTAGGTTTTTTTTGTGAATTTAAGTGAACCCTATAATGTGTAATGTATACATGAACTCTCCTTGGGCTTTTTGTAATATTCTGGTATTGCCTCCCAATGCTCTGCATCCTGTCTCCCTTCCCCCATGAAAGAACACACACTCACAATCCTGCCTGAAGTCATTTCTGGAACGTCATGGGCTGTCTTTGTTGTGGATCTGGATGGCAGAGCTAGGTGACGGCCGGGAAAGTAACCAGAAGCTTCAGGAAGAGGTCAGTTCACATTTAGCTTGCTTGTTTCTTAAAACCATTATATTGATTGCCTAGGTTGTGGGTATGTGATAATATCAGTAATTATGAATTTAGCACTGTATCATTGGTATTAAATAATCAAATAATTTTTTCATCTCAGTATCATTCCCTTAACGTATCTAACCGTACATACACCTTGTTAGTAGTTTGTCCCATGGTTTTCCTATAGTATCTTTTTAAAGTTGGTACTACATAGCAGGGAACTACAAGAGCAAGAAATAATAACAACAACATAGTTAAGTGAAAGATCCAGTTTGTTGTTAAAACCAGAGTTTTAAAAAGATGGGAAGTCATATAAAATTTGAACTGTGGGGTCTAAAGAATTGGTAAAGATCTGAATTCTACATAACAAGAGTATGAACATTTTGAGGAATCTTTTAAATAAGTGTTTTAAAAAATCTAAGTAAAGGTTCATTGGCAGCATTGTTAGTGGAGTTATGATGTCTTTACCTTTCTATGAAATTAATAGTTTTTTCTAACTTTCTAATTTGTAATATAATCCCAAAGTCTTTTATTTAATAAAACACTTTTAAAAACAAACAAAAAGGAATGGGCAGATAAGTACTTGTTCTTGCCTCCTACCTTCTCCCAGGAGATTTGGCTTGAGGAAATTGAGGAAGCCTTGGGGTTTCTGTGGAACTACATTGAGGAATACTTCAGAAAAAATTCTTGGATTTCAGAATGGGGGAGGTTGTCTAAGAATGAGGAGAGGATCTCTCTTTGCTAGATAGCTGTTTATCAAAAGCTGAAGAGATGTCTGCATTTTTGTGTGTACGACAGACATCATTTAAATATGTTGTTACATAGCTGCCAAGTCTGTATCATAGACACTTAGTAAACTTTTTAAGAAAAGATACCCAGGATTGGTCCAGTAGTGTATATGTTTAAAAAGCTACCTAGGTTTAGGAACTACTGGTAGAGAATATTGATCAGTCCTATTTGATGTTGTGATTCTTGCTGATCAGTCTTATTAAAAGTTTTTCTTTCTTAAGGAAAACAATATTGTGATTTTTAAATATGCTTGTGTTTACAGAGATGTAGGTCTTAATAAAGCAGTAGCAAAACTGCACTACTCTTGCAGAAATAATCTGAGTCCCATCCAGAGATTGAAAAAGTCAACTGTAGGCCAGGTGCTGTGGCTCAACGCCTGTAATCCCAGCACTTTGGGAGGCTGAGGCTGGCGCATCACCTAAGGTCAGGAGTTCAAGACCAGCCTGATCAACATGGAGAAACCCCGTCTCTACTAAAAAAAAAAAAAAAAAAAAAAAAAAAAAAGCTGTGCATGGTGGTGCATCCCTGTAATCCTAGCTCCTCGGGAGGCTGAGGCAGGAGAATCACTTGAACCAGGGAGCCAGAGATTGCAGTGACCAAGATCACATCATTGCACTCCAGCCTGGTAACAAGAACGAAACTCTGTCTCAAAAAAAACAAAGTCAACTGTAGCCAGGTGTGGCTCATGCCGGTAATCCTAGCATTTTGGGAGGCCGAGGTGGGTGGATCACTTGAGGTCAGGAGTTTGAGACCAGCCTGGCCAACATGGTGAAACCCCATCTCTACTAAAAATACAAAAGATTAGCCAGGTGTGGCAGCGAGCGCCTGTACTCCCAGCTGCTTGGGAGGCTGAGACAGGAGAATTGCTTGAACCCAGGAGGCAGAGGTTGCAGTGAGCCGAGATCATGCCATTGCGTTCCAGCCTGGGTGATAGAGTGAGACTCTGTCTCAAAAAAAAAAAAAAGTCAACTGTACAAAGTGATGTAATTTTTTTTTATATTTAATCAGATTATAAAGACTTTGGAACACTTGCCCATTCCTACTAAAAATATGTTGGAGGAAAGCAAAGTACTTCCAATTATTCAACGCTGGTCTCAGACTAAGACTGCTGTCCCTCCGTTGAGTGAAGGAGATGGGTATTCTAGTGAGAATACATCGCGTGCTCACACACCACTCAACACACCTGATCCTTTCACCAAGCTGAGCACAGAGGCTGACACAGACACTCCCAAGAAACTAATGTTTCGCAGACTGAAAATTATAAGTGAAAATAGCATGGACAGTGCAATCTCTGATGCAACCAGTGAGCTAGAAGGCAAGGATGGCAAAGAGGATCTTGATCAATTAGAAAATGTCCCTGTAGAGGAAGAGGAAGAATTGCAGTCACAACAGCTACTCCCACAACAGCTGCCTGAATGCAAAGTTGATAGTGAAACCAACGTAGAAGCTAGTAAGCTACCTACATCTGAACCGGAAGCTGACGCTGAAATAGAGCCCAAAGAGAGCAATGGCACAAAACTAGAAGAACCTATTAATGAAGAAACACCATCCCAAGATGAAGAGGAGGGTGTGTCTGATGTGGAGAGTGAAAGGAGCCAAGAACAGCCAGATAAAACAGTGGATATAAGTGATTTGGCCACCAAACTCCTGGACAGTTGGAAAGACCTAAAGGTAAGGAAGCATCTTTTGTTCATTTCAACTTGAATTACTCAGGTTTAGAGTTCTACAAACCTAAGCAAAATTAACGACTTTTTTTAGCCATGCATATTTCTGAAAAATGGAATACTGTCTCTCTTATTGTTTTATTTATAAGTGTCTCAAACATCCTCTAAACCATGGCAAGAGTCATATTAGCCAAACTAATATACAAATGTCTTCTTTTCTCTCACTTAGAAAAGTATATCACAATAGTGAGTTCAGTCATTTAAGTGCTCTTCACATTAAAAACAAAAATCCATTGAGTAGCAAACTTAGGATTCTGTTTGTAATGAGAAAAAATTCGTGTTTAAATTTATTGGAAATCAGTTGTATTAATGGAAAATTAAAAATTAATTGGAAAACTAAGGTAATTTAGCAGCTTATTAAAAATGATTGAATGTAAATTTTTATTTTAGAAAAACAACTTTATGGAACTAGTTGGTATTCACTTCTATTATTGTTTCTGAAATGGGCCTGCTTTTAAATGCCTATTTCTTTGGACAAAAGAGGAAAAATAGATCTGGAACTCTTATGCCTATTACGTACATAATCTCTTGTTGAAGAATGAGCAAGATGTGCAGGGTTTGCTTTGCAGAAAACCGAGACTGAGTCTTGGATAAACACAAGAATGAATAATAGGATAAACCTAGGAGAGGTGTGGTACATTTCATTTGTAAGTGATCTGGACTTGGGATCCACGTCTTGAGGACCCTGTGGGAACAGGTTACTTAACTAGCTTCTATTTTTCTGTTCCTCCTTTCTTCTGCCAGAGATGAAGCAACCAAATAAACCAGCAATCCTGACTCTTTGCAGCAAGATGAACACCTGAATCCTCCCTGCCCCTAATTATGATGACAAAGCTCACTCCATTAGATCCTGTGATTTGACCCAATGAAACTGGCCTTAAACACTGAGCAAAATGAGTAGTTGTTGGTTGTATACTATGCTTCCTCATTTGCTGTGTTGAGACCCTTCTTTAAGTATGTTGTGGTTTCAGCTCTTGTTTACCCATTTGAGCTCTTACTCATGTTACTTTCATCACTTACAATTCAGTATAAAGTCAGCCTTATTATGTCTTAGGAAATCAGGCCTTTCTCTAAATATAAAAGGAAGGGTTCGTAGTAAATTTATTTACGAAGTCAGTATGTGAACTGCAGGAATCAGAATTGCAGTTAATTGAAAGAAGTGCTGGGATAGTCGTTTGATGGATTTCTATTTAAGGCCTGCTTTGTGACAGTACAGGAGTCCCTAAAAGGAGTCCCTCTTGTGTTTGGAGGTTGCCAGTGGAGCCTGTAAAGAAGCTCAATTAAGAAGGTGGAGATGAAGACAAGTACACAAATGGACACAGAAAAGGCCTTTACAGCTGTAGTTTTATGGAAGGAGAATAAGTAGGGCTGTAGACCAGTAGTTTACTTTTGCCGGAGAAGTCTCTGGTTGACGTTATTTTTTAAAACTGCTAAGATGTAATCATTATAAAGCTGTCTTAAAATCTGGAAAAAGTAAATATTCTTGTTTCTTTGTATGATAGTGGGTTTCTGTAATTGTGATGGTATGAATTACTCTCTAGGATATACTTAACCCAATTAGATGTAACCGTGGTAATTTAAACTCACACTCTGGTCGCACATTTGAGTCCTACAAAATTATTTCTTCCCCTTCTTCTTATCTTCCCCACTCCTATCTGAAACATCAAAGCAATTTTATAATATTATGTAGCTTGATGATCCTCTTGATTTGAGGTTTAAAACCTTATTTGTACTTAAAATATATCCTTCTTATCCTTCATACTTTGGATTTTTCCTGATTCTTAGTGTCAAGGGAGCCATTAAGTAAAATTCTCCTCTCTTCTTCAAACTTTAGTTTGCTCTGGAATCATTACCCATCTAGAATTGTATTACTGAGAAATGTTTTTACTTGACTGTGAACTGTGATGTTTTGTTACACATTGGTGCTGGGGTTCTTAATTCATCCATCATTCTAATTAACATTTACTATGGCTCTGATTTCAAAACTCTGATTATGGTGGTTCTTAAAAAAAAAACCAGACAAACATAGGTAGCATTTAACCAGAAGTCTGAAATCAGGAATCCATAATTTGAACATGTTTTAGAGAAACAAATTGACTTGATGTGATTACTATATATCCATATGATCCCGGCATTGAAAGAGTTAACTACTTCTGTCTGACTTCCACCTATGTGTTCGAGTAGACATTGGCTGAAAAGAAAATGTCTTATTCAACCAACCTTTATTAGGTACCTATTGTCAAACACTGTTAGTTGCTGATCTTTAATTCCAAGATCATACTAAAAAGCATTGGTCTAAGATTGTGGTTATATGGTTATGGCCATTTCAGGTCTCCCATAACATTGAGGGCCACCATAACATGGTGGACATGTGTTCCGCTTGGCTTTTCTACACACTGGATGGAGTGAAGAACAGAAAGGGATTGCTTCAGATTCCTTAATCTTGGTTTTGCTGTGATGGCAGACTATAGGAATCATCAGTAAATGAAAGAGGGTGGGAGGGAAGGGAATGAAGCTTCATGAATTACTCTTTGTCCTCCCAGATCTGATGATGATCCCCCTTGTAACTTGAACCATTTCCATCTAGCTTCTCAGGGCAGCAAGGAGCTTGTTAACATCACCAGCTGACCATGTGTCTCCTTTTCTCAACTCCATTTCCAACTTCGTGCTGAAGAAAAACGAGAACCTAGCGTGCATTCTGTGAAGAAACAGGAAGATGGTTGGGAAGTTGGATGATGCATGAAAAATATAATAGGTGAAAAGAGGACAGAGGTGGTTAACTCACTGGCGCCGGCGTTATTTTGGTGCGTCCATTGCCGACAATGGATGTCGTTCCGGGAAAATCCCTACTCCTGGCGAGAAAGGATTAAGTGAGCTACTTTTTCTATACCTATATACACAGGACCACTGCCTTGACTCCACAAGGCTTACACATTTTGACTCCTAAAGTAGACCTCAACCAGAAACATCACCTAGCACTTTGCCACTTGTGAACATGTATTCGTTTTCATGTGAAAATTTACTAGGCTACATTTTCAGCAGGGATATGTGCATATATTTCTGTTTGCAAAAGAAATTGTTGCATATCACCCCTCATGCTGAAAATACACCCTAGACTTCATAGGGCAAAACAGCTGGTTACCAGTGGCGACTAAGTATAACTTGACTGGAATATCTTCATTCATTTGGATCATAAGAAGAGGAGGTAAGGTTCCTGTGAACATGGCAATTTCATTTGCCATTAAACACCGAGAGATTGTAATGGTTAGTGATTCCAGAGCCTCTCTTATAAACACTTAGATTATAGGATGTGCATCTCTCCTTAGAATGAAGTCTGGGTATTTCCATTTGCATCTGGATTTAGATGATTTAGGGACAAAATTACCTACATGTGATAAGTTGAACTCTTCCTAATGACTACTCTTATTCTTCTCTTATTCCATCTTTATCTCAAGACATTATCTTTAATTCAGCAAATCAAGTATTTGCCTAGAAAGCTACGTATTAAAACTCTCTATGAAAAGTTAAAATAAAGCAGAGTTGCCTAAACTGAGAAGTTTTGAGTCACTGCTTGGAATTTCACTCCCTCACTAATATTGTATGTGAAATCTGCTGTGCAACATTTGAAAATGAAATTATGTGTCCTGGATTTCTGTGGTAATTTTCGAATTCTTACTAGAGTAAGATTATTCTGTATCTATAAGGATTAATATTACTTATCCTTTAACAAAATTAGAATTGCCCCTAAAGAATGCTGTTTTAGCTACAGCAACGTTGAAATTTTTAAATAAATGTCTCGTTTGGTAAAAAGGCAAAAATGGTATAAAATTTATTGGTCCATTTTTTAACCAAATACTTTCATCTAAATCAAGGGTTGGCCAAATCTGCCCCACTGTCTGTTTTTATAAATAAAATTTTCTTTGAAAACACAGCCACGTTCATTCGTTTATGTATTATCATCTGTGGCTGCTTTTGTACTACAGTGGTAGAGTTGAGTAGTTGTGACAAAGACTGGATGGCCCACAAAGCCTAAAATATTTACTGTCTTGTCCTTTGCAGAAAAAGTTTGCCAACATCTGATCTAAAAGATAAAGTGCAGAATCTGGCTGCTCTAAACATTCTGGTTTTGAATGAAGTCATTTTCACTTTACTCTTTTGGGTGAGCTCTTAATTCTGTTTCCCTAAAGACGTAATGATCATGTTTCTATTGCTGCCCATGAGGTTAGTTTTTTTTAAAAAGTCTTGATGCTGTTTAGGAAGTGATTTGGATGTACAACTATCTTGAGAGGTGGGAGGGTGTATACATTATAGAATTTCCAAGCTAGAAGTGATCATTAAGGAATATTGTTATTCCCTTAGGACTGTGACCAAGTCAGAAACTTGAGACCGTTTTAGTATAGATGTAGGCAGTATAATTTAAGTTTTATAGTAACCATAACCATAATGAAAACACATACATTTTCCTTCCTAATATTTTAAACTTTTAATTATGATATAATTTCAGGCTTAATGAAAAACTGCAAGAATAATATTCTGTACATATTCTACATGTTACACACATTCTAGTGACAAGTCTAGAGAAAATTCAGCGAAAAATTCCTCTGAACTTTTCACTGAGATTCCCCAGTGTTAACATTTTACCTTATTTTTTTTTATCGTTTTCTGTTTCTGAACTTTAAAAAAGTAAGTTACAGCAGAGGTGGGCAGATCATTTGAGCCCAGGAGTTCAAGACCATCCTGGGCAACAAAGCAAAACCCCGTCTCTACAAAAACTAAAAAATTAGCCAGGCATGGTGGCACACGCCTGTAGTCCCAGCCACTTGGGAGGCTGATGTGGGAGGATTGCTTGAGCCCAGGAGGTTGAGGCTGCAGTGATCCATGATGGTGTCACTGCATTCCAGCCTGGATGACAGAGTGAGACTTTGTCTAAACAACAACAACAACAACAAAGTTACTAAGTTATAGATATGATGCCCCTGGATATTGTGTATTTCCTAAAACCAAGGATATTCTTCTGTGTAACTTTAGTGTACTTACCAAAATCAGCAAATTACAGTGATAAAATGCTATGATCTAATCAACAGACCTCTTTCAGATTTTGCCAGTTGTTCACATAATGGCCTTTATAGGAAAAAAAAAAAAAAGGCTGAGAATCTAATATGGGAGCAAGCATTACATTGAGTTGTATGTCTCCTTAGTATCCTTTACTCTGAAATAGTTCTTCAGTCTGCCTTTATTTTTTATAAAGTTCACATTTTAAAGTATTTTTGAATTTTTGTAGAATATCCCTCAGTTGGGTTTGTCTGAAACTTTCCTTTGTTGGATTCAGGTATACATTTTTTTGGTCAGGAATATTACAGTAGTGTTCTTCTCATGGTACTGAATTGTCCCATTACCAGCATTGTCAACTTTTATCACTCGATTAAGCCGTAGTCTGCCAGACTTTTCCATTGTAAAGTTACGATTTTTCCCTTTATAATTAAAAAGCATCACATATGAGCAACTTTGGAAATATATAAATATCCTATTTTTCATAAAGTGTATCCATTAGATTTAGCATCCAGTGATTTGCTTGAATTACTTACTATGGTGGTTGCCAAATGGTGATTTTCTAATTCATTATTCCTTTTACTTTGTTTATTGGACATTCTTTTGTAAGCAAGAAGTTTACTTGTTCTCCTATTTGTTCATTCATTGATTTATACTATTTTACTCGTAGATTCTTATTTTACCCAATAGATTATGATCCATTAACTTCATTATTTACTTGATGCCTTCATTGTCCCATATTTGGCCAGTAGAAGCCCTTTCATGTTGGCTTTTGTGTCATTTTGACATATCTCCATTATTTTCTTTTACCTGTTTGCTACAATATGCTGTTCCAGGCTCATCTTGTACTGTCCCTTCCCCAGCCCTGGAATTGGTCATTTCTTCAAGAATCTCTTGTTCCTTGTGTTGGGAAATGTTTTTGAAACCAGTATCTGGATTCTAGATGAAGTTGTCGATACTGGGACATTGTTTCTAGGACCTGTCAGCAGATTGTATAAAATATATGTGTGTGTATGTATCAATTAACATGTATGTACACACAGTGTACTTCACCACTCTATTATCTATCATTTGTTTCCATCTGTTAATCTGACACCATACCCTCCATTGAATCTTTTGAGATTCCTTCTGTAACTCTCAGTTGTTCATTCTTCTTTTGCCTATCCCTTAAAAAGTTGTGTATTTCTTGGGGCACCTGAGATTTATTTTGTTCTACATGTTAAATAGGGCACAGCAGGCCGGGCATGGTGGCTCATACTTGTAATCCCAGCACTTTGGGAGGCCGAGGCAGGTGGATCACCTGAGGTCAACAGTTCAAGACCAGCCTGGCCAACATGGTGAAACCCTGTCTCTACAAAAATACAAAAGTTAGCTGGGCATGATGGCAGTGCCTGTAATCCCAGCTACTCGGGAGGCTGAGGAGGGGGAATTGCTTGAACCCAGGAGGTAGAGGTTGCAGTGAGCTGAGATCGCACCATTGCGCTCCAGCCTGGGTGACACAGCGAGATTCTGTCTCTGAAAAATAAATAAGGCACAACATCCCTTCTTTGCCACTTTTAATTCAGGCTCCTGCCATTTCTTACTTACACTTTTACAACATTTATCCTTCTTGCTCTCATTCTTTTCCCCTTTCATGTTATCCTTCATTATGCTACAGTATTTTAAAAACACAAATGTGATTAACAGGAATCTCTAGTAACATCTCAGAGACTCCATTACTCTAAGAACAAAGCCTTTAGTGTATGATAGAGAAAGTAATTCCATGACTGTCTAAACTTCTTGCCTAGCAGGCAGTTTCTCTTTACACACTCAGTGCATGAGGCACATCAGTCTTCTCATACATATTCACCTCTTCATGTCCTTGAGCATACTATTCTCCCTGCTTGGAATTTTTTTTTTTTTTTTTTTTTTTTGAATGAGTTGCAGTTCATGCTTTGTCCTTTTCTGTACTTCTATACAACTGTAATAATCTTAACCGATTACTAAAACTTCTTGTGTAGATGCTTGTTTCCCCTCACTAGACCATGGAATTGCTTCCTTCAAAGGCATGAACAATTTTTTAATCTTTGTAGCAAGAGTTACTTTTATTATGGCATTTTGGGAGTAATGGTTATTATAAATTACTTCTTAGTAATAGTGAGTGACTACTATGTGCCCCCTATAATCTGTGCTGCATTCAGTAGCTAGAGCAATCTTTCGGAAACATAAATCCTTCATCTCAGTTTCCTATTTAAAATTTTTAAATGGCTCACTATTACACTGTTAAAATTAAGTTCATTTTTCTTAACGTGGCTCGCATGCCTTGCATGGTCTGGTTTCCGTTTATTTCTGCAGTCTCCTCTGAAGCCATTCTAGACAGGCAGTAGACCTCTGCTGCTAATACTCACACACATACACTCTTTCCTGAAAACTCTTTTGTTTTGGATGTCTCTTCTCATTTAAATTTCTTCCTTTCCCCCCCGCCCCCGAAAGTCTTTCCTGTTTCTCCAAGATAGAGTGTTCGTTTTGCCCTTTGTATAGGCTCTCACAACATCTTTTCCAATCAAAGGCAGATAACATTTTATAGTGGTACATTGAGTGAAGGAAGAGACTGCTTATGTCTTGGTCACTTGGGTCTTCCCAGTGTCCTGTGAAGAGCTTGGTAATGTAGTTTGACATTTCATAAATATGTGAATGAAAATATGAAGAAAGTCAGTCTTTTTCTGTGGTACCTTCATACTTTCTTTCATACTGCTTCTCAAATCCCTAGAACATATTTTTTGTTTGATAGGTGGTCAGAAAATATTTTCATTAGCACATTGTAATCTTTTCAACCCTGTGAAGTTAAGTGGTGGTGTTTTTATCAGCTGTAAAATGGAATCAAACAGACTCATGAGGTTGTAACTTAGCTTTCAGCTGACAGTTGACTTATGTCTTCTGATTTAAATACTGTATTCTTCCACTCACTTTTCTGGTCCCCAAAATAACTATTTCTCTGTCTTTTCTAGGCAGTTCATGCAGTTATGTTTCTTTGGCAAATACTTTTTAGATTCTTCTTTTTTTTTTTTTTTTTGAGATGGAGTTTCGCTTTTGTTGCCCAGGCTGGAGTGCAATGGCACGATCTCGGCTCACTGCAACCTCTGCCTCCCGGGTTCAAGCGATTCTCCTGCCTCAGCCTCCGGAGTAGCTGGAATTACAGGCATGCACCACCACGCCCGGCTAATTTTTTTGTGTGTTTTTAGTAGAGACGGGGTTTCTCCATGTTGGTCAGGCTGGTCTCGAACTCCCGACCTCAGGTGATCCGCCCACCTCGGCTTCCCAAAGTGCTGGGATTATGGGCGTGAGTCACCGCCCCCGGCCTTTTTAGATCATTCTTAATCTGCTTCTGATTTAGAAACTATAATAAGTCTGAATTCATTCTAACGTCATAGAAACCATTTTAGTGTTTTGTTCAAGTATCTTTTTTCCTTTAATACTGCAGAGATTTTTTTTTTTTTTTTTTTTTTTTTTAAGAGATGGAGTCTCGCTCTGTCGCCAGGCTGGAGTGCAGTGGCGCAATCTCGGCTCACTGCAAGCTCTGCCTCCCGGGTTCACGCCATTCTCCTGCCACAGCCTCCCGAGTAGCTGGAACTACAGGCACCTGCCACCGTGCCCAGCTAATTTTTGTATTTTTAGTAGAGACGTGATTTCACCGTGTTAGCCAGGATGGTCTCAATCTCCTGACCTCGTGATCCACCTGCCTCAGCCTCCCAAAGTGTTGGGATTACAGGCGTGAGCCACCGTTCCCGGTCTATTGCAGAGATTTTTAATCTGTGATCCATAATTGAGCTTCAGGAGATGTTTAGAACCTCTAAAATTACATGTAAGACTATGGCATTTCTGGGGTGAGGGTCCATAAATATGAGCAGTTTCTCTAACAGGGGCGTGTATATATCTGGGTTGAGAAAGAAATGAACTGTGGTTCAAAAAGTGTTTCTAGATGATTTGGGTATCAGGAGGGCTCCTACTCTTAGCTTGGTAGTGAAGGGTGGGTAAGGCTAGAAAAGAAGGTGGTTGGGGGACCAAGTTTAAATAGAGACAGTGAACTAGGGGGACTTTCTAGGTATGGCACTTACTGAAGAACAATATTTAGAAGTTGCCTTGTGAGTAGCTATGGTCTTCACCAAGCATACACCCATAATGCACAAGAGTCTTTGGTACTATGCCTAGGACTTTTTCAGAAGCATTTTATCTTTTCTTCTTCTTTTTTAGTTTTAAAAACATGCTATTTCTGCACATGAGGCAAAATATGAAAGACATACAGTGAAATGTTTCCTCCCTACCCTTGGCTTCCATCTGATTTCCTTGAGGCAATCAAGCAGTTCTTGTGTAGCTTTCCAGAGATAATTTATGCATATTATGCATATATTTTATTTTTTAAAATAAAACTGGCAGCATTATTCAGCTCCTTTTAAATATAATGTGAAGATTACTTGATATCAATTTATAAAGAATTTATTTTTCAGAACTGCATATTATTTTACTGTGTAGATATGTCATAATTTATTTAATCATTCTCCTATTATAGCCATTTAGGTTGATTGCTTTCTTTGCCTTAGCAGCAAGTAATTTTCACCTAAGTCATTTCACACATTCACACGTAGGAATATGCATGTTGGCTAAGTTACTAAAAATTAGTATTGTTGAGCTACAGTCTGTGTTGTAATTTTGATAAGCATTGCCAAATTGCTCTTCATAGTTAATTGTATCAGTTCAACTCTCCTTGGCAGTGTATATATGTAAGAACGAGAATTTCACCACCCCTGGCCAGCACAAGTACTGTCAAGTTTTATCTTGGTCAGACTGATAGGCAAAAATGGAATATTGCAGTTTTGATTTAATTTTTCTCATATGTGTTAGGTATTGAACATCTTTCTGTTTGCATTTCCTACTTTAAGAACTTTGTTCATATTCTTCACCCATTTTTATTAGTGGCTGAAAACTGCACAGATCTGGTTACCTTTCATTTCTTCGGAGCCCTACTATTCGAAGTTAGAGTGTTTCTTCAGGGGTTTAAAAGCATAAACAAAATTATTTCATTCCCCTTTTCCTCTTCTCCCTCTCACTCTTTCTTCCTCTTTCCCACCCATGTATGTGATTTTTATGTAACCCTCCAGACATGTATAGTATCTTCTAATCAAATCTCTTTGACCTACTTGAGCTTCCCCTCTACTCAGGTGCAGACTTGCTAGGTCATAATCCTTCTGTTTTCCCTTTGGCCCTCGTAGCCTTATTGCTCAGTAGTATTTCATATTTCTTTAATTCTGGAAAATTTATCTGCTTAATTTTGTAAAATAGTTTCTTCTTTCCTAGAATGCCTTTTACCTGAAGTTGGCACTTGAACTTCTAGGCTCCATAGTTTTGCTTTTCTATTTTCTTTTTATCCATTCCTGCTGCATTTTGTCTGTTCTTTTAGCTATGAAAGTGGCAGTTTGCTCACAATATTTTTTTTTTTCTTTTTTTTTGAGGTGGAATGTCACTCTGTTACCCAGGCTACAGTGCAGTGGTGCTATCTTAGCTTACTGGAACCTCAAACTCCTGGGCACAAGAGCTCCACCTGCCTCAGCCTCCTGAGTGGCTGGGACTATAGGCATGGGCTGCCATGCCCAGCTAATTTTTTCTTTTTTCTTTCTTTCTTTCTTTCTTTTTTTTTTTTTTTTTTTTTTTGAGACGGAGTCTCGCTGTGTCACCCAGGCTGGAGTGCAGTGGCAAGATCTCGGCTCACTGCAAGCTCTGCCTCCCAGGGTCACACCATTCTCCTGCCTCACCCTCCCAAGTAGCTGAGACTACAGATGCCCGCCACCATGCACAGCTAATTTCTTGTATTTTTTAGTAGAGACAGGGTTTCGCCGTGTTAGCCAGGATGGTCTGAATCTCCTGACCTCACGGTCCGCCTGCCTCAGCCTCCCAAAGTGCTGGGATTACAGGCTTGAGCCACCGTGCCCGGTCCTAAATTTTTTCATTTTTCTAGAGACGAGGTCTTGCTATATTGCCCAGGCTCCTGGGCTCAAGCGATCCACCTGCCTTGGCCTCCCAAAGTGTTGGGATCACGGGTGTGAGCCACTGCACCCAGCCTTGTTCGCAGTCTTCTTTTCTCTTTCTCAGTACTGCTGTCATTTAGGAAAACATTTAGGAAAAAAGGTTTTGTTGGCTTATACGAGATTTGATCTGTACTTGTTAACAGGGAATAACTAAATCTAGTCTTAGTTTTCAAAAATAAATCTGTTGTTATAGAACAGATAATCTGATCTCTATATAACAAAAGGTGGAAATCTTACTCTTGTAAATTATTTTGTTCTTTTTTTTTGAGATGGAGTCTCGCTGCATCGCCCAGGCTGAAGTGCAGTGGCATGATCTCAGCTCACTGCAAGCTCTGCCTCCCGGATTCACGCCATTCTCCTGCCTCAGCCTCCTGAGTAGCTGGGACTACAGGCGCCCGCCACCATGCCCGTCTAATTTTTTGTATTTTTGGTAGAGACAGGGTTTCACTGTGTTAGCCAGGATGGTCTCGATCTCCTGACCTCGTGAACTGCCCGCCTTGGCCTCCCAAAGTGCTGGGATTACAGGCGTGGGCCACTGCGCCCCGTCAATTATTTTGTTCTTATAAGTGTTGTTTAGCTCAGGAACAGTCTAAACCAGTGGTAACTTTTTTCTTGTCAGAAAAAGATTTCTTATAAATTATTTAATAATTTTGTTTTAATCCTGTTTCTACAGTATATTTTTAGAGTTTATTTGGGATGTATTAATGAAGTGCTGCATTGCTTCTAATGAGTACTTTTTGAGCCTGTCGTAAGAAAACGTTGTAAAGTAAGCCATGTGACCTGGTAGTAGTAGGTAACTTGTTCAAGTGTTTATTAATAGAAAACATACTATATGGAACATACTATTTCAAGTTAAAGACTTTCTACCTTTTACTTTTATTTGCTTATTTTTTTCTTGTATGTTTTGTGTCTGGGCAATCTCTAGCAGTATCACTATATGTTATTGTTTCTTAAATTTCCCCAAATTGTGATCTTTTGCTTTAGCCTGTTTCCTGAATTTCAGACGTATATTTATCACTCTGACCCTGGAAACACAAAATGTTTTGGGCTGTAGGTGAGGCCTTTAAATTCCAAGGATAAAAGCGATTGATGGTATAGTGATAAAAAGCATAGGGTATATGCAGTATTTTGAGTTTATGTAGCACTGTGTAGGTGATTTCTATAAATTAGAAGTAGAATTTCACTTGTTGGTCCATTCAGAAAGGAATTGAGTGTTGATTATGTGCCAGACACTGTTCGTGGTGCTAGAGATACAGCAAAGAATAAGACAGTATGGGCCCATAATAATTATAGCTTGAGTGTGTATGAATTGTGTGTGTTAGTTGAGATTTGCACCTAGACACTAAAGAAATAAGAGGACAATATGTAAAAAATATCAGATGGAGTGTGGAAGCAGATTCTTTTAGGTCTGTCTGAGGGCAAGATCAGTCCTAGAACCTAACTTACAGAATATCAAACCTGCCAGGCATAGTGGCACGCACCTGTAGGCCAGCTACTTGGGAAGCTGAGATCGAAGCATCCCTTGAGCATGGGAGTTTGAGGGTGCAGTGAGCTATGATCACACCACTGCACTGGACATGATGGCTTCCAGCACTTTGGGAGGCTAAGACAGGAGGATCACTTGAGGCCAGGAGTTTGAGACCCGCCTGGGCAACACAGCAAGACCCTATCTCTATACACACAAATACACACACAATATTAAATCTTAGAACATCCACAGTCATTGTCTTCAGTATTCTCTTTCAGTAAATAAAATTTTGAGACCTTATAGATCTGAAAAATGTCCTCATTCTATTCTCCCTTGTTTGGCCGATCATATAATTATCATTTTGAAATGTTCTCTTATAGTATGCCAGTCTCTTGAGTGGAATATTTAACAAAGTAAGGTGATTTTACATTAAGGGTTAACATGAATGAAGCCAATTTAAACATTTTCTGTAACAGACTCTGTGGCCTATAGATGTGACATTATTCCAGACAAACTCAAGTATCACTGAGACTAATACTGTTATTCACAAGACAGAATGATCTTAAGAAATGTCAAAGTTATCCTCATGTGGCTGCTTCCTTCTCAGCTTTCAATGTTGTGGGGCTTTGGAAAACTTCAGTTGTATTGTAAGAGAGAGGACCCCACTCTCTTAATATATAAAATAAGGAGGAGAGAGTAGGTAATCTGAGTTGCAAGCTTAAATTTTGTATGTAGCCTTGACTATATAAAGAGAGAGGATCAAGTTAGCAGCTCCAAGTGGTTGGGTACATATTGATAGAAATTGTTTCTCATATGATTAGGCACACAGTAAATAGTAGCTCCTGGTCATTAGTCACTAGTAATCATTATTTTGTGAACATCAAAATACATTTTCAACTTAGTAGTTGATCTAAACTTTTGAACGTAACTAAGAATTTATCTTTGAGAAGCGTTTCTGGTGGTACATTAACTGCCACTACAGAGTGGGTCCCCAACTTGAGGCCTATGTAATAAATTACTTTAAATGTTTGTAATGAATGCTTATAATGCCAAGATATTATGCAAAAGAAACTAGGTCAAAATTGTGTTATTCTTAGTTGGACCCTCAATACATCAGTTCTAAGTACCTTTTGTGAATGAACCTGCTGTCTTTTGGAGTGCCTAGGTTTACAGAGTACCTAATGCAAATGTCATTTCCAAGCTTCTTAAAATTAGCAGAATACCTTTTTTCCCTTATAGTGTGGGTAGGTGGTAATAAGTGGCGTTCTTACTTTTTCCTGTCTAGTAACCCCTCTGAGGGGCAGATAGAGGAGTAAGACACACAGAACTAAGAGTGCCAGCTTGCTCCTTCCTGTCTTTGTTCCTGATTCAGTATTACCCACAGCTAGAAGTGGACAACTCAGTAACTTCAGATGTCCCTCATAGTAGCAGATGGGAATGTATCCCCTCTCTAGAGGCAAAAGCAGATCAAGAGAAAAGAGAGCCCAGATGTCTCTTAGCTGAGGGCAGGCCTACCTAGTTTTTTCTCCCAGATTGTCTCTTGTGGGGAGGGGTGAGTGAGGATAAGAATAGCCAGTAGTTCAGTAGTTCTCAACCTTCTCTGTGCATCAGAATCATCTGAGGAGCTTCTAAAAAATATGCATGTCTGGTACCCACATCCAGAGATTTAGATTCACTTTGTCTGGGGTGGTATTTCCATGAACGTTTCTTGGGTGGTTTAATTGTACAACCAGGGTAGAGAATCACAGCTCTAATGAAAGTTCTTCTACATAGGAAGGAGAAGTTTAAGGGGATGGAGGATGTCACCTGCATTTGTGCATAAATCTCAAAATGGTACTCCTCAAAATAGTGTTGTTAGGCATGTCCTGTGTCATCTAGTACAGAAGATAAAGGTGCTCTCGAGTTAGACTGTCTGGTAGCATCATAACCTTGGGTAGGTTGCTAAGCTTTTTAAATAAGTTTTCTTTTTGGAAAATTGAGGTAATAGTACCTACCTCATAGGGTTGTTTTGAAGCTCAAATAAGATAATGTATTTGAAGGGCCGGGTGTGGTGACTCACATCCGTAATCCCAGAACTTTGGGAGGCCAAGGTGGGCAGATCATGAGGTCAGGAGTTTGAGACCAGTCTGGCCAACATGATGAAACCCCATCTCTACTAAAAATACAAAAATCAGCCAGGCATGGTGACACGCGCCTGTAATCCCGGTTACTGGGGAGGCTAAGGAGAATCGCTTGAACCTGGGAGGTGGAGGTTGCAATGAGCTGAGATCGTACCACTGCACTCCAGCCTGGGCGACAGAGACCCCGGTTCAAAAAACAAAACAAAAAGGCCGGGTGCAGAAGCTTACACCTGTAATCCCAGCACTCTGGGAGGCCAAAGTGGGCAGATCATGAGGTCAGGAGTTCGAGACCAGCCTGGCTAACATGGTGAAACCCTGTCTGTACTAAAAATACAAAAATTAGCTGGACATGGTGGTGTGTGCCTGTAATCCCTGCTACTCAGGAGGCTGAGGCAGGAGAATTGCTTGAACCCAGGAGGCAGAGGTTGCAGTGAGCCGAGATTGTGCCACTTTACTCCATCCTGGATGACACAGCAAGACTCCGTCTCAAAAAAAAAAAAAAAAAAAAAAAAAGATAGTGTATTTGAAATGTTCAGCATTGTATCTGGCACACAGTATAAGTGCACAATTCCAATTATAATCTTTATTAGATAATTTGTCAGCATGCATATAGTATTGGAGGTTTAAAAAGATTTTTCATTTATATAGATTTCCCTGGATCTGTGCAGTCCATATTGATCATTTTTAATGGCAACTGAATATTACATCATGACCTTTCCTCAGTTGTGTGACACGTGGCTTATTAGTTTTCACAAATATTGTTAGAAGCAACAGTTGTGGAGAGGAGGCCACTCAGGTGTGGTTAATATTATGAGATTCCTCTGAAGGGAGGATATCACGTTATGTACCATTGAGAGTGTGTAGGCTTGTTACTGGCCCACTTAAGATGACTGGATAAGAAAGCATTGTGCCCAATAGTTACTCAATGGACTGTGGAATAGTGAGGAGCTGTTAAAGAACAAAATAGGTTCTAGGCCTTAGATAACACAAGAAAAGGTACTTAAAAGCCTTTAAAACAGTTCACATTTCTCAGGATTAATTTTGGTACAGTGATCAAGAGGAGCAGTGATCTAATGCTTATCCTTTATATTTTTTATAACAATCACAAGGTGAAAGTAGATACTACATTGGCCATTAGTCATGTTGGTTTTGCATTTATAGAAAAATACACTGAATAGTAGGAATCGTCTTTACACATATAATTTTTCTGAAGTGTTTTTATATAACTGGGTAGTTATTAACCTTTTCTTTCTCCAAGTAGAGATGGCAAGTGCACATTAGAATTATGAATACTTGGCCAGGCATGGTGGCTCACGCCTGTAATCCCAGCACTTTGGGAGGCTGAGTAGATTCCTTGAGCCCAGGAGTTTGAGACCAGCCTGGGCAATGTGATAAAACCCCATCTTTACAAAAACAGAAAAAATTAGCGGGGGCATGGTGGCATCCACCTGTGGTCCCAGCTACTTGGGAGGCTGAGGTGGAAGGATTGCTTGTGCCTGGGAGGCAGAGGTTGCAGTGAGCCAAGATCATGCCACTGCCCTTCAGCCTGGGTGACAGAGCAAGACCTTGTCTCAAAAAAAAAAAAGATGCTCAGGAAGCGTATCCTTGCCCAGTCATTTAGTATGCCACTTTGCTAGTGAGATCGTACAAGCCTGATAGATGTAAATATATATATTTCTGCTATATATTTTTTACTTGTTTTTAAGGGGCCAGGATATATTCTTATTTAAAGCCCAGATATAAGTCAAATTTTAGAGAATAAGTACCAGCTTGTTCCTTTCCATTTCTTATTGTCATATGAAAACAATCAGTTTCAAAGCAATCACCATTTCCACCCTCACTAATAACCCTCCCTCTGGTTTATTTTTTGCAGGAGGTATATCGAATTCCAAAGAAAAGTCAAACCGAAAAGGAGAACACAAGTAGGTATTCAGAGATACTCTGTGTTGATGGCTTTACAAATATTCTTTTGTTATGTGCAGAGGTAACTGATAAGAACTTGAGTGTTTTTGTTTTTGAAAGTAGAGAATATATAACTAGGTAAATGAAATATTTGGTGTAAAAGTTTGGAAACTTGTGCTTTTATTCTTAATGACATTTTGCCAAAGGAAATGTCTCATACTGTTTTGTTGTCGCTTTCCTTGAACTCAATCTTTACTAGCTTTTTTTCTATTCATTTGTCCTCTAGAGCAGACATTATTTTTTTATTTAGTCTTTTTTTCTTTTATTATTGTGATTTTGATTTTTTTTTCCTTAACACTGGATAGAGCAGACATTCTTAAACCTATACTTCTAGATGTCTTTGGGAGGATCTTTACCTCAAGATATTTATATGCAGCTGGGCAGGGTGGCTCACACCTGTAATCCTAGCACTTTGGGAAGTTGAAGCAGGTGGATTGCTTGAGCCCAAGAGTTTGAGACCAGCCTGGGCAACATCGTGAAACCCTGTCTCTACAAAAAATACAAAAATATTAGCCAAGTATGGTGGCGTGTGCCTGTAATCCTAATTATCAGGAGGCTGAGGTAGGAGGATCACCTGAGCCTAGGAGATTGAGGCTGCAGTGAGCCATGATCATGCCACTGTACTCCAGCCTGAGCAACAAAGTGAGGCCCTGTCTCTAAAAGGAAAAAAGATGTTTACATGTAAAATTCTGTATGTACACAGTTGACCCTTGAACAACATAGGGGATACAGATACCCTATGTAGTCGAAATTCCACATAACTTTTGACTCCCCATATTATGTATGTTATGTCTATTATATACTGTATTATTACAATAAAGTAAGCTAGATAAAAATGTTATTAAGAAAATCATAAGAGAAAATATATTTACTCTTCATTAAGTGGAAATAGATCATCATAAAGGTCTTCATCCTTATCTTCACCTTGAGCAGACTGAGGAGGAAGAAGAGGGATTAGTCTTGCTGTCTTGAGTGGCACAGTTAGAAGAAAATCCACATATAAGTGGACTTTCATGCAGTTCAAACTCATGTTGTTCAAGGGTTGACTGTATTTACTTTTCTGAGGCAAGTTCAAAACTTTGATCAGATTCTCAGTCACCCCTGAAAAGGTTAGAATCATTGTTTCAGAATGGATAGCAGGGAGGCCATGGGAATCTGGTTTCTGGACTTTACCACTTAGTTACATTCCAACAAACTTATTTATTGATTTATTTTTTAGAGACAGTATCTTATTCTGTCATGCAGGCTGAAGCACAGTGACACCATCATAGCTCTCACTGCAGCCTTGAACTCCTGGGCTCAGGCAATCCTCTTGCCTCAGCCTCTTGAGTAGCTGAGGCTATAGGTGTGTGCCACCATGCCTGGTTAATTATTTATTATTATTTTTTTTGTAGAGACAGAGTCTCGCTATGTTACCCAGGCTAGGCTTGAACTCCTGTCCTTAAGTGCTCCTGTTTCGACCTCCCAAAGTGCTGGGATCACAGATGTAAGCCACTATGCCCAGCCTTAAGAATTTCCTTCCTTTCCTCCAGCAAACTTACTTAGAGATTCAAGGAATGGGATCACTTATGGTGGTTATTGGTTTCATGAGTACCTCCACCACTGACCCACTATAAGTAGAATGAAGAAGCCAGTATGTTTTTTTTTGTCTTTTTATTTTTGGTGTGCATAACTTTTTATATAATCTTAGTCTTATTGGTTAAAGACCTGTGAGATACCCTTTGCACCATTGTTTGTCTTTCGAATATTTTTAGTTCCACTCTCTGGTTTAGTCTCTTCATAGCCTCACATTCTACTTAGGGCTGCAAATAACTCTTCCTATAAAAAAGAAGGCAGGACTGGGCAATAGTGGTTGGCAAAACCAGTGGCACCACTATAGGGTTGATTATCAGAAGCTAGCTTTCTGGGATCACTGAGTTAAAACTATTAGTAGCAACACAAGCAAAGCTTAAATGCCTATGAGCATTTCTCCATAATATTTTGCAAATATCTAGTCTGGTGTGGCTAGATATTTGCAAAATATTGTGGAGAAATATTTTGCATCCATGAGATGCAGAGGGTGATCTGTAATGAACAACTATATGTTTTCAGGGAGTAGCCTCTTTTATGCCGACCTTAGTCTCTCATTCACATGTAGAACCCTCCATCTCAGTCTCAGGTTTCTAAATAAGAAAATGCTTATAATATATAATGCTTATAATTATTTTATATTTTTATGTATTATATATTATTTTATATTTTATATATTATATATATATTTATGTATATATAATATATATAAGCCTGGTTTCCACTTCTTAATGTCAAACAATTAAACCATAGAACCTTTAAAATTCGGAAGGATTGTGAAACACTTCAGGAAATACGTAGTCTAACTTTACCCTCATTTTTATAATATTAGGAAATCAGCCTGAATAAATGGAATGACTTGTCTGCCTCACATATTCTAAGGTGCAGAGTCAGAATATGAACTGTTGGTATGATTCCTTTTTTGTTTTATCAGAGTATAGTGAAGAAATAGTCACATTTTAAGGAAATTTATACTAGGTAAGAAACCTGGGTTTGCAGGAGGAAACAAGATAGACATGGGTAGATCCAGATGCAACTGGATAATGGTACCTCATAAAAGGATGTAGTGCTAATACCTTGTGAACTGGAGCAGTTAATTTAATTATACTGCATTTTCTACCAGCATGTGGTACAAACAAGTTCTGTTAGCTTCTCATTGACAAATGCTCATACCTGGCTGTAGATTAGTAACCATGTTGCAAATATTTGGGGTTTTGGGCCACCTAAAGGAACTGTGAGAAAGGCTTATGAAACCTAACTCGGTTGCTGAGGAGTAAAACAACCCATAGCACATTTTTATGAGATGAGAAAAAGAAAAAGCAGTAAATGTTTATTGAGACTCTTCCTTGTCCTATGAGAGAAATTCTCAATAAGAGAGCAATACTAACATACACAAAGCAACAGCATATTATGCCAGTCAATTTATACCGAAATGTTTAGTGGTGAGATTTAGTTGTTGTTGTTTTTTTTTTTTAACTCCCGAGATAGAGTCTAGCTCTGTCGCCCAGGCTGGAATGTAGTGGCGCAATCTCGGCTCACTGCAACCTCTGCCTCCCGGGTTCAAGCCATTCTCCTGCCTCAGCCTCCCAAATAGCTAGGATTACAGGCACCTGCCACCATGCCCAGCTAATTTTTGTATTTTTAGTAGAGGCGGGTTTTTCCTGTGTTGGCCAGGCTAGTCTCGAACTCCTAACCTCATAATCTGCCCGCCTTGGCCTCCCAAAGTGCTGGGATTACAAGCGTGAGCCACAGTGCCCGGCCGAGATTTAGACTTCTTAAGGAGATGAGAAACTAGGAGGTGTGATCAGTGAAAAGTAGTACTTAGGACAGCTTTGGAGAGCACTGGAATGGAATTGGGTAAGTGAAAACAGTGAGATTAAGAATGATTCTAGATAAAGAGAGACACTGTAAATTAAGAAGGTTATTAATACCATCTTTGAATAGGAAGCTGGCATTCTGATTTTTTGGTTTGTTGGTTTGTTTTTTTCAAGAGACAGGAAGGATCTTGCTCTGTTGCCCAGGCTGAAGCGCAGTGGTGTTAACAGAGCTCATTGCAGCCTAGAATGCCTGGGCTGAAGCAGTCTTCCTGCCTCAGCCTCTTGCAAGTAGCTGGGACTACAGGTGTGTGCCACTATGCTCAGCCTGATACTATGTTTTTTTTTAAGATGTAGCTCTCTGGCTTTGATGACTTTCAAAGTTATCACCTGGGTTTGAGATATTTTCCTTTTATATTTATACCTTTGACTCTTGAACAACACAGGTTTGAACTGCACAAGTCCACATATACAGTGGATTTTTTTGTCAACCAAATCTACATAGAAAATATAGTATTCATAAGATCTGAAACCAGCCTATAAGGAGGGGCAACTTTTTGTGTATGTGGGTTCTGTGAGGTGGATTGTGGGACTTGAGTATGCACAGATTTTGGTATGGAGAGAAGGGGGTTCCTGGAACCAGTCCCCCATTTATACCGAGAGATAACTGTAGTTCATTAAAATGCTGCCTGATAAGCCACTTTTTTAATTTTAAGAGTTGGGGTCTTGCTTTGTTTGCCCGGGCTGGACTGCAGTGGTGCAATCATAGCTCACTGCTGCCTTGAACTCCTGGGCTTAAGTGATCCTCCCACCTCAGTCTCCTAAGTAGCTGGGACTACAGCCACCATGCGTACCTTTAAAAAAAAATAGACTTTTCTCATTGAGGTTCTTATGCTTAGCACATCAGGCTGCTTTTCTGTAGGTTATAAATATGAAGAGTTATAAGGTAGTTGAAGGCTTTTACATTTTTGAACTGACAAGTAAACTGCCTTGCTAAATGTAATGGGAATATCTTGCATGCATGTGCTCACAGAACTTATTATAGAAATGTTAACGGCTTAGACTGAGTCTTTGGAGGGAAAGAGGAGAAAAGGGCATTTGTGAAAGAGACTTTTAGTGAGTAGAGTGAACACAGACATAAGACCTTGTATCTCATTCAAATTCAGGACTGGGTAGATGAGGGAGGAGTCCATAGATACATTTGTTGGATAGAAGTTTTATTATACAGTTGATATATTGTTATGATGGAGAAAAGTCCACCAAATAAACTTAAAAAAAAAAACAAAAAAAAAAACCACCCTTTTCCCTTAGCAACTGAACGAGGAAGGGATGCTGTTGGCTTCAGAGATCAAACACCTGCCCCGAAGACTCCTAATAGGTCAAGAGAGAGAGACCCAGACAAGCAAACTCAAAATAAAGAGAAAAGGAAACGAAGAAGCTCCCTCTCACCACCCTCTTCTGCCTATGAGCGGGGAACAAAAAGGCCAGATGACAGGTAAGTGGCCTGTGTGAGTTTTTTTGTTTTTGTTTTTGTTTTGAGCAAGTTAAAAAGTACCCAAGTCATATACTTCTGATTGTGAACACCAAGGGCTTTTGGAATTAGTATTTGCATTTTGATGAATGAGAATACAACTTTACTGATAAATCTTAAGACAGATTCTCTGTTGACAGTAGTAGTAGCTGTGAAGATTAATAGGTTTTGGTTCTTGAATGGTTCCTATTTGATAATATTTAAATGTCATTTTGGGAGCCAAAGATTTGTTCTTTCAAGCGCAATGGGGGTTGGTGGGAGATAAGTCTTCAAAGATAATGGTTATTCTTTAAAAGCCAGAACTTGTTGTTTTCTTGTGAGTTTTGTGCCATACTAATTAAAATGCTGATTTTTAATAAATCCAGTCACAAGGTCTCTTGTTATGCTGGTAGAAAAACAAACCATGTAAGCATTTACTGGAGGCTAGAAAACATTTATCCCAGACAAGTTCTTTTTAAATTAAATTTGCTTTTTAAAAAATTGAGATAAAGCATTTATATACTGCAGTTGGCAGAATTTTTTAGTTTTAAACTATCTGGGTATGTAATGTGATTTTTATTTGCATTCCCCTAATTACTAAATAGATTGAACATCTTGTCATATATTTATTGTCCATTTCTTTCTTTGGCATGTAGTTATCCAGTTTTCTCAGCACCATTTATTGAAAGTCTGTCTTTTCCCCACTGTAAGTTCTTGGTGCCTTTGTTGAAGATGAGTTGGTTTGTAAATGGGTGGATTTATATCTGCATTCTCTATTCTGTTCTATTGGTCTATGTGTCTGTTTTTATGCCAGTACCATGTTGTTTTGGTTACTATAGCTTTGTATTGGCCATTTCTGTTTCCTGTTCTGTGAAGTATCTCTTTTTTTGAGACAGAGCCTTGCTCTGTTGCCCGGGCTAGAGTGCAGTGGCATGATCTCGGCTCACTGCAAACTCCACCTCCCAGGTTCATGCCATTCTCCTGCCTCAGCCTCCTAAGTAGCTGGGACTACAGGTGCCCACCACCATGCCCGGCTAATTTGTTGTATTTTTAGTAGAGACAGGGTTTCACCATTTTAGCAAGGATGGTCTCGATCTCCTGACCTCGTGATCTCCCTCAGCCTCCCAAAGTGCTGGGATTACAGGCGTGAGCCACCGCGCCTGGCCGTTCTGTGAAGTATCTTATATGTGTTGTTCATTCATTGACTTATTTGTCTTTTTTAGTTTTATGTGTCCTTTATATTCTAAATATAATTTTGTCTTGGTAATAATTGTTGCAAATATCTTCTCCCAGTTTACGGCTTGTATTTTGACTCTTTTTGTACCTTTTGATACATGGAAGTTATTAATTATGGTTTAGCTGAATGTGTCATATATGGTATGTTTTCTTTATGGTTTTTTTTAATCGTATTTTAAGAAATCCTTCCCTACCCTTTAGGAGGTGATTTTTTTTTGTATTTTAAGAGAATTAAATCCTTAATCCATTTGGAATTAATTTTTGTATATATTATAAGGGAGGGATTCAGTTTTATTTTTCTCTAATACCCAATTGTCCCAGCACCATTTACTTGAAAACCCATTCTTTTCACTTGTCTGTAGTGGTGCCTCTCTCCCACAAATTTTCATATATGGGAGGATCTCTTTCTGGGGCTCATGATGACTGTAGCTTCTCTTAGGTCTTGGTAGCAAATCACTACCCCCTTCTTGGTTTTTCTCTGGGAAATCTTGTCTTTTCTCAGACTTTTACTCTTCTTTAAAATCTGCTTCCTTAGAGCCCTACCCACCAAAGAGATGATTCTGTAGCGACTTGACACTGATACAATTTTGAGTATGCCTATCTCTGTCTAATGAGGTCTCTGTTGAGACAGGATCTTACTCTGTTGCCCAGGCTGGAGTGCAGTGGCATGATCATGGCTCACTGCAGCCTTGCGTTACCTGCACCAGCTGAGGCAATCCTCCCACTTCAGTGCCCATCCAGTAGATGGGACTACAAGGAAGTGCCACGACACCCGGTTTTTTTGTTTGTTTTTTTGTAGAGACGGAGTTTCTCCATTTTGCCCAGGCTGGTCTTGAATTCCTGGGTCTCGAGACTGGCAGATCACCTAAGGTCAGGAGTTCAAGACCAGCCTGGCCAACATGGTGAAACCCCATCTCTATTAAAAATACAACAAATTAGCTGGGGCATGGTGGCTCATGCCTGTAATGCCAGCTACTTGAGAGGCTGAGGCATGAGAATCGCTTGAACCCAGGAGGCAGAGGTTGCAGTGAGGTGAGAACACACCATGCACTCCAGCCTGGGTGACAGAGCAAGACTGAAAAAATAAATAAGTAAAATCCATACAGTTTTGTAACCACCACCACAATTATGATACAGAACACTTCCATCATCTTAAAAAATTCCCAGCCAGGCGTGTTGGCTCGTGCCTGTAATCCCAGCACTTTGGGAGGCCTAGGCGGGTGGATCATGAGGTCAGGAGTTTGAGACCAGCCTGGCCAATATGGTGAAACCCCATCTCTACTAAAAATACAAAGATTACCCGGGTGTGGTGGCGCATGCTTGTAGTCCCGGCTACTCGGGAGGCTGAGGCAGGAGAATTGTTTGAACTCGGGAGGCAGAGGTTGCAGTGAGCTGAGATTACGCCACTGCACTCCAGTCTGGGTGACAGAGCAAGACTCCATCTCAAAAAAAAAAAAAAACAAAAAAACAAACAATTCACGGCTGAGCGCAGTGGCTCACACCTGTAATCCCAGCACTTTGGGAGGCTGAGGCGGGCGGATCACTTGAGGTCAGGAGTTTGAGACCAACCTGACCAACATGGTGAAACCTATCTCTACTAAGAGTACAAAAATTAGCCAGGCATGGTGATGCACCCCTGTAATCTCAGTTACTGGGGAGACTAAGGCAGGAGAAGCACTTGAACCCGGGAGGTGGAGGTTGCAGTGAGCCGCTTTCACACCATTGTGCACCAGTCTGGGTGACAAGAATGAGATAACCTCTCAAAAAAAAAAAAAAAAGGCCAGGCGCGGTGGCTCACGCCTGTAATCCCAGCACTTTGGGAGGTCGAAGCGGGTGGATCACGAGGTCAGGAGATCAAGACCAACCTGGCAAACACTGAAATGCTGTCTCTACTAAAAATACAAAAAAAAAAAAAAAAAAAAAAAAATTAGCCAGGCATGGTGGCGGGCGCCTATAGTCCCAGCTACTCTGGAGGCTGAGGCAGAAGAATGGCATGAACCCGGGGGGCGGAGCTTGCAGTGAGTGGAGATCGCGCCACTGCACTCCAGCCTGGGCAACAGAGTGAGACTCTGTCTCAAAAAAAAAAAAAAAAAAAAAATTCCCTTGCGCCCCTTTGTAGTCAGTCCCTTCCACATCCCTAACTCCTGGCAACCACTGATCTGCTTTCTGACCCTCTGGTTTTGTCTTCTCCATAATGTCAAAAAAGTGGTATATAGTATATAGCATTTGAATTTGCCTTCTTTCACTTGTTGTATTGCATTTTAGATTCATTCATCTATGTTATTGTGTGTCTCAATAGGTTTTTTTTTTAAATTGCTGAGTAGTCCATTGTATTCGTGTACCATAGTTTATAAATTCATAATTTCAGAGACATTTGGCTATTGTGAATATTGCTGCGATGTACAAGTCTTAAGTGAATATTCTCCCTTTGTCTTTTTTTTTTTTTGAGACGGAGTCTTGCCCTGTTGCCCAGGCTGGAGTGCAGTGGCGCAGTCTCAGCTCACTCCCACGTCTGCCTCCTGGGTTCAAGCAATTCTCCTGCCTCAGCCTCCTGAGTAGCTGGGATTACAGGCACACGCCACCAGGTCCAGCTAATTTTTGTATTTTTAGTAGAGACGGGGTTTCACCATGTTGGCCAGGCTGGTCTTGAACTCCTGACCTCAGGTGATCTGCCTGCCTCATCATGCCTGGCCTCTTCCTCATTTTTGAAAGGAAGTTTTTTTGGGGAAATAATTTCTCTCAACATTCTGACTCATTCTTCAGTTTTCTGGCTTCCCTTAACTGGTTTTGTGAGACTTGGTTTAATTTTCATCCTTCTTTAATCGGGCTTTTCTCTTGGTCTGCTTTTAAGAGGTTCTCTTTGTATATGGCTTTCTACTGTATGTTTTTATGAGGATTTCTTTTTCTTTTCCCAGTTGGAATTCATTGGACTTTTGAATTTGAAGGTTATTTTTCTTTTTTTTTTTTTTTTTTTTTTATTGAGACGGAGTCTCGCTCTGTCGCCCAGGCTGGAGTGCAGTGGCGCAATCTCGGCTCACTGCAAGCTCCGCCTCCCGGGTTCACGCCATTCTCCTGCCTCAGCCTCTCTGAGTAGCTGGGACTACAGGCGCCCGCCACCACGCCCGGCTAAATTTTTTGTATTTTTAGTAGAGACGGGGTTTCACCGTGGTCTCGATCTCCTGACCTCGTGATCCGCCCGCCTCAGCCTCCCAAAGTGCTGGGATTACAAGCGTGAGCCACCGCGCCCGGCGAAGGTTATTTTTCAACTGTTTCTCTTCATATCTAATCTCCTGCTTAACCATACTGTGGAATTTAGGGACAGTAAATTGGATTGAGTTTTGGATTATTTCTTGGTTTATGACACTTATTTTGTTTTTTATTTTAATTTTAGAATTTGCGATTATAGAAATGTCCCCAGCTATAAAGAATAGGATGCTATATCTATCTTTAATCTTAAAATTCTAGAAACTAAGGATAGAGATGAAATTATTTTCATCTCTTTGTCAATTCCTTGGGATTCTGTTCTGTGTGCAAGACAAGCTGAGTAATTTTGAGTATAGTTTTAAACCAGTGCCAAATAGGGTTTGGTGTGGTTAGTGGTTTAGTCATGAGTGACATAATACTTATTAGTGCTTTCATTATGTCTATGATTTAGGGAGAAACTTTTTGTGGTCCTTATTTTCTTTCTAGATATGATACACCAACTTCTAAAAAGAAAGTACGAATTAAAGACCGCAATAAACTTTCTACAGAGGAACGCCGGAAGTTGTTTGAGCAAGAGGTGGCTCAACGGGAGGCTCAGAAACAACAGCAACAGATGCAGAACCTGGGAATGACATCACCACTGCCCTATGACTCTCTTGGTTATAATGCCCCGCATCATCCCTTTGCTGGTTACCCACCAGGTTATCCCATGCAGGCCTATGTGGATCCCAGCAACCCTAATGCTGGAAAGGTGCTCCTGCCCACACCCAGCATGGACCCAGTGTGTTCTCCTGCTCCTTATGATCATGCTCAGCCCTTGGTGGGACATTCTACAGAACCCCTTTCTGCCCCTCCACCAGTACCAGTGGTGCCACATGTGGCAGCTCCTGTGGAAGTTTCCAGTTCCCAGTATGTGGCCCAGAGTGATGGTGTAGTACACCAAGACTCCAGCGTTGCTGTCTTGCCAGTGCCAGCCCCTGGTCCAGTTCAGGGACAGAATTATAGTGTTTGGGATTCAAACCAACAGTCTGTCAGTGTACAGCAGCAGTACTCTCCTGCACAGTCTCAAGCAACCATATATTATCAAGGACAGACATGTCCAACAGTCTATGGTGTGACATCACCTTATTCACAGACAACTCCACCAATTGTACAGGTAACTAATTCTGAAACTTCTCTTTTCCGCTTTATGGTCTGTTCATGGGTTGTTAGTTAAATCTGGTACAGGGGAGGAAGTCCTACCATGGACTACTTGTATATATTGATCAACTTTATATGTATTGGTTATCTATTGTGTGAAATATTGCCAGAACTTGTCAGCTTAAGACAATAAGTAACTCAGAAGCAGCTTAGCAGGGTGGATCTGGCTCAGGGTTTTCCATGAAATTACAGTCAAGCTGTTAGCCATGGCTGCAGTCATCTGAAGGCTGAACTAGATAAAGAGGATTCACTTTCCAACCTATTCACATTGTTGTTAGCAGGCCTCCATTTCTCCCAAGGGAGAACCCTTCATTGTGGTAATATTTTTGTGTTTTCTAAAATCATGGTCAGGCCAGGCATGGTAGCTCATACCTGTAATCCCCAGCACTTTGGGAGGCTGAGGTGGACGGATCACCTGAAGTCAGGAGTTTGAGATCAGCTGGGCCAACATGGTGAAACCCCGTCTCTACTAAAAAAATACAAAATATTAGCTGGCCATGGTGGCTCATGCCTGTAATCCCAGCTACTCGGTAGGCTGAGGCAGGAGAATCGCTTGAACCCGGGAGGCAGAGGTTGCAGTGAGCCGAGATAGCGTCATTGTACTCCAGCCTGGACAACAGGGCAAGATGCCATCTCAAAATAAATAAATAAATAAATAAATAAAATCACGTTTTCTTTTCTTTTTTTTTTTTTTAAATTATACAAGGTAGAACTTTCTCTTTTTTTTGAGACGGAGTCTTGCTCTGTCCCCCAGGCTGGAGTGCAGTGGCACGCTCTCAGTTCACTGCAAGCTCTGCCTCCCGGGTTCATGCCATTCTCCTGCCTCAGGCTCCCGAGTAGCTCGGACTACAGGCGCCCACCACCACGCCTGACTAAATTTTTTGTATTTTTAGTAGAGATAGGGTTTCGCCGTGTTAGCCAGGATGGTCTCAATCTCCTGACCTCGTGATCCACCCGCCTCGGCCTCCCAAAGTGCTTAGATTACTGACGTGAGCCACCGTGCCTGGCCGGCAGAACTTTTTTTTATTTTTTATTTTATTTTAAGAGATTAGGTCTTGCTCTGCCACCCAGGCTGGAGTACAGTGATGCAATCATAGCTCACTACAGCCTTAAACTCCTGGGCTCAAGTGATCTTCCCACCTGCCAAATAGCTGGGACTACAGGTGTGCATCACTGTACCCTGCTAATTTTTTTAAGAGATGGGGTCTCACTGTGTTGCCCGGGCTGGTCTTGAACTCCTAGCCTCAAGCAGTTCTCCTACCTTGGCCCTCCCAAAGTGTTGAGATTACAGGCGTGAGCCACTGCGCCTGGCCAGCAGTACGTTTAAAGCTTTTAAAAAAAAATGTTCAAAGCATTATCATCACCACTTTTCTGTCTGTCTCCCAGCACTCCTCATTACCCCTTAAAAATGAATTATTGTGGATGTTGAAGACTCCCAACAATGTTTCCTGCACATAATACTTAGTATTAAACAGTAATTTGTGCTTCTGTTCATATTTTCATAATGAAGCTGTATTAAAACATTTGTTAAAATGGCCATGACAAGGTGTCCTGCTTTAATTACTAAAACCCTAACTGTATTAACTACTTTCATTTTTTATGATCCTTTAAAGCACATTTTATATATTTTATATATGTGTCTTGACTTGAAGTTTTTTATCCCATGTTTTCCTACTTAAAATGATTTTTTTTTTAAGATAGTAAGTCAGACTTTATTTAAGAGGAGCCAGTGGGGATAAGTATAGGGACCACTGTGATGGGATCTTGGAGTAGGGGAAAGAGATTTGACTCAATTCCTTAAAATGATTTGTAACCACTTTTTCAAATTATTTACTATTATACTATGTGTGTGTGTACATATACATACATATACATAAATGTTTTAATGGGTATAATACCCTATTTGCTTATATAGTCATCCATTCTACTGGGGGTAGTCATTTAAATGGAAAGTTATTTTTCATAATTATAAATAGCATTCCATTAAACATGCTTATAGTTTTTTTCTGCTTTTTTTTTTGCTGTTTGGTTTAAAATGACTGTTGTTACAGAAGGCTAGTAAAAATATGGGCATTATTGGTCATCAGGTGTGAATTGTGTGTGTGTGTGTGTGTGTGTGTGTGTGTGTGTGTGTGTGTGTGTGTAGGGAGAGGGTATGTTTAATTCTGCCTCCTACAGAATGTTTCGGTTTTTGGTTTTGGTTTTGTTTTACTGTCAGTTTGACTTGGGTTGAGCCATATTCTTTCTTGGACCAAGCCATTAGTTTTGAGTTTTTCCCTAAAAATATGTATCAGGGATACAGTAAAAATGGTTTATGTCTATCCCCATTCCTATTCCTGAAATAGGTCCCATCTTAGTACTAGAGCCTAAGCAACAGCAATGAAAGATATCCATTAAAGACTCCTCAGTAAAGAGCTCACTGGTTATATGATTTTTCTTATAAAATAAAATCCATTTATTCCTTCCCAATGAGAAAAAAAGATTCTCTTGGATTTATTCATTAGCCCTAAGAGCCAAGCATCACGATTTACTTGCTTCTAGTCTTTCAGTCTGGCCCTATCAAGAAGTACTTACTGTTTCCCTAATCTACTTTGTGTGTACTTAAGTAGTATGTAAATGGACTGTGGTGGTTCAACTATCCTTCCGTTCCCTACTCTGTGAGATTAGTTGATCAGATGATACTGGGCTTTGGGGATATTGAGAAACATAGAATATATTGTTAGTGTGTGTTTTGAGTCCTGGTTTATCATTTACTGTGCATCCTAGAAACAGGCATTAATATTCTTGAGTCTTTGTTTTCTCATCTATAAAATGAGCAGAATGCCTCAGGATGGTTTGATTTGCATTAAGATAAGGGGTATTAATAATGATAGATTCAAAGCACCATATACCTTGATGGTTACTTACACAAATAGTTACCTTAATAGTATTGAGGGGAGATTATTGACATTAATAGGCTGTGAAATAACATCTGGTCATGTTCATCCATCTGTTGTCTGGCCCTAAAAATCTGACCTCTAGGAGCCTTGAAGTCTGTGTTGTTGAAGCCCAGTATTAACCATACAGCATGGCTACTCAGAGTTTGCAAGCTGTGATAACCTTGGTGGTGAAGTAATATGTAACATGATATAATATACATTTATGTCTGTGTATCTACATATTCAGTATCTTTAATATTTGGAGCAAATGTGTTATCAGAGGTGACTGATTTTTTTACACAACTGCATACTAAACAAAAGCTCAATTTTAACAGAGGTCATGTAATTTGTGGTGGTCTCGTGACACTAATAAGTGACTTATTCTCACAAAGTTATACAAAATTACATCTCAAAAGTTTGAGTGCTTAGACTATAATTTTTAATTTTAGGTTGGTGCAAAAGTAGTCATGGCTTTTGCTGTTAAAAATGGCAAAAACTACTTTTGCACTGACATAGTATAAAGTGAAGTGATCCAGATATAAAGTAATAATGATTTTTTATTATTCTACAAGTGGTGACAGAAAAATTGTATTTTTCCTTCTATAACCTATTGAACCTTCTCAGATTTCTTCTTTCTCAGATTCCCATTAGAAATCACATTTTAGGCCGGGCATGGTGGCTTACTCCTGTAATCCCAGCACTTTTGGAGGCTGAGGTGGGCAGATCGCCTGAAGTCAGGAGTTCGAGACCAGCCTGGCCAACATGGTGAAACCCCATCTCTACAAAAATACAAAAATTAGCTGGGCATGATGGCAGGTGCCTGTAATCCCAGCCACTGGGGAGGCTGAGGCAGGAGAATCATTTGAACCCAGGAGGCAGAGGTTGCAGTGAGCCAAGATTGCGCCATTGCACTCTAGCCTGGGAGACAGAGTGAGACTCCATCTCAAAAAAAAAAAAAAGTCACAGTTTAAAGATACTTCTAGCGGATATATATTTGAGAAACTAGCATTTGTATAACAATTTTTTTTATTTTTGGAGACAGAGTCTGGCTCTATCACCCAGGCTAGAGTGCAGTGGTGCAATCTCGGCTCATTGCAACCTCTGCCTCCCAGGTTCAAGAGATTCTCCTGCCTCAGCCTCACTAGTAGCTGGGATTACAGGTGTGCACCACCACTCCTAGCTAATTTTTTGTATTTTTAGTAGAGACAGGGTTTCACCATGTTGGTCAGGCTGGTCTCGAACTCCTGACCTCCGGTGATCAACCTGCCTCGGCCTCCCAAAGTGCTGGGATTACAGGGTTGAACCACCATGCCTGGCCACATTTGTGTAATTTTAAGACATTTGAATGAGAGGGCTCTTTAAATGTTACATAGGTTTTTCAGCCGGGCGTGGTGGCTCACATCTGTAATCCCAGCACTTTGAGAGGCTGAAGCAGGAAGATCACTTGAACTCAGGAGTTTGAAACCAGCTTGGGCAACATAGTGAGACCCTGTCTCTACAAAAAGTAAACAAAATTAGCTGAGTGTGGTGGCACATGCCTGTGGTCCCAGCTATTTGGGAGAACTGAGGTGGGAAGATTGCTTAAATCCAGGAGGTTGCGGCTGCAGTAAGCCAAGATTGTGCCACCGCACTCCAGCCTGGGTACAAAAAAAACGAACATTCATGTTTTTCTGTGATACAGAAAAAAACAAAAATCTCATATAGGTTTTTCCTTAGCAAATAGATAAGTCACATGATATATGTACATGTCTCACAAACGTGTATATCTTCTGCATTATTCTAGTCAAACTGCAAATCACTTTCCCTTCTTGGTTTATAGAAACCAAATTAATACTGTTAAAAGCTTAGAAGTCTTTTTTAAAAAATATAAGTAGATACTGCTGTTGTTATCTCCCAGCCAACATTTGGAAGTGGTCTTCTAAACCACTGCTTTATTCCATATGAATCAAATACTAGTGTCTGCATAATGAGCCTTACTTAAACATCTGATCTTGTCAGAAAAATTCTTCATGAACATATTGTCACCGATGGCCAAAGAAATTTTGTCCTCCAAAATATCAGCAGTTTTCTGTTGTACATTTGGATGATTGACTTCCTGGTCACTCTAGAAATAACATGTTTTACCCTGGTGATTTTTTTTTTTTTTTTTTCAAAATTAGAATTCGAACTAGCTCTTTTATTGTTTTATAAAATCAGAGTATCAGAATATTAAATGTTCACACTCAAAATATGTTAGGTAATTATGAAACTCATTCTATTCCAAGTAAGTGAAGGTACCAGTAGTAGGAAATGAAGTCAGAAAAGTTACAATAGGGTGTTAGGGGGAGCTTTAAGAGGATTTTTGGCTGTTAGACTGAGTAATGTGGAAATCCACTGGAGCAGTTAGAATTGAATAGCATGATCTGACTTATTTTGAGAGGATCACTGGCTGCTCTGGGTAAAAGAGATTGCAGGAGTCAAGGGCAAAAGTAGGAGACTGGCCAGGCATGGTGGCTCATGCCTGTAATCTAAGCACTTTGTGGGGCTGAGGTGGGAGGATCCCTTGAGCCTAGTAGTTTGAGATCAGGTTGGTTAACATGGCGAAACCTCATCTTTACAAAAAATACAAAAATTAGTTGGATGTGGTGGCATGCTCATGTAGTCCCAGCTACTTGGGAGGCTGAGGCAGGAGGATCATCTAAGCCCAGGAGGTCAAGGCTGCTGTGAGCCTTGATGGCACCACTGTGTTCCAGCCTGGGTAACAGAGTGAGACCTTGTCTCAGAAAAAAAAAAAATATAGGGAGACAAATAATGGTCATGGCAAGAGAACATGGTCACTTGCACATGGTATGAGTAGAGGGATAAGAAAATAGGCCAGGTGCAGTGGCTCACATCTATAATCCCAGCACTTTGGGAAGCCGAGGTGTGGCGATCACTTGAGGTCAGGAGTTCAAGATCAGCCTGGCCAACATGGTGAAACCTCGTCTCTACTACAAATACAAAAAAATTAGCTGGGCTTGGTGGCGCACGCCTGTAATCCCAGCTACTCAGGAGACTGAGGCAGGAGAATTGCTCGAACCCAGGCAGCAGAGGTTACAATGAGCTGAGATCGCGCCACTGCACTTCAGCCTGGGCGACAGAGTGAGACTCTGTCTCAAAAAAAAAAAAAAAAAAAAGAAAAAAAAGAGGAAATGTATACAGGTTGAGTATCCCTTATCTGTAATGCTTGGGACCTGAAGTGTTTTGTATTTCGGATTTTTTTTCAGATTTGGGAATATTTACATTATATATACTTAGTGGTTGAACATCCCTAAGCCAAAATCCAAAATATTCCAGCGAGTATTTCCTTTGAGCACCATGTGGACGCTCAAAAAGTTTCATATTTTATAGCATTTGGGATTTCTGATTAGGGAAATCAGAAATGTTTATGCTCAGCCTGTACATAAATACAATCATGTGCCATGCAATGGCGTTTTGGTCAACAACAGATGGCATTTATGACAGTGATCCTCATAAGATTATTATGGAGGTAAAAAATTCTTCCGGCCTTCTGACATCTTGATGATCCTGACTGTGTAAGCCTAGCCTAGTGTGTGTGTTTATGTCTTAGTTTTTGTTTTTTTATGTTGATACATAATAGGTATACATATTTTCAGGGTACATGTGATAATATATTCATATAATTTGTAAAAATCAGTGTATTGAGATATCTATCACCATAAATATTTGTCTTTTCTTTATACTAGAAACATTCAATTATTCTCTTCTAGCTATTTTGAAATATACAATAAGATTATTCTAAAGTATAGATACCTTACTGATCTATCAAATACTTGGTCATGTTTCCTCTATCAAACTGTATGTTTTTCCCATATATATATATATATATATGTTTTTATATATGTTTATATATATAAGAAACATAAGTTTATATATATAAGAAAAATGTATAAATATATGTAAAAATATATAAACTCATAGAATAAGTTTATATATAATATAATATATAAACTCATAGAATAAGTTTATATATATAATATATAAACTCATAGAATAAGTTTATATATATAAGAATACATATATATATATTTAGAAAACTTATATAGTCTATTAAAAACTTACAGAATAAGAATAAGGATATAAAGAAAATATTTGGCCCAGAGTGTTGTCTCACATCTGTAATCCCAACAGTCTGGGAGGCCAAGGCAGGAGAATCACTCGAACACAAGAGTTCAAGACTATCCTAGACAACATAGCGAAACCCTGTCTCTACAAATTTGTTTTTAATTAGCTGGGTGTCGTGGCACATACTTGGGAGGCTGAGATGGGAGGATTGCTTCAGTCCAGGAGTTCAAGGCTACAGTAAGCTATGATCACACTACTGCATTCCAGCCTGGGTGACAGAATTAGACTCTTTTTTAAAAAAAATGTAGGCCAGGCGTGGTGGCTCACACCTGTAATCCCAGCACTTTGGGAGGCCGAGGTGGGTAGATCACAAGGTCAGGAGATGGAGACCATCCTGGCCAACATGGTGAAACCCCGTCTCTACTAAACTAAAAAATATTAGCCGGGCATGGTGGCACACACCTGTAGTCCCAGGTACTCAGGAGGCTGAGGCAGGAGAATTGCTTGAACCCGGGAGGTGGAGGTTGCAGTGAGCCCAGATGGCGCCACTGCTCTCCAGCCTGGCGAGGAGGAGGGAGGGGGGTTGTTTATACAGCTGTAGAATGTGTTTGTATTTTAAGGTAAGTGTTACAAAAGAGTTAAAAAGTTGAAAAAATTTAAGTTTATAAATAAAAAACTTATAGTAAGTTACAGTTAATTTATTAAAGAAAAATGTTTTATAAATAAACTTAGTGTAGCCCAAGTGTTCATAGTCTACAGTAGTGTACAGTAATGTCCTAGGCCTTCATATTCACTCACTCACCACTCACTCAAAGCAACTTCCAGTCCTGCAAGCTTTCTTTATGGTTAGTTCCCTATACAGGTGTACCATTTAAATTTTTTTTTTTTTAAGACAGCGTCTCGCTCTGTTGCCCAGGCTGGAGTGCAGTGGCACCATCTCGGTTCACTGCAACCCTCCACCTCCTGGGTTCAAGCGATTCTTCTGCCTCAGCCTCCTGAGTAGCTGGGACTACAGGTGCATGCCACCACACCTGGCTAATTTTTTGTACTTTTAGTAGAGATGGGATTTCACCGTGTTAGCCAGGCTGGTCTCTATCTCCTGACCTCATGATCCACCCACTTTGGCCTCCCAAAGTGCTGGGGTTACAGGTGTGAGCCACCGTGCCCGGCCTAAAAAATTTTTATACTGTATTTTTACTGTACCTTTTCCATGTTTAGATAAACAGATACTGTTGTGTTGTAGTTGCTTACAAGTCTTTATTGCAGAAACATGCTGTACAGGTTTGTAGCCTAGGAACAACAGACTATACCATATAGCCTAGGTATCTAATAGATTTATGAAGTACACTGTATGATGTGTAAGTACCTCATACACTTAGTAGGTTTGTGAAAGTACATTATATGATGTTACCACAACAATGAAATCTCCTAACTGCATTTCTCAGAATGTACTCCCCTTGTTAAGCAATACATGACTGTACATTTTCCTCTCAGGCTTTGTGATACTATTCTGATGATAATTCTGCCTTAACAATTAATGTTTTTCAGTCTGGTTTATTATCCAAGTAGATTAAGCTGATCCAGAATACCAAATTAAGTATTCTTTTCCTTTTTCCTGTGTCTTGTCAGTAATTATTCGTCCAGAAACCTGCTAGGTAGCTGCATTGCCTATTCAGACTACGTGAGTTTTTACTGGTATCATTTGGAATTATATTTTGTATTTTGAGTACTTACCATTTAATGTTTCTGTAATCATTTTACCTGCTAGAATCTCAGTCCATAGAAGCAAAATCTCTCCTTAAGGATACATGTCTATTCAATTCCTTAACAGTCACCACCTCTTAGGACAGCAAGGCTATTTTTCAGTCTTCTTATCACTTCTTCTTTAAGTAGATTTTCTATGCTTGAGAAATAATTACAGAGTAGGTTTAAGCCCTAGCATAGTACTTATTTCTTATGAAACTCCAGGCATGGGCAGTACCTGGTCTTGATGGTGGTCAGCACTAAATGAGATGATGTGTGTTAAGGGTCTTCTTGCATCATAGAACACTGTATAAGTTAGTGTGTTGTGAGAATTTCAGATGCATTGATTCTGCTGTCTTTCTGCCAGGGGGTTTTATCATAGAAGACTACAAAAAGCTAAAACAAAAGGTAGCTTAAAATTTGATCATCTTATTTACTATGATTCACACCCTTTGACCTTTTCTGATCCAAACAACCTGTTTGTTATTACAAGTTGGTAGCAAATGGCTTCCTGAAAAGAGCAGTGTGGCATTGTTTCTTGGATATCCCAGGAGCAGCACTTCATTGGTTTTTGCTTATAGAAACTGTCTACCTGTTTAGTTTTCAATGTTATTCCAATGTCATTGAAAGCTAAACAGTTGGAGAATTTCTATGACCAAAAAAAAAAAAAAAAAGTTTTTTCTTATGATAAAGTAAAATCAAAGTAAGTAAATGAACAGGGAATTAGTAAAAAAAAAAAAAAAGAAACCTTGGGGTTTGAAACAAAAAATTGTTTTGCACATTTATGTCCAAATATATAAACAAAAAATTTAAAAATGTTATGGGTATATTTTTAAGATTGTGCCAACTTGGAAGTCAGTCTGTTTATTAAAGTGACAAAAGCTTAAATTATTTATTTCTTCATTTTATCTTTTAGAGTTATGCCCAGCCAAGTCTTCAGTATATCCAGGGGCAACAGATTTTCACAGCTCATCCACAAGGAGTGGTGGTACAGCCAGCCGCAGCAGTGACTACAATAGTTGCACCAGGGCAGCCTCAGCCCTTGCAGCCTGTAAGAAATATTTCAGTTGTTAAAACTCATTGGCTAGCTACTTTGTCTTTAGAAGGTTTTCTTTTTGGTTTGGTTTTGTTTTGGGTTTTATTTTTGGATTTTTTTTCACGTGTTCTTTGTTTATTTATTTTTATTTTTTTTTTGAAACAGAGTCTCGCTCTGTCACCCAGGCTGGAGTGCAGTGGCATGATCTCGGCTCACTGCAAGCTCCGCCTCCTGGGTTTTCGCCATTCTCTGGCCTCAGCCTCCCGAGTAGCTGGGATTACAGGTGCCCTCCACCACGCCCAGCTAATTTTTGTATTTTTAGTAGAGACGGGGTTTCACTGTGTTAGCCAAGATGGTCTCAATCTCCTGACCTCATGATCTGCCTGCCTTGGCCTCCCAAAGTTCTGGGATTACGGGCGTGAGCCACTGTGCCCGACCTTAATTTTTGTATTTTTAGATACGGGGTTTCACCATGTTGGCCAGGCTGGTCTTGAACTCCTGACCTCAAGATCTGCCCGCTTCGGCCTCCCAAAGTGTTGGGATTACAGGCGTGAGCCACCGTACCTGGCTGAAGTAATAATTTTCTAGACCAGCTATCTATTAGTATTTATGGCGTACAGGTTGAGTATCCCTTATCTGAGCTTCAGGGGACCAGAAGTATTTCACATTTCAGAATTTTATGGATTCTGGAATATCTGCATTATAATTACCACTTAAGCATCCCTACTTTGAAAATCTGTAACTTGAAATATTCCAATAAGCATTTCCTTTGAACATGGCCTTTTGATTGTCCTGTCAGCACTCAAAATGTTTTGTATTTTTGTATTAGGGCTGCTTAACCTGTACTAGAATATGATACTGTACTAGTCACCATGGACTAGGCATGTAGAATTGTGTGATATACTTCACTATACATGTTGTACAATGTTTAAAAAAATTTTTTTATACGATGTTTAATATTAAGATAAGCTTTTGGTATTCTGCAGCATATGTAGGAGAATATGGTGAAATCTCAAAGTGTTGTTGTTTTTGGATAAAGTGGAAAATAAGAGGTTGGCGTGGGAAACAATTGAAAAAACTAAACAGAATAGCATGGTCAAATCAGCACTTTAGAACACTTACAGTTCTGGAGAAAGCTCTTGTAGCAATCCAGCAATTGATGGTGACTTTAGACAGGACAGTTAGTGAAGATGGACTAAAAATACTATATGTGAAACAACAGGATAATAAGATAATGTGTACTTAGAGCAGATGTTTGAGTGGTTGTTATGAGTTGAGCCCTTCTAGGCTTTTTTTTTTTTTTTGAGATGAAGTCTTGCTTTGTTGCCCAGCCTGGAGTACAGTGGTTTGATTTCAGCTCACTGCAACCTCCGCCTCCCAGGTTCAAGCAATTCTCCTGCCTCAACCTCCTGAGTAGCTGGGATTACAAGTGCACACCACCACACCCGGCTAATACTTTTGTATTTTTAGTAGAGACAGGGTTTCACTATGTTGGCCAGGCTGGTCTCAAACTCCTGACCTCGTGATCCACCTGCCTCGGCCTCCCAAAGTGCTGGGATTGCAGGCGTGAGCCACTGTGCCCGGCTGACTAGGCATTTTTAATACAAACATAAATAAGTTTCCATTTGTATTCTTAAAAGCTGATCTTTCAAATAAGAGAAAGATGATGGTCACAAGAGAAAGATGGTGACTACACTAAAAATAGAGTTTTGTGTTGGGAATAAGTACTGAATGGTTTGGAATATATTTTTTCTTTTTTGCCTTAAACTATTAAGAGATAAATGGTTTGGAATATTAAGTGACACAGAAGCTTGGGGAAAAGAGGTCACTTTATAAGCTAAAGGATAGGGTAATGGAGGAATTGAAACTTAAGCTGGGCCAGAAAACCCCAGCTGGGTGAAATAAGAGATAAAGAAGAGTATACACAAAGCAAGAATGCTCAAAGACCCGTGTTTGCTTAAAAGTGAACACATTTTATCTGAGCCTGGGGTCTTCAGGTTCCTCTTTAACTGTGCAAGCAAAGGTAAAGGTGAAAAAAGTATTCTTCATTAATAGGCTTGAAAGAAGGAACAAGTATATATCCTTGTGGTGATTACTAGTCTGCTAGGGCTGCCGTAACAAAATACCACAGACTGAGTGGATTAAATAACAGAAATTTTCTCACAGTTCTTGAGGCTGAAAGTCCAAGATCAAGGTGTCAGCAGTGTTGGTTTCTCCTGAGGCTTCTCTCCTTGGCTTGCAAATGGCTACCTTCTTGCTGTATATACCTTTTCTCTGCGAGTGTCCTCTGGTGTCACTTCTCTTTTAATAAGGACACCGTCCTATTAGATAAAAAGTCCTCACTCTTATGACTTCATTAATCTTAATTAGCTCTTTACAGGCCCTGTGTCCCAGTAACAGTCACAGCAGGATTAGAGCTTCAACATACATGTTTTGGGGAAACAAAAATCAGTCCATAAGTGATTATGAGGTTTTTATGTTTTTCAGAATGTAGCACTAATATTTTATAGTTTTGAGGTTTCAAGTACAGAAAAAATATAATTGATAAATGTTAACATTCTGTCATATTTGCTTCTCGGGGTTTTTTGGTTTTTCTTTTTTTTTTTTAAGATAAAGATATTTCTGGAGCCCATTTAGTTAATTGGTATCCTGCAGTCGATATGTCTTAGAATTGGTGTTTTAAAGTTGAAAAATGCTGCTCTATATGATAAACTGCTGGCTGTTTTTAAATATGGTATCTTGGATGGTAAACTTAGAGCCAACTGTCAATTTTCTGATAGCTCTGTAAAGCTCTTTATATATGCTGTTCCTTATTTCCCAGACTGTACCTTTCCTTTATCCTTTTTTTTAAGAGGAGATAGATGTACATTTTTACATATTTAAGTGGGCTATTTTGTCCTATTTGGCCAGATTAAGAGAGATATCACTGATCAAAAATGTGTGTGTTTTCTTTGTAGTCTGAAATGGTTGTGACAAATAATCTCTTAGATCTGCCGCCCCCATCTCCTCCCAAACCAAAAACCATTGTCTTACCTCCCAACTGGAAGACAGCCCGAGATCCAGAAGGGAAGATTTATTATTACCATGTGATCACAAGGTAAGAGGAGCTGTATGGGCATTCCCATGTCTGCTTTTACTTAATCAAAGAAGTTGCCACTATAAGGGGAGTTTTACAGTTGTAAACTTCTTGTCATTAGCTGTTCACTGTGCTTGAAGGCTGCTGGATTTCCAGAATCACATCTTAAATGTATTTTAGACCTTAGACTTTGGTTCTTTTTGTATTTGTTTTGGTGTATTTTTATTTTATTTATTTTGTCACCCAGGCTGGAGTACAGTGGTGTGATCTCAACTCACTGCAACCTTTTGCTCCCATGTTCAAGTGATTCTCGTGCCTCAGCCTCCCAGTAGCTGGGATTACAGGCATGTACCACCATGCCTGGCTAATTTTTGTGTTTTTAGTGGAGACGGGGTTTCACCATGTATGTTGGTCAGGCTGGTCTCGAACTCCTGACCTCAGGTGATCTGCCCCGCCCGCCTTGGACTCCCAAAGTGCTGGGATTGAGCCCCTGCACCTGGCAGTTTTGGTGTATTTTTCATCCGCAAGACTCTTGGAGAAAGCTAAGGAGATTTTTTAAATGTTACTTCATCTAATACTGTATAAGTATCAGGGGTCATAGACAGATCTTTTCTGTAAAAGGCCAGAAAATAAATATTTTAGTTTTGCCAGCCAAGCAGTCTAGATCATAGCTACTCAACTCTGCTGTTCAATTTTTTTTTACGGACAGCACTTTTTCTATTTCCAAATTAAATAGCTAGATTGTTTATCTTTGACACACATTATTTATGCTTACTGTAGAAAGCAAATACAGTAGAAAAGTACTAAAAAAGAAGTATAATTCCTGGAACTGCCACTACTCAGAGATAACTCATTTAATGTTTTTAAAAATACCTTTTAGACAGATAGCTTTATGTGGGTATATGTACTTTGTGTGTGTGTCTGTGTGTGTGTGTATATATACACTCTATATAATCTTACGTAAATTGTTAAGATACATGTTTTTGTAGTCTCTTTATTTACTAATCTATTTTATAGAGCTTTATCAATTAACATGGAACTATGGAATTTTTTCTTTAAATTTTTTTTTTCTTTTTTTTGTAGAGACAGAGTCTTGCTTTGTTGCCCAGACTGATCTTCACGAACTCCTGGCTTCAAGTGATCCTCCCACCTAAGCCTCCCAAAATTCTGGGATGACAGGCGTGAGGCACCACACCCAGCTACAACTGTTAGTTTTAGTAATGTTTATACTTTGTTGCAGGGCTGGCAAACTATGCCCACAGGCCACTTGTTTTGGCAAATAAAGTTTTATTGGAGCACAACCATGCACATTTGCTTACAAATTGTCTATGGTTGCTTTCACACTACAATGACAGAGTAGTTGTGATAGAAACCATTTGGCCCACAGGTCAAAATATTTATCATCTAATCATTTACAGAGAAAGTTTGCCAACCCCTGCTGTATTGTATAGCTATATCAAATTGTATTTAACTCACTCTGATTTGATAGGTCTTCACTATTTTATATCTAACTATAACCCTGGGCATCCTTAGGGACACTAATCTTACTACTTCTTCGAGAGGGTACTTAGAAGTGGAATTGTTGGGCAAAACAGGTACACATTTTAAATTGAGAAATATTGTCAGCTTACCATTAAACAATAGTTTGTATCAATTTGGACTCTCACCAAAAAAAAGTATGTATGAGTTCCTTTTAGCCATGTACAGCAGCTCATGCCTATAATCCTAATGCTTTGGGAGGCTGGGGCAGGAGGATCGCTTGAGCCCAGGAGTTTGAGACCAGCTTGGGCACCATAGTGAAACCCCATCTCTACAAAAAATACAAAATTAGCTTGGCATGGTGGTGTGCACCTGTAGTCACAACTACTTGGGAGGCTGAGGCTAGAGGATCACTTGAGACAGGAGGTCAGATCTGTAGTGAGCCATGATTGTGCCACTGCATTCCGGCCTGGGTGACAGAGCAAGACCTTGTCTCCAAAAAAAAAAAAAATCCTTTTCCCTCATGTCATCTCTTTTAACCTTGCAAGTCTAACAGGTGGGAAATATTTTTATTTTCAGTTATTTTACCATTGAGATGGGATGTCTTCATTCGATTGTTGGTCATTTGTATTTTTTGTGAGTTACTTGTGTGGGCCATCTACCCATTTTCTGTCCAGTGTTAGATTTCTTTATCAAGAGTTTTGTATCTGATATCTTGTGACATAAAGAAGTTTAAAATTTTCATATATTTTTCCTTTCTGCTTTCTGCTTAGAAGGGCCTTCCTTATTCGCATTAAAATGATTCTATAGGCTGGGTACAGTGGCTCACACCTGTAATCCCAGCACTTTGGGAGGCCAAGACAGGCAGATCACCTGATTTCAGGAGTTCAAGACCAGCCTGGCCAACATGATGAAACCCTGTCTCTACTCCAGATACAAAAATTAGTTGGGCTTGGTGGCAGGTTCCTGTAATCCTTGCTACTTGGGAAGCTGAGAGGCAGGAGAATTACTTGAACCCTGGAGGCAGAGGTTGCAGTTAGCCGAGATTGCGCTACTGCACTCCAGCCTGGGTGACAGAGTGAGACTCTGTCTCAAAAAACAAAAAGGCTTTTATAAAATGAGTCCTCATTATGTTGCTAATTGAATGTGTAATGATTTTAAAAACCATGTGTGGTTTAACCAGAACTTTTTTGTTTTTTTTTTTTTTGAGACAGAGTTTTCACTCTTGTTGCCCACGCTGGAGTGCAGTGGCATGATGTCGGCTCACTGCAACCTCTGCCTCCAGGGTTCAAGTAATTCTCCTGCCTCTCAGCTTCCCGAGTAGCAGGGATTACAGGCACCTGCCACCATGCCCAACTAATTTTTTTTTTTTGTATTTTCAGTAGAGACAGGGTTTAACCACGTTGGCCAGGCTGGTCTCAAACTCCTGACCTCAGGTGATCCACCCGCCTCGGCCTCCCAAAGTGCTGGGATTACAGGTGTGAGCCACCACACCTGGCCAGAACTTTGTTTTTTAACACCAAAACAAATTTTAAATATTCTATCAATCTTCCAAAAATAAAAAAAGTTTGGGCCAGACATGGTGGCTCACGCCTGTAATGCCAGCACTTTGGGAGGCTGAGGTGGGCGGATCATGAGGTCAGGAGTTTGAAACCAGCCTGAGCAACATGGCGAAACCTCGCCTCTACTAAAAATACAAAAATTAGCCGGGCGTGGTGGCGCGCACCTGTAATCCCAGCTACTCAGGAGGCTGAGGCAGGAGAATCGCTTGAACCCGGGAGGCAGAGGTTGCGGTGAGCTGAGATCACGCCATTGCACTCCAGCCTGGGTGACAGAGCGAGACTCTATACCAGAATAAAAAAAAAAAAAGTTTGTATTTCTTGTTTATATGTATACCTTTCCCATCTTTTCTAGGTTTTTTTTAGTAGCTAAAAACAGACCTACATATATTTGTTCAGTTTCTATAATAACACCCTTAGCTGCTTGTGGTTCTTTTATTATGATAGAAATCTTGAGCCTTTTAAAATAAATGAGTTCCATAGGTCCGAGGTAAGCCTATTTTTACAATAATCTATCTATCTATCTATCTATCTATCTATCTATCTATCTATCTATCTATCTATATGTATATATATGTATATATATGTATATATATATACACACTGATTTATATCAAGTGTCTTTAATGCTGTTATATTGTTGACTAAAGATTGATGTGGTGGGAAAGCAGAAGACTGTAGTGACAAGATTGACCTGCCAGATTTGTTAGATCCTTTGAGGCTTTTGACATTTTAAGTCACTGTCCTCATAACATTCTCTGTTACAGCTGGCTTCAGACTCCTGAACGTGAATATCCTTTCTTCCACTTTTTATCCTACAGATCTTTTTTAAAAAAGAAAAATCTTTGCTTGCTTATTTTCAAAATGACTGTAGACATTTAATGAGTTAACATGGCTGAAACCTTTTTGCAGTCGGTTGAGAATATTTTTAGCAGAGGGTACAAGTTTTTGTTTTTTGTTTGTTTGTTTTTTACGACAGAGTTTCACTCTTGTTGCCCAGGCTGGAGTGCAATGGCACGATCTTGGCTCACTGCAACCTCTGCCTCCCAGGTTGAAGTTATTCTACTGACTCAGCCTCCTGAGTAGCTGGGATTACAGGTGCCCACCACCACGACTGGCTAATTTTTTGTATTTTTAGTAGAGATGGGGTTTCACCGTGTTGGCCAGGCTGGTCTCGAACTCTGGACCTCAGGTGATCCACCCGCCTCAGCCTCCCAAAGTGCTGGGAGTACAGGCATGAGCCACCACGCCTGGCCAGGGGTACAAGTTTTTAACCTGTACGTATTTTTCTTGTCAGTCATTAAACCAGAGGGGCAGAACTATTAAAAAGAAAACTCCTACAGCAAGGGATAATTTTCTCACGTGGTCAAGGATTGTGAGAGGTGTTACATGATTTATTTTGCTCTAATTATATGCTAGGTACAGTCACTGTTTACCTCTTCATCTACAGAGGGGTGACATAGGCAGGGACCTATTTCCTGTACATTTTAAGCTTTGCCCGATCTTACTTGCATGACAATAAGAGTCAGGTGAGAGACAGACAGGATGTTTGGGTTTACTGCTCTCTTTGACACCCAGTCAGTGTTGCCACATCATTGCCCACAGAAATACTGTCATTGAGGAGGGGCATGTCTCTGTGCTAGAATCATTGCTGTTAGGAAGATAGAAAAGGTTTGTCTCTAACTCATGGAGCTGACTTATTCTATGTCTTATTGTATGTTGTATTTTATGTATGTATGAGCAGTGATGTTTATGTCAGAATTCTCTGTTTCCTAGCCCTGACAGCATGCCTGCTTTTATCTCTTTCTAGGCAGACTCAGTGGGATCCTCCTACTTGGGAAAGCCCAGGAGATGATGCCAGCCTTGAGCATGAAGCTGAGATGGACCTGGGAACTCCAACATATGATGAAAACCCCATGAAGGTGAGTATGGCTTACACATGTATTTCCTGATCATTTGGGAGTCCATCCAAGCCCATCCCACATGGTCTTGGGATTCTTTTTTCTTTATTCCGAAAAATAAGTGAGTGACCATGCATGTATCAAGATGTAGAGATGAAGTCAGGGAGAAAGAATGGCCTTTTTTTAGACATTCAGAGACTCAGATGTATACTAACTACTTACTCATTTGAGGGAGAATTGTGAGGGGTGTTCAAAACACCCATTACTATGATCGCTTCAGGGCCTCTCTTGTTCTCTCTCTTTGCCTTTTTTTTTTTTTTTTTAAATGAGAAGGAGTCTCACTCTGTTGCCCAGGCTGGAGTGCAATGGTACAATCTCGGCTCACTGTAACCTCTGCCTCCTGGGTTCAAGCAATTCTCCTGCTTTAGCCTCCTGAGTAGCTGGGACTACAGATGTGCACTCCATGCCCAGCTAATTTTTGTATTTGTAGTAGAGACGGGGTTTCACCATGTTGGCCAGGCTGGTTTTGAACTCCTGACTGCAGGTGATCTGCCTGCCTCAGCCTCCTGAAGTGCTGGGATTATAGATGTGAGCTACCACGCCCGGCCTCTCTTTGCTTTTTGTTATTAGTGCCCATAACATATGCTTTCATGATTGGTCTGTTCAAAACCAATAGGAGGGGTGGGTTTTGTTGTTGTGTTTTTTGTTTTTTTGGTGTGATCTTGGCTCACTGCAACCTCTGCATCCTGGGCTTCAGCAGTTCTCATGTCTCAACCACCCAAGTAGCTGGGATTATAGGTGTGTGCCACCCTGCCTGGCTAATGTTTGTATTTTTAGTAGAGATGAGGTTTTGTCATGTTGCCCAGGCTGGCCTTGAACTCCTGACCTCAAGCAATCTGGCTGCTTCAGCCCCCCAAAGTGTTGGGATTACAGGCATGAGCCACGACAGCTGGCCGTATGAAGTGTCTTGAATGAAATCAGATATCATATTTTTATGTTCTAAAACCTGAATAATTTTTTTTAGTTTTGAAAATAATTAAGTACTTCAGTGGTTAAATTATTGGGAATACGTGGAAGAAGGAAGAGGGAAGAAAAGGAGCTGGAGTGAGAAGGGATTAAAGTAGAAATGAATTCATTCTTCTGTTTATATTTTATTCACTTTTGGAGGAAATGTTTTTCTCTTTTCACATGTGTTTGGCATTTGCAAAAAGATACACACTTAAGTTCAATCCATGTGGAGTTTGCTAAATTTCAAATGAATCACATAAATCACTTAGCCACTTCACTCCAGCTGTTGGGCTGTCGTGTTTTCCTGAATCATTTAGGAATATGCCCAAGACTGCTAGGCACTTGCCATTTAAATTATATGTAAGCTTAAATACAAACAAAAATCACAACTCCCGTTTCCAGACTTCTGTACTGTGTTAGCTATATCTTTCGAAAAATAAACAAAGGGATTAAGGTAAGATCTGGTGCAGCAATACAGCTGAGTTCTGGGGCCAAGTTTATAAAGCATGTTGGAGGCCTTACCCTTCTTATAAGCCCAAGTTCATGGGCACCATAACTATTAATCTTGATTCAGTCTTTTGGTCTAGTATATGCATATTAAATTAGGCCTTTCAAAGCAAATGAGGAATGGGCATGAAGTTCACTGTTGCTTATTTAATACTCAAGGAATTGTCTTTTTTATATGAAGACCTGTGTTAGGAAATCCAGGTCATCAAACTAGCCAAGCACAAAGTAGGAGCTGAGAAGTAGGGGCCAAGTAAAAGGGCAGCTTATGTGCCATGCTACACAATTAGACCTTCATTCTCTGGCTAGCTGGTGAGAATGGGAAACCTTTAAAGTGATTTGAGCAGTGACATTTGCCTTTTACAAGGCTCTCTGCTGGAGATGGACTGGAGGGGTTGACCATGGAACTGGTGCCTTCACAATGAGCTTATTGTAGTAGTTAGGTCTGCTCAGCACCCAACAGCACCAGGCACCACCTGTTAAAAATGCAGACTCTCACTCCTGTCCCTCCCTGTCCCAGACCTGCTAGATCAGAATCTGAAGTGATACAAGGTCCCAAGGTAATTACACATTGAAGTCTAAATAATTGGCAGTATTGTTTGTGATCAACTGTAAGAGAAGTATGATAATAAAACCTTACTATATCCAACCACCCAGAGTGAGTGCGCTTGTCAGGTTATGTTTGATCTTTACTCCTCTGTTTTACCGTAGGTGCATGTGTGCCTGGGGAGTAGGCTCTTGAAAGTATTATATCCAAAAGGCAATGCCTGAATTATAATCTACTAGCTTGGAACTTTGGATCTCTAAATACACATTTTAAATCACACAGATCTGAACTTAATCTCACTCTTTCACATTTTGGTTATTTATCAGACATTTGAGTTCCTATTCAGCACAAATGCCATGCCCAGACCTGGGGATGCAAAAGCAGTATAAGGCAAGGTTATTGCTCCCAAGGGTCATAAGAAGGTAAGGTTTGAAAATGTACAGTATTATGTGGTTAAGTGGTAAACTGAGGGAGTTATTTATTTTGTCATTTGGTTTGCTTTGATTTGTTTTTAGAGGCAGGGTCTCCCTCACTCTGTAGCCCAGGCTGGAGTGCAGTGGGGCAAGCATAGCTTACCGTAACCTCGAACTCCTGGGCTCAAGTAATCCTTTCATCTCAGCCTCCTGAGTAGCTGGGACTATAGGTACATGCCACCATGCCTGGCTAATTTTTAAAAATTGTTGTAGAGACAACAAACAAGGACTTTAGAGGACTGCAAAAGAAAATATAGTCCATCCTAGGAAGGAAAAGAGCACTAAACTAAATCTAACACTTAATTCACAATTAATTCTGATATATTGATATGCTCATGTGTGTTGGGGGAGGTACATGTATAAAAACGAAAGGGAATGGGAGATTATAAAGAGAAAACATTCCTCCTAATACTAGCTCTTAACTGCCTCGGGGGGTTATAGGGTAGTACTTCTAATGGAGATTCAAAGGTGTCAGCTTCACTCAGTTGTTAGAGAAGATTGGAGAGGCCCTTTTATTCTTTTCTGCCATTGTATGTATACATAAATAAATCCACAAATAATAATAATGAGAGTGCACAAAGAATTAAGCTGCCAAATGTATTTCCTGTTGTGAACAAATAAAGGTAGAGGTCTTCTCTCCCAAAAAGAATAATCATAGGCTAGGCACAGCAGCCTACTTTGGGAGGCCGAGGTGGCCCAATCACTTGAGGCCAGGAGTTCAAGACTAGTCTAGCCAACATGGTGAAACCCTGTGGCTCAAGCCTGTAATCCCAGCACTTTCGGAGGCCCGGGCGAGTGGATCACCTGAGGTCAGGAGTTTGAGACCAGCCTGGCCAACATGGTGAAACACTGTCTCTACTAAAAATAGGAAAATTAGCTGGGCATGGTGGCACATGCCTGAGCACATGGTAATCCCAGCTGCTTGAAAGGCTGAGGCAAGAGAATCGCTTGAACCCGGGAGATGGGGGTTGCAGTGAGCTAAGATTGCACCACTGCACTCCAACCTGGGCAACGAGAGCGAAACTCTGTCTCAAAAAAAAAAAAAAAAAAAAAAAGAAAATCAAACCACGACAGGGCTTATAACTTTAGTTACTTGAGTGCAAGTGTTAAGATTTGGTCTTGGTTTTCAGTCAGAAATTCACATATAAAATCAATCAGATTAATTTCTCTATACTGAAGAGCTGAGTCCCCCTCAGTTCTTAGGAGATACACACATTCCCCTGGGCTTCAAGCCAGCCTCCTTCTAGATTACGTCTCCTTCAAGCCTGTCCCTGCCTATACTGGCAGTCCTGCACCATGTGCTTCCTCAGCATGGTACAAATGGTTGCTTATAGCTCTGTCATGCTTTTTCATCCTGGGAGCATACAAGAAACTCAACCAGAGAAAGTTAGGAGGACTTTGTGAGAAAGTGGCATTTGAGCTTTAAAGGATGAGGAATTTTTCAGTAAGCAAAGATAGGCTAAAAGGAAAGCTGGAGCAAAGGCAGGGAAGGAAGGGAGTGTTCGGGATATATTTGGGGAATAGCTCTGTTTACTTGCAGGAGGAACATAGGCATCATAAAACTTGTAATCCAGCATGAGGTTGGAAGGGCATTGTTGGGGATAGATCTTGGGGATTTGAAAATGTAAAAGAATATGAACCTTTAGGCCGGGCGTGGTGGCTCACGCTTATAATCCCAGCACTTTGGGAGGCCGAGGCGGGCAGATCACGAGGTCAGGAGATCGAGACCACGGTGAAACCCCGTCTCTACTAAAAATACAAAAAATTAGCCGGGCGTGGTGGCGGGCGCCTGTAGTCCCAGCTACTCGGAGAGGCTGAGGCAGGAGAATGGCGTGAACCCAGGAGGCGGAGCTTGCAGTGAGCCGAGATCGCGCCACTGCATTCCAGCCTGGGTGACAGAGCGAGACTCCGTCTCAAAAAAAAAAAAAAAAAAGAATATGAACCTTTGTATGGTGGGAAACCTTTGAATTTTTTTTTTAGTAAAATTTATCTCAAGGCTTATGTTTATAGGCCCTAAAATTCAGAAATGGTACTGTAAATAAAGGAATTGACAAGTACTTGTGCAAAGCAATTCAGTCTTTAAGGATGGCTTTTTTTTTTTTCCCTGTCTGAGACAGTCTCGTTCTGTCGCCCAGGCTGGGGTGCAGTGGTGCGATCTCGGCTCATTGCAACTTCCGCCTCCTGGGTTCAAACGATTCTCATGCCTCAGCCTACTGAGTAGCTGGGATTGCAGGCATCCACCACCACGCCTGGCTGATTTTTGTATTTGGAGTAGAGACGGGGTTTCACCATGTTGGCCAGGCTGGTCTCGAACTCCTGACCTCAGGTGATCCACTCGTCTCAGCCTCCCAAAGTGCCGGGATTGTAGGTGTGAGCCACCATGCCCAGCCTTATTATTTGTTTTTAAATTTTTATTTGTCTTTGCTTTCTTTTGGATTGATTTAGAATTTATTTCAAGTATTCTGTTTTTTGTTTTTGTTTTTGTTTTTCCTATTGGCTTAGCCATACCTCTTTATTTTCTTTTATTTTTTATTTTTTTGAGCCATGGTTCACTCTGTTTCCCCGGCTGGAGTGCAGTGGCACCATCAGGGTTCACTGTAGTCTCCACTTACCAGGCTCAGATGATCCTCCCATCTTAGGCACCCAAGTAGCTAATTTTTGTACATTTTTGTAGAGACAGGGTCTCGTGGTGTTGGTAACCAGGCTGGTCTCAAACTTCTGGTGTCAAGCAATTTTCCTGTTGTGGCCTCCCAAAGTGCTGGGATTACAGGTGTGAGCCACCACACCTGGCCTGCTTTACTTCTTGGTGGTTGTTTTAAGACAGTGGTTCTCAAAGTTTGGTGTGGGGACCTCTAGGTTCTTAAGACTCTTTCAAGGGAGCCACAAGGTCAAAGCTGTTTTAATAATAATATGAAAACATTACGTGCTTCTGTCACATTTGGTACATTCACAAATATATCATGGAATTTTCCAGGGGGCACATGACATATTTGAATGCAGAAGGCAATGAGACTTCAGCTGTATTCTAAGTGAGATGTTAAAAGAGATTTCCAAAATGTAAAACTGCCTCTCTTAACCGAATTGCTTTAGTTTTGGAAAACAGTTATTTTTCACAAAAAATTATATTATTGTTATATGTATTGTTATATAATAGATTTGCTAGTGTTATTTTAAAATAATGCTTAATTTTTTTCTCAGTTTAACTTAATTTCTAATATGAAAAATTTTGATAGCCATAACCTATATGAATAAAAGCTCTTTGCGGTCCTCAGTGTTTTAAGAGTATAAAGGGATCTTTATATTCTTTATACCTACACATTTGAAAAAACAGTGTTGTAAGGTTTACAGTATGCATATTTATCTTATCACAATCTACCATTAAGTCCTATATTTACCCACATATTTACCATTTCCAGCACTCTTCATTCTCTCATGTAGATTTGAATTTCCATCTGGAATCATTTTCCTTTAGCCTAAAGAATTTCCTTTAACATTTCTAGTATTTCAGATCTACTGTTGATGCGTTTTGTCAGCTTTTGTTTGTCTGAAGAAAGGTATTTATCTTACCACTTTTTAAAAAGTAGTCTTTATTTTTAAATCAATTTTAGTTCTGTTTTGGCATAGCAAAATTGAACAGGAGGTACAGAGAGTTTCCATATACCCCCTGTCACTACACACGCACAACCTTCCCTTTCTGTCAACATCAAAGCACAAGAGTGGTACATTTGTTACAATTGATGAATCTACTATGACCCATTATTACCACCCAAAGTCCATAATTTACATTAGGGTTCATTCTTGGTATTGTACATTTGTGGGTTTTAACAACGGTATCATGTCATCTATACAGCATCACAGTAACATACAGAATAGTTTCACTGCCCTAAAAATCTTTTGAGCTGCCTCTTATTCATCATGCCTTCTCTCCTCATCCCTCTTCCCCGGTTCCTGGTAACCACTGATCTTTTTACAGTTTTCATAGTTTTGCTTTTTCCAGAATGTCATATAGTTAGCTACAGTAGGTAGCCTTTTCAGATTGGCTTCATTCACTTAGCAATATGCATTGAGGCTTCCACCATGTCTTTTCATGGCCTGATAGCTCATTTGGTTTTAGCACTGAATGTCTGAGTGTACCGCAGTTTATTTATTATTCACTTACTGAAGGACATCTTGGTTGCTTCCAACTTTTGGCAATTATAAATAAAGCTACTAAAAACATCCATGTACAGGTTTATTATGACAGATACTTTCACTGGATATGGAATTCTAAATTTATATTTTCTTCCTTTCAACTCTTAAAAGATGTTTCCATTTTTTAATAATAGTTTATAATAAAAATATAATTATCTTTTTCCCCCATATGTCTTGATTTTGCCTTTTATAAACAGTTTTTAGCGGTTTGTGATATACCTTGGGTTTGTTTTCTTTGTGTTTAATCTGCTTGTGATTCTTGTATATTTTAGATCCATGATTGGTAGTATTCATCAAATATGGAAATTTTTTTCAAATATATCTTTTTATACCATTGTCCCTTTTCCTGGGACTCCAATTATATACCTGTTATTAAACCGCTTGATACTGTCTCACAGAGCACCACATCTCTGTCAAATTTTTTTCAGTTCTTTTCTCCCTGTGCTTCAGTTTGCGTGGTTTCTGTTGGCCTCTTTTTAAAGTTCACTGATTTACCTTCTGCTATATCGAATTAGCTAAGCTCATCCATTGATTCATTTTTAAATTTCAGTTATATTTTTCTGCTCTCAAATTTTAATTTGCATATTTTTTAATAGTTTTAATTTCTTTTTTATTTTTAACAGTGCTGATAAATACCTTTCACTTCATCGTGTTTTTCATTTTTTATTTTATTTTTTTTCAAGACAGGGTCTCACTCTGTTGCCCAGGCTGGAGTTCGGTGGTGCGATCTCAGCTCACTGCAACCTCTGCTTCCCAGGTTTAAGTGATTCTCCTGTCTCAGCCTGCCGAGTAGCTGGGATTACAGGCGCCTGCTACCACGCCCAGCTAATTTTTGTATTTTTATGGGGTTTTGCCCTGTTGGCCAGGCTGGTCTCAAACTACTGACCTCAAGTGATCTGCCCATCTGGGCTTCCCCAAGTGCTGGGATTACAGGTGTGAGCCATTGCATGCGGCCATTTTTACTTCATTTAAATGTCCACTTTTTGTAGTCAAGTCCCAGAATAAAATGCTATTTTTAGGAATATGTTTAACTGAAAAACTGCACTTAAGTGTTGGCAGTTAAGCAAACTAACTTTGCATGATAAAGCCCCTATCAAGTATCTCATACTTAAGCAAATACCTGCAAATCATAGTTTGTAGCTTTATTGTAGCTTTTTTCAAAATACATTTTATACCATGTGTTCCCCAGGAAATCCCTGATATTTTTTAAGTATTAATGGGGTTAGAGTCCCAGGTATTCTATATGCAGACCACTATACTCATATTTGTGTGTTTTTTATTTTGTTTTTTTTGTTTTATATTTGTGTGTTTTAATAAGTTTCTGATCCATAGGCTTACATTTTTATAGAAGCTACAGTTTGAGTTCCATGACCAGATAAAGACAGGGCAGCCCTGTGATCTGCAAGATTGAAGGGGGGCTGGATGCAGTGGCTCACACCTGTATAATCCTAGCACTTTGGGACGCCAAAGCAGGTGGATCCTTAGAGCCCAGGAGTTTGAGACCAGACTGGGCAACATGGCAAAACCATTAAAAAAATGCAAAAAAAAAATTAGGCATGTTGGTGCACATGTGTAGTCCCAGCTACTTGGAGGGCTTAGGTGGGAGGATCACCTAAGCCCCAGAAGTCGAGGCTGCAGTGAGCCAAGATCATGCCACTGCACTTCAGCCTGGTGACAGAGTGAGACCTTGTCTCAAAAAAAAAATTAAGAGTTTGGGGGGTGTTTGATAGCTCAGGGTTAAGACCATTTGTTGGTGACATTGAGATGGTCGAGCTAGTCTACAACAAATCTATCTGAGGGGAACTTGGAAGTGTTGGCCGTCTTCATGGCCTCAAAGGCCTCTGCCCTGTGCATTACAGTGTAGCCATACTCCTGCCCTGTGGTCAGGTAGGGCATGCTCAGCCAGTAGTGGTTCTCCAGATGACCAATCTACTGCCACCAGGAATGCTACTGTGGTTGGGGAGGGCAGTCAGGAACATGATGCCACATGTGCTTCTCAGGAGTCTGTCCCTTTGGCCCAGTAGTTTTAATTTCTTCACTGTGTTCATGTTTTCTTTCATAACTGTGAACATTTATAATAGCTTTTTAATAGTTGCCTATTTTCAGTTGAACACTGGACATTGTGACTGTTACATTGTTGAGTTTCAGAATTTTGTTACTTTCCATTAAGAATGTTGAGCTTTGTTCTGATAGCCAGTCAGGTTACTTGTGGATCACCTTGATTTTTTTAGAGGCTGTTCTTAATCTTTGTCGGGTTGAGTCCAGAGTAATTTTTTCTCTTAGGGTATCTCCTAAGGCATCGCCTGTCTGGGATCTCCACTGAATGCCACAGGTTATCTAATGGATATCTCTTCACTTTAGCTGATGGAAGCTCACATGTTTCCCCGCCTTCTGTGAGCTCTGAGAATTGTTAGCTTATAGTTTATCTCAGATACTCTAAATTCCAGTCCCTGTCTCCTTAGCTCACTGAGAACTCCATGCTGTGCTTGGGTTTTCCTCTCTGCCCCAGAGTCTGGTAAATTTCTCCAGGCAGAAAAGCCAAGGTAATCATAGGGCTTACCTCATTTTGTCCCTTGTCTCAGGATCATAGTTTAGTGCTGCTTAATGTCCAATGTGTGCAAACTGCCTTTTTCATGTATTTTGTCTAGTTTTCCAGTTTTTAACTCTGAGAGGGCTAATTCATTTAACAGTTAATCTGTCATGACCAGAAGCACAAGTCTGGACAAGCTTTTTTAAAAAAAAAAAAACAAAACACAACAGAACAAAACAAAAAAACAGCATCCTGGCTAACACGGTGAAACCCCAATTCTACTAAAAAAAAAATACAAAAAATTAGTCAGGCGTGGTGGGGGGCGCCTGTAGTCCTAGCTACTTGGGAGGCTGAGGCAGGAGAATAGTGTGAACCCGGGAGGTGGAGGTTGCAGTGAACTGAGATTGTGCCACTGCACTCCAGCCTGGGCGACAACGAGACTACATCTCAAAAAAACAAAAACAAAAAACAAACCAGCAGCAGCAGCAACTTTATTGAGGTATAATAAACCTAGTATAAAATCTAGTCGCTTTAGATTTACAATTTAATAGCTTTTAGTAATTTACCAAATTATGCAGCAATTACTATAATCTGGTTTTAGAACATTTTCCTCCTCCTGATAAGACCTCTCATACCCATTTGCAGTGACTTCCTAGCCCAGGCACTAATCCATTTTCTTTTTAAATTTTATTATTATTATATTTTAAGTTTTAGGGTACATGTGCACAATGTGCAGGTTCGTTACATATGTATGCATGTGCCATGTTGGTGTGCTGCACCCATTAACTCGTCATTTAGCATTAGGTATATCTCCTAATGCTATCCCTCCCCCTTCCCCCCACCACACAACAGTCCCCAGTGTGTGATGTTCCCCTTCCTGTGTCCATGTGCTCTCTTTTTTTTTTTTGAGATGGAGTCTTGCTCTGTCGCCCAAGCTGGAGTGCAGTGGCGCGATCTCGGCTTACTGCAAGCTCCGCCTCTCGAGTTCACGCCATTCTCCTGCCTCAGCCTCCTGAGTAGCTGGGACTACAGGCACCCGCCACCACGCACGGCTAATTTTTTTTAATATTTTTTAGTAGAGATGGGGTTTCACTGTGTTCGCCAGAATGGTCTCGATCTCTTGACCTTGTGATCTGCCCACCTCGGCTTCCCAAAGTGCTGGGATTACAGGCATGAGCCAATCCATTTTCTTTCTTGATAGATCTGCCTCTTGTGGGCATTTTATATAAATGAAATAATACAATACATGGCCTTTTGTGATTGGCTTCTTCTATTTATTTATTTATTATATATATATATATATACACATATACTTTAAGTTCTGGGGTACCTGTGCAGAACGTGCAGTTTTGTTATATAGGTATACATGTGCCATGGTGGTTTGCTGCACCCATCAACCCATCACCTACATGAGGTATTTCTCATAATGCTATCCCTCCCCTAGTCCCCTACCCCCTGACAGGCCCCAGTGTGTGATGTTCCCCTTCCTGTGTCCATGTGTTCTCATTGTTCAACTCCCACTTATGAGTGAGAACATGCAGTGTTTGGTTTTGTGTTCTCTTGTGTTAGTTTGCTGAGAATGGTGGTTTCCAGCTTTATCCATGTCCCTGCAAAGGACATGAACTCATCCTTTTTTATGGCTGCATAGTGTTCCATGGTGTATATATGCCACCTTTTCTTTATCCAGTCTATAGTTGATGGACATTTGGGTTGGTTCCAAGTCTTTGCTATTGTGAAGAGTGCTGCAATAAAAATATGTGTGCATGTGTCTTCACAGTAGAATGATTTATAATCCTTGTGGTATATACCCAGTAATGGGATTGCTGGGTCAAATGGTATTTCTGGTTCTAGATCCTTGAGGAATTGCCGCACTGTCTTCCACAATGGTTGAATGGTTGAACTAATTTACACTCCCACCAACAATGTAAAAGCATTCCTGTTTCCCACAACCTCACCAGTGTCTGTTGTTTCCAAACTTTTTAATGATTGCCATTCTAACTGGTGTGAGATGGTATCTCACTGTGGTTTTTATTTGCATTTCTCTAATGACCAGTGATGATGATCATTTTTTCATATGTTTGGTGGCTGCATAAATGTCTTTTTTTGAAAAGTGTCTGTTCATATCCTTGCCCACGTTTTGATGGAGTTGTTTGTTTTTTTTCTTGTAAATTTGTTTAAGTTCTTTGTAGATTCTGGATATTAGCCCTTTGTCAGATGGAAAGATTGCAAAAATTTTCTCCCATTCTGTAGGTTGCCTGTTCACTCTGATAGTAGTTTCTTTTGCTGTGCAGAAGCTCTTTAGTTTAATTAGATCCCGTTTGTCAATTTTGGCTTTTGTTGCCATTGCTTTTGGTGTTTTAGACATGAAGTCCTTGCCCATGCCTATGTCCTGAATGGTATTGCCTAGGTTTTCTTCTAGGATTTTTATGGTTTTAGGTCTTCCATTTAAGTCTATAAAGCAAGAATACAGTGGGATAATTGCTATAGTAGAAGAATGTATGAAATGCTTTGGGAACAGAGAGATACATGGTTTGAGATGTATAGGAGCACAGTTTTACTTGTAGGTAACCAGGACTGAGTATGCTAGGTAGATAAGGTGATTTTTTGCAAAGGCTTAAGACAGGACAAGCCAGTATATATAGGAGACTGAAAAATAATTTGGTTTGGTGAGAGTTTGGATGCATATAGGGAAGTTAGCAAGACAAGATATGGAAAAGTAGGTTAGATTTAAATTGTCTGAAGTCTTAGTGCTCTGCTAGCATGGTTAATGTAATACTGTATAATAGGTACTTGGGAGTCAATAAATGGTTTTAATGCAAGGGAGTCAGACAGTCACATGTGTGTCCTAGTGAAATGGGCTCATTAATAAAGGTGAGATCAGTAATAGTGAAATCAAATTGGAGAGTGTTAATAGTTAGGCAAAGTTAGGAACTACGACTGGAGATGTTGGGGAATCTTGCCAAGACTGAAAAGCAGGATTGAGGGTTTAGCAAACAAGTGAGTAAGGAGTCATGGATGGCCTGCCACCCTCATTCTTAGCTTGGGTGGATAAGATCCCATCATTCAGTCTAGGGAATGAAAGAAAGAGCAGGAGGAGGTGTGGAGATAAGTTCATTGTGGAGTTTGAGCTCTCTGCAGTGACTGCTAGGCAGGCAAATCTGGGTTTGAGTCATCAGTAAATTGGTGCTTGTTGGAGACAGAGAGAGCTGTATGGAGTGACATGGGGAAGGCATGTAATGGGCAGATAATTCTTTGAAGAGTGCTGTCTGGTAGTAAAAAGCTTTTGATGATGAGACTAAATATTGTGAGACTGTTCCTTTTCTCTTTTCCATCCATTGTTGTTCCCTTCATTGTCCTGTACTCACCATCAAGATAAGTGTAAGTGGTGGTAAGTGTAAAATGTAAAGTCAAATCTTCCCTTTGAGCACCTCTGACCTGAATTATTACTACTTGCACAATTGAGGCAGCAGTTTATTTACTGCTACCTCCTGGCTTTTAATTAACAGTCATAAGGTATAATAGATCTCCTCTAACTATGTTATGTTAAAATAGTAGTTTTAGAGTATTTGTTGCATTGAGGGAGTTGCAGAGAGGTGGCATCAAGAGCCAATGTATTTTTCAAACAGGGTCTTGCTCTGTCGCCCAGGCTGGAGCGCAGTGGTGTGATCTCATCTCACTGCCACCTTTGCCTCCCAGTTTCAAGCGGTTCTCGTGCCTCAGCCTCTGAGTTAGCTGGGATTACAGGCATGTACCACTAGGCCCAGCTAATTTGTTTGTTTGTTTATTTGTTTTTTTGAGACAGAGTCTCACTCTGTCACCCGGGCTGGAGTGCAATGGCGTGATCTTGGCTCACTGCAACCTCTGCCTCCCAGGTTCAAGCAATTCTCCTGCTTCAGCCTCCCAAGTAGTTGGGATTATAGGCGCCTGCCACCACGCCTGGCTAATTTTTCGTATTTTTAGTAGAGACAGTGTTTCACTGTGTTAGCCAGGCTGGTCTCGATCTCCTGACCTTGTGATCCACCCACCTCAGCCTCCCAAAGTGCCGGGATTACAGGCGTGAGTCACCACGCCTGGCCTTTTTGTATTTTTAATAGAGATGGGGTTTTGCTTTTTTGGCCAGGCTGATCTCGAACTCCTGGCCCCAAGTGATCTGCTCACCTTGGCCTCCGAAAGTGCTGGGATTATAGGCCTGAGTGACCACGTTCAGCCTATATAAAATTTGTTTAAGAAATAATGTTGAAAATTTCCTGTCTTGAGAGAGGGACATAGGCATCCAGATTCATGAAGCCTAAAGGATCCCGAGTAAAATCAACCAAAAGAAGAATACTTTGAGACACATTACAGTTGTCACTCTGTATCCATAGGGGATTGATTTCACGACACCCCAGCGTGGATGCCAAAGTCTAAGGATGCTCAAGTCCCTTATATAAAAGGGCGTAGTGTTTGTATGTCACCTACGCACATCCTCCCATATGCTGTAAATCACCTCTGTGTTGCATATAATACCCAATACAATGTAAATGCTATGTAAATAGTGGTTATACTGCATTGGGGTTTTTTAAAATTGGTTCTTATTTGTATTATTTTTATTGTTTTTTTTTTCAATATTTTCTATCCATGGCTGGCCTTACAGATGCAGAACACCAGCTGTACTAGGTTTTTATTATTTTCAAGGATCTTAACCTTTTAAAAATTGACATGTACAGGTTCATGTGCTGCAGAGCTTAGGTTGAATTGTGTGGATAGTGTTTATGATGGCTCAGCTTCTCCTCCTGCTTCTAGATTCGTGCTGCACAAAAGATGTAGTTCCTCACTGGATGATTTACGTTTTATGTTCTAAACAGTTTTTTTTTTTTTTTTTTTTTTTTTTTTTTTTTTTGGAGACAGAGTCTCGCTCTGTCGCCCAGGTTGCAGTGCAGTGGCATGGTCTCAGCTTACTGCAGGCTCCACCTCCTGGATTCAAGCGATTCTCCTGCCTCAGCCTCCCGAGTAGCTGGGATTACAGGCGCACGCTGCCGTGCCTGGCTAATTTTTGTATTTTTTAGTAGAGACGGGGTTTCACCGTCTTGGCCAGGCTGGTCTCGAACTCCTGACCTCATGATCCACCCGCCTCAGCCTCCCAAAGTGCTAGGATTACAGGCATGAGCCACCATGCCCGGCCCTCTAAACAGTATTTAATTAAATACAGGGAGAGAGAAGTATTAGCTGGGTATGTCCTGCTCTGCCTTTGTTAGGACTCATTTCTATAACTCAAGCCATATCCTCTTGGTTCCAAGTCACATGGGCTTTGTGACATAGTCATGTCCATATTTATAATAAAGGATGATTCTGTTGTGTTACACAGCCTGTGTATGGTTGCCAGAACTGCCCAATAAGCTTAAGGCCATTGCCAACTAATCCAGAAGGTCTCAAGCTTCACCTTGGGTAATATAAAGGTACTCAGGCCTGCCTTGTCATAATTAGAACAGATTTCCTAGGAATCCAAATGTGCCACAGATGAAGGCTGACAGCAGGGTCAGCTTCTAAAGGCAGTAAACTCTGGCTTTCTGCCAGGTGCTTTGCCTGCTCATTTCATTGTGTACTCTTAACTGTCCACAGCCTCACATAGATTTCCACCAGAATCTTTAATTGACTGATACTCTATATAAGCCAACATAGAGAAAAGACAAACTGCTTATTGCTGAGGATCTGGAAGCACTTGCTTTTTTATATATCAGAGCCCCCACCCTATTCTCTGGTGGTTTCCTTAAAAGTGCGTTTTTTCTTTTTGGAGACAGCATTTCACTCTGTTGCCCAGGCTGGAGTGCAGTAGCGTGATCACAGCTCACTGCAGCCTCAACCTCCTAGGCTCGCGCAATTCTCCAACCTCAACCTCCCAAGTAACTGGGACCACAGGCACAGCCACCATACCCAGCTAATTTTTAAATTTTGTTTATAGAGACGCTGGTCTCGAATTCTTGGGCTCAAGCAGTCTCCCCATCTTGGCCTCCCAAAGTGCTGGGATTACAGGCATGAGTCACTGTGCCCCACGTGCTAAATTTTTTTTTTGAGACAGAGTGTTGCTCTGTCTCCCAGGCTGGAGTGCAATGGCATGATCTCAGCTTACTGCAACCTCCACCTCTCCCGGGTTCAAGCGATTCTCCTGCCTCAGCCTCCCGAGTAGCTGGGACTACAGGCACGCGCCACCACGCCCAGCTAATTTTTGTATTTTTAGTAGAGATGGGGTTTCACCATGTTGGCCAGGATGGTCTTGATCTCTTGACCTCGTGATCCGCCCGCCTCGGCCTCCCAAAGTGCTAGGATTACAGGCGTGAGCCACCGCGCCCAGCCTTACCTGCTAAATTTTTAAATGGGACTTTTTTGTAGTGGGGGGGTCCTAAGGTAGTTCATGTCAATAACAAGTGCTGTCCTCAACTCTGACTCTGGTTACTTTGCCTGGCATTGGATTTGAGTAAATGTTAGCCAGTTTCTGAAATTATTTCCCATGCCATTTGCAAATCACAGACCATGAAGAGAAGGTTTTGTGAATTTCAGTACTCTCAAGAGTATTCCATTTTGGTTCATGATTTCCATGATGTAAGTCTGGGACCCCTCATTTTATCATTTCTTTTCTCGATCCCAATTGCTCAGCACTCAGGAGGACCAAGAAAGCTCCTAGACAGAGCTCAGTGGATTGTATTCTATAATTGTGTTTTTAAAGGTCACCCCACCCTCCCCCCGCCCCCGCCAACCTCACCAAGTCAGGGATTAAATTATAAATCTATTAAAAGTGCTTTGGGTTCATTTAGCTTTGTGAGTGCATACCCTATCCAGAGTGAAACAGGACATTCCTATTTACATAGTACCCTCACTGAGAGCCTGGCCTCTTCCATAGGACCCAGATCTTTGAGATACCCAGACCTGAAGGGGCTTTCTGTACTCATTTCTGTTGCTACTCACTTCTGAGAGCTACAAGAGAACAGCTGGGGATGTGTTGAAGTTTTCTTGACTTACTCAAATAATGCTTGATCCCTTGCTACCTGAGGTCTTATTGTGGAGCATACTCATACCCTCTACAACTGGGGGAAAAAAAAATAAAATCCCAAAGCAAAACACTTGCAAATAGACTTATATTATTAGCATTATTTTTGCTTAGTTTTGTTTTCTTCAAAAACAAATTGGATCTTTATGTTCTTTTTACTCTGCCCCCTAATCTCCCCATACAGCTACATGAAGAAATTGGAAAAATGGAAAATACGTAAAGCTTTTATGACACAGCAGAGAAAGTTGATTTGTAACAGCCTAAAGCCAAGGGAGTGCCACCTTTCTCTGGAGCTAGTCCAGCTGCTTTAGAACCAGAGCCTTCATATTGTTTATGGAAATGGAAGAAACAGAACCAGGAGATGGGTGGGGAGCAGGAAAATTATTCTGCCCTATGCCCCTAACAAAAAAATGTGAAGTACCTATAATATCAACTCCAGCTTCTAGATCCATTATGAAGTAACTTATATTTGGAGGGGAATGCTCATAATTATTATTTTCCATGGAAAAGCACATTTACTGGGAAGGGGCCTGATGGCTAGTGGTGGGCAAAGGTATGGGGAGATGGCCTGCATGACAGGCGCTCTGAATACCAAAGCTTCCAACTCATCCCCTCCTGGTGCAGTACCTAGTTAGAGGGAACTTGGAAGCCTCCTTCCAGCAGTGCTGGAAGGGAATGTTCCTGGGTTTGTCATTATCTTGCCAGCTGGGGACATAGAGTACCTTCTGTGTCATCGTCTACTTATCTGTTCACTGGCTTTGATGACTTTCATCACCTCCCGTCAATATCGTGATACTTTCTTAATCTTTCTGTTCCTAAACTGAAGGTACCAACCTCCAAGGAGCCTCTCTTGCATGCTGAGACTGTCTTCTACAGTCTAGCCAACTCCACCTTTGGAGGAAAGGTGATGAGTATTCAAGAATCTTCAGAACAGAGCATTTTGCCTCTGTCCTGGAATCCTGGAGTTTCAGAGGTGGGAGAGATGGAGCTTGTTTTGTGCAGGCCTTGCTTGATAGTTCAGGGAGCTGAACCCAGAACAGGGACATGAGTGACTCTGAAATGTGTGGCTATATCAAAGTTGTAGCTTTGACTTAGGGTAGAAAATTGGAACTTAACTTATAAGAAGGAGAGCCAAACCGTATAACAGGATTTGAAACATAATAGCCAAGTTGACTCCAGGCCTTATACCTGAGTCAGGGCCTCTAAATGGATTCTAATACCAAGAATCAGGTATCCCTCCTAGGGGAAAGAAAGGAGGGTTCTGGGACAGTAGGGCATCACTAAACTGATCTCTCATGCCAGCACTGCTGTGTTTTCTCCTCCATTTTTAGGCCTCAAAAAAGCCCAAGACAGCAGAAGCAGACACCTCCAGTGAACTAGCAAAGAAAAGCAAAGAAGTATTCAGAAAAGAGGTAAGGTTTGGTGGATATAAGCACTAAGCTTCTCAGGCTTAAACCTGAACCCTTTCCTTTCTTGTCCTAAGTATATCGAGTATCTCCTTTGCCCCAAGGTAGGCAGGAACACAAGGTGTTCCTTGTGTGTGTGTCTTGCCGAAGTGCTTCTTTTCGCACTGAAAACTCTTCAGCCATCTTTTCTTGGCTTGACAGGAGCCCCTCTCAGACCACATTTGCTTGTTTGACTGTGGGCCTTCTGTAGCATCTATGGCAAAAGAAAGCTATATGTAGTGGTAGGCTGCCTGTGTCTTTGGGTATTCCTCTTGCTTCTGTGATTTGACTTAGTTGTTATGTAATGACACATTGGCGAAAGAGGTGTGGCCTTTTTCAACTGGTTAAGCACTTTAATACCCATTGACTCATTTTGTCCCCACAACAGCCCTTGAGGTAGGCAAGACAGATTGCCTTTCCTCTTATTCAGGTGAAAGAACTCTTAAGGTTCAGAGAAGACAAGTTCTAGACAAAAGATTTGAACTCAGGCGTTCTGGTTCAAAGTCCACTTCTCTTTCTGTAATATCTCATTTGGTAGCTGCCTAATTCTCCAGGGCTTGGGAGAATGCTGCTCCTTTTTATGCTTTTTATGCTATCAGAAGTGTGTCTTACCAGCCATCAAGACACTAAACTTGTCTGCTTCATAGCATCTAGGTTCTAAACTCCAATCTTCATTCATTGAAGGGGCTTGTAGTGTTTTGGAAGAAACAGACCTGTAAATAAGTAGCGGCAGCTGTGTGAAAAGTATGCCATATTAGGGCTGGGAGCCACAATCCGGGCTGTCAGGAAGGGCTCTTGAATCAGGGGTAGGAATTGGCCAGATGGATCAGCAGGGGATCTAACTTATGTCAATAGAATGTACAGAGGCAAGATAGAGCATCTTCCCTTCCAGGGAGTTGTAAGTGGCCCGATGGGCTATAGCACAAGGTATGGGAGGGCTGTTGAAAATGAGGTGGAATGGTATTGTGCTTCTTCATATAGGAACTATGTGTCTGTGGGTTATCGGGAACCATTGCAGAATTTTAAGCAGGGGGTAATGAAATCCCTATCTGTGTTTGAGGGGATAGACTGAAGGGAGTTTGGAGGCCAGGAAACCCCAGAAAAACCTTGAGTTAAAAGGCTTATCCAGGGATAAAATTTAGTTTCTTATGATCCCTTTGTGAACATACTGGTATTTCAGCTCATTGAACCAGCAGCTGTTTATTTAGTGCCTACCTACCTTGTGATATAGCCTTGTTCTTTGAACACCTGAAGGCTCACTGAATTTTAGTGATGGGTAGACTTTGTTCAAAGTGCTCTCTGATGAAATGGCTATGACTGGCCTCTTTATTCTCTTTGTCCCCTGTGATCTTAGCATCACAAATACCTCTGAAGGTCCTATTTCTAGAGTGTTTGGGAGCACCTGGGTAGGACAGACCATACTTAGACAGCCCAGGGAGGACATAGTAAGTGGTGGAATGAAAAGGATTCTGCTCAGGTTTTCCTTTGCTGGCTGTCATATCATGCTTCTATCTGCTTCACATGCTGTGGTATGACCACTTAAAGAATCTAACTACCCTTCAATGACAAAATTCCTGTGGTTCCTGGGATTGCTAAGCCTCACAGAAGCTCTGGAACACCTGCCTTGCCCTGCCTTGCCTCCAGGGCCCAGAGAACCCAGCTACTGTCTTTATGCCAAGGACACAAAATTTGTTGACTGAAACCTGGGGCTGCTGAAGGACTCAGCATTGAAGTCATGCTGTTGAGTCCCTCCAGCCTCCTTTAAGGCTTGCTTAGTCCATCCAGGGGAGCTCTTTCCCTCTCAGGCTGAGCCCGTATCCTTTTCTCAGATCTTACTGGCTTACTAGTATTCCACTGTCCAAACCAGTTAACCTGAGGGAGGAAAAGGAGAAGGATTGGTTGGCTTTACTCACTACTTTTTCTAGTTACTTCCTCAGTACAACTCCTTGCCCTCTCTGGACTGTTGAGCAACGTGTTCTCTTTTCTCTGCCTGCAGATGTCCCAGTTCATCGTCCAGTGCCTGAACCCTTACCGGAAACCTGACTGCAAAGTGGGAAGAATTACCACAACTGAAGACTTTAAACATCTGGCTCGCAAGGTACTCCCCTTGCTTTTGGTAGCCCACCAGGCAACATTCTGGGCAAACTGTGTACCTTCTAAGAAGCCCTTTTCATCATAGAAAGTATTTTTTTTTCTCTTGTCAGATGTCAGGGATGGGGACCCAGGAACGGGGAGGGAAGGTCTGGGGAGGGATGCACACCTTACATGACATCAGTAGTTCTCTACGAAATTTTCAGAGCTCAGCTTGTCCTTTCTGGTGATCATAGCACCAGCCTGCCCCAACATCTACCCCCTTATTAACTTCCTGTCTTGGTGAGAAGGGCCCTTCAGGCTGGATCACCACCCCTGTCCTCCCCCGCATATCATTTCTGCTCTGATTGGTGGCTGTGGTCTCTCTTCCTGTGCCCTGGACAGCTGACTCACGGTGTTATGAATAAGGAGCTGAAGTACTGTAAGAATCCTGAGGACCTGGAGTGCAATGAGAATGTGAAACACAAAACCAAGGAGTACATTAAGAAGTACATGCAGAAGTTTGGGGCTGTTTACAAACCCAAAGAGGACACTGAATTAGAGTGACTGTTGGGCCAGGGTGGGAGGATGGGTGGTCAGGTAAGACAGACTCTAGGGAGAGGAAATCCTGTGGGCCTTTCTGTCCCATCCCTGTCAGCACTGTGCTACTGATGACACATCACCCTGGGGAATTCAACCCTGCAGATGTCAACCGAAGGCCACAAAAATGAACTCCATCTACAAGTGATTACCTAGTTGTGAGCTGTTGGCATGCGGTTAGAAGCCATCAGAGGTGCAAGGGCTTAGAAAAGACCCTGGCCAGACCTGACTCCACTCTTAAACCTGGGTCTCCTCCTTGGCGGTGCTGTCAGCGCACAGACCCATGCGCATCCCCACCCACAACCCTTTACCCTGATGATCTGTATTATATTTTAATGTATATGTGAATATATTGAAAATAATTTTTTTCCTGGTTTTTGTTTGGTTTTCGTTTTGCTTTTAGCCTCTACATGCTAGGATCACAGGAAGACTTTGTAAGGACAGTTTAAGTTCTCCTGCAAGGTTTAATTTGTTATCATGTAAATATTCCAAAGCAGGCTGCCTTGTGGTTTTGGCCAGCCTTGTGCTATGTTGATAAGATTGATTTACTGCTTAAAATCACTTTACTTTATCCAATTTTTACTGAACTTTTTATGTAAAAAAATAAAATCAATTAAAGAACTTGGCATGTGTGTTCCCTAAAAGTTAATCAAGCATATTTGTGTGTAATGATGTCACTGGAAGAAGGAGAGATAGTGGCCTTAGGTGTGTGAAGTCCAAGGTTAATCCCTGTGATTGGATTTTATTACAGGACTTGTTCATTCTCCACAGGTCCTACTATGACTGAGGCAGACATTTGCCAGGTGACTGACACTTGCAGGCTTGGAATCTTTTGGCTGTGCTCAGGCATTGGGTCAATTTGCACATGCATTCCAGAGCAAAAGCAGCAGCATCTAGGGCCTCTTTGGCACTAGGCTTCTTTATTTTGGTTAATCATCAGTCAAGAGAAAGGCAAATTTATCTTCTCCCTTGATACTTTCTCCTGGCTGGAGAGAAGCATTGAATCTTTTTCCCCCCATGGACTTGATTTTTCTGAGCCCACTGGAATGCTTTTTTTGGGGGGGCGGGGGGAGGGCGGGGAGAAAGGGTCTCGCTGTTGCCCAGGCTGGAGTGCAGTGGTGTGATCATAGCTCATTGCATCCCTGAACTCCTGGGCCCAAGCAATCTTCTTGCCTTGGCCTCTGGAGTAGCTAGGACTATTAGCTAATATATTTTTTAAATCTTTGTAGAGACGCAGGGTCTTGCTATGTTACCCAGGCTGGTCTTGACTTCGAGGCCTCAAGTAATGCTCCTGCTTTAGACTCCCAAAGTGTTGGACACCTGGTTTGAAATGCTCATTTGATGTTTGGGTTCCCTAGCTTCCCACTGTGCTCCCTAACACTGGGGTTGGACACTAGAGGACAGGATAGGACCCCTATAAAAGAGGTATAGTGCACAGGTTATGATGATAGTGAACATTTCCAGGAAGATGCAGGGCTTGGGTGAGAGACCTCTCTCCCACTTGTTGGATCAGTTATCTAGGCAGTGAGGAAGGCTGAGGGCTTCAGGCCAGACTGGGGCCCATCTTTGCAAAAAGATTGGTCCCACCTGTGTCTCACCAGGGTTATTCTGCCCACTGCAGCAGTGTTCTTGAGGTCAGGTCAGGCTGTGGCCTGCCAAATCTTTGGCAGGGTGAGTAGCAATTGGAGCAGTCACTGCCTGCTAGGCACTTTGCTGAGCACGTAGAGCTTAGGTTGTGGTCACAGTCCTGAGGCACAGGAATTGGCACTATGATGAGGAAAACTAAGGGTCAGAGAGGTTCAGTAACTTTTCTAATATCCTCATATTAAAGGAAGTGTTAAAAGAGGGGAAAATCCTTATTTTAAACTTAGATGTGCTATTGTTTTCTCATGATATTGCAGCCTTCAAAACTGTTTAAAGCACTTTTTTTTTTTTTGAGACGGAGTTTCGCTCTTGTTGTCCAGGCTGGAGTGCAGTGGCACGATCTCAGCTCACTGCAACCTCTGCCTCCCAGGTTCAAGCGATTTCTCCTGCCTCAGCCTCCCTAGTAGCTGAGATTACAGGCATGCACCACCATGCCCAGCTAATTTTGTATTTTTAGTAGAGATGGGGTTTCTCCACGTTGGTCAGGTTGGTCTCAAACTCCTGACCTCAGGTGATCCACCCATCTCAGCCTCCCAAAGTGCTGGGATTACAGGCGTGAGCCACCACGCCTGGCCTAAAGCATATTATTATATCACATGCACAGATGGTAATGCTCAGCCCTCTTAATGTCTTGGAATTATGTCTGTTACAGAGAATATTTTAGTTAATGTGCTTAAGCACATTGAAAGGGGGCATTTCTTTTTCAGTGGGTTTGCAGTGCACGGGTACAGCCACATGCACTGCTGCTTGCAACCAAATCAGATGCATGGTTTTGACCCAAAGCTCCAGGTTATGATGTCTCCAGCAGCTGGTGCGTATCTTCCCTGCTTTCTCTCCTGATTCTTCAGGGTTATTGCCCTAAGGTCATCTGAGGAGGAAGGTGGCTATAAACTTCCAGTTCTTCCTTAGTTTAAGGGAAAGATTTACAGAGTGTTAAGCAGCCCTGGTCAGCTATTTCTGAGGGTAGCAGTAGCAGCAGTCTGATGAGCTTGGTACTCACAGAGTAGTCAATCTCAGTTGCATCTCATTTCAGCAGAGAGACAGGATCTACCTTGGGCCCCACTAGACCATGACTGGAACCCATGTCTTCTGAGTGAGTTTGGATGGCTGTGCTTCTGAAGCCTACTTATGCTGGTAGATGCCAGGATGGTAGCCATTGTTCCTTCCTAGGCAAGGCTTGTTCTTTATAGCACCTTCTTCAAAAGTCACTTATTGTGCCAACCTACCTGCCTCCCCCTTTGGGGTGGGCATATGCATGGAGTGCATATGCATGGACGTGGCTGCACCTGCCTTGTCCTGAGCTGCCCAGGAGACCCACCTGTCCTTGGTGTGTGTAGCAACCACATGAGCAGATGTGGAAGTACATTTGGAACTCCTTGTCCTGAGTTCAGGTCTTGTAAAGAGAGCGTTTTCTTTTTTCTTATCTAGAGGTGACCTGAGGCCCTTGGTAATTAACTGCCCAGGACCAGCCTGCTTCTTGCCTCCTGTCTAGAGGAACAGGCCTCCAGCCTCCCCTTGTTGCTGCTCATAGAACAAGTCAGGAAAATGATCTCAAACCCAGCGTCCCTCAGCACCAACCTGGGAGTCTTAGGTGTGGGGGAAACCACTGAATGTGTCACTTAAACTTATTGTTCTCCAGCTAAGGAAGTTGATAAAATACCAAGGTAAAATAATCAGCAAGGTAAAATAGCTTCCAAACATGATAAAGCCAGCAAATGGTAGACGCAGGATATGAACTCTGATCTGTGCCTCCAGAGCCCATGCATCTTCTATAGGATCACACTGCCTGCCATCCCAGGTGTTGCTTGGAGAGGGCCGTCCCACAGCCTAAGGACCGCCACCCCTTTTCTGGGCCTCTGCCTCATAGCTCAACTGTCTCACAGGCCCAAGGAGCCAGATAGAGCCAGCGGAAAAGTCCGAATCACGTTTATTATGGGTTACAAAAGTAGCAAAACCAGCTGAGGCTTAATAAGAGGAGGTGGAGTAGGGATCCAAAGGGCAGGACCACTCCTCACTGTCCACTCCCCACCGTATCCTGGGCCCTCTTCTGGAGGGGATGGGTAGGTGAGGGGAAGTGAATGGTGGCTGGATCTTCGGTTTTCTTCCCCAGAACAGAGCAGGCTGAGCCCAGCAACCCCAGGAAGCCCACGAAGGGAAAGATATATGAGATGGGGGTAGGGGAGCACCGGAGCAGGCTCTGAGAGTCCAGGCTATGGAGACAGCATTCACACCACAGAGCAGCCCTCAGCTTGGGGGCCCAGGACCTGGACCACATCTTCTTGGCCCATGGCAACCAGGACATTCTCTAGCACCTTGTGGGTGGAACCACTGTCTTCTTGGACAGCCCAGTCCCTCAGCAGTGTGTAGGTTCACACCTGGCCTTGGGCCATAATTTCTACAGCCTCAGCCCAGTAGCCCAGATGGTCTGCCAGTCCCTGCCAGCCCTTGTCAGGTTCACGTGACACCTCTAACAGCTGCTCCACTTTCTCCTGGTGCTGCCGAGGGAGATCAAGGTAAAGTCGGCACCCAAGCTCAGGATGTGGTCCTGGGGCAGGAGACATGAGGATCACACAAGGGCTGGGTGGTGAGGCAGTTCTGGGAAAGGGGCTCACCCTGGCTGGAGGCACAGGGCTCCAGACTGCTAGGAGAGTCCAGGAAGACACTGCTATCCCCATGCATCTGGTCCTTGTTGAGACCTCCCAGCTCTGCAGTTCGAGCTTTGGCCAGCTGCTGTCTTTGTTTATGTGAGTGCCAGCTGTGGGGAGAAAGGGAGACCTACCAACCTGCCCCCACCTTCAAGACAGGGAATTGGTTGGGAGTCCAGACAGGGAAGGGGGTGCCACAGGGCAGTGCCCAGACCACCTACCACTTGAAGGCCACGTAGGCAAGCAGACCGAGGACCACAGTGGCCAGAAGGGTACAGTAGACTGGGATGATGCTGCCTGAGACCCCTGGAGGCTCCAGGAGGAAAGGGGAGGAGGTACTGGGGGCCAGGGCTTCCCCTGCCCCTACCCATACTCCTTCCCTGTCCCTCTCCTGCCTCCTCAGGATCTTACCTGTGGAAGAAAAGACAGATCAGGTCAGGAGCAAGGAACAAAGGCTAGGGTCCCTGGGTAGCCTCACCTAAACTTTGTTGCCAAAAAGGTTTGAAGCCAGTAGTCCCTACTATGTAGAGTCAAAAGCTTATACCACAGCATCAAGAGCTGTCTGGCCTATTTTTCCATTTTCATCTACTTCTTCCCCTTTGCTTACCACTCTGGACACCTTGTCCTTGCTAGATGCACCCTGTTCTCCTAACCTTCCAGACTTCTGCTCCTGCCAATCTCCCTTCTCCATCTGACATATTGGCAAGAATGTTCTACTCTGGGAAGACTTCCTTGATCTCTTCCTTTTTGGGGTCCATTTGCACCTCCTGTCTACCACGGCACTAAATCCAATTTTTTTTTATCCAATTATCCAGGGCACAGGAAGAAAGACCATGGAACTGTCTACCATGGCACTTGTGTCCTGTCTCCGCCACCAAGTCTGGACTGTGAGGGCACATTGATTCATGTGGTCCCCACAAGCATCTCTGTGCAAAGGAGGCCTTGTAAATTTTTGCAAAATAAAGCTGAACTGGAAAGGAAGTGTTGTTGCTTTCTTCTGCCTGGAAGCGACTTGTCCTCCCAATCTAGTGCAGTCAGGGCACACAGGGCAGAGACTCCAGAACGTGTGGCTGGACTTGGGTGTGACCTACCCACTTGGGGGTACCTCCCAACCTGCCTGGTGCCCATGATCTGGATTAAGGGATGCTTACCCACATAGGCCAGGCCTTTGCTGTGGCTAGAGTTGTGAAGCATGGCTCTGTTAGTGGGTAATACTCCCTGGGGTTGTTTCTTGGAGAAGAGGTTAGAGAGTTTTAGGCAGCGCCCAGGCAAGGGAGCTAGGAGCTGCTTCTCTCAGTCCAAAAAGGGCTGTGTGCAGGAGAAATATGGGGGAAATCTCCAGGCCTGACGTTGGCAGTCCCTTGGGGTAGTCTGTCCCCCTTTTCTCACTTCAACCTGATTCACTCCAGGGCTGGACCAGTTTCCTCCTGTGTCAGATGGGGTGGAGGTGACAGAGCTGGTTCCAGCTGGCCAAAATTAGAAGGGTCAGATACAGCTCAGGATGGAAGGCAGGTTGGAAACCACCCTGTCTCAAAGATGTTGCCAAACACCTGGTCTGAGTCCAGGGATGGTAGGGAGGATAGGGGAGACATGCCTTGTAGCTCCATCTTAGCCAGAACCAGGCTGGAGAGACGTACTGGCCAGTGGGAGGCTCACCGCCAGGCTTTTCAACTAGAGTTCAGGAACCCAACATCCTAAAGCCCCAAGGCAGGAGGACTTTCTGCAGTGACCATGCTTGCACTCCTTCCTCAAGGGTCAGTGTCCAGCCCTCTCCTGATCAGGAACTGGGTGGAATGCTACCCTGGTGGGTTCAGCGAGAGAATAGGGGATATGGGCCCAGAGACCCCCTAGTTGATCTTGCTTCATCTAGAAATTCAGAGAGGGCCTGAGACTCAAAGGATAGGACCACTCAGTCCTAACTGGATCCTATAGGGCTGAATCTGCTGGGACCCGCTCCCTGAGGTTTCGGGAAGAGAAGCTCCTCGTCTGGACTAAGGAGAGCTTGCCTGGAGAAGGAATGGAGGAGACACCAGGGAAGGCCCTCCAACTCCCCAATATCCACCGCCACATATTAGGTACCGGTCTATCCCACAACATATGCCCATGTGTATGGCTAAGTCAGCAACCCAATGCTGTGGCCAAGTGGGTGCGACCTGGTGGCCCTTGCCACATGTGGGGTGTGTACCTTTGTGTCACATTAAGGGGCCCTGCAGGATCCTGGCTAGTGGATGGGCCTGTGACCAGGACGCAGCAGCAGACAGGCCTGGCTTCCGCCCAGCCCACTCTGAGCAGCGGGACTGGAACCCCTCCCGCCTCCCACCGGTCTCCAGGCCCACGAATACGCACACACAATGCAACCACCCCGCACGCCCACACTACCCTGACTTCTTACGCACACGCCGACACCAGCACATACAACCACCGCAGGATCGCGAGTCTGGAGAGAGGCAGCCCCCGGCTCCCTCCACTCAGCAAGGGCTCTGCCCCCAACTCTTCCTGACCGGTGGCCGCCAGGATGGATCCACTCAGCAGGGCAGGACCGAGCCCTCCAGGAAGACAACGTGGAGTCTCTGGGGTGGTTCCGGCCCCCCACCCCCAACCCCGAGACCACAGCGGCGCCACAGGACGGCCCAAGAAGTAGGCAAGACAATGAGGGGGCAGGGCCGAGCTGGAGGGGCGCGGCCTCGGGTGTTGTCGCCCCTGCCCGGCGAAGGAATGCAAACGTGCTTGCGGGGCGCCTGGCCGGGTTGCGGTTGTGGACGAATGGCGTGCGAAGGCGACCCGATGAAGAGATCGTGGGGAAACCACGAGCCGGGGCGAGATGTGGGGCAGGGGCTACACGGTCGGGGAAACTGAGGCCCCAGTTCAGCGACGGCCACGCGGAGGGGGGCGAGTGGGCCCAGAGGGGGTCACGGGCCAGGGGAACTCGAGCCAGGCCAGACTGAGACGGCGACTCTGGGACGGTGGCCACCGCAGGCCGAGACGCCGCGCGCTCACGCACACTCGGAGACGGAGCAGCTACAAAACTAGGCCTGGTTTATTGCCGAGAAGGGAGAACCGGGGCCGCCGTTAGGAATTAAGGCCACAGGCGGCCCTCGTGCTTTGACGAAAGAGACTTGGAAGCCGGGGAACCCCGCCCCAGACTGTGCAAAAAGTGCTGCTGCGGCCGCAGACGCCGGTGCTGGCTCTCAGGGCGGCCCCTCAGCCGGCGAGGGGCGGGACTTCCGCCCGCCAATCCCTGAGGGGATAACATCGCCCGCCAATCCCTGAGCTGGGCAGGGTGGGCCCCGCTCACCCCCCTGGGCGGCCCACCCCGGGGTGTTCCCGCCGACTTCTGGGCGGGGCCTCCCGGGCCAGGCCCGTCGGGGGCGGGGCCCGAGCAGCCAGACCGGCCAGGTTCAGCGCGCCTCAGCAGGGTTGTATTCCGTCTCTCCCGAGGACACCTGGGAGATGCGCCGCGAGGACCGCCACAGCTTCCGCGCGAACTGGCTGCTGCGCACCTGGTGGGCGTTAAGGGTTGAGTAGGGTCAGCTGGGACCGCCGCGCCGCGCCCCGCCCCGTTCGAGGGGCCTCCCCACCCCTGCCCCATCCTCACCTCAGAGGGCTGCCCCGCGACCACCACGATGAGCTTGCCGTCCTCCAGGCCCACCAGCACGTGGCTGCGCTCCTTGGTCACGGCCACGCTACGGATGGCCACCTTCATGGGCAAGGGAGGCGCGGCCGGGAGCAGTCTGGAAGGGAGAGGGGATATACACCAACTTGCGACTGCAAGGGGGCTTTGCGACCAGCAGATATCCCTTATCCCATATACCCTCTCGGTCCTCATTTTAAGGATGGTTAAATTGAAATTCTTATACACAAAGAAATCTCCCACAACTGTGGCTAAGCGGAGGCCCAGGGCAAGACCTCCCCATGGGAAGATGAGGGGACAGGTAACAAACCTTGAAATATGTGCCTACAAACATGTATGGTGTGTGGGTTCCTACAGCCTTTATCCTACACCAATGATCACCACCTTCAGGGGCCATGAACCCATAAATGGGGAGGCTTACGTGTTTAGTTGGAGGATGTGCAGGGCGCACTGGGCGGTACCCAGCAACACAAAGTCCTCTGTCACCGTCAGGGCTGTAGGCTGCTCTGCCAGGGGCAGTGAAGCCCGCAACTTCCCATTGACTGAATACAGGTGCAAGGAGTAGGTGACCTGGAGGAAACAGGGAGTGTCAGCAAGGACAGGATCCCAACTGCCCCTCCATCTTTGCTGGGCACCCCTTCCCCATACCTGGGCCCCAGGACGTTCCGACGCTGAGCTCTGTACCACAATCTGGCCTTCGGACCCCAATGCCAGATGGAAAATAGGTCCAGGCAATGTGGCACCCGGAGGCCGTAGTGCCGCCACAAACTGGCCACGGCGTACAGTGTGTATGATCACAGTTCCATCCTGCAGGAAGGCAACTTAGGGTCCTGGGCAGAAGTCTGGGCTCCAGGGGGATTGCCCAGCAAACTCACCCTCCCCAGGGCACATGCATACACACACCTCAGATCCAGACACAGCCATGTCAAGTTCAGTGCTGATGGCCACACAGCTCACTGCAGCCCCATGCCCATACAGGACCTGCACAGGCTTTGGTGCCAGGCCTACTGACAGACCACCCTGTGGAGGACCGGGGTTGGCTTAGGACTGTCCCCTGAGGCTCAAGAAATGAAGGTCTTGTCCAAGGGTAGAGAGCTGGAGGGTCATGGAGCCCCAGACTTGCTCATGGTAGCAAAGGGAAGGGAAAGACAGGAGGGCAGGACTGGAGGGCCACTGAGGGACAGATGGGCTGTAGGTCTGGGCTACGGGGACCCCACAGAGCTGCCCACCAGGCACACCTGATGCAGGAGCCGCCACACCATGCACGTGGTGTCCCGGGAGCCTGAGATGAGGTAGATGCCACAGGTGTCCAGTGCAAGGCAGGTTACTACATCTGCATGGGAAGGGGAGGGTACAGGCAGAACGGAGAAGTCACATCTGCCCTGGCCAGCTGCAGAACCCGGCCCCATACCTGCATGCCTCATTCTCCCCAGCTCCAAGGCTGTTCATACCAAGGTGGCGGCTGAGCTGGCTCAACAGCTTGCCACGGGGTAGTGCAGTCACTCGTAGGCTGCCATCCCAGTGGCCACCGCTGAATAGCAGCTTTCCATCAGGGGCCACTGCCAGTGCTTGTCCACTCACACCACTGCCTGGCACCCACGGGCCACTCAGCAGTCGCTGTGTCCTGACCCAGTGAGGGGGATAGCAAGTGAGGCCAGGCTACATGGAAGAGACCCAGGCCCTCAGGGAGCCTGGCCAGACCTTTCCCCTGCAGCTGGCCTACATTCTGATTAGGGAGGGGAATAATTCCGGGTGCAGGGCATTTGTAGCCCACCCCACCCACAGCCCTCTGTCCTACTTGTGGCTGCCCACGGTGGGGTCTTTGCTGAAGCTGAAGTAGTTGCTTATGTTGCGGTCATAGGGCAACCAGCTGTGGGTGCCCAGCAGCCCACTGGCACTCACGGTCACCTGCAGGCAGGAGGGGGCAGAGGTGGGTTTCTGGCAGAGGCAGAGGGGGAGTGGAGCTGAGCTGGAGCTCTGCACAATGCACTTACCAACAGGTCTGGGGAACCCTGGGTGATGAAGGAGTGGGGCTGCCGGTGGGGGACCAGGGCTAGCACCAGGGGTACACCATCACTGACAACCTGCAGGGGCAAGGGCAGGCCTAGCTATGCCTGAGTACTATCAGATTACACTATCTGCTCCCTGAAGCATCATCCCTTCCTTTACCCTCAGTCCCCAGGGGTCACAGACTAGGTGTCACAGATGCAGAGGTTCCTGCCAAGAAACAGGCAGAGACTTTAGGAGGGCATCTCAGAAAGTGAGTGAGAAGCTGGGACAGACATGGAAGATGCTTCCAGAGTATCACACTTAGTTTCAACCTTGGTCCTCTCACCCCGTTATTCCTTGTCTCCCTAGCCCAAAGGCAGGAAGAGAGGGAAACCTAAAAAAAAGTCAGGCCTGGGGGCAACATTCAGGAATGTTCCTGTCTAGGAAGACGATGGAAGGGGTCCAAGGACAGATCTCCTCCCTCCTGATCTTCCTAAGGCTTTCAGAGCTTGTTAGGTGAGTCAACCCTTTATCCTGGCCCTGATGAAGAAGGCACCCCTCCTGCCCCCATACTCTTCCCATGTTTAGCTCATTTTCCAAGGTGCCTTGAAATCAGTGACTTTGATTAGGATTCCCATCTGCCCCAAATGGTTGGTAAGGACAGTGGGGTTAAACCCATTTCATAGAATATAAAGTTTAAGTCTTGTCTTCCTTTCACCTCTGCGAAGAATGCCTTGAGTTGGTCCAGGTGCTGGAAGATGCTAGGTGAGTTAGTGTCCAGGCGTGCAAGGCGATGGGCTGCTTCCTCAACTGAGAGCCGAGTTGGATGTGGCTCCTGTAGGTAAGTGGCTGGTCAGCACCATGGCATGGGAATCTCTGGCCACTATCCTCTAAGCTGGCCTTACCTTCAGCAGCTGACAGGGAGTCTGCCCGAAGTTGCTGATAATGCCCTCCAGAGCCTTCCGTTCCCGCTCATCTGTCACATGGTCAAGGTCTACGGCCCCTGGGAAGGCAGGCAGAGCAGTCAGGGCTCCCTGTGTGCCCTCTGCATCCACCCGACCTGATCTTGTCCTGGCCCTGACTGGAGTCCAGCGTACTGCCCACCCTCATAGGTGCAGTAATAGAAAACATTGAGGGCTTCCTCGGCGGCTGGCCCCCGCTGCTTGTAGCCAAAGATGAGGTCGATCCACTCGTGCAGGTGTGCAGACACATACTCGGACTCCTGGGAGTAGGGAGGCAGCAATCAGTGCAGGGACAGCTGACCCCCCATGACCTTCAGAACCCCAGCTGCCTGCCATTTGCCTGTGGTTGCTTCCTCACCAGAGCCTGGCGGTGCTGCTGGATGAAGTCCTCAGGAGAGCTGGCCCACGGGGGCAGCACCACATCAGCCACCTTCTCGTTGGTCAGCTGGAGACAGCCCAGGTCAAAACCTGGCACAGAGGACTGGGTCAGCTGTCTCCCTGTCCATCCCGACTGCCCCCTGGCCACTCCACCATCTGTTCTCCATCCCCACACTTGCCCACTCCAGTGCAAGCACCTCACACCTACCGTTCTGGTTCTCCAGGAAGTCAGGAAAGTAGAAGAATTCTGGGATGAGCTCCTTCACATCGGCAGGGCTCTCCAGGCGTGCCTGCCAGGCTGCCGCCACCGAGTGGAACTGCCGGTCGGAGCAGTCAAAGCTGGGGGAGGGGCACGGGGCCAAGGTGAGGTGGGGAGAATGGAGACAGGGAGGGAGATGCTCTGGCTGGAGGGAAGAAGGGAGTCAGGGGTGGGCCCAGGATATGGGGAGGACCAGCCTCTTCCCCTTGTCTGCCCCTAGTCTGCCCACCAGCCCCTGGGCCGCACCGGCCACTCTGCAGCTGGACGTGCAGGGAGGTGAAGGGCTCCACGCGGATGAGGTAGTGCATCACGCCTGCTGCATTGGAGTAGTGGGTGCCATAGTGGAACTTGTCAATGGTCCCCGCTGGGTCCTCAAAGCTTTCATACCTGGGGCCACAGTTGGACGTGTCAGCAGAAGCCCTCCCTTCGCCTTTCCCTACCCCCTGAGCCCAGCCCTGCCCGCATGCTCACTTCTCCCTCACGAGCTGGGCATGCTTGGGGTTCACCACACCGATGGGCTTAGACAGGTCCCGGAAGACGGCTGGGTTGCTGAGGTCCAGGGTTGGGGACACGTAGTCCTGCAGGACCCAGGGGAACTGGCCGCCCACCCGAGCAGGGGCTGCATGAGGGCCCTGATGGCCTACCAGCCCACCCTGCCCTGCCCTCACCCTCAAGAAGGCGGGCACAGAGCCTGCCCACAGGTTCGGGGAGCACCACTTAGATGGGTCACAGGGGAGCAGGACAGACTGTCCTGGAACAGGATTCCTTTTGAGGAATACAGACTTGGCAGGGGGGGAAGGGAGTGAGGCTGGGGACCTCTGGGGGTTGGCAGGGAACAGAGGCCAGGTCTTCATTGGCACACCTACCCTTGACCAAGCTCAGGGCTTGGCCCACTGGCAGGTACCTACACTTGGGGGAACCAAGGGCTGACAGGTCAGAGGGGCAGGGGTGGAGGAGTGCAGAGTGGGGCCCTCACCACGGGGTACTGAGACAGGTCATTGTAGGTCCGCCCCGCAATGGTGTTGAGTTGCATCAAGTACTCGAAGTTGGATATCTCACGCTGTACCCATTTCTGGGGACAGGGGCAGACAAGATGTGAGCCAGGTGGGCTGTCCAGCACTGCCCCCTGATTCAGGGTCCCGACTTCACATCCCTCACACTCAGGGCTCTCACCTGGGTAAGGCCTGAGGCACGCAGCATCTCCTGGGGGGAGCGGCTGCTTAGGTAGCCTTGAGACGGGGGCCGTAGGCGCAGGAGCCACGAGTACACCTGGTTCCGTACCTGGGTGTGGGGTGGGATGGGGCCAGGCTGGGGCCTGGGAGTCTGGCTAGGAGATGAGGCTGGGGTCGTGCCCACCTTGCATGGGAAATTGAGGAAGTAGTTGGCCTGATCGATAAAGAAGAGCTCAAGTGCTGAACGGCGCAGGTTGAAACGCCGCAGGTGGACCTCACGCAGCTGGGCCAGTGGGCGCCGGAAATCATAGCCGATGCCTATGGGGAGGAACAGCAGGTACAGGAGTCACTCACCCCAGCCCCACCCAGACCTCAGCCATTCCCTGCCATTCTCCTAACCCACACCACCAGGACGCACCCTCCTCAGTTTCCACGCGCTCAGTGCTGCCGTCGTAGAAGTACACATTCTGTGTGGTGACCTCCAGCAGCCCTGGGACCACGGCCACTACCGTCACCAGCTGGCACTCAGCCGATAGCACCAGCTTCTCACGCTGTTCATCCAGTTCTGCTGCCTCCATCCTAAAGACCAGCAACCCACCTCAGGCTCTAGGCTCTGGGACCCCCTTCTTCACAAGCCCAAAGGGCATCCAAGTGCCATTGAGTCATGGGGTATATACTCTCATGGCTCCCAGAAATGGGGAGGGGCTGCCTAGGGTCCAGAACCTACTGGTCCCAGCCCCTGTCCCCCACCTGCCACCCACTAAGCTTCTGAATATTTTGCCAGGATGCCAACCCTTGTCCCCTGCCCCCCTCACTCAGCCCCTGCCCACTCCCTGGGTCCCCTTCCTGCTCTGGTTTGTGTTTCTCAGTGCTGTCCTTGGGTGCCTGGCTGTTAAAAGAGCAACTCTCAGCCCTGTTAAGAGACTCTCCCACCCACCATCGGGCTTTGGACAGTCTCTTCAGGGGGATGTAGTCGGGCAGCAGAAGAGGACACACTCAGGGAGTTGATCCGACAGAGGCATGCACACACTGGAGCAGACTCCTTGCCCACCACCCCAGTCCGATCTCTCCAGGGCCTCACTCACGGAGTCTCCAGCTCAGCCAGCTCGTCCTCGCCGAGCTGGTCCTCCTGCAGCTCCTCGGGTGGGGTGCTCACTTTGGCCTCTTTGGTCACTGCCAGAGGCAGTGAGGCCTCCTCGGTGGGTGTCAGGGGAACCTCACCTGCAAGGGGCCAAGGGTACTCAGCTGAAGCAAGGCAGGACAGGAGACGGGACAATCGAGTTGGGCGGACCCAGCTCAGCACACTCCCTCACCCAGATTGTCGCGGAGAGCACTGGCTTCCAGGTGAGGGTCGAAGTGATGGTTGGGCACCAGCTTCAGACGCATGCGTGAGTATGTCTCGGCGCTGGACAGTTTCCAGCGGAGGGTGGGAGGGTCCCTGCAGAATGTCCCCCAGGTCATGGGTCGGTAGAAGGCTGTAGACACCCCCATCCCTCCCTGGCCTCACCCCAAAGGCAGTCTGGGGCTCCAGGTGGCTCCCTCCCTCCCAAGCCCCACCCCTCCACAGCGACCCTGCCCCAAGCCCGGCCCACCTCAGCGCCCAGGCCCCACATGGGCTGGCGAGCTGGCGCCACAGCGCTCCCCAGTGCAGCAGGGCCGTGGAGTGCTGCGCTGCCTGCTGCTTCAGCGCTGCGGTGTAGCGTAGCCCCTCCAGGCGCGCCCGCCTCTGCGCAGGTTCCAGCACCAGCTCCTGGGGTGGGGGAAACACATCAGTCCCCTGGCTGCTGCCTGTCCTACCCCTATTTCTCCACATTGTCAGCCATCTCCTGGGCGCATGTGTGGAGCGGTTTCCCATCCCTTACCCCGGGTGGCACACCTGGAAGGCCCGACGACTCTGGGCGCGCTCCCGCTGGCGCCGCTGCCCACCGCTCATGAGCATGTCATAGCAGGCATTCCAGAAACCTGACATAAGGTCGTGGCTCTTAGCATACGTGTCCATTTCGAACTGGGACATGGTTGGCTGCACCTGGAGGATTGGGCAGAGGAGAACAGTGCTCGATGTGGGCCCCAGCCCCCACTTCTCTTCCTGGGCCCCCACATCCAGGCACCTGTTTGTCGATGAAGTGGCGCCATTCGGGTGTGGCACAAAAAGCCTGGAAGTCTTCAAAGAAGGTGGGGCTGCCATTGGTGGGTGGCAGGGAGGGCAGTCCCCACTGCAGCCCCAGCGGCTCATAGGCACGGTCTAGCAGCGTGCGCACCAGTGGCACCAGCCAGGAGCAGCGCTCTGCAGCTGCTGCGGCTGCAGGTGGGGGCCCTGCCTCATCAGTGGCTGACTCGGAGGAAGAGGCGTTCAGGGCCCGCCCCAGTGCAGCCTCCAGCTTGGAGAGCACATAGCAGGCCTCCTCGCGGCGGGCTGGCACTGCAGTCTGTAGCAGCATGTGCAATCTTACGTAGGCCTGGGCATGCAGCTGTGGGCACAAGAGAGATAAGTGGCACCCAGCCACTCTTGGAGTTCCCAACACCTCCCATGCCCCCTGCCCCCATGCTCACCCTGTGCTCACCTGTGGGTCTTCCAGCAGGATGTAGCCAAGTACAAGCCGTAGGCCAATCTGTGCCATCTCACGGAGATCGGCTGTGCCGTTGGCCAGGTGGGGCCAGGCTCCCAGGCGATCAAGTAGGCTGCATACACCTTCAAAGAGCTGCCACAGAAAACAGGTTCCCAACAGACATCACCAGGGGAGGCCAGGAGTCCATGGAAAGGGAGCAAAGTAAAGTTTGCGCTGGGGGCCAGGTAGGGTTTGTGCACACAGGCAAGTCCACGCTCACAGGCATTCATGCTGATGCACCCACACCTGCGCACGTGTACCCATCCACCTCCCAGACCAGATCCCTGCAGGCTTGGGTGAACATGAGTGTTCATGTGGCTCATGCCTCTCTTGAGGGGTCGCACCTTCTCACTCCACAGTTCCTGGTTACCATGGCCTTCAGCACACAGGAAGTCCTGCAGCAGACGCAGCAGCCAAAGTGCCTGCTGGGTGAGGCTGGCCACGACCCCCACGGGGGCCTCTTTGATGTCCGTTAGGGCTGACTCCAGCATCATCTCCAGGAGGCTGGCGGGTGAGGGGGGAACTCAAGGGTCTACCTGACTATCTTCTTTCCTTCCCCCGAGGCTTCCTGAAGCCCCTCCCCCTCCAGACTTTCCCTCTCACCTGCGCTTGATGCAGTCTGGTGGGCGCACAAGTGTCGCTGAGGCCCCCAGCTGGGTGAGCACCGAGAAAACCTGGCCACGCTCCCGCCAGGCAACCTCATCGCTGCCTTCCACGCCACGCCACGTCACCGAGAACAGCACGTTGGTGAGCAGATTGCATAACTCTTCCTCAGAGGTTTGCTGTGGGCACAGGTGGGTGGTGTGGGCGTGGGTTGTGGGTGGCTAAGGGAGGGAATCAGGCTGACGCCCACCCATCCCTACTCGGCACCCCTCCTGGGGTAGCCACCCAGGAGGCAGAGCATTTGGCTAACAGTGAGCCTGGCACTAAGGGCCTGGAAGAATGGTGTAGGAGTCTCAGTTACTACCTGAGTTCCAGGCAGAATCCTGGGGTCTTGCCAGACTCCCAAGAGGAGATAAGGCAGTTCACATAGAACGAGCAGAGGCCCATCCCCAAATCTAGAAGCCCAGGGCAGGGCCACTGGAGTTTGCTGCCCTTGGACCCTGTGAGGTCTCTGCCCTACAGCTCTCTTGAGGGCCCTTCTGAAGCCTGGCTGGTGTCACCCACTGTGGCTCGTCATGACAAGCCCTGTTCCAGGAGCCCTCTGGGAACACAACTGCAGATAAGAGCTATGAGGGGACAGCAACAGGCCTGACTGGGGGCTGCAACCCTGGTCAGACAGGGCCACACCTTTGGAGAGGCTACACTGCCAGCCCTGTGTACCAGAAGTATCCTCTCTTGGGTACCATGCGGTGGCAGAGGGTGGGCCCACCTCACCTGTGGGTTGCTGGTGTTTGAGGTATCATCCCCGCTAATGGTGGGCTCCGGGAGGCTGCCGTCCTCCAGCACATTGGAGAGACTGGAGCTGTGGCGGCCAGGAGCAGCAGGAAAGGGCCGCGGCCCATCCAGTGGGGAAGGAGTGCCGGGGTGGCTGGCTGGAGTAAGAGTCCCACTGCTGCCGCCACCACCAGCAATGTTGCCTGATCCTACACTAGACCGTTCCAGGCCCAGGTCAAAGGGCGTGCAGAATGGGGAGAGAGCATGGTAAAAGCCATCAGGGTCAGGGCAGGGGGCCTCTGAGGGCAGGAAGACATCTGAAGGCTCAGCAGGTGACTCAGCGGGTGGCTTGTGTGGGGTTGGCTTGGGGGAGGTAGGTGACTCTGGGGAAGAGAGAGGGGGACTGCCGGCTGTGGCAGCCTCCAGGACATATAGCCGGGTCAGCACATCCTGCCAGCCAGCCTGTCGGGCCAGAAGCCGCACCACATCTGGCTGTCCATAGATGAGGTGGAAGAGCTGCAGGCGAGACCACAGCAAGTGAGGACGCATCCAGCCGCCTGCTCCAGACCCTCATCCAGGGCCTTTGCAGAGGAGGGCTCCAGAGACCCCCTCATGAGACAGGCAAGGTGAAGGCCAGAGGGTAGAAGCCACCCTCCCCCTCCCCCAAAGCTTTTACCTCTCATGCTCACCTGGCGACAGATGTCTAGGCGAACGCTGAGGTCAGCCTGGAGGGACAGCTGTACCACAGCCAGCAGATCTGAGAGGTTCAGGCAATCTGGGGGGATGGGTTGGCGGGACCTGAGGGACTGACCCGACTAGGAAGGGCAGGGCTCAGCCCTGGCCCCTATGCCACTACCTTCCCTCTTCCGTCCTGCCTGCTCTGTTTTTCTGACATGTCACCCCCTCCACTTGGCCCTAACCAGGTTGTACCTGTCCCCAGGAACAGCTTGTAGAGGCCCTGGCAGAGCTGGGGGGAAACAGTCCCCTCAGGCAAGCAGGCAACCAGACCCTGGAGACCACACTCCCGCAGCCGGAGGCGCTGGCGGCTCCGCTCAGGTAGCCGCTCGTTCTGCTGCAGTCTGCGCAGGATCTGTGTGGGGGTCATCGGAGGACTGTCATCATGTGGAAGGAGTTACTGTAGGAGGGGAAGTCACCGTGCAGGTGTGTGGCTCAAGAGGTCCTTGAAGGCAGCTTCGTCCGCTGGCCCAAGGCCTGCTGTACCTCCCTGAACCCCAGGCAGGGGCCCCAGTGAATGGGATGCCAGGGGAGGGGGTGGGCTGGGTGTACCTTGCAGACTCGATCAGGCAGCAGGGGCAGTGACCCTGGCCGCACTAGCAGGGCCAGTAGCACTTCGAGGTTCCCTGGCTCCAACAAAAAGACAGCCAAGGACTCCTGCACCAGGGAACCATGCAGCAGGTCCAGCAGCAGGTCCAGCACACCCACCACCTGGGGATACAGGGTCTCACACTGTGCTGGGCCCCCACCCCCCTCCCCCAAGCCTCCCCCTCCCCAACCTCCAGCCTACCTGACCATCATTGCCTGTGGCCGCCAAAAAGCTCAGCATGGTCTGTGTGACCTGCACGTCATCTGCTGAGAGACTCCGCACCAGGAACTCCCTGGCCAGGCCCAGGAGGGAGGTCTGCACGGTGCGTAGGTCATCAGCAGCCAGGGGGCGCTCCCGCTGCGGGCTGGCAGGTCGGCAGGCACACCCAGCCAGGTCCCAGAGAAAGGCGGGGAGAGAGGGTGGGCAGGTGAGTCAGGGAAGCGCGCCGCCCAGTCCCCAAGGCCGGAGGCCACTGTGTCAGCCCCCCATGGCCCATCTGGCCCCACTGGCCTCACCTGTAGTGGGTGCGCAGAGCATCCAAGATAAACTGGACGCCGTACTTCTTCCGAAGCTTCTGTCTGTGCTCCCGAACTATGCTGGACATGTACTGGATGTGGCCTGAGTGGGAATGAGCAGAGGACTCAGGCCACTAGGCTGAGCTGGGCCCTTCGGATCCTCCAGGCCAGGGCTATGTGCCTGTCAGACTTCCAGGGCAGGGTCATAGTCCCCTCAGCCGCCCCACGGCATTCTGGATTCCTATCAGGTGAGTCCCTCAGATCCCCCAGAGCAGAGTTCTAACTTGTCAGTGCTCAGCTGCCCTATGGCCGGCCCCTTGCTCAGGTCCTCACACCTACCGAGGCGCACGGCGAAGTCACTGAGGGTCCAGAGGTGAAAGTTGAAGAGCAAATGCTGGTAGAGTAGGTACAGGAGGGGCCCGCTGCCCTCAGCTGCCACCTGCTCCATCAGCAGCTGGGCGGACATGAGCACGTTCATGTCCATGGCCCAGCTTGGGACCTGGGGTAAGACAGGAGCTAGAGTGAGGGCTCAGGCTCTGACCATCTGCTGTCTGAGCTTTTCAGCTGCCACCCTTCCCTGCACAGCCATCATGGCCACAAACATGGCCACCGGCCTGCTCAGAACCCTTTGGGGGCTTCCTGCCACCTCTGACATGCAAGCCTCCTGCCTGCTGTGCGGGTCCCTGCCCCAACCTGTGCTGGGCCTTTCCCCAGATTCTCCAGACCCAACACTGCTCGGCCTTTCGGGCCCCACTCAAGTGGCAACTCTCCAGGAGGTTCTTCATGACTGACAGGGCAGCAGGTTCCCCACTCAGTCCCCTCGGTCAGACAGGCTGACCATACCCCTAATCCCCCATGCCTGCCTCACCAGGCCCCACCTTTCGCAGGAGGGCCCCGATGATGGCAGGCCCCTGGCACTGCACCAGGCTCTCTTGGTTCACCACGTGACCCTGAAGGAAGTTCCGCAGCATCAGCAGAAAAGCAGCCACTGCGTTCCTCTCCATCCGTTCCTCTGCCAGCCATCAGGAAGGGGACAGATGTCTCCAGTGGCCAGGAGACCTTGGGCACTCCACCCCCCTACCATGCCAAGATTCCCTCTCCACAACATAGGCACCAGGAACACTTACCTGAAGATTTACCCAATGGAAGAACCAGGCCCTGGGTGTTGTGACCAGAGGTCAGTTCAGGACCCACAAGGTCATGCGTTTCAGCTGGACCTGCCTCAGCCTCTTTGGGCTGTGCAGCTACTCGCTCCAGCAGGGGCAGCAGGGCACCCATACCCCCAACGCAGTTCACCACATCCTGGGGGAAGGAGGATGGCAGTGAGGGGGGCCTTCCAGCCAGTTTCCTGCCCTACTCCACCCCAGCAGACCACCCAGAAGGAAGTTTTGCTCTCTTGAACTGGACTGTCCAAATCCTCCCCAGGCACAGTGCTGCTCCCCAGCTGACTCCGAGTGCACGTGTGCACCATGTTCATGCCTCCTGCACACACAACCTCACAGACCTTCACATCCCAGGTCTCCACTCTGTGGCCCGTCAGGCGCCCATCAAGCCCATGACTGGGGGAAAGGTCCAGGCAGATGTTGTTCTTACAAGCCTAGGGATAGGGGAATGCGCAGGCAGCCAGGGTCAGAGGGAGGAGGGGGTGGCAGGCGGAGTGTGGGAGCCGGGGAAGTAGCACAGTCAAGCCAACCACTCCCCTGGGGCCCCCAAATACCTGAGGTGAGTAATGGAGGAGCAGCCTGGTGCTGAGCTCATGCAGCTCCCCCTCAGGCTTGAAGGGTGCCGTCTCATTGGGCCCTGGGAGGTGGGCAGGGGGCTTCAGACCTTGCTAGGCCTCTGGCCAAACCCCATCCAGAGCCTGCCTGACCACAGGAGAGACCCCCAGAGATGCCTTCTCCCCACTGGACCCCTAGCTTCTGGCCTGGGGTTGTGGCAGAGATGGAGGATGCTGCATACCCAGGGTGCACAGGGTCCTCAGAGCCGTCGCCTGCAGAGCTTCGTGAAAGATGGCCACAGCCCCCAGCTCACCCTCCAGGGATGTGGGGCTGCCCCACCGAGTGTCCTGGGTGCCTGCGAGGGTAGAGTCGATGCTGCCCTCCTGCAGGGGGGCCACCAGCCCGGACCCCCAGCCAAGCCCTGTGGAGGCTGGGACTGACTGGGAGCGGGTGAGGGTGGGATGAGTGTAAGCCAGGGTAGCGGGGACTGGTGGTGTGGGCAGCCCCGTGGTGGTGGTCGTTGTGCGGTATCCAGCGGAGCCGATACAGCAGGAGGAGAAAGGCTGTGGGGCCGGGGTTGGGGGAGCGGTCAGGTCACAGCAGAACCTGGGGCTCCGCCTACAACCAGTTCCTCACAGTGACCCCCATGGCTGCATGGACCCCAGCGGCTAAAGTCTGAGGCCTGTGGGGCAGCACAGGACACGAGGGCTCCAGGTCACACCCTGCCCTCGGTGTTCCAAGTCCTCCCATCTACCCAAGGCCTCCCCAAACCTTGCTTGGCACACCTCACTGAGGGAGGGGCAGCGAAGGGGTGCTGTCTTGACCAGATGGCCGTCTTTGTAGACATGGACCAGGTTCTGGCTGAAGGGCCGGCGCCCAGGCACATGGACGATAGCCACGCAGTGCTAGAACAGAAGCCTCAAATTAGGCCATACTTGGGACTCAGCACCCCTCTCTCTACTGGGCCACATGAGAAGGATGGGGTCTCACCCAGGCAGAGTCGGCAAAGGACACTTCGGGCAAACTCATGGTCAAATACTCCTTCCGTGTGCACACAGCCACCACCAGGGTCCCGGCCGCCGTGAAGAAGGCCTCAAACCCTGAGCCGCTGCTGGTAAAGAAGCTGGGGGCAGGCAAGCCAGTTAATGTCTGCTTGTTCCTGCTCACCCTGGCAGGAGGTCCCTGGCCCCTGGCAGTCACCCACCTGTACAGCTGCTTTCGCTGGAGTGGTCGGGTGGGGGCAGGGGTTGGTGCTGTATCCATAAGGTGCAGACAGAGCCAGGCATGAAAGGTGAAGCCAGGCCCTGGCCATCGCTGTACAGAGGGTACCATGATGCCCGCCATGCTGGGCGTGAGGTCAAAGTAGCGCAGAGCACGTGCAGGACCCTGGTGCCTGGCCATGCCTGATAATGCGCGGATGATAGCACCTGCATGTCGGGCCTTTCCAGCCTCAGCTCCGCCTGGTCCCGAGTCCAATCCTGGCGGGGGGCGCAGCAAGTGACGCAGCTCCATGGGCCTTATTGATACACGGCCCAGTGCTTGTAGCAGTGCCAGCAGCTGCTCTTGGCAGCGGGCCTCCAGGGCTAGCCCTGTGCTGAGTGTCTCCAACAGGCAGCCCACCAGGCCTGCCTGCACGCAGGTGGCACGGCTGGCGGGGCAGCTGTCACAGAGCCACCTGAGGCGTTGTGCTAGGAAGAGCTGCAGCTCAGCGGTGGGCAATGACGGCAGCCACTGCGCCAGCACCAGTACTGGCTGCTCGTTGCGGATTGGTGGAGGTGGGCACATGCTGTGGTCACCCTCCACAGCCTGTGGGTGAAGAGAATGACAGTCCCTGGTCAGCTGTGGCACCCTGTCAACAGTGGGTCTTTCTGGCTCCATTTACTTGCTACGGCAGCAGTCAGCAACATGATCTACTCCATCCTGCCCACAGGTTGTGTGTGAGGCTCAGGAAAGTCAGAGGGGCACAGATGACAATCACTACTACTAAGAGTCCTTCAGCACTGTTGATCCCTCAGCTTTAGTTTTCAGCCTGGGTTGGCCTAACCCCTAACTGCACGTTCCTAAGATAATCCTGGGGCTTGCTAACATGCAGTTGCTTCCAGGACCCCTACAGGGCCAGAATCCTCATTCCAGTGACACTGACAGACATGGCCAGGCTACAGGTCACACTATGTACTGGCCGCAGTCAACATGGTCCCCCAGGGTGGAGAGCTCACCATCTGTGGTAACACTGACTCAGTTCTAGTTGCCTTTGGGACCCTGGTCCCAAGCCCCTTCCCTCACCATGTTGAGCAGCTCTTGCAACAGCCGATGGGTGGGGGGACCATGGCTCTGCAGAACCTCCTGCAGGTGAGGGTAGCCGATGCGCTCCTTAAACACCTCCTGTGTAAGGTAGTATGGGGAAGAAGTGAACATATACATGGGCTGGAGGGCAAACTCAGACCCCCTGGAAACTCTGGAGGGGCATCATGTTTTGGGGTTCCCTTGCGTGGCTCTGCCTGTGGGTGACAGTGCTGGTGGGCAGTGGGCTGCAGAGGGATGGGGGGGACATGAGTACATCTCAGAAGGCTGTAGATGGAGGTGGGCCTACAAGTGTCCATTCCCCATCCAGCCCTGATAGAGAAGATGCATCTCCCAGGACAGACTGGCGACCACACCTGCCCAGTGAGCTTTAGGGCCGGGCAGTCACCTCCCAGCTCACTTGCTTTGCTCCAGGGAGCAGGATGCTTATAGCCACTGGCCAGGCCTGTTCTGGGGATATGGTCAGTTGAACTCCACCCCACACCCCTACTAAAGCTGCAGTGCAGCAGCCTCACCTTGGCCGAGGGGGAGTCACTCATGATGCAGGTCAGCACTCTGACTACATGGACTGCAATGGCGTCTGTGTCTTGGTCCAGGACCTTGGGGTGGGGAGGGGCTATCAGGAGAGGCAGGGGCCAGGGTATCACAGCTGGCAGCCCCCTGCAGTAAAAAAGGTGCAGAGCCAAGCACCCCAAGGCATGTGGCATGTGCTGGATCAGCAACTCTGTCAGAGCACCAGGCCTTCTACTCCTTGCCCCAACTGCTGTGACCCTATCACGACCTAGGGCCCTCTCTGAGCAGCTCAGCAAGACCCACTCTAACAAAGGCTGGGAAGGGCCTTACTGGGACAGATTAATGGTGGACACTCTCACTGCACCCTCCAGTCCCCCTTTCTCTAGTGGAGTTAGGGCCCTACCCCCAACCTGTCTCCCTAAAGCTAGACAGATGAGTACAGACATGCCAGCAAGTGCCCCATCACCCACAGTGATTGACAGGGGTCAGAGATTTAGGGACAATCAATCATAGGATGTTAGAACCAGAAGAACCTTCGAGACCTTTAAGTCTCACCTTGCCCCTTCCCCCTAGATCCAGGTGGGGACACTGAGGCTCAGCCTGGCTGAACCTGACAGCCAGAGGCATGCTGCTGCCTCTCCTGCCCCACCCTGAGGGCGTCAGGGGTTGAGAGCGCTTGGAGAGTTTCTCAGCAGAGACTAGGTCATATTCAGCTCCATGGGGACTTTGGTCCCAGCTTTGCCTGACTCCCCAAGTGACCTCAGGTATCAGTCTTCCCCCTCCAGGCCTCAGTGTCCTCATCTGTAAAAACAGGGGAGTCACTTTGCCCTGCCTGCTTTGCAGATGAATAGACGTGCAAGCTCTCAGAAAATGACCACGTGTGGTGAACACATAGGGTTACCTCATGAAGACAGAGCCAGGGTAGGGGCTATGGAGGTTGGGGCCCACAGGTTGAGCCCCCAGAAAGGGTGCCCGCTGTGAAGCTGCCAGCTGACACCCTGACCTCCTACAGCCCACAAGCAAGGTGAATCAGGGAGCACATCATCAGGGGCTGGGGGACACCCAGTGACCCGCTGAGGGTGGGTGCAAGAATCTACAGAAAGAAATGGCACCATGAGGGAGACCCCTTTCTCTGTGACTATAGCCAAATCCTTGAGTGTCTGGGCTTCTGTCTCCCCTTCTGAGAAATGAGGTAGGTGGTTGAGTTTCGAAGGTTCCATCCAGCTTGGCACAGCCAGACCCCAACACCCAATCAAACACCAGGCAGGCGATAGACCACCTTCTGTCCTGTTCCCTAGGATGGGGACTTGGAAGGCAGGCAAGACAGCATGGAGGATCCACACCCATTGCTTGACCATACCAGGCCTTATACACATCTGCTCATTCCCCCAGCTATAGTGCAGGAAAAGCTCAAAGAAGGAGTCTCAGGGGGTGTCTGAGCTGGTCAGCCCCAGGATGGTACCTTTTGGACATCGGGCTCAGTCAGTAACCGGGTAGCCAGGTCACTGTCCCCCTCAGGGGGCGCCCGGGACTGCAGGTACAGCTGTGGGGAAGGGGGGAGGCACAGGGTGGAGGAGGCAAAGAGAGAGGAGGAAGATGGGAGAGGGCGGGATTAGAGCAGGACCAGGGGCAGTTGCCAGGTGCCCTGCCCGGCACTAGGGAAGAGTAGGGTGCTGAGCCCCCTGTGCCCTGCTCAGATGGGCAGTCGGGGGGATGAGTGGGTGGGAGCAGGCACTGCATCTGAAAGCAGTGGTGCCCTCCTCTAGCCCCTGTACTTGGGGCCACGGAAAGGGAAACAAGGCGCCAGAGCAGCTCCCTTCCTTCCAAAACAAGCCCCGCTTCCATGGGGCACAAAGCTGTCCTAAGCCTCAAGCCCAGTCCTATAGAGGCCCCAAGGGATGGGCCCTTGTCCATGCCTCAGACCCTCCCACTGAACTGCAGGCCATCCCACCAGCTGCAAAAAACTGACTCTGTCCAGCCCATGTTTGCTCAGCAGCAGCCTGGCACCTATACGTGGCTCCCCTAGCCTCTGGCTTCCAGACCCTCACCCCCAGGCTGGGCCCTACCCACCTTGCTGTTCTGAATGAGCCGAGTGAGGTGTTCAAAGCAATTGTTGCTGAGGAAGGTGGCTTGCAGCACTGGCCGGTCTTCACATGCCAGCATCATGGGGATGGCGTCTGTGGAAGGGTCAAGGGTCAGGCCCTGCCCAGACCCCTCTAGGCAGCCTTAAGCTTTCCTTCCCATGCTGCCCTATCCAGACCTTCCATCATCACTTAGGCTTTTCCCTCATGGTGCCCCTTCCCCAAGAGCCTGGGAGCCCATACCCACCGAGCATGCTGACCCGGAGGGTGACAAGGGCCTCTTCGGGGCCTGAGCTCAGACCAGCTGGCCAGTCAGCATTAAGGACATGGAAGTAGCTCTCAAGCAGGGCACGAAGCTCTGGGCCACGAGGAGGTGTGCGGCTGGCATGCAAGACATGGACTGCACCCACCAGTGCCTCTAGAGCCAGTGGCACTAGGCGGGGGTCCGGGGCTGGCCCACGGCTCCAGCCCCGCACCACACTCAGCAGGCCCTTCACAGAGCCATCACTTACAGCCATCTGCCCATTCTCCTGCAGGTGTGGACAGAGATAGGCAGTGGGCAAGGGGCTCACCTAGCAGAGAGATACTGAAAGAGCCGCTCTCTAGTCCACAGGCTCACCTCCCGGCCTACCTTTCCTCCAGCGAGGATGGCGCAGAAGAGGTGGATGAGACGCAACAGTAGTACGGGAGGCAAGTGGTCTGCATTCTGTAGGCTCTCTGGGTAGGGGGGTGTGGGCAGCGTAATGTCACCAAGGTTGCAGGGCTATGGACCCAGGGGGCTGCACAAGAGGTGGGTGCCCTGGGGTGGAGGGGAGAGGGAGCTGGGCCAAGTAAAAGACCCAGTGTGAGGGATAAGAGCTGGCTGTGCCCTGGGGGGCATCTAAGGAGTTATGGCTGTATAGTAGAGGGTCTGAAAGGGACAACCCTTCTTTGGGGGACTTAAGGGGGCAAAGCCCAGCCCTGAGAGTCTAGCCAGCTTCCCAGATCCTTAAGCCCCAAAGTGAGGGCCCCAGCATGAGCACATCCCCTTCCACTTCCCCATGATGACCAGGGCTTAGTTTCTCAGATGCAAATCTCTTGTTCCCTCTGCCCCTGTGACGGTTGGTGCTTCCCATGCCGTGCTCTGGGGACTCTGCTGTATCTACTATACTGATACCACCTCCCCCCATGCCCATGCCTTTGCTTGGGACTTCTAGGGGCTTTCACAGCCTAATACGTAGGAGGCCCACCTGGCCCTGCACCAGCAAAGCTGGACAGGATGCCAGGCCAGGGACTGAAACTCAGAGGGCAGAAGGGACTAGCCCTGGGTCACATGCCTGGGGGAGGAGGAAGAGTAGGGCTGGGGCGTGATTCCCGCTGGATGGGTGGGAGGCCTCCTTGGGGATGGGGCTTTTGAGGGGAGACCTGAGAATGCAGTTGGAGGGGAGAAGGCACAGCATAGGCTAAGACCCTGAGGTGGGGTCAGTGGTAGCAGTCTGGGAATGAGAGGACAGAAGCCAGGCTGAGCAGCAGGGCAAGTGGAGAGAAAGGCTGTGGGAGGAGTAGGATTTCATCCTGAGGGCGTCAGGTTGACATCAAGGGATATGATGGGAGGAGAAATAAAATCCAGTTTGTTTTAATAAGAGCACCCAGGCTATGGGAAAATAAAGGCGGGGAGCTCCCTGGGGTGCCTCCCCTCCTGGAGCTGCTGCTCCAACTCTAGATCCAGGCCCACAGCTCCATAGGGGCATCACTGAGACACTTAATATTCCAATAGTTCACCACCTTCTCACAGCCCTGCCCACCTCTGTCCAGGCCATATCCCGCCCTGAGCCTATCTAAAGTCCCGGCCAGTCTCCCTCCAATGAGAGGAGAGAGGGGACCCAGGGGAGGAGGGTCACCAGGGAGAACAGGTTCACAGGACCACCTGTGAACAGGCGGCCACAGCTGTCCTGGGCATCAGATCCTCCAGCAGCCAGGCAACAGGAGGTGGAGATACCTCCTGTGTCTCCAGGATGGGTGGAGACGGGTGGAGGCTATGGGGCAAAGGGATTGGACCAGAGAGTTTTCAGATCACAGTAGCGTACAAGTGGCTAGAAGGATCCAGGAGATTGGGGGGGAAAGAGGGTGAGAAATCTGGGTAGGCAGGTGGACCCCACCCCTCCACCTGATGGGATGCCCTCGCTCCAGCCCAAGATGTCCTTTCTCTTCTCTCTGTCCCTAAACTCCTGCTTGGTCTTTGGTTCTCCCAGTCCTGCACGCAGCCACCACCAAGTGGTTCCTGTGTATGGCAGGATCAAGGAACTACAGGAAGGGGCCTAGGTTTGGGGGTGGGGCCAAGTGGGGGCAGGGGTGGGGCCTGACCTTGGAAGAAGGCACTGAATTCCCGGGGCAAAGCAGCGGGAGGGAACTTGTATTTGCTCTTCTCCTTGGAGCTGATGACTTCCCTGGGGGCGGTGAGGCCAAGTACATCAGCCCGGCTCTCACCACTCCTGGCTCTCACCCCTCCTTGGGCCCAGTGCAGCCATCCTCTTCCCCACCCTCCTCTGGGTTCCCTGCCTGTGGGCTGGGTCTCACCCACTGCGCTGGCGCCGCCAGGTTTGGTAAGGGTCAAAGAGGCCCTCGCAGAGAAGCAGAGCATGTAGGGCCACATTCTCCAACTGCGTCCCTTGGCCCTGGGGTGGTGGGCATCCTTTCAGCTGTAGGTGTGGGGAGAGAGGGTTAGCCCTGCCATGGCTACTGCCTGCCTCCCTGCATACACCCACTGCCCCCCAAGGTAGAGGCCACTTTACCTCCGCCACCAACTTGGTCAACAGTGCCAGCACTCGGGGCACTAGCACCTGGCCCCGGCCTGCCTCTATGTTCTCCAGGTTCCTGGAGGAGTCAATGATGAGAGAGGTCACAATAATACAGCATGCCCCTCCTTGCCCCCACTCCCTCTGGCCCACAGTTCTAGGCCCCTGCTTGTAGAGTGGACAACAGGGACACCTGCAGAGAATGATGAAGAGCTTGAGTAGCAGGAGGGCTTGCTCCAGGTCGGCCTGGTGCAGCTGTTCGGCCAGCACATGCAGCTCATCCAGTGGTAGCAGCGGGACCTCTGCACCTGCCTCCTCTGGCCTGCAAGGAAAGGGGAGACATGGGTGCTGAGGACCCCTCAATCTCCCTGCTCTGTCTCTGCCCTCTGTGCAGATCCAGCCTCACCTTCTTGGCTCCAGAGAGGACAGTGAGATGCTCTTCTTGAAGGCACCTACGAAGGCCTTCAGCCACTGCTGCAGGTAACCGAGGTCCTTCTGTAGGCAGAACAGGGGAACAGTGGTGGGGGGCAGAAGGGGTTCAGTAAACAGGGCAGGGACAAGGGGATGTGGACAGAGGTGAAGAATGAATGGAGGTGGACACAGTGCATGGACAACAGGTTAAAGGCAGAGTGGAGGGTGTGGAGGAGGGGAGTGGGGGATGGGGGAGGGAGGGCAGGACATTTGAAGGTCAGCATCAGAGAGTTAGGTACATACTGACCACTCTTCCAGGCACCCCACTGCTTCTCTCAGCCTCCTAGTTTCTGCTCCCACCTCCCTAATGCCTGCAGTCCTAGGCAGGTCTGACACAGCCAGGGGAGGGGCGTTAAGTGGGGTGTAGCTGTGGCCCACACTGGTGCTAGGGCTGGAGAAGGTGTCCCACACAGCAGCCACCCCCTACCAAGAGCCTTGGACTGAGTCCTCATCTGCCATCTTCACCCAGCCCAGCAGCCACCACCTTCAGTAGCCTTCTTTAACTGTGGATCCCAGGACACATGTGTACCATTAGACAGGCAGACTCAGACATGCGCACATCCTCACGTGCGGCCCTGCCTTGCCCTGGGAACTTCCACCCACCCTTGCTGGTTACCTGGACCCCAGGCCCCAGAGCTGGTTCCATGGGCAAGAGGGGCAGTGGCTAAGCCCAGGTCTAGGCGCTGCCAGGAAAACTTTGGTGCGAACGGGAAACGTCTCCTCCCGCCCCGGGGCTGGGGCAGGAAGCGCAGAGTCACGGTGGGGGAGGGGGACCGCTTCCTCCCGGCAGACCGCAGGGATGTGGGGGGGCTGGGGCACCCTGGGCCCCAGTGAGAGAGGCTGCAAGCGACCTGGCCTGCACTGAGGGTGGGACCTGTTACAGAGGGGTGGAGTCACCTGTCCTGGGTGGGGCTTATGGGCCAAGACTAGTTTTACAAGCATGAGGTCAGAGCCTGGAAGAGCTCTTATCCAGGTGAGGGTTCTGATCCTGCTGCTGCAGTACCCTTCGCTTAAGGCACCCACAGCTCCCTGACTGGCGCCCAAGGCCTCAGGCCACAGGGGTTGATGTAGAAGACTCAGCCATACCTTTGTCCCGCCCCCCTGCCTGCCATGTCCTGGCCACCTCATCTGGACTCTGCAGTTCTCTTCGCTCAGGAACACAGCTGATAAATCCTAGCCTAGCCCGTATCTGCTCTAACCTCTAAGCCCCTCACAGGGGACAGGGGTGGGTTGTGGCTTATACAGGAGCTCCTCCAGGCTGGCCCCATCTGGAGCTTCTAAACAGCTGAGTCCAAAAGGCAGCCTTCTTTCCTAGAGTCAGAAAGGTGGACAGGGGGAGCTAGAGTGGAAAAGGATGAAGAGGCAAGGGACACATCATGGTCAGCACTCAGCAGGCCTCAGCCTGCTCCCCAGGGGCCATGGACCTCATACCCAAGGACCTCCAGAACTATCGTTGGATGGATGGCTAATTTTTGCAGCCTATGGGCCCAGACCACAGGGCAAGGCCTGAATGGCCCCAGGGCAAGAGGCCTGACTGCAGCAGACCTGAGCCAGATCCCCCAAAAACCTAGAAAGAGCAGCCATCCACCCTGTGATTGGGGAACTCCCTGGTACATTTTAGTGCAGATCTGAAGCCCAGACAACTCAGAGAGGTGCCAGGGCCACCATGGTGCAGACCCACACAACCATGACATTTTGTCTGTCGGTTACATTTATTGACCTCTCCACCCTCTCCTGCTGGCAGCCTCCTCCTGAACAATCAGCAAGGAGCCCAAAATACCCAGATCCTGAGACAGCAGAGGTGCCCAGGGGCCCTGGACCGTTTCTTCTGAACCTTCTCCATTGCAGATGGGGAAACAGGAGGTCCCACAGGGGATGCCTTATCTACTACTTTGTCTTCAGTGTACCTTTGAGGATGCTAAAAGCCAGACCTTAGTTCTAGGCCAGGACCACTCATGATTGCTAGCAAGCCAGCCCATGCAGACCATGTGACCCCGATCCTTGCCTCGGTGGCCCCACAGAGACCCCTGGCTGCCTTCAAAAATGTCCCAGTACTGTCTTCCTCTCTTCTGTCCCTCAGTCAAGCCAGTCACTCAAAATGTGAGTCTTCCTGCCAGCTGCAGCTCTACTGAGCACCTGAAAGCCCAAATTTGACTGTGTCTAACCCCTCCCCATAAAGGCTCGACTGCTGAGCAGCATTCCAGGCTGCTGGTCCAACCAGGACCTGCTTCTCCAGCTTCCACCTCTCCTCCTCTGTGGTTCACATCCTCCTGTCCAGGCCTCTGCCCACCCTATGCCCCACTGCCTCGTGTGACTTGGGCTTTTGGTACTTGAGCAGGAACCTCCCACCCTCCTGGTGGCCATCCCCTTGATCAGCCTTCCCAGGACAGGGGTGGGTCCCTCAATCTCTACATACTCCTGCTTTCTGTCCCTAGAACTACACCCTTGGCCTGTCCAGTCCTGTAAACTTTCAGCAGATTGGGCTTAGCTGGGTTCAGGGCTGGGGCAATCAAGATAGCCTTCAGGGGCTCTGAAAGGGGATGAGGAGGTCTCCAAAGCACGGTATTAGGCAGGGGTGGGGTGGCTGCCTGTCCTGCCTCCCTGGGTCTCACCTTTTCTCCCTGGAAGGCCTCAGGCCAACTCTGACCTAGGTCCCATGGCTTGAGACTGCAATGTGTCGGCGTATGGGAGTCCCTCAGGGAGCCAGGGTCAGAGGGCAGAGAATGGCAGGGGATGAGAGCATGGTGGCAGTGCTGCATGTGAGGGTCCAGGGCCTGGGAGGGGTGGCCATGATGCTCAGGCTTCCCATGCCCCTCTCAGAGCCTCTGCCTTGGTCGGTTGTGCCAGCTCTGAGCAGGAACACGGGTCAGGGACAGTCCAGCCCCTTGCCCCAACCTAACTGGGTCAGGGGCCCAACCCTGTCCCCCATTGAAGGCAGGTCGGGAGCAGCCACACCTGCCAAGCCCTCTCCAGGGCCCATGGGTAAGTGATGCCCAGGTCCTGCAGGAGGGGAGAAGGTTGTGGGAACGCGGAAGGCCGGTGTTCCTGGGAAGAGGGGGTCTCATGTTCACCTCCACAGAGACCCCAACTTATGCCCAACCAGCTGTGAGGGCACTTGAGAGTGCTGGGGGTGAGGGCTCCCGAGGGCTGCTTAGGCTCAAACAGTCCCTGGGTGGGCACGGAACTGCCACTCCTCTGGAATTCTGAAGTAACCTGGAGGGCTGAGGGCTGGTGGTTGTGACATTGGTGGGGAGTACAGGGAGTACACCTTGTTTGCCAAGGTGACAGGGATCATTGAGCTGCCTGACACCATGCTGCTCCCAGACCGTGCCTGACGTACCCCAAGTCCAGCGCACAGTGGGCCTCGAGTAGACGTCTGTCACCATCACGGCCTGATCAGCCAGTCACATGCCCTATCACAAGCTCACATCTGAGGCCGTGCGTGGGTGGTACCCACCTCACCTCCAGCCTTCACACCCCAAACCTGCTGGATGCCTGGGCCCAAGGGCGTGACTCACTGTCTCTACCCCCACAGGTCTGCCTGTGCTTTGCTCTTGTTTGCTCTGCTGAAATGCCCCCATCAGGGGCATCAGTGCCCTTTGTAAGACCCATTCCTGTCTGGTGCCTCTCACCAACAGAATCAGTGGTGAGGGCATGGTTTCCGGAGTCCAGTCCGCGTTCTAACTCTCAGTAGCTTGTTACTTAACATTAACCTCTTTAAAACCATCCCTTTGCTTCATGGGTAAAAGTTCTCCAGCCACACCTACCCACCTTGAGGTCAGGGTAAGGTGAGTGGAGTTCCAGATCCAGGGGCTCTGGCCTGCCCGAGCTCCCTGAATTCCAGGCAACAACCCCCAGCCCCCTCTGTGAGTGACAGTAAGAGGTATTAATGGACCCCAGGGAAGAGCTAAGAGCAGGAAGGGAGAGAAGAGCACAGCTCAAGAGTGGGTGACTCCTCTCAGTCAGAGCTGCCTGGGTGGTAGTGAGCACTCCATCTTCAGGGACAGACAAGCAGAAGTGGGACAGGGTGGGGTCTATGTGGAATAGCCTATCCCAGGCCTAGGGGGTCCCCCCATTCAGTATCAGGACGGGGAGGACAATGTCAAGCTAAATGTGACTTCTGGCTACATCACCAGGACTGGAGGTCAGGCTTGGAGGATGTTAGGCCATGGGATGAAGCAGGAAGATGGGACTTTGCTGGGGCAGGGACAACTGAGGATAGTGGTTTGAGTGCCTGGGTGGCTGGGCCAGTCTCTCCCCCTTACCTGGAGAGGGGGTGCTGAAAGGGTGGATCTTCTGATCTCCATGACACCCACCCTGCCCCAGGGCCTGACCATCCCCTTGTACTATTGTTTTTTTTTGTTTTGAGACGGAGTAGTCTCGCCCGCGCAGGCTGGAGTGCAGTGGTGCAATCTCAGCTCACTGCAAGCTCCGCCTCCCAGGTTCACGCCATTCTCCTGCCTCAGCCTCCTGAGTAGCTGGGACTACAGGCACCCGCCATCAAGCCCGACTAATTTTTTGTATTTTTTTTTTTTTTTTTTTAGTAGAGACGGGGTTTCACTGTGTTAGCCAGGATGGTCTTTATCTCCTGACCTCGTGATCCGCCCACCTCGGCCTCCCAAAGTGCCAGGATTACAGGTGTGAGCCACCGCGCCCAGGCACTGTTTTTTTTTTTTCTTTTAAGCAAGGAAAGCACAGATTTATTGAAATGAAAGTACACTCCACAGAATGGAAGTAGGTCAAGCAAGCGGCTCAAGAGCCGACCAACCCCTTTTACTATCACTATGGAAAATGGGAATTTCCTTCCAGGGTCCCCATAGATCCCATGGTAACTGATCCTGTTTCTACGGGGACCCCACACTTCCCCATCAGCTCCCCAGTTGTCATAACAGCTCCAGGAATTACCAGTGCCCATCCAAGCCTGGGCTGTGTGCTCATCTCCCTATCACTACAGGCTCTTCTCCTTCAGGTGCCTTGGTAATAGAGGCAGGGGACCAAGCACCAAGGAAGTGATTCCACCTTCCCTTTACCCATTTCAGGAAGGTAAACTGAAGCCCAAAAAGGAATATGACCAGATAAAGCCAGGCACAGTGGCTCACGCTTGTAATCCCAGCACTTTGGGAGGCCGAGGTGGGCAGACCACGAGGTCAGGAGTTCGAGAACAGCCTAGCCAACACAGTGAAACCCCGTCTCTACTAAAAATACAAAAATTAGCCAGGTGTGGTGGCACACGCCTGTAGTCCCAGCTACTCGGGAGGCTGAGGTAGGAAAACCGCTTGAACCCGGGAGGCAGAGGTTGCAATGAGCTGAGACCATGCCATTACACTCCAGCCTGGGTGACAGAGTGACTCCGTCTAAAAAATAAAATAAAATAAAATAAAGCACTATGACCAGGGGGAGTGGAGGGCCTGACCAGGCTTCTGAGAGGCAGTAGAGATCATCAGTTAGGGAGAGGGAACTCTTGGGGAAGTGTGGGCAGGACGAGTTTGCCTCCAGCCTGACCTAACCTCCCTGAACCCCTCTGAGGCCTCAGTGGCATAGCTGGACAGGTCAGCTTCTGCTCCCTCCTGTCACCTGAGCGTTTGTTCTGCCCTGACCTTTGTGACCCTGAGTGCCCTTCCACATTCAGTGCCCCCTCACTCTGTGACCCTATTCACTGGAGGGGTTGCTGAACATCACTGCTGCTCCGGCCTGAACCGGGGCCACTCATCTGCATGCTATGTGGCATTAACTTTTATGGGCTGCCCAACCGCCAGCCTGTCAGGTGCTTTCCTCAGTCCCCCAAGACTCTCATGCCCTTCCTCTGCCTTCCCTGGGGGAGCTCTGGTGGGCTCGGAGTCCTCTAGATGAGCCCCCACCTGTCCACCAGGCCTGCTTGACTAGCTCTGCCCTGCCCCAACTCCTGACAATTTGCTTCTTGTCCCACTGCTCCTGCTGTTTCTTCCTCTCAGCCCTCAAAGCCCAAACTCAGCCTCCTCTGGGGTGACTTCCTGACTGGTCACTGCCATGGGACCCACCTCCTCTATCCAGTCATTCAGCTAATACCCAAGGAGCACCTACTACATGTCAGGTCTGACAATCGTGGTAGGACTCTGCCTTGGTTTCCCCACCAGGGCCCTAAGGAGCTCTAACTGAGTGAAGTCCTGGGATGCTCTGACCCTTCCCTCTTCCCTCAGCAGCCATCCACAGCCCCCTCCTTCACTATGAGACCCCAGTTGAGCCGGGCCCACAGGGGGAGGGGGTGGGTGGGTCTAAACCTGGGGTCTTTAAGGAAGAGGAAGGGCAGGAAGGAGTTACTCCCACCTCTCCATCCCCACCCAGACTCACAACTGGGGAAACAGGTTTGCCAGCTGATGTCAGCTCTCACTGCTGAAGGGAGGGGTGCAGGTGTTGCTGGCTGGGTGGCTGGCCAACTAAAGGGTCTCTAAACACCCACTTTCAGCTCCGCCCCTTACCTTGCACTCCTCCTCCCCAAGCACACACACAATAGGTCCCTAACAGGACTCAACGTTGCATAGCACTACTCCTCCCTGGATTGGGGGGTTCCAGGAGCAGGGGCAGGAGCAGGCGGGCAGGAAGGCGAGCTGGGAGGCTGGCCCTAGCTTCCTCTTCCCAGGCAGCCTGGCCCCGCCTGGCTCCTGGGTTTGCTGTCACATCCTGGATTTGTTTGCCTGGCCCCAGGCTGCCCCCTGTCTGCTCAGGCTTCCAAAGCTACAACCTGCCAGCCTATGCTCCATACCTGCCCTGTGAGGTGGTGAGATCCGGGAGGGGGAGGCTCAGCACACATATGAGCCATAACCACCTCCTGAGGGGATGGGGGGTGGCCATGTACAGAGCTCAGCTAGATGGGGCATCAGGAGGCAACCATGCTGGAGTTACTGTCCTGGGAGATACCAAGACACTCCCAGCAGCCTGCCACCCAGCCTGAAGACCTATCATCAACATCCCTCACACTCATCACCTGGTTTAAGCCCCCTTTACCTGCCCATGCACCTAGAACCTGCCCATAACTATAGGGCAGTCAGAGGAAGGAGGACTAGGGGTAGGCTTCTCTTCAAACGCTCAGCTCCTTCACAACCACTGGGGATGGAGGCAGAGAAGCTGGGGCGAGGGGACCCAATGGGGCCAGGAAAACAGGAGCCTTCTCTGGTCTGGACCAGGTATAATGGCTACCTCTCCGCAGAGTCCAGGAAGCCCCTGAGGTCAGGGCTGTGTCAGTTTTTTATTTTTATTTTTATTTTTTGAGACGGAGTCTCACTCTGTCACCAGGCTGGAGTGCAGTGGCGCGATCTCGGCTCACTGCAACCTCTGCCTCTCTGGTTCAAGCGATTCTCCTGCCTCAGCCTCCCGAGTAGCTGGGATTACAGGCACACCCCACCACGCCCGGCTAATTTTTGTATTTTAGTAGAGACGGGGTTTCACCATGTTGGTCAGGATGGTCTCGATCTCCTGACCTTGTGATCTGCCTGCCTCGGCCTCCCAAAGTGCTGGGATTACAGGTGTGAGCCACCGTGCCTGGCCAGGGCTGTGTCAGTTTTACAGGCAGGAAGCAAAGGCTCAGAAGTCTATATGAGTTATGCCAAAGAGGGACTCTACGCCATGCCTGGCCTCCTGCCGGGGCCTGGACCTCTCACAACCTGAGCGGACTGAAGAGGCTGTGGTCCTTCTGGCCTGGACTCCAGGTCCGTGGAAGATAGTGGGCCAGCCTCCTTATGGAGGGCCAGCGTGTCTGAGCATGAATTCCCCCCACTGACAAACTGTTCAGGGCACACAATGGTCCATTGTGCCCAGGGCACACCTGAGCCAGGAGCATGATGCCAGGCAGGTGCAGGGAGGGAGGTGCTGGGTGAAGGGGAGGGGAGTGTTACTCTGGGATCCCTCCCTGCTGTGGGTACAGAAGGAAAAAGGGGGACTATGTGTGTGAGACGGTGTGAGTGACACCAGGTTCTCAGCTGATGGGACACCCAGGTCTGAGTCAGTCCCCTCACCTTCTGAGGCCACCTGAAGCATTTTCTGAGATGGGTGGGGAGCTCAGGAGGAAAGGGCCTCCCTCTAACCTTTTCAGACATCCCTCAAGGCCTCAACGCCCCACCCTCACCCTGGGCATCCAGAGGAAAACCTTTTCTTCTGCTCCTAGAGAGGTCCTGGGTCCACCTGTCAGAATGGGGGTGGGGTGGGTCATTTCAAGTCAGGGAGGAGCTTATCACAGCCTGTTCGCTGGGGGTTTTGGGGGATGCAACTCAAGAAGGACCTGAAGTGGGAGCATTCCCCTTCCACACACCTCCCTACGTTGGCCCACACCCCCAGACCCGTTGGCCACGACCACCCAATCGGGCCGCGCCCAAGGGAGAGGCAGCTCAGAAACAAATTGAGTCCCCCTCCCCCTAGCCTCCTGGCCAGTCTCCAGGTCTCAGTTTCCCCATTTGTAAAAAGGCGAAGTGTCCGGCCGCCTCGGCCCAGGCCACTCTCCTCTAGCAAGAAAGACTCAGGCTGCACGGTCCTGCTCGGGGGAGGGGGTGGGTTGCTATGAAGTGCACGACCGCGAGCTCTGTCCCCAAGGCATAAGTGCCAGAGGCACCCGGCGGGCTGGGGGCACACACGTGTGTGCAGAGCCGGAACATGCCCTGCGCGCGCGCGCGGCTACGCGGCCCCAGCGGCGCGGGGCGCAGGTGCAGCAGGCGCGGGGCGTGCGAAGCTGGGGGCACCGCGGGTGCGGGTGCGGGCGCGGGGCGGGGCGGGCTCACCTGCGCGTAGTAGAGCAGCCACAACTCGTAGAGCCGCTCCGAGGCGGCCATGGCCCGGCCCGGCTCCGGCCCTGCTGCGCGCCACCTGTCGCCGCCTCCTCCGCGCCGCCCGCCGGTTGCCCTCGGCCAGGCCCATGGGCGGAGGGCGTCACTCCGGGGCGGAGCGGCGCGATACTACTGGGGAAGTCTGCGGCTGTGGCCTCCGCGGCGCAGAGCCACCCAAGTCTACTCGCTCCTCCTCCTCCTCCTCACTGCCGGCCGCCGCCCGGCTTCCTGCACTTCGCTGCAGTCACCGCCGCCCCGCCTCTCCTGGGACCGTGTAAAGGGCGGAGAGCCTGGCAGGAGGAGGGGCCTATGGGCCGGGCGGCCCGGGAGGGTGCCCCGCCGCCCTGCCCCACCAGTGCCATTGGAAAGGCCAACCTGAGCCTCCGGGACGAGGGTCGGGGTGAGGAATTCCAGACTTCCCCAGGGTCTGAATCCGCCCAGGACGCTGCTCGCCTGACTGCAGTTGCCGCCATTCAGGGAAGGGGCGGCGGGCCGCGTGGGGGTGGCGAGGGTCCTTCAACAATAATGACCACCACCACCATGACGACCCCTTGTAGCGCTTGTCAAATGCCAGGTGCTACTCTGTCGCTTTATGGGAAGACCGAAACGCAACTTTTGAGCTCTAGCTGTTTGTGGAGTGTGATGGCGGGAAGTTAGAGAGCAGCAGGACTAGCCTGAAATACCTTCGGGGCCGCGGTGCTCTCTCAGATCCCAGAGAGGCTTAGACCGTTCCCATGGGTCCCCCTCCCTCCTCCAGGAAGCCTTCCCAAACGCTCCAGTGGAGGGGCTCCCCCCACTCCCCAACTCCTGGGCCCAGAACTTGCTTCACATATGTTGTTTCTTTAACCTCAAGAGGTGGGTGCCTCATGGCTCTGTTTTTTGTTTGTTTGTTTTTGAGACAGAGTCTCACGCTGTCGCCCAGGCTGGAGTGCAGTGACTCGATCTCGGCTCACTGCAACCTCCGCCTCCTGTGTTCAAGTGATTCTCCTGCCTCAGCCTCCCGAGTAGCTGGGACTACAGGAGTGTGCCACCAGGCCCAGCTAATTTTTTGTATTTTTAGTAGAGACGGGGTTCCACCGTGTTAGCCAGGATGGTCTGGACCTCCTGACCTCATGATCCACCCGCCTCGACCTCCCAAAGTGCTGGGATTATAGGCATGAGCCACCGCACCCGACCAGCTCTGTTTTACAGATGGAGAAACTGAGGCCCAGGTTGACCAAATGAGGACCACCTGGGCAGCAAAGGGCAGCAGGGGCAGGGACCCAGGCTTGACTGACTCTTTGCTGGGTCCCTGCCAGCATCACCCCGTGCCCCTTTCCCCATGCCCTCACCTCACAGTCTGGACATGGGGCAAGGGGCACGGGGTGATGGTGGCAGGGACCCAACCCCTGGCGTTGGGCAGGGGTCAGGCCCTTTGTTGGGGCTGGGGAGAAGTTTTCTGGGCCCAGAGAGGTGCTACTGGTTCCAGGAGTTGACCAGTCTGGAGACTCCTAGACCTTGGGTGGCCAAGAGAACAGAGACCCTGTCCTGTTTTGTTCTCCTAGCTTCTTGGTCCACCTCTGGCCTTTTGTCCTGCTCCATCCATCATAGCTCTGAGCTGAGGTTTCCTGAGCACCTCCAACCTGCATGCCAGGCCTTGGCAGAGCAACCCATCCACTACAGGGAAGAAGGCTTAGACAGACCCAGGTTAGTGAGGACAAGAGGGTTAGTGAAGGGAGGGCTAGACCTGCAGTCTGTGGCCCATGGGCCTCTGAAGCGAGTTGGAAGGGGAAGAGTGGATGTCCACCTGTAGCCAGCTTGGGAAGGGAAGCCTTAGGGAGGGAACAGCCTAAGAGGCTAGTTGTCCCCTGGCAGTGGAGGTGGGGAGGGGGCGGCATGGTCTCCTATTCCCAAGTGAGAGGGGGTGTGGCTTTGGGGACCCCCACATACTGAAAGAATTTCTTGACTTCAGCCTAAGTGGTCTCTCGGTTATCAGGACACTCTAGTTCATGCAGGAAAGAAGACTCTGGCAGCTTCTGCTGGGGAGCCATGAATCTTGTAGCGACTTGCAGTCGAGGCCACCCCAAGGCTTTCTTTTTTTTTTTAATTTTTTTTTTTTTTTTTGAGACGGAGTCTCGCTCTGTCGCCCAGGCTGGAGTGCAGTGGCGCAATCTCGGCTCACTGCAAGCTCCGCCTCCCGGGTTCACGCCATTCTCCTGCCTCAGCCTCTCCGAGTAGCTGGGACTACAGGCGCCCGCCACCACACCCGGCTAATTTTTTGTATTTTTAGTAGAGACGGGGTTTCACCGTGGTCTCGATCTCCTGACCTCGTGATCCGCCCGCCTCGGCCTCCCAAAGTGCTGGGATTACAGGCGTGACCACCGCGCCCGGCGCAGGGAAGGTTTCTTGAAGGCATTCGAGCCTTGTCAGGTCAAGTGGACAAGGACGGGTCAGGGCATTCCAAGAGGCCAGCATGGAGTGATTAGTGTGGTTAGTACTTAGGCAAAACCGGAGCGATCGACGCACTCTTTTCTCCTTCTCTCAGGTCTGAATTCCACTTGCTGCTCTTTCACTGATCGGCGTTGGATAAATCGAGCCTTAGCTTTTTTTTTTTTTTTTTTTTTTTTTTTTTTTTTTGCCGGCTCCCCACCCACTGGGCAAGTTGCCCGGAAGAATAAGGGCGGGGAGGGGCGGGGCAGGGCGAGGCTCGCCCATAATAACCCCATATTGATTGGCTTTCAGGACCTCCCAGTCTCTCATTCTCGTGCTTGGATTGGCCGCGAGACATTTATCCACTCCCCTTAGGCCTGCGCGATGCAGGACGGGAGAAAAGGAGGGGCGTAGGCGGGCAAGATGGAGGCGACTACGGTTGGTGTGGGCCGGCTAGAGGAAGAGGCGTTGCGGCGAAAGGAACGGCTGAAGGCCCTACGGGAGAAAACCGGGCGCAAGGTGAGAAATGTGGAGTGAGGGTCGTAGTTGAGGCGGCCAGCGTTCAGGGTCCGCGTCGGGCTTGAGGAGAGCAGAGGGCTAATAAGGAAAGACAGCTGCCGAGGGCGCGCATGCGCGGGCGCTAGCGCTTGCGCGAGAAGACGGCGCCCGCCCACGAAGTCTGGGGCTGCTTGGTGTGGTAGCCCTCTGGCGCTGGTGCGGTCGTTGCGCATGCGCGGGGGTGGTTGAGGCAGTGATCAGCGACCCGCAGTCCACCTGACTTCTGCTTCCCAGGTGTTGCTCGTGTGGGTGTCTAGGGCTGCCTGTAGGTTGAGATGCTTGTTGGGTTAGGCGTGATTTGTTCCGTTTCTCTATGGCCTAGCTGGTCTTTAACCCCTGCCTTCGATTCTGAGTCAGACTCCCCAGTCCGGCAGCACTCCTTGGACAAGGCAGCAAGTGACAGCAATGGGTACACAGCCGGAGTCGTTTCGTGCAAAAATCAAAAAGAGGCCGGGCGCGGTGGCTCACGCCTGTAATCCAAGTGCTTTGGGAGGCCGAGGCAGGCGGATCACTTGAGGTTAGTAGTTCGAGACCAGCCTGGGTAACATGGCGAAACCCCGCCTCTACTAAAAATACAAAAATTAGCCGGGCATGGTGGTGCGCGCCTGTAATCCCAGCTTCTCGGGAGGCTGTGGCAGGAGAATCTCTTGAGCCGGGGAGGCACAGGTTGTAGTGAGCCGAGATCACACCACTGCACTCCAGCCTGGGCGACAGAGCGAGACTCCGTCTCAAAAAAGAAAAAAAAAAAAAAAAATCGAAAAAGTTTTAGCCGGGCGCGGTGGCTCACGCGCCCAGTACTTTGGGAGGCCGAGGTGGGCGGATCACGAGGTCAGGAGATCGAGACCATCCTGGCTAATACAGTGAAACCCTGTCTCTACTAAAAATACAAAAAATTAGCCGGGCGTGGTGGCGGGCGCCTGTGGTCCCAGCTACTCGGGAGGCTGAGGCAGGAGAATGGCGTGAACCCAGGAGGCGGAGCTTGCAGTGAGCCGAGATCCTGCCACTGCACTCCAGCCTGGGCGACAGAGCGAGCCTCTGTCTCCAAAAAAAAAAAAAAGAAAAGAAAAGATCTATTTCTAACTTAGGGTGGGCCTTAGAAATTGGAAACGAGGGCCGGGCACAATGGCTCGTGCCTGTAATCCCGCACTTTGGGAGGTCCAGGCGGGCAGATCACCTGAGGTCAGGAGTTCGAGATCAGCCTATCAACATGGTGAAACCCCATTTCTACTGAAAATACAAAAATTAGCCAGGCGTGGTGGCAGGCACCTGTAATCCCAGTTACTCGGGAGGCTGAGGCAGGAGGATCGCTTGAACCGGGAGGCAGAGGTTGCAGTGAGCTGAGATCGCGCCACTGCACTCCAGCCTAGGTTACAGAGTGAGACTGGTCTCAAAAAAAAAAAAAAAAAAAATTGGGAAAAAAGAAGAGGGCCTTAGTTCTTTCTTTGGGGATGGGCCTACTAGCCTATTAACTGCCATATTCGGAGGCGTTTTTCTTTGCTGTCGTTTAACAGCAAATGAAAAGTTCCATTTCTACCTTGTTCATCTTTCCAACGTAATGGAGAGGAAGAATTCTGAAGTTCACTACCTGTGTGCAAACCCTAGTTTGCTTTTTTACTTGGACTTGGGACACATTGCTTCATCTCTCTAAGCTGGGTTTCTTCATGTCTCCAGTGGGGAATGACAATCCCTACACATTGATTCTCATTGGGTTATTGTGAGATCTAATGGGATAATCTGTGTGAAAGGGCTATAGAGACAGACCAATGAGGGCCGTAGTTTTAGATGGGTGAAAACTGTGTCCTTCAGTGTATGAAGTACAAAGAATGTTAAATAGCTAGACCTGTCAGAGATGGGGGGCACTTCCCACTTTCCAACTGAAAAACAAAACAGGCTGGACAGTCTGACCTCTATTTTCCTTACTGCATGGCAGTCTGGGGTCCTGTGTGAAAGTGAAAAGGGAAGTAATAGAGAGTGAAAGCTGGCTAGAGTGGCTTCTGCTTTTGTTGGCTGCACGTCGAACATATCAGACAGTTATCCCCTAAATTGCCTGTCCCGGAGAAGCTCAAACCTCAGCCTTTCAAACAGTGGCTAGTTCACCTGAGCTATTTGCTTGGATTTAGGGCTCAGGTTATTGGGGCCGGGTTTGAGGTCGGAATGTAAAGGACAAAATAGCATCCACAGAGCCCATTGCCAGGGAAGGACGTGCTACATCATCAGGAGAACTGGCTTTTAAAGAGGGATCCTCTCAGTGGGCTGGAAGTGTGGCCTGATTGTTAATTTTTCTGTGTTTTAAAATTGTGGGAAAATACACATACAATTTACTGTTTTAACCATTTTAAATGTATAATTCAACGTCCAGAACGTTTTCATCATCCCAAGCTCTGTACCCGTTAAACAATAACTCTCCATTCCCCCTTTCCCCAGCCCCTGGCAATCACTGTTATACTTCCTGTCTCTGAATTTGACTACTCTAGGTACCTCATATAATCAAATCATGCAGTATTTGTCCTTCTGTGACTGGCTTATTTTACTTAGCATGTCTTCACACTTCATCCATGTTGTGGCATGTGTCAGAATCTCAGTCCTTTTTTAAAGGCTGCATAATATTCTGTTGTGTATACCATATTTTGTTTAGTTGGGTTGCTTCTACGTTTTGCCTGTTGTGAATAATGCTGCTATAAACATGGGAGTACAAGGCCTGGTGCGGTGGCTCACGCCTGTAATCCCAGCACTTTGGGAAGCCGAGGTGGGCAGATCACGAAGTCATGAGATTGAGACCATCCTGGCTAATACAGTGAAACCCTGTCTCTATTAAAAGTACAAAAAATTAGCCGAGCGCGGTGGCGGGTGCCTGTAGTCCCAGCTACTTGGGAGGCTGAGGCAGGAGAATGGTGTGAACCTGGGAGGCAGAGCTTGCAGTGAGCTGAGATCGCGCCACTGCACTCCACCCTGGGCGACAGAGTGAGACTCCATTTCAAAAAAAAAAAAAAAAAAGAAAAAACACAGGAGTACAGATACCTGTTTGAGTATCTGCTTTAAATTCTTTTGGGTGTATAGCCAGAAGTGGAATTACTGGATCATATGGTAATTCTTTTTTTTTTTTTTTTTTTTTTTTTGAGATGGAGTTTCGCTCTTGTTGCCCAGGCTGGAATGCAATGGTGCAATCTCAGCTCACTGCAGCCCCCGCCTCCTGGGTTCAAGCGATTCTCCTGTCTCAGCCTCTCGAGTAGCTGGGATTAATTTTTTTTTTTTTTTTTTTGAGACGGAGTTTCACTCTTGTTGCCCAGGCTGGAGTGCGATGGCACTATCTCGGCTCACTGCGACTTCCACCTCCTGGGTTCAAGCAATTCTCCTGCCTCAGCCTCCCCAGTAGCTGGGATTATAGGTGTATGCCACCACGCCCAGCTAATTTTTGTATTTTAGTAGAGACAGGGTTTCACTATGTTGGTCAGGCTGGTCTCAAACTCCTGACCTCAGGTGATCCACCTACCTCGGCCTCCTAAAGTGCTGGGATTACAGGCATGAGCCACCACACCTGGCCTTTTTTTTTTTTTTTTTTTTAAATTTGAGTGATGTCAGGTGAGGAGAAGGGAGATCAGTCTCAAATCTGTCTTTTCAACTAACTAAAATCGGGGGTTTATATAGCAGGGAGAAGAATGTAACTATGTGTAGGGAAAACAGCTGGATCATATGATAATTCTCTGTTTAGCTTTTTGAGGAAACACCATAGTGTTTTCAGTAGTGGCTGCACCATTTACGTTCCCAGCAGCAGTGTTCAAGGCTTCCAGTTTCTCCACATCCTCCCCAGCACTTATTATTTTTTTTTCTTTAATTTTCTTTTCTTTCTTTTTTTTTTTTTTTAAAGGAGTCAGGAGTCTCACTGTGTTGCCCCATGCTGGTCTTGAACTCCTGGGTTCAAGTGATCCTCCTGCCTTGGCCTCCAAAAATGCTAGGATTACAAGTGTGAGCCGCCAAGCCCAGCCATCTTCTTTTTTGTTTGTTTGTTTTTTTTTTTAATTATAGCCATCCTAATGGGTGTGAAGTGGTGGTATCCCATTGTGGTTTTGATTTGTGTCTCCCCAGTGATGAGTGATGTTGAACATCCTTTCATATGCTTGTTTGCCATTTGTATATATATTTTCTTTGAAGAAGTATCCAGGTTCCCTTTGCCCATATTTTTAATTGGGCTCTTTTTCTTGTTATTGAGTTGTCATTGAATTATTCATGTATTCTGGATATTAAATCATTATTAGAGATGAGATTAGTGATATTTTTTCCCATTCTCTGGATTATCTTTTCATTCTCTTGGTAGTGTCATTTTTTTTAAAAATTAATTTTTTGTAGAGATGGGGGTCTCACTGTGTTTCCCAAGCTGGTCTCAAACTCCTGGCCTCAAGCAGTCCTCCCGCTTTGACCTCCCAAAGTGTTGGGATAACAGGTGTGAACCACCGCACCTGGTGGATAGTCTCATTTGCTGCACAAAGAGTTTAAAATTTGATGAAGTTCAAGTTATCTGTTTTTGCTTTTGTTGCATGTATTTTTAGTGTCATATTTAATCCTGATAGTTCTTAAGTGATTTTTTTATTAAGGTGAATGCCTGGGGACAGGACAGGTAAGGGTCTAAACTTTTAGTTGATTTTCCAGCCTATGGCCCTTTCTGCCGGACCTTTTAAGTGGGGAGTCTGGGGAGGAAGTATGACTGCCTGCTGTGGCCAGATAAAACCCCTTGAGTCTCCTCCTTCAGAGAGGAAGTGGCTTCACATTTTTAGTTCAGGTTTCTGATGTGACAACAGACACCAGGATTGAGCATCTTCTCTGCCTGCACTTGGAGAGCACCTGTCTGCCCCATGAGGATGGCATCTTGCTGGTTTCCTAGCACTCAGTGGCAGGTCCTTCATTGAGTTCTTACTGTGTGCATGGTTTTGCTGGAGGTCTTAGGAATTTCAGGCATGGAGTTGGTTTTCCTCACAGTTTTATCTTTCTTTCTAACTCTCACCAGACTATAAACTCATAATTTAGTGATATGACAAATCAGGGTCCTGAGGTTGTGGCAGATGGAAAGAGACAAGATTAGGGCTTGCAATGTTTCCGTGTATTATTCTGCGCAAAGCTCTCTTGTAGTCATGCAGCTGTAGTTTTACAAAGACTTCCTGGTCAGCCCACCTGATGCCACTTATTAGTGAGGGGAGCAAGGCAAGAGGCTGAGAAGAGCTGGGATGTCCAAGGCCGAGGAGGGGAAGTAATGTCTCCTCGATTCCAGCCCATGCAAGACCCTCTGGGGGAAGGGGATTCTGTAGAGGACACAGCACGGCCTGAAGCAGCATCTTGTAGGTCAGCCAGTTCCCATTGACAGGTAGAAAGACAGTACTGCTGGGGTTCATTTTCTGGGAAAGCCAGGCAGAGCCTGAGGAAGCTTCATGGGAAGGCAGCGTGGAACTTGAGCTGAGCCATGGAGGGTGGGGAAGTGGGAGAAGGTCATCGAGGTAGCTGGAAAGGAGAGTGTTCCCAGGGAGCATTTTAGAGGTGGGAACATTCAGGTGCATAGAGGTGAGAGTGGAGATGCTCCAGGGAGTTTGACAGCAAGCACTTGGCAGTGATTGGGGCAGGGGTACAGTCTGAAAGTGCTGGACTGGGGTACTCTGGTAGCCAAGTTTTGCAAGAGCCAGGGTTTCCAGCAGGGATGGTAGCCAGCCTGGGCACACTTTTCTGTATTGTATTTGAAGCTCATTTCCTGATGCTCATCCAGAAGTTCCAGGCTGGGTGAGTAGGTGAACAGTTCAAGGCTGTGTGGATGAAACTCTGGCATCTCTTTACAGTGCTGTCCGGCAGGGCAGTGTGAGGCCACTCTGTCCTCCTTTGACCTCTTTCTTCCTCAGCAGCCAAATGGAGGCTCTCTAAAGGTGATGATTAACTTGGCATAAACATGCCAAGCTTTCCTGAGCATTTGCCCTGAATTGGGCTGTCTCTTGCTGCTCTGAGACAGGGAGACTGGCTGTCTGTCTGATCAGCCCTTGGGGCTGAGGTCTGGCTGTCAGGTTGCAGGTTCCAGGCAACCAGCAATTCCTGGTTGTCACCTGGCTCTAGAGATTAGAGCAGCAGTGTTGCTCAGCAGAACTTTGTGCAGTGATAGTGTTCTCTAATCTGCACTGTCTAGTACTATAGCCATGGGCCACCTGTGACTTTCAAGCCCTTGAAATGTGGCTACTGGCCAGGCACAGTGGCTCATGCCTATTATCCAGGGGTGTCCAATCTTTTGGCTTCCATGGGCCACAATGGAAGAAGAAGAATTGTCTTGGGCCACACATAATATACACTAACACTAATGATAGCTGATGAGCTTTAAAAAACAATCACAAAAAATATCTCAATGTTTTAGGAAAGTTTACGAGTTTGTGTTGGGCTGCATTTGAAGTGGTCCTGGGCCTTGGTCTGCGGGTTGGACAAGCTTGCTATAATCCCAGCATTTTGGGAGGTGGAGGCAGGAGGATCACTTGAGTCCAGGAGTTTGAGACCAGCCTAGGCAGTATGACAAATCCCCATCTCCACAAAAAATACAAAAAATTAACCTGGAATGGTGTCGTGCACCTGTAGTTCCAGCTACTTGGGAGACTGAGCGGGGAGAATTGCTTCAGCCTAGTAGGGGCAGAGGTTGCAATGAGCTAAGATCACGTCACCGTACTCCAGCCCGGGCAACAGTGTGAGACCCTGTCTCAAAAAAAAAAAAAAAAAAAAAAAAAAGAAATGTGGCTACTGTGACATTTAATTTTAGTTAGTTTACATTTAAACAGCCACACTTGACTCATGATTGCCTTATTGGACGGTGCATCTCTGGAGGACTTGCTCCCTTCAGCCTGACTTACAAGAAACTGTGTGTCTCCCTGAGCTGCAGTTGTTGAGAGCTAAGGGGCAGGTGGAAACCCAGATGACCATCAGATCAGCCTTGGGAGCCCGAAACTGGGCAGAGGGCTTGGAAGTTGGCCATATTCATGGCTGTTATCTCCATCAGATGCTGATTTGAGGCCATCTGTGTATGTACCCTGTGGAGTTAAGTGCTGGTGATTCAGAGTGGTATAGTTGTGATTTACACACTCAAGAAATGGGAGTGCGGGCCGGGTGTGGTGTCTCACGCCCAGCACTTTGGGAGGCCGAGGTGGGCAGATCGCTTGAGCTCAGGAGTTCAAGACCAGCATGGGCAACATAACAAGACCCCATCTTTACAAATAAAAGTAAACAAAAATTAGCCGGGCATGGTGGCCCTGCGCCTGCAGTCCCCGCTATTTGGGAGGCTGAGGTGGGAGGATTAAAAAACAGAAAGAAAAAAATGCACAGTGCAGAGTGTGGGAGCAATGCCAAGGTAGAGGTAGAGTGCATGTACTAGTACTCTCTGACTTGGGGATACTAGGGAGGGTCCCTGGCCAGGTTGGGGGAGGGTAAAAGAGGGAACCAGAGGGAGGGGCTAGCAAGTCGTGCTGGAGGAACAGAGGCAGTGGGTGAGAGCCTAGTATGCTGGGTGAGGAGTCAGACTTGTCCATGTCCTGATCATGTCTCAAGAAGTTGCCTCTATCTCCATCCCATGTGGCCACATCCCCAGGCCCAGCAGCCTGGTTGCAAAGTCAGCCAAGGCGATCACTGCCTCCTGTGTTGACAGCCTTTGGCAGGTTGGCAATCATAACATTTGCATGGCAGTTGTAGCAGAATCGTGTTCCATCCCTGAAGCAGGACTTTGAAGCAGGGTATGTTGCTTCATCCCTGTCTGATAGACCAGGAAACCCTGGGCTGAAGGAACATCCCACAGTCATGCTTTGAGTTGTTGCTGACCCTAGATTGTCCCTTAGGCTCTGGCCTTCTATCCCTCTACACCTCTCACCCCCAGGTGCTTGGGAATAAGTACCCCCCGGGAAGGAGCCTCCACCCATCACACATATAAACTGTAACCAGGCTGCCAGGTGGAGGCCGAGTTGTGGAGTGGAGAGAATGGACTTTGGAGACAGATCTGATTTAAACCTCTGCTCCATTAATCACATCTATGGGACTCAGAGCAAGCCTTGAAAAATCCGAGCCTCTCTCTTCTCTATGAAATTGAGATACAGCTTCTGAACTCATCAGTAGCTAGAGAACAGAGAAAGATGCTGTCTATGAAGCGCCTAGCTCAAGATCTTGTACACAGGCCTTTTATAAATGTTGGTGCCTGTCCTTCCTTCCTTACCCTCTTGTAAGTGGGGACATCCAGGTGGTCCTGCAGCCTTCTCCACTGGGTGACAGTGGGTGGAACTGGCCCCGGTTCCAGTGGAAGCAAAGAGGTCCTTCTGCACCCTGGCTTTACTCATCCTAGCCCTAATTTTTTGAAGATGGAGTGTTAGTGCAAAGTGTTAGATTAAGAAGAAAATGGATTTGCAGAGCCACAGCCGAAGTGGAGTGTGAGTGCTGGTTCTTCCTAAGGACTCACCTTTTCTGCCCAAGTTCTCAGACTCCAAGGTTGTGGAGGCAGTGAGAGGGAGAATCTTCTGGGTGGGAGATTTGGGGTTCCCAACACACACCTATGGTGAGCCAGCATTTCCTTCTGAGGCCGTCAATATGTTCATGCATGAAATGATGGTGTTGGGTTGTCTCGAGAGACAATTTGCAGTCCTTTTTTCTGGCCCTACCTCAGACCTATTGTGGTCTTGGTATATAGCCTATAAATTCATGCATTCTTTAAGTTCCCCAGGTGATTCTGATGCATTTTTCTGGACATCTCTGATCAGTCCCTGGCATTCTCTCATTGGAAGAAGAATACCTTTTTTTCCCCTGGAACCTTAGCTGCCCATGTCCACTGCAGGAACTCTGCAGCTAGCCACTAATAAGTATTTATTGAGTACCAGCTGTATGACAGGCCCTGGGGATACAGCTATGAACAAGACTTCCTCCTTGCCTCAAGGGGCTTCTGGGGAAGGAGTGGGAATACTTAGAAACAAGGAACATGGTGTCCCTGTTTATGTGTCCCAGGAACTTGGGAATGTGGTGTGTGTGTTGGGGCAGAGGCTGTGCAGCTGCCCAGGCCGGGAAGACCACCACCTGGGAGTTCTGAGACAGCGGTGGAGGAGTGAGATGCCAAGATCTAGGGAAGAGCATTCCAAGCTGAGCAAGACTAGCTTGGCATGTTTAAGAAGTAGGAGTAGAGTGAACAGTGGGAGGTATGGAAGGGGGATGAGGGTAGAGAGGGCCTGGGAGGCTGGTCTAGTTAGAGGGGGACCTTGCAGACCACCAAGACTGGACCTCAGTCTAAGGATGATGGGGAACCACTGGAGGCCTGAGCAAAGCTGACATGCCCTTGGATGACTGTGTGTGGAGGTAGGAGGCAGCTGCAGGAGCCCAGGTGTGAGGCAGTGCACACAGACAGGGTTCCTGAGATGGTGAAGTACAGGGGAGAGGGGCTTTGAAGGGGAAAGCAAGAGTCTGGCTTTGGCTACATTAAGCAAAAGATGACTGTTAGGTAAATGAAGAGGGACATAAGCAGGCATCTGGACTAGAAACAGATATAGGATGTCAAGCCCTGGGGCTAGACGAGGCCCTCTGGTGACAGAGCTTAGACCACAGAGACAGAGGACTGGGAGATCATTCTGTGCCCTGAGGTTCGCCCTGCAGGTATTTAGCAGGAGTTGGAAGAATCCAAGGAAACTTGGTGGGGTGGGGCGGGATGAGGACAGTGGGGCTGAGAGAAGCCAGGCGAAGACTGGGGATGGGTTTTGGCAAGACAAGGTGATAGGCGAGCTTGGTCCAGCTGTTTCAGGGAAGTATGTGGTGCCAGTGGAGTTCAGGCCAGCTGGGTTGAGGTGCAGCATGCTGGCCACAGCCTTCCTGTAAATTAAGCCTCCTTTCCACTGCTTGAAGTCCTCACTGGACCCCAGCCGGGACATCCATCCCTCCTCTCAGGGTAGCGCCAGGCTGAGGCAGTGCCTTTATAGCCTTGCTGTCTGAACTCACCTGGCATTTGGATGCTGGCAGCCTTCTTGCTAGTGCTCAGGTCTTCATATTGCCACTCTAGCCCCTTTCTTTTCTTTCTTTCTTTTTTTTTTTTTGAGACAGAGTCTCACTCTGTCGCCCAGGCTGGGGTGCAGTGGCACAGTCTCAGCTCACTGCAGCCTCTGCCCCGCCCCGTGCTCAAGCCATTCTCCTGCCTCAGCCATCTGAGTAGCTGGGATTACAGGTGTGTGTCACCACGCCCGGCCAAATTTTTTTTTTTTTTTTTTTTTTTTTTTTTTTTTTTGAGACGGAATCTCGCTCTGTTGCCCAGGCTGGAGTGCAGTGGCGCAATCTCGGCTCACTGCAAGCTCCGCCTCCCGGGTTCACGCCATTCTCCTGCCTCAGCCTCTCCGAGTAGCTGGGACTACAGGCGCCCACCACCACGCCCGGCTAATTTTTTGTATTTTTAGTAGAGACGGGGTTTCACCGTGGTCTCGATCTCCTGACCTCGTGATCCGCCCGCCTCGGCCTCCCAAAGTGCTGGGATTACAAGCGTGAGCCACCGCGCCCAGCCTAATTTTTGTATTTTTAGTAGAGATGGGGTTTCGCCATGTTGTCCAGGCTGGTCTCAAACTCCTGGTCTCAAGTCGTCTCCCTGCTTTGGCCTCCCAAAGTGTTGGGATTATAGGTGTGAGCCACTGTGTCCAGCCGTCTGTCTGTCTGTCTGTCTGTCTGTCTGTCTGTCTGTCTTTCTTTCTTTCTTTCTTTTCTTTTCTTTTCTTTTCTTTCTTCTCCTTCCTTCCTTCCTTCCTTCCTTCCTTCCCTCCTTCCTTCCTCTCCCCTCCTTCCTTTCTTTCTTTCTTTCTTTCTTTTTTCAACCTGGGAGCATAGATTCAAGTTGCCCTAAATGTACACTCCCCCCTCCCCTTTCCTTTCTGTCCCTTCACATAGGTCCTAGGGGCTGCACTGCAGCTCCTACAATATGACCACTGCTTCTGGGTCAGGCCAGCCGTTTCTCTCATGATTCCCTGCTCTCTGCACAGGTTGCTTTGCCCACCTGGCTTCGCCACCTTGCTCACCTTGGGATGTATAGATAGGTAAGTCTCTTCACATCCTTCTTCAGCTGGAAGATGGCCACAGTACCTCCTCCCTCCCAGGATAAGGGTTAAGTGAGATGGTGTGTGCAGAAGGGAGCTGAGAGGTGGGAAGTGTGATGTATGCCTTTATTCTTTCTCCTATACTCTTATTTTACCCCTGGTTGAGGGCCCCTTTAACTTACACCTCAGACAGCACGGATGTGGAGAGGTAAGGGACCAAACACAATCACACAGGGCCAATCCCTTGTTCTCTGGAGATGGAGCCAGAGGGATGGGCCAGGGAGCCCACCGCCTCCTGGCCAAGTTTGGGGGTTCTCTTCCTCTGGGATAGAATTGGTGCTGCCCTCATCCCTTGGAGCTGTGCAAGGAGGGGCTCTGCAGTGAGCTACGGGGAAGAGAATGGGACCTCCATTCAGCTTGGTCTGATATGCTGGGGAGAAACACCGGGCCTGGGCGAAGGGTGAGCCTCTCTCTGGATTTCCCTTAGAGGGCACGGTTTCCGTTGAGGCAGATAGGTGGCCATTCGGGATCCTTCACGGTTTAGCTCACCTGTGGTGGCTGAAGCACCCTCCATGTAGCAGAAGAGGCACTAGACAGCCACAAGACAAGGTTCCTCTTTCTTGCTGTGCCAGTGACACAGTTGTTCCATCACAGTCTCCCGTTTGGTTGACTTCTGTGGTATTACAGGGTGTAAGTCGTGTTTCCCAGGCCTCACTGATAGGGGGCAGGGAATTGGAAAGCAAAGGAATCTTGAAATTCAAGCTGGTTTTTAATCTTTCTGTTAGCTTTTGCAACAAAAGAATTTGCATGGTCTTGATGGTGAATCCCTCAGTTTTTTTCTTCTGTCTCCTGGAGTCAGGAGGGTGTGAATGGGGTGTGCTTCCCTCTCAGTGTCCAAGTAGCTGTCTTCTGGGTGTGCTTGGGAGTCCTTAGTCTTCTCTTTGGAGGACTTTTCCCTTATGGTCCTCTTGACTGAGTTAGTTCTTTCTAGATTTTAATGATTTTACTTTTGGTTTCTAAGTGGGCTTAAATTTTTCTTTGTTTTTTTTTTTTTTGAGACGGAGTCTCGCTCTGTCGCCCAGGCTGGAGTGCAGTGGCGGGATCTCTGCTCACTGCAAGCTCTGCCTCCCGGGTTCATACCATTCTCCTGCCTCAGCCTCCCGAGTAGCTGGGACTACAGGCACCCGCCATGACGCCCGGCTAATTTTTTTGTATTTTTAGTAGAGACGGGGTTTCACCGTGTTAGCCAGGATGGTCTCGATCTCCTGACCTCTTGATCTGCCCGCCTCGGCCTCCCAAAGTGCTGGGATTACAGGCGTGAGCCGCTGCACCCGGCCTAAATTTTTCTTTTTAATGACTTCATAGCGGCATAAAAAATCCTTTTCATTAAGCATACAAACTATACAGAGAGAAAAGTACACAAATCAGCTCAGTAATTTTCCTAAGGTGAACATGCCCATGTCATCAGTCACTCAAATCAAGAAACATGATAACATCCCAGAATCACCTCTCAGGTGCTCACTCTCCAAGGGGAACCACTCTGGACTTGTAACACAAGAAGTTGCCTTCCTTCCTTTTGAACCTTATATAAATGGAATTAAATAGTACGTAGATTTCTGTATCTGGCCTCTTTCATTCATCATATGTTTGTCAGTTGTTGGGTGTGGAATTAGTGCATTCTTTTTTCTGTATAGTATTCCATTGTTCGAACAGACCAGATTTTATCCATTCTCCTCTGGATTTTCAGGCTGGAACTATTATGGATTGTGCTGCTCTTCCCAGTCTTGTACATGTCTTGGTGAACATATGTACACATCTGTAGGATCTATGCCTAGGAGTGGAATTGTTAGGCCGTAGGGTGTATATAGGACAGATACTGTCAAACACTTTTGCAAAATGGCTCTACCATTTTGCACTCTGACCAGCACTGTATGGCGGTTCCTCTCTAATACTTGGTATAGTTAGTTTTTTTCCTGGTAGCCAGGCTGGTGGAGGTATAGTGGTATCCTTTTGTGGTTTAAATTTGTATTTCCTACCTAATGAAGTTGCATTATCTTTTCATATGTTTATGCGAAGTGCCTTTTGTTCATGTCTTTTGCCTCTTCTCCTTTTTATTCAGTTGCCTGTTTTTCCTATGGATTTCTAGAAGTTCCTTATGTGTCCTTTGTTCTGTGTATGTGATGTGACTATCTCTTCTGCCTGCCTTGGCTTTGACTTTTCAGGCTTTTAAAATTGAATTTTTTTTTTTTTTTTGAGATAGAGTTTCGCTCTTGTTGCCCAGGCCGGAGTGCAATGGCACAGTCTTGGCTCACTGCAACCTCCATCTCCTGGGTTCAAGCAATTCTTGTGCCTCAGCCTCTCGAATAGCTGGGATTACAGGTGCCCACCACCACGCCCGGCTAATTTTTGTATTTTTAGTAGAGACAGGGTTTTACCATGTTGGCCAGGCTGGTCTTGAACTCCTGACCTCAGGTGATCCAGCCCCCTCAGCCTCCCAAAGTGCTGAGATTACAGACGTGAGCCACCTCACCTGGCCCAAAATTGAATTCTTTGGTGAACAGAAGTTCTTAATTTTAATGTAGTTTATCATTTTTTTTCTAATATCTTTTGTGACCTGTTTAAGGAAATAGTTGCCTACATATAGGTCCAGATGATATTCTTTTATTTAATAATCTAGAAGTTTGCTTGTTTTACTTTAACCTTTAGACCTCTAACCCATCTCGAATTTACTTTTGTATGGTGTGCGTAGGGATCAAGATTCTTTTTCTCCCCATATGGATATCAGTGACTTGGCACTATTTGATATTTGACATTTGTGTTTTAGAAAGAAGAGTTTCCTGTGACTTAATTGGCATGCACTGTTCATGATAATGCTGTTAACCTTCCATAACATCTTGATAATTGTCATTGTAGATATAGTAGTAGTAGTAGTAGTAGTAGCTGCTAAAATATATTTATTTTTTCATGCTTCTAAGTCCCAATTCATGCCACCCCTTCAGTAGACAGGCAGCTCCTTGTAGGCAGAGACAACTCTTAAACTTATTTTAACAAAACATTCAGACATTTCCTGGGTGCCCCATGGCACTGTAGTGGGTATGCTGCATCCTGTGACTCTGAGCCCCCTAGGCTTTGTGCACTAGAGAAAAGACTTAACATGGACTCCCAGGGAAGACAAGGACCTGCCGAGCCAGGCCCTCCAGTGCTGGCCTCCTGACCTGCCAGCCAGACTCTGTCCATACTCTGGACCTACTGAGCCAGGGGCGTTCTGACTAGAAGTATGTGTTACCTCAGATGGTTGCTTCAGGGTCAGTTGTTTCAAACATAGGCTGTATGTTTTAAATGGTTTTTGGCTCTTCCATTGACCCTGCAGACATTGGGACCAGCATGTGATTCTGTAGTACTAAGAATTGTAATACAGAAATGAAATGCAATTCATATCTTTGTTTCTGGAGAGGATGTCTCATGTATCATCTTGGAATATTTTCCGTAACCTATCCCACATACCTCCAACCCACCTCCAGCGCATATACACATTCCACACCCAGCCTCCTGCCTATAGTGCATCATCCTACCTCCTTACACTCAACCTCGCAACACCACCACACACCCCAGGCCCTACCCCACACACTTCCCCCCACAATAGTACCTCCCTTCTCCCCACACCCTCCCATTCCCTGCATACCTCCAACCCTCCATGGCACCGCTCCACATGCCCCCAACCCACACCTACACACCCCAACCCCTTTACACCAATACATATCTCATACACACCTCAAAACACACATAAGCAGCACCACGTTCATACTTCCATACCCCCACTTTGCCTTTCCCTACACATACACCTTCAGCAGCTGAGAGGGACTTGCTGTTTCTAAGCCAGTTGTTCAGAGATCTGGGAGACCCCATAGCGAGCTTGATAAGGCTCAGTCATGCCTGGCCCTCCTCCTTCCTTCGGAGCTTTCCCTTAAATTCTGGGGCCCTGGCTTCTCCCTGGTTTTGTTTTGGAGGGAAGCAACAGCTTGTATCCTTGAAAGAATTCCAAGAGGAAAAACAGTTGCTTCGGCAGCGGTGCCCTGTGGCAGTAACATCCACACTCCTGGGCTGTTTTGATTCAGGGCTCTAAAGAGCTGCTCTGTCTAGAGAAAATGTGAGTGTCTGGAGCAGAAAACATTTGTCCTTTCAAGGACAGCCCCCCTCCCATTGTTTTCAGGGCAGGGCACCACTAGATTTCTTGCAGGGTAATTTGAATCCTGAAGAAAAATCACCTGTGTTTGACATCATCTGGTTAAAGCAGGACTTTCCTGTCCTGTGCTCAGGAGTCCATGACTCGGGCAGCTTCCATCTATGTAGGAAGTGAGAGTGAATGTCTGGGGTGAGGAGTCAGTTTCCACACCTGGCTGTTATAAGTGTTATTGTTGAGGCCTCTCTGTGCACAGAGCCTGGGTGGGAAATGGGGTCAGTGAGGCTGGCCCTTGCCTCAAGCACGGTCAGGCTGGGGCCCTGTGGGGAGGCTGACCTGTGTACACCCAGGTATAATACTGTACACTGCCATCCACGGAGGAGGGGCAGAGGAGAGCTGTCAGTGTCTTGAAGGGAGGGCTTGGACAGGGGGTGGGGGACAACACTTGCATGCATGTCACATGGAGGAGAGCGCTGAACCCAGTGTCGATATACATACCCTGCTTTGTCTCGTTGCTTGGCTTATGAGTAGTGTCCCCATTTGGGCTTTGTCCCAGGCTGCATAACTCACAAGACAGAGCCTGAGCTGGTAGAGGTGCTGAGAAAACACTTGAGGGATTGAGTGGATGGCATGGAGAGTGATAGCTGTTTCCAGGTGTGAAAGAGGTGAAGGGATTTTAGGCAGAGGAGGGGCAGGAGCAGAACAGGCAGGCATAGAGGTGGTCTGAATTTGGGAAGACGGTCTGTGGAAGGCCCTTCTTCCTTGCCACCTCCCTGTCCCCCCACACTGGCTAGCGTTTTCTGACTTGGACTCATATTCTCTGCACACATGTAGGGTCTGCTCTTCTCAACTATGGTAGCTCGAGGGTAAGGGCTGGGGCTTCCTCTGGGTGACACTAATGGCTGCTCTGGGTGAACTGAGGGAAGGAACAAGGCATGAATGTGGGGATCTGTTATGTGACCCCTTTGTCAGGGGATGAGAGGGCCTCACCCCGAAGACACAGGTGAGAGTCTCAGGCTCCACCATCATCATCACTGTGGTTGGCGCCTACTGACTGAGGACGTACTCTGTGCCAGCCACAGTGTAGGGCTGTCACATCACATGTGTACCCTCACGTAATGCCATTTAGCAGTTGAAGAAACTGTAGCTCTGAGAAGCTAAACTGGCCCAGGGTACCACAGTACACAGTTGTCGGTGCTGGGTATCAACTCCTCATGTGGTTCTGCTTTCTCAGCCTTTCCATATGCTGAGCATGTGGATTTTTAAAAACACTTTGCAGCCAAAGGAAGTGCGTGTAGGTGAGGATAAGACCTTGTGAAGCAGTATTTCCCCCCACAAAAAAATGTGCCAGTTCTGACTTGTTTAAATTTGGTTTTAATTAGGATTTTTATCACTTGTAGATCACACCAGAGAGGAGACAGCTGTCTTACCTTTACTTCTCAGATTGTGACACTCCGAGAAGCAGCTGACCAGAGGTTAAAATAGCTTCTAGTCTAGGAGCTTCAGCACATTTTGTTGCTGTTTAAACTTCTGACTTGCCTGGAAATTGACTTGTAAAGAATTTTGCATTTCATACTGGGGTGCCTGATGCTGGGGTCTGGTATATTTCATGCTCAGCTGTGTGTTGGCATGGAGGGAATGGAGAGATGGCCCCTAGCTCAGGTAAGGACCTTGGCTTACATCAGTGACTGGCCTTTGTGGTTGTCAGGAGAGTTGGGGAGGATGCTGGGACCAAGCTCACAGAACACTTAACATCCCGAGTCCCAGCTCCTCCGTTTGCAGAGTGGGCATCACAACCTTTGCCCTGCCCTTATCTCAGGTTCTCCTTGGGGATTGGATGAACAATGGAATGTAACACAACTTTGAGCCCTATAAAGTGCTGGATGCGTTTGTTCCAGGATCAAACCGAGGGTCGGGCTGCTTATTCCCTCGGCCCAATAACGAGATGCAGATGAACTGGGAGAGAAGGGAGTTTTTTTTAATTTCTGCAGCTGGTTACAGGGGGAAGGCCTGGAAATTATCACCAGACCAATTCAAAATTACAAAGTTCTCCAGAGTTTGTATATCTTTTAAGCTATACATCTATGTGTAAATATGCATTCATGTAAAGACTTAAGTTGTTAACTTCTTCTAGTCTATAACTAAGATCTGAGTCCTGAAGACCTTCCTCTGGACCCTCAGTAAGTTTACTTAATATAAATGGGTCCAGGTGCTGGGTTGATTACCCTTATCTTGTCTCCTGCTAAATCATGGAGGTTTGGGGCGTTCCTTTCAGTCTCCCAATAAACTTGTTTGTGGAGGCCTGGGGAGTTTCTTCAGACCTCCAATAAAACTTATTTAATCCTAAACAGGTCCTGTTAAGAATTCTTCGTTATCTTGTCATGCTTCAAGGCTCAGGAAAGGCCTAGGCCAAACTCTTGGTGGGCTTTTGTTACATTCTAGCCTTTGTGTAAGGGCACTGGTTCTATCAGCTTTACATATGTATATAGGTATGTGTGTGTGTGTGTGTGTGTGTGTGTGTGTGTGTGTGTGTATATATTTTTTTTTTTTTTTTTTTTTTTTTGAGATGGAGTCTCGCTCTCTTGGCCAGGCTGGAGTGCAGTGGCACGATCTCAGCTCACTGCAGCCTCCTCCACCTGGGTTCAAGTGATTCTCCTGCCTCAGCCTCCCGAGAAGGTGGGATTACAGGCGCCTGCCACCACACTCGGCTAATTTTTTGTATTTTTAGTAGAGACAGGGTTTCACCGTGTTGGCCAGGCTGGTCTTGAACTCCTGACTTCAGGTGATCCACCCGCCTCGGCCTCCCAAAGTGCTGGGATTACAGGCATGAGCCACCGCCGCCCTGGCTAGCTTTTAATATTTAACCTAGCTATTCAGTCAGTACTGAAACGTAATGGAGGCCTGCGTTAGTGAGACCTGGCCTGCCACATACTTCGTTGTTAGGTTATTGCTATAAATGGCCATGTGTAGCCAAGGCACTTATTTGCAAACAACAGAAATCCATTCTGGCTGATTTTAGAAGAATACAAAGTGCTTATTATTTTAAAAATCGAGCCACTCACAGCTTACCAGGAGTAAAAGAAAAAAAATAATTAAAAAGAACGAGAGCCAGCCTTAGAGGTACACAGCCTGAAAGAAGCCCAACATTTCATAAGAAAAATGGAAAATGGCTCAATGAGGAAACTACTACTGCCTTTGAGTACTAGATACTACAGTTAGCCCTGTTGCCTCGTGCCCTGGGAGTCAATCTTGAATCAAATCTTATTGCAGCTCCCCTAGAGAGAAGTCTGTGCCACCCCACCCCTACCTCTCTGCAGGTCACAACTCACCATTTGGAGTCTCTTGTGGGTATATTGGATCAACAGGGCCAGAGTTACCTTCCTGCTTCAAGGCAGGCTGGGAAAGTGAGTGAGGCACTTTCGGCTTCTGTAGTGAGGGGCAGGCTGTTCCTCCCCCAAGACTCAAGGTGGAGCTTTCATAAGTGAAGGGAGGAGCTCGGGCTCTGGGCAGCCCATAGAATAACTTGGGAACGTGGTGCATTTGGACACACCAGTCTACTTGAGGTCGAGACCTGAGGTCTGGCCCTGGCTTCTGCCCTTCTCTTGCTGCACACTTCACCTGGATCTCCTGTGGCCCTCCGGATATTTATGTTGTATGAATGATTTTTATTTTGGGGGGGTGGGTGTGGTGGTGACAGAGACTCACTCTGTCACCCAGGCTGGAGTGCAGTGGTGCAATCTCAGCTCACTGCAGCCTCGACCTCCTGGGCTCAGATGATTCCTCCACCTCAGCCCCCCAAGTAGCTGGGACTACAGGCGCACACTACCACTCCTGGCTTTGTGTTTTTTTTTTTGTGGTAGAGACAGGGTTTCACCATGTTTCCCAGACTGGTCTTGACCTCCTGGGCTCAAGGAATCTTCCTGTCTCAACCTCCCGAAGTGTTGGGATTACAGGCATGAGCCAGTGAGCCTAGCCCCTTATGAATGATTTCTTTGCGTTTCTTCCTATCCTGCCTGCCCTATGTCCAGAGCCCACCTTGGTGACCACAGTAGCCCTCATTAGCTGAGTGTGGCCTCATGCAGGCCGCTTGCTCTTCTAGGTCAGCCTCTTGAAGAGGAGGCAGCATGTCGTCTCACTCAGAGGCTCCTCAACTGGGCCATGTATTAGAGATGTGACCCAGGAGTAGGTGGGCTCTTTGAACATTCGGATTCCCAGGTCTTACCATGGAAGATTCTGATTTGGTAGGTGCTGTTTATAACCGTTCCCTGGGCTGCTGCTAGTTTATCCTCTATCAGCTCATGTCTGAGGCCTCTGCAGCCCTACCAGTTTGGTGGTTTTCTTATTTTTCTCATTTGGTGCAAGAATGGATGTGATCACACTTCTCTGGCTGTTAGGCAGAAAGCACACCTAAGCCTTGGGGCTGTTTATTTGAGAGAATTTTGAAAGCCTAATGCAATCAGAAAGCCCCTGTTTAAATGTAGGCCTATCTTTTATTAGCCCTGAGCCATTGGTTAAGTTTCTTAGTTGTTCTGAACCTGGTCATTTGTATGCAGTGATAATACCTGATTCCGGGGTAGTTGTGGGGGCCCTGGTGTGCACAAGAGTGAAGTGTGAGTAGATGAGCAAGTACCACATGGCAGCTTGCAGTTGGAAGGGACTGTTCCTCCCGAAAGACTCAGAGATAGCTGCTCTTCTGCTGTCCTTGGGGTGAGAAGGTGGCTCTCCTATCCCACATCCAGCTTGTTTTTTGGGGGGCCCCTTTGCTTTCTGGCCTTTGCTAAATGCTCTTTATAAAATACTCTAATCATATTGTTGCCACCTCTCTGCCTGTCCTCCAGCTTCTCAGTGCTTATGAGATAAAGTCTGTAGCCCATCAGGCAGGCCCATCCCACTTCCCCAGTGCCCTTGGATATCACCACTCTCTGCCTGGACACACCCGCTCCTTCTAGTGACCCTGACATTCCCCTCTCTGCCCGCTCAATCTGCATCTTCTCTCTTCTCTCCCTGGACAGCCTGCCCACCTGGCCCTCCAGGTGTTCTCGGGTCCCACCTTCTCATTCCCAGCGGCATTCAGGCTTTGGATGCACTATAGGGTGGTTGTCTGCTTCCCCCTTCCCTGCCCCCGACTTCCCTGAGGGCAGCCATCTTGCTTTAGTCACCTTTTTGTCTGCCCCATGACAAGACTCAGAGACTCTGTAAACATTCAAATGAAGAAGCAACTAGGCAGGCACATGGATTTGGGAGTTGGATGGGCTGAGATTTTCCTCAGGGAAAAACAGACTTGCCCACGAGGACAAGTCCAAGAGTTTATTTAAAAAGTGCAGGCAGGCGGAGCATGGTGGCTCACACTTGTAATCCCAGCACTTTGGGAGGCCGAGGCGGGCGGATCACGAGGTCAGGAGATCCAGACCACGGTGAAACCCCGTCTCTACTAAAAATACAAAAAATTAGCCGGGCGTGGTGGTGGGCGCCTGTAGTCCCAGCTACTCAGAGAGGCTGAGGCAGGAGAATGGCGTGAACGCAGGAGGCGGAGCTTGCAGTGAGCCGAGATTGCGCCGCTGCACTCCAGCTTGGGCGACAAAGCGAGACTCTGTCTCAAAAAAAAAAAAAAAAAAAAAAAAAATGCAGGCTGTGGCGATGATAACAGCAAGAAGAACTTCACTGGATGATTGTGAAGTCAGGTTTCTTCGATCTGTAGTTTAGGCGTGGACTGGGGTGCTTTGACAGCCATCAACATTGGGAAAGAACTGGGCATTTTAGTTGGTCACAGGCTTTGAATAAGCCAGTGGTGTGATGTGGATACCAGGAACACTGATGTCCCAGCTGTGGTGTTGGCTGTCGGTTGGTTGGGAAATAACTTTTTTGTTTTGTTTTGTTTTGTTTTTTCCAGACAGAGTTTTCGCTCTTTTGCCCAGGCTGGAGTGCAGTGGTGCAGCCTTGGCTCACTGCAACCTCCTCCTCCTGGTTTCAAGCGATTCTCCTGCTCAGCCTCCTGAGTAGCTGGGACTACAGGTGCCCGCCACCACATCCAGCTAATTTTTGTATTTTTAGTAGAGACGAGGTTTCACCATGTTGCCAGGCTGGTCTCGAACTCCTAACCTTGTGATCCGCCCTCCTCAGCCTCCCAAAGTGCTGGGATTACCAGGCGTGAGCCACCGTGCCCGGCGGAAATACCTATTCTTTTAATAAATGGTAGCTCTTATTTCCTTGACCCACCCCATTTTAAGAACAAATCTACCCACATGAAAGGTCACATAGATGCTATAGAGGTCGATGCATCTGGTGCCAGGTTTGAGTGAGGGCCGTTGGCAGCTATCAGGGAAACTGTTTTAGGGGACCCAGAATTGATGTAAACAGGCCCATGGGACTAGGGTGTGTGTGGGAGGCGAAAGGGTATCATTTACAGGGGCCACCCACTGAGGTTTTCAGGTCCTTGCTTGCTGTCTCTATTGGATCCAGCGAAAGTGAACACATAGTGGTTGGGCTTGCTCCTCCTCCTCCCTCCTGGGCTCAGCCTAAGGATCCTATCTACCAGCCAGAGTTTGTGGAGAAAGGTCACCTTCTTTTGCTCTACAGGCCTGACAGATCTGGAGGTGGTCAGGTAGCAGCCACATGTCCTCAGGACCAGAGAGTCTGGGTGGTTGTTCCAGTCCCTGGAACTGACCAGGTGGGGCCCCCTGTGCCTGACTCCTCTGGCTGTCCACTGTGAGGCAATGGGGAAGGGGTTTCTAGGTGCCACACGAAGCTGTCTCTCACCAGGGGAGGGGTCTTCCAATCTGCATGGACCTTATCATTTGCCTTTGTGATTTGCTCACTGCTGCTCCCCTCGTGAGCTTAGAATGGTGAGGAAGTCCTAGTGGTTGTGAATTCTGCTTTGTGGTGAAGGAGGCTTTTTTCCCCTCCAAGGAAAGGGAAATGGTGGGGTAGGGTGAGAGGGTGGGGAGGTGACTTCATTGCTCACCATCAGTTAGTTTCTTAACCGACATTTTTAGCCCCCCCAGTAATGGAGATGTCTATCCTGATTTAAGCGGGCTTAGTCTACAATTGGCTGCTGCATTTGCTACTGTGGTTAGAGTCCTAGGCTGCAGAGGGACGCTGGTGTGTGCAGGCTCAATCTGCTCTCTTCTGCACCAGCAAAGCTGGACTTTTTTTTTTTTTTTTTTTTTTCCCAAGCTTGAGAAAAGTCATTAGGCATTGACAAGGCTGTGTCAGGCCTGAGTGCCAGCCATGGTTTCCTGCTTCCCCATTTAGCCAGGTGAGGGTCAAGAGAATCTGTTTAGGATATGAGTCAAGATAGTGAGCCACAGCTAGGTTCCTCTGGTTACTTTTATTATTAAGTCATTTTGACAGCAGAATTGAGGAAGATGGAAAAAATACTACCCACAATTGAGTGCGAGTCCGCGAAATCTTTGGCCATTTGTATGTATGGTATTGCCATGGTTGCAATCATGAGTATGTAGTATAGGACTCTTACCCCTGGCGTTCATGTGTGTCTGTTGCATAGTGCTGCCTTGCTATTTTAATGCCTCCTCTGGCCCATCATATGAATGTGGCCTGTGTAACTGTGCCCTACAGGTGTTGGGCTCACTGCATAGTTCCACTTCTCCCTACTGTGAGAAACACAGCTCTAAACACCTCTACATACATTGCTCTTTTATTTCCTTGTGATGTCTTTTGAGACTGGAGTTCTTGGCCAAGAAATGACTATATCTGGGGCTCTCAATGGGTTTGATTGTATCTCTCTGAAATGACACCAGGAAGAGCTGTCAACTGTCATGTGATGACAGATGGAGGAGCCCTAGACACCCTTGAAACCATTTGCATGTGAAAAGTAGGGACAGGAGTGGGACAAGAGCAAAGGGCAGGGGTTCTAGAGGGAATCAGCCTATGCTTGAAGCCTGCCCTGCCATTTGGGCCCTGGCAACCTCTAGCTGTGTGACTCTGGATGGATTACTTAATTGTCCTGGGCCTCCATTTTCTCATCTGTGGTAGGAGAAAGGAGTGCTGACCTTATTAGATTTTTATAGTGATTAATTATTATTTTTGATAATATCAGTACTACTGTTTAATTAATGGAATAATCAGTTGCCTGGCATACTCTTAGTACCAAAGAAATGACAGTGTTGTCGTAAGACATGGAGAGCAGAGAAGAGTGACATTTGGGTTCGGCACTGCCCGGGGCTCACCTTCTAGTGGAAAATCTTCCAATTTTATGGAACTTTGTTAAAACCACACTCCCAAGAAGTGAGCAGGGTTGGGATTTTTGTCTTCATTTTGCAGGAGAGAAGCAGAGGTGCAGATAGTTGTTGGAAACGAGGATAGAACAGACAACTAAGGGATAAACAAGCAGCATGTGTGGTAGAAAGAACTGAGGATGTGGCAGCAGGGAGCTGGGCTTCTGTTTATTTCTCAAAACTTGTGCTCTACCCAATGGAAAGAGTATTAGGTATGACATGCCCAGACCTGGTCCAGCCTCAGTTCTTGCATCTGTGCAACAAGGTTAGTGATAACCTAATATGTGGGTGCTGTTGGAAGGCTCACACAATGGAAGTTCCTGTAACATGGGAAGTTAGCATGTGCCTCCTGCCTCCCCAGGTGGTTCCTTTACTATTGGTCCAGCTGCTCTTAGTGCCAGGTGCTGCGAGCAGTGATGGAGAAGTCTCTGAGAGCTTCCAGTCTAGGAAGGAAGACAGATGTCAAACAAAATCTCATGCAGGGAAATAAAGGTAGAATCATATGTCTGGGATGGTTATCATTAGAAGGCATGGGAAGAACACCTTTCTGCTAAAAGTGGTCATGACCTTTGGCCCACACAGGGGAATGTGCTGAAACCCACCCACTGAGTTTTGTGGTGGGGTCAGAATTAAGGATTCTGTGGGGAAACTTCACAGATGGGTGGTGCCTGTTCTTGTAGCCAGGGGCCTCTTGACAACCCTAAGGGAATCAGATAGCAGAAAGATCATTCTTAATTTGATCCTCATTAAAAAAATATATATATTTTTTTGAGACGGAGTCTTGCTCTGTCGCCCAGGCTGAAGTGCAGTGGCACAATCTTGGCTCACTGCAAGCTCCACTTCCCTGGTTCACGCCATTCTCCTGCCTCAGCCTCCCGAGTAGTTGGGACTACAGGCGCCCGCCACCACGCCCGGCTAATTTTTTGTATTTTTAGTAGAGACGGGGTTTCACCGTGTTAGCCACGATGGTCTCGATCTCCTGATCTCGTGATCCACCTGCCTCGGCTTCCCAAAGTGCTGAGATTACAGGCTTGAGCCACCGCGCCCAGCCCATAAAGATTTTTTAAAAATTGTTAATTGATAAATAATAGCTGTATATTTATGGCGTACAATGTGATGTTTCAATGTATATATACATTGTAGAAAGATTAAATCAAGCTGATTTAACATTTTTTGTGGTGAGACTTTAAAATCTAGGCTCAGCAATTTTGAAATATACATTATTATTAACCGATCACCATGCTGTGCAGTAGCTCCCTTAAACACACTCCTCCTGCCTAACTGGAACTTTGTGTCGTTTGACCAGCATCTTCCCTTTCTCCACCTCCCCCGCAACTCCAGCCTCTGTAACCACCCATCTAGTCTCTGTTTCGGTGAGTTCTACTTTTCATTTTTTATTTTAATTTTTAATTTTTTGGAGATACGAGTCTCACTCTGTTGCCAAGGCTGAAGTGCAGTAGTTCAGTTACAGCTCACTGCAGTCTTGACCTCCTGGGCTTGGTTGATCCTCCCACCTCAGCCTCCTGGGTAGTTGGGACTACAGGTGTGTGCCATCACACCCAGCTAATTTTTTATATTTTTTGTAGAGATGGGATTTTGCCCTGTTGCCCAGGCTGGTCTGGAACTCCCGGGCACAAGCAATCCACCCGCCTTGGCCTCCCAAAGTGCCGGGATTACAGGTGTGAGCCACTGTGGCTGGCCAGTTCTACTGTTTTAGATTCCACATATAAGTGAGATCATGCAGTGTTTGTCTTTCTGAGCCTGGCTTATTTCGCTTAGCATAATGTTCCCCAGATTCATCCATGTTGTTGCAAATGACAGGATTTCCTCTTTTTTTAAAAGCCTGAATAGTATTTCATTGTGTGTATATACTTAATTTTCTTTCTTTTTTTTTTTTTTTTACAGATATCTGTTCTCTTTTATTCTTGTTTATTCTCTTTACAGACTTCTTGTTCCCCTAACCATATATCAAAGCCTGTTATATTCTTCTTTTTTTTTTTATTTTATTATTATACTTTAGGTTTTAGGGTACATGTGCACAAAGTGCAGGTTTGTTACATATGTATCCATGTGCCATGTTGGTTTGTTGCACCCATTAACTCGTCATTTAGCATTAGGTTTATCTCCTAATGCTGTCCCTCCCCCCTAATGCTGTCCCTCCCCCCAATGCTGTCCCTCCCCCCTAATGCTGTCCTTCCCCCCGTATACTTAATTTTCTTTACTCATTCATCCATTTATGGACACAGGTTATTTCCATTTGAGCCTCACTTTTAAAAAATTAAAAGTTTAGCATATACAGAGACTGGGCCAAAAAAAAGTAGCACTTTCAGAAAAGGATAATGTGCTCCATTCACATGAATGTTGTTACATTTAAAAAAATGGGCTGGGCATGTGGCTCATGCCTATAATCCAGCACTTTGGGAGGCTAAGGGAGGAGGATTACTTGAGCCCAGGAGCTCAAAACCAACCTTGGCAGTATAGTTAGACCCTGTCTCTATGCCCCCTCCCCCCCCCAAAAAAAAGCTGTGCATGGTGGCATGCACCTGTAGTCCTAGCTACTTCTATGCAGGAGGCTGAGGTGGGAGGTTTACTTGAGCCCAGGAATTCCAGGCTGTGGTAAGCTATGATTGCACGACTGCATTCCAGCCTGGACAGCTGGACAACAGAGCGAGACCGTATCTCAAAAAAATGCAAATGTAGATCAATTTCTCTTCTGGTTGGTCTAATAGTAATAGGCCTTCTGTTTCCCAGTATGGATCTGGGCCCTGGGTGCTGGGTCCTGGGTTCTCGTTAAGTGCTTTCTTGGTTTTTGTGTCAGGGCAAGGGGTGGGTGAGAAGAGAAGGAACATCTGGTTTCCTAAGAGGGAGGCAGCAAGAACCAGGGTTCGAATTAGGCCCATCGCTGATGGACAGCAGGACTTGGAACACTGCAAGATGTCAGCAGGCAGTTTTTCTTTTTCTTTCTTTTTTTTTTTTTTGAGATGGAGTCTCACTCTGTCGCCCAGGCTGGAGTGCGGTGGCGCAATCTCGGCTCACTGCAACCTCTACCTCTGGGTTCGAGTGATTCTCCTGCCTCAGCCTCCCGAGTAGCTGGGACTACAGGCGCCCGCCACCATGCCCGGTTAATTTTTGTATTTTTAGTAAAGACAGGTTTTTCACCATATTGGCCAGGCTGGTCTCGAACTCCTGACCTTGTGATCCACCTGCCTTGGCCTGCCAAAGTGCTGGGATTACAGGCATGAGCCACCTTGCCTGGCCAGCAGGCAGTTTTTCATGGTGCAGGGTCATGCGGGACCCTGTACACATGGTGGACCCAAGTTGCCTTGTATAATCCTCACATGCCCCTGTTAAAATAGCGCCAGCCCCACTTTGACAGGGGAGGAGACAGAGCCTCAGGGAGGTCCCAACACTGGTAAGCAGTGTGTCCTGATGTTCCCACCGCCTGCCCAGTCCAAGGCTGTAGGCTGGGCTTCCTGCATACCACAGTGCCCCTACAGGGAGGACCCTGGAGGGAGTTTGGAGCCAGGCCAGACTTCCCAGAGGAGCTCGTCCAGTCTGGCTGCATATGAAGGAAGGGGAAGAGACTGGTCTTTGCCCTGCCCTCTGTGTGACCTTCCAAGAGGTTATTTCCTGCTGGGGCTAATGTGGGTGAAGTCTCAGGGCAGTGGGAGGGGCCCTTTGCATACTAATGGTTCTTGTTGTTCCCTCTGCTCTCTTCCCCCTCCATCCCTCTGTCCCCACTCCCACTCATCCTTTAAGGTGACACTTCATTTGGAAAGCCTCTGTAGACACCTCTTATGCCACCCAAAAAAACACTGCCTTCCCTGGCTGTTGACACCTTCCCTTTTCCCCTGTGGGTCACCACCCCCTTGAGAATCTGAAGAGCTCCAGATTTCTCATCCACTAAGATTCACCTTCTCACACTTGCCTGTGTTTCTGTCTGGTCATTGACCTCTGGAATCTGTGCACCGAGGATAAGAATCCCTGCCCTGCTGTATGGGCACTAGGTGCCTACTCGTTCCTCTTCCTCCTCAGTACCCAGCATGGCACAGGGGAGCCAGTCAGTATTTGTCGACTAATAAAGTCTGCTGGAGGAGCTCTCTAGTGCCTCCCTTGAGCACTTGCAGCAAGAATAGGATCAGAGTTGACTTGGGCTGGCTCCCCACACTCCTGACACACACATGGAGGATATCTGGGCAGGGCCGTGTGATAGGCCTGGCGAGGAGCTGCACTGGCTCTGCATGCTGTGGCCTGGGCCTTGAGGTTCCATATGGATGGTGGGGCCCAGTGTGCCTCTTCTGAGTGGAGCAGGCCCTCCTTTCCACCGCTGAGAGCATCTTGACAGGTGCTATCACTTGGCACCAGCCTTCGTCAGGCCCTGGGTATCAAGCCTCACCGTTAGAATGCCTGAAGGCTGCCGCACCCTTTCTCTTTGTCCCCTAAGCACCACCACCTTTTTGTCAAAGGCGCCTTCCTTCTCTCAGTGAGTCACCAGCAGAACCTCAGTTGTTTCTGCTCCTCCCTGTCTCCCCACAGCGTTGAGGCACCTCCTTGTTCTAGTCTACCGCTGCTGACCTAGTTCCCGTCCTTATCTCCAATCCTTATCTCTAGCCTCGCTGTTCTCCCAGCCTCCCGCTCAGCGCTTTGTTCTTGGTCTGCTCAGAAGCCTTTAGGGAACACATGAACCCACAGGAGAGCAGTGGCTCTTAGCTAATCCCAGCCTCTTGGGTGGTAGTCCCCACCTGCTCCTGCTGACTCTTGGTGAAGCACTGAATGGGGAATCAGATCTGTCTACACTGCACAGATCATCTGACATCATCTTCTAATGTCTTGGTGAAGCAGGTATTACAACACTGCCCTGTCTGCTCACAGGATTGCTGGGAACATCTGATAAGGATGATGGGCGTGGAAGCTTACCATGACCTCTGCGGAGGCACACTGTTCTGGGCCTGTGCCCCGCTGGCTTTTCTGCAGCCCTTTCCTTCCTGCCCTGGCCTGATTCTCCCTGCTCTTCAGGCTTGACTGCTTCGTCTCCCTAAGCTGCAGGTTTTTCTCCTTCATCATTTCCTTGTAATAGTGATATGATGTCAGTATGATTATCCTCATTTTTGTAGATGAGGAAACTGAGACCAGACAGGCCTTACAACTTGCCCAAGGTCACACAGCCAAGATGAAATGGAGCCGGGATTTCCCCGCTCCTGTGCACGTGCTCTACCGCCGTGCTGTGCCTGCTGTAGTTGGTGTCAGGCCAGTGGGTACAAACTGGTACAACAGACATCTGCCCTCTAGGAACTCTTGGTCTAGTCAGCAGATAGAGTGGATGCTCGGACCAAGTCATCCTAGCAGCACGTTGAGTGCAGGGGGCCCAGAGTGAGGAGCTCTGCAGCCTGACAAGATCTCAGCCTGCCCAGGAGAAGCAGAGTCTCTCCCCCTTTCCCACTCCCAGTCTCTGGGCAGTAGAGATCTGTGCAGTTTCTGATCCCAGGCATGGTGATGTTCAGCCCACTTCTTATCATTCCATCTTCAGGATGAGTCAGACTCTGGGTGACTGCCCTACCCGCTAAGTGCTCTTGGAACACAGCTCCCACCACGGCCGCACCCGACAGGAAGTCCCTCCACCCCAGCATGGGGCTGCAGTGGCCCTGAGGATGGGCACAAGGTGACACTGGGGAGCCTGCCAAGTTTGCCCCAGCATTGTCTGTCTCCTCCTGTCACCTTCAGGCACTATGTGCCCATCTCTTGATTTTTTCCCCACCCTGGGCCCACATCAACTGGAAAGGCTCAAAGTGGGGCCAGTTTGGCCTCTTCTTAGGGGGCTAGGATTTTGAGGTCTTGTTTTTTCTTTAACTCTTGAACAGAGGGCAGTTTCCCATGGACATTATAGCAGGCATACTCAGAGCTAATGGGGCATGTCACCTGGGGTCTGGAAAGTGTTTCTGTACCCATGAGTTCCTGTTGAGTCTTTAGCTTCTTCAGGAAGCTAAAGAAGGGTGGGAAGACCCTAGATGAGAAGTTGAATGTCTCTCTCTTAACCCTTTCCTGCTTCCCTTATTTCCTTCTGGAAGGGAGAGCTCTAGGCAGCAGCTCCTAAAAGTTTGAGTCCTTGGGAAGTCTTAGGAAGAGGGAAGGGCTTATTCCTTATCCCCTGAACTCAAGTCCTCCTGCTTCGGCACACCTGCCCCCAGTGACAGTTCCCAGCCCTCATTTTAACTTTAACCCCCCTCCCAAACACAGACACACAAACAGCAGCAGGCTGGAGCAGGTCCAGGCTGGGAGTGGAGGATCTCACCTGACTTCTGGTCTTCCCCTTTCCTCCCATGACGCATCTTGTAGGCTACCACAGTGCCTGTTCAGGGTGTCGGCCCTCATGCTGGGCTCAGCCCTCCCACGGTGCTGGAGTAATGCCCTGAGAGCCCTGCCCCTGACACCATCAGGTGAGGCTGGGCCAGCCGTGTGGGCCTGCTCTGCAGGCTGTGACAGTGCTCTTGCTCCGCTGTCATGTCTTTGTAGGCAGTTACCACTCCCAGGAATGCTCTGCCTTCTTTAGCTGCCTCATAATCCCCCAGTGGACATTTAGAATTGAGTTTAAGGATTAGTTCCTTCCCCGACAACACCTATCCCTTGCTAATTCCCTAAGTGTACGAGATATTTAGTAAAGCTTTCCTCACTACTCATGGCACAGAGTTACATTTTCTAAGTTTGCTCCTTTGAGTAGACTTGAGATTCTTGAGGACAGGGTTCTTATTTTATCTTTGTGCCCAAGGTAGACCTGGCCCACAAAGGAGACTGAGGGGTGCAAGGAAAGAGATCTTCATCTTACTGTGGGTGGGAAGGGGCAACAGGAGGACCTAGAGCAGCCTCTCTTCTTCCTCCCTCCTCCTGTAGGCCTGGTTGTTGATTGACCTGCTTCTAGCAGTGGTACTACATTCAGACAGCAATGTGGATTGATTCTGCCCCCACGCTTCATGTGCCATCCAGAGGCAGGTGTACTCATCCATTGAGGGATCCTTCCAGAGAGAGGCGACTGAGGACCAAACTCATTGTTGAAACACCGAGTCTGAGGAGATGAGATGGAGGCACGTCCCAAAATTGATAAACCTCTAGCTGGTCTGATAAAAATGACACAAATTATCAATATCAGTGAACATCACTACAGATCTTACAGACATTAGGCTATTAAGAGAACAATATAAGTCACTTTGTGCCAGTAAATTCAATAACTTAGGTGAAACAGACATCTTGAAAGACATAAGTTAATAACACTGACTGGAGAAGAAATAGAAAATCTGTACAGTCCAATAACTAAAATATTTTCCCAAATAAAACTTCAGGCTAAGATTGCTTCACTGAAGTCTTGTTGAACATTTAAGGAAGAAACAATACCAACCCTGCACAGCTCTAATTTTATTTGTAACAGTTTTGTCGCTGATAAAAAGGATTTCAAACATTGGGAAACAGGTCAGTCAAACTCTGTCCTGAGCAGGGTTGTATTTGAGACCCCCTGAAATCCTGCCTCAAAGGCTTCTTCTTGCTGAAGGCTCTGGGAGGAGGTGAGGGCAGGGGTGCAAGGTCTAGGCATGGAGATGTGGGCAGGGGTGAGAAATGGGGGAGTACCTCCATTAACAGGCAGGTAGGCTATGGGGAGGGCCCCAGCCCAGACCATGACTCTCCTGCCTTCCAGCCATCAGCGTTCCTGAGGTTTACTCTTCTGGAGTTGGTGGAGAGGGTAGCAGTTAAATTGGTAGAGTTTCTGAAGGTTGTCTAGCCCAGGCTCTGGGCTAGGCCTTGAGGTGCTCTAGGAGATGCCCCGTGCTGAGAGGTTCTTGAAGGGAAGGGGTAGTAAAGCCTACATGTGAATAGGAATGGCTACAGGCCTGTGCCCTGGGCCTACGGTCAGACCCTGATATGCACTGGGTAGGCCCAGAGGATTCTTTTGCCTGGGAATCTTAGAAGGCTGCTTTGAGGAGGTGACCTTTGACCTGGCCTCTAGGACTGGCCAGATGGTGTGTTTTCTTGGGGGTTATCAGAGTAGATATTTCAGGATTTGAGACAAAATGTGGAGTGCAAGAGTGTTCTGGACAGAGCAGATGTGAGGTTGAGATGAATGGCTGTTGTCCTGGGGGTGTGGAGACCCAGTGAGAGCTTTGAGCAGAGGTGCAGTGTGGTCTGACCAGTATCTTTGAAGAGGAGGCCAGGAATGTAGATTGATAAGATGAAGAGAGACTTAGGGGAGATAGGTTGGAGAAAGAGAGGGAAGAATGCAGGAGGCAGCTGTATTCTCCAGAGTAGAGGGGAAGGCTGGCAGGCAAGGGTGGAGGGGAATGGCTGGGGGCTTGGTTGTGGTGGGGGGCTAAGGAGGTGGTAGAGGAGACTAGGGATTGGGAAGCGGGGAGAAGATGGCAAGATTTGGGAAGGGCGTGGAGTAGGGAGTGGGGGTGGTGAGGCATTGAGTCTGATTTAAAGGTCTCGGTGAGCGAAGTGTCTCTAGATTCCTGGGGAGGCTGTGCACCTAGGGCCCTGCCTACTTTCCTACTGAGTGTCCAGCAGGGCCTAGGCTTGGACTTGGGCTGGCTGTGGCCGCATCTGAGCACATGGGGCCAGGTCTGAACTGTGTGGGGAGTGCAGGAGAGGCGGGTAGAATCAGAGCTCTTTAGAAACTCAGCGCCACTCTTCCACTCTTGATAGCCTCTCTCTCGTCTCCTTGGCAAGAACGAGGGCCAGGCATCAGGACAACCTGGATCCAGACTTGCAGCTACCGCTGATGGTTTCTGTGACTTTGGACAAATCTTTTCCTTTTCCCTGACTGCCATTTCCCAGGTTTTCCCATGGGTTAAATTGAGGACCTAGAATGGGTGATCCTGCGAGCCCTCCAGGTCTGAGGCTCTTTGAGTCTCTCAGGTAGGGGTGAGCTTCAAGTGGTCTGTGCTTCCCTCCACTGTCCCGGGTAGCAAAGGGCCGTATCTTGTGATTCAGGCCAGTGTCACCAAAAGCGATTTCCCTTCCAGTGAATGCCCATTGTCCTATTTATGAATCACTCTTTGTCAGGAAGGCTGAGGTACACCTTATCTCCCCCACTTGTGTGGCCTGTTCATTTGTTCACCTGCTCCTGCCACAGATGTGAATCTTTATCTTTTTTGAGCCCCTGCTCTTTGCACGGCATCCCAGGCTGGGGTCATTTTTAACCTCATGCTGTCTGCAGAGCTAGTGCTGCCCCTCACCCACCAGATTGCTGGGCATTTTTTAAAGTCATTTAGATAGTTGGGTGTTTTCTCATTTGTTAATGAATAACTTGGTCTTTGCTGAGGCACTTGAATGTCTCTGGGGCTCCAGGAGGGTGGTGGCAGCTGTTTGACCTTGCTTGAGAGCTGAGAAAGGGCATGGTATTTGCAAAGCACTCCTCCCAAAGGCTGGACACTTTCCCTTAGTCCCTGCCTGCTTCTGCCAGGTGGTTCAGATTAACAGAATCCCTGTGGAAAGGAGTCTTCCTTTGTGGCTGGGGGTCTTGCCTCATCAGCCCAGTGTGGGGAAAGAAGAGCACTTTCTGCTTTTCCTTCTCTGCCCTTACCCAGGGCAGGTGTCTGCCACTCCTTTTCCTGAGGTAGGCACTTCAGGGAGTAGCCTTCAGGGTGTCCACTGGTTGGGAGTCCGGAAGAAAATTTTTGCTAGAATGTGCAGGCTCTGGCTTGCTTCATCAGCTAGTCTTCTGTCAGGGAGGGCTACATGTGTCAGCAGGGCCCCTGTGGAAGCCCTGTCCAGGTCCCAGCAGCCCTGGGAGCCATTTGGAGAATCCTGACCTGTTTCTCAGTGAAGCATTTATACTCTGTTCTCCCTTCCCTCTTTGGCCATCACCAAGCATCTGCCTGTCCACCCCAGGGCCTGCCTTGCCCAGCAGAGGTCAGTGGACTCTCCCCAGTTTCTCCTCGGTTTCTCTATTGCTTAAGAACACTGGCCAGAGCCCTCTGTGTTCGGCCATTGCCTGCCTTGACCGTCTTACCTGGCAATCATCGTCACCCCCTTCCCCAACCCCAGTCACCTGCATGCTCTTCAGACCACACCCTGCCTTTGTTCAAGCTCTGCTTCCCACCGAGAATGCCCTTCCCACTCCTATCCCCCTATCCTGTATCACCCAGTTCTGCCCAGCCCATCTCTCAGTAGGAAACCCCTCACCCATCCCCCAAGAACCACGTTCCATGTTGACCTGTCTCATGTAGCTGCTGTCACTTGGTCAGTTATTTTGTTCCCGCTGCCTCGTTGCCATGAGATGAGCTGCCCTGAGTTGGGGTGGGGGGCGTCTTGATCTGTTCACATGACAAAAGCCTTTCTCTGGGCCAGGCCTCCAACCTGGTTTTGGTAGTCTGCTCCCCGGAGGTTGTGTGGCCAAGGAATGGCAGGGTCTGGTTGATGCCTGCAGTCTCCACATAAAGCAGATACCATTCTTAGGAAGGCAGTTGTCAATGGCATAAATAAATGTCTAGGAAAGGTAGTTCAAGCAACTGTTTTACTTATAATTTATATGCAGGCTCCAGCGCATTCTGTGTCCACCAGAGCAGGCTCCCAATGGAAGGAGCTCACAGATCTCTCTCAGAACACTGCTCTGCGAGAGTCGAAGGCAGGACGCTGCCATAGTGAAGTGAGCATTGTCACCTTCTGGAGTGCCAACGCTGGCATGCAGGGAGACCCACGACGGCTCTGCCTTGAGGCCTCTCAGTCCATGCCCTGGGCCCCAGGTGTGGTCACACGAATTTGCGCATGTGCACACATGCCCCGCGTCAGTTTGTCCACAGGCAGGCTGACCTAACAGAGGTAATCACATAATAAGGGAGAAAGTCCAGGAAGACATTTTCTGCTTCAGGTGGAAGCAGTATGGCAGTTTCCTTCTGTTGTGGCCCCCAGTGTACCTGAGAACAAGCATAACATGTCAAGGTTGAGATGAACATGACTCTCTAGACTTCAAAAAGAGGTGCAGTTGGTGGGAAGTCAGAAGAACCAGATTAAGAAAATTTTCATGGAAACTTCAGACTAACTCCCCTTGCCTCTGTCTCCCTGAATACAGCATAGGCCTAGGCAATGAATCTTGTTACAAGCCTGGTCCTAGTTCGTGTTACTTCTAAAGCGAATCAAATAGGTATTTCTGAAGAGGGCTCTGGCCTGAAAGGTGTCTCAGGAGGCCTGAGCTCTCATCCTGCCCTGGTTGCTGGTGACTTCTTCCCCCAGTCTTTCCTAGCTTAGCAGGTGGTTCTGTCTAGACCCATGAAGGTGACTGGTGGCCTGCCAGCATGGCCCCTCCATGGCACCAAGTGGCTGCATTTCTCACCACCTAAAGCCATCCAGCTCTTTCTGCGAGTGTTCTCTAAGGGCTACCAGGTACCTGGGACTGGGCTGGAGTTACGGACTTTTTTTTTTTTTTTTTGAGATGGAGTCTCGCTCTGTCGCCCAGGCTGGAGTGAAGTGGCTTGATCTCGGCTCACTGCAAGCTCTGCCTCCCAGGTTCACACCATTCTCCTGTCTCAACCTCCCGAGTAGCTGGGACTACAGGTGCCCACTACCACGCCCAGCTAATTTTTTTGTGCGTTTTTAGTAGAGACGGGGTTTCACTGTGTTAGCCAGGATGGTTGCGATCTCCTGACCTCGAGATCCGCCCACCTCGGCCTCTCAAAGTGCTGGGATTACAGGCATGAGCCACCATGCCCGGCCAAGAGTTACGGATTTTTAAATTCTGCACAGGCAATGAGGCTCCAGTTGTGCCTATGAGATGCAGTAGGCATGTACCCTGCTTGGAGTCTGGGACACCAAGCTGGGCCCTGCCAGGTGCCCCCTTTCTGAGATGTCCTGTTCTTTAGCTCCCTGGGCCACGTGGACTGGAAGTAGGAACTTTCAACTGAGCTGGTGGTTTTCTCCCTTTCTTTGCAGGACAAGGAAGATGGGGAGCCAAAGACCAAGCATCTCAGAGAAGAGGAGGAAGAAGGCGAGAAGCACAGGTAATGCCCGTGTGCAGCTCCAGGATCTGCTCTCTCCTCCAGCACTCATCGGTCTCCCAGTCTCTGGGTCCTCCGAACTCTGTTCAGTGTCTGCCTTGTTCCCTCCCCTCTTCTTTCTGCCCATGGCTGTCCTGTTCAGACCTTAAAATCTCAACATCTCAGAAGGCCCTTGTTGAGGCCTTCTCTGCCTCCTTTCCCTCATTTTCCATTTGGCTGTTACTCAGCCCCCAGCATTTTCTTTCTGGCCCTTACATTATGCCTTTTTACCCTTCTCATACACCTTTTGTGGCGTGGTTCTCCATTGCCTGCTGCGTAAGTGCCCGTTCTGCACCTGGCATGTGAAGCTCTGCCTGGGCCATCTGGCCTCATCCAACCTCCTCTGGTTTCCCTCTAGCCAGAGCCCTTTGTGGTCGGCCCTTGCCACCCCTGGCCAGTCAGCATTTCCTGACCAGTCTTTTGTCTGTCCTCTCAGCCTGGAGGTCCTTCTCATCTCTCCTATACCTTTGATGTCTGGGTCTTCACATAGAGTTCTGCTCAAAGGGTGCCTTTCTTGTTGTCTGTGCCCCTCTGGCTTCATTTCCCTCTGTAGTGTTTATCTTATTTTGTCGAATACTATCATCTGGTTGGGTCCACTTAAGTTGCCTAAAACACAGCACACATGAGGGTCTTGGGTACCCTTCCCTCATGATTGCAGGCACAAGGTCTTCCCCCGCAGTCTTGAGGGCTGCAGCCTCCACAGAGCCTCAGATGCTGCCTTGCCTCCCAAAAATCTGGAGCCTGGAAACTGTTGCTGGAACCAGTGTGTGGGGTGGGGCTAGGCAAAGCTGTGCCATTGATCTTTGTGAGCAGAGTGTCTGACTACCACTCGCGTGTCAGCAGTTCCAGAGGTCTCATGTCCTCCCTCCCATGCCTAGCCCTGAGACGGGGCTCTCTTCCTGGGGCCAGACTGTGTGTCTTTCTGGACAGGTTGCCTTGATTTCCTTTGCTCTGAGCAGCTTCCTTCAGGCACAGGGGGGTGTAGATCTTGATGGGCTTAGGCCCTGCTTTGCACAGGGGGAGTGGGAGAGGGAATGCTCTTTAGAGGAAGCTGGGCAACCACACCAGAGCAGGCTTTCCTAATGCCACAGCCTTTTTTCACCTTCACCAGTATGAGTAGAACCTCCCCACATGTGGGGCTCACCTCTGCCTTTGTAATCAGGAGCAATCACAGACATGACTTACGAAGTGTTTTCACACCATCCTGAGAGCCCTGCAGAGTCCATGCCCCCTACTCGGGTTCAGACATGCTACCAGCTCTATGTTGAGAGGCTGGTGATGCTAAACGGTGAGTGGGTCTGCTGACACTGGGCCTGGGGCTTTTTGTTGGGCCTTAGCCCCCAGCTCTTGAAGGTCCCTGGCTGGTGATGGGAAGACGAAGGCCAGTTAGTTGCTCCTTTGCCAGGTGACCCCAACATATGTGGCTTTATGGGTGGGTGCTGGCACAGTTTCCCCCATTCTGTGGTAACCACGTATTAGAGGCCCTTTGATCTTCCGGTTTGTTCTTAGTTTCTCAAAAACTGGAACTCTGGCTGGAGCCTGAGTTCCAGTTTCTGGGCTTTGATTTGCTGATGGTTTTTTCTCTGATCCCCACCCCTCCCCCTCCTCGATGAGAAAGAAGGGTCACTGGTTTAGCAGGTGGGTGGGTGGGTCATACAGTAAGAGGCTTGAATGTTGAACCATGTGGTTGTGAATCTCAAACGTGGTGTTGAGTGAAGGAAAAAGCAGGTTTCAGAATTGAGGCATACAGGGCAGGGACATTTATATCAAATTTAGGAACATAAAATGATATATGTGTGTTACTCAGTTGACAAGTACTGACTTTATTGGTTGTCTGCTCTGTGCAGGGCACCATTGTGGGCCCCTGGAAGGCAACAGCAGACAAAGTACAGCCCCTACCCTCATGGAGCTGACATTTTCTGGAAGGAGGCAGGCTGTTAACAAAGAAGCAGGTGTGTGATACAGTGTCAGGTGCTGCCAAGAAAGCGAAAGCGGAAGTGTAAACACCTACATGAGGAGTGATGCCTCCGACTGATGCCTGGGGAAGCAAGGAGGAAACTGGATTAGGGAAAGGCTCTATGATGTGTGATTTTTTTTTTCTCTTTTTTGAGATGGGGTCTCACTGTGTCACCAGGCTGGAGTGCAGTGGCGCTATCTCAGCTCACTGCAACCTCCACGTGGCTCCCAGGCTCAAGCGATCTTCCCACCTCAGCCTCCCAAGAAGCTGGGACCACAGGTGCGCACCACCATGCCCAGCTAATTTTTTGGTACAAAAACAACATGGTTTCACCAGGTTGCCCAGGCTGCCCAGGCTGGTCTCAAAGTCCTGAGCTCAGGCAATCCATCCACTTCAGCCTCCCAAAGTGTTGGAATTACAGGTGTGAGCCACTGGGCCTGGCCAATGATGTGTGATTTTGTTGTATCAAAAGAAAAAAAAAAAAAACAGGAGGGGAACAAACCTGTCTGGAATATGGCAAAACATTGCTTTTATTGACTCTGCAGGAGGTGAGTGTATGTGTTAGGTTATTCTCCGGACTTTTCTGTGTGCCTGAGATATATCATAATGAAAACTGTGGGAAAAAACCAAAGGGCATGTGTAGTTCCAGGCTCCTGTCAGTGAGTTCTACATAAAAGAGGCCCTGCCATGTGAGGACCTGCTTCCTGTTAGGTCTTACATGTCATTTGTAGTGGAGCACAAGACCTGCTCTGAGGCCCCGTCCTGAGCCCACTGAGCTGGGCAGGTGCAGGGCCCTGTTTTGTTTTCTCACCGCAGCCCAGGGACCAACCACGCTGGACATTGAATTGGGTTCTGCTTCAGCTCATCATATTCTTCTGCTTTGCTCTAATCTGGCCTCTTTTGAGGCAGTGGAGCGTGGTGGAACAGGTTTGCCTCCCAGTCGTTGAGAGCTTGGCTTTTGGGGCTGTCCTTCTAGAGACTTTGGGCAGGTGGACTTCTAGCATCCCGTACCTGGCAGTGCCTGCTACTCGGTCACTCCCTTGGTTGCCAGGAAGCCTAGCCTTAGCAAGGAGTTGTGCCTGTATTTGTAGGCCCCAGAGAAAAACAGACTCTTCTGACTTTAACAGATCCGGAGCAGAGGGCTTGCTCAGGTTATTTAGAAAGGCAGATTAGAACATTGGTTGCCTAACACAGAGCCAGACCCATGTGGACTTAACTTTAGACTGCAGGGTCCAGGGCTTGGGGATGATGGACTTTCCAGGAAGAGCAGGATGCAGCAGAGGCCGTGTCCATCCCGGGGATCTTGCTTTTTATTTGTACCCCAAGTCTGGAAAGGGGCTCTCCCGCAGGATGCTTATGGATTGGGAGCTGATTCCAGAGAACCGCCTAGGCCATAGCCCCTGCTACAGCCTCCTTTGCCACTGGAGAGAAAGAAGTGACCTTCCATTCCATTGGAGAGATGACCCCTGAGGCCATTTGCCAGTGAGCATCCTTCTTCCTCAGCTGCTGGGAGGCGAGAACAGCAGCCTACTTCAGTCAGGGTCACTCTGGGTTGAGCCCAGGTGCCAGGTGGGAAGCCCCACTGGCACCAGCCATTCTGGAATGTGCTGAGAGGAGTGTGGTGCCCACTCGGGGATGCTTTCAGCTAACACTGTCCTGCCTTCAGTGGGACAAGGCCTTATGGAGAACATACCTTTTAAAACTGGAATCCAGATGGTAGGGTTTGGGCGGCAAAGGTCCAGAGGCATGAATCTGTAGTGTGAAAGGGTGGGTGGTATAGCTTCTTGTTGGGGAGGCATGAACAGACATCACCCCAACTCTCCCTTTACACAGTGTCCCTGGGAGCCCCTTCCAGTCTGACCCCCCCACCGTCTCAGGAGTGATGCCAAGGGAGTTACACAGATCTGCATCTGAGACCCAGGGCCCAACCTGGATGGGAAAGACTGAGTTGTCTCTGATGCTTCCCTGACCCAGGCCCTACAGAGAGATGGAGGGGGCACCCTCCTCTTTCCCTTGTTCCCTAGTTTCTCCTCTTATGCCCTGACCAGGATTCCTCCCTGAGTCATTCCATCCCACGCTGCCACTCAGCTCTGAACTCTAATGACTGGGTGACGCCAGGGCCTGCTGCCTGTGAGTGTCTTGGCTCCCTATGTCTCATTAGCTGGCAGAGAGCAGGGTCCATCTGCCTCAGTTACTCTCCAGGTCACTCAGTGTCCCCTGCCTGGTGGTCAGTTCCATATATTGATGTAGCTAGTTCATCATGCTTTAAATTTTTTTTGTGTGTGTTTTAATTTAGGGACTTAGGGAAAGAACACATGTTGAGAAGAAGATTGGTTCAGCAGCAGTCCCTGAAATGAAAGGACCTAGACAGATGGAGCAAGGTCAAGCTTTGGAAGCAATTCCCAGGTTTGAGGCCAAGCCCTGCCAGTTATTAATTCTCTAACCCTGGGCAAGTCACTTTGCCTCAGTGAGCCGCAGAGTCTTCAACCAAAGGTGGAAAAAAATGAAATAAAACTTGCTTCACCTGATGAACAGAGCAAATGCCATACCTGTTTGCCCAGCTAGTGCTGGGGCTCTGGGCAGAAGGAAGGCACCGTGAGGTCCTCCCGAGAGAGTGAAAAGACTCTGGACACACCTCGAAAAGGCAGAAGTAACTTTTACATAAAGCATGTGTCAGCTTTGCAAATAAGGCAACAGTTGGGGGAAATGTGAGTCAATGGATGGGAGTAGAAATAAGGAAATGTGACCTAGAAGTTTGTGATTAGGAACCACTTTGTAGAGCCTCGCTTATTTGCTGCATTAGATAGTCCTTGGAAATAAGCTGAGTGGCCTCATTTTGCAGATTCATTTGTCTAACCAGATACACTGTAGGGCCAGGGTTTGTGGCTCAGTAAATGAAAATCCAGCAGGATTGGAGGGAGCCACCCCAGGACCTTGCCCCTCACCAGCCATCTTGAAGAGTCACCCACCTGCCTGCCTGCCTGTGTTCCTGCCCCACTGCCGAGGAGACCTTTTCAGAATTATGTTAGCTGTTCTAACAGTTCCTTTGCCTTTCCTTATGCATTTTATAGTCAGCTTGTTAATGTCTATTAAAAAAGCTTGCTGAGATTTTGATAGAATTGCATTGAATCTGTAGATCCAGATTCCTTTTTAAAATTTGTATTATTCTCCTAGGATAAATCCTGTCCCATCCCCATACAACCAAATCCCCATTGGGTGGGAGTGAGCTCCAGCAGCTCGACCATCCCAGGCTCTGTGGGAAGAAAGGATGCATTCCTACCCCTAGATGGGCCCTACTTCTCTGGGCTGACTCTTCCCTGTCTCTGCCAGCCTTCTTGTAGCTAACTCTGTAGAGGCATGGATGACTCATCTCTAAGGCAGCTCCCTTCCCCCAGCCCCCTGTGTACTGCCCAGATAAGGTGTGCCCTGGAAAGCTGGCCCATGGAAGAGGGCATTCAGGGGCATTCGTGTCAGTGTCAGCTGCCTTTTTTTTTTTTTAAAAGCTCTCCGTCACTTCTTCCTGTGGGAGGTTGGCTGATATGTGCCATGGAGGCATGTCTAGGGCAGCGTTTGTGGCTGACAGCCATTGCCACCCTGCCTTGTGGGATGGATGGACTGTTGGGTTGGGGCTGACAGGTGGGAGGAGAAGGGAGGAGGCACTTAACCAGGAGCACTCGCCTCCTCCTATGCCAGAAAGTGCCTGAACAAGCAAGTCCCGAACTCCCAACCTCTACAGCCACCACCTCCCTGTGGCTTTGTATGGAGGTCTGCACACAGCTGGAAAAGTTGGTCACCATCAGAGATAGTTGTTTGACCGGGGCTGGGTGTCACATATTGCAAAAGCAATGAGGCCACTAGCCTTCCTTCTTCAGAGATGGAAAATCTGTTTCCCAGCTCAATGTGTGCATGACCCTCTTGTGGAGAGACTTCCCACCCCAGCTAAGGCCCAGCCCTGGCCCAGTGCCCAAACCCTTGAGTCCAGCCAATGCCAGGCCTCTCTGCTCTGTGTGCTGGGCCCCACTGATGGTTTCCACACACCAGGGTGTATCACAGATCATGGTTGTTTGATCCATGACATCAGCTTGATTTGGCATACATTGCTCCACTCTAGTGGTATCAACCAGGGCGGCTCCCATCACGCCTCCTGAGTTCTTTCAGTCCCACTGTAGAGGATGTCTACATCTGGTGATGTCCCAGTCATGGGCAGTGGAGATCTCCTGCTGAGGCAGCAGCACAGAGACCCACCACCGCCTCGTTTTTCCTGACCCTGTTTCTCAGGAATAGGCCTGGGAATGTGGGAGAATGAATCAAGAGAGAACTGGTTTAAGGAAGATGGTGAAGCCAACTCACTGTGTGCTGGCACCCGGCACCTCCCTTCTGGGTAGGGTGGGGTACGAGCACAGCTGAATCCTTTCTGTGTGCATTAAGTCATGATATCTTGTGTGTCCTGATCTCAGCTTCCAAAGCTTCTCTTATGAAGTCTTCACCTCTGTTCTGGGACTCAATGCAATCTGCATTTATAGGTGAAGAAACTACAGTCCAGGCAGGTGAAGCAACTTGGCTAAAATTTCCTTGGCTAAAATCCTCCAACTTTTGCAAGGGAGTGGAGCTGCCACTGAGACCCCTCCCTGTGTGGGGAAAAGAGTCTTTGGCAGAGTGCAGCAGCTGCTAGCGGTTTGCCGCTCAGGGCAGCCTGATGGGGTTGAGCACCATCCACTTTCCCAGAGTGGTCTGTGGGCTAGATTGGGCCCTGGGAGGGTAAGGGGCAGTGGGCTATGCAGGCCCCTGTCCCCCAACATCTGGGTCCCGCATGGCCAATGTGGCCAATCCAGTTCTCACCTTATGGGCCCTTTGGGGCTTAGCTCATCTGCCATAAACGTTTACTCCTCTCCTGTTTTAAAATTTAAATTGATATTTACGGCCAGGCGCTGTGGCTCACGCCTGTAATCCCAGCACTTTGGGAGGCTGAGGCAGGTGGATCATGAGGTCAGGAGATTGAGACCATCCTGGCTAACACTGTGAAACCCTGTCTCTAGTAAAAATAAAAAAAAAATTAGCCAGGCATGGTGGCGGGTGCCTGTAGTCCCAGCTACTCAGGAGGCTGAGGCAGGAGAATGGCGTGAACCCGGGAGGCGGAGCTTGCAGTGAGCCAAGATTGCGCCACTGCACTCCAGCCTGGGCGACAGAGCGAGACTCCGTCTCAAAAAAAAAAAAAATTAAATTGATATTTACATAAATTACAGATTTTTTGATTGTAGAAAACTTAGAAACTACAGATCAACATGTATCTGTGCATGTCATGCTGTTTTGTAACCTTTTTTCATGAGCCGTGTCATGACTATCTTGGTAAATACACTTTCATGAAATTATCTATGGCAGCTTAATATTTCTTTGAGAGTACCATGTTTTATTTTTTAGTCCTGGGGTTTTTTGTTTTGTTTTTGGCAGACCAGTTTTTTCTAATGCCTTAAATACCCACTAGCTATGGGCTTTCAAGTGGGATGGGTGCGAAGTTCAACTTGTCAGTGTAGAGCACCTTGGTTAGGTTCTGCAGCGTCCAGGATGAGAGTGGGTGCGGACCACATGATGCAGATGTGATGGCAGCTCCAGCAGGGCAGGGGCCTCATTTAACTAACACTCAGTCCTGGTCATTGCGTGGAACAGCCATTGGCTGCTTATAAGCCATCCCTCAGGGGCCTTTGGGTAGGCCTTGGTGCCAACACGTGGCCATAGCTGTTGATCTGTCTTGGTGGGGGCTCCCATACAGATCTCATCCCCAGCCAGCTCTGGCTTCTCCGGCCTCCTTGTTTTTAAGGCAAGGGCTTGACTATACTACTTCTGAAGCTCCTTCTGCCTCTAAGACCTGTGACCTAAAATTGTAATTTTTAGGGCTAAAGAAGGCTTCTCCTGGCAGTGGGGAGAGCTGAGAGGCTGGGCTCCTGTTGAGGGAGGGAGTTTCCAGGATGATGCTGTAGGCTGAACTCCACTGTGGGGCAGGCTGCAGGAGTTTTTCCTTTGAGGAACACTTGAGTGCCCAGAGCCCTGGCAGAGCCACCTGCAGCCCTGGCCAGGCCCCAGTCACTGTGTCAGGTAGCTTCTCTACTGCAATTGCTGGTCCCTGAGGAGCCAGATGCAGGAAGCTGATGTGGGGTCCACCCCTAGGCCAGAGAGCAGGGTGCGGATTCTGCCTCCAGCTCTTCCTTCAACTCTGGCACCTTGGATAATCTTTCTGGACTGTTTTCCACATTGAGAAAATGTCAGTGACAACCTCTCCCTCTGCGGAAGGGTGGTCTCGAGAGGTGGCCTCTGAGAGGCCATGTGTGGAGGCTGCCCCTACTGGGGAGGGCGCATTATCTCATGCTTTCTGGCCTGGTTTCAGGTGGGGGCACAAAGGCGCTCCCACTCCTTATTCTGAAACCCGCTGAGGACGCATTTGCCAGGGCTTGCTTGGAGGCCTGTCCACCCCCTGGGGCTGTGATGTGGCCCCGTCCTGCCCATGGTCACTTCTTGTGTCATGTGCTCCAGTAGACCTTGTCCTCTTTGTGTGGCCAGAAGGACAGGAGGCTTGGGGTGGGCTGGATAAGAGAAGGGAAGGGAGGTTTTATTGCCTTACACTGTACCCGTTCTTCAGGCTGGGGCCACAGTTGCCTTGCTGGGCGACAGCTGGAGGACAGTCTCCTCTGCCCATGAGTGGGGAAGCCACTGGGCTCTTTAAAAGACTCATTTGCTGCAAAGCCAGCCATTGAGTGTTCTAAAGAAAAATATCAACCACCAAACAAAAACATCCCTGTACTAAATTATCCTTTGCCCTCATAGCCTGGTGGTACTTTAGGCCACTCTAGGGCACTCTGCCAGAAGAGATCCCAGAGGTGGTGTGGCTATTATGAATTATGCTGCCAGGATCGTGCGTATGTAGAACGCTTTGTTTTGCTTGCTCCTGTTTTGTTACTATTTCTATGGAATAATTTCCCCAGAGCAGGGTTACTGGGTCAGGGGGTTTGAACATTTTAATGGCCCTTGAAAGAAAGACCAGATCAGCCTCTAGAGCAGTTGTGTACCTCATTTGGGGTAGTTGCCTCTCCCATTTTCATGCTTCTCTCGGGTCTGGCCTCTGGCAGCAGCAACTGAAGCTTTGTTATTTACATTGGGAACAAGGGGTAGGTCTCTATGTGCAGAGCCTAAAGCAAACAGAGGATTATTAGGGGCGTGTTTGAGTGTCATGAATGTGTTTTCCTGGCAGAGCTCCAGTGTCTCTGTACTCTGAATATTAAAAATGAAAGTGTTCTTTGATCAAAGTTGCCAGTCTCTCTGGTCAGTGGTGGCCTCTGCAAGGCCTGCAGGCGCATCCTGGGCGTGGCCTTCCCTGTGGTCTGTTACTAGGAGGAGTGCCTCACAGCAGTTCTCTCTCTGGCCCTTGACGGGGCCTGTATGGGCAGGAGGGACCAGGGTGGCCAGGTGGAGGACCTTGTTCTCAGGGAACAGGCCATGTGGGACTGTCCTGTCCTTATCCTCTCTGCCTCCCTCCAGGGGCCCAGGGCAGGGGGTGAATGTGGAGTAGCCTCAAGATATAAGGGATGAGAAGGGAGGCTAGCGCCCCAAAGGATAAACCTGGTAGCATGAGTGAGTGAAGTGGACCAGGGACCATGAAACCCCCATGATCAGTGTAGGCTTTGAGGCCAGTTTGCCAGTGATGGGGTTGAATCAGATTCATAATCTCAAAGCTTCCTTTCATTTCACCATTCTAGAATTCTACTCTGGTTCTATACTTGACAGAGAACATCAACTTTCTCCACCTGCCTCCTCTCAGTGGCACATGTGAAAAAGCACCCTGGGGTGATTTCCTCTGAACCTCCCTGGCCAGCCCATGCATGTCCTGGGCTCCTGCAGCTGGCCTGAAGCAGAGTAAAGTAAATAGAAAAGGTCAGCTACCCATTTTAGAAGGAAACTATAGAATGCGAACTTGGCATTCCCTGTTGCTTTGCCACAAAGAAGTTGCTTAGGGGTTGGCTGCCCCGGCCCAGCCACATTCCTGCCCTCTCTATCTGCTGGGCACAACTTCTTTGCTTCCAAATGTCTTCTCAAGTCATTGAAAGGCTCAGAGAGCCCCAGGCTACCCATAAAGCTCTTTCTTGAGTGCCTTCTGAATTCCTTTATCCAGCTTGAGGCAATGTATGCTGAGCCCCTCCTGGAGCTGCCTGGTGCCTTTAGGGCAGGCTGTGAAAGACAGACATGCAGCCGACACAGGGCCACATGCGTGGAGTAGGGTCTGCCGTGGAGAGGGTAGAGAGGCAAGTGGGGCAAAGGGGGCCCAGGAGAAGGGCGGTCACTGTGCCTCAGGGTGAGTAGGAACACTGGGAGGGGCCCACAGGGCCACCTCCTGGAGCTGGCTCTTTAAGCATGATGGACAGGGAAGTGTGTAGCAAAGAGGGTGAGCAGGCTGTGGGGCCAGGACCATGTGAAGAAGCTTGGACTTGTTTTGGGGACACTGGGGTCCCTGAGTCAGAGGGAGGGTCAGTGGAGGCACTGAGGTGGCTGCTGTGTCTGCTCCTGTGGAGAGAGAGCAAAGCTCCACCCAGGCACTGGCTGCCGGTGTAGGGTGGACTGTGGGTGGCCTAGGGCATTTGGTGCAAAGGATAGTGTCTTAGAAGCCATTGGGCTTTCTGGGCTGCCCTCCTTCCCATAGACTCTGGGGCAGAAAGCCCCAAAAGCATGGCCTGGTCTCTGCTTCCCTTTGGCTAGGGGACAGCCTGGCCCTGAGCCACAGAGACTGGCCATCAGCAGAGCTGAGGTGCTGGTGCTGCCTGACTCAGAACCCTGCCACAGTCCTCTGCTGCCTTACGGCCCCCTGCCTGTTTCCTCTTTATGTTTTTGAGTACTTCGTTGGTTGTTTCTGTGTAGAAAGAATACTGATTAGAAATTCTGGAAACTACAGAAAATCAAAGAAGCAAGTAAAAATCACTCAGAGCTGGGCATGGTGGCTCACGCCTGTAGTCCCAGCTATTCAGGAGGCTGAGACAGGAGGATTGCTTGAGCCCAGGAGATCAAGTCCAGCCTGAGCAACGTAGTGAGACCCCCATCTCTCTCTCTCTTTTTTTTTTTTTTTTTTGAGATGGAGTCTTGCTCTTTTCGCCCAGGCTGGAGTGCAGTGGCACCATCTCGGCTCACTGCAACCTCTGCCTCCCAGGTTCAAGTGATTCTCCTGCCTCAGCCTCCTGAGTAGCTGGGATTACAGGCACCCGCCACCACGTCTGGCTGATTTTTCTATTTTTAGTAGAGATGTTGGTTGGCCAGGCTGTTCTTGAACTCCTGACCTCAGGTGATCCACCCGCCTTGGCCTCCCAAAGTGTTGGGATTAGAGGTGTGAGCCACCATGCCCAGCCAAGACCCCCATCTCTTAAAAAAAAGTCACTCCTAGAGATAATCACTGTCAACATTTTTGTTATTTTTATTTCTTTTCTTTTAGCTAGAGCTAGTACCTTCTCCCCTTAGCAACTTCCTCATTCTAAAATGGGGGTGGCAGAACCATTGTTTGGCTCCAGTTGTCCTCAGAAAGGTGGCTTCCAGATGCCCGTGACTGCTGGTGAGTGCAGGCTGCTTCAGTATTTCCTGGCCAGCTGACAAGGTGTTAGGTGTTGGCCTGCCCTACTGGTCTGGCTGGCACCATCTCGTCACACCCTGCCCAGTCTCCAAGAGCTGTGGCGGCCCTGGACACTGTAAGGCTATGGGAGCCCCTAGGATGGCAGCCTGGGCCTGCTTTCTGTGTGAACCTGTTGTTCTACTATTTGTTTCTTGACTTTCCTTTTTCATCTCCATTCTTGTCTCCTTTTGGATTTTTTTGTTTTTAATCATTCCACTTTCTTGCTCTGTTAACTTGTTAATTGTGTGCTGTTTTCCCTTTCTTTTGGTGATTTCCACAGGCATAACAACATACATCCTTAACTTATCAACGTCTAATAGAAAATAGTAGCATTTTTACCATTTCCTCTACAGTGCTTAGGACCTTAGAACACTTTAAGGCTATTTGCCACTCTGCCTTTTATACTATTGTTCTTATATTTTAAATACTATAAGTTATTACTCTTTTATACAGTCAATATTCATTTAAATTCTCTTTTCCCCCTGCTTTTTTTTTGAGACAGGGTCTTGCTTTGTCACCTAGGCTGGAGTGCAGAGTGTGATCATAGCTCTCTGCAGTCTTGAACGCCTGGCTCAAGCAGTCCTCTTGCCTTAGCCTCCCAAGTAGCTGGGATTACAGATGCAAGCCATTGTATTTACCCTTTCTGAGGCATTTTATTTTTTCCCTGCAATTCCATGTTTCCATCTGAGATCATTTTCCTCTAGCCCAAAGTATTCCTTTTAGTATTTCTTGAATAACAGATTCACTGATAACTAATTCTCCTAACCTTTCTTTGTCTGAAAAAGTCTTTGTCTTGAAGGCTTCTTAACTAGATTTAGAATTTTATGTGACATTTATTTTGTCTGCACTTCTGAGATACCATTTCATGGTCTTATGGTTTCCATAGTTTCAGTTGAGAAGTCAGCAGTCTGTTTTAGTTTCTGCCTAAACACACATTTTTTTTTTTCTCTCCAGGCCCATGAGATTATATGAGGTTGGTGCAAAAGTAATTGTGGTTTCTGCCACTATGTTCAATGGCAAAAACCACAGTTATTTTTGCATCAACCTAATGGGAAGCTTTGCTCAGTCTCTCAGCTTTTCAGCTGCTGCATGTAAATAGACATGCTTCAAGGGGAAAGAGAGACGTGATGTCAGGCTCACTTTGTTGTACTTCCCTTATCTCCATGATTGCAGCCCCTGAAATCCTTGCTGTCTTGGTACTTCTCTAAAGCCAATTAAAATATATATATACATTTTTTTTTTTTTGAGACAGTCTGCAGCCTAGGCTGGAGTGCAATGGTGCGATCTCAGCTCACTGCAACCTCTGCCTCCCTAGTTCAAGTGATTCTCCTGCTTCAGCCTCCTGAATAGCTGAGATTACAGGCATGTGGCACCACACCCAGCTAATTTTTGTATTTTTAGTAGAGACCGGGTTTCGCCATGTTGGCCAGGCTGGGCTCAAACTCCTGACCTAAAGTGATCCACCTGCTTTTATAAGGGAGGTTAAATCTTGGGCCTGTGTTGGAAAGGCCAGGTCCCCAAGCTCAACCCCCCGTGCTCCTTGACCTCTCCCAGAGACTCCTGTCCTTTGGTAGTGGTGGAATTCTGGGGGTGGGCAGTTAAGTGGGCATTAGGGAGGGGAAGTCTCTTAGCTCTCCAAGCTAAGGGGACTGGAGGTCAGAGAGACTGCACCATTTTCACATGATCACACAACAGTGACTGCACATCAGATTAGCCCTCCAAGAGTGAGTCTGGGGAGGGTGGACCCAGCTTGATACAGCTGGATGCACCCAGCACAGCCTTAATGATTCTAAATGTGGAAACTGAGGCCCAGAATGGGACCTTCCCATAGTAGTCGGGATCTAGGTGTTCTTGGCTGCTTGGCCAGTGCTCCGCTCTGGGGGTGGCAGGGCACAGTGGGTGCAAGGCTCTGCTCCTGCCTCTTGCTTCTGGTTCACTCCTCCGGTTGGCCTTCTGAAGCCTCAGGCAGTGGGTGGGTCTGGAGGCATGGGTGCGTGTTGCTGCTGTGAGTTCTGGGTACAGTTCCCTGTGGCCTCTCCTCTCTCCTACCGATTTCTCACAGAACCCTGGAGACAGTTTCTGAAAGCGACAGTTTTTTTTCTTACTAATCCCTGCAGTTTTCTTCCCACACCCAGTTTCTCTTCCTCATTTCTCTCCCCACCCTGTTGTGAACGAAAGTTTTTGCACCCAGTCATGCCCCACTTTGTCTCTGTGACCTGACATGTACCCCCAGGCTCTAGGCAGGTGTTCAAGGATGGGGGACGGGGTGGGGTATCTCTGCGCCTTCTGGGAGTGCAGGTGGGCTTCCTCCACAAAGGTGATGCTGGTACTGCCCCATCCCCCCCCCAGTGGTTCAGCCCAGCCCCAAGGCTCCAGGCTGAGGGGCCCTGGCAGGAGGGAAGAAGATGGTAAGTAAGCTGGGGGCAGGAAGCGGGTGGAGCCCTTGAATAGGAGAGTGAATGGCATCTGAAAGCCCCTGAGTCCGAAGCACTGCCGCTTGCTAGCTGTGTGGCCACAGACACCCCTGCCTCTGGGAAAGCTTGCTTTTGCAGGGCCTGAGGAAGTCAGCAGCACTTTTACCTGGTCCAGACAGAGGGCTTGGGAGTTGGCAGACTGTGGGAGGCCTGTTGGAAGATTGTTTCCTGCCTCAGAGGCTCAGGACTTTTCTGAGGGACCAGTGGTCAAGAACCAAAAGAGGTACTGGGGAAGGAGGAGGACCTACGGCCTGGTCTCACCTGGCCGGCATCTGAGGGGCCACTCCTGCATCCCCTGGGGCTAGGGGTCTGTCCCACTGCCTCTGCCTTGCCTTTCTTAGACCCAGCAGCCCCCAGGACCTCTCACCCTGCTGCCCTGTGGAGTTACCAGGGACACCTTTTCCTGGGAGCCTGCTTCTGTGTGTGTGGGGCTAGGATATTATGAGCCCCTGAGCCAGAGAGGACCCCAGTGAGTTCTTGGTTCAGCCACCCCTGCCTGAAAAGACTGAGGCAGGAAGAACATAAAAACATAGTAGCTAGCCGCAGCTCCCGCTGGGAAATTCTGGCCCCTTGTGGCTCCTCTCCCTTCATTGGACGATTCTGGCCCCTTGTGGCTCCACTCTCTTCATGGAGGCCTTGGGGGCTGTGCAGTTCTCACTGCTGTCCTGGTGGACTGTGGCCTTCCCAGCCTTGCACATGGTCATGCCTATTTTCACAGCCCTCACGGGCCACTCTCACCCGTCTTGGAGCCGAGTCAGCCTCTCGTGTGCTTTGTGCCTTGACCCTGTCTGCGTCATCTGCAGGCCCAGGTGCCACCTCCTCCTAGAGTGCCTCCCTTCCACATTCCCACAGCTGTAGGTAGCCGCGCCCCTCTGGAGCCCTCCAGCACCTGCTTGTCTGTCCACATGTCACTCCTCACTGCCACATGTCCCTGGCCCAGCACACCTATATGCTTTTCTGTAAGTAGTTGAGGCGTATTCCATGGCATGAGCCCCAGGGCAGGAAGGCTCTGAAGAGGGGCCAGACTTGGGGAATTTGTGGGTGACCACTGGCCTTCTCTTTTGGGAATCACTCAGCCTAGGAGCTTTAGCCCTGGCTGGGAGTTATACATTGCCTTGAGCTCAGATGTGCAGCCACTGCTGTGTGATCCTATGAAAAGGGTACAGTCTCTCTGACCTCCAGTCCCCTTATCTGTCAAATGGGATGATCCAGGAGAGACACCCTGTGAATGCTCCCTAGGCATCCTTGGCCCAGCTCTGGAAGAGAACCGTACTCCAACAGAGTAGACGAGGCCTCTGGAGGGCAGCCAGTCCCACTGAGTGGCAGGGGACGGTGCCAAGGGGCCTGCCTGATGGCACTCCATTCTGTGCTTCTCCTCCTTACCAGGCCATCTCCAGAGAGCGCAGAGGAAAGTCAGGAAGTCACGGGCTATGCAAGTTGTATGAATGAATGAATGAGACCATGTCACACACTGACTTCGTCTCTGCTTGTTCTCTCTATTCTTGCAGGGAACTTAGGCTGCGGAACTATGTCCCGGAGGATGAGGACCTGAAGAAGAGGAGGGTGCCCCAGGCCAAACCAGTTGCAGGTAAGCAGGCTGCCCCTCTCCACCTCTGCTTCCTGGCACTGTCAGCCGCCCTCCACCTCAGCAGGCTTTGCTCTCTGAGAATAACCAGCAGTACCAGGACAGGAGTTGGGCCTGCAGGCAGGACCCTTTGTTACCATCTCATGGCAGATGTGCACAGTCGGCCGTCGGCGGCAGCAGAGGCTGTCAGGGCACTGAAGAGGCCTCTTGTGCCTTCTCAGTCCTGCTCACACCCTGAGACTGAGGTCTCCCGGGGATCAGAGTGGGGTTTGAAAAAGGTCACATCCTCTCAGAGGACTCCTGGCTGAGAAGTGGATGTGGTCATGGGGCCCTTGGGCAGCAGGGCAGGGTGATGGGTCCTGTGAGCCCTGGGTGGGTCAGAGACAGGGGCCAGTCATTCAGCCACACACAGCAGTGGACGGGCAGTGTGGAGCACTGAGGCAGGGGAGAGGGCCTGGCCCAGGGCTTGCCTAGTCTCTCGCCATGGTGTGGGAGCAGCACAGCCACCAGGAGCTTCTGGCCGTCCACACCACTCATGCCAGGAAGTTTCTTAGTCCTGCGGATCCCTTGGCCTTTGCCCTGGAGGGTCCCCATTTTAATTCTTTTATTTTTATTTTTTTATTTTTTTATTTATTTATTTTTTTTTGAGATGGAGTCTCGCTCTGTCGCCTAGGCTGGAGTGCAGTGGCATAATCTCGGCTTACTGTAACCTCAGCCTCCTGAGTAGCTGGGATTACAGGTGTGCGCCACTGCGCCTGGCTAATTTTTGTGTTTTTAGTAGAGACAGGGTTTCACCATGTCGGCCAGGCTGGTCTTGAACTCCTGACCTCAGGTGATCTGCCCGCCTCGGCATCCCAAAGTGTTGGGATTCCAGATGTGAGCCACTGCGCCTGGCCTTGTTATCAACTTTCTTTGAATTACATAAGTAACAAGTGAATAAATACAGTTATCTTGGGAAAAAGTAAAGTGTTGCCCATTTGGCCACATCCCAGTCTGCTTCCCCACCTCCTTCATCCCCGAAATGCAGACACCTCCTTCATCCCCTGTGATTTGCTTTGTAGTTTGGGCACCACCTGGTAGGGTAATGGTGCACTGGGAGATAGTAGGCAGGACAGAGAGGTGAGGAACTGCCCAGGTCAGGGGCAGCCCTCAACCCTCATCTGCGTCTGGAGGGAGGTGAGGCAGAGCAGGAGGGCACTCATGGGCCCACTGAGTGCCAGGGGTTGGAGGAAGCCCACAGAGCCCAGTTGTTAGTGCTTCTGCCATTTGTCCCCAAGGGGCAGGACCCTCCTAGTCAGATTGCTCAGAGGCCCACTATGCTGGCAGCAGCTTGGAGGAGCTGGGAGGTACCTGTGTCCTGGTCTTGGGAGCATACATCTGAGGTGGGATGGAGGAAAAGCCACCTGTGGCTCTGGCTAGGCCGGGACCCAGAGGACATCCTCAGAGCCCAGGAGCCCTGGGATTATGTGAGAAGCCAGTCCTCACTTTGTATGTATCCAGGCAGCTCTCTGGTCTCATAGTTATTGTCAGCATCCATGCTTCCTGACTACTGTGGCTGGCTGCCTCCTGATGTCCCATTCTTGGCCTGTGGGGACTGCTTCATCCTGGGAAACCCAGGCCCCTCCTCCAGAGCTGCCTTTGCAGCATCTTCACCTCTGGCTGATTGGGGGCCACACAGAGGTGGGAGCAAGGAAGCCTGGGGTCCCGTCTCTCACTGGGGGCCACGGTAGGCAGTGTCCCTGCAGAGTGGCAGCGCCTTTCCCACAGGCCTTCTCTGTTTTATTGCACCCTCTAGTGGAGGAGAAGGTGAAGGAGCAGCTGGAGGCCGCCAAGCCCGAGCCCGTCATCGAGGAGGTGGTGAGTGCCTGGGCCACCCTGGCATCCTCGCTGCTTCTGTGTGTCCTGTTTCTCTTCACCACTTGCTTTCCCTCTGCCCCCCATTCCTTCTCGTCACTTCTTTATTCCCTTCCCTCCTGCCTCTTTGCCCTCGTCCCTCTCCTTCCTCCTTCTCTTTCTCCCATTTCCCTCCTTCTCGAGCCTGCCCTCCCCCTTGTCCTGGGGCGGCCCCTCCACCCTGAGGTGTGTCTCCTCCCTTCCCAGGACCTGGCCAACCTCGCTCCTCGGAAGCCTGACTGGTGAGTGTTGCCCGTGTGGGGCTGGTGTAGGCTGACTCGGGGGCTCTTGGTGCCAGCATGGGCCTGGGGCTTGGCCCTTCCTGCCATCACAGTGCAGAGACTGGCAGTACAGACATAGAGTTACACGAGATAGCTACTGTTGGAAACCAGTGCTGAGGAGGACGTAAGTGGTGGGATGAGAGGGGAGTGACGGAGAGAGGGGCTCAGGCACAGGGAGCAGCAGGCCCCTCATGAAGGCCCTCCTTAGAGGTTGAGAGCCCATCTGCTCCAGAGCTCCCATTGGAGCAAGGCCAACCACTGTCCTTGGGGGCCAGCAGTGGAGGGAAGGGCAGACACAGTTTTCTGTTCCTGTTCTACCACCGTAGCTTGTTCCCTCTGGCCCTGGTTTCCTCCTCTCTGAAATGGAGGTCGTCATCCTTCTTGCTGGGCTGAGAGAGAGGGAGAGAGGGTGCTGTGGGCTGGGAGGCTTGTGTCTGTCTTCACCTTGAGCCGGAGGTAGGGCTATATCCCTCTCACCTGATTCTGGGTTGAGTTAACACCAGCTGTTTTAATTTGATGAAACAAAAGCATGGGGCATATGTCCTGGGAAACCCAGAGCCAGAGAGAACGGGCTGAGTGCTTGTGCACTTCTGGATGCCCACAGTGGAGGGGCTGGGCCGGTGGCTGGAGGAGGAGCAGGGCCTACAGTGGGCAGGAGCAAGTCACTCCCTGATGGAGACCAGAGGACCAGAGCAAGAGAGGGTCCCTGAGAAACCATCCACCTTTGCCTTAGCTTAGTCCCTTGTGTTGGGTGGGTTTGTGGTGCTAGTCCCCCTGCCTCAGTGGGACAGGGAATGATGGTTCTTGCTGGGTTTCGGAGGGTACAGAAGGGGAATGTCCTGGCCTCTTCCCCAGGGCAGCCTCCTCCAGCAACCGAGTATGACTTCTAATGCCAGAGAGCTGCAAGAGGGGAGGGGGCCCAATGCCACATCAGGCCAGCCTTCACCTTCCTGCTTCTCCTTGCCTCCCTGCTCCAGGGACCTCAAGAGAGATGTGGCCAAGAAGCTGGAGAAACTAAAAAAGCGGACTCAGAGGGCCATTGCCGAGCTGATCCGTAAGTGCAGTGCCTGGGAAGGTGGGGTCCTGCCCACTGGGTGGTGGCACAGGCACAGGGCTCCTCCCCACCCCTTCTGTCTGCCATCCATCCCAGGTGAAAGGCTGAAAGGCCAGGAAGACAGCCTAGCCTCTGCAGTGGATGCTGCCACCGAACAAAAGGCCTGTGACTCCGACTGAAGTGTGCCCTGCTCCACCACTCGCCCATCAGGCCTGTCCTGCAGGGTATGGTCTTGGGCAGGTTTGGGGGCTAGGCTTGCCATCACCTCCAGTTTGGCTTCTGAGCAGAGACTCCCTGCCCGTCAGGTCTGAAACCTCCATGGGTGAGGTCAGCTGCTTGTCTCCTGGGTGGCCCCTGCCATTCTGAATGGAGGCAGAACCAGCAACAACTCTGGGCATGCCTGTGTCTGCACATGTGGATGTACATATGTCTGTATATATGTATATATTTTGAACTTTTTAAAAAAAAATCAGCAAATAGAGACAAGGAAACCCCTGTGTGTGGCAGAAATGTGTCAGATATTTTCTAGGTCTGAGGGTACGGTGGATTTGGGCTCCACAGGATGGAGACAGGGTGACTGCAGAGGTGGTACTTAATATGTATGAATAACCCCTGTGTTGAGCTGGGCATGTTGAGGCCGGAGGGGTGGGGAACACTCAGGGCTGCCGTCTGCGGCCAAGTTCTGGCCCAGTCCATGGTCAGTGCTGGTCATCTCAAGATCCCTGGGTGATAGAGACAGGGTCTGAGAAAGTCCTTTTAAGACCTCCCCCAGACCTAGGCCTTGTAGTAGTCTATGGAGTAGCTGGAGAGGCTCCCACCCTGGTCCTCTGGGGATCCTCACAGTGTGAGAGAGACTGGGCCTTGGCAAGCCCCAACTCAGGGCCACTCCAGATTTGATGCCGCTGGCACTGCTTTCCCCACTCTCCCCAGCCCCAGGCGGCCTCTCTCCCTACTCCACCAGTCAGAGCTAGACTGTGGCTCCCCTAGGACAGAAACCCTGCATGGGAGGGGTGGCCCATTCTGCTAGAGACAGAGACGTTGTAGGCTGAGTTTCAGGTGTGGTTGTGGACCCCAGATCCCCAAGGTTCTGGCTTTAGGACATGAGCCTTCTCTGTGGAACTGACTCTCCAGGGTACCTGGCTGGCTGCGTCATCTCTGACTGCAGTACCAGTGGCCAGCTGGACTTGCATCTCCTCCAGGATGCTTACACCCTTGAGTTTCCTTCGGGATTTCTCCTCGAGCCTCCTGCCTCTGCCCTAAGCCGTCTAGTGTGTTCTTCCTCTCCGCAGTGTTCCAGAAACACAATGACCCATCTCTGGCGGATAGTGCCAAGCACTCTGGTCATAGAGGCAGAGTGGGTTTGTGCACACAGAGACCAGCACGCTCACAACCAATGAAAAACCCTTTAAGTTAAAATTATGCAACTATTCTTGGAAGGTAATTCCTGTGTGGAAAAGAAACAGAAACTTCTGGCTGTGGGTGAGGGCTAACGTGGTAGCTGGCCAGCTTCTGCATTGAGTAGTAAGACAAGACCAAGACCCTGACTCCCACATGGGGCAGAAACCCTTCCAGTATTTCCTAGGTCCAGGGGTACATGCAGGACTGGAGCCAGGCTCCCTCTGTCCAGTTGCTAAAACTGGAGCTGGGCTTTTTTTCTTATGAACAAAAGGGTGAAAAGATTCGCTGCATCTCCTGGGATTGCAGCTGGAAACAGGATCCATGTCTGTAGCAGTTGAAGGACTTGGATACCTGGTGACTGGCAACTAAGCTGCCACTCAGCATCAGCTCTGGGACTAGAGTAGGATTATCCCCCAGTACGATAGTCCTGAGAGCTAATGAAAGGTGTGCTTCTGGTTTTATGACCCTGGGTGTTGTCCTAGAAGGAAAAACAAAGTACCATGCGTCATGAGTACTCAAACAAAATTTACAAAATACATGAGAAAATCCAATGCCTTAAAGAATGACCAGTAACCCAAGTGGGAGGATTTATACCCAAGGAAACTGAAATAGTAACAGCCTACAAAGTTTTAAAAATGAGCATTTGTTTTTACGTCAGAGAGATAAAAGAGGGTGTGGTACCCTTAAGAACAGAGATTAGACATAAGAAAGAACTGAGCAGAAATTTTGGAAAGAAAGAATACAGCTTTTAAAATAAGAAACTCACTAGAGAGCTAAGTGTATTAACTTACAGTACAAGAAAGGATTAGTAAATTGGAAGTTAAAGCTGAGACGGTCATAAGAAGGTGGCAGTGAGAGATAAAGCGGGCGAGATGGAGGGTAGCTTGAGAACCTTGTTATACTGATACATGTCCTATAGATGACAGGAGTTCCGAGAAAAGGAAACCAGAGAGAGAAGGTACTTGAAGAAAGAATGGCCAACCACTTCTTTTTTTTTCTGAGACAAAGTGTCACTCTGTCACCCAGGCTGGAGTGCAGTGGTACCATCTAGGCTCACTGCAACCTCTGTCTCCCGGGTTCAAGTGATTCTCCTGCCTCAGCCACCCAAGTAGCTGGGATTATAGATGTGTGCCACCACGCCCAGCTAATTTTTGTATTTTTACTGGAGACGGGGTTTCACCATGTTGGCCAGGCTGGTCTCGAACTCCTGACTTCGGGTGATCTGTCTGCCTCGACCTCCCAAAGTGCTGGGATTACAGGCATGAGCCACTGCACCCAGCCGGCCAACCACTTCTGTTTCTAGTTTCATGGTGGAATAGTTACCTGAACTGATCCTCTCTTTGCAAACAGCTAAAAATACTAGGTAAATAAAGAATAACAACAAATATTTTAAAAATACAGCAATGAACTGGCAAGAAAATAAGGAATACTTTGGCAGAATGTAAAAGAAGTAGCAGAATGCCAAAGTCTGACCTTTGCCTTGAGGGTGTTTGACAAACCAGGTGAAACTGAACATTGTTTTTTGGGGTTCTCGATGCCTGGGCTCAAGACAAGCCAAAACCTTTGCAAAATGTGGGCCCTAATAGAACTCTCCGTAAAGCTGGGGCCCCAAAGGATGACACCCTCTGTGAACTAATAGCAAATCTGCCCTCCTGGTGTCCCATACAAAAGTTAAACCTTGCCACTTACTGAACCGATAAAAGGTCTTCCTTGAGAACTGAGCCAGCCTTCGCGTGGGTTTTTGTACATGAGAATCCCAAGAATTTAAGTGGCCCCACTGGTCCCAGAATGTTGGAAGTCTCAAACACTTGATAGAAGAAAATGTAGATCCTAGCTGGACAAAGCTTTATTCCTATCAGTTCTCAAAGAATTCTCCCTGATGAAGTTCCAAGACATATGAGAATCTTAGGACCACTCAGTGACCCTGGATGGACAATGACCCTCAAGGATCATCCCCAAACATGACCTGGACCACTTCATGATGTACTGCCTCACTGCTGCTTAGTATGATGGGCACAGCACCTGTCCCTGCCCACAGTGCGACTAGGAGTCTGGCCCCATATAGGACGATGGCTTGCTGGGAAATGAGCATCAAAGGAAGGGAGCAATAAATTTTGAGCCAAGAGCTTTAAGTTATTTTTAAAATAGAAAAGAGAAATGAACAGGTTGCAGAAAAGCTCATCAGACACACAAGGTAACAGAGCCTCAGGCGCAAAATAACCAGCATCAAAAATGACATGGCTTACAAAGACTTCACACATCAGAATTATCAGCCATGGAATTTAGGTATGTTTAAAAATTACTTAAGAAAAAAGATGCGAAAATAGGAGCAGATTTGCAAAAGAACCAAACCAGTATTCTGGAAATAAAAAATATAGTAGTCTGGCCCCCACCCCTGGCATCTCCAGTTTCCCTTTCTGTGGTTTCAGCTACCTGTGGTCAACCATGTCCGAAACTATCACATGCAATAAGAGACTTTGAGAGAGACCACATTCACATAACTTTTATTACTGTATATTGTTATAATTGTTTTCTCATTAGTTATTGTTAATTTGTTACTATGCCTAATTTATAAATTAAACTTTATCATAGGTACGTATGTATAAGAGAAAACACAGTATATATAGGGTTCAGTACTCGCCACCATTTCGGGCATCCACTGGGGTTGGGGGTCTTGGAACATCCCCCCATGGATAAGGAGTGACTGTATAGCACTATAGTGTGTTATGGCAATTAAAAACCTTGTATCTGTGAATTAGACAAAGGTGAAGAGACAATTAGTGAATGGGGGGCTAGATCTGAAGTTTTCCAAAATGCAGCCCAGCAAGATAAACAGTGATATTGTAAAGCAAGAGGCTGACATGGAGAGTAGAATGAAGAGATCCAATGTAAAGTGACAGAGTTCCAGGTGGAAAAAAAAAAAAAAAACAGTGAAAATGAGGCAGAAGCAATATTTAAAAACAGTGGCTGAGAACTTTCCAGAACTTTTGAAAATCACCAATTCACAGATTCAGGAAGACCAGCAAGTCTCAAGCAAGTTAATAGGAAGAACTATACATCCAAATGTTCTGTTTCTTCATCTGGGTGATGATTAGGTTTTTTTACTTTGTGAATATTCATTGAACTGTATACATGTTTTACGCACTTTTTGTATGTTTATTCTAAGTAAGCAAATTTACTTAAAAAAATTCTACACTTTTTATTAATCATCATTTGCTACACAAAGTAGCCAAAACTTGGGGGCTTAAAATAACAAACACTTATTACCTCAGTTTCTGTGGGCCAGGAATCAGGAGTAGCTTAGCTGGGTAAGTCTAGCTTGGGGTCAGTTGTGAAGCTGCACTCATCTGGAGGCTGGACTGGGGCTGGAGGATCTGTTTCCAAGATGACTCATGGGGCTGTTGATTGGTGGCCCCTGTGTCTTGCCACGTGGACCTCTCCATCGGCCTATGTGTTCTCAAGACATGGCAGGTGGCTTTCCCAGAGTGGCAGTCTAAGAGAAGGCAGGAGGGAGCGTTGTGGGGCTTTCTTACGATCTGGCCTTGGAAGCGATATTCTGCTACATTCTGTTTGTTAGAAGCAAGTCACTACGCCCAGCCCACACTTAGAAGAATTAGGTTCCACTTCTGAAGGAAGGACTGTCTAAGAATTTGTGGACTTATTTAAAAACTACCACATACCTAATCACATTGTAATAACATTAAAGAGCACAAAGACCAAGAAAATACCTTAAAATCAGAGAGAAAGGACATACTACCTTTCAAGGAGCAACGTAGCAGCAGATATCTCAGCTATAACCAGCGTAAACAGGAGTGAAAGAAAGTTGTCATCCTAGAATTGCATACTCAGGGAAAATATGAGACGTGTTTTCTGTTTTTTACAGAGATGGGGTCTCACTATGTTGCCCAGGCTGATCTTGAACTCCTGAACTCAAGTGATCTGCCCACCTTGGCCTCCCAAAGTGCTGGGATTACAGGCATAAGCCACTGCGCCTGGCCTAAGATGTTTTTAGACCAACAAAGTCAGGGATTCTGTCACCAGCAGACTCTCACTAAATGAAAATCTATTTTGGGGTAATGAAAATGTTCTAAAAGTGATTGTGGTTGCACAAATCTGTGAATATGCCAAGAGCCATTGAATTGTACAGTTTAATGGGCGAGCTGTATATGTATAAAGTTTTTTAAAAATGAAATAAGCATTCTCCTTTTAAAAAAATCATAAAGGATATTTTCAGACTGAGGGGCACAATCCCAGATGGAGAGTCCAGAGAAAGGAAGTATAAATGTAAATCAGCACTGACGTTATAAAACAGAAATGTGTTGTGGGGTAAAGCAGGAGCTATTTAGAATACATAACAACAATGGTATGTAAGTTCAGAGGTAGGAGGTGGTTGGGGTTAAGTCCTAGAAGACGCTCACTCAGGAAGAGGGATAAGACTAGGAAACAGGCCTGTTGACATTTCTAGTGTAACCTGAAAAGAGTAGAAACAGAGTGTACCACTTTCAGAGGAGATGAGAGAGGAAGAAAAAAAAAAACCAGAATGAGAAAAAAGTAACTATCCAAAAAAAAGCAGAGAGAAAAGGTGGATTGAGTATTGAATCCAGATATATCAGTAATAGCAAGGTATTAGACTGCTTTTCTTTCTTTTTTTTTCCTTTAAACTCAGTTTGCTGAGTTTAAAAAAACCTGAAGCCGACCGGGTGCAGTGGCTCATGCCTGTAATCCCAGCACTTAAGGAGGCTGAATTTGCTCGAGTCTCAGGCAGATTGCTTGAGCCCAGGAGTTGAAGATCAGCCTGGACAACATGGTGAAACTCCGTCTTCTACAAAAATAAAAAATAAAAAAATTAGCCAGGCGGGGTGGTGCGTGCCTGTAGTCGCAGCTACTTGGGAGGCTGAGGTGGGAGATCACCTGAACCTGGGAGGTCTGAGCGACAGAGTGAGACCCTGCCTCATAAATTAATAGAAAGAAACAAACAAAGATTAATGGGACTAGAAAAGCTCTATCAAGCACAGGATCAACAAAAGAAAGTGGAGGTGGCAGGAGTGAGGCCAGGCAAGGGAGACTTTCAGAAGCATCATTAGCTACACCACTGTGCTGTGGAGCAGTGGGACCTCCCACCCACAGCCATAAGAGTGTGAAATGTGTAACCACGTTGGGAAAGTTGAACATGTGCACGCTGGGACCCATCAGTTCCGCCATTAGTGTACTAGAGAACTGTTGCACATGTACACCAGGAGACAGGGACAGAAATGCTTGTAGAAGCATTGTTATAGCACGGGTACATGTGTGCACACACGAGCACACTAAATCAAAGCCAGAATGTGGTAATAATAAGTTGTCATTCTGACAGTGCAATGTTCCATAGCTGTGAGAAGAGCTACAGCCATGTGCAACAAATGGATAGATGTTGAAAGAAGCAAGTCACGGAAGAAATAGAGATGAGCCATTTGTGTGATGTTCCAAATAGGCAGAGTGAGAAAACGTAAGGACACACGCAGGTGGTAAGGCCAGGGCAGAAGAGCAAGGTGGTGATCGTCAACTTCAGGCTTGTAGTTGGCTCTGGAGAGGGGCCCTTTGAGATAATGACAAAGTGTTTTTCTTGGCTTGAGTGATGGGAATTTATTCTCTATATGTATTTATTTTTATACACCTTGCTGTATATGCTGTATTTCAACACACAGGCTTATTTTTTATCTGTCTATGTATGTATGTATCTATCTATCTATCTATCTATCTATCTATCTATCTATCTATCTATCTATCTATCTATCTATATTTAGAGATAGATTCTCTGTCACCCAGGCTGGAGTGCAGTGGCACGATCTCAGCTCACTGCAACCTTCACCTTCCAGGCTCAAGCAGTTCTCCAACCTCAGCCTCTCGAGTAGCTGGGACTGTGGCTGTGTGCCACCATGCCTAATTTTTTTTTTTTTTTTTTGTGATGAAGTCTTGCTCTGTCGGCACGCTGCAGTACAGTGGCAAGATCTTGGCTCACTGCAACCTCCGCCCCCTGGGTTCAAGCGATTCTCGTGCCTCAGCCTCCTGAGTAGCTGGGACTACAGGCATGCACCACCATGCCCAGCTAATTTTTGTAGTTTTAGTAGAGAGGGGGTTTCATCATGTTGGCCAGGATGGTCTCTATCTCTTGACCTCGTGATCCACCCGCCTCGGCCTCCCAAAGTGCTGGGATTATAGGTGTGAGCCCACGCCATTTTTTAATATTATTAGTAGAGATGGGGTTTCACCATTTTGGCCAGGCTGGTCTCAAACTGACCTCAAGCGATCCTCCCACCTCAACCTCCCAAAGTGCTCAGATTATAGGCATGAGCCACCGCGCCCAGCCTATTTTTTCTTTTTTTTAAGAGCAGTTTTACTACATCTGCAGTTTGACTCCAGTGTTCTAGATGAGAACATCGAAGCTAAAGGGAAAAAATAACACAGGCTGCATGTAAAAATTTTAAGAGATTACCTACAAAGGAATTAGTTTCACTTTTCATCAACAATAGATACCAGAAGACAGTTTTCCTAAGTGCTCAGGAAACAAATGTCAAGTTTGCTCAGTTACCATAAGTAGGGGCATGACAATGTTTCCAAGCTTATGACGCTAAGTGTTTACCATGCACTGATCTTTGCTGAAAGAACTAAAGGATGGGATGCTGAGCAAAAACCAGTCTGGGAGTGGGGAGTGGATATGGGAATCAGGACCGTTTGGCAGCCACCCATGACTGGGCTTAAGCAAGAAGGGGTTTTATTGTCTTGTGTTAAGTCCAAGGTGGTACCATGGCTCCCTGAGGCCACCAGGGATGTGAGTCCCTTCTGTCTCCCCAGTTGACATCCTCATCTCCTCATGGGGGCTTCTGCCCCATCACAGATTCAAGGTACCGGCAGGAGGAGAAGGGCAAAGGGCAGGCCCGCTGAGGAAACCCTGGCTCCAACCCTGTCCACAGGCCTGTCTTCATTTCGCATTGGCCATGACTGTGTCAGCAGCCGTGAAGGCACCGGGGGTATATGGGTGTTTTAAGCTGGGCACGTTGCCAATGAATTGAGACTGTTTGAGGAAGGTAGAAGATCCTGGGAATGCAGCCAGCAGTGAGCTACAGGGTGCAGGGAAGAGTGGTGTGCAAAGAGACTGGCAAACGCTGGAAAGATGGATACCATTGATGAGCCTCTAGGAAGATGCAAAAGAGAAGTCAAATTACGAATATCAGCAATGCAATAAGGGCATCATACTCCACAGACATCAGAAGGACAGGAAGAGGACACTGTCAATAACCGTACCCACATCAATTCCACAGGTGGTTCAAAGGGGCCAGGTTTTTGAAAAGCACGAATACCACACCTCAGCCAAGATGAAATAGATAATTTAAATAGCTCTATTACTATTAAGGAAATTGAATTTATTATTTTTAAAGCCTTGAAAAACCTCCAAGCCCAGGTGTTTCATTGGAGAATTGATAGGTTTAATGTAACTATTAGCAAAAGCCCAGCGATTTTTTTTTTTCTGGATATAAAGATTATTCTAAAATGTATATGGAAAGGCAAAGGAACTGGAATAGCTAAACAATTTTTAACTAGAAGAGAAAAGCATAAGGAATACTACTCATTTCACTACCTGTTGTGGGCTTATTTTACAGTAATAGCAGTCAAGATTGTGGTGTTGGTGGAAAAAGCAGCAGATCAATAAGACAGAATACACAAGCACAGCCAACTTTTTTTTTTTCTTTTTTTGAGACACAGGGTCTTGCTCTACCCACGTTGGAGTGCAGTGGGGAGATCTCAGCTCTCTGCAGCCTCAACCTCCCGGACTCAAGCGATCCTCCCACCTCAGCCTCCTGAGTAGCTGGGACTACAGGTGCGTGCCATCACACCCGGCTAATTTTTGTATTTTCGGTAGAGATGGGGTTTCGCCTTGTTCCCCGGGCTGACCAACTGATTTTTGACAAAGGTGCAAAACAAATTGATTGGAGGAAGGTCAGTCTTCAACAAATGGTGCTGGAGCAAAGGGTAATTCATAGGCAAAAAAGCAAACAAAAAAACCCAAGCCCGAACCTCAGATCTTATACAAAATTAACTCAAACTGTACTGTGGACTTAAATGTAAAATGTAAAACTATGAAATTTTAGAAGTAAACGAGAAAACCTTCAGGACCTATAGCTTGGTCAAGAGTTCTTGGACCTGAGATCAAAAGCACAATCCATAAAGAAAAAAATTGATAAATTTGACTTAAAAGTTTTTGCTCTGACAAAGACCCTGTTAAGAGAATAAAGAGCTACAAACAAAATATTTGCAAATCAAATAAAGGACTCATATCAAGAATATATGAAGAACTCCCAAACTCAACGGTAAGAAAAAACAAAACAAAACAAAACCAATTAGTAAGTGGGCAAAAGATATAAAGAAATACTTCACTGAAGAGGATATACAGATGGTAAAGATGTTCAACATTACGAGCCATTAAGGAAGTACCAGTAAAGATCACAATATATTTTTTTTTTGAGACGGAGTCTTGCTGTGTCGCCCAAGCTGGAGTGCGATGGCGCGATCTCGGCTCACTGCAAGCTCCGCCTCCTGGTTCACGCCATTCTCCTGCCTCAGCCTCCTGAGTAGCTGGGACTACAGGCGCCCGCCACCACACCCGGCTAATTTTTTGTATTTTTAATAGAGACGGGGTTTCACCGTGTTAGCCAGGATGATCTCGATCTCCTGACCTCGTGATCCTCCCGCCTTGGTCTCCCAAAGTGCTGGGATTACAGGCATGAGCCACCACGCCCGGCTCACAATATCTTTACACACGTATTTGAACAAATAAAAATAGTGATAAATGCTGACAAGAAAGTGGAAAAATTGAATCTCATACGTTGTAGGTGGGAATGTATAATGGAACACCCACTCTGGAAAATAGTTTGGCCATTTATTTATTTATTATTATTATTATACTTTAAGTTTTAGGGTACATGTGCACAATGTGCAGGTTTGTTACATATGTATCCATGTGCCATGTTGGTGTGCTGCACCCATTAACTCGTCATTTAGCATTAGGTATATCTCTTAATGCTATCCCTCCCCTCTCCCCCCACCCCACAACAGTCCCTGGAGTGTGATGTTACCCTCCTGTGTCCATGTGTTCTCATTGTTCAGTTCCCACCTATGAGTGAGAGCATGCGGTGTTTGGTTTTTTGTCCTTGTGACAGTTTACTGAGAATGATGATTTCCAGTTTCATCCGTGTCCCTACAAAGGACATGAACTCATCATTTTTTATGGCTGCATAGTATTCCATGGTGTATATGTGCCACGTTTTCTTAATCCAGTCTATCGTTTTTGGACATTTGGGTTGGTTCCAAGTCTTTGCTATTGTGAATAGTGCCGCAGTAAACATACGTGTGCATGTGTCTTTATAGCAGCATGATTTATAATCCTTTGGGTATATACCCAGTAACAGGATGGCTGGGTCAAATGGTATTTCTACTTCTAGATCCCTGAGGAATCGCCACACTGACTTCCACAATGGTTGAACTAGTTTACAGTCCCACCAACAGTGTAAAAGTGTTCCTGTTTCTCCACATCCTCTCCAGCACCTGTTGTTTCCTGACTTTTTAATGATCGCCATTCTAACTGGTGTGAGATGGTATCTCATTGTGGTTTTGATTTGCATTTCTCTGATGGCCAGTGATGATGAGCATTTTTTCATGTTTTTTGGCTGCATAAATGTCTTCTTTTGAGAAGTGTCTGTTCATATCCTTCACCCACTTTTTGATGGGGTTGTTTGTTTTTTTCTTGTAAATTTGTTTGAGTTCATTGTAGATTCTGGATATTAGCCCTTTGTCAGATGAGTAGGTTGCGAAAATTTTCTCCCATTGTGTAGGTTGCCTATTCACTCTGATGGTAGTTTCTTTTGCTGTGCAGAAGCTCTTTAGTTTAATTAGATCCCATTTGTCAATTTTGGCTTTTGTTGCCATTGATTTCAGTGTTTTAGACATGAAGTCCTTGCCCATGCCTATGTCCTGAATGGTATTGCCTAGGTTTTCTTCTAGGGTTTTTATGGTTTTAGGTCTAACATGTAAGTCTTTAATCCATCTTGAATTAATTTTTGTATAAGGTGTAAGGAAGGGATCCAGTTTCAGCTTTCTCCATATGGCTAGCCAGTTTTCCCAGCACTGTTCATTAAATAGGGAATCCTTTCCCCATTGCTTGTTTTTGTCAGGTTTGTCAAAGATCAGATGGTTGTAGATATGCGGCATTATTTCTGAGGGCTCTGTTCTGTTGCATTGATCTATATTTCTGTTTTGGTACCAGGCCATTTCTTTAAAAACTTTACATACACTTGTCATATAGCCCAGTAGTCATGCTCCGGGGCATTTATCCCACAGAAATAAAAACGAATGTTTACACAAAAATGCATATACAGATGTTCACAGCAGCTTTATTTGTAGGTTGCCAAAAGCTAGGGAAAAGGTCTTGTCAATAGGGGACAGGTTAAGCTCAGGTTCATCTGTACCATGGAATACAACTCAGCAATAAAACAGGACCAAGGACTGACACCTGCCACAGCTTGGATGGATCTCAAGGGCATTATGGTGAGTGAAAACAGTAGGTATCAAATGGTCACATACTGTATGGTTCCACTTCTGTAACATTCTGACAGTGACAGAATTATAGAGATGCGGAACAGATTAGTGGTTGCCAGGGGTTAGCGCTGGTGGGGACAGGTGACTCTAAAGGGGGTGGCTCCAAGGAGATCTCTGGAATGGTTGTGATGGGATAGCTCTGTGTATCTTGATTGTGGTGGCAGTTACCTGTATCTATGCACCTGATGAAATGGAATAGAACTATACACACTGCACCAATGTCAGATTCCTGGTTTCGATATTGTACTACAGCTATGGAAGATGCAACCAGGTGGAAGCTGGGTGAATGTTACACAGGACCTCTCTGTACTTTTAAACTTCCTATCAACTGGGTGCGGTGGCTCACACGTGTAATCCCAGCACTTTGGGAGGCTGAGGTGGGCGGATCACCTGAGGTCGGAAGTTCAAGACCAGCCCGGCCCACGTGGTGAAACCCCATCTCTACTAAAAAAAACAAAAATTAGCTGGACATGGTGGCGCACACCTGTAATCGCAGCTACTTGGGAGGCTGAGGCCCGAGAATCACTTTAATCCTGATGGCAGAGGTTGCAGTGAGCCGAGATTGTGCCCCTGCACTCCAGCCTGGGCAACAGGGTAAGACTCTGTATCAAAAAAACAAAAACAAAAACAAAACTGCCTATGAATCCGTATTTCAAAATAAAAAGGTTTAAAAAATACAGGTGGTGAGCAAAGAAACTGGTAAAACATGTTACTAAAATGTGTGTTTCTTTAAAGTATGCTTTCTCCATTTAAAACAAACATTCTGGGGTCTGGACCACAGTCTTCGTCCAGCTGAGGATAGTTCAGAGTTAGTCTCAGCGGTTCATAATCCCCTGAGAATTTGGTAAAGAAAAAAAAAAAAAGGCTCAGCCCTGGCCTTGGTTGGAGGACTAGGTGGGGAGGGTGCCCTGAGGCCCTGGCAGCCCCTTTGTCCTAAGCTCTTCAGGCTTAAGATGGGCCAGCGAGGGCCAGGGGCCAGTGCCCAGCACTGTGGATGGAGCCCTCGTATGCCTGCCACTGCCTGGTCCATCACTGCCCAGGCACTTCTCCAAGACAGCCCTGACCAACCTCGCAGTGTTCAGGTCCCTCCATCTTAGGGTTCTCTAGGACACCCAGCCTCTTCATCTTGGGAGAGGTGTCAGGCCTGGGATATTCCACAGCAGCACGGATGCCCCTTCCCCAGAAGAGGACAGGAGAACAAGGCCTGCTGACCAGAGACCCAGGTGCAGGGCCTCTCGGTTCTGACTGTTGCTGGGGAGGCAGCAAGAGGGCTGGGAGGAAGTCCCACCTGGACTTGCAGAGTCAGGGACCAGGCAGGTCACCAGCCAGGACAAGGCCTTGTAACCACAGTGAGGAACTATGGGCTTGGGATCAGAGATAGGCACAACCCCTGAAGTCACAAGGGAAAACTACTGTCCAGCCTCAAGCCCAAGCCCCTCACTGCCTTGGAGGCTTCAACATGTGAGATGCCCGCTCACCTTCAGGCGGCCTCTCCATGGGGCTCTGAGCTGGGCCCAGGGCTTGCTACAGTGCTGCCCACTCCCCAGGAGCCTGGGGAGTGGGGCATTAGTGCAGCATGCTTCCCGAGGACCCATGTCATGCGGGGCACTGCATCCGGGGATGCAGCTGTGACTGCGATGGTTCTGCCTTCGAGGAGCTGACCTTCCAGGTAGTCTCCAGATCTGTGCTGGGATCCAAGCCCCTTCCCTCAGACCAGTTGAAAGGCCTCGCTTTCCCATAACTGTCTGGCTGGGAACCACGTGGGGCCCTCAGAGTCCACTCAGAGGCGCGAATGAGCAGCTCCATGCAGCTGTGACTTTTGTTTCCTCATGTCCTCCCATGGCCACTGGGGGGCAGCAGGAGATCCCCGATGGAGTCCCTGACAGGGCGCGTTGGTCCAAAGGCTCCTGCCAGCAGCGGGTCTTCTGTAAAGCAGGTCACCCCACCGCATGACGCATGCCTATCCTTTCCTGTGGGGTTTATGTCATTTGTAAGTGACTGCTCATCAGAGACGATCCAGAGAGCGGGGTCCAGTCAGCCTGAGACCCAGAACAGCAGAGGCCGTGTCCTGGGAGACGAGGTTCCAAGGCACTGCTGGGTGTGTGAGGTCCGGGTGGGGTATCGAGTGCCCGCCTAGTCCTGCCAGGTCAGCACAGCCTCTCCCCTCCTTGAACTGTGGGTGTGTCAGCATGTGCAGAGGGTGTGTGTGGGCAGAATGCCTGTAGCCTGGCTGGGAAAGGGCACCCCTGGAGGGTCAGGTCCTCTTGGCCCCGGGCCAGGCCTGAGCTGGCATCCCCTGAATCTCCTGAACATCTGCTGCTCAGAGCTAAGGAAGCTCTCAAGATGCCCAGTGTTGACCCAGGCACCATCCATCCAGGTGGTGGGGGCATGCATGGGTAGCAGTGGGCACCCCACAGAGTGAGGGGGTGCTGCCGCATGCTGGAGCTCCTTTCTCCCTGGGCTCAGGCCTGCCCCCAGAGGCTCTGGCAGCTGTGGGCTGGGCAGGGGTGTCTGGGCTGAGTTTCCCAGCTAGCCTGCCTCTTCTGTATGTATTTACTGGTTTTCTTTAAATGTTCCCATTACTCAGGCCTCCAGTGGGCACTGAGACAGAAATAAATCCCGCAAGGCGGCCCAGCCAGAAGCCGGGAATCCAATTCCCCCTCAAAGACCGGAAGAGGCCCCTGTGCAGAGCATGCCAGCCCGCTGTGGCCCACACACTCCACACAGCCACAAATATGGCCACTCCCCTGCACACACACGTGCACATCCATGCCTTTACACACGTGTTCCCCCATGCAGACTCTTCACACACGCACGCGCACATTCAGGCATTCACACGCACCACACACACTCAGGTTTGCCTCATACACAGAGTTGCTTTGCACATGCACACACACCCCACTCATGCACATATTCCCTGACAGCCAGGCTCACACTTAGTTGTGACCACACACTGGGTTCACAAACAGCCATCCTCAAGACACTGCTGGGCAAGACAAGTGGGCGAGGCTATGGAGGGTGCACAGAGGAGGCCAGCCCTGCGCAGTTCGGGAGGAGCATGGCCTCATGGGAACGCAGGCCCAGGGCTGCCAGGGCTTCTGAATTTTTAAGAGAAGTTGGAAAGCTGAATTTTTATGTGAAATATCCTGATTTTTAAATGTTGGCTCAGGATGTTGAAAATACTGTAGGTGCCAAGCCAAACATGTCTATGAGCCAAATTCCACCCTCAGGCGGCGTTCTTAGACCACGAGTCCACACACACACACAAATAGACACACACACACACAGAGACATACACACATAAACACACAGACACATACAAATAGACACACAGAGACATACACAAATACACAGACACACACAAATAGACACACAGAGACATACACAAACACACACATACAAATAGACACACAGAGACATACACAAAGACACACAAATAGACACACACAGAGACATACACAAATACACAGACATACAAATAGACACAAATACACATAGACAACAAATACACATGCAAATAGACATACACACAGACACATATAAATACACAGACATACACAAATAGACATAGACACACAGATTTACACAAATACACATACACAGACATACACAATACATATAAATACACACAGATATACGTACACCAGCATAGAAACATAGACACACACACACACATACACAGACATAACAGACACATATACAAATAGACAGATATACACACACAAATAGACACACATACAGAAATACACAAATAGACATATAAATGCACACAGACACACACAAAAATACACACATAGACACACTGGTACACAAACCTACAACCACACATGCATAGACATGCCAGAAGACACAGACACATACAAATGGACATACAGGCATATCCAGACACACACACATAGAAACACACATGGCCACACACACAGGTACACAAGCACAGACACAGGCACATGGACAGACACTCGTGTGCACAAATACAAAGAAATACACAAGCAGCACACGCATAAAAATGCTCGCACGTGGAGAATGACACCCAACACGCCCCACTCTCTTGCTGAGGTATGGACATGAGTTTGTCGTGGACAGGTTGTCTGACTGTGGCCTCCGGGCAAGGGCCAGTGTGCGGGCCATGCCAAGGCTGCTCCTGCCCTGCCTGCTAAAAACACTGGAGCAAGAAGAATCCACCCTCACCTCCATTGCCTGCATGCCCGTGGCACTGAAGAGGGAAACAGCTGGTCACAGGGGGAGGTCCTTAGGCTCTCGCGCCTGCCTTAGGGAAGGATAGGGGTCCTGTCCCTATCCTTGTCCAGGCCTGGCAGCCTGTTGGGGAGCAAGGTAGCATCCTGAGTCCGCTCAGGTCGTGAAGCCTGAGCAGGGGCTTGACCTGTGAGGAGAAGTTGAGGCTCAGAGAGGGAAGGTGGCTTGCCCAGAGCCACACAGCACACACCTGGACCTAGCCAGGGCTCAGGCCCCTGCCTAGCTCTAGAGTACCTTCCTCCTCTGTCCCTCCCAGCCAGTGGGACCAGTCCCTCAGGCAAGGTTTGTTTCAGTTGGCCATGGCAGCCTCGGGCTGGGATCATTCTCCTGGAGTTGGCTGAGGAGGAACCAGGGACAGGGAGTTGTACCCCCTCACCCCAGCTCCCCCCATCAGGTCCCTGCAGCCGGACAGCTTTTCCAGCAATCCACGCAGAGACAATGCACTCTCAGATCCCCAGGACGGGTCCATGTTCCCTCAGACCCCCAGAGCAGGTCTGTGTCCTCCCAGACCCCAAGGAGGGAGGGGCAGGGTCATGTCCCTCTTGAACCTCCAGAGAACTCAGCCCCCTTTCCTGTCTGTCCACACCCCTTCTGGCCACCTCCCAGGGTGAGGGCTGAAGATTGTGGCCCCTCAGAGCCTGCCCACTCCAGGCACTTGGGTCCCAGCTCAGTCCTTGCTCTCGACAGGGACTGGCAGGTGAGGGGTGGCAGAGCTCGACCCTATTCTGAGCTGGGAGCTTTGCATCCACTCAGCTTCCCCTTGAGGCTAGGCCTGTGTTCCAGGGCTGGACGAGCACCCCCAGGAGGTCCAAGGGCCTTCAGCAATCCTTCTCACAGCCTGGGCTGAGGGAGACAGGCCAGCGAGGGATGGGGCTGTCCACGTGCTCAAGACAGGTGGGAGCAGAAACTGGCCACTGTACTGGCCTGCCTTGGAGTCTGGGGCAGCCTGCAAGGTGTCGGATCCCATAGCCAAGGGGGCTGAGGAGTTGGGGTCTCTAGGTGCCCTCCTCCCTGCTGACCACCCTGCCCAGCTCTGCTAATGTTTATGTGTTCCCTGTGGCTTGGCTTTGCTGTGGGGCCTTGAAGGGAGAAGTGACCACCTGGATCCAGCTCCTGCTCAAGGCAAACAGGGTCCTGCCTGCCTGCCAGGCCTGCTGAGGGCTCCACTTCCGCTGCCAATACCTGGATGGCCCAGGTGGGGCTCTGAGGCCTCTCTGCGTGGAGGCCAGCCCTGGCCTGGGGGCTCCTAGTCTAAGGGGAGAGAACTGGTCCTAGCCTAGGGGACTTGGACTGAGGTGAGAGGGCCAGTCCTGTCCTGGACATCCAGACCGAGAGGAAAAATGATGCCTAGTCTAAAGGGGGAGGCCTGGAACTGCCCTGGGTGCAGATATCCTCAGGGGAGGGCAGTCCTCCTCTTAGAGGCATCCAGCTGGTGTGGGAGGCCTGGCCCTGGCCTGGGGACACCAAACCTGAGATGGGGGTACCCAGTATGTCCTGGGGACATTAGTTCAAAGGAGAAGGACAGCCCTATCTGGAGGGGAGTTCCATCTAAAGGCAAGGTGGTGACAAGTCTAATGGGGGCGACAGGCCTGTCTTGGGGTGACCCAGTAGGGCAAAGGAGAGGCACACCTCTGCCCTGGGGGGCACCCTGCCTGAGACAGAGGCTCAGCCCTGACCTTGGGGTACTCAGACTGGGGAGACACAGCCCTGTCCTGGGGTGTGGGTGGGGATTGGGGGGTCCCTGGTTGTAGGAAGAGACCAAACCCTGTCCTAGAGGCAATCCAATCTGAGAGGAGAGGCCTACCTCCACCTGGGCGGGGGGGGCACCCAGTCTGAGGGGGAAGCCACAGCCCTGTTGCAGGGTGCCCAGTCTGAATGCTTCTGGGTGAGTGGGCCTCATGGGCTTATTACTTCAGAAACTTCCGTTCAGACCCTAGAGAGCGGCATCGGACATCCCTGGGGAGGAGGATGAGGGTATGCCCTGCTGAGGTCTCCTTCCCCCAGCTAACTCTTGTTGCCCTCCCTGTCACCATCTCCCTGCCAGCCCACCCGCCTCCTGCCAGGCCACCTCTTCTCCAACCCCTGTGCAGCCTCCTCTCGTCTCCACATTGATGTGGGGACTTTTTAAACATTCAGACCTTGTTGCTCTCCCTCTTGAACTTCCAGTGGCTCCCAGCCTGGCTCTGCAGCCCTTCAAGACTGGCCTATGCTTCCCTCAACCATTGCATGGAGCTCCATGGGTGCACCAGGCCCTTGGACAGCCTTTGGTCCTGTCCGTCATCTGGAAGGACAGGCAGGACTGGGCCTGAGGCTGCTCAGTAGGCACCCACACCTCCTAACGCCCACCTGAGTTTTTTGTCTTGGGCCTCCTGACCCCTCCCCTATGCCCTATGGGGTGAGTGTGGGCTGCTGGAGATGGGGTGCACTCCTGGATGCCGAGTCCATGGAGAAGAGCAAGGTGTGCTGAGTGGGAGATGGGAAGGCAGGGCAGGGCTCGTGCGGGGCCATCTTCAGGCTGGAGCAAGAGCAAGAAGCTCATTCAGGCCAGAGCCCGGGGTGGGCACGCTGTAGGGTCAGTCCTCAAGGTGTTGGGCCAAGGGGCTCTGTGCCACTCTGGGGCCCACGAATGGCCCAAGGTGGGAGAGGGCAGGGTCCAGGGGGGTGAGTAAGGTGGTAGGTGGGTGTCAGGTGAGGACACTTAGTGACTGTCCCAGATGCATAGTGAATGGATGTGTCCCACCTTGCAGGCCCCTGCCCAGCCAGCCCTCTGGGCTCAGACTCCTGGCTCCCCACAAGTCCTGAGCCAGAGCAGGGACCCAGCCCCACCCTTCACCTGCTGGCCTGGTGCTCCTCCCGCAACCTCAGTCACAGAGGCATGTCAGGTCACGGGTGGATGCTAAGGCTCCTGTGTGGAGGGCTCCCTGAGTGGCCACCGGACAGCCAGGAAAGGTCCACTCTGTGGCAGGGCCGTAGGCTTGGGGGTGTGGCCAGGGACCTGAGGGATCTGCCAGCAGCCCTGGGTGGCAGTGATGGGGGCAGCAGTCAGAAGAGTTGGCCCAGAGGAGCCTGGGTCCCCCATGGGGCCTAGGTACAAGTGTGGAGAGCAGCTCCACAGCTGGCGGCAACGGAGGCTGAGGCTGGATTCCCACATGGGTCCACTTGGCTGCTGTGTGACCCCTGTAGACTTGAGCCTCTCTGGGCCCTTTCTGCTGTATGATACCACAGGCCCCAGATCCCTCCCCGTTCTGAAGTGAGACCTGAGGATTCCTCCATGACTCATGGCCTTCCCCCAACAGCTTTCCCTGGCTCCCAGCCCCGCCCTCTTGGAATGAGTCCCCAGTTTGAGCCACAGGAAGCCACACACCGCTTCCTTTTCATTTTTCTTTTTCTTTTTCTTTTTTTTTTTCTTTTTTCCCTGTTTTTCCTCTTGGCCCCAGCCCTGAGTGGGCAACCATTCAACCACCCATCTTTTGGTCCATCTGTCCATCCACTATGTCAGCAGGTCCAGCCCCCAGCGCCTGGTCACATGACTGTCTCCCACTCTTCCTGTAGCAGGGCAGGTGGCCGCTCAGGCCCAGAGGCCTCTTCGTCCAGGCCTGAGCAGGAGCCGTTGAGGAACCCATCGTCCTTGGGAGCAGCCATGGCAGGTGGTGTGGTCTCGAGGGCCTCCAGGACTGGGGCCCCTGGCTTGGCATGGCCAGGCAGCTGAGGGTGGCCGTTGGTGGTGGCAGTGGGCAGTAGGCGGGGGCTGAGGGGCAGGCCGAGTCCCACACGGGGACCGACGTTGGTCACACTTGTGTGGGACACCATGGGGCCGTAGCTATAGCTGCTGCTCCCGCTGCGTGCCTTGCGCTTGAAGTCCAGTGCCAGTGTCCAGCGGCTCCAAGATTTCTTGATCTCAGCTTGTACCTTGGGGCAGTAAGGGTGCGGCAGTCAGGTGTGTCTCCCAACCCCTGCGATGCCCCATCCCGGCCCCTGGACACCCAGCACGGAATGAAAATGGGAATTGGGGACTCCTGGGAAACTCCAAGGCCAAGTGAAATCCCATCCTCACAACAGGGTGCTTGGCTACAGGCAACTGACACACCCAGAATCTACAAGGCTCAAATTGCCCCGAAGGTGGCTGAGTCCTCCAATCTGGGTCACAGATAATTGAACCATGGGGCTGGGAAGACACTTGGCTATGCCATGACTGAAGAGTCCCCACATCCTAGCACATCCTGAGCCTGCATCATCTGGAAAGACTTCTCTGCTTTCGGCATGTCCTCAGGGGTGTTCTTGGAGGAACAAAGAAATAACGGGGTGGAAGAATGGAGAAATGAGCCTTGAGGAAGCCTCTGGGCTATCTGCCCCACCCTGCCCTATGCCAACACTGTCTCCTGCTTACCTCACCGTTGCAGAAACAGTATATGATGGCGACAAAAAATCCCTGTGAAGAGGGGTGTCTCGAATCAGGGCCTGCCCCTGGAACCCCTCCCACCCTCAGCCAGGCCTGGGCCAGCACTGCGCACCTGGAAGGAGTTGAAGAGCATCTCATAGTGCATCTGGACTTGCCAGAGCGTCCCTGAGACCTCGGTGTATGGTGTGGCCATGAAGACGATGTAGTGGACGCCAAAGAGGGGCATGAGCACCAGCGTGGATTTGAGCAGCTTCCTGGGCCAGCGGGGCAGGTAGGTCAGGGCCAAGCCACTTCCCCTTCAACAAGCATCATGCCACCCCCCACCCTGCCAGCCCCAGGCTCTGGAAGCTCAGAGGGGCCCAGGGCTCCAGTCACCACGGGAGGACAACCCAGTTCACCTGCATGGCTGCTGTCCTGGCTAAGTGCTAATAGGGCCCCTTGGTTCTCAGCGGTGTCCCGGAGTGGACTTCAAATGACAGTCCCCCTGTCCCTGGGCCCTTCGCACCTGTGGAGCCCTCAGCTGGCAAGCGCTCCCCTCCACGGTCGAACCTCACTGTCCCACAGTCCACTCCTCATGTTTCAGCTGAGCTGCGGCCTTCCTGGGGCCACCCACCGCCTACCTGTTCCTCAGACTCCCTGCAACCAACTCTTTGAGGAGAGGTTCAAGTTCCTCGCACCCTCACAGACTCCAGCGCTAGTGCAGGGCCTGGTACCAGTGGGCAGGCTGGCTTTGGGGTGCCCCTAGGGCCTCCCATCACTGCTGGGCAGGCCAGGTGGGTGAGGACAGCCAGGGAGTCAGACGCTGGGTCCTTTCCCTTGCCCCAGGCTCGTTCATGGGGCCACTGTCTTTCTGGGGTACATGGTACCGGGACTCAGGGACCCCTGAGGAGCCAAGGCATGGCAGGCATGGTGGGCTCACCGGTACTGCTGCCGCGTGTCACACCGGCCGGCGTTGGTCTCCCGCAGCTTGGTGGCGAGCACCCGGACGATATTGATGAAGAGGATGAAGTTGAGCTGTGGGAGTGAGGGGGCTGCGTCTGGAGGCTGCACCCTAGTGCGGCAGGGCAAGGCCTGGCAGCCACGGCCATAGGCTCTGCTCTGTCACTGCATCTCTGGGTGGCTCCTTGGGCCCTTGGTTTTCCTTTCTGGGCTGGAGTGTGGATCAGCTGGTCCTCTGGGCTCTGTGGCTCTGACACTGGGGTCCAGGGAAGCCTCCTAGGTCCCTGTCAGGGGCTGGTTCCGGGGGGCCCAGGCGCACATCCCACCCACCCCTGTGGCCAGCAGCCCACCCCTGCTCACCACAATGGAGGCCAGGATGGGCACTTGGATGATCCACTTTTTGTTGCCGGAGCTCAAGTCCCAGCACCTGGGGGAGGTTGAGGCATTAGCTCCCATCCATCCTGTTCCCATCCTAAGATTGCCCACAGAGGCCCAGATTTGGTCTTGTCTGACATTAGCTGTTGAGGACACAGGGCAGGGGTGTTGGGTGTGGCCAGGCCTGAGGCCACCCTCACAGGCCTCTTTGGAAGTAGCCTCCTGTGACCCTGAGGGTGCTCCTGGCTCGAGGCTGGACTGAGAACTCCTGAGGCTGGGCCATTTGAGGCCAGGGTACAGGAGGCCCTCTCACATGCTTCCTGGAAGAAAAGGGACCCAGGGGTGCTTCTTGCCTGGGCCCCTTCTCCACCTGGACCTACCCGGTGTTGGCCAGGGTAGCTCTGACACTGACCCACACAGCCACGAAGACAGCGGGCAGACCTGCGGGCACAGAGGGGGACAGTGTGCAGGGCTGTGGCTGCTGTCCACAAGGTCATCCCCCCTCATCCTCGATGACCCCCAGCTTACTCCACCATTGCCCTGAACCCCTGACCCTCGGCACTTGGTCCACTTGGTGACAGAGCCACACTCTGCCATGTGGTGCCCTAACAGCTTCCCCTTGGGGCACCAGCCCTCAAAACCCAGCTCAGCCTCTGCCCCCATCTTGGCTCCACGTCATATGCACATATATGGTGTACGAGGTATAATATAATAATAAGGTATCACTAACTGATCCATGCCCTGTCCATTCCCTCTGCAGAGGGCACTGCTTTGGACTTGCAGGTCCCATGGGGAGACAGCCTATTTTCCGCATTTATTTTTGCCCCAGCACAGCACCCCCCACAACCTGGTTTGAAAGGTCCTAGCCCTCATGGATGAGACTGGATGGGGTGAGAGGTTTTGTCCCAAGCAGAGGCCACAGGGAGACCTTGGTGTGTCGGTATGTCCTGGCCTGCACCAGCTCAAGGGGCACATGGTATATTTGGGTGAGCTGTGCCTCTGGGAAGGGAGCCCCAGGTCCTCCCCGACCACACACCACCAAGTTGACTCTAGGCCTGGTACACCCTTGGAGGGATAGGGTGAGACCTGGATTTAGGGTAAGAAAAAGAGCTGTGACATTCCTGTGCCCCAGGATTCTATGCACTCCCAATCTGCCTGTTGCCAGTCCACTAGGACACCTCCTAGCCCCAGAGCCTGCATCAGTTCCTGGGACTGGGCCCAGGTCTCCCCAACTCTGGGGCTTGTCATGGTGAGGTCAGGGTCAGGATGTATGTTGAGGGGCAGGGAGGCGGTGGCTGTTGACCTGTGGGCCTCTGGGTGCTGAGTGCGGAGAGGGCTCCAGCCACCCGGCCCACCCCTCTGCAGTCTGGCCAGTTGTCCCAGAGCCCAGCCAAGCTCTGCAGCTGCCAACAATAATGGACAATTATCGGTAACTGGATCCCAGAGCCTGTGGGGGGCTGGGAGGAGTGCACGGCTCCAGCAACCCATTCTGCAGAGGTGCTGTGAAGCTCAGGTGATGCTGAGGTGCTGGGTCCACGGCTCTGGGCCATGGACCCTGCAGGCCTGCTGAGGCTGGCAATGGTGTGGGCAGCCCCACACCCCATCCCAGCAAGGGGATTGGTGGGGTAATAGATGCTGGCCTAGTCCATTGGGCTCAGGGTAGAGGGAGGGTCCCAGATCCCAATTCCAGCCCCAGGCTGACCTCTGACCCAGTATCCTACTCTGATCCTGAGCTGAATCTTGGCCTGAGGGTCCCTCCTTTCCCTCTCCTGGGCTGAGCCTCAATTCAGGTGAATCTAACCTCAGGTGAACCTGATCCCTGGCCAAGCCCTGCTGTTCCCTGAGCCTGGAATGGGGTCAGGATCACAGAAGGGCGACAGGCCTCTCTCCTGCTGTTCCACTTGGGGCGGGATGTGCTGTGTGGGCGCCTCCCCCCAGGGGCTGCCTTCTCCCTGTCACCCACGGTCCCACCCCTGCCGGCGCCTCACTACCCGCTGTGCCCGCGTACCCCAGCCGAAGACCGTGAAGCCCCACAGGTACTTCTTCTCTGAGAAGAAGGCCATGAAGATGAGGCTGTGCAGGTACAGCCCCTCCACCAGAATCCAGTAGTAGTTGGTGGCCAGGAAGTAAAGGAAGAAGGTCACAGCCACCCTGCAGCCAGCCTAAGAGATCGGCTGGTGTTAGTCAGAGGGCAGGGCCTGCCTCCCGGAAGTCAGGGCTGGGCTGGGGGGCTGGGGCGGCGGGAGGGGACAAGTGGTGCCGGCCAAACAGGCCAGGAAGGGGCAGGCTCCGCTTGGGGGGCTCTCTCAGTGGGGTGCGGTGTCAGGGGCAGGAGGCAAAGTGAAGAGGTAGAGTGGTTAGGGGGTACTGGGTTGAGGTAGGAGCCTTGATGGCAGCGTGGGGCGTGTGCGACACTCAGAGCCCTTGGCAGCAGGGTTGGCGGCAGAGCTGAGGGTTGCGAGGGACCCTGTGAGACGGGTTTGAGTGGCTGAAGCCAGTGGCGCGGGCAGGAGGCGGGCAGGTCGAGGGCCGGGCTGGAGGGGGGCGGGGAGGGGCCCCACGAGGCCAGTGGCGGCACCGGGAGCCGGGGGCGGAGGGGTACTCACGTAGCCAGCAGCGGCGGTGGCAGGCGGCGGGGGCGCCTGGGCGATGGCGCGCAGCTCCTCCTCGGTGAGGCGCTCAGCCTCATCGAGCGTGGCGCCAGAGTAGAGCACCGCGTCCTTGACGAAGATGCTCACGGCGCGCAGCATGAAGGACAGGAACAGGTGCATGTGGATGTAGTTGCGCGTGCAGTGCAGCCGCCTGCGGGTCGCGCGACATCACCGTGGGTGGGGGCACGGGGACGCGCGGCGGGTGGACAAGAAGCTGGGCTGTGCGCCGTAGGTAGGGACACCCGCCGGGGGTGATGGGTGCAGGGAGGGGGTCGCATCAGACCTCGGCCACCGCCCCCACCCCCACCATGTCCCGCCGCCTCTCGCCCCGCCCCGCCCACCTAAAGTAGGCCAGGATGAGCACAGCTACGGTGAGGGACGCCAGGGACACGGAGTAGCCCACGGTGTAAATCATGCCCAGGCGGTCAAACACCTCCTGTGCGAGGGGAGACACAGTCAGATCCCTGGGACCCAGGGTGAGCATCGGGGAAAGAGCAAGAGGCCAGGGTAAGGTTGCTGGAGGAGTCAAGGTCAGGAGTCAGGGCTGGGTCAGGGGTCACCCGTGGGGTGGGAGTGAATTTATCCCGGTCAGGTTGGGGAGGAGAAAGGCTCGCACCCGTTCACGAGTCTCATTGGTGAGAAATTTGACACACTCGCTGTAGTTGGCCCACGTCCTGTTGTGCCCAGGCACCAGCTCCCAGCTGCCATTGCGGTCACAGCGTCGGTAGGCATGGCCTGCAGGTCCATGGGAGGTCAGGGCCGGCAGGGAGGTCTGGAGACACTGAACCCCTAGCTCCAAGTCTCAGCCTCCTTGTGATCCCCACCCCTGCCAGCAGGCCTCACCTTTGTGATTGAAGTCATAAATGTAGTCCGGACAGGGCACAGCCACCACCTCACCTGGTGCCCCCAGTGGCCAGCACAGGATGTGGTCCCATTCCGGCAGACAGGGGCGCCCTGTGCCCAGAGACAGGATAGGGGATACCAAGGGAGAGTCAAGGCCATGATTAGTGACCCAGAAGGATGAATACATCTGTGGGTTGTTTTTTTGTTTTGTTTTGTTTTGTTTTGTTTTTTTGAGACGGAGTTTCGCTCTTGTTGCTCAGGCTGGAGTGCAATGGTGTGATCTCAGCTCACTGCAACCTCCGCCTCCCAGGTTCAAGTGATTCTCCTGCCTCAGCCTCCCGAGTAGCTGGGATTACAGGCATGCGCCACCATGCCTGGCTAATTTTGTATTTTTAGTAGAGATGGGGTTTCTCCATGTTGGTCAGGCTGGTCTCAAACTCCTGACCTCAGGTGATCCAACCACCTGGGCCTCCCAAAGTGCTGGGATTACAGGCATGAGCCACCGCACCCGGCCCATCAGTGGTTGTTGTTTCCTGCAGGGACAGGTGTATCCCCAAGCAGGAAAATTCAGGCTTTGGAGCATTCTGGAGAAAATGTATTTCTGTGCGCTGCACCCACCTGGCCTCATAGAATTTACTATGGCCTCTGCGATACAGGTACGGGCACTGGCCCCATTTTCCAGATGGGCTGACAGAGGCCAAGAGAGGTAGGCAACTTGTTGAGGTCATACAACACAGGGCCCTGTCCTCTTCAAGTACTCAGCCCCGGGCCAGGCCTCTCGCCTTTCTCTCTGCTCTTGGAACCACCTTCCAGGTGTCTCTGAAGAAGGGCAAGTACCCAGACTAACTCTCCCTCAGCTGGGAGGCTCCCTGTGTGCCCCTTCCCCTGGGATCATGGACAGGAGGCAGGAGGTCTGGTTTCTAGTGCCAGCTGGACTCCAAGGAGCTGCTGACCTCATGCAGGTGTCCCCAGTCTTTCTATTTCCATTTCCTTATTGGGAAGTTGGGATTAACCACACTGGCCCATGCTTCTACCACCACTCAATGCCTGCCCTGAGTACCTGCTGTGAGACTCCCACGGCCACTGCTGGGGGAGATCAATTCCCCAAATCTAAGTGCTAATGGTGGGATTCAAAGTAGGGTGACATCCCACTTTGGAGCCCCAGCCTCACTGCAGGGAGGCTAAGTGACCTTGGAGGGTCCCCAGCCTCTGGATCTTCCACATTCCACTCCCAGCTTGCAGCCCCCTTCTCTCCCTCTGTAGGGCTCCAACCACAGGACTCTCCAGCCACCCTGGCAGGCTGCCTTGATGGCTGGACCCGCCCTGGCTTGGTGAAAGGCTCTCTGTCCTGGGCGCCATATTCCCAGCCCCACCCAGCCAGGCCCACAATTCCCTCTGGTCCCCAGGGAGCCACAGGGTGACCACAGCCTCCCAGATGTGGCCCATCTGGAATCTGCTGCCCACCCGGCCGGTTGAAACCGGCCCTGTGGCCAAAGCCTGGGCTCTGTCTGCCTTTCCTCATCTGCTTCCCTCCCTTCTCTTCTCCCCTCCTTGTCCCACTGCCTCTGGCCCCACCCTCTGCCACTGCCCTCCTCTCCTGCTCTATTTCTGTGGCCCTATCCACTATGTGTCCCCATATACCTCCTCTGACACACTAAGCCCAGACTTCAGTGTGTGCCTCCTGGCCCCCTCTGTCTCTGTGACTGTCTCTCCCTGCCTTTCTGTTGATCTCTGTCTCCATGCCTCTCCCTGTCTTTATCACTATCTGTCTGTCTTTGTGTATCTCTCCCTGCCTCTCTGTCCCCCAGGGTTCTCTGTCATCTCTCTTTCTCTCCATGGGCAGGGCTGTAGCCCTGGGTCCACTCTTGGCGTGGTGCTGGTGAGTTCTCTGTTCATCTCTTTCTGAGGCCTGAGCCATCCAGCTCCCCTTCCTTCCCACTAGACTCTGTCTTCTCCCAGCCCCTTGCCTGGGGATGGGGCTGCAGCCTTTTACTTTCTATAAGAGCCAAGAAGCATAAGCTCACATGAGAGGGACAGTGTAATGGGGGTGGGCGGATCCAAGCCCATGCCAGCTGGATGCATGGAAGCAGAGACGTACCTTGGTACCTGCTGCCAGTGGGTGCCTCCTTGTCCTCCTCAGACTCAGGGTAGAGCTTCCCAGATGTCTTATCTTTCCTGGGCTTCCCTGATGTGGACGCAGATGTCCATCCCTTGTCTGATTCCATTATGTCGGCTGGAGAAACCAGGGTGGTAATGATGGCTGTCAGCTGTGCTACAACAGGAGACCCGGGGTACTCTTTGGCCTCAGACTCCCCTTTTGTACAATGGGGGGGTTGTCTCCTGCCCTGCTGACACCCAGGCTGTTGGGAGATCTGAGACGATGGGTGAGGAGGTGTTTAACAAAGTGTAAAGTGCTTGCCAGGCGAAGTAATAAGAGGAGGTGGAGACTGTCCCCCAGGGTTGGAATGGGAGTGCAGGATCAGCTAGTGGGGTGAGCACTAAACTGGGCAAGACAGAGCAGAGGTGGTATCCTCCCACCCAGGAGTCAGGAGTGGGGGCCAAGGCCACGCAGCAGTGAAGGCCCCACCAGGGGGCGCACGGTGAAAGCAGACAGAGTGGGTGGAGATGTCAATGGACAGGTTACATAGCGAAAATGAAGTCTGGCCTGAGTGCTGTGCAGGTAAAGAAGCTGGTGGTGAGAAGACAAGAGCAAGGTGGTACAGTCAAGAGTGGACAGAGAAGACCACCCCATCCCCTGCCCCGGATCCTCAAGTATGTGGTTCACAGCTTCCACAGTGGCCGCCGAGATGCCTAATCTGTGATGGAGCCTGGCCTCTCTTCTCATTGGAGAGATGATGGAGGTCTTTTTTTTTCTTTTCTTTTTTTTTTTTTTTGAGACAAGGTCTCCCTCTGTCGCCCTGTCGCCCAGCCTAGAGTGCAGTGACATGATCACGAATTACTGCAGCCTCAAATTCCTGTGCTCAAGTGATCCTCCCACCTCAGCCTCCCCTATAGCTGGGACTACAGGTGTGCACCACCTCACCTGGCTAATTTTTAAATTTTTTTTTTAGAGATGGGGTCTCACTATGTTGCCCAGGCTGGAGAGGTCTTTCTTCCTAGCCACAAAGTCTTCCTCATTTTCTGACTTGTATTCCTTCAGCCACTGCCCAAGCTAGGCCCCCCTGGTCCTCACATGTCAGGTCTGTGGCAATGATGGGAAGCTGAGTGCAGGCAGCCTGGACTGGGATGAGAATGACTGTGCTCATTTTCCTGCCTCCACCCTCGGGCCTCAGTGTGGGGATGTGGGTAGCAGGGCGGGGTACAGTAGGAAGAGAGAGGCTCCGTGGTGGATGATGAGGGGCAAAGAGAGGCTCCTCCAGGCTTTCACAATTAAGAAGAGGGGCTGGGTTCAGGACCCAGAGTGAGGGGGCCCACTTGACCCCCCAGATCTCGATGTGACTGGGAGCCAGTGCTGGGGCTGGCATTGGTGGGGCTGTGACTGCAGAGACCATGTGAGTCTCTGTGAGTGTGAGCGAAATCTGTGTGCCACAGAGTGTGTTTGTCATTGTGTGCTTGTGTTCTGGGCGGGCACCAGCCTCAACCCCTGCGGAACCCTAAGGGCTTGTCAGGGGAGGAAGCTGCTCCTCTCCTTCAGTCAGTTGGGGTCTGGGCCTCTTCGGTTGATGAGATTAACCCGACAGCCATCAGTCTGAGTGCTGGTGGTGGGCAACACAGGGACCTGAGCTCAAGACTTAGGACAAGCCATGGATGCCTGAGCCTACTGACTCCACTCTTGCACCACACACCCCACTTCGGTTCTCACTTCGGCCTGGCCCCCTTTACCTGAGTTCGCCCCCACAGAGAGCCTTCACCTGGCTCTGTATCCTGGGTCCCGCCCTTGACTGACCCCTCCCTCACCTGGCCTCATCCCCAGACCCTCTTCCTTTGACCCCCACCTGGCCTCTGCAGGACCTCCTTGAGCCGTTTTTCGCACTGGGCCTGAGCACGGTGCAGCAGGAAGATCTGTTCCTCTTTAGTCATGACGTCATCTGCATCCACCTGCCAAGCCGAAGGTCAGACCACAGGCAGGACTTCCCGGCGCAGCAGCAGGTCCCAGAGACATCCCAATTTCCCGGAGGGATTACCCCTTTTCAAAAGGCCCTGACTCTAGAGGGAAGGTGGGATTTCCCCTGCATGTGGGGAATCTGCTCCATGGAGCTCGCACCTTACAGATGGGAAGCTGTGGCTCTGAGGGGTAGGGCCTGCCTGGTCAAAGGGAAAAAGCGGGGGCTCTCTCCTGCCTGCCCGCCAGTAACCCTGTAGGCTGCAGTTACTGATATTCTCTGTCCAGTCCTTTCCCCAGGGGTACATGGGACTGGAATGGAATGTCCCAGGATGGATCCACACAGGATCCTGGCTGCCTGCTGGGGACATGAGTCGAGGGTGGGGGGTGGATAAGGAGTGGTGAACTCTGGGGAGACAAACCCAGCCTGGAGTCCTTCAAGTCCTGGCACCCTGGGGGGCCTTGGGAGTCACCAATTTCCATCTTGGCCCAGCTCCTCAGTCAGTGCTGTCCCCAGTGAACGGTGAGTGCCTCAATGCCTCCCCTCCTTACAATCCCGAGAGAGAGAGAAAGAGAGGATGGAGGAACTGCTGGCACGCCGCCTGGGTTGGGCTGGGCACTCTGGTACTGGCTGTGGGTGGGAGTCCCTCTCATTCCACTGCTTATCTGGGAGCTCCCTCCATCCAGACTCCGGAGTTCTGATGACACTCAGGCCCTCACTCCTGCTGTTCTCTGCCCGGAATGTCCTTTCCCTTCCCTCCAACCTGCACACCCTGGGCCCTGGCTGCCACCCACCGGGACTCACTGGCCTCATTATAAGAAAGGAAATGAAATATCATGCGGGTGGAGGCTCACCCTGAGCAGGTGGCTGCTGAGGGGTCTGAGCCTCTGTCCTCTAACTTGGGAGAAAAGGAGTCGGGAGCAGCTTGGTGTGCCTAGCCCAGCCACTCCCGTGAATGTGACCTGCAGAGGTTAAGGCGGTCTCTGAAACCTCCCCAGGGCGGGGCTGTGAAGCCCTCAGCCCCATCCCTCTTAATTCAGGGCCGTGCTTCCTCAGACCCCTGGGCAAGGGTATGTCCCCTGGGACGCCCCCCTCCATCCCTCCCCCAAAAGGCTACGTCTCCTCAGCTCCGGGGCAGAGCCGCATCCTTCAGACGCGCCAAGGCGGGGCGGGGGCCCTGCAGTCCGAGCGTGGCTGTGCAGGGCGGGAGGACCCAGAGGAGGCAGGGGAGGAAGGAGGCGGGTCGGGGATGGGGCGGGCACCGGCGGGAGGGGCGGGCAGGCCGGGTCAGAGAGCCTGGCTGGAGGGAGAAGTTAATTGACCGCGTCTCTTGGCGGCAGCAGCGAGGACTTCCAGGGCCAAGGAGTCTCCAATTGGCTCGGCCGGCCTCGGGTTCTGCTGGTTCCACTTAGCGGAGCCGCGTGCGCGTCCCTGTGCGTGCGCGCGCGAGTGGCGGCGCATCCTCGAGTGGCTGGCGCGTGCACTTGTGTGTGCCCGTCCGTGCGCGTTCTCACACGGAGACTGTCCAGCATGTCAGTGAGGGACGCGAGCCGGACGTATTTGTAAGCATGCACGTGCACATGTATTTCTGGGCATAGGGCGGCGTGTGTGCGTCTGTGAGTGAAGCGGCAGCTCCTTAGCCTTTGCGTCTGTGGGTGGCCCGTGCTTCTGGTGTCTCTGAGGGCTGAGGTGGACCCTGAGATCTCGGCTGGACCACTACTGTGGACCCCAGGAAGGGCTGCAGCAGATCCTCACGTGCTGGCGGCTGGCCTAAGCTCCTCTATCCTAGTCCCTTTGCTTCCCCAGCCATGGCTGAGCTGGCTGGGGCAGAGGTAGACACAGAGTGATGGGATGGCTTAAGGGAGGGCAAGTTGGACTTGCCAGGATCCAGGGGCCTCCAAGACTAACCTGAAGCTCTCCCTGTGCCTCTGACATGGGGGATCCATGCTGGTGAGGGGGCTGATCCCTGCCCACCCCACTCCATTTACAGCACCCATTAACTACCATTTCCATCGTTGCTGCTAGTACCTCCATCAATAACCATCATTACTGTCACTAACACCAACACCAGCATCACCAGTCCCTCCCAGTACTACTACCACCACCACTGGCATCACTGTTACCACCATGAGCACTACTGTAACCATCAATATAACCACCATCACCACCATCTGCACCATCACAGCTGGTACATCCCCAGCACCAGCACCACTGCCACCACCTCCAGCATCATCAAGGCAACATTAGCACCATCACCAATACTGCCACCTGCCCAACAACTACCATCTACACTGCCTTTGCCATCTTGTTGTCTTACCCCCTCCCCACTATCCTTCTTCTTCTGCCACCTCCACCCCTCTCAAGACAAACCCATTGTGCTGTATTTTCTCCAGCTGATGGAGAGCTCTGGAGTGACTGACAGAGGCTCCCACCCATCCCTAGAGACTTGCTGACTCACTGGGCCTCCCAACAGACAGACCAGCCTACTGATATGATTGGGGGTCACCCCTGATGGCCTAGACTACAGGCAGGCAGTCGTGGGTTGAAAACTGAGTGGCCATTTGGCAGCCTGACCACCGAAAGCTGACCAACACACCCCTCACTGGCTCAAGGAATTGACTCAGCCTCTACCTCCAGCTGTTGGCTTCACCTTCTCCATGGCCAGCAGAAGGCACACCCCTTTTTCTGGAGTTGGGATGTTCAAGAGAGGGAAAGATATGTGCTTCCAGCACGCATGGCTCCCACACTCCTTCATTCACCCATAGGGGTGGTGGCCCCACCTCTGGCCTCCCTGAACTTTAGGACCTATTTATCTGTTAGCACAGCCATTGCAACAAAAATAACTCATGTTAAAGTTAAGGAAGCACTTTCCCAAGAAGAGAGGGACAACCCCACACCAAGTGCACGACCCCTCCAAACCTCAGCTCACAGCTCCGTGCCTGGAATGCCCCCACTCCTGTCCACTCCTCCCTCCAGCTGTGCCCTCCTCTTCAAGGAGATTCTGCCACCAGCCCCACAATGTGAATCCCACCTCCACCCTTGACTAGCTTCATGTCTGAGAAAGTTGCTTAACCCGTGTGCCTCAGTTTTCCTGTAAAATCAGGATAATAATAGGGCTGTTGTTGGCCTGGCACGGTGGCTAACACCAGTAATCCCAGCACTTTGGGAGGCCAAACCAGGCAGATCACCTGAGGTCAGGAGTTCGAGACCAGCCTGACCAACGTGGAGAAACCTCGTCTCTACTGAAAAATACAAAATTAGCTGGGTGTGGTGGTGCGCCTGTAATCCCAGCTACTCGGGAGGCCGAGGCAGCAGAATCGCTCAAACCCGGGAGTGGAGGTTCCAGTGAGCCGAGATTGCGCCATTGTACTCCAGCCTGGGCAAAAAGAGCGAAACTCCATCTCAAAAAAAAAAAAATAAGGCTGTTGTGAAGATTAAATGAAGTACTTCACAACAAGCCTGTGCAGGGGTGAAGCTCAGGAAAAGCTGGTTGCTATTGTTGATACTGTGAGCAGCAGCAGCAGCAAGTGACATCCCCGCCATGTGCACCCCTGCTGCCTGGTGACATGGGTGCTCCCAGCCAGGCCAGGGACCCAAGGTGGCTGGGGGAGATTATCTGGGTAAATGGCTGAGTCCAGCGGGTGACAGTGAGGGGCGGATGGGAGATGGGGCCCCAGGGTGGACTGGGGGCAGGGACTACAGGAGGACCTGCTAGATAAGGTGTTCCTGGCAAGCTTTTGGGATGGAAGGGTATCCCAATGGCTCCTTGCATTTCTGGATCTACTCTGGACTTAAATTAGGATTCCAGGTTACTGCCAGAGGCCCCAAGCTTGAGCTTAGGAGGAAAAAGGACCCCTTCCTCTGCCTCTGCCCTGGCTGAGGAGGCCTTATCTCCTGGGGATGAAGGGGAAATGCTGACAGCTATAACTCTTCTCAGCCTGGCATGCCCCCTGTCTGCTACTCCCTTCTCCCCGCCCCTCCAACCCTCTGTCCCTTGAGGAGTTCCTGTCTTCTCGGCTCAGTGCCAGGGTGCAGAGGACTCAGGCTTGCATCCCCTTAGATCCAGCGGATCTGCAGATCTTGGGTCTCAGGGGTGAGGACTGAGGGACTGGGGCTGGGCTGTGGCCAGGGGTCACTTAGTCCATACTCACCACTTACAGGCCACCCAGCCCTGCACCAGGTGTCCCTATCCCCCCAACACTCCTCCTATGGTCCTGATTAGGGCTGACTTGACTCCCCCAACCCAGCCATCACAGTGCTTGGCTTCAATACCCCCCACTGTAGCACATCCTCCCCATGGTCAGCAAGGAGCTTTAAAACCCATGCCTCCTGCACCTGCTACCATATCCCCATTTTACAGACAGGGACACTGAGGCCAAGAGTCACAGTTAGATAGAGGAGGGCCAGGGATGGAGTTAAAATCCGCTTGACACTGAAGCAGCAGCCTTGGAAGAAGGGAAAGAGAGGAGGAAGTGCCCAGCCACACGGGTACCCTGGCACCAGCCACAGTATCATCTTTCCATAATCCTGGATTTTAGCTGCTGCATTAAGCAAGTCTCCCTTTGCAGATCCCCTAAGGCAGCCTCCCCAAAGCCGATTTAGGAGCGGAGGAGGTGGGTAGACATAAAGGTGCCGGTGATGGCGGCTTGTCCCCAGCTGTAACTGGGTAGAGGACAGTTGGGCTCTGGTGTTGGGAACCAGGCCGTTGATGCCTCCAGCACAGCCAGAAGGCGAAAACCCTGGCTAACAGGAGACCCCTTCGTGACCTCCTGGCCTTCCTACAGCCCTCCTCCAGGTTCTACTACTGGGACCCATGCTGGCACCCCTGGATGTCTCCCGTGCCAGCTGGCTGGGACTGCTCCCCCACCCCTGCTGCCCTCTCTCTGTCCGGCTGGCCTGAGCAGGCTCCTCGTCCTGCCCCGCCACCGCTGACAAGTGCTGACTTTTCCTCCCCTTCGCCAGGCCTTCCTGAACAGGCTGCCTGTGTTTGGGCTGGGAGGGGCTGGGGGGGGGGAAGAGGCACTGTGACGCCTCTCATCCTGGCCAGCCAGCGTGGCCGCCTTCGGGGCAGGCAGTGGGATGGAGCCTGGGATAGCGGAGTTGGCTGCTACGACCTGGTGGATCTTCACAAGCAGCCCCTACCTGGGCTGAGGAATCAAGGCCCAGAAGAACAGTATGGCCTAATCTAAGCCATCGCCTGCTCAGCAGAATGGGATCCCACTAGGTCTCACCTCGGGCATAAGACTGGCCCCAGAGTTGGGGCTTTTAAGGGTTTGAAGGTCTCTGATGTTTCTGCAAACCTGAGCAAAACTTTGCGCCCTTCTCCCAGTCACACCATATTTTGCAGACAATTTCAGAGGTCTGCAAAACCCTTACCCCACCTTTTCTTTTTCCTGAGGACTCTCCTTCTGAAATAGCTGCCTTCCTGATGTGGTGGCTGGACCAGGGAGTGTCCCCAGAAGGCCCACAACAGGAATCTGAGGGAGGCTACTTGACGCCTCATTAAAACATTCCGAAGAAAACCCAAGTTCCTGGGAGGGCTTGGCCCCCCTCCTACTGCTCTGTCCATAAGCCGTTTCAAGAGCTGAGGTGAATGTGTTTAAGGGCAGGTGATATAAAAAGCTTCAACAAATCAATACGAAAAAGACAAATAACCCATAGAATGATGGTTAATGGCCCCGAGCAAGCTCTCACTGTAAAGCCCAGAAGTCACTGGTAATCAGCAAATTAAAATGACAAGAGACACCATTTTCACCTATCCAAGCAAAGGTGAAACACAAAGAATCCTCCTAACATCCTATGAGATAGTGGGCGTGGGGAGAGAGGCCCTCCCGGTTGGTCTTGGTGTTGTATAAGTATAAAGCAGCACAAGCTTTTTAGAGGGCAATTTGGCCATGCTATTAAAATAAAAAATGTGTATATTCTCAGGCCCAGCAATGACAAAATCTAGAAATATCCTACTAGGAAATAGTCACATGGGGACACTAGAAGGCATTTCAAGGAGCTTCCCTGCCACCATCTGGAATCACCGCACACATAGACATACACACAAATTATGCAGAAATGATCTAAATGTACATTCCTATGGACTACTTAATGAGTCCCATGTTTTGGAATACTGTGTAGCACTTAAAAATATAGATTCATATTTACTGAAATGAAGATCTCTAAGATCTTTACGTCAAAATATGTATTTGGCAGAGCCCTATCTAGAAACCGATGGCATTTATTTAAAAACAATCAACCAGACAAATAGAAAATGACAAAACTATCTACTTGATATGTACACAAAGAGGTACCATTTGGAAACACACAGAAAGAGGAAGGAGAATGCGCCTCTACCCAAACTGCTAAAAATGGTTTTCCCTGGAAGGGAACTGGGGCTTGGGAGTGATCAAGGAGGGCTTCTGTTTAATTTTTATTGATTGATTCTCTTTTTTCTTTTTTTTCAGAGACAGGGGCTCACTCTGTCACCCAGGCTGGAGTGAAGTGGCATGATTGTAGCTCATTGAAGCCTTGAACTCCTGGGCTCAAGCAATTCTCCCTCCTCAGCCTCTCAAGTATCTGGGATTACAGACTTGTTTGACTCTTTTATAAGAACATATTCATATATCAGTTGTGAAGTTAAAAATTAACAAAATAACAGAAGTATTTAATTTTTTTTTTTTTACAGAGTCTCTGTCGCCCAGGATGGAGTGCAGTAGCGTGATCTCAGCTCACTGCAACCTCTGCCTCCTGGGTTCAAGCGATTCTCCTGCCTCAGCCTTCCAAGAAGCTGGGATTACAGGCACGTACCACCACGCGTGGCTAATTTTTGTATTCTTAGTAGAGATGGGGTTTCACCATGTTGGCCAGGCTGGTCTCGACCTCCTGGCCTCAGATGATCCGCCCGGCCTCCCAAAGTGTTAGGATTACAGGCGTGAGCCACCGCACCCGGCCATGATTTAATTTTTAAAAAAGAAAGAAAAAGAAAGAGAAAACCCACAGTGAGACATGAGGATCTCCTGCCAGCAGCAAATCTCGTGCTGCTTTGGAGGAAGGAATTCAGTGCAAAGGTCTAAAGATCTGGGTTCAAATCCTGCTGTGCCACAGACTCACTGTGTGATTCTCAGGGCCCTTTCGCGTAGAAATCACAGGGTGAATGGATGTAATGAGAAAACAATCTGTGACAGTTTCTAGCTCAGAATCTGGGGACAGCCACTGTTCTGTACATGTTGGCTTCTTCCTGTCTTTAAAAGCAAGCAACCGGCCGGGCGTGGTGACTCACACCTGTAATCCAGCACTTTGGGAGGCCGAGGCGGGCAGATCACGAGGTAAGGAGATCGAGACCATCCTGGCTAACATGGTGAAACTCCATCTCTACTAAAAATACAAAAAGTTAGCTGGGCATGGTGGTGGGCGCCTGTAATCCCAGCTACTCAGGAGGCTGAGGCAGGAGAATGGTGTGAACCTGGGAGGCGGAGCTTGCAGTGAGCTGAGATCGCACCACTGCATTCCAGCCTGGGCGACAGAGTGAGACTCTGTCTGAAGAAAAAAAGAAAGCAAGCAGCATGGCCAACCTGCCCCCAGAGCAGGCTGGAAAAGGTCCCACACACTCCCAGCCTGTGAGTCCACACCACAGTCTCTTGTGAGTCCTACCCAGTGGTCACATCTTCACACTCAAGGCCTGTCCCATGCTAAGCTCCAGCTTCTCTTGTTGCAGTTTCTCCTCCACATGTGTACATGCTGGGGGCATCCTTAGGAGGACGCATCAAGGACAAGAGTGCCCCTTTGCCTCCTCCTCACAATCTGTGGGTCCATCACTTCCTCTGAACTCCACCCCGCCCCAGACCCCAGGCTCCCAGGTAACTCTTTCCTGTACAGCAGAAGGTGGACCAGCTGAGTCTGGCCACAACCAGTGTCCTCCTGATGGAATGCTCTTTGGCCCCCCAAATGTGAGGTCACTGGAGATGTGAGCCTGGTCTTGGGACCAGCTGGGTAGGTAGCATACAGGTTTGGTGACCTGCCATGAGATAAGGTTGGTGGGCTTGAGGGGCATCGGTGCAGATCTAAAGGGGGGCAGTAGCCCTTTGGGCTCAGGAGAGGGAGCTGGCAGGCTGCCAGCTTCTTGCTGGCCCCAGATGAGTCCAGGGGGCCCATAGGATATTGGATGGGTGAGTAGGCTGCCCCTGCCCTTCAGTCCCAATCTTCTGGCCCCAAAGCCAGGCAGTGTCCAGTGAACTCACATGCCCCAACAAGGTCCTGGGCAGACCGAGCATTGGCATCTCTCCTTCTACTCTCAGACATGGGCCAGGGCAAAGCCAGGAAGATTCTCTGCATATATCTCAGCTTCCCTGGAGAGCAGTGGGGCTCTGGGTACCCATACTCCACACACACATAGAGGCACAGGGCTTGGCATGAGATAAATAACGGTCATTGTGGTTGTGTGATTCGGTCCAGTTAAAAATGCGGACAATAACCTTCCTCTGAGGGTAGTTGGGAGGATTAGACTAGCTAATGTATGTGAATTGCTTAGAATCGTCGCAAGTAGAAAGCCCTACAGAAGCATTTATGAAATACACATAAGAAAACAATAGGCCCGGGTGCACAGGCGCTCACAAAGGCACACACAAACACACACAATTGCACCTCCAAGTCATGCACCACAGCTTCAGACACATGAAGTCACACAGGGACTCAGACACTCACAGTCACACAGACCCAGAAGAACACCATGCCCAGAGTCCCACAGAGCCCTGCTCTGACACATAGACTTACTCTCAGGACACCCACACCCATCACCCTGTCTACCCCTCAGACCGTCACACACCAAACTCCGGGGGACGGGGTTGGTGGTAGTTCTATCCCCTGGCATTCGTCAGTACTTGGAGTGTCTCTGCAGAGGGTGTTGAGCTCCTCTGAACCTCAGTTTCCCCATCCACAAGGACTTGTATGGGGCTATCTTTGGTGGGGATCCTTTGCTGGGGCCAGAATTGTGAGGGTGTAGGCATAGGTAAGTGGGAAGTGCTGAGGACCACAGAGGAAGGGAGAGCCTCTGATGATGGGATTCTCAGGCAGATGTTTCTTCCAGGCCCTCTTTTTTAGAGATGGGGCAACTGAGGCACGGAGAAGGACAGCCCAGGCTTACACGGGCATCATGCAAAGGCAGAGGAATCCCAGGCTCATTAGAACTGCCTGGAGCTCTGCCTTGTGTAGGGAGCTGCTGCTGGTCAGAAGGAGGAGGCTGCCTGACTGCCCTGCTCTCTAGCAGGCAGATGCCCCCACTGGGGAGCAGGGAGAAGGGGCTTTGAAGTTAGGCGCACAGGCAGACAGCCTCCTCAGGAAAGGGCTGGTCCCAGGGGATGGGGTTGCTGTGGAATAGGACTGAGGGGCTGGGACAGTCCCCTTCCCAGAAAGTGGGCCCCAGACCCTGGCCCAGGAGGAGGAGGTGCTGCCCACTCTGTGTCTCTAGCTCTCTGCCTTTGCCTGTCTCTCCCTATTTTTCTTTGCTGTTCTTAAGTCTGTCCACCCCTCCAGCTGGGGGGATCTCTCCTCCCCACCCGGCTTTGTCTGTCTCTCCCTCTAGCCTTCCCTACCATTCTGCTTTTAGGTCACTCTCAGGGAGTGACAGTCTTCCCAGGGGTCTCCTCACTTCCCCACAGGATATGCTGTGCTTCTCCTACAGGGGTGCACTGTGAGGTCAGTCTCCTTCAGGGACCTCCATCCCTCCTCCATGCCACACCACACCCACCTCCTTGGGGAAACAGCTTCTACCCTGGGTGAAGCCAGACATGTGTGCATGTGTGTGTGTGAGGGCTGGAGGGGGCCCCTAAATCCCACCCCCTGCCTGGATGATTCTGACCTCAGACCTACATTCCCTGTGTCCGGGACTGCAACAAAACTTGCAGAAAACAGAGGTCCCCAAAGCAAAGTCTGTGGGAGTACGCAGCAGGGCCAAAGCCCAGCCTTCTGTTGGGTCACACTGTCATCTTCCAGGGAGAAACAGCCATGGTGCTCACAGAAGCAGAGGATGGGGAAACCTCAACCACAAATTTCCAGATTTGGGACCCCAAACGAGGCTTCAGAAATAGGGAGGCTTCAGGCAGCTGGAACCCACAGTCCAGACATCCCAGGGAAAGCAGGCACCCAGGATCCTGGATCAGAGGAGACTCTCACCCAAAGTTCGAACTACTGGGGGAACTCAAGACTGCGTGCGTTAGACCTATCCCGCGGACCCCAGGGTAAGCCCGCAGCCTGTCCCGGAGTGTTGGCGGCGGGGGACTCACCAGCGCGTACGCGGAGCTGAGCACGGGGCAGCAGAGCAGGAGCGCCAGGCCGGGTGCGATCCGGGCGGTCCCCATCGCCACCGCCTAGGGCCGCGTCCCTCGGGGCAGCCGCCGCCGCCGGCCCTGGTGGTGGTAGGGGGTGCAGAGCTGCGTCAGGCCGGCCGCCCCGCCCACGCCCCGGCCTAGGGGACCCCGGCGTCCCGGCGGCCCGAGGCCCCGGGGCCCGGCGCGGGGCCCATGCGCTGAGGGCGAGCGAGGGAGCGAGCAGCGCAAAGGAGGGAGGGAGGGAGGGACAGGAGGGAGGGAGGGAGAGCCGGAGGCCAGGCGGGCGGCGGGCGGGCGCCGAGCGCTGCGGAGCGGCCCGTCTGCCTCGGAGCGGAGAAATCACATCCATATGGCCGGGCCCCCCGCCCCCGGCCCGCCCCCCGCCCCCCTCCCGCGCCGCCTTTTCTTTCTTTCTTTCTTTCTTTTTTTTTTTTCTTTTGGGGAAATGGGAGCTGTGGCTTCGCCCCACGCCCAGTGGGGGGAGGGGTCGGGGTCGCGGTCTGCGGGGGGCGCGCAGGACTGTTATTTTTAGCTCCGCGGCTTTCGCCCGTAGGGAGTCAGGGCTGGGCAGGGGGCGCGTTCTGAGCCGCGCGGGGCGTGCAGTTAGGGGATGCGATCCCAACTTTGCAGTCACACTGAGCCTTTGGGTGTTCCGGCCGCCAGCCCCCGGCCGTTCGGCCTCCTGAGATCCCAGCGCCTCGGCAGCCGCCTCCCGCACCCCTTCCCCATCCTTGGCCAGAGCCCTGCTTGCGCCTGTGCGGCTCGGGCGCGCAGCGGCCCCGACGCTCTGTCGGTCTGCCTGTCAGCCCGTCTCTAGCTCCCCCAGCCTTGGCCTCAGTTCTTCCAGCGGCCCCAAGCTCCGTTTCGGTCACTCCCTCGCTCCCTCCCTCCCCCTTTTCTCTGTACGAAAACATTTGCAAGTTTCCAAAAAAGCCACCGAGCCGAGCGGCGCGGGGCTGGCGACTCCCCCGGGTTCCGAGGAGGCGCCGCCGACTGACACCGAGACAGCAGCCTGGCTGCTCCGGCCAGGCCCGGAGTCGCTCCTCCCCGACTCCAGCCACTTCCCCTCGGCGCGGGTCCCCAGCCCCGACTTACTCCGAGCGCGCCGCCGCGGCCCCCGCCTTGCCATGGATGTCGGGGCCCCCCCGACAGCCTCCCCAAGCCAGCGCCCCGTCCGCGGCCCCGGGGGGACTTCATGGAGCTCTCGGGATATCCCCCGCTGGCCGGCCTGGCCTCCAGCGCCCCCCGCCCGGCCGCCGCTCGGAGCCACCGCCCGCCGCGCGCATCCCTCGCCTCGGCGTCTGCCGCTCCCCTCCCCCCCCGGCCGGGCGCCTCTTCCCTCCCCCGCGCCCTCCCGGGCCTTTCCCGCCCCCACCCCCTCCGCAGCCGCCGACGCGGGAGTGTGGAGAGGCCGAGAGGAGCCTTCCACCCCCCTCCCCGGGACATTGCGCTAGAGGCCGAGGCCCGGGGTCTTACGGCGGCGGGATGTGAGTGCTGGGGAGACGGGGCGGGGGCAGCTGTAACATCGAGACCCGAGCAGGGAACCCGGGACGCCGCCGCCGCTTCATTCTCTTCTGGAAAGCACAGGCTTTTTAATTTTTTTTTCCCCTGATCATCCGGCCCCCGCTGGCGAATAGAGACCCTCAGCCGAGAAGCAAGCCCTCGTTCTTCATGGGCGAATCCCCTGGGGAGGCTGCCTGGTACCCCCGCGGGCCCCCGGCCGCGACGCTGTCAGTCCACTGGGCTCCCGTTCGGGCTGGGTCGGGGTCCCTGGGGAGGCCGCTCGGCTGCCAGCCCCGAGCCCGGCTTGGCTGCTACCGCCCTCCCCCACGTCCAGCCCCACCCTCGCCTCGTCCCCTGCCCTCCGTCCCATCCCAGGCCTGTGGTTCCGCTCGGCCCTAGGCCAGCCCCGACCCCCGCCCAGGTCTGCAGCCACACATCCCGCTCCCTCCCTGCCCAGCGTCTCTTCGGGTCCGGGTCTCCGAGTCTCGACCCATTCGGCTGCTGGCCGAGCCTCTCCAGCTTGCCCGGCCCCAACCCCGGAGGCTCGAGGCTGCCAGACCTGGGGCGCCATCCAGACACCCACTCTCAGGCTTCACTTCCCTCCTCCGTTCCCACCCCCACTCCCAAAAGCTATCGGCCAGCTCGGATCCGCCTGGGACCCTCGACTTAGGGGAAGGCAAGGAGGAGTCCGCGGGCGTTGGGGTTGAACGGGGCGGGATTTCTATGTTTGGCTGGGGAGGGCACGCTGGAGCTCTAAGAGGAGGGGCCCTTCGACCCCAAACCTACTACCTCCCGGTACCAAGTGGGGAAACTGAGGCAGAGGGAGGGGCTGGGGATGCGTGGAGCGGAGGGCTTTAAGGATGGCGGAGGAAGCGAATGCATGAGGCCCTGGGAAATGAGTCTGGGCTAAGCAACAGCCTGTGCTTGCCCGCTTACCAGTTGTGTGTCCTGGACACTACCACTCTTCGGCTGTCTGGACCTCAGTTTCCTCATCTGCAAAATGGAGAGGTTGGCCAGCTGATTCAAGGGCAATGTTAACTTTACTGTTTAGTTTCCACGAGGGTGGGCATCCTGGCCCATGGGCTCCAGGGGCTCTCCAGACTCAGCCTGTGGATATTGAGCTCCTCAGAGCCTGCAAACCTGCCCTCCAACCCTCAGTGCAAATCTGCCAAGCCCAAGCCCTAAGGCCTAGGATCCAGCTGCAGCCACCCTTCTGCTGGCTCAAGCCCATCCAGCTTCCAGACTGCACTCCCAGGTGCATTCCCCATGTATTTCTTCTGCTGCTGCTGCTTTCTTCTTCTTTCTTCTCCTTCTCCTTCTCCTTCTTCTTCTTCAAGACAAAATCTCACTTTGTCACCCAGGCTGGAGTCCAGTGGCATGATCTCTGCTCACTGCAACCTCCACATCCCAGGTTCAAGTGATTCTCCCAAGTAGCTGGGACTACAGGTGTGTACCACCAACCTGGCTAATTTTTGCATTTCTTGGTAGAGACTGGGTTTCACCATGTTGACCAGGCTGGTCACGAACCCCTGACCTCAAGTGATCCACCTGCCTCAGCCTCCCAAAGTGCTGGGATTACAGGTATGAGACACCAGCCTTGGCCCTCCCCATGCATTTCTATGGCTGCCACCCTTCTCTGTGCCCACTGCCCTCATTTCTTGTTCTGGTGTTCAAGGGCTGTGCTATTTGAGGCAGTTTCCTCCAAAAATGACTCTCCCTAACAGGAACTGTCTGCTAGACTCCTGGCTTTCTTCACACATCCACTCTCCTGCCTTTGTCCTTGCTGCTTCCTCTGCCAGGATCATACTCCTCTGCCTGGTGTAAAGGACACTCCCCTCCCTCCTTGTGTGCCCACATCCTCCATTACTGGGGAGGGAGGTTGTGATTTCAGGGCTGCCTCCTATGGTGTGTAGGCTCCTTGGGACGGAGGCCCAGGTGCCAGAATGGACACCTAGAGAACACTTGTGGTTCTTCAGTGTTATATTTTAATGGTCTCAGCTTTATTATGCCTCTGTTTCTTTTCTTTTTTGAGACAGGGCTGTTGGCCAGGCTGGAGTGCAGTGGTGCGATCTCGGCTGACTGCAACCTCCACCTCCCAGGTTCAAACAATTCTCTGGCCTCAGCCTCCTGAGTAGCTGGCATTTTAGTTGTGCACCACCACGCCTGGCTAATTTTTGCATTTTTAGTGAAAATGGGGTTTCTCCATGTTGGCCAGGCTGGTTCCAAACTCCTGGCCTCAAGTGATCTACCTGCCTTGGCCTCCCAAAGTGTTGAGATTACAAGTGTGAGCCACCACACCCAGCACTTTTTTTTTTTTTTTCCCAGACAGCGTCTTGCTGTGTCGCCCAGGCTGGAGTGCAGTGGCACGGTCATGGCTCACGGCAGCCTTGACCTCCTGGGCTCAAGCAATCCTCCCACCTCAGCCTCTCATGTTGCTGGGACCACAGGCATGAGCTACCACACCTGGGTAATTAACAATTTTTTTCTGTAGAGACGAGGTCTCACTTTGTTGCCTAGACTGGTCTCCAACTCTTGGGCTCAAGCAGTCCTCCTGCCTTGGCCTCCCAAAGTGCTGGGATTATAGGCATGAACCACCGCACCCGGCCTATGCCTCTGTTTCTAAGTGTCTCTAAGTTTTATGGTTCTGTGACCACTGATCTCCCACCCTGCTTTCCCCCTTGGTGATGAGAAAAGAACATTAATGGAGGGATTGGAAGGACTGAGAGATAAAACTAGAGGCTGAGAGGAGGAGTTCTTTTCAGATCTGACACCAGGGAAAACTTGCGATTTGGAAACATACTATTTGTACTTGGGAGGACGAGGGTGGGCTGTGGAGAGGAATCTGATGGGTGCTGGGCCCCTTAAGGGCATTCCCCTTGCCATAACTCACGTGCCTCACCCCAGAGTCCCCTGCTGGACATTCCACAGCTGTGGGTGGGGCCACAGATCATCTCTCTCACCCTCAGGCCTCTGGTTAAAGTGCTACCATGAGGGTGGGGGTGTCACACATTAACTGGTAGCACCCAAGCACCTGGCAGAGTCAGCTTGCCCTTTTTGACAAGCAGGCCCCAGGGGCTCAGAGTTAGTTTCTGGTTAGTGTCAGGTCAGTGTTAGTTTCAATGGGGTTTGAAAAGGCCTGGCTGGGGGTGGGGAGTAGGAGTGAGTCCCTGTCTCTAATCCTCAGGCTGGGGCCTAGGAGGAGGAGCCAGGGTGGTCACTGGATCTCAGAACTGCAGTAGGGGGCCAGACTCTGGCCCCACTGCTGCTGGTGTGGCAGCCCCAGGCTGACAGGCCTCTGCTGCAGCCATCCCACTGTGAGTAGGGCTCTGGCCAAGGTACACAAGACCCTGGGGCCAGGGTGGGCATCAGACACCAACAAGCAAGGCAAGAGGCTCAGCTCTCTGAGCAATGCAGCCTGGCCTCCCTCCCTCAGAAAACCCCTTGCCCAGACCAGGGATTCTCTGGGACTAATGCCTCACATCTATTTCTGAGTCCTTATATTTCCCCAGTGCTTCATCCCAACACTAGCCCCAAAGTCAGACTGCATCCAAGCTTAGCCCTGATCCCAGACTGAGCTCTATCTCCATGATGAGCCCCAACTTCGGGCTGAGTTCTTATCCCAATCTGATTTCTAGCCCCTGGCTGAACTCTGACCCCAGGCTGTGCCTCCACCCAGCCCTCAACCCCAGAACTCTCTCGGCTTCTAGGCCCCTCTGGAAGCTTTTTGAGGCAAGAGGCCAGTAGGGGAGGGGATGGCCAGGCCATAAGTGAAGCGAGGTGCCACTTTTACAGCCATTTCGGCTGCTCATAAACACCCCCTGACACCCGGCTGAGTCGCTGGAGGCTCCCATGGCAGCTGGCTGGGCAGCCCCCTCCCCTTGCAGCAGAAGCATGGCTGCCTGGCTTTCTTGCCTCTCGGGAAGGTAAAGGGAGGGACGATGGGGGCACCTGGGACCAGCAGGCTCTGTCCCAGCCAGGGAGCACTCCCAAGGCTCCCAAGGAGCTAGAGGTATGGGCCTTCTGTCCCTGCTGGCCTCATGGTTACAAGCCCCCTGCTGTCATAACACCAGGTCCACAGATGTGTCTCCATGCAGGCACGTCTTGTCTGCTCCATAGCACAGCCCAGGTACTTAGACACTCATCCCCAGGGAAACCACAGACTTGGGCCTCCCAGCTGTGCTCAGGCCCCCAGGCTCCCCTGGCCCCCACTCACCTGCAGCCCACGGGCCTTCCAAGTCGGGCCTAAAGCTGCAGAGCAGACTCAAGTTGGCCACGGGGAGGCCATGGATAGTCCCTGAGCAGCTTCTGTGGCTCAGGCCTAAGCAAGGATAGTGCTGCTGGGGACAAGAAAAGGCCTGAGTCAGAGCTTCCACTTGAAAAGAAAATTAATTACTTTTTACCAAGCCCTACACTGGCCCAGGACTTTGTCCCAGGCCCCTAGTCAGGAGTAGGTGGCAACAGAGGCAGATCCAAGTGTGCCAGTGTTCAGATGCCCAGGGCTGGGCCCTCCCCTCAGCATCCATGAGTCTGCCTGCCAGGTAACCGGGCCCACTCAGGCTGCCAGACATGTGTGTGTGTGTGCCTCAGTAGTCCTCCCCTTGCCCTGCCACGTCTCTCTTTTAGTCTCTGTGTCCCTGTCTGACCCTCTGGTCCTTTCCACATCTCAGGAATATCAGGCTGCCACGAGGTATGAACACAGCCCCTACTAGTGACTTTACTCAAGTTTAAGGCACCCAGAGAAATCAGAGGGGGGCTGGAGGTGGTTCTTGCCTGTGTCACAGGCAGGAAAACTGAGGCCCAAGAAGGCCTGATCTGCCAGCACTGGGTACCCAGTGGCTCCTAGATGGAAGAGATGGGGGGGCCCCTCATTCCACTCCAGCCCATGTCCTGACCCCTACAGCCCCACAGCCACCTCATATCTGACTCCTGGTGAGGAGTCAGTCAGGAAGCCCTCTCTATCTGCCTCCCAGGCCCTTCCAGGCCCAGGGTCTGCTTAAGCCGTCACAGGTCTCAAAGGCAGGGGGCTGTGGGCAGGATGACCTCTCTCTGTGGGTCTGTAGAACGAGCCGTGTTCAGAACCAGGGCTGGTTGCTCAGGATGAAGATGTGGGCAGACAGGGAGGCAGAGACCCTGCAAGATCCCAGAAACCTCACCCCCAGGCCCTGTGACCCGGCTGGAGGCTGCCCTTCTGCCTGAGCCCAGTCTGAGCTGGTTTGTGTCTGGAAGTCCTAGGCTCAGCCTGACGAGGTATAATGATTCACGTGGCAGCTGCCACTCAGCACATTCCAGCCGTAGCCCCCAGTGCCCTGCATGTGAGGCAGCTGGCCCCAACCACCCCCAGCCATTGGGCACATTCCTAGGGTCCCCCTCCCTGGGTCTTCCAGGCTCCTAGGGAGGGTACCACTCACTAGAGTTTCCAAAGTACTTTTTGTTTCACAAGTTAGACAGGGAGGCAGGGAGCTCGGTGATACCTGGCCTCCAGGTGGAGGAAACGGGACCAAAGAGCAGAATGGACTGGCCAAGGGACATAGTGAAACTATGACAAACAGCACTTATGGGGCTCCTGCCCCAGCTACTCTGAAGTGCACTGCTCCAGGGGGTATCCCGGGACACGTAGGCCATTCTGTGACCAGGCCAGCGGGGGTCAGTGGGCAGTTGTGCCCAAAGGAGGGAGAGTTCCCCTGTGCTCTCTCAAGCCTCCCTGTTGCCCTGGCTCTCGACCGCCAGAGCCTCTCCCTCCCCTGAGTCCACATGCACTGCCCTACCCTGCCCACAGGCCCGGTCCTCACTGGCCAGGGAAGCAGGAGGCTGGGGCCTGTTCTGCTCTGACCTGTGGAGCCCTGAGCCAGACACCTTCCTGCTCATGGCCCCAGTTTCCTGATCTGTTGTTAACAGTTGGGCAGTTTCAGGCTCAAAGGGATCTGTAAAGTGCCCAAGCACTTGGGTCTTGGATGCAAGCAGACCTGGGAGTCTGAAAACCTGAAGGCCTTTCTCCCCTCGAGCCTTGGGCCTGCCAGTTTGTGTTCCTCCTGTGGGCCCCAGCCCAGGGCTCTGGGGGGCAAGTCTGGCCCTCAGCTCCGGGGACAGGAAGTTGTATTTTGGTCCTGGGTCCTGGGGAAGAGGCAGGGGGAGAATGGCAGCTCAGACCCAGCCATGTTTACTCGGGCCCGGCCCCCTCCGAGCTCAACAGGCTCCCATTCATTGGGAGCCCCATAAACCCTTTGGGGCTCCCTGAGGTTCAGAACGCCTGGATGCCAAGGCTGGCTGCCGCCCCCAGACCTGCTGGGAGCCGTGGGCAGCAGGTGGGGCATGAGTGAGGCATAAGTGGGATGGTGGGTGGGAGCCTGAGACACGCCTGAGTTTCCAGATATTTGGAGTGGAGTAACAGTTCTTGCCCCAAGCACACTGTGGAGCAGTTGGGAAATCCAGGGAGGTGGTGGAGGTTGAAGGGTTCCTCCCATGGCCATGGGGCCGTCAAAACTGATTTCTCTTAGATCAGGCCCCAGAAGGGTGTCTCCTCAGACTAGGCTCCTGAGGGCATGTCCTCAAATCGCACAGCCCTCAAGGCAAGGCTGAGACTGCTGTGTCCAAAGCAGAGCTGATGTCCTTGCTGAGGCCACATCCCTGGCCTTGGGTTGTTGACAGTCCACTCCCTGGCAGCATGGGCATGGGTGTGCATCCCACTGGAGTAGGGCAAGTTTCTGGTCTGTTCCTCATCCGTTCAGCAAGAGGTCTTCACTGGAAGGGGAAGCACTGGGATTGGATGCTGAGGGATGGGGCCCTCAGGTCCGCATCCCTCAGTGTTGCATGTTGTCACCTTTGTGCCCATTTCTGTGCTTTCTTTAGGTGAGTTAGAGCACCGTCCCGTGGTCCCTGGAAATGGAAGGGAGGCAGCAGCAGTGTTCGATGGGAAGAACTGTGTCTTGGGGATCCAAACCTTGTCCAGCTTTCCCATGACCTGGAAGCAGTTCTGTCCCCACTCAGGTCTTCAGTTCTCCCTGCCACAGACAGGGGTTAGAGTGGACTCTCTCCAAATCCACCCCCAGCCCTGCTGTTCCCAAGGGCAGCTCTGAGGGAGATCCCTGGTGGCATGGTGGCGGGAAGTGGGGTAGGAGAAAGGCCTCCCCACCAGATTCCCTTTCAACGGTGCCCCCACATGCCCGGGCAACCTGGCCAGCCACTGGGGACACTGGTTGGGGGGCCAAAGCGGGTCCTGTTTCCCAGATGCCTTCTGGGTGGAGTGTGACTTCCCGCTCCAGTGGTTGTAAAATCCCCAGAAGCCTAGTGCGTCCCTAGTGTATGTGTGGGGGGGTCTGTGCCTTGGAATACCCCCTCCCAGGCGTGTTTGACACGTGTTTCCGCCTCTCCCGGCATGGGCTCCCGCTGCTGCTATTTATAACCTTTAAGAGCTCCTGCCGACTGCAAAGTTTTCTTAAACTCAAAATATCACCGAGGTCCCGGGCACGCGTTCCAGAGGCCGGCTGGGCCCTGCGGTTTGAAGGGAGGAGGGGGCCAAGAAGGAGGAGGTGGTGGGGAGGGGGTTAGCTCAGACACTGGGTTCTTGCCGGGGGCTGTGGCTGGGAGCCCTCGAGTGGAGAACCCCTAGTCCTGACACTCCTGCCCTCTTAGGCCTGGAGGAACCCTCTGTGTGGGTGGTCCTTGGTCGTGCCGGGCCAAATCTCTGGGCCTCAGTTTCCTCTCACTCTAAGTGCCTCAGGGGACACTGGCTGGGGCAAGGCAATGAGCTGGCAGACACTGGGAATGTCTCTAGGGCTGGAATCAGGGCTGTGTCTGCCCGGCCATCCTGCAGGCTGCACCGGGCCTGGCCCAGAGGCACCGTGGACATTGGCTGAACTGGCCGGAGAGGGGAGGCACTTGGGGAAGTTTATAAAACCGTGTATGGGAAAGCAACATCCAGAGAAGGGCAATGGCGTGCCAGAGGTCACCCCGCTCATCCAGAGCAAGTCTCCAGGCCTTCCGATACCCGTGCCCTCTGAGGTGAGCCTCTTTGGAAGAGGCCGAAGGGCTCTCACTGGGCACAGGTGGGTCGCCAGTGTGGAGGAGGTTCTGGGCATAACGGGAGGTGGCTAGGCATAACTCAGATGCCTCCCTGAAGCTGGAGGGGACACTGGCAGCCGGTCTGGCCCAGCGAGGTCAGAACTCTGCCCAGTCACACACCCAGCTCCTGCCTGCCCTGACCTCTGCTCTATCTCTGGGGCCTCTCTGCCTCTCGGACTAGTCATGACCTTTTTGGGGAGGTCAGTGGTCTAGGCTTCCCCCAGTCCCACTGCACTCCTTTCCTGAGCTGGTGTGGGGGCTATGGAGGCAAGGGACTGGAGCACTGAACTCAGGGCCATCCAGTACATCCTGTCCTCACAGCAGCACCCTCTCTCCGCACAGCTGGCTCCGGAAGCCACTCCTGGCCCAACGAGGAGAGCTGGGTTCAAGATGGAAGGGTGACCACCCCCGCCCTTCAACTCAGCGGCCCGACATCAATTTTCCCAATCAAGCATAACCACACAGGGCTCCTTGAGGGTGGAGGGGGGCAAGGAAGTGATGACCTCGCAAACAGAGGAGGAGGAAGAGGGGGAGGAGGAGGAGGAGGAGGAGGAAGAACAACGTGTTCTGCAAGCTCAGCCCTGCCTTCCGTGGCCCCTGCATGCACCTTACTGTGTGTTGGGCTCAGCTGGGTGATGCAGAGACTCGAGAGTTTGGGGGAGCCAACTCCCTGCCTGGCCCCACTGCCCTGTGTTCCCATTCCCTGAACCCTCCATGAGCTCTTGGCCTCTGGCCCTGCACTTCTTGCCATCTGACTTGTCCTTCCCTTTTCTGCCTGGGTGGCTCTTGTATGCCCTCCAAAGGCCCCCTCCTCTCTGAAGCCTTCCTGGATCTGCACCCTTCAACTCCCAGCAGAGTGAGACCTCAGACCTCCTGGTTTGACTAGAAAATTTAGCACGGCATGATATGCTGCTGCCTCTGTCCCAACAGACGGCGAGACCTTGAGGACAGGGGCTGGGTTATCTCTGTGGCTCTGCTGAGAAGCCTCCATCTCTGGGGCAGGGCACACCTATTGGCCAGAGCTGTGGACTCCAAACACCCTGCTCCCTTACCTCTTTGTCTCTCAGTTGCCATGGGTAGGCTCAGTTTCCTCATGAGCAGGTCCCAGGAACAGAGACAGATCCCTTCGTTGTTGGAACACTCACTGTCAGAACGTTTTCCTCCAAGAAATGTTATGAGATGGAATCCGCCTGATGGCATCTTCTCAGAAAGCCAGGGAGCAGCCCCGGGGGTTGAGCTGGAGCCTAACCCTGAGACAGGAGCTGAACCTGGCGCTGGCAGAGAGGACCCACCCTGGACCCCGATCCCAGACCAGCCTGGCTGTCTCTGCAGCTGCCGCTGTGAGACCGTGGGAGTGGGGAGACTGGCATGTCCTCTCTGTGGACCCCAAGGTCAGGCGAGGAGGGGCCTGAGAGGTGGTGGCGGCTCCTGGCAGCCACAATCAATGACGGTTTCTCCTTGTTTTCCTGCCCCTGGGAGCTGTATCTCCAATGATTCTAGGTGGGGCAGGGGCCACGAGCATGCTGGTTGGGGGTGGGCTGAGGGAGGGGTCTGGGGGCCCTACAGCATCCCCTGCTAAATCCCCCAGAGAGGCTGTCCTGCTTATGCTCTCAGACCAGGACTCCCGAAGTCAGGGCCTCCCTTTGGATGGATGCGCTCACTGTCAGGCTGGGCTCCCTCGGGGCGCAGGAACTCCCCAGCCCCTCCCAGCTCATCTGAGCCTTGGATGCGCCCCTCTGTTTACGCAGAATTCCAGCCAATTGTTCCCCTGTTGTCTTGGCTTCAAGCTCCAGCCCTCTGCCCCTCACTGAGACCTGGCCAGGGGCACAGGCTGAGGCAGTGGGGAAGGAGGACACTCAGGTCCAGGGATGCCCTACCCTGACTGCACTGGGAGGACCGTGCACCTGCTGAGCCCACCTTTAGGGAACTCCCGCCCCACTGTGCAGGTGTGAACCCTGAGGTCTCCAGAGGGGAAGAGGTTCCAGGAGTCAGTGAAGGGGCCAGCACCAGAACTGAGTTCTCCATCCCCAGCCAACCCAACCCCCATCCCAGGACCTGTACCCTCATCTGCTTTGCATGGGAGGATGATGCTCCAGTGTCTCCTAACATTCCCCCCAGAACAGTTTCTCATCCAACCCAGCTCCAGACCTTTGGGGCACAGAGGCATTTACCTCAGCCCTGGCTCTAAAACCGCATGAGGCTCCCTGGAGCAGAGGGCTCCAAGGCCAGATGCTGCAGAGAGCTGGGCTCCTGGCCTCACCCTTACGCGTCTGCTCTAGGCTCTGCATTTGGGGGTTCCTGTGCTGGTCTGAGGGGGTTATTACACATTCCTGGGTACCCGTGAGTCTCTGAACCTGCTGTGGTCTCCCCACAGCCCTCAAGGCTGACCTGATGGGAGCTTGCCTGTCTCCCAGCCATCTCTCCTTCCCTTTTATCTTCCCTCTGCTTGCACTGGGGTCCAAGATCTGGGAAAGGAATGGGTCGGGAGCCTTCCAGAGAGTCCTTTCCCACGAGAGCCAAGCTCTGACCCCGTCCTTATCTGGCCCGGATGTGCCAAGAACAACACAGATGCTGAAGCTCGAAAGCCCCAAACCAGGACGCTGACCTCCCCGCTCAGCTACTCTGCTTGGGCCTCTGTTTCCCCTTCTGTGAACAGGGTGGGGTGGGGTGGGAGGAGGCAGTGGAAAGGTCCCAGATGTTCAGACACACACGTTCACACACAAACAGATGCGGACACTACTGTGCCAGGCAGGCCTGGTAGGGTTCCCTGATTTCTGCTGCCTTCAGCCCTGCTCCTCCTTCCCAGTGCTCATTTCTGCCTGGAAATTATACCTGGGTGTTCTTTCTATACCTGTGAGCTAAAAGATGTGGTGCATTAGGTGTATGTGGGAGAGTGCATGGATGTGTATGCAAAGGCATGTGAATGTGTGTATACATGTGTACAAAAGCATATGTGTACAAAGGAGTGTGGAAATGTGTGCACAGGCACGTGGACATGCATGCAAAGGTTTCTATGAAGCATGAGGATATGTGGTAAAGGTGTGTGGTACAGCGTGCCTGCTCTTGGGCCAAGCTCCCTTGGGCCAGGGTTCCTGAGTGCATGTCTGCAGGCTCCAGGAAGCTACGTGTACACACACACATTTCAGTGTGATTCCTGCTGTCCCAGTACTGGTGGAAAGGGACTAGGCAAAGGCGGAGTAGGAAGTGTCTAGGGGCCCGTAGGTATCTCCAGGCAGACACACATCAGGGGTGGGTTAGCCTGCCTGGGGATAGTGTGTGTGTGTTTCAGACACAGCCACACTGGGAGGGTAGATATATAAATACTCACACAGGCAGGTACCAGAGTTGACCCTAACTATTCCTGGCTGGGAGCTTGGGCCATTTTTATTGCAGCATCCACACCCTGGGCCACAGAGGATTTTTGTATGGCCATTGGAGGCAAGGCCACAGCTGGTTCTGGCGGGGGCAGAGTGGGGAGAGCCCTGGGTGTAGGGGGCCACCATGGCTAGGTGGGGTCTGCAAGGGGTCAGGGAGGTCCTCCCAGCCAGCACTCCCTCTTCACTGTCATCACCACTGTGGCCTTCTTGTCACCCTCCTGTCTTCACCTCCATCACTGTCGTCCCTGTCCTCGGCACTGCCTTCTTCATCTGTCATCCTGTCCCTCTGTCCAGGTGCCCATGCCCACCCTCTCTCCTTGCATCCTGGTCTGGTGCCCACTTCTTGTCCACTTGGAGCTGCTTGAGGATGGGTGAGAGGTGGGAATGAGTTTGGGTTATGCTGGCTGGGAGCCGAGGTGAGGGGTGACATGATGGTGTGCATGCGTGCATGTCTGCAGGCTCCAGGAAGCTACATCCTTTCCTGGAGCAACATTTGTCCCTGACCCTCCTACCAACCCTCTCTGCCCCCTGTTTCTGACTGCCCCATCTCTCTCTTTCTCTGTCTCTCTCCATCCTCCCATCTCTGTCTCAGTCTCTGTGTCTCACCTCTGCCATGGCCAAGGGTCCCTGTCTCCAGTTTCTCTGTGATGGCCCAGGGGAGCTGGTTCTTCCTCCCAGCCAGCTTGAACTGTTTGCCTGAGACAGTCCGTCCATCCACTCAAACAACCACTCAATTCAGACTCCTCGTCTGACTGACGGGTTTTTTTTTCCCCCTTCTAAATTTACTTGCATTTTTGACTGAATTGGCCATTCAACAGAGGTTGTGTCTACATGCCCCTTCCCCACCCATGCCAACAGATGAACAGGCTCGCAGACAGACACGCACACAGAGCCAGGAGCATGCAGACATGCTTATGCCCACGCAGAGTCACAGCCTCGTGCCCATGGGTGACATGTGGAAGCACGCAAGACGACACACTCCCACACAATCACACATGTGGCCTCATCCTCTTGTCCATGGTTACACACACATAGACTATCCACACCCGTCCAGTCACACATGTTCACACCTCGTGTGGCAGTGTCTGCATGTCCTCAGACCTATTCTGGGGAAGCCTTGGGGAAATGGAGGCAGGGGGAGGGAGGAATGTGGCCTAGGGTGCAGCGCTGGGCAGAGCCCCAGCCCAGCACCCAGGGCAGCCTTCGCGGTCTCCTCCAAGGCCGGCTCATGGAGCACCCTCCTTTCTTCCTCAGCCCGTCTAGGTGGGGTTTCTGGTCATTTCAGGCCGCTGCTGAGCCCCTGCAAACCTCAGTAGCAGCTCCCAGACCCCGATCCTAAAAGGGGAGTCTTTTTTTTTCTTCCAAGGACAATAAATATTTGCTCTTTGGGAAGCTGCTGGTGGGAGAGTACAGGGTTTGGCCCAGTAGCAGGGAATGTCCAGGGCAGTTCAGGGAGGCCACAGGCCATGCTGGGGGGGAGAGGCCGGGCCCCTGTCTGGAAGCTGGACCAGCAGGCAGAGCTGGGGAGCTGGGGCTCAGGGCTGCACCTTGCTCCATTCCTCCTGACCCAAGCCCCAGGCCTTTGTTTTCTCAGCTCCTTTGATTAGCACATTGGCACCCCTCCTCCCATCCCAGACCCCGGTACCCCAAACCTCACCCATCCAGAGCTCCCACGAACCCTTGGCAGCCCGAGACTCCATCTCACGCACCCAGGATGCACAGACCCAACTGATGCTCACTCTTTGGACTAAACAGGGGTGCAGTATCTCCAGACACATTTTCAATCTCCCTCCTGAGACTAGCTGCTGAGAGTAGGGCTGAGGTCCCCCAGTCCAGGCCCCTGAGAAGTCAGGGCTATGCCCTTTGTCCAGAATGGACCAAGCCTGGCCAATGCTGTCCCCATCCTGTCCCCCATGAGGCTTGGGTCCCTAGAGGCTTCTGCCTGCCCACCCCTCCCTCATGCTGAATTGGGCTCCCAAATATAGCGGCCGTGGCCACAGCCGGCCAGGACACCACAGCCCTAAGCGTCAGTCCTGGGCCGGGATCAGAGGGGCAGGAGCTGATTATAGGTCCCTGGGCCAAAACCAGGGTTTGCCTGCCAGCCCGCTGGGCCCTGCCACCCCCACCCCTAGAACCACAAGGTTGGAGCATCTGGTCCCCGTCAGCACAGTGGGCAGAGGGAGGGGCCTGAGGGTTGTGTTTGGCCTGCTTGAGGACAGAGTTGTCTGTGTGTGGTGTGGGGGTAGTGAGGATGTGCTGGGACTCAGGGGCAGAAACTGTCCTCTGAACGTGGAATCACATTGCCCCACCCATGGCCATGGTACAGGTGGGGAAAACTGAGGCCAAGAGGAGCAGGGACCAGCCTGGGTCACAGGAGCATAGGAAGTCTACTGCCTCCCCCTTGGGTACTCTTTTCCATCCCTCAAGGCCCGGGGTTGTGCCTCTGGGAGGTGGGCCCCATCCTGTTAGTGGCAGAGTGGCCTTGCTGGGAAGTCCTCCTAGGAGTCAGACTTTGATCTGAGGCTCCAGGGCCATGGGATGGTGTAGAAATTTATCTCCTTCTGCTGGTCCTTGTACCTGCCTCGTGCCACCTCTAGTCAGAGTTGCTGGGCAGCCTTTGCCTCCTTGGGGCCACGGTCTCCCCATCTGTGCAACTGGACAGGGACCTAGGGGCCCCGCGTGGGGTCTGTGTTCATGGGTGTCCAGTGTGTAGCTGTGGGTTCACATCTATGTGGACACACAAGTGGGCCCTGGTAAGTGAAATGCAGCCCACGGACCTGCCCACACCAGGACAGGGTCCCCAGGACCTGCTGCGCGGCAACATTTGACCTACTTCTAAGGCTCTGGGTCTGGCCCAGGCCGTGTTCTCGACTCCTCCGGGAAGTGTGGGCCTGCGTCCCAGCCCAGAGGCTGTGGGCCAGGAGGGGCGGGACCGGCGGGCCAGGGCGGGCCAGGGCTGCCTGCGGAGCCTGCGGCCCAGGGGACCAGGGCACGTGGGGAGCCCGACCCTGTTTCCCTGCCTCTGGCTCTTGGGCCCAGGGGACAGCTGCCCCTTACCTCCTTCTGCCCACCCTCCACGTGGCAACCATAGTCTGAGCTCCCCAAATTGGCTCTGACAGGATGATGGACATTCTTCATGCCCTTCTGAACGCTACCAGGGAGATCTGCCAAGCAGCTACCCCCGCTGTTGCCAAAAGCGTGACCCCCCGGTGCCCCTTCCCACTGGCCTTGTCCACACAGGGCCATGCTGATCTGGAAATCCGTCAGCCCCTGTCCTGGGTCCTGGGTCTGGGGTTTGAGTTTGCAGTCCTGGAATTCTGGGTTTAGAGTCCTGGGGCTTGAGTCCTGGATCTGGGGTCTGGGTTTAGAATCCTGGGTCCTGTGTCTGGGGTCTGGGGTCTGGAGTCTGGGTTGAAGGTCCGGGTTTACCATCCTGGGTCTTGGAGTCTTCGGTCAGGGTTTGGGTGCCAGGATCTGGGTCTAGGTCTCCACAGTGGGGTCTAGTCCTGGAATCTGGGTTCTGGGTTCTGAGTTTGGCACTCAAATTGTGAGACCTGAGTCTGGGGTCTGAGCTTGGGGTTCCGGGTTCCTGATTTGGGGTCTGGGTTGGGATCCTGGGTTCTGGGGTTTGAGTTCAGGAGCCAGAGGTCGGTTCCCATCCCTTCTGCGCCCCCTGCTGGCTGGTCATGGTCCAGTCACTGCCTGCACCACAGGGGTCACCCTCACCTCTTTAGTCTGTGAAGAGCACGCCTGAATTGGGGTGGGCATGGGGAGGTGGTGGGTGGGCTTGGAGGCAGCTGCTGGCCGCACTACTGTCCCAGAGTGCCCTCTGCACCGCCAGAGCTCCTGTCAGTCAGTTGGCAAATCTCCCCTTCTCCCCGGGCCCACTCCAGGACAGGGTTTAGCAAGGGGTTCCAGCATCTCTGTGAGACGTGGGTAAACTGAGATATTTGGAACATTTGTTCATCCAGCATTTATTGAATGTCTGTGGTGTACCAGGTCCTGGGAAAATGTAGCTGTGGAAGAACAGAACCTTCCTCCCTCCTGTGACAGCTGACATTCATAGGAAGGCGGACGCACGGAAGACGCCAGGTAACAAGAGCCCAGAAGAAGGCTGACGTGGCCGAGCTTTCCTGCCTTAGTCCACAGGCTCCTCAGAAGTCAGGGCCCACATCTTCCCTGCATTCCCCTTGGCTGGGGGAAGAGAAAGGTAAGGTGGCTGCCTGAGAGGGCTCTGGGACATGGCGTGTGCCAGCCTGCAGCACACTGGGCTGCAGCTCAGACATCAGAGCTTTGGGAGCTGAAGCGGTAGGACCCAGACCCCCAGCCCTGGCTCTCCAGGCCCCCGAGGCCCTGCCCAGATCCTGCCTGCTAGGCTGACTCCTGAAGGGCACAAAGCTCAGGTTGGGATGTGGGAGAGAGAGGGGAGTGCCAGGCATGGTGTGGCCTGTTCTTACCGCCCACTGCTGCTCACCCTCCCTCCCTCCACCCCCAACTCCCTGCCCACCTTCATGCCTCCTGTTTACCCCCTGCCTTGCTCCTGGCCTCGGTGTGCCTGGGAGGGCTCTGGCTGGTCCTGAAGAGTGCCTACTGGGGGCTGGGCAGTTGTTATAGGTTTGAGGGTGGGCCTGTGGGTGAGCCCTGGGGCACTGTTGCTCCCAAGCCAGCAGGGGCATGCCCAGAATCAGAGCTCAGGCAGTCACCATCCTGGCCCTAGCCTTCATCTGGGTCCTGATGAGGGAGTGAGGATGGCTCTGTGCACCCTGTCCCTGCTGCAGGACCACGTTTGCCCTGTGTGTGACAGAAGGGGCCCAAGCCGCTGCCTTGACCCTGCCACACGCAGGTGGAGGAAGGTGGCACTATGTGGCTCTGGCTGGCTGCATGAGCCTGCCCATCCTAGATCACAGACCTGGACACTGAGGCCCAGGATGCTCCTGTCACTGGCTTACCCCCGTTTGGGCCGATGTTGGGTGGTTTCCAAGGGGTGGTAATTGTGTGAGGATGAAAGAAATGAGATGGGAGAAAGGGCCCTGTATATGTCCTCTGCTCTGGCCCTCTGCTTCCCTCACGATGAACGCAAGGAAATTGGTCTTGTTGGTGGTGTCTGTGGGTGGCTGGGGCTCCCGTGTGACTTCCAGAGCCCGTTGTCCTGAGGGTCGGCAGGCCTGGGTGGTGGGGCCTCCCCGGGACCCCTCTGCGTGGCCCTCCGGCTGTCTTCTCCTCTTGTGGTATTTCTGGCTCGTCTCTACTGACCCTCCCCCCCACCCCTTTCTTTCTCAATACTGTTGCCAAACATCTGGAAGAAAAGTGAAAAACTTGCCCCTCCGCCAGTCCCGGATGTTGTCAGATTTCCAGATGTGGGTGTTCTGCCCTCCAGATGACAGGCAGAACGTGTTCCAGGCAGGAGCGGGCCGGCCCCAACCCTGGACTGCTGTCCCTCCCTGTGAGGTGGAGTGGCCGGGTGAGAGGGACCGGGCCCAGTAGGAAGATAGCAGGGCGTGCCAGGTAGAGGCCCTGGGCCCCACTGCACCCTCTCAGCCTCAGGCTTAGCCCCTCGCCGCACCAGGGAAATCCCTGGGGGTGGGGGGCACTGGCTTTGAAGTTTCTATCAAAGGCTCCAGGCACTTAAAAGTAACCAGGAGCACCTCCTCCCCACCCCCCAGGCGCAGATGCTGGGCAAGGGACAGAGCCCAATGTGTTTGCAAGATGTCCCCACTGTTGGTGTCCCCATGCAGGAAGAGCCTTGTGCCACCTCAGCCTTCCCACCTCCCCAAGTGACAGTCCCGTCACTGTCATCTGCTGAAGGCTGGGCTTGGGATGGACCCTGAGGGCCGGGCACTGCAGGATGGGCCCTGGAGGTGGGTGCTGAGTGGTAGGAACGGGGGGTGAGCATCCTTGCACTGGGGCAGACCCTGCTTGGCAGCTTGGGGTTCCTCAGAGAGGCAGACCCTCTCAGAGCCCCTGCCAAAAGGGTCGGCAGGGGGCAACACGAGGCAGTGGAATAGCATTGGAGAGAGCTTTCTGGAAGGGGGCCAGTAGAGCCAAGCCTTGAATGTGTCAGGCAGAGGGGGCGAGGGCACTGTAGGCAGAGGGTGCAGTGGGGAGCCAGGCCTGGGGTGTGTAGGGAAATGTGCATCCCTGGGGGCTGTAGAGAGAGGAAGTAGGAATCCAAGGGTGAAAGCTGAGAAACTGGTCCCCGGGCCAGCAGGGGCTGAAGAGGGAGGCTGCTGAACTAGCCTGGGGCGACTGCCCTAGAGGGAGCAGCATCCTTTCTCTTGCCCTTTGTGGGGGTTCCTGGAGACCCTTGGACCCATAGCCAGGGCTACAGCTGCCTGCCATGACCAGACACTCACATACAGACACATGTAAACACCCAGACATAAACACACAGAAGCAACACCCGCAGATACACTCACATAGACACACAGACACACCACACACACATAAAGACCCAGACCCACAGAGACAAACACAGACACCCGGGCCATCCCTTACATAGACACAGATACGGAGCACACATAGGCACGCACAGAGCCCCCCACCACGGAGGCACCCAGACAACACACACAGGTGACACAGACCCCCCTCCACACAAACACAGACACACAGAGACCCACAGACACATAAACACCCTGACACAGACACAGACAACGCGCACAGACACTTGCTGACCTCCGCCTTCCCCCACGGACACGGTCATAGACACAGACAGACACAGGGGACTTTGGAGAGCTTAAGTTCAGAGGTGCCCTTAGGTCATCCCAGTCCTTCTGACCCCAACACAACATGTAGCACGTACTTGGTCCACCCTTCTTCACCTCTTCAACTTACGGACCTGCAGAGGGGCAGCAGGGCCCTGTGTGGGTATGTGCGGGTGTGCAGATGAGTGTGTGTGTATGTGTGTGTTAAGCAGTGGCCTTTGTTGCCCTGTCTCCCTCCCTCTTCCCAACAGGTGATTGGGAGGAATGGAGATCCCTCCTCCCCTACCCATTCCTGAGCCCGAACAATGCCCTCCCCAGGCCCCAAAATAGCCCCTGAGCCTAGCCATATCCTTTTATGGCCCTGTCCCTATTGTGCACTGCAGGGGTGGGGCTGGGGTCATGAGGTGTCCCGGCAGGATAAAGGCCTGGGCAAGGCGGCTCACCTACCCTGCTTTCTGCATTCTTCTCTCCACATCCCTGTCTGTACTTACAGCCCCCAATGGCCCCCAAAAAGCCAGAGCCCAAGAAGGATGATGCCAAGGCAGCCCCCAAGGCAGCTCCAGCTCCCGCACCTCCCCCTGAGCCTGAGCGCCCTAAGGAGGTCGAGTTTGATGCTTCCAAGATCAAGGTGGGTATGGGAGCTGGGTGGTGGCAATAGGAGCAGGGCAAGTGAGTGGATCCCAGAGTGGACCTAGCCAGAGGCAGGTCAGGCTCTGGAAGTGAGCACTGAGCTGACGCTGGAAGCTTCTGTGCAGAGGTCAGACAAGCACTGACCTGACTGCTTCAGGCATCAGAAGGGCTGCAGCAGGAGGGATGGTGGTCAGACATTCTGCAGGACTCCTCTGGTGCTGCTGAGAACTAAGGGTGGAGTCTGGACTGGGGTTTGAGTCTGGACTGTCTTTTTAGTGGTTTTGGAAATGGACTCTCACTTGCCCTTCTTCCTGGACTTCTCATCCTTGGGGAATCCTGGAGCCAGCTGGAGCCAGGCAGGGATTTTCCTTGTTCAGCTGAGGGTCCCCAGTCCATACACGCTCCCAGGGTGGATGACATGGGGAGTAAGAAGAAGCAGGGCCCCCGTCCAGGCTGGGTCTCGTTCAAGTCACCGAGCCCAGAGCTGGTAGAGCACTTCCAGGCCTCAGCTTTTAGGTAGGCAACTTGAAGCATCAGCTGGCCAGGGACATTCTGAAAGCTGTGCAGGAAGCTGGTCATAGAGCTATGACCAGTGGCCCCAGGAGCCCTTCCCCAACTGGGAAGTCTTTCTCAGAGTCTAAACTTGGAGGGAGCCATGCCTCCCACCTGTGGTATCTGCATAGAAGCACGTACCCTGTGTCCTGCCTGCTCCCTGTTCTTGGCTGGGACCACTGCTGCCCTGGCTGCCTCCTCAGGAGCCCTGTGGAACCCTTGCCGTCCCCGCATGCCCAGCAAGACCTACATTCCATTGGTGAAGTCTTGCCTCCTGTTCATGAGCCCTTCCCCTAGACACCTACCATGTCCTTTGAGGCAAGGGTTCAAATCCCAACTCTGCTCCATTTTAGTTGCCAAGTTCTTCGCTGCTCTGAGGCGTGGTTTCCTCGGCTGTGAAACAGAACAGCAAGTCCCCTCTTGCAGGGCTGCTGGGAACCATTCAGAGTATATGCACCTGGAGTCGGCCACCCAGGTCCCAGGCTTGCATTCTGCAGGCCTCATGGTGAGGCTGTGACCACAGCCACGGCCCATGGTGGCATTGTCCTTTCTCACCAGGCCTGAGGTTGGCACAGACTCCCTTCTGAGAGGTGGGGACAATGAGACCCCTCATGGGCCCTCTTCCCCCATCCCCAGGTTGCAGGTAAAGGGCAGGGAGCCTTTGCCAGGAGCCCAGAGACCCTAATCTCAGCAGGCTTCCTGGTGGAGAGAGCGCTCAGGGAGCCAGGAATGACAACCTGTTCTTCCCCAAACTGGGTCAAGCCAGAAGCCAGGAGGGACAGTCATGGTAGGGTGGCCCTGAACAGGGTGTCCCTCTGTGCCGGCATGCACTGTGGAGATTGGTGGGACCCCGAGACAGCAACCGTGAGAGAGACGCCAGTCATGCCCCTCCCCCAACCTCCTTTCCCTCCTGTGACCTTGACCTTGGGGCGAGTGACTGCAGTGATAAAAATAGACCTGGTATCCGGTGAGGAGGGGGACACTGGATCCCAGGAGGCCTCTTGATGGACGTCAATCAAGGTGGCCCCAATGTGACTTCAGCAAACACTCAGCAGCACTGCCCTGGCCCTGTGCTGTCCTGGGGTATGGGAGCTTCCCAGAGACCTACAGACAGGGTATGTGAGAAATAGGTATAGTGGGGCTGGTGAGTGATTGCCTGGTCTTGAGGGCTTAGGGGGCTCTGTGAGGGCAGACGTATGTAGACGCATACTCACACACACACATGCACACTTGTGCTCACCCTGGATGCTTCCAGCCACAAGCCCTCGGCCTGTACCATTGTCCTTACTCCTCCTGCCACCCTGGGCCCTCCTATCTCACTTTTGCTGACAGTCCTGCCCACCAGGCCCCAAGCAAAGCCAGCCTGACTGGGGCTTGTGGCTTAAGGTACATCTGTCCAGAACCGGGAGCATCAGGTAAGGCCCACGCTGGCCTGAGGCCTTGGGCACGTGGCCTCCCTCCTCATTGCTACCCCCGCCAGGGTCCACCGAGCATCAGGGGCTGGGTGCACACAGACTCAAGGCCTTCTGGCTGGACAGGTGGAGGGGGGCGAGGAGGCAGAAGGGCATCAAGGTGGACTGCAGGAGGTCCTGAGGGTGCAGGCTGGGATGCTGGAATGGGACAGGCTGAGACAGTTGACATTCTGGGCTGGCCATCGAGTGCCCAGGAGGAGGCGTGGCCCCACCTTTGAAGCCAGGCTTCTGAGTCTTTGGGGTCTCTTTTCAGATCGAGTTCACACCTGAGCAGATTGAAGGTGAGCAGGGGTCTTGAGCCCAGGGGTTGCAGGATGGGCTGGGGTTCCCTGGTCTGAGGGTCCTGCCAGGGGTGTGGGGAGTGGGGTAGGCTGACCCTGGGAGTGTCTGTGGCTCACTGCCCTCTCCTGGCAGAGTTCAAGGAAGCCTTCATGCTGTTCGACCGCACACCCAAGTGTGAGATGAAGATCACCTATGGGCAGTGTGGGGATGTCCTGCGGGCGCTGGGCCAGAACCCCACACAGGCGGAAGTGCTCCGTGTCCTGGGGAAGCCAAGACAGGAAGGTAGTGCACCTGCCCGAGAGCCCCCATAGTGTTAGTCCCGGGGAGACTGCCTGGGTGGGCTGCCATCCATCCTGCGGGATAGCATGAGAATCTTTCCTGACATCTCCCATTGTCCTGATAAGGGCACCGAGGCCAGTCACAGGGCCATGCTGACCAGGTGACATGCAGTAATGGTTTGCTGGAGCATCTGGATCCATGCTGATCGAGCAGTGACAGCAGTGGGCAGTGGGATGCTGTCATCCCAGTGCTTTGGGAGGATCGCTTGAGGCCAGGAGTTTGAGACCAGCCTGGGTAACAGTGAGATTCCATCTCTACAAAAATTAAAAATTTAGCTTGGCATGGTGGCATGCACTTGTGCTCCCAGCTACTCAGGAAGCTGAGCCAGGAGGATCCTGTGAGCCCAGGAATTTGAGGTTGCAGTGAGCTATAATCACACCACTGTACTCCAGTCTGGGTGACAGAACAAGAAGACCTTGTGTCTAAAAATAAATAAATACATAAATAAATACATACATGAATAAACTTTTAAAGCTAAAAAAAAAAAGGAGTGAGGCCCAAGCCCCCACCAAGGGTTCAAAAGTCCCAGGGAAGGTCTTTGATTGGCCTAGCTGCTCCTGATCCAGTCACAAGTGGTGGAGGGTGAGGTCTATAAGAAAATGCCACGAGGGGAGGACTGTTTCCCAAAAGTAGGCAAGGGATTCTGGACAAAACCCTCCATGGTGGCTCAGGGCAGCAAACTCCCTTCGTGAATAGCAAAGGGCTATGGAAACAGTGCATTGCTCAGTAGACTGTAAAGTGCCTCGCGATGGTAGTTTGCTTTTAAATGGCAAACTGGTGTAGACTGCTGTGAGAACTGGTGTAGACTGTTGCAGAACTGTGTGAGAGGTGGGGATAGCTCTTCATTGTCAGGCATGGGGGAGGGGTGTGCCCACCCCAGCCTTAGACCCTGGAACCTGGGACCATTTCTCTGCAGAGCTCAATACCAAGATGATGGACTTTGAAACTTTCCTGCCCATGCTCCAGCACATTTCCAAGAACAAGGACACTGGCACCTATGAGGACTTCGTGGAGGGGCTGCGGGTCTTCGACAAGGAGGGCAATGGCACTGTCATGGGTGCTGAGCTTCGCCACGTGCTGGCCACGCTGGGTGAGGGCAGCCTCCTCCCCTACCCCCACTCCTTCCAGGGACATCCTGGGAGAAACCACTCTGTTGCCCCCCAGGCCTGTGACCCATCGGTGAAATGCAGAGAGTTACATAATTAGGGAGCCTCAATGGCAGACAACAGAAATGTTACTTAGGAGGAGAATAAAGCAAGCATGCTGGTGCAGCTCACAGAAGGGGGATGACATCAGCTCTGGGGACAGAGCAGGGCAGGAAGGAGCCATCTTGATATGCTCCCCTCCTTCCCACGACTCCAGGCCACCGTCCTGGTGGTCATTACTCCAAGGTCAAATTCCAGGGCCACAGCCCTAAGTGGTCAAGCAGGTCGAGTGCCTGCCCCCTGGGGGGATCCTGACCTCTGTGGGGCCCTGTGTACCTCCGACTTATACCCCTACCATCAGCTGCCTGCAGCAGGGGGTCCCTCTTCAAAGTGATTTTTTCCTGCAGCAAACATTTGAATGCCTACTGTTTCAGCTCCGGGCTGGTTTCTCTCTCCTCTCTCTCTCTCTCTCTGTGTGTGTGTGTGTGTCTAGACGTGGGGGTAAGAAGGGGGAGCTGTGGCTGGCACTTTGAAGGGGGGCCAGTGCAGCTCATAGAAGTACGGAGGCAGGAGAATGCCAGACTTGGGGAGCAGCGGGTGGTCTCTTGGCTCCCTCCACCACCCTCTCCCAAGGTCCCCAACTCCACCCCATGGGCCCTTCCTCTAGCCTCAAGGGGCTGCCCCAAGAGACTGCTTCTAGGGAGGCCTGGCTTCGTCCTGGTGGAGGGACCCCCTCCCAGCCTAGTGGGACAGAGGACAGCACGTACTGCACCCCAGGCCCCTTCTTAACTTGTCACTGATTCTCCTGGCCTCAGAAATGGGGTGATGGCCAAGGTCTTGTGAACAGTGCTGGCTGTGGGAATACTGGAGAGGTTGAGTCACCATCTAGAGGGATTCAGTGGGTGCCCCCACCCCATCATGCCTCTGCACGCACGGTGCTGACTCAGCCTCCCACTCCTGCCAGGTGAGAGGCTGACAGAAGACGAAGTGGAGAAGTTGATGGCTGGGCAAGAGGACTCCAATGGCTGCATCAACTACGAAGGTGGGCCCAGGGGTCTTCTGGGAGGGGAGTGCTGGGACCCAGGCTCCCAGCCATGGCTGCCCCGTGTTGCACCCCTGCCACTCACTCTCCTCTTCTTTCCAGCATTCGTGAAGCACATCATGTCCAGCTAAGCCTTGTGCCCAGGTAGGCACCCACTCTCTCCTGAGCCCGCTGCTGCCACCTGCCCACACTCCACCAGCTGCAGTGCTCACTTGACATCCTGCTGCCTCCGTCTCCCTCCTCCTCTGTAATCTGCACTGCCTCTGCTCTCAGGAAGCCCAGGGAAGGCTGTGCAGGGACGTCTCATCTCCCATGTGTGATGCTGACACCAGCGGCCTGGAGTCGTAGGAAGGAGGGGAGCCTTATCAAGACTCCTGCAAAAACCCTCGGACCTCTCTGCGTGGTTGCCATCTCTGGCCCCTCTCAGGCTGTGCTTACCTGTGACGGCAGCTCTGTCCCCACCCCATGGGCCTCATGAATAAATGGCTTCTTGCCGGCCTTCCTTTCTGACTTCCTTCCCTTCCTCCCTCTCTTTTTTCCCTCTCTCCTTCCCTCCCTCCCCTCCTCTTTTTTCTTCCTTCTTTTCTCCCTCCCTCCCTTCCTACCCACCTCCCTCCCTTTCTTCCTTTCTTCTTTCCTACCTTCCCTCTCATTTTCCTCCCCTTCCTCCCCTTCTTCCCTCCCTTCCTTTCTCCCTTTCCTCTTTTCCTTCTTCCTTGCCCCTTTTTTCCTTCGTCCCTCCTTTCCTCCCTCCCTCCCCTCCTTCCTTCCTTTCCCTCTTTGTCCCATATTTCTCCTTCCCCTCTTCCCTTTCCTCCTTCTTTCCCTTTCTCCTTCTTTCCTCTCTGTGGCCCTTGGCTTGCCTATGTGAATTCTGTGGCCCATGGATGCTGAGCTGGAGGAGGCCGAGTGCTTCTCCGTTGCGCTTGCCCCTCACCCGGCCTTCTGCAGGAGGCAGCCATGCTGGGGCCGCTAACACAGGGATGCGGGCCGCTGGGAGCCTGAGAGCACTGTCTGAGCTGTCTCACTGCATGTCCACCAATTGGGTGACCATGGGGCATTGGCCCAGAGCCACCCTGTCACGGGTGGGAAAGCTGAGGCCCAGCACAGGGAATGGCCTTGCCTGAGTGACATTGGGAATGGGTGGCAGTGCAGGAGCTAACTTTGTCCCCAGATTGTCAGAGCTGACCCCTTGCCCTGACTCCGATGGTGAAACTGAGCCACTCTGCCAGCAGTGTGGCTCTAGGTCAGAGATAGAGGCTTTGTGGGGATAGCCCCAGGCTCCTCAGCAGAACACAGCATGCAATCCCTGCGTGGTAGAGGGAGGTGTACACACCTGCAGACCCCTGCCCCATTCCACCCCCTGCTCTGGGGCCAGGGCCCCTCCCCTGGGTCCTGGAGCCTGATGAAAATAGAGAGGGGAGGCTTCTTCGAGGAGAAGATTCATGCAGGCTTGATGTAAAGAGAGAGCAAAGCCCTGCAGAGAGGCTGGGGACCCCAGATATAGAAATGTGGGGGAGATCAAAGGCTTTGAGTGGGGAGTGTGCCACACTGGATGGGAAACACCTTGCAGGCCAGGAGGACCCAGGAGTCAGGGCAGCTCCAGGGGGCGCCTTTTCATGACCTCGTGTGGATGCGCGTGTCTGCGTGGCAGGGGGGATGTGGTGGGGTGAGAGCAACTTGGAAGGCCTGCATGGATCAGACTGCCCAAGGGGCTGTGTGGTGTGGGGAGTCCTGAGTGTGTGTGAGAGTGAGTGTGTGTGGATGGGGGCTGCCGGCAGTGTGTGGGAGAGAGAGCATGTGAGGGGTGAGTGTGTCGCAGGAGTCTGTTGCATCCTCCTTTCATTCTCTCAGCATTTACTGAGCACCGACTGTGTGCCAGGCTCTGTTCTAGGTGCTGGGAACACTGCAGTGGAGAAGGCAGTGGAAACCTCTGCCCTTGTAGAACTCACACAAACCAGACAAATACCAACAGTGGAGTATCCAATGGTGCTAAAGGCAGAGAAGGACTGAAAGCAGGGAGGGCTGTGGTGTGTGTGTGCATGTGTGTGTGTAAGCTGGGAGGTGGGTGACATGTTAAATAATGAGGTCAAGGATTATCTGAGCAGGAAATAGTTGAGCAAAGATTTAAAGGAGAGAAGATAATATTTAGAATATATAAAGAACTTCAATAACTCAACAACCACCCCCCAAACAACCCAGTTAAAAAATAGGCAAAGGACTTGTATATATACATTTCTCTAAAGAGGATATACAGGCCGGGCGTGGTGGCTCACGTCTGTAATCCCAGCACTTTGGGAGGCTGAGGCGGGTGGATCACATGAGGTCAGGAGTTCAAGACCAGCCTGGCCAACATGGTGAAACCCCATCTCTACAAAAATACACGAATTAGCCCAGCATGATGGCTGGTGCCTGTAATCCCAGCTATTTGGGAGGCTGAGGCCAAAGAATCATTTGAACCCGGGAGGCAGAGGTTGCAGTGAGCTGAGATTGCGCCACTGCACTCCAGCCTGGACAACAGAGCGAGACTCCATCTCAAAAAAACAAAACAGAACAAAACAAAAAACCAAAGGATATACAGATAACCAATAAGCACATGAAAAGATGCTGAACATCACTAATCATTAGAGAAATGCAAATTAAAACTGTAATGAGATACCGCCTCACGCCCATTAGGATGGCTGTTATTAAAAAAACAGCAGAAAATAACAAGTGTTGTTGAAGATGTGGAGAAATTAGAACCCTTGTGCACTGTTGAAATTTGAAAGTAAAATGGTGCAGCCACTGTGGAAAACACTATAGCAGTTTCCCACAAAATAGAATGACCAAATGACCAGCAATTCTACTTCTGGGCATGTACCTAAAATACTTGAAGGCAGGGTTTGAACAGGTATTTGCACACCCACGTTCACAGCAGCACTATTCGCAGTAGCTAAAAGGTGGAAGCAACCCAAGTGTCCGTGGAGGGGTGAGTGGGTAAGCAAATGTGGTCTATCCACAGGGAGTATTACTCAGCCTGACAAAGCAAGGCCATGCCGACACACGCAACAATGCGAGTGAACCTTGAGGACATTACGCTAAGTGAAATAAGCCAGTCACACACACACAGAATACTGTAGAGTCCACTTATCTAAGGGTCCTAGAGTAGTCAAATTCATACAGACAGAAAGTAAATAGTAGGGGCTGGGGGAGGGGAAATGGGGAGTTATTGCTAAAGGGAAAAGGGAGAGATGAAGTGTCTTGGGCTGGGCTCCCCCAGAAGTAATCCCTGAGACAAGGACCAGATCAAGCACTACCAGCAAGTAGTCTCCCTGGAAGGTGATTCCAGGGAGCATGGGAGAGGGGTGGGATGGGGGGCCTGGGAAGGAAGAAAATCCCCCCAAAGGGGTGCACGCAGAGCAGATGACACTATGGGCAAAGGGGTCTCAGCACTGCTGGGAACCTCCGGGAGATGGTGGCATTGTCTCACTGAGGGATGAGGAAGGCAGACTATCTACAGACTCCCATCTGTCACTGGCTGGGCAGCACCCCTAGGTGGGCTGGAACATTCCTATGAGGCACCTCAGCATCTGCTTCAGGAGGCTGTGTGGGCATCTGAGGGAAGACGTCCTGGCAGAGGGCACAGAGGCCTGGTGATGGGAGCAGAAAGTGCCATGGAGAGGGACAGGTCCTGAGTCAGAGAGGTCAGGGAGGGTGGCAGCATGCGCCCTGGGGAGATGTTTTCTTAGTGCCACTCTGTCCGCTGTGTGGAGAAGAGACTGTGGAGGCCACAGGGGCAGCAGGGAGGCCAGTGAGGAGGGTCCAGGAGAGAGGAGATGCACGCTTGGCCCCAGGGTACTGGCGGGGATGATGGTCGTAAGTGGTCAGATTCCAGGGCTGTTTTGAAAACATCCTCAGCAACATCATGGACAGATTTCAAGGCTTTCTGGTTCAGTCCACTCCAGCCTCAGATCTGATTCAGGGGAAGGAGTCGTAATCTGCTCTTTCACAGTTTACCGCCACAGCACTGAGAGGTGCACAGTCTGTCAGCTGGTGGGGCAGATGAAGACGCCCTGTGCCCCGTTGCAGGGCACTTGGCCAACGAGGGCATCTTCATGTGCGTGTGTGATCTTGGAGGGCTCTGGCCAGGCTTCCTGGCCCATGAGTGACTGAGGACCCACATAGAGGGGAGCAGATCCCAATCAGTTTCCACCTCCAGACTCCTCCAGGGCAGGGCACCACCGGAAGCGGCTGACACTCTCCCGGGCAGTCCCCAGTTCCCGCCTGTCTGGTGCACCTTGCTCCTGAAAACCAAGCCTAGAAGTGCTGAGCTCCCCTTCAGAAGTCTGCGTGGGACTGAGTGGTCTCAGCATTTTCTTTCTGGGTATGCCTACCCTGGGCTGGCGTCCTGAGCACAGATTGCACCTGCTCTCAGTCATCTCCAGCAAGGAGTGCTCTGCATCCAAGTTCGCATGTGTCTTAGTCCTCAGGCATACACATCCCACTCTCTCAAGAATGCCCGCCCTTCTGGTTTCCAGAGTGGCCCGCAGTACTCCCAGGCCTTCCCCAAACATAGCCTCCTTCTTGCAGGCTTCTCTAGTCCCTGGGAGCTACTGTCCCACTTGGTTTGGCTTGGTGGTAGAAGGGAGCATCTTGCAATTCCCAGCCCCCAGTCTTCTTGCGTGGCTGGGAGGGGATGGGTTGGGGGCCCCTTGGTGAGGGGAGGGCTGGGGCTGTTGTCTGATGAGCCCTGGCAGGGGCAGCTTTGTTCCACTCGTTGCAGCTCAGCTCCACTTAGAATGTGCCTCTGGCCCAGCCATGGCCATGTTGCTACCCTGGGCCCATTTACCTCTCATATGTGGCTCTGCTGACCACGTGTTCCTGGGTTTGGGTCACTGGCTGTGGGTGCAGGCATCAGAGTGGATGGGGTGGAGGCACCTAAAGGTGGGACTCAGCTGCAGAGGTGAGCCTTCTCCTTACTCAGCATCCTCCCATCCTGGCTGGGTGAAATGTGTGTGTGTATGTGTGTATAGGTCCACAGTTGTGCATGTATGCCTGTGGATCTGTGTCTGTGAATGTGGGCTTGTGTTTGTATGTGTGTTGTATATGTGTGTCTGTGAGTGTGTAGGTGCCCATTTGTCTGTGCATATGTACATGTGTGTTTGCCACTGTGTGTGCGTGAGTGTGTGTGCGTGAGTGTGTGTGCCTGTGTCTGAGTGCATATGTGCTGGGGGGGCTCTGCTGAATCAGCACTGGCGCTGGGCAGGTGGAACTGCCAGGCAGACTGTGGCCTCCCCACAGTGGCATAAATGCTGGTCCCAGCTCCCCCCTCAAGCAGGGTGGTCCAGCCTATGGCCCTGTGGCCAGTGGAGAGGGGTGGGAGGGGGCAGGGGGTTTGCCCTTGGGCCACCTTGATACCCCTCATGCCTCAAGTGCCCTGTCATGTGCCCCATAATGCTGGGGTCTGTTCTGGGGTCTCTCTATGCCTCACTTTCCTCCTCTGGCCTGGGGCCTGATCTCTGAGGTCTCCTCAAGGTGGCAGGAGGAGCCACCACTACATTCTCAGTCCAGGCTGAATCAGAAGGTCAGTGGGGTAGTCCAGGGGCAGAGTTCAGCCTCAGCACCCCAGGCAGGGCCAGGCAATCCCCTTGAAACTGCAAAACCTAACACAGAAGGTCCAGTGACATTGCAGGAACAAGGTTCTGATGGGCCCTTGACACTCACAGCTTTAGGGCAGAGTTTGGGGATCTAGAACTTGAGCATAAGGGACAGAGGATTATCGGAGCTGGGCCCGCGATGGTCCCAGAACAAACCGTCCCTCCGCTGCTCAGATGTTCCTGCATGGATGCCCGTGGCTCTTGTTAGCCTGCCGCACCCTGCATCCTCTCTTACAGACATCATCCCCGGGGATCCTGGGGTTACCACTGTGACATGAATGAGATGGCATGGAGTAGCGGTGCCAGGAAGGCCAGAAATTCAGGCTGAGATAGAAAGAAGTCAGGTGAGATCTTGCAGAAGTCAGGCATTGGATGAAAATTTTGCCAGGCCACAAGAAGGAAGGAAATCAGTGCAGCTGTGGGAAAGTGGACTGTAGGGCTCAAAGCACTCAGTGGCAGAGAGTCTTATGGAAAGCTGATGGAGGCCTTAAGAGAGGTTGGGGGTGATGGAATGTATGGAACAGGGGAGGAGAGGCCAAAAAAAGTCAGGCAGCAGTGTGACAGGAGCTCCTTGTGTTGCATAAGGGGGTGTTTGGGGTGTCCTCCGTGGTTGGTCCTGAGGCCATGGGTAGTAGTGAGAGTTGTGGGGTCAGGGAGAGGGCGGGACTGCCTGGGAACAGGGGAAATGCTGATCCAGTCACCTCAGAGCACAGCAGGAAAACCCGGATCTTGAACCTGGTGACCCAGCACAGAAGTGGTTCCCTGGGGTTCTCCCAAGTTCCTTCCAACCAGCCCCAGTCCCTCCCTCACCCACTTTTGGGGGTTATTTGTTTCCTGCCCTCCCAAAGCCGCACAATCCTGGTTTGCCCAAACGCTGACACAGCACAACTGGAATGTGGCGTGTGTGTGTGATTGTGTGCACACGACACTCCCCCAGGCCGGATCACCCAGCGGGCCCCTCCAGTCTTAGCAGCCAGGGCCCAGGGCCTCTTGGACAGAGAAGGCCCTCGAAGGTCAGGTCTGGGCAGGGTTCCTGCGTGCACCCTCCTCTCCAGCCTGCCTGAGGACTCCTGAGGTTCCACCATTTTCTTCCACTCTCCACCCCCACCTCTGGTCTATGGGCTTGGGCACCTCACATATCTACCGAGGCCGTGGCCATGGTGCACATCAGAACCTTTCTGGAGGGCCAGTTGGGGTGGAATGGGGCAGCCGGAAGACTCAGACTCCAGACTCTGCACTTCCAGGTGCCCCTTGGGAAAGTTCAGGTCTTGGCAGCTTCCTGATTTTTCTACTTTGGTCCAGCTGAACGTGAGTATGACCTTTTCCTTACCACACCTGTACCCTGGGGCTGGAAGCCTTGGTCTTCCCTCCCCTCAACACCTCTGCCATCATACCCTGCTCCTGGTCTCCTTACCTCTCTCCCGTGGTAGGCTTGGAAGCATTTAAAGGTGCTCTAGAATGGCATTGTCAGCTCCTGAGCTAACTGGGAGAGGTGGTGAGCCCTCTGTCCTGAGGAATATGCAAGCAGAGGGGAACCAATCCTAGCCAGAAAGGCTGCAGAAGGGGCTCTTACCCTGGTGGAGATTGGAAGCACTTGGGCATTTCCAAGCCCTAAGGCCCAACTTATCACAATACCCAAGAAAGTTTTGAAAAAATGTCCTATGTTGTATATTTTCCAGAAGCCCAATCTATGCATCTTCAATGCCCGTCTTTCTTCCAAGATTGCATCCTGCCTACTTTCTTTTGCCTTGAGAATATCCTTCTGTTTACAAAAACAGTGAGGACGGTAGCTGTTGTTTTCCATATCTCTACTTGGCAAAATAAGAGCTTACTTTACAAGTCAGTTTTTAACTTTTGAGGAAATTTCAGTTTGTTGCAGTCAGCATTTCCCAAAACCCCTGGATAGAGACCCTTGAATGGAGCAGATCTTTGCCAGGCCCAAGGCTCATTTGAATCAGCTTATTCATCCATTTATCCATCCATTCTCCCTCCCTTCCTTCCTCCCTTCCTCCCTCCCTCCATCATGTAGTTTTCAGATCTTTGCCAGGCCCAAGGCTCATTTGAATCAGCTTATTCATCCATTCATCCATCCATTCTCCCTCCTTTCATCCCTCTCTCCCTCCCTCCCTCCCTCCTTCCCTCCCTCCCTCCATCAATGTAATTTTCAGGTGCTAACTGTGCCGACCTATGATGAGTAACAGAGGCCCAGCCTTGCCACTGGGATGGAGTTGGGAGTGGGAACTTGGCAGGGAGGTGCTGATGAGCCTCTGACATAAGCAGGTGCTGTGAGGTCAGGGCTAGGGGGTGGTGGGGCACAAGGGAGAAGATGCCTCAGCTCTTTGTTGGAGTATCTGGGATCCTGAGATTCAGAGTGTCCCCAGACCTCTGGATGTCCATACCTGTTTCCACCTCTGGGGCCTGCAGCTGGAGGTGGGGAAGCTCATGGCAGTGACCTCTCATCCCTAGGTGCAGCACAAGGTGTGGGATGGTGGTGGCAGGAAGGCAAATGTTCAATGGCTTCTAGCCTTGGGAAAGGTGGATGGATCTTGAGGCTGAGAGATGAGAGGGGAAGCAAGGTTTCCCTCTGTATGGCCCAGGGTCAGTGGGGGGCCCTGGGCTGGGAGCCCTCAAGAGGGTGACATGGCCAGATCCCAAGCTCTAGGCTGGGACAGCTCTATTGCTGGAAAGAGGCTTGCTCTGAGGGCTGACTCAGGCTCTGTGCAGTCCCTCTTCAAGAGGGGGCCTTTCTTATAGTGATAGAGTCCTTGGGGTGTTTCAGAGAGTAGAGCTGGACGTATGGGAGGGCTCTCAGCTCCCAGGCTTGCAGTGGACTTCAAGAACCCTGCAGGGCCACATTACAGAGTCACCTCTACCCTCCTGGGCACTCGAGAATGCTGCTGTCAAGCCCCAGGCCTGAGTGGGTATGCCCAATGATAGGGTGAGTGTGAGCAAGACAGCCGGAGTGCTGACAGGGACATCCAGACTAAGTTTCCAGGCCCCCGGGTTGCCTGCCCCACTTGGGCCCCTGCCCCATTTTCTCCTAGGGCCAAAGTCCCTCCTCCAACCTCTTTTCCAGGGCAAGTCTGACCAAGCTGCTGCTTGCTTAAATGCAACAGGGATCTTAGACCTTGCTAAGGAGGCTCTGCATGGGCAGCTCTCAGATGCAGGAGATAAATCTGTCTAGGGCCTCCCCGTCTCTCTGAAATTGAGTCTCCAGAACTGTTTCTCCCCTGGCTGGCCCCTTGGTGGTTCACTAGGCTGACCCTGGCCCCGCTATTTTCTAGGGATGGGCCTTGCCCTCTGTAAGGCCACTGACTCAGTGAGGGCTCAGTTTGCCAGGGGCCTGAGCAGGGCAGGGACTTTGATAATTCTTCCAGCACCTGCTCCAGTGGGGGAGGCAGGGGTTGTGTTTGTGTTATGAAGAGACCATTGTGGCCACCTGGGTGGAGGGTGGAACAGAGTGGGTGCAGAGAGGCAAGAAGACAGTGTTATGGGAGGGTGACTGGGGCACCTAGGGGAGGATAAGTTCAGGTGCAGACTGTTGGGGGAGAGCCCTGCAGGTCTCCCTGGGGTGCTACCCCATCCATCTCTGGCCTTAATTTCCCTCCTGTGCCAGGCTGGAGGTGTTGGGGACTCTGGTGTTCTGAGCCCTGGAGAGGCCCCTTCTGGACTCTGAGCTTCGGGCTGGGGGCAGTTGGGGGAGGCAACAGCTGCTTTGAAATGTGGAGAATAATAAAGTGAGGAATGTCTGAGCTCAGGGGAAAGAAAAACCCCGCTTGCCAGGCCTCCCACCCAGCCGAGCATAATGAATTAAGTATAGGCAGGCATGTTTCATGTGGGGGTGTGGGTTGGGGGAAGCAAGAAGGCCTCAAATGAGAAACAGGGTCCTGGGCGGGCTGCCGGGAGCTGGGGGTTCTGGGTCATCTGACCCAACCCCTGGGGATGCCCTCACTCCCCAGAAGCTTCCCCTCCATCTTCCCTCGGTCTGCATGGGTGAATTGGTGAAATGTGTCCCAACCCTATGTTGACATCTGACCTCAAGCTGCACGCTGGTGCTAACCCTGACCCCAAAAGGCCAGAAATAGGAGAAGGTGTGGTTGACTCGGAGGAATCATCTCTTAATTCTCACCCTTCTACATGCATTTATTGAACACCGATGGCGTGCCTTCTCCGTGCTGGATGACGGAGTCAACGCTGCCCCCTGTTGGACTGACTGAACCTGCAGTCCTGCCCATCAGCCACCGGGGAGCAAGCCCTGAGGCTTTGGAATGCGTCCTGTTTCCAGTCTCCCAGCCCTCCGCTTCCTCTGGCCAGTTCTTCACATATCCCCTCTGCTCCATGTGAGGTCGTCCTCCCTTCCACCCTTATGTCCTTGGCATCAGCTCAGCCTGCCTGCCCCAATCTCCCTGGGGCTTGGACATCAGTGGCTTCCAGGCCCACGCTTTCAGGTTGTTACTCATGCTGTTTCCTTTTGCTTATCTGCCTGGTGGACCTCATTCATTGACTGCCAAGACTGCTTTATAAAAGACCACACCGGCCAGGCGCGGTGGCTCATGCCTGTAATCTCAGCACTTTGGGAGGCTGAGGCAGGCGGATCACTTGAGGTCAGGAGTTCAAGACCAGCCTGGCCAACAATGCGAAACCCTGTCTCTGCTAAAAATACAAAAATTAGCTGGACGTGGTGGTGTGTGCCTGTAATCCCAGCTATGCAGGAGGCTGAGGCAGGAGAATTGCTTGAACCCCAGAGGCGGATGTTGCAGTGAGCTGAGATCGAGACACTGCACTCCAGCCTAGGTGACAGGGTGAGTGAGACTCCGTCTCCACAGAAAAAAAAAAACCTCCCCTTTCCAGAGTGGCCCAGGGAATAGTAGGTAAGTAACTGAGCCATCAGCAAAAGGGCAGATTCTCAGCCAGGGAGCCAGAGAGTGATGGAGGCAGGTAGTAGGGCTGTTCCTTGGGCTCTCCAGCAGGGATTCTTGCCTCCCAGCCTCTGCCAGCTTGGGGCAAGACTCCCACTTTATTTTTAAGAAGTCTGGCCTGGAACTTGGAGCTCCTTGAAATATTCTCCCCTACAGTCCCTTCTCTCCCCCACCCACTTTAATGAAAACCATTGTTTTTCAAGCACATGTTAATTAAAAAGCAAACATGTTTTGCTAAGTAATTTGGAAGCTCTGGTTCTGCAAACCATAGCCATTCCAGTTAAATAACATCCCTCACCCAGCTTGCCCCAGTGTTTTGGGAGCTGAAGACCCCCGTGGGTACTGCAGATGCACTTCCCTTTACAGTTTAGGCACCCTGTGGTGGACTGGTCAGGATAGGGTGTCCTCTCTATCTCACAGGTGGGGACATGGAGGACCCGAGCTCCTGGCAAGTTCAGCCCCGCCAGCTCTCTGCAATCCTGTGCTTTGGGCCCAAGGGAAATAGCTGGTAAGGAGGGGTGAAAGACTCATGTGCCCCATCCTGCAGGCAAGGTCACTGTCTCAGAGCCATGGCCCAGCCGTAGGGTGAAGAGAGGAGGATGGGAGCATGACAGCCCCGTGAGCCCAGGTGGGAAGGCTGGCAGGTGCTGCATGGCCTGGGCTACCTCCCATAGTTTCCAGTGCAGCTGGGTGACATCTACCTGAAGCTGGGATAGTAGGTCCCTGAGGTGAGTGCCCAAGGTGAGGACTGGCCTGATGGGTGGAGGGAACCTTGGATGCTCAGAAGCACCCACTCCAGCCCAGCTCCCCACCCAGTGTCTGGTGACCAATATCTCTACAGTGCCCATATCCCCACCTTGGCTCCGGGCCTTGGGAGTGCTGGGGCTCTGAGGCCCTTCACACTGGGCGGTACCCTCAGGGCCCATCACAAGGTGCTGGGGCCCCTAAGGTGCAAGGTTCAGTGACCGCCAGCCTTCCTGTTCCCAGCCCCTGGCAGAGGGAAGGGGCATCTCACCAAGAAGCCTTTTCAAGCCTTGCCACTGCCTCACAGCCTGCTGGTGGGCTCTCTCAACTAGGATTCCGAGAGCAGGAGTGCTTCCCTTGGATGTGCTTCCAGGTGTGAGCCTGTGTCCAGGTATGTGTTCCTGTTTCCATGTGGGCTGTGTCTCTGTTAGCCAATACCCTGGTGTGAGGGGTTCCTTTCTCTCTCCTGAAGGAGGAGATGCCTGGGCTCCTTGCGGGGAGTGTGAGGGGGGCAGTGACCAGGAAGAGTATGTGTGTGTCTGGGGAGATGGGCCCTGGGCCCTGCCAGACACCTGGGCTGGTTTGTCCAGAGCTTCTGCATCCACTCAGGGACACAGGCCCCGGGTGGGAGCCAAGCCCCAGCTTGTGCACTGGCCAGCCCTCCTTGTCCTCTGCCCTCGGCTGCTGACTTTTGTAAAACGAGGAGTGTGTGTTGGGAGTTGTGCGACTTATCACACGCACAGTGTTTTCCCTTCGGGACACACACACCCTCGCAAGCCACCACACACGGTGACACCAGCGACGCACGCTGGCGGCCGGCTCCCAGGGCTCAGCCTCCCTCGGCGACGCGCCAGTGATACACACTCCCGCCTCCCCACTCCCACCCACATCCCGGGAGGAGCGGCTGCTCCCCTGTGCTCCTCTGGCCCGGCCCTCGGCGCGGCGTTTCTGTGTTCTGTTCCCTTCACAGCCGCGTGGAAACCGCAGCGGGGCGGGCCGGGATGAGCTCACGCCGCCCGCCAGGCCGCCAACCCTAACTCGCTCCAGATGCAGGGCGGCCTGTGCTGGCGCGGAGAGTGGCGGGGTGGGCCCGGGCCTGGGCCTGGGCCGGGGGAGGCACGGCCCACTCGCGCCCCCTGCAGGGGAGGCCTCCGCAGATCTCCTGGAGGCGAGGGCTGCAGGCTCTGGGCACAGGGGCGCGGGTGGGGGCTGCCCACCCCGGAAGAGGAGGGCCTTATTGCCATCCGCCTGTTTTTTCTCAGGCCTTGCCCACTGTCTGAGATCTGTCCCCGGGCGGGGGTGAGGGGGTGCAGCTGTGGAGGTCACAGTCCACGACCCCTCCCTGGTAGGCACAGCCTCGAGGTGCTGTGGGACCATCCCCTCCCGGGCCGGTGCCCGCCCCTCACACAGGCCGCCTTTGCTAGCCCCCACCCGCGACTGCCGGAGTGTGGCTGTCCCCCCACTTCCCCTCCCCGCAGCTCCCGGGACACCCTGACCAGGTACTGTAGCTCAAGCCTCCCGCCTCAGGGCCCTGGCCAGGCCCTGCCCACTCTTGTTCCTTTTGGAACAAACACTCCAGTTTCTACTGGGAAAGCAGCGGGGGCCTGACCACCGCCTGTTTTTAATAAGGAGCTGGTATTTCCCCGAAATCGCCGGCCGTGGCTGACCTCATGGGGATGACGGCTGGCCCTGGGCCAGGGGGCAGGAGCCGGCTCCCGTGTGAGCCCCTGGCCTGCAGACAGACGCGCAGGGAGGAGGCGCTGGTTTCTCGTCCCAGCTCAGCCGTTGGCTCATCTAAAACTCTGTCCATCTGTTTGACTGCTGTGTTGTGTACCCTGGGTCGATACCCTGCCAGCCCCCGCACCCCAGCCCTGCCCAGGGCCCTGAGTTCAAGCCTCGCTTTACTCCTGCCTCGTGTGATCTTGGCAAATTGCTTAACCTCTCACCACTCATTTCCTCCACTGTAGGGTTGAGACTGTTGTAAGGATTAGAGAGGGAACACTGTGGGGAGGGTCGGTGGATTCCAGGAACGTTTCTAGACCGCAGGAGGGGGGGTCTCAGGAGCTGAGGCGCCAGAGATCAGGCCCTGGGCTTCCTGGGTGGGGCATCGTGGGAGGAGGGGGAGCTTGGGAAATTGTCAGCCTTGGGGGAGATAGGGACAGCACAGAGGTTCCAGCAGAATGAGAGTGCTTTGTAAGGGATCAGCACGGTGGGGGGTGGGGGGGAGGCTGTGGGCACCAAGAGGTTGGGGAGGGTGTCAGCAAAGGCTTTCTAGAGGATGGGCACTTAGGTGGAATGTGGTGGTGTTGGGGGGGATGGGGGGGCTCAGGGTGGGAGCAGAATCCTAAGACAATAGCCTGGATGCTGGAACAAGTGAAGGGGTGGAATGGGGGAACAGAATGGAGGAGAGTAGAAGCAGGCAGTCGGGTTCAAGATATCTAAGGAGGACTCTGCCTGAGGCACTGTGGAGAGTCCAGAAGTCCCATCTGTAATTGAGGGACAAAGATTGAGGGAACCAGAGGGGGACACAGGCTCCAGTGGCAGAGAGGGGGACCAGGAGCCCCAGAAGGAGCAGGGAAACCAGGAGAGGAGATGCAGTAGACAGGGAGGCAGGCGGCTGGACACAGATAGTGGCTGGGAGATTTTGCTTGCTCTGGTGCCTGCACCTTTCAGATGCTCGAGGCTCCTCATGAAGGTAACAACTAAAACTACAATAAGGAATAAGGGTGGCTAATATTCACTGAGCACTTAGTGTGTGCTAGGCAATGCTCTAAGCACTTACAGGTATCAATGTGTTCTATCTCCACTTCATTTCTATTTATGTATTTATTTTTCCTAACTGCTAGGCTATATGGGATCTATTTATTTATTAATTCACTCACTGATTCATTCATTTGTTTAACAGATATTTATTAAGTGCCAGACATGTTTCAGGTGCTGGGAATACAGCAATAAGCAAGACAGACAAAAAAATCTTCCCACACAAAGTTTACAAGAGGAAGAATTTATGAAAGAGGAAGATACTCAATGTATTAGGTTGGTGCAAAAGTAATTGCGATTTTCACCATTGAAAGTAGTCTTAAAAATCTTTGCCCCAGAAAACCTAATATATGTGAGCAAAATACATAGTATATTAGATTGTGCGAAGTACTATGGGAAAAATTAAAGGACGATAAGGAGGGTTTGGAAGGACGGGGGACACAGTTTTTGAGGTTGTCCTAGGAAGGCCTCATTGAGGAGGTAACATTTGAGTATAGACCACATCTGGCCACCTCTTTTTAGCCCATGAGCTGAGAATGGTTGTTACAGAACATTTGCGGCTGGGTCTGGTGGCTTATGCCTGTAATCTCAACACTGCAGGAGGCTGAGGCAGGAAGATTGCTTGAGCCTAGGAGTTCGAGATCAGCCTGGGCAACATAGCAAAACCCCACCTCTACAAAAATAACTAACTAAATAAATAAAATTAGCCAGGTAGGGCCAGTTCCTCCTGGATGCCAAGAGGAGGATTTGTTTCCTTGATTTTTGTAGATTCTAGAGGTCACACCAGCATTCCTTAGCTTCTGGTCCCCTTCTTCCATCTTCAAAGCCAGCAATGTTACATCTCTCTGACCCTTTGGTAGTCCTATCTCCCTGTGAAACGTTCTCCACTTTTGGGGACTCATGTGATTAGATTGGGCTTTTCCAGATAATCCAGGATAATAGCCCCATTTCAAGGTCCTGAACCTGAATCACATCTATAAATTTCCTTTTACAATGTAAAGTAACATATTCACAGATTTTGGGTATATGAACACGTATCTGTTTGAATCCCTGCTTTCACTTCTTTTGGGTATATACCTAGAAGTGGAATTACTGGATGATATGGTAATTCTATGTTTAACTTTTTGAGGAATTGTCATACTGTTTTCCACAGTCACTGTACCATTTGACATTCCTACCAGCAAGGCATGACATTCCAATTTCTTCATGTCCTCTCCAATACATGTTATTTTCTGTTCTGTTCATTTCTTTTTAATTAACCATCTTGGTGGGTATGAAGTGTTATCTCACTTTCGTTTTAATTTGCATTGCCCTAATGATTGAGTATCTCAATGTTGAGCATCTTTTCATGTGCTTACTGGCCGTTATTTATATTCTTTGGAAAAGAAGTTTATTTACAAATTTATTTGCCCATTTAAAATAGAATTGTCCTTTTGTTTTTGAGTTGTAGGAGTTCTTTATATATTCTGGATATTAATCCCTTATCAGGTATATGATTTGAAAATATTTTCTCCCATTCTGTGGGGTATCTTTTTACTCTCTTGATAGTGTCCTTCATAGCACAAAGGCTACCAACTTTTATTAAGTCCAGTTTGTCTATTTTTTCTTTTGTGCTGGTGTTTTTGGTGTCATATCCAAGAAATCATTGCCTAATCCAATATCATGAAGATATTCTCCTATGTTTTCTTCTAAGAGTTTTATAGTTTAACTCGTACATGGGGTTTTTGATACATTTTGGGTTAATTTTTGTATATGGTGTAAGGTAAAGGTCTACCTTTATTCTTTTGCTTGTGGATATCCATTTTTCCCAGCACTATTTTTTGGAAAGACTGTCCTTTCTCCATTGAATGCTCTTGGCATCCTTGTTGAAAATCATTTGACCATATACGAGAGGGTTTATTTCTGGGTTCTCTATTCCATTGGTCTGTATGTCTGTCATTATGCCAATACCATGCTGTTTTAATTAATATAGCTTTGTAGTAAATTTTCAAATCAGAAAGTGTGAGTCTTCCAATTTTGTTCTCTTTTTCAAGATTATTTTAGCTATTTGGGGTGCTTGGGATTCCAGATGAATTTTAGAATAGTTTTTCTATATCTGCCAAAAAAAGTCATTGGGGTTTTGATAGGGATTGCATTGAGTTAATTTGGATAATATTGTCACCTTAATAATATTAAGTCTTCCAATCCACGAATATGGAATGTCTTTCCATTTATTTAAGTATTCTTTAATTTCATTAAGCAGTGTTGTACAGTTTTCAGTATGCAAGTATTTCACATCTTTGGTTAAATTTATTCTTTTTGATGCTATTGTAAATGGGATTGTTTTCTTAATTTCCTTTTTGATCATTCACAGTTATAGAAATGCAACTAGTTTTTATAAGTTGATTTTGTATCCTTCAACTTTTCTGAATTTATTATCTCTAACAGGCTTTTGTGGGAGTTTTAGGGTGGAGTCTTTGGGGTTTCCTAAATATAGGATCATGGCACCTGCAAACAGAGATAATTTTACTTCTTCTTTTCCAATTTGGATGCCTTTTATTTCTTTTTCTTGTATAATAGCTCTGGCCAGAACTTCCAATACAATGTTGAATAGAAGTGGTGGAAGTATGCATCCTTGTCTTGTTCCTGATCTTGAGAGAAAAGCTTTTAGTCTTAAATCATTGAGCATGATGTTACATGGTGGTTTTTCATATGTGGTCTTTATTTCATTGGAGAAGTTTCCTTCTATTCCTAGTTTATTGAGTGTTTTTATCATGAGAGGGTGTTGAATTTTGTCAAATGCTTTTCTGTATCAATTGAGATCATCAAGTGATTTTTTTCCCCTTCATTATATTAATGTGGCATATTACATTGATTGATTTTCATGTATTGAATCATCCTTGCTTTTGAGGAATAAATTCCACTTGATCAGCTGGGCATGGTGGCCCATGCCTGTAACCCCAGCACTTTGGGAGGCCAAGGCAGGAGGATCACTTGAGTCCAGGAATTCAAGACCAGCCTGGACAATACAGTGAGAGCCCATCTCTAGTTTTATTAAAAGAAAAATTCCACTTGGCCGTTGGGTATAATTGTTTTAATATGCTGCTAAATTCATTTTGCTAGTATGTGACTAAGGAGTTTTGCATCAATGTTCATAAGGAATATGCACCTGTAGTTTTTTTCTTATAATGTATTTGTCTGGCTTTAGTAATAGACTAGTACTGGCCTAATAGAATGAGTTAGGAAATGTTTCCCCCTCTTTAATTGTTTGAAAGAGTTTGAGAAGGGTTGGTATTAATTCTTTAAATATTTGATAGAATTCGCCAGTGAAGCCATCTGATCCAGAGTTTTTCTTTGTTGGGAGATTTTTGATTAACAATTCAGTCTCCTTACTAGTTATGGGTCTACTCAGATTTTCTATTTTCTCAAGATTCAATCTTGGTAGATTGTGTATTTCTAGGAATTTGTCCATTTCTTTTAGGTTATTCAGTTTATTGGTGTACAGTGTTCATGGTATTCTCTTTTAATTCTTTTTATTTCTGTAAAATCAGTAGTAATGTCTCACTTTCATCATCTTCATTTTAAAAACATGGATTTGCTGGATATAACATTCTGGATTGAACATTTTTCTTTCAGCACTTCAAGTAAGTTGTCACACTGTCTTCAGCCCTCCATTTTATTCTGGTAAAAACTCAGGTATGATCTTATTATGGTTCCCTTGTATGTGATGAGTCATTTTTCTCTTACTGCTGTCAACATGTTCTCTTTATCTTTGGCTTCCAACATTTTGACTCTGATGTGTGGGTGTAGGTCTCTTTGAGTTTATCCTACTCGGAGTTCATTAAGCTTGTTCGATGTGTAGCTTAATGTTTTTCATAAAATCTGGGAAGTTTCCAGCCATTATTTCTTCAAATATTTTTCTGTTCCTTTCTCTCTCCTTCTGGTACTGCCATTATGTTTATGTTTGTGTGCTTAATGGTGTTCCACATTTCTCTGAGGCTCTATTCATTTTTTCCTTTCTTCCTTCCTCCCTTTCTCCCTCCTTCCCTTCCTCCCTCCCTCCCTTCCTTCTTTCCTTCCTTCCTTCCTTCCTTCCTTCATTCTGTCCTTCCTCCCTTCCTCTCTTCCTCCCTCCCTCCTTCCTCCCTCCCTCCCTCCCTCCCTCTTGATTGGCTGGATTTCCTCTTTTCCTTTTCTTTCCTTTCCTTTCTTTCCTTTCCTTTTCCTTTCCCTTTCCCTTTCTTTCCCTCCCTCCCTTCCTTCCTTCCTTCTTCCCTCTTTTCTTCCTTCCTCCCTCCCTCCTCCTCCCTCCATCCCTTTCTTCCTTTCTTCTTTCCTTCCTCCCTCCCTTCCTTCCTTCCCTCCTTCTCTTTCCCTTTCTCTCTCTCTTTCTTTTCTTCCTTCCTTCCTTCTTTTCTTCTTTTCCTTCCTTCCTTCCTTCCTTCATTCCTTCCTTCCTTCCTCCCTCTTTTCTTCCTTCCTCCCTCCCTCCTCCTCCCTCGCTCCCTTTCTCCCTTTCTTCCTTCCTTCCTCCCTCCTTCCTTCCTCCCTCCTTCCTTCCTCCCTCCCTTCCTTCCTTCCCTCCTTCTCTTTTCCTCTTTCTTCTTCCTTCCTTCCTTCCTTCCTTCTTTTCTTTTCCTTCCTTCCTTCCTTCTTTTCTTTTCCTTTCTTCCTTCCTTCCTTCCTCCCTCCCTTCCTCCCTTCCTCCTTCCCTCCCTTCCTTCCTCCCTCCCTCTTGATTGGCTGGATTTCCTCTTTTCCTTTTCTTTTCTTTCCTTTCCTTTCCTTTCTTTCCTTTCCTTTTCCTTTCCCTTTCCCTTTCTTTCCCTTCCTTCCTTCCTTCCTTCCTTCCTTCCTCCTGCTTTTCTTCCTTCCTCCCTCACTCCTCCTCCCTCCCTCCCTTTCTTCCTTTCTTCCTTCCTCCCTCCCTTCCTTCCCTCCTTCTCTTTCCCTTTCTCTCCTCCCTTCCTCCCTCCCTTCCTTCCTTCCTTCCTTCCTTCCTTCCTTCCTTCCTTCCTTCTTTTTCCTTCCTTCCTTCCTTCCTTCCTTCCTTCCTTCCTTCCTTCCTTCTTTCTTTCTTTCTCAGAGACAGGGCCTTGCTCTGTCACTCAGGCTGGAGTGTAGGGGCATGATCATAGCTCACTGTAACCTTAAACTCCTGGGCTTCAGTGACACTCCCTCCTCAGCCTCCAGAGCAGCTAGGACTACAGGCATGTGCCACCATACTTGGCTAATTAAAAAAATTTTTTTTTGTGGCCGGGCACGGTGGCTCATGTCTGTAATCCCAGCACTTTGTGAGGCTGAGGCAGGCAGATCACGAGGTTAGGAGATCGAGACCATCCTGGCTAACACAGTGAAACCCCGTCTCTACTAAAAATACAAAAAAATTAGCCGGGCATGGTGGCGGGCACCTGTAGTCCCAGCTACTCGGGAGGCTGAAGCAGGAGAATGGCATGAACCTGGGAGGTGGAGTTTTTGGCGAGCCGAGATCATGCCATTGCACTCCAGCCTGGGCAACAGAGTGAGACTCCATCTCAAAAAAAAAATTTTTTTTTTTTTAAAGATAAGGTATTGCTATGTTGCCCAGGCTTGTCTGAAACTCCTAGTCTCAAGCAATCCTCCCGTCTCAGCCTCCCAAAGTGTTGGGATTGCACGCATAAGCCACCATGTTCAGCCTCTGTTCATTTTTCTACATTGAGTTTTTTTGTTTCTTCATATTGTAAAATCTCTAATGACTTATCTTCAAGTTTACTGATCCAAATCAAATCCACTGTTGAGGCCATCTCATGAATTTTTCATTTTAGTTATTGTGCTTCTTCACTTGGTTCCATTTGGTTCTTTTAAATATTGTCTATTTGATAAGTCACCATTATTATACCTTCCTTTTTTTTTTTTTTTTTACCCACATTTTCCTGTTTATTGCAGCACTATTCACAGTAGCCAAGATTTGGAAGCAACCTAAGTGTCCATCAACAGACGAATGGATGAATAAAATGTGATACATATACATAATGAAGTACGATTCAGTCATAAAAAAGAATGAAATCCTGTCATTTGTAACAACATGGATGAAACTGGAGATCATTATGTTAAGTGAAATAAGTTCAGCTCAGAAAGATTAACTTTGCAGGCTCTAGGGGAATATCTGTTTCTTTGCCATTTCCAATTTCTAAAGGCTGCTGCATTCCTAGGCTTGTGGCCCCTTCTTTAACCTTTGAAGTCAGCAGTATTGCATCTTCAAAACTCTCTCTCTGACCTCTGCTTCTGACATCACATCTTTTTCTCTGACTTTGACTCTCTTTCCTCCCTCTAGGATACTTGGTATTACATTGGGCCCACCAGGATAATCCAGAATAATCTGTCTCAATATGCTTAATTTAATCACAATTTGTTCACCATGTACGGTAAAATATTCACGGGTTCCAGGGATTAGAATGTGCCCATCTTTGGGAGGCCATTATTCTGTTCATTACAGGATTGTTTCCAGATGTTGGCTATATGAGTACAGATACTATAAACATTTATGCAGGTTTGTGTGTGTGAACATCTTTATTTCTCTGGGATAAATACCCAGGAGTATAATTACTGGGTTGTATAGTAATTGCTTATTTTGTTGTATAAGAAACTGCCAATCTGTTTTCCAGAGTGGCTGTAATAGTTTACATTCCCACCACAATGTATGAGTGATCCAATATCTCTGCATCCATGTCAGCACTTGATGTTGTCACTAGTATTTATTTTAGCCAGTCTGATAGGTGTGTAGTGATATCTCATTGTGGTTTTAATTTCCATTTTGTTATTGACTCATGATGTTGTTGACAGCTGTTGTGATACTTTGGTTCTTGTCTTCTCAGTTTCAAAAAATTTAAATAAGAGATGCATAGCAAAGGAGATGGAGCATAGAGTAATTTATTGTAAAGGGAAAAGAATATTTTTAAAGTTAGGTGCAGAATAGACAGTACACCCTGAGAGAGAGAGGATTCAGAGTGGTCTGCTTATAAGGACAAGACAGCGAAGACTGGCACTAGGGAGACTCTCTTTATGGGAGTCTTACATGGTTATAAGGAGTGGGAAGAGGTGTTATTAGTAAGCATGTTCTGGGTGGTCCTCTGGGTGCACATGCACAGTAGCTGTGCATGCTTGTTCATACGTCGCATATCTCATCAGCATCTGAAATCTCCACCCAGGGGTATGCTTTTCACTATGATAACGAAAAAAGTGTCAGTTTGAGAAAAGGTAAAATCGAAGTGCGCATGCTCTCTACAGGGGAAATTTCTTGCTGAAGATAGCTTTGCTTGAATGAGCTCATTTACAATGCGAATGCTGCGGCTTACTGCGTTGATTGTGGAACGGTCACCACAGCTGCTGTTTCCCGGGCACATGGTCTATCTGTTCTGCCTCAGTATTGAACATCTTTTCACGTGGGTGTTGATTTTCTTTTTCTTCTTTTTTTTTTTTTTTCTTTAGAAGAAATACGGACTTTAATGAAGAGTTTTCCCTTTGGTATAAGTGAGACCCGTGGAAATATCCAAACAACAGCAAAAGGAGGCCAGGATGAAAACGGTCAACTCTTACTTATCCACAAGGCCAAAAGAGGGGGGCCGGCTTGCTGTGGTGTGGCCACCCGGGGCCTAGGCTGGGCTGGGCCTGTAGAAGGTACTCAGGAACTGCAGGTTTTGCGTTTCCCCTCCATGAAACTGACAGGCATTCGGGCTGACTTCTGCCTCTCAGTCTTGCGGTAACAGACCCAAGTTTTTCTAGTCCTAGATGGAAATAAATTTCATCTGCCTCAGGTCTCTGGTATAAAAGGTGCAATCCCAGTTACCTCACAGGCCTGGGCGAGGAAAATGCCAAGAGCTGTAAAAGGGCTTGGAAAAGTAAAAAAGGTGATGTATAAATGTAATAATTGATTATGATTTTGTGCTCAAGAATAAGCCATGGAACACAAAATAGGAAAGTAAGTCTAGAGCCCTAAAATATATGCATATAAAACTCTAAAAGAATGCAGTTCCAACTGTACAGATGGTATTTGGGGATTGTCTACTGCTTTAGAGTCTCAATGCCCCTTTTCTCATGTGGGTGCTGATTTTCAAAAAGGTAGCAGTATCGTCTCTAATGTGGGTGTTGATTTTCAAAAAGGTAGCAGTATCGTCTCTAACGCAGTGGTTAGTAATGTTAAGTGCAACATGCATGTTAAAGAGTTTTAATTTTTATTGCAAACAAGTAAGGGAAGGAGACTCTGTAAAGCCCTGGCTGGAGGAAACTCTGCCGTAGAGTAGTGGTCGCATCTTTGTGTGAACAAAGGGCTAGACAGCTGCCACTCTGAGGCCAGGTCCCTAGGCCAGGAGACGCTGAGTGCCTGGGAGGCGCCCGATGAGGTGGAGGGCCCTGAGTCCACCGAGAGCTGCGAAGAGAGAGAGGACTCGGTGAGTCAGGACTGCACGGCGCGGCCCCGCCCAGGCCCCGCCCCTCGGACGGCCGGGTGGCCCAGCCCCGCCCCCTTCGTCCCTCGCGGGCGCTCCAAGTTCCCGCCAGAACCCACGGCAGGCGTGGAAACCGCTGCGAGGCGGCGCCACGACGGAGGCTGAGGTCGCCGGCAGTATCCATGGCGTCCCAGGGCGGCAGCTCCCTGGGGCTCTTGGCCTGGTTCTTGCTTCTTCAGCCATGGCTCGAAGAGGCCTGGGCAGGCAGGGTGGGTGCGCAGGAAGGCGTAGCACCGCTCTTCCCCTCCGCTCTCCCCTCAGGGCCAGGCGGCCAGGACCCCGGAACGAGCGGATGGGAGCCGCCACCCGTAGGGGCTCCAGGATCCCCAGTGGCCCGCCAGTCCAGGGGGAACGCGGTGTCCCCCGCTTCGGTGTTACTTCCCTCAGGTGAGTCTGATTCTTACCAGGCTCTGGCAATCCCACACACACTATCATCAACGTGGACCAAAGGGACAGTAGCATTAAACGTCAGGTGACGCTTCTGGGCCATGCCCAGCCGCAGAGAACTGGCCTGGTTTGAGGGGGAGGGGACCTGCCCTAGAGGAGGAGGGGCTCAGGGGACACGATCTGTCCAGGGGCGGGGCGGCTCCCTGAGATCTGGGAGGACACAGCCATTTTCCGAAGAGCCTCAGGGGATGCAGGCATTGCTTTGAGGGTTCGGAGGTGCATTTGGCTCTGGTGAAGGTGCTGCAGCAGCGTTACTCTTAGTCCCTTCCTTTCATTGACCTGCCCCAGCCTGTGGCCAGCGGATTTCAAGGATAACTGGAGGATTGCCGGCCCCAGACTGGAAGTGGCCCTGGCAGGTGAGCCTGCAGACCAGCAACAGACACATTTGCGGAGGCTCCCTTATCGCCAGGCGCTGGGTGCTCACTGCCGCCCACTGCATCTCTGGGTGAGTGTTTGGGTCTCAGAGCTTGGGCCCTGATCAGGCTGTGGGACCTGGAGCCAGTCTGTCCCCATCCCTGAACTTCCTCTTCCTCATCTGTAAAAGGGGGTGACAGCCCCATAGTTTTTATCCAGTCTGGGTGAGACCCGAGGATTTGCATTTCTAACAAGTTTCTGGGTGCTGCTGCTGCCGCGGCTGATCTGGGGACCACCGGCTAAAGTGGTTAGGGGTCCTGGAAGGATGTGGTTTGGAGAGAGGGAGATAGCTGCTGGCTGGCATAGGAAGATGGTACCAGGCGGGAAGCACCTGGAAGGTGTGGAAGCAGAGTGTAGACCCTGGAGGATCTTCCTGCAGCCATCTGGAATACACAGTGAAGCTGGGAGACACAAATGTGCATCATCGCTCCAAAACAGCACTTGTGGTCCCAGTTCGTGACATCGTTATCCACCGATATTTTACGTCTCCTGCAATAATTGAAAATGACATTGCCCTTGCTCTGCTTGACTTCCCTGTGAATTACTCCACGCACATCCAGCCTGTGTGCCTCCCTGAACAGGCTTTCATGGTGCAAGCTGATACGAAGTGCTGGGTGACCGGACGGGGCAAAGTAAATGAAACAGGTGAGACTATGAAGCGAGACTATGAAGCAAGACTACAGCAGCCCCAGACCAGGGAAAATGTTGCTTGGTGCCCTGGGGTTGATCTACAAGCTAAAGGGAGGAACAGGGAGGCAGATTTTTTTAGTAGGTCAGGGAGGACGGTGCAGTAGATGCTGCCAGGGAATAATTTTAACAACTGGTCTATGAAATTCTTTTGGTTTGTCAGGACCTGGGGGTTTGGGTGCTAGGCATGGTGAGTTCTCTCTAGGGTGGATTTTACCTCTGGGAGTGATGAGCTAGCTGTCTGCCCTTTTAAGCTGTCCCTCCCTGGAAGTACCTGCCTTGGTACATAGGGAGCTTCCTGTGTGTGAGAAGAGGCCAGAGACCTTTCAGAGAGGTGTAGGGCCTCCTATCCTTGGGGAGAGGCTGGATTTGGTACCTTTGGGGCATTACCTGTCTGACAGTCTGTGATACTGCTCTAGAAAGTATAGATGCTTTACTGATGTACAGGATACTGTGTCACTATTAGTACCAGTATTCAGAGTGACAGATGCTTGGTTTTGGTTTCTCAGGGTGGTAACGCCTTGCCTTCCCTTTCCTGTCTATTCTTATTTCCCCTGTTTTGGTTTGGATCTTATGTCCTTGTCTCCCCATGTCAACATTGGGCCTCATGTCTTCCTTTGTCAAATGGGACAATATTCAATGCCTAAGAGGGTGTCTGTATGTGAACACATGGTATTGAGACCCAGAGTGGGTATGGGGCTCTCCTGTCCTGTCCCACTTATACACACCCACTCAGTTGTAAATTGTCTCTCTGTAGATTCTTCAGAAAAGATAGTAACTGAGCTTCAGGAGGCTGAGCTAAGCATTATGCTTCATGAGAAATGTAATGAGGTGCTCAAGGAAAAGATGAGAATGAGGAATGAATTGGTCAAGAAAGGGACCATCTGTGGCTATCATGACCAAGGGAAGGATGCCTGTCAGGTCAGTTCATGGGCCTCTTGCTGCCTCAGCATTGCAGTTGTCTCCTCAAAGTTTCCTCATCCCCAGCCAGTAGGGCCTGGGTTATCTCCTAGCCCCTCCACTTACCCTTATTCGTGGTAATGGGACGTGAGGACAAGCCACCAAGGCTCTCCTGGGCAGCCTACCTGATCCTTCAGGAGAGAGCAGCTGACACAGCCTGGAGTGGGAGGAGGGGTGAATCAGGCAGGTCCCACCAACAATACATGCTCCATGTTTTGAGCCCCTTCTGTGTGACAGGCAGTGTACTCAGATAAGCACTTGACTCATTATTGTCTCAGAGTAGGCACGATTTCATTAGGTATATTCTGTTTTTTGGAACACGCCTTTTTAGTGGGTACATGATTTTGGTTTATTGGAAATTGTCAATTCTCAGATCTCATATTGACAGATACCTAAGGCTAGGAGGGTCTTAGGGGTTCCTGGGGAAGCCCCCTGAGTGCCTAGCTCTGCAGTGCATTGCAGTGCAATTAGCCTGCTCTGATGTGGATCCTATTTCTTTCCTACAGTGACTGTCTTTCTTTTTCCAGGGAGATTCTGGGGGGCCCCTGGTCTGTGAATTAAATGGCACATGGGTCCAGGTGGGGATTGTGAGCTGGGGCGTTGGCTGCGGTCGCGAAGGATACCCTGGAGTTTACACAGAAGTTAGTTTCTACAAGAAATGGATTATTGATCACCTGAGACAAGCTTCCTGTTTGAATTCAACAGACTTCCTCATCCTAGTCCTGTGTCTGGTGATGCCCCTGGGCATCCTGGTGACCCCGTGATCAGACCCCATTCCACTCTTCTGCTGTTTCTGAGTCTCACACTTAGGTGTCTCCTCTGACCAACCTCCCACCGCTTCTCAATGCCTTTTCCGCAAATCCCAGTTGGAATCCACGGGCCCTCTGGAGATCCGTACGATAGAGCATGGCAGGGAGACTGGGGCCTGGAAAGTGCCCCTGCCTGGTGCTCTGATCACCTGCCTCAGCCATGCCTGCACCAGGGCTGTGCTGTGGCTGGTGGGAAGGAGGAAGTGAACCGATTCCAGCTAGAGGGCCAGCTGCCCTGTCAGCTGGGCCACGGTGACTCATCAATATCTGGAGGAACATCTATCAAAGAAGAGACATCATCAATGGTGAAGCAAGCGTTAGATGGTTCTGGTTTCAGGGCTCCCACCTGAGACCTTGTGAGAGCAGCCAGCTGGGTGATTGCTCAGAGAGAGTGAAGGAGGTGTTACCAGGTCCTTGCAGAGGTGTGAGGCCTGGGACTTCCACTCTGGCTTAGTTGTCTGGGGCTGGGAGAAGTTCCCCTGCAGCCCAGTGTGGATCCATCTGTGAGTGGACAGCCTCTGCCACACCAGCTCTCTTGGGGCAACCCATTCTTGCAACTCTTTTCTCAGTGCCCTAGTGGCCACTTTCAGGGACACTACAAATTGTATTGAGTCTGTTATGGGGTGTGGAGTTTTTGGAAATCAACTAAATAAATGTTTGGAGAGTCTCCTGTGTTTCTGAAGCTCTGCTCACTGGGGTGTGAGGTTGTATATAACATACTCTGTAAAGAATTGGCTTCCCATTTATTAGGAAGATATTCATGGTTTTTATTAAACTCTGGCAGAGCCAGGGATGAGGAGCTTGTCTGCCCTCATTTAAGTCTGACAGGTGGCTTTACCCAGTGGGTCCTGCTGCGTGTTTTTTGTTTGTTTGTTTGTTCGTTTTTTTTTTTTTTTTGCCATCAGCATCTCTGTAGCTGGGAGTGTGATACTTGAGTTTAACAAACCCTGTATCAGGAGTGGGGCATCAAGAGGGACAGAGACTGGGGTGTGGCACACTCAGACACCTTCTTGCTTCTCCTTGCTGCCCTATAACAAGTGTGCCTTGAGGAGACAAAATGGACTATGGGCTGGTCCTTGAGCCCAAAGAGCTGAGTACCCACAGGGAGGAGGGTGGGAAGGAAGAGCTCATTCTCTCTTTGTATGTGTATGTGTGTGTGTGTTTGTGTGTGCATGCAGGAGAGAGAGAGAGAGGAGAGAGAGAGAGGGGAGGGGGTAGAGAGGGAGAGAAGAGAGGGTGGGGGAGACAGAGAGAGAGAGAGAGAGAGAGAGAGAGAGAGAGAGAAAGAAAACCTGCTGCCTGAGGGAGCTGGGGCTCACTGAGTGAAAACACTCTGCTTTTCAAACTCTACATGCTTACAGCTAAACCCAGCAAGTCCTAGGTCATGACCTACGGAAATGCCCATGAAGAGGAGTTGGATGCCCAAGACTTGCCACATGTTTCTGTTACTTGCAGCTTTCTTTCAGAACAGACTGACTGACCTTTTTCCATGTTCCATCTGCGGGGAATGCCAGTATGGCTTCTCATTTCCTTCTTTCTTCTTCCTCATCAGTTCAGCCCCAATATAAGCATTCCCCCTTTCCACAAACCACTCCTGTGGACTCTGCTGGGCTGTGTAACGTGCCTTCTTCTGGGCTCCCTGGACTCTGCAGTCTCTGTGCCTGTTCAATTTCTCTGTTTCCACTGGTTGACATTTTGTTCCTCATGGCCATGGGACTCTGTCTCATCTTTCCTTATCTTCAATCCTCCAGCTCCAGGCGTGGAGCAGAGCAGGAGTTCAGGAACTATTTGGTGAGAGACTGAGTGAATGAATAGATAATTAGGTGCTCATATATCCTCTATTGCCTTACTCTTTTCTCTCACTGCCCTTTCACCTCATTGCTTTGTCCCCCTTTTGCTTTCCAGGTTGCCTTCGTGAAAGGGGAGAAAACACAACTGGGTAGGCAAGGGTTACAGCCCCTGCAGTGGGGAAAGTCCTAGGCTCCAGGAAGTTTATGGTTCTGGATGGGATGCCCTTTGGTCTGCCAATATTAGAGCATGTTTCTTGTTATAGGAGAATAGAAATTCCATTCAAGCATCTTGGCTACTGAGGAATAGCCTCTGGCTACCAGAAAAGATGGGCATGGCCCCCCAGGGAACAAAACATCAAGTGCCAAGTAAACGTTAGTCGATTTTACTCTTTCCAACAAAACTTTTCAATTATCTTTTATGAATGAGGCACTGGCCTTCATCCACAGATAAGATGTAGATGGCAGTTGAGGGATAGAGGTGGTCATTAGGAGGACTCCTAGGTAAGGAGCTTGGTGGCTGGGTAGAAAGAGATAGATGACACAGGGAGAGGAGTTGTTGACTGGCAGGCAATCAGTTTTACTAAAAATGCCAGACTTGAACAAAAAGGAAATAAAAACAAACAACAAAATTCCCTATGGGTTTCCAGTCATAAGGAGCAAGTGACATAGGGCGCAATAAGCATTTTTAGTGGTCTTGAAATACCATTTGCCAGCTGGGCGCAGTGGCTCATGCCTGTAATCCCAGCACTTTGGGAGGCCGAGGTGGGTGGATCACCTGAGGTCAGGAGTTTGAGACCAACCTGGCCAACATGGTGAAACCCCGTCTCTACTAAAAATACAAAAAAATTAGCCAGGCGTGGTGGCAGGTGCCTGTAATTCCAGCTACTTGGGAAGCTGAGGCATGAGAATCGCTTGAACCTGGGAGGCAGAGGTTGTAGTGAGCCGAGACCGCTCCATTGCACTCCAGCCTGGGCCACAAGAACAAAATTCCATCCCCCCCGCTCAAAAAAAAGAACAACAACAACAACAACAAAAAGAAATACTGTTTCCCACCAAAAAAAACCAGGGCTTCTTGGAGAAATGGCTTGAAAAATTTACAGGTATGAAACACGAAATGTATAAAATAAGCCTGAAATTTCTTGTCATACCAGATAGCAAGGAAGCTATCGTGTCAGCAGGACCTATAACCAATCAGAAGAGGCACCCTGTGTTCTGACATGTGGTGTTCCTGCTAGATCCCATTGCAGAGAAATCACAGCCATCCCTCAGCTTCTGAAGATACTGATTCACAGCTGCACCTCTCACAAAATGGGCACTCAGCCACAGGGAACTGATTCCCTCAAGATTAAGTCTCTTCACAGGGTATCCCGTAGCAAATAATTGCTATGCAGAGATATAAAGGCCCAGTCTTCTTCCCTCAATTTGGGACAACTTGGAAAGTCTTCTTGTAGGATCAGCTGAGATGTCAGTTGCAACTGCCTTCTGTGAGCAGCTTCTATGAGCACTCTTCAACAAACCATTGGACAGAATTCTCTCTCAGAGCGTATGTTCAGGGAACCCAGTCTAAGTCACCCTGCCTGGCAAAAGATGTCTTTGTGTGTTTCAGGATTCTATTGCTGTGTAACAATCACCCCAAACTCAGTGGCCTAAAACAACACATTGCATTACGGTCAATTCTTATTATTCAAGCATTCGTACTTGCAAATTCACCTACTTGCTGAAATTTATTTTAACCCCCAAATCAGTACTCGGAGTGATTCGTGGACGTGCACAGGGCAGTGGAAAAATTTGAGTTTTCTGATGCCTAAGTTCCTAGCTGGGGCTGTACAATGTGCTATTTTGTCTGCTTTCATCTCTCTTACTGTAAACAAGTGTCCTTTTTGTCGTCTCTTAACTGTCACTTTTAAAAAAACATTTTTGCGCTTGTTGTTGGTGATTTTGCTGTTTAAAAGGGCCCTGGGGCCGGGTGCGGTGGCTCACGCCTGTAATCCCAGCACTTTGAGAAGCCAAGGTGGGCAGATCATAAGGTCAGGAGTTCGAGACCAGCCTGGCCAACATGGTGAAACCCTGTCTCTACTAAAAATACAAAAATTAGCTGGGCATGGTGGCGCATGCCTATAATCCTAGCTACTCAGGAGGCTGAGGCAGGAGAATTGCTTGAACCTGGGAGGCGGAGGTTACAGTGAGCTGTGCTCATGCCACTACACTCCAGCCTGGGCAACGGAATAAGACTCCATCTCAAAATAAATAAATAAATAAATAAATAAAAGGACCCCAAGAGAACTGCTGAAATGCTGGTTAGTGCTCCTAAGTGTAATAAGGCTGTGATGTGCCTTACGGAGGAAAAATAGGTGTGTTAGATAAGCTTTGCTTAGGCATGCATAGTTCTGTTGCCTGGGAGTTCAACCAGTCAAGAGTGTACTAAAGGAGGTGTCTTTAAAGGAACATACATAAAACAAGGTTATATGTTGACTGGTTGATGATTCTATTTTAACTAGAGGCTCACAGGCATCTAACCCTACATTTCCTCTAGGAGCAATGGTTCAGTGTTTACACATTCAGTCCTCATGATGACTTTATAAAACATAACTTCTGTGAATAATGAGATTCACTTGTATTTCTCATAATTTTGTAGAATAGTTGGCAGTTCTGCTGGTCTAGTCTGAGCTAATTCCTGTAGTTACACTTCAAGCATGGCTGGGATGTCCCAAGATGCTCTTGCTCAAATGGTGAGTGGTTATATGGGAATATAGGTAGGGGCGCCCTAACTTTTCCTCCAAAGGCCTTTCATCCTCCTGTAGATTAGATCAGGTGGACTCAGGACAGTGCTCCAAGTGGGCGAAAGCAGAAATTGCCAGGCCTCTTTATGCCTAGATTCAGAAGTTGTAAAACTTAATTTCTACCACATTCTGTTGGTCAGAGCGTGTCACAAGGCCAGCTCAGGTTAAATGAGGATGGAGAACTAAATTTCATTTCTTGATGGGAGAATATGCAAAATATTGTGTCCATATTTTCTAATCTACCACAGGAAGCATAACAATTACAATGCATAAAAACTCATAAAATGTTAAAATCCAAAATCTTCATAAAACTTTTCCACCTCAAAAAGAGAAATGATACCATTATATTACTATTTTTCAACCTTCAGTGAATTAGTAGATCCAGGCAAAAATAATCAACAGCTGATAACATCAGATTCATGGTTTGTAATTATTTTTTTCCCAATCTGTGACTTGCCATTTCATTACCATAGGAACATTTTAAGAAGGGTAGATGTTTGTAATTTTGATGAAGTCCAGTTTATCAATGTGATCTTGCCTAGCCCAAGGTAAAAGATTTCATTTGTGCTTTCTTCTATATGTTTTATAGTTGTTGGTTTTACATTTAGTTTTATGATGCATATTAAGTTAAACATTTTATATATCATGAGGAATGGATTGAAGTTTATTTATTTATTTATTTGCACATGAATATCTAATTGATCCAGCACCATTTGTTGAAAATACTATCCTTTTGCCATTGAATTGTCTTTACACTTTTATCAAAAAGTAGCTGTCCCTATATGTGTGGGTCTATTTCTGGACTCTTTCTCTATTCTGTTCTATTTATCTATTTGTCAGTTTTTATGATAATACCACAACAACTTGATTACTGTAGCTTTATAATATGTCTTGAACTGAGGTAGTATTAGTCCTCCAACTGTGTTCTTTTTCAAAATTTCTTAAGCATTCTAGGTTCTTTGCATTTTCATATGAACCTCAGAATAAGTTTACTGATTTCTACAAAAAGAAGTATGCTGAAATTTTTACTGGGATTGCATTGGATCTGTAGTACATCAATTTGGGAGGAATGGACACCTTAATGATACTGATATTTTTCAACCCATGAACTTGATCTATCTCTTCATTTATTTAGGTCTCCTTTAATTTTTTTAAGCAATGTTTTGTAATTGTCTCTGTACTTCTTTAGAGGCATCCCACAAATTTTGATATGTTGTGGTTTCATTTTTATTCACTTAAAAATACTTTGTAATTTTCCGTTTGATTCTTTGACCCATCAGTTGTTTGGAATTGTGTTGTATAGTTTCCAAATATTGGAGATTTCCCAAATATTATACTGTTATTTATTTCAAATTTAATTCCACTGTGATGAGATGACAGATTTTTTATGAATTCACTCCAGATATGACCCTTCTTGGTAAAAGTTCTATGAAAACTTGAAAAGGATGTGTATTCTGCTGTTGAGTGGCATATTCTATAATGTCACTTGTTGATAATATTGTTCAAATCTTCCCTTTCTCTACTGGCTTTTGTCTACCTGTTTTATCAATTATTGATAGAGGAGTCTTGAAATATCTGACTATAATCGTGGATTGGCTATTTCTTCTTCATCTTCTATCAGTTTTTGCTTCATGCATTTTTTAAAATAAAAGCTTTACTTTGGAATAATTTTAGATTTACAGAAATGTTGCAAAGATAGTACAGGGAGGTCCCTGTATACTTCTCATCAGGTTTCCCTAATGTTAACAACTTATATTACCATGGTATGTTTGTCAAAACTAAGAAATCAACACTGGTACCTTAATATTAATTAAACTTCAGACTGTGTTCAGATTTCACTAGTTTTTCTCACAATGTTCTTTTTCTGTTCTAAGATCCAGTTCAGGATACACATGGTATTTAGTCACAATTCTTCCTCAGTCTCCTCTGGTCTTCTCAGTCCTCCCTTATTTTGATGACTTTGACAGTTTAGAGGACTTCTGGTGAAATATTTGGTAGAATGTCCTTCAACTTGGGTTTGTCTGATTTTTAAAAAAAATATATATGCTGGTTATTTTTTGTTGGGCATTGTATTAGTCAGGATTCTCCAGAGAAACAGAACCAATAGGATATATTAAGTATATATAACAGGATACTTCTTATGGGAATTGGCTTGTACAATTACGGAGGTCAAGAAGTCCCACGAAATGCTATCTATAAGCTGGAGAACAGGAAAGCTGATGGTGTAATTCATTCAGAGTTCAAATGCCTGAGAACCTGGGGGTGAGAAATAAGTTCTTATTCCAGTGGTGCATTGGAATAAGTCCTGGACTCTGAAGGCCAGAGACCCAGGAGATCTGATGTCCAAAAGCAGGAGAAAATGGATGTCCCAGCTCAAGGAGACAGAGAGAGAATTTGCCCTTCCTCCACTTTTTTGTTCTGTCTGAGCCCTAATTGGATTGGATGATGCCCACTCACATTGGTGAGGGCAGATCTTCTTTACTCAGTCTACTGATTCAAATACTGATCTCTTCCAAAAACGCCGTCAACAGAAATAATGTTTCACCAGCTATGTGGATATCCCTTAACCCAGTCAAGCTGACACATACAATTTATCATCATAGGCATAAATCTCAATTAAGATAGGAAAAGTTTCAATAACAACTGTATTCCTCAAGGAATGATGCCAGGGCAAAAGAAGTCACAGTAAGAAATACAGTGTATATCCTTTGCTTTGGCTTCCACTTCAGTAGTACTTGTATAACCTTTCAAGTTTGAGCTCCTTGTAAGAAAGGCAGTAGTTGAAAAACATGTAAGCTGCCAACAGCATAGAAACCCTGAGAGTGCTCCCTTTCTTCACTTTGACATGCTTGTAATACCAGTTGTGGCTGTATTGAAATGCCCCAACAGTGCCTTTAGGGATGAAATCCCACATCAGTATCCAGTGTGTCATCCCTCTATTTTGACATCCATGAGTACAATTCTTTTCCTAAACTCGTAGAACTGACACCGTCTTGGAGTCTTGGATGTCCACTGTCCTAATGTTTTTGTTATGATTAGCCTGGAGTTATGGGTTTTGGGGGAAAATACCACAGAGATGAAGTAACCTTCTTGTCACATCATATCAGAGGTTACATCGTATCAACATGGCATCACTGGTGATCTTAACTTTTGTCTTCGGTTAAGATTATATTTGCCAGATTTCTGTACTTTAAAGTTACATTTCTACATATAAAAAAACTCTTTCAATATCCAATTCTTTGGAAGCAAGTTACTAAGTCTTGCCAACACTGAAGTGAGTGGGGATATTAGACCTTTCAGCAGACAGAGCTAGGATATATATACTAACCCAAGCATACGCACATATATATTATCATTTCTGTATTTGTCTATATACAGTCATGTGCTGCTTAATGATGGGGGTACATTCTGAGAATGCATCGTTAGGCAATTTAGTCACTGTGTAAGCATCATAGTGTACTTTCACAAACCTACTGCACACCTAGGCTATCTGGTGTAGCCTATGGCTCCTAGGCTGCAAATCTGTGCAGCATATTACTGTACTGAATACTGTAGGCAATTATAACACAATGGTATTTGTATATTTAAACCTATCTAAAGATAGAAAAGGTACAGTAAAATATGGTATAAAAGATACAAAATGGAAAACCTGTATAGGGCACTCACCGTGAGTGGAGCTTGCAGGACTGGAAGTTGCTATGGGTGAGTCAGTGAATGAGTGGTGGGTGAATGTGAAGGCTGAGGACATTACCATACGCTCTTGTAGACTTTATAAACACTGTACATTTAGGCTATACTAAATATATAAAAATATTTTGTTCAATAATAAATTAACCGTAGCTTACCGTAACTTTTTTTTTTTTTTTTTGAGACGCGGTCTTGCTCTGTCATCCAGGCTGGAGTGCAGTGGTGTGATCTCGGCTCACTGCAACCGCTGCCTACTGAGTTCAAGCGATTCTCCTGCCTCAGCCTCCCAAGTAGCTGGGATTACAGGCACCCGCCATCATGCCCGGCTAATTTTTCTATTTTTAGTAGAGACGGGGTTTCACCATGTTGGCCAGGCTGGTCTTGAACTCCTGACCTCAGGTGATCTGCCCACCTCGGCCTCCCAAAGTACTGGGATTACAGGCATGAGCCACTGCGCCTGGCAAGCTTACTTAACTTTTTAACTTTGTACACTTTTTAAAAACTTGGTTCTTTTGTAATAGCACTTAGCTTAAAACACAAACACATTGTACAGCTATACAAAAATATTTTCTTTCTTTACATCCTTATTCTACAAACTTTTTTCTATTTTAAAAACTATTCATTTATTTTAAATTTATTTTTATTTTTTATCTTTTTTGGACAGGGTCTTACTCTGTCACCCAGGCTGGAGTGCCATGGTGCCATCTCAGCTCACTGCAGCCTCCACCTCTCAGGCTCAAGCGATCCTCCTACCTCAGTCTCTCGATTACCTGGGACCGCAGGTGCCGCCACTGCACCCAGCTAACTTTTTTGTATTTTTTTGTAGAGACGGGGTTTAGCCACGTTGCCCAGGCCGGTCTCAAACTCCTGGGCTTACGTGATCCACCCGCCTCAGCCTCCCAAAGTGTTGGACTACAGGCGTAAGCCACCACGCTTGGCTAATTTCTTTATTACTTTTTAAGCTTTTGTTGTTGTTGTTGTTAAAAACTAAGACACAAACACACACATTATCCTAGGTCTACGCAGGGTCAAGATCTTCAATATCACTGTCTTCTCCCTCCACATTTTGTTCCACTGGGGCAACAACACGCATGGAACCATCACCTATGATAACAATGCCTTCTTCTAGATACCTCCTGAAGGACCTAACTGAAACTGTTTCAGTTAACTTAAAAAAAATAAGTAGAAGGAGTATGCTCTAAAATAGTGATTAAAAGTATAGTATTGTAAATACATAGACCAGTAACATCATTGTTTATTATCATTATCAAGTATTATGTACTGTACATAATTGTATGAACTATATTTTTATATGACTGGCAGTGCAGTAGTTTTTTTTTAAATTTTTATTTTTTATTATACTTTAAGTTCTGGGATACATGCGCAGAACATGCAGGTTTGTTACATGGGTATACATGTGCCATGGTAGTTTGCTGCACCCATCAACTAGTCATCTAGATTAGGTATTTGTCCTAATGTTATCCCTCCCCTTGCCCCCAACCCCCCAACAGGCCCTGGTGTGTGATGTTCCCCGCCCTGTGCCCATATGTCCTCATTGTTCAACTCCCACTTATGAGTGAGAACATGCGGTGTTTGGTTTTCTGTTCCTGTGTTAGTTTGCTGAGAATGATGCTTTCCAGTTTCATCCATGTCCCTGCAAAGGACATGAACTCATCCTTTTTTATGGCTGCATGGTATTCCATGGTGTATATATGCCACATTTTCTTTATCCAGTCTATAATTGATGGGCATTTGGGTTGGTTCCAAGTCTTTGCTATTGTGAATAGTGCTGCAATAAACATATGTGTGCATGTGTCTTTACAGTAGAATGATTTATAATCCTTGGGGTATATACCCAGCAATGGGATTGCTGGGTCAAACCATATTTCTGGTTCTAGATCCTTGAGGAATTGCCACACTGTCTTCCACAATGGTTGAACTAATTTACACTCCCACCAACAGCGTAAAAGTGTTCCTAATTCGCCACATCCTCTCCAGCATTTGTTGTTTCCTGACTTTTTAATGATCACCATTCTAACTGACGTGAGATGGTATCTCATTGTGGTTTTGATTTGCGTTTCTCTAATTTGCATTTCTAATGGTGATGATGAGCTTTTTAAATATGTTTGTTGGCTGCATAAATGTCTTCTTTTGAAAAGTATCTGTTCATATCCTTTGCCCACTTTTTGATGGAGTTGTTTGTTTTTTTCTTGTAAATTTGTTTAAGTTCCTTGTAGATTCTGGATATTAGCCCTTTGTTAGATGGATAGATTGCAAACATTTTCTCTCATTCTGTAGGTTGTCTGTTCACTCTGATGATAGTTTCTTTTGCTGTGCAGAAGCTCTTTAGTTTAATTAGATGTCATTTGTCAATTTTGGCTTTCGTTGCAATTGCTTTTGATGTTTTAATCATGAAATCTTTGCCCATGCCTATGTCCTGAATGGTATTGCCTAGGTTTTCTCCTAGAGTTTTTATGGTTTTAGGTCTTACATTTAAGTTTTTAATCCATCTTGGGTTAATTTTTGTATAAAGTGTAAGCAAGGGGTGCAGTTTCAGTTTTTTGCATATGGCTTAGCCAGTTTTCCCAACACCACTTGTTAAATAGGGAATCCTTTCTCCATTGCTTGTTTTTGTCAGGTTTGTCAAATATCAGATGGTTGTAGATGTGTGGCATTATTTCTGAGGCCTCTGTTCTGTTTCATTGGTCTATGTATCTGTTTTGGTACCAGTACCACGCTGTTTTGGTTACTGTAGCCTTGTAGTATAGTTTGAAGTCAGGTGGTATGATGCCTCCAGCTTTGTTCTTTTTGCTTTGGATTGTCTTGGCTATATGGGCTCTTTTTTGGTTCCATATGAAATTTAAAGTAGTTTTTTCTAATTCTGTGAAGAAGGTCATGGTAGCTTGGTGGGAATAGCATTGAATCTATAAATTACTTTGGGCAGTATGGCCATTTTTGTTATATTGATTCTTCCTATCCATGAACATGGAATGTTTTTCCATTTGTTTGTGTCCTCTCTGATTTCCTTGAGCAGTGTTTTCTAGTTCTCCTTGAAGAGGTCCTTCACATCCCTTGTAAGTTGTATTCCTAGGTATTTTATTTTCTCTGTAGCAATTGTGAATGGGAATTCACTCATGATTTGGCTTTCTGTTTGTCTATTATTGGTGTATAGGAATGCTTTTGATTTTTGCACATTAATTTTGTTTCCAGAAATTTTGCTGAAGTTGCTTATCAGGTTAAGGGGTTTTGGGGCTGAGATGATAGGGTTTTCTAAATAGACAATCATGTCATCTGCAAACAGAGAGAATTTGACTTCCTCTCTTCCTATTTGAATCACTTTATTTCTTTCTCTTGCCTGATTGCCCTGGCAAGAACTTCCAATCCTATGTTGAATAGGAGTGGTGAGAGAAGGCATCCTTGTCTTGTGTCAGTTTTCAAAGGGAATGCTTCCAGCTTTTGCCCATTCAGTGTGATATTGACTATGGGTTTGTCATAAACAGCTTTTATTATTTTGAGATATGTTCCATAATACCTAGTTTATTGAGTGTTTTTAGCATGAAGGGATGTTGAATTTTATTGAAGGCCTTTTCTGCATCTATTGAGATAATTATGTGGTTTTTGTCACTGGTTCTCTTTATGTGATAGATTACATTTATTGATTTGCGTATGTTGAACCAGCCTTGCATCCCAGGGATGAAGCCAACTTGATTGTGGTGGATAAGATTTTATTGTGCTTCTGGATTTGGTTTGCCAGTATTTTATTTAGGATTTTCACATTGACGTTCATCAGGGATATTGGCCTGAAATTTTCTTTTCTTGTTGTGTCTCTGCTAGGTTTTGGTATCAGAATGATGCTGGCCTCATAAAATGAGTTAGGGTGGAGTCGCTCTTTTTCTGTTGTTAGGAATAGTTTCAGAAAGAATGGTACCAGCTCCTCTTTGTACCTCTGGTAGAATTCGACTGTGAATCCATCTGGTCCTGGCCTTTTTTTTGTTGGTGGGCTATTAATTACTGCCTCAATTTCAGAACTTGTTATTGGTGTATTCAGGGATTTGACTTCTTCCTGGTTTAGTCTTGGGAAGGTGTATGTGTCCAGGAATTTATCCACTTCTTCTAGATTTTCTAGTTTATTTGTGTAGAGGTGTTTATGTGGGATCAGTGGTGATATCCCCTTTATTATTTTTATTGTGTGTATTTGATTCTTCTCTATTTTCTTCTTTATTAGTCTGGCTAGTGGTCTATCTATATTTTGTTGATCTTTTCAAAAAACCAGCTCCTGGATTCATTGATTTTTTGAAGAATTTTTTGTGTCTCTATCTCCTTCAGTTCTGCTCTGATTTTAGTTATTTCTTGTCTTCTGCTAGCTTTTGAATTTGTTTGCTCTTGCTTCTCTAGTTCTTTTAATTGTGATGTTAGCGTGTTGATTTTAGATTTTTCCCCGCTTTCTCATGTGGGCATTTTAGTGCTTTGAATTTCCCTCTAAACACTGCTTTAGCTGTGTCCCAGAGATTCTGGTACATTGTGTCTTTGTTCTCATTGGTTTTAAAGAACTTATTTATTTCTGCCTTAATTTTGTTATGTACCCAGTAGTCATTCAGGAGCAGATTGTTCAGTTTCCATGTAGTTGTGCGGTTTTGAGTGAGTTTCTTAATCCTAAGTTCTAATTTGATTGCACTGTGGTCTGAGAGACTGTTTGTTATGATTTCCATTCTTTTGCATTTGCTGAGGAGTGTTTTACTTCCAATTGTGTGGTCAATTTTAGAATAAGTGCTATGTGGTACTGAGAAGAATGTGTATTTTGTTGATTTGGGGTGGAGAGTTCTGCAGATGTCTATAAGGTCTGCTTGGTCCAGAGCTGAGTTCAAGTCCTGAATATCCTTGTTAATTTTCTGTCTCATTGATCTGTCTAATATTGATAGTGGGGTGTTAAAGTCTCCCACTATTATTGTGTGGGAGTCTAAGTCTCTTTATAGGTCTCTAAGAACTTGCTTTATGAATCTGGGTGCTCCTGTATTGGGTGCATATATATTTAGGATAGTTAGCTCTTCTTATTGCATTGATCACTTTACCATTATGTAATGCCCTTCTTTTTCTTTTTCGATCTTTGCTGGTTTAAAGTCTGTTTTATCAGAGACTAGGATTGCAATCCTTTCTTTTTTTTGCTTTCCATTTTCTTGGTAAATATTCCTCCATCCCTTTATTTTTGAGCCTATGTATGTCTTTGCACGTGAGATGCATCTCCTGAATACAGCACACCAATGGGTGTTGACTCTTTATCCAATTTGCCAGTCTGTGTCTTTTAATTGGAGCATTTAGCCCATTTACATTTAAGGTTAATATTGTTTATGTGTGAATTTGATCCTGTCATTATGATGTTAGCTGGTTATTTTGCCCGTTAGTTGATGCAGTTTCTTCGTAGTGTCGATGGTCTTTACATTTTGGTATGTTTTTGCAGTGGCTGGTACTGGTTTTTCCTTTCTATATTTAGTGCTTCCTTCAGGAGCTCTTGTAAGGCAGGCCTGGTGGTGACAAAATCCCTCAGCATTTGCTTGTCTGTAGAGGATTTTATTTCTCCTTCACTTATGAAACTTAGTTTGGCTGGATATGAAATTCTGGCTTGAAAATTCTATTCTTTAAGAATGTTGAACATTGGCCCCGACTCTCTTCTGGCTTGTAGTGTTTCTGCCGAGAGATCCACTGTTAGTTTGATGGACTTCCCTTTGTGGGTAACCCGACCTTTCTCTCTGGCTGCCCTTAACATTTTTTCCTTCATTTCAACCTTGGTGAATCTGAAGATTATGTGTCTTGGGGTTCCTCTTCTCAAGGAGTGTCTTTGTGTTGTTGTCTGTATTTCCTGAGTTTGAATATTGGCCTGTCTTGCTAGGTTGGGGAAATTCTCCTGGATAATATCCTAAAATGTGTTTTCCAACTGGTTCCATTCTCCCCGTCACTTTCAATTACGCCTATCAAACATAGGTTTGGTCTTTTTAACATAGTCTCATTTTTCTTAGGGGCTTTGTTCCTTCCTTTTCATTCTTTTTTCTCTAATCTTGTCTTCACACTTTATTTCATTAAGTTGCTCTTCAATCTCTGATATCCTTTCTTCTGCTTGATCGATTCAGCTATTGAAACTTGTGTATGCTTCACAAAGTTCTCGTGCTGTGTTTTTCGGCTCCATCAGGTCATTTATGTTCTTCTCTAAACTGGTTATTCTAGTTAGCAGTTCCTGTAAACTTTTTTTAAGTTCTTAGCTTCCTTGCATTGGGTTAGAACATGCTCCTTTAGCTTGGAGGAGTTTGTTATTACCCACCTTCTGAAGCCTACTTCTGTCATTTTGTCAAACTCATTCTCCATCCAGTTTTGTTCCCTTGCTGGCGAGGAGTTGTGATCCTTTGGAGGAGAAGAGGCATTCTGGTTTTTGGAATTTTCAGCCTTTTTGTGCTGGGTTTTCCTCATCTTCGTAGATTTATCTACCTTTGGTCTTTGATGTTGGTGACCTTCGGATGGGGTTTTTGAGTGGGCATCCTTTTTGTTGATGTTGATGCTATTGCTTTCTGTTTGTTAGTTTTCCCTCTAACAGTCAGGCCCCTCTTTCGCAGGTCTGCTGGAGTTTGCTAGAAGTCCACTCTAGATCCTGTTTGCCTGGGTATCACCAGCGGGGGCTGCAGAACAGCAAAGATTGTTGTCTGCTTTTTCCTCTGGAAGCTTCGTCCCAGAGGGGCACCCACCAGATGCTAGCCAGAGCTCTCCTGTATGAGGTGTCTGTCGACCCCTGCTGGGAGGTGACTCCCAGTCAGGAGGCATAGGGGTCAGGGACCCACTTGAGGAAGCAGTCTGTCCATTAACAGAGCTCAAGAGCTGTGCTGGGAGATCTGCTGCTCTCAGAGCTGGCAGGCAGGAATGTTTAAGTCTGCTGAAGCTGGCAGCGCAGTAGTTTCGTTTACACCAGCATTAATACGAACGGGTGAGTTATGCATTGCGCTATGATGTTATGATGGCTATGACATCACTAGGCAACAGAAATTTTTCAGCTCTGTTATAATTTTATGGGATCACTGTCATATATATGGTCCATCCTTGACCAAATGGTTGCTCTGTGGTACATGACAGTATTCATTTTTTCTACTCCACTGTACATGTAAAGCAGTTTCAGAATTGTAACTTGTACCTCTGTGAGAAAAACTTTGCAAACTAGTGTTAACTCTGTAGAGATTCCAGTCAAATACCATTTTTCCAAACTTACTTAAGTCAGTCACCTTTTCCCACATCCCCTTCAGTAGGATTATGTCAACATTTGTAATATAGTTAGATTATTTCATCACCGTCTGTGTTTCAGACCAAGACCTCCTGACTTCTTGGTTGAATTTTAAAATGTTCCCACTTTCAAATTTGTTCTTTGTGGATGTACAGTTCTATGCGTAGAGCCTGTGTGTCAAACACCCTGTACCATGTAGCACAGTGTTATCACTCTAAAAATTTCCCTATGCCATCCTTTTTTATAGTCAACCACACACAGCCACCAACCGCTGGAAACTACTGACCTATTTTTCATTTCTATCTTTTAAAAATTAGCAGACTCTATATTTGGGCAGTTTTAGTTTTTCAGAAAAAATGAGTGAAAGTACAGATTCTTTGAAAGTACATATTCTTTTAACCTCCCCATCCACTTTCCCCTTTTATTAACATTTTGCATTAGTGTGGTACATTTGTTACGATTGATGAGTGAATATTGACACATTATTGACTAAGCTCATAGATTAGAGTTTGCTCTTTGTGCGGTATATTCTATAACTTTAGACATAGGTATAATAAAATGTATCCACAATTAGAGTATCATGTTGTATAGTTTCACTGCCTTAAAAATACACTGTCTTCCCTATCCATCTCATCTTCCCTCTTCCCCACTCCCCAAATCCTGACAACAACTGATCTTTTTTATTGTCTTCATAGTTTTGCCCTTTCCAGAATGTCATATGGTAGGAATCATGCAGTATGTAGCCATTTCAGATGGGTGTCTTTAACTTAGCAATGTGCATTTAAAGTTCCTCCATGTCTTTTCATGGCTTGATAGCTCTTTTAAAAATTGCTGAATAATATTCCATTGTATGGCTATCCTACAGTTTGCTTACTTATTTACCTATTGAAGTATATCTTGGTTGCTTCCAAGTTTTGTCAATTATTAATAAAAATGTTATAAACATTTGTGTGTAGGTTTTTGTTTGGACATAAGCTTCCAACTCACCTGATTAAAAAGACTGAGTGCAATTGCCAGATCATATGGCAAAATATATTTAGTTGTATAAGAAACTGCCAAACTGTCTTCCAAAGTGGTTATACCAGTTTGTGTTCACACCATTAATAAATGAAGCTTCCTGCTGTTCTACATCTTTGACAGTATTTGGTGTTGTAGTTTGGATTTCAGCCACTCTAATAGGTGTATAGTGGTATCTCATTATTGTTTTAATTTGCATTTCTCTGATGATATATTGTATGGAGCATCTTTTCATATATTTATTTTCTATTTGTAGATTTCCCTTGGTGAAGTGTGTCTTCAGATCTTTTGCCTGTTTTGAAATCTATTTAAAAATTATAAATCTAATTGTTTTCTTATTGTTGAGTTTTAAGAGTTCTTTGTATATTTTGGATGCCAGTCCTTTATCAGATATGAGCTTGGCAAATATTTTCTTCAAGTCTACGGCTTCTTGTCTTTTCATTCTCTCAACAATGTGTTTTGCAGAGCAAACATTTTTCATTTTAATGAGATCCAACTTACCATATTTTTTTTCTTTCGTGGGGTCATGCTTTTGGTGTATCTAAAAAGTCATTGTCAAACCCAAGGTCCCTAGATTTTTTCCTGTTATCTTCTAGGAGTTTTATAATTTTGCACCTGTGATACATTTTGAGTTAATTTTTGTGAAAGATGCAAGGTCTGTGACTGGATTCTGCCCTCCCCCATGTTCTCCTTGTGTTGGCACGTGGATATGCAGTTATTCCAGCACTATTTATTGAAAAGACTATCCTTTCTTACTTGAATTGCCTTTGTTCCTTTGTTAAAAATCTGTTGATTATATTACTTGTATAAGTCTATTTCTGGGCTTACTATTCTGCTTTATTGATCTATTTGTCTATTCATTCACCAGCATCACACTGTCCTGATTGATGTAGCTTTGTAGTAAGTTTTGAAGTTGAGTGGTGTTGATCCTGACTTTGATCTCCTTCAATATCCTGTTGGACATTCTGGGTCTTGTGACTCTCCATATAAATTTTAGAATCAGTTTGCCACTACAAAATAACTTGCTAGGATTTTGGTTGGAATTGCATCAAATCTGTAGGTCAAGTTGGGAAGAACTGACTTCTTGACAATGTACAATTCATATATGTACATGGAGCATCTCTCTGTTTTTAGATCTTTGTTTTTAACATGTATTTCTTTCATCAAAGTTTTGTAGTTTTCCCCATATGCGTCTTGTAGATATTGTGTTAGATTTATACTTAAGTATTTGATTTTTGGGGGGTGCTAATGCAAATGGTATTACATTTTAAATTTCAAATTTTGGCCAGGCGTGGTGGCTCACACCTATAATCCTAGCACTTTGGGAGGCCAAGGCGGGCAGATTGCCTGAGGTCAGGAGTTTGAGACCAGCTGGGCCAACATGGTGAAACCCCATCTCTACTAAAAATACAAAAATCAGTCGAGTGTGGTGGTGGGCACCTATAATCCCAGCTACTTGGGAGGCTGAGGCAGGAGAATCACTTGAACCCAGGAGGCGGAGGTTGCAGTGAGCCAAGATTGCGCCATTGCACTCCAGCCTGGGTGACAAGAGTGAGACTCCATCTCAAAAAGAAAAAAAAAATTCAAATTCCAATTGTTTATGGCTGGTATAAAAGAAAGAAATTGACTTTTAAAAAATTTCTTTTTTCATTTTTTTGGGTCTTTTTTCAGGCCCAAAGAGACACGAGTATGACTTTTGTTTATTAGCCTTGTATCCTGCAACTGTGCTATAGTCCAGGAGCTTTTTTGTTGATATTTTGGGATTTCCATTACAGACATTCATGACATCTGTGAACAAAGACAGTTTTATTTCTTCCTTCCCAATTTGTATATTTTTCATGTCATTTCTTTTCTTGTTGCATTTACCAGGACTCCCAGAGGGATGTTTAATAGGAATGGTGAGAGTGGACCTCTTTGATTTATTCTTGATCTTAGTGGGAAAGCATCTAGTTTGTCACCATTAAATATGATGTTTGCTGAAGGTCTTTTAAAAAACAGATGTTCCTTATCAAGTTGAATAAGATCTCTTCTATTCCTAGCTTTTTGAGAGACTTTTAAAATCATAAATGAATATTAGATTTTGTCAGATGACTTTCCTACATCTAGTGACATAACTATGAGATTTTTCTTCTTTAGCCTGTCAATGTGATGGATTAATTAACTGATTTTCTGATTTTTCATACCTGGGATAAATCTCACGTAGTCATGGTGTATAATCTTTGTCCACATTATTATATTAGGTTTGCTAATATCTGTTGATTATTTTTGCATCTATGTTCATGAGAGATATTGGTCTGTAGTTTTCCTTTCTTATAATGTCTTTGGTTTGGATATTAGGGTAATGCTGGCCTCATAGAATGGGTTAGGGAGTATTCCCTCTGTTTCTATTTTCTAGGAGAGATTATACCAGTTACAGTTGGTTTAATTTCTTCCTTAAGTATTTGGTAAAATTATCTTATTAACCCATCTGGGCCTGATGCTATTTTGGAAGTTTATTTTTTTTTATTAAATTTATTTAGTAGAGCTATGGTTAAAATATGATTTGTTCCTACCAAAACTCATGTTGAGGCTTGGTTGAGGCTGCCCAATATGGCAGTGTTGGGAGGTGGTTCCTTTAAGAGGTGATTAGGTCATTAAGATGGATTGATGTGTTTCTTATAACACTGTGTTAGTTCTCTTGGGAATGGATTAGCTCCCATGAGAGTAGGTTGTTATAAAGCGAGGTTGTCTCTCACGTTTTGCCCACTTTGCACACTCCCGCTGCTCCGCCATATTATGATTCAGCATGCGGCCCTCACAGAGGCTGTCCAGATGGGGCTGCCCAATCTTGGACCTTCTAGCCTCCAGAATTGTAAGCTAAATAAACCTCTTTGCTTTATACATTACCCACTCTCAGATATTTTGTTATAGCAACAGAAAATGGACTAAGACAGGAAATTAGTACTGAGACTGGAGTGCTACTATACAGATACCTGAAAACGTGAAAGCAGCTTTGAAACCGGGTAATGGGTTGTAGCTGGAAGAATTCGGAGGAACAGGCTAGAAAAAGCCTGTATTCCCATGAATGGAGTACTAAGGGTGATTTTTGGTGAGGGTCCAGTAAATGGGAAATGAGACTAAGGAAAGTTGGGAACTTTCTAGATATTGGTTAAGTGGTCATGACCAGAATGCTGATAGAAATATGACCAGTAAAAGCCATTCTGATGAGTTCTTTGATGGAAATGTAGAATAGCTTACTGGAAACTTGAACGAAGGCCACCCTTGTTATACAGTAGCAAAAAACCTGGCTGCATTGTGTCCATGCCCTTGAGTTTGTGGAAGGCTGAATGTAAGAGTGATGAAATAGCAATCTCACAGAAGACATTTCTAAGCAGCAAAGGACTTATTTTTGACTTCTAATAGTTATTAATTATGTATTATGTATTCTGGATATGAGGTCTCAAAAACAGTGAGGCCTCCAATTTTGTTATTCTTTTTCAAAATTGTTTTGGTTGTTCTGAGTCCCTTATGTTTCTTTTTCTTTTTTTTTTTTTTTTTTTTTGCTGTCAGCTTTATTGAGAGATAACTGACAAAAAAATTGTATATATCCAAGGTGTACAACATAATGATTTGATATACATATAAATTGTAAAATGAATGCCACAATCAAATTAATTAACACATCTATACACATAATTACCATTTTGGGTATGTGTGTAGTGACAACTCTCTCTTAGTAAATTTTAAGTAAAAAATAGAGTATTATTAACTATAGTCACCATGCTGTACATTAGATCTACAGAGCTTATAAACCTTAGAACTGAAATTTTAACCAATATCTTCTCATTTATCTGGGGCACCCTCAGCCCCTGGCAATTACCATTGTACTTTCTGCCTCTATGAGTTTGACTTTTTTAGACTCCACATATGAGTGAGATTATACAATATTTGTCTTTCTGTGCCTGGCTTATTTCATAGCATAATGTCTTCCAGGTTTATCCATGTTGTCATAAAGGACAGGATTTCCTTATTATTATTATTTTTTGATAGGATAGTACTCTGTCACCCAGGCTGGATTGCAGTGGTGCGATCACAGCTCATGGCAGCCTCATCCTCCTGGGCTCAAACAATCCTCCCACCTCAGCCTCCCAAGTAGCTGGGATCACAGGCATGCACCACCACCTTCAGCTAATTTTTAAATTTTTTGTAGAGACAGGGTTTCACCATGTTGCCCAGGCTGGGCTCGAACTCCTGGGCTCAAGCAATCTTCCCAAAGTGCTGAGATTACAGTGTGAGGCACCATGCTTGGCCACGTATTTCCTTCTTTTTTATGACTGAATAATACTCCATTGCATATGAGTCTGTGTGTATTTCAATGTATATATGGGCCTATAAAATATACATATATAATGTATAAATATATGTGATATGTAAAATGTCATATGTGTGTATGTTTGTGTGGGTGTCTGAATAATACATTTTCTTTATCCATTCATCCATTGATGTACACTTAGGTTGTTTTCGTATCTTGACCGTTGTAAATAATGCTGCGGTGAACATGGGACTGCAAATATCTCTTCAAGGTACTGATTTCATTTCTTTCTGATATATATTTAGAATTAGGATTGCTAAATCATGTGGTAGTTCTAGCTTTAATTTTTTGAGGAACCTCCATACTCTTTTTCATATGGCTGTACCAGTTTACATTCCCACCAACAGTGTCCTAGGGTGCCTTTTCCTCAGCTCCCTTGCCAACACCTGTTATCTCTTGTTCTTTTGATAATAGCCAGCCTAACGGGTATGGAGTAATAGCTCATTGTGGTTTTGGCTCGCATCTTCCTGATGAGTAGTGATGCTTAACACCTTTTCATTTCCTTATTGGCCATGTGGAAACATATCTGCTCAGGTCTTTTAACTAACATTTCCCCCACCCTCGGCCCCTGGCAATTGCCATTGTACTTTCTGCCTCTATGAGTTTGACTATTTTTAATTGTATTATTATTATTATTATTATTAAAATAGAGATGGGGTCTTCCTATGTTGCCCAGGCTTGTCTCAAACTCCTATCCTCAAGCGATCCCCTTGCCTTGGCCTCCCAAAATACTGGAATTACAGGCTTGAGCCACTGCACCTGGTTTTGCCGATTTTAAAAATTGGGTTATTTTTTAAACTGTGGAGTTTTATGAGTTCCTTATATATTTGGATATTAACCCCTTATCAGATATATGGTTTGCACGTATTTTCTCCCATTCTGCAGGTTGCCTTTTCATATAGTGATTATTTCCTTTGCTGTGCAAAAGCTTTTTAGTTTGATGTAGTCCTACTTGTTTATTTTTGCTTTTGTTGGCTGTGCTTTTGTTGTCATATGCAAAAAATCATTGCCAAGACCAATGTCAAGGAGCTTTTTCCCTAATTTTTTTTCTAGGAGTTTATGGTTTCAGGTCTTACATTTAAGTCTTTAATCAATTTCTAGTTGATTTTTGTATATGATTTAAGATAAAGGTCTAATTTTATTCTTTTGCATGTCAACACCCAGTTTTCCCAACACAATTTATCAAAGACACTATCCTTTTCCCATTGAGTGTTCTTGGCATCCTGGTCAAAAATTAGTTGACTCTATATGAGTGGGTTTATTTCTTGGCTCTCTGTTCTTTTCCATTGGTCTATATGTTTGTTTTTATGCCAGTACCAAAGGGTTTTGATTACTATAGCTTTATAATATAGTCTGAAATAAGGATGTGTGATGCCTCCAGCTTTGGTTTTTCTTTCTCGTGATTGCTTTGGTTATTCAATGTCTTTTGTAGTTCATATGACTTTTCAGATTGCTTTTTCTATTGCTTTAAAAAAAATGACATTGGAATTTTGATAGGGATTGCACTGAATCTGTAGATCACTTTGGGTAGTACGGACATTTCAACAATACTATTTTTTCCAATCCATGAACACAGAATATCTTTCAATTTATTTATGTCTTTTTCAATTTCTTTTATCAATGTTTTCTTTTATCTACAATTTTCCATATATAGATCTTTTACTTTGTTAATTTGTTCCCAAGTGTTTTATTATTTTTGGTGCTATTGTAAGTGGGATTGTTTTCTTTTTTTTTTTTTTTTTTTTGAGATGGAGTCTTGCTCTGTCACCTAGGCTGGAGTGCAGTGGCGTGATCTCAGCTCACTGCAAGCTCCGCCTCCCAGGTTCACACCATTCTCCTGCCTCAGCCTCCCAAGTAGCTGGGACTATAGGTGCCTGCCACCACGCCCGGCTAATTTTTTGTATTTTTAGTAGAGACGGGGTTTCACCGTGTTAGCCAGGATGGTTTCGATCTCCTGACCTCGTGATCCACCTGCCTCGGCCTCCCAAAGTGCTGGGATTACAGGTGTGAGCCACCATGGCTGGCTGGATTGTTTTCTTAATTTCTTTTTCGGATAGCTTGTTGTTAGAGTGTAGAAAAATAACGGATTTTTGCATGTTGATTTTGTATCCTTCAACTTTACTGAATTCCTTTATTGGTTCTAATCGTTTTCTTGTGGCATCTTTAGGGTTTTCTTTTTTTTTTTTTTTTTTTGAGACAGAGTCTCACTGTCGCCCAGTGGCGTGATCTCGGCTCACTGCAGGCTCCGCCCTCCAGGGTTCACGCCATTCTCCTGCCTCAGCCTCCTGAGTAGCTAGGACTACAGGTGTCCGCCACCTCGCCCGGCTAATTTTTTGTATTTTTAGTAGAGATGGGGTTTCACTGTGTTAGCCAGGATGGTCTCGATCTCCTGACCTCGTGATCCGCCCACCTCGGCCTCCCAAAGTGCTGGGATTACAGGCGTGAGCCACCGTGCCCGGCCATCTTTAGGGTTTTTCTATATGTAAGATTATTTCTTTTCCAACATAGAAAATTAATTACCCCCTTTCCAATTTGGATGCCTTCTATTTCTTTTTCTTGCCTAATTGCTCCAGCTAAGACTTCCAGTACTATGTTAAATAGAAGTGGCAAGAGTGGGCAATCTTGTCTTATTCCTGATCCCAGAGGAATAAGACAGCTTTTCACTGTTAAGTATGATGTTAACTTGTCATATATGGACTCTATTATGTTGCGGTACATTCCTTCTATGCCTAATTTGTTTTTTTGTTTTGTTTTGCTTTTTGAGACAGAGTCTTGCTCTGTCACCAAGGCTGGAGTACAGTGGTGTGATTATAGCTCACCGTAACCTCAAACTCCTGGACTCAGGAGATCCTCTTGCTTTAGCCTCTTGAGTAGCTAAGACTACAGGCACATGCCACCATCCCTGGCTAGTTACAAATTTTTTTTGTAGAGATGGGATGTTGCTATGTTTTCCAGGCTGGTCTCAAACTCCTGGCCTCAATCATACTGCCTTGGTCTCCTAAAACACTGGGAGTGTAGGCATGCACCATCATGACTGGCTCCCCTAATTTGTTGGGAAGGTGTTTTTTAAAAATAATGAAAAGATGTTCAATTTTGTCAAATGCTTTTTTTTGCATCTATTGAAATGATCATATAATTTTTATCCTTAATTCTGTTAATATGGTGTATCACATTTATTAATTTGCATATGTTGGACCATCCTTGCATCCCAGGACTAAATCTTACTTGATCATGGTATATGATTCTTTTTAATGTGCTCTTGAATTTGGCTTGCTGGTATTTTGCTGAGGGTTTTTGAAGCTATGTTCAGCAAAGATATTGACCTGTAATTTTTTTCCTATAGTGTCTTTATCTGGTTTTGGTATGAGGTAATTCTGGCCTCATAAAATGAGTTTTGGGAGTATTCTCTCCTCTTCAATTTTTTTGGGAGAGTTTGAGAAAAATTGGCATTAATTCTTCTTTAAATGCTTGGCAGAATTCACATGTGAAGCCATCTGGCCCTAGGCTGTTTCTTTATTTGGACTTTTGCTGATGGATTCAATCTCTGTACTGAGTCTGTTCAGATTTTCTATTTCTTCATGATTCAGTCTTGTTTGGTTGTATGTTTCTAGGAATTTATCCATTTTTTCTAGGTTATCCAATTCATTGGCATATAATTGTTCATAGTCTCTTATAGTACTTAGTATTTCTGTGGTATCAGTTGTAGTGTCTCTTCTTTTATTTATAATTTTATGTATTTGAATCTTCTCAGTTTTTTCTTGGTTATTCTATTAATAGCTAAAGGTTTGTCAATTTTGTTTCTATTTTCAAAAAATCAACTCTTAGTTTTGTTGATCTTTTCTATTATCTTTCTAGTCTCTGTTTCATTTATTTCTGCTCTCTAATATTATTATTTCCTTCTTTGTGCTGATTTGGGGCATAGTTTGTTCTTTTTCTAGTTTTTTAAAGTGTAAAGTTAGGTTGTTTATTTGAGTTTTTTTTTCCCTAATGTAGACATTTATTGCTACAAAATTCCCTCTTAGAACTGCTTTTGCTGCATTCCACACATTTGTATGTTGTGTTTCAATTTTCATTTGTCTCACTTATTGATTTCCGTTTTGATTTATTCTTTGACCTATTGGCTATGTAGAATCCACATATTTCTGAAATTTCTAAAATTTCTCTTGTTAATGATATTTATTTATTTATTTATTTATTTATTTATTTATTTTGAGATGGGGTCTTGCTCTGTCACCCAGGCTGGAGTGCAGTGGCCTGATCTTGGCTCACTGCAACTTCTGCTCCCCATGTTCAAGCAATTCTCCTGTCTCAGCCTCCCTAGTAGCTGGGATTAGAGGCATGTGCTGCCATGCCTGGCTAATTTTTATATTTTTAGTAGAGACAGGGTTTCGCCCTGTTGGCCAGGCTGGTATCGAACTCCTGACCTCAAGTGATCCACCCACCTCAGCCTCCCAAAGTTTTGGGATTACAGGCGTGAGCCACCACTCCCAGCCTTGACATTTAGTTTCATATCTTTGTGGTCAGAAAATACATTTGATATAATTAAAATCTTCTTCTGAAATTTGTTAAGAATTGTTTTGTGATCCAATATATAATCTATCTTGGGTAATGTTCTGTGTGTGCTTGAGAATAATGTGTATTCTGCTGCTGTTGAATGGAATATTCTGTATTTGTCTGTTGGATCTATTTGGTCTATTTGGTTTGTAGTGGTATTCAAGACCACCATTGCTTTATTGTTTTTCTGTGTGTATAATCTATCTACTATTGGCAGTGGGGTATTGAAGTTCCCTACCATTATTGTGTTGCTGTCTATTTTCCCCTCTATTTTGTTCATATTGCTTTATATAATTAAGTGCTCTAAATATTGGGGCACATACATACATAGATATAAATAAAATATACATAATGTATATATTTTTCAATTGTTATACTCTCTTAATGAATTGGTCCCTTTATCATTATATAGTGACCTTTGTCTCTTGAGGCAGTTTTTGAATGAAATTCTATTTTGTCTGATGTAAGTATAGCTACTTGTACTCTCTTTCAGTTACCATTTGCATGGAATATCTTTTTCCATTTCTTCACTTTTCAGCTTTGTGTGTCCCTAAGGCTGAAGTGAGTATCTTGTAGGTAGCATATTGTTGGATCTTGTTTTTAAATTTGTTCAGCCATTCTGTTTGTTGATTGGAGAATTTAATTCATTTACATTTAAGGTAATTGTTGATAGGTAAGGACTTATTATCACCATTTTGTTAATTGTTTTCTATTTTTTAGTTCCTTTTTTCCCCTCTTGCTGTCTTCCTTTGTGATTTATGGATTTTTTTGTAAAGGTATGCTTTCATTTTCTTTCTATTTATTTCTTTGCAGGTCTAGTAGAAGTTTTTCTTTGTGGTTACTATGAGGTTTATATAAAATATTTTAAAGTTATAACATTCTGTCTTAACCTAATAACAATTTAATTTCAATTTTATACAAAACTATACACTTTTGCTTCTCCCCCATCTCCACATTTTATGCTGTGTCACACTTTACATCTTTTAATGTTATGTATCCATTAACAAATTATTGTAACTACAGTTATTTTTAATCTTTTTGTCTTTTACTTTATATTCTAGATTTCAAAGTGATTTATACACCATCATTATAATATTTAGATTTGATGTTATACTTACCTTTACCAGTGAGTTTTATATTTTCATGTTCTCACATTGTTACTTAACATCCTTCTACTTCAACTTGAAGAACTTCTTTTCCTTTTTCTTTTTTCTTTTCTTTTTTTTTCTTTTTCTTTTATTTTTTTTTGAGACAGAGTCTTGCTCTGTCGGCTAGGCTGGAGTGCAGTGGCACGATCTTGGCTTGCTGCAACCTCTGCTTCCTGGGCTCAAGCAATTCTCCTGCCTCAGCCTCCCGAGTAGCTGGGATTACAGGGTTGTGTCACCAAGCCCAGCTAATTTTTGTATTTTTAGTAGAGACAGGGTTTCACCATGTTGGCCAGGCTGGTCTTGAACTCCTGACCTCAGGTAATCTACCCGCCTCAGCCTCCCAAAGTGCTGGGATTACAGGCGTGAACCACCGTGCTTGGCCTCCTTTTTCTTTTCATTCTATTTTTTTTTTGTTGTTTATTTTTTAAAGACAGAGTCTTGCTTTGTCACCCACACTGAAGTGCAGTGGTATGATCATGGCTCATTGCAGCCTTGACCTTCCAGCTCAAGCAATCCTTGCATCTCGGCTTCCTGAGTAGCTGGGATCACAGATGTGTACTACCACACCTGATTACTTTTTAATTTTTTGGTAGAGGTGGAGTCTCCCTATGTTGCTAGCCTGGTCTTGGACTCCGGGGCTCAAGCAATCCTCCTCCCTCAGCCTCTCAAAGTGCTGTGATTACAGGTGTGAGTCACTGGGCCCAGCCTTTAGCATTTCTTGTAAGGCAGATTTGCGGTGATGAACTCCCTCAGCTTTTGTTTGTCTGTGAATGTCTTTATTTCTCCTTCATTTCTGAATTGCAGCTTTGCTGGCAATAGTATTCTTGGTTGGCAGCTTTTTTTTTTTCTTTTAGCACTTTAAATCTTTTACCCACCCTTCCCTAGCCTACAGGTTTTTACTAAAAAGTCTACTGATATCCTTATGAGGGTTCTCTCATGCTATGGTTTGAATGTGTCCCCACAAAAGCATGTGTTAGTAACTTAATCCCCAGTGCAACAGTGTTAAGAAGTGTGACCTTTGAGAGGTCATTAGGCTATGAGGACTCCACTTTCATGAATGGATTAATGCTGATTTTGAAAGGGTTTGAGGCTTCTAGTTTGATCTCTTTTGCTCTCTTGCCATGTGATGCCTTCTGCCATGTTAGGATGTAGCAGAACGACCTTCTCAGCTGCCAAAGCACCTTGACGTTGAACTTCCCAGCCTCTAGAACTGTGGGAAATAAATTTCTTTTCTTTATAAATTACCCAGTCTGTGGTATTCTGTTATAGCAACACAAATGGACTAAGAGACTTTGTGATTAATCTCTTTTCTCTTATGCTTTCATGATCTTTTGTCTTAGGCGTTTGATAATTTGACTATACAATCAAGCCTTCAGATTTGTGATTTCTGCATCCATGGATTCAACCAACCACAGATTGAAAATATTAAAAAATAAATAAAATAATAATGCAACAATGAAAGCTAATACAAAAATACAATATAACAACTATTTACATTGCATTTACACTGTATTAGGTATCATAAGCAATCCTGAGATAATTTAAAGTATATGGAAAGTTGTGCATAGGTTACATGTGAATACTATGCATTTTATTTAAAGTACTTGAGCATCCATGGATTCTGGTATCTGTGGATGGTCTGGAACCAATCTTCCATGGAGACAGAAGGACCACTGTAATGTGTCTCAGGATATTCTTCTTTTGGTTGATCTTGCTTGTGATCCTTTAGGCATCAGAAATCATTAATTAAACTGCATTTAATTAAACATTCTTCCCCTTTCTCTTTTTCTTCTTCTTTTGGAACTCCCATAATTCATAAATACATTACCTTGATGGTACCCCACAGATTTCTTATTTTTTATTTTTTAATTTTTTTAAGATGGAGTCTCACTCTGTCACCCAGGCTGCAGTGCAGTGGTGCAATCTTGGCTCACTGCAACCTCCACCTCCTGGGTTTAAGTGATTCTCCTACCTCAGCCTTCTGAGTAGCTGAGACTACAGGTGTGTGTCACCATGCCCGACTAATACTTATATTTTTAGTAGAGACAGGGTTTCACTATGTTGGTCAGGCTGGTCTCAAACTCCTGACCTCAAGTGATCCACCTGCCTCAGCCTCCCAAAGTGCTGGAATTACAGATTACAGGCTCACGCCTGTAATCCCAGCACTTTGGGAGGCCAAAGTGGGCAGATCACGAGGTCAGGCGATCAAGACCATCCTGGCCAACATGGTGAAACCCCGTCTCTACTAAAAATACAAAAAATTAGCCGGGCGTGGTGGTGGGTGCCGGTAGTCCCACCTACTCGGGAGGCTGAGGCAGGAGAATGGCATGAACCTGGGAGGCGGAGCTTGCAGTTAGCCGAGATTGCGCCACTGCACTCCAGCCTGAGTGACAGAGCAAGACTCCGTCTCAAAAAAAAAAAATTTTTTTTTATTGACTTTTCAGCTCTGTCATTGTGTTCTTCAGCTCCAGGACTTTTTATTGTTTTAATTTCTTTATTAAATGTCTAATTTTGTTCATGCATGATTTTGTTTTGTTGTCTATCTGTGTTCTCTTGCATCTCATTGAGCATCTTTAAGATGGTTATTTTAAATTATTTGTCAGGCAATTCGTAGATCTCCATTTTTGTGGGGTCAGCTACTGGAGCTTTATTAGTTTCCTTTGCTTGTGTCATATTAGCCTGACACTTTGTTATCCATGCAGAATTTTCTGTAGAATTCTGTAAAAATTTCTGTAAAATTCTGTAGAATTTTCTACATACAAGCTTCATCTTTGAATAGAGATAGTTTTATTTCTTCCTTTTTAATCTGGATGCTTTTCATTTATTTTTCTTGTCTGTTGACCTTGCTAGACCTGCCAGTACAACGTTGAATGGAAGTGCTGAAATGAGACATCCTTTCCTTTTTCCTGATCTTAGGGTGAAAGCATCCATTCTTTCACTATTAAGTATGATTTTACCTGTGGGGATTTCATAGATGCCTTTTTATCAAGTTCAGGAAATTTCCTTCTATTCCTATTTTGTTGAATGTTTTATCATGAAAGGGCATTAGATCTTTTCATATGCTTTTTCTTCATCTATTGAGATAATTATGTCTTTTAAAATCCTATTAATGTGGTATATTATATTGATTGATTCTTGGATGTTATACTAAAGTTGCATTCCTAGGATAAAGTGCACTGGTCATGGTGTTGATAGTTTATAACCTTTTATATTTATTGTTGGATTTAGTTTGCTATTATTTTATTGAGAATGTCTACATCTAAATTCATTCTTAAGAAATACTGATCTATATTTTATTATTATTATTATTATTTTTTGAGGTGGAGTTTCACTCTTGTCACCTAGGCTGGAGTGCAATGGCATGATCTTGGCTAACTCCACCTCCCAGGTTCAAGTGATTCTCCTGCCTCAGCCTCCTGAGTAGCTGGGATTACAGGCACGTGCCACCATGCCCAGCAAATTTTTGCATTTTTAGTAGAGGTGGGGTTTCACCATAGTGGTCAGGCTGGTCTCGAACTCCTGACCTCAGGTGATCCACCAGCCCCAGCCTCCCAAAGTGCTGGGATTATAGATGTGAGACACCACGCCTGGCCTGGTCTATATTTTATTTCCTTTCATTTTTATTTTTTCCTTTCTGTTCCTCAGACTCAATAATTTTTTTTTTTTTTTTTTTGAGACAAGGTCTGGCTCCATTGCCCAGGCTGGTACAATCTCAGCTCACTGTAACCTCTACCTCTTGGGCTTCAGTCATCCTCCCACCTCAGCCTCCCAAGTAGCTGGGACTACAGGAGCATCCCACCACACCTGGCTAATTTTTGTATTTTTTGTGGAGACAGGGTTTCATCATGTTGCCTAGGCTGCTCTCAAACTCCTGGGCTCAAGTGATCCTCCTGCCTTGACCTCCCAAAGGGCTGGCATTATAGGTGTGAGCCACCATGCCCAGCTCACCGTTGCTTTGAAATGTCTGGATCCTTAAACTTCTGGCTCCCCAGTGGGAAAAAAGGGAAAAAAGAAATACAAACAAATAAGCAGGTGCGGTTCCTTTAAATTCCCTGAAAGCTGTGTCAGCCTGTGGCAGTTGAATCAATGGTGGCTAGCCTGTGTGCCTACACCTCAGTGATCAAAAGCAGCAGTAAGTTACAGAACACTGACTCCTGTTACTTGGAGGAGAAGGTTGTTATTGCCCATTCTGGCTCCAGTAAGCTGCACCAGGAACATGGGCATTGTTGCCTGCCGTGAGGCTGGGAGTAAGGGGTGTTTAAAGCTTAAATTGGTAGAAACTAACTAATCTACTAGCCAAGTTTTCTCCTTGAGGCTGGGAGTAAGGGGTGTTTAAAGCTTAAATTGGTAGAAACTAACTAATCTACTAGCCAAGTTTTCTCCTTGAAGCTGTAAGGGTTCAAATAATTGACTCCAGACTCTAGTTACTTCAAACAGTTCCTGCCAATACAATTGTCATCTAGGTAAGGAGTTATATTCCTGGAATTTCCTACTCTGCCATCTTCCCTGACATAACTCCCTGTATTTTTTATTTTTAAAGGATACTTGAGTTGCATATAGAATTCTTGATTACAGTCTTTTTCTTTCAGCACTTTAAATGTGTCACCCAAATGCCTTCAGACTCCATACTTTCTGATGAGAAGTCAGCTCATAATCTTATTGGGGATTCCGTGTATGTGATGAATTGCTTCCCTATTGCTGCTTTGAAGAGTCTCTCTTTGTCATTGTCTTGCAACTGCTTGCTTATAAAATTTTGAAATGTGCATATCTTCAAGTTTATTTTATTTGGAATTCATTGATGTGTAGATTCATGTTTTTCATCAAATTTGAGACATTTTAGGCAATTATTTCTTTAGATATCTTTTCTTCCCCCTTTCTCTCCTCTTTGTACAGAACTTCCATTATGTATGTTGACATACTTAATGGTGTCCCACAGGTTTTTAAGGCCCTGTTTATTTTTCATCATTATTTTACTTTTCTGCTTTCCAGAGTAGATAATCTCAAGTGACCTATCTTTAAGTTCACTGATTGTTCTGCCGGCTCATGTTTACTTTTGAGCTCCTCCTGTGAATTTTCATTTCAGTGTTTGTAATTTCCAGCTCTAGATTTTCTATTTAAAAAACTCATTTCTCTTTGGTAATATTTTTATTTTGCGAGATGGCATTTTCATACTTTCCTTACTTCTGTAGACAGCATACTTTAGTTCTTTGAACACGTTTAAAATAGCTTACTTAAATTGTTTGTCTAGTAAGTTCAACTTCTGGGCTTCCTAGTGGCAGTTTGTTTCGACTTCTTTCCCTATTTTCCCACCCTTGGTACAGGCCATACTTTTTTGTTTCTTTGCATGTCACATAATTTTTTTAACAGAACAGTTTAAATACTATATGTTGTAACTATGGAAATCACATTCTCACCTTCCTCAGGTTTTGTTATTGTTTTGTTTTGTTATTGTTGCTATTTGTTGTTGCTGCTGCTGTTTGTTTGGTTAGTGACTTTTCTAAACTAACTCTATAAGCCTCTTCTTTGTCATATATGGCCATGAAATCTCTGCTTGTTAGCTTTAGTGCTCAGCTAATAATTAGAGATTTTCTTAAATGCCTTAAATCAACAAATTTTCCAGCCTGTGCTAAGGAGCTCTGTTTGTTGGGGCATGTCTACAACACTTCAGTTTGCCCTAGCATTCTTAGCTTTCATTTCTGACATGCATAGACACTCAAGGCTAGCTGGAGGTGACAGATTAGGGTCTTCTCAGGTCTTTCTTAAATATACATACAGTTCCAACATCTATGTCATATCTGAGTCTAGTACTGATTATTGCTTTTTCTTAGACTGTGTTTTTTTTTGCCTTGTGATTTGCCTTGTAATTTTTGTTGAAAGTTAGAAATTCTCCATTTCTGTTACTGTATCAGGAGATAACTAATATAAATATTTTCTATGCTTGGAGAAAAACACAGGCTTCCTTCTGTTTGATGGTTATTACGGAGATTTGTGATACTCTAATCAGGAGTGGGCTGTGCTTTGATTTGTTGTTGTAGCTACCAGAGTTGAATTTTTTTGTGGCTATGGGCACCAGAGATTTAAAATTCTGTCAGTAAGACCTTGTTTTTGCCTCCTCCGCTTGGCTCTTAGTCTTCTCTTTGTGCTGTTATCCTGAAGAACTTTGTAGTTCTTGCAGCTGCATGTGATACTATACCACTTCACATTTAGGATAAAAAACTTATGACATATTTCTTTTTTCTTTCTTTTTCTTTTTTTTTTCAATTAGCTTTCTCAGGTTGAGAACAACATATTTCCTGGGCGCAGTGGCTCACGCCTATAATCCCAGCACTTTGGGAGGCTGAAGCAGTGGATCACCTGAGGTCAGACTGGCCAACATGGTGAAACCCTGTCCCTACTAAAATACAAAAAATTAGCCAGGCATGGTGGCGGGCACCTGTAATCCCAGCTACTTGGGAGGTTGAGGCAGGAGAATTGCTTGAACCTGGGAGGCAGAGGTTGCAGTGAGCCGAGATTGTGCCATTGCACTCCAGCCTGGGCAACAAGAGCGAAACTCTGTCTCAAAAAAAAAACAAAAACAAACAAAACAAAATGCAAAAAAAACCCAACAACACACACACACACACAAACATATTTATATTTCTCTCTCCCCATCTTTGTGCTACTGTCATACATCTTCTTGCATACGTGTTACAAACCTCACTGTACATTGTTATTTTTGTTTAAATAGTCAATTCAATTATCTTTCAAAGATAATTACATAAAAGAAAAGTATCTTACATATTTCCCGTGTAGTTGTCTTTCCCAACACTCTTCATTTCTTTATGTAAATCCAGATTTGCGTCTGGTATAGTGTTCCTTCTGTCTGAATGACTTTAACTTTTTTATAGTGCAGGTCTGCTGGTGATAGTCTTTCATCTTATGCATGCCTGAAAAAAATCTGTATTTTGCCTTCATTTTTGAAAGAAAATTCTAGAAGTTTTTTTCTTCCAGCACTTAAAAAATGGTGCTCAACTGTCTTCCTGCTTGTACAGCTTCTGATGGGAAATCTACTGTCATCCTTATCTTTATTCTTCTGTACTTACTTTATCACTGGTTTTAAGCAAGTTGATTAAGTTGTGCTTTGGTTTAGTTTTACACACGCACACACATATACTTGTTTTAGATATATATGTATATATATATATACACACACACATATATATACTTTTTTTTTCGATGGAGTCTCTCTCTGTCATCCAAAGCTGGAGTGCAGTGGCGTGATCTTGGCACACTGCAACCTCCGCCTCCCGGGTTTAAGCAATTCTCCTGCTTCAGCCTCCCAACTAGCTGGAACTACAGGTGTGTGCCACCACATCCAGCTAGTTTTCATGTTTTTAATAGAGACAGGCTTTCACCATGTTGGCCAGGCTGTTCTCAAACGCCTGACCTCAGGTGATCTGCCCACGTCAGCCTCCCAATGTGCTGGGATTACAGGCGTGAGCCACCACTCCTGGCCTGGTTTAGTTTTCTTCTTGTTTCTTTCTTTGGTGTTCATTGAGCTTACTAGATTTGTGGGCTTATAGGTTTTATCAAATTAAAAACGTTTGAACATTATTTCTTTAAATATTTTTGTCCAAATACTCACACATTAGGACACAGCTCACTGATGTTCTCTCTCTCTCTCTTTTTTTTTTTAACACTCTCTTTCTGTTTCATTTTGAATTTTTTTTTCTTTTTTGAGATGCAGTTTCCCTCTTGTTGCCCAGGCTGGAGTGCAACGGCGCAATCTCGGCTCACCGCAACCTCTGCCTCCTGGGTTCAAGCAGTTCTCCTGACTCAGCCTCCTGAGTAGCTGGGGCACGCACCACCATGCCTGGCTAATTTTTGTGTTGGTCAGGCTGGTCTGGAACTCCCAACCTCAGGTGATCTGCCCTCCTCGGCCTCCCAAAGTGCTGGGATTACAGGCATGGGCCACTGCGCCCGGTCAAATTTTTTGTTAGGTTTTCAAGTTTACTAATCTTTTCTTCTGCAAAGTTTAATATGTTACTAATCCCATGAGTGTATTTCTGACATACATGGTAGTTTTCATTTTTAGAAGTTTGATTTGGGTCATTTTTCATCTTAGATATCTCTCCTGAACTTTTTGATTATATATGTATATGTATAACTTAAAGTTATAATGACTGTTTTAATGCCCTTGCCTGTGCATTTAACATCTGTATCAATTTGGAGAGGATAAGATTAATTGATGATTCCCCTCATTATCAGTTGTATTTTCATGCTTCTTGCATGTTGGGTATTCTTTGATTGGATACTGAACATTGTGACTTTTAGCTTGTTGGCTGTTTGATATTTTCATATTCTTATAAATATTCTTGAGTTTTGTTTGGGGATGCATTTAAATTACTTGGAAGCTGTTTGATCTTTTCAGATCTTGCTTTTGAGGTTTTTTAAGCAGGACAATTCTCAGTCTAGGCCTAATTATTCCCCATTGCTGAGGCAAGACCTTCCTGGATACTCTACCCAGTGCTCTGTGAATCTTGAGTTTCTTTGTCCAACTAATGGAAGCAGGCTCTATTCTTGGCCCTGTGTGAGCACTAGGCATTGTTACTTCTAAATCTTTTCAGTGGTTATTTCTCTAGCTTCAGGTTGTTTCCTCACAGACATGCACTGACCAATACTCAGTTTAATACTCAAGGGGGAGTATTTGCGTTGCTATAAAGGAATACCTGAGGCTGGATAATTTATAAGAAAAAGAGGCTTATTTGGCTCATGGTTCTCTAGGCTGTAAAGAAGCATCTGCTTCTCATGAGAGCCTCAGGCTTCTTCTTCTCATGGCAGAAGGCAAAAGGAGCTAGTATGTAGAGATCACATGGCAAGAGAGGAAGCAAGAGAGGGGACGTGGATGTACCAGGCTCTTTTTAACAACCGGCTCCCTTGGCAACTAACATAGTGAGAACTCACTCACTCCTCGTCTTCCAGGAAGGGTATTAATCTATTCATGAGAGATCCACTCCTATGACCCTGACCATACCATTAGGCCCCATTTCCAACACTGGGGATCAAATTTCAACATGAGATGTAGAGGGGACAAACATCCAAACTACAGCAGGGAGCCTCTGCAGATCTTTTTGTTCTTTCTTTGTGCGACTCTCTCCTCTACAGTATTTTATCAACATAGCTGCCTCCGTGTTCCTGGCCTCTCAGCAATACCTGCTCACATCTGGGACCCTGCTGGATTCTGCCTACGTTCTCCTTCTCTGTACTGTGGCCTGGAAATTCTCTCAAGTCGTAAACCTGAGGCAATCATAGGGCTTACACCATTTGTTCCCCATCTATTAGGGATTCTATTTTTTTTGGTTGGTGTCCAATATCTTAAAAACTATTGTTTCAGATGTTTGTCCATTTTTGGTTGTTTCAGGTGGGAAGGTCAGTCTTTATATTCCACGACTAGAAGGAGAAGTCAGCATTTAATAACTTTCTTTCTTTCTTTCTTTCTTTCTTTCTTTCTTTCTTTCTCTCTCTCTCTCTCTTTCTTTCTTTCTTTCTCTTTCTTTCTCCTTCTTTTCTTTTCTTTCTTTCTCTCCCCCTTTTCTTTTTCTTTTCTCTTCTTCTTTTTTTTTCGGGTCTCGCTCTGTTACCCAGGCTGGAGTGCAGTGGTACAATCATACCTTACTGTAACTTCAACCTCCTAGGCTCAAGTGATCCTCTTGCCTCAGCCTCCTGAGTAGCTAGGACTACAGGCATGCACTACTATCCTCAGCTAATTTATTTTATTTTATTTGATTCAGAGACAGGGTCTCACTATGTTGCCTAGGCTGGTCTCAAACTCCTGGACTCAGGCAATCCTCCTGCCTCAGCTGCCCAAAGTGTTGGGATTACACACATGAGCCACAATGCCCAGCCAATATTCCTTTATAGTTAAAAATATCTATCATAGGTAATTAAAAAATATCTCTTTAAGTTGCTTTCCTTTTTCATTCTGTATTTTGCTCTTTTTCTTTTATTTTAATCTTACTAGAATGTTGTTTAATTTATTAGGCTTTTCAAATAAGAAAATTCTGATTGTGCTAATTCTCTCCACAATTTTTTCTCTATTTTATTGATTTCCTTTTTTTCAAGAGAGAGGGTGTCACTCTATCACCCAGGCTGAAGTGCAGCAGCCTGATCATAGCTCACTGAATCCTTGAACTCCTGGACACAAACGATTCTCCTGTCTCATCCTCCCAAGTAGCTGGGACTATAGGTGCACGCCACCACACCTGCTGGTTTTTTTATTTCTAGTAGAGACAGGGTCTCACTATGTTGCCAGGATGGTCTTGAACTCCTGGGCTCAAGCAATTCTCCCACCTCAGCCTCCCAAAGTGTTGGAATTACAGGCCTGAGACACTGTGCCTGGCTACTTTATTGATTTCTGCCTCCTTTTTCCATTATCTTCTCCTTCGTCGCAAATTCTTTCTTTGAGTTTACTCCATTGATCCTTTTCTCTTTCTGAGTTGGATGTTTAGCTCATTTGCTATCAGTCTTTCTTTTCTGATCTTGTCAAAGCTGTAAATTACTTTCTGGGACTAGTCTATCTGCATCACATATGCTTTGATATGTAGTGTTCTCATTGGCAGTCACCTCTAAATGTTCATTATTTCCCTCATGATTTTTTTTTTTTAGAGGAGAACCACTTAGAAGGTTTTGTTTTTGTTTCAGAAAGATGGGATTTTTTGATATGTTAAAAATTGATTTTAATATTATTGACTTGTGACTCAAGAACAAAATCTATATACCAATGATTCCCTGGAGTTTGTTGTTCTCTGTGGCATCGTTTCTGAATGTTCCCTTAGTGGTCATTGAGCAAGAGTTCTTTGTTGTTAGTTGTAAAATTTATTATATAGCTAAAGTGAAGATTATTAATAGTCAAATCTTCTTTATCTTTGCTTAATTTTGTCTGTGTAATCCAGCAGTTTCTTAAGGGGAACATATAAAAAACTCCAGTCTCCCATTAATTGGTCACCTGTTTCTTTGTGTATTATAGGCTTTTTTCTGCATCTTCTTCATCATTTCTTATTTTTACTTTATATAGTAAGATTCCTCTTTGTCCCTTTATCATGCTCTTGCCTTAAATACTATGATCTAAGTAGAAAATTGCTATACTACTTACTTTGTGTTTCAGATTTGCTTGGTATTTCTTTTTCTATCCCCCCTTTTCAATTTATTTGTATCTTTTTGTTTTAAATTTGTCTCTTCATATAGTATATTTCTGGATGATATCTTTTTTCTCTAATTATAAAGTATTTGTTTTGTTTGTTTTTTTCCAACACATCTACATGTAACACAATTGCTACTGTATTAGGACTGATTATAGCCATCTTGTTTTGTGTTTTGTATTTATCATACTTTGTTCTGTTTTGTTTTAAAGACTGTATTTTCTGCTGCTTTGAAGGGTATCCAGTGATTAGATTACACTCAACTTGGGCTGGGCGCGGTGGCTCACCCCTATAGTCCCAGCACTTTGGGAGGCCAAGGCAGGAGGATCACATGAGGTCAGGAGTTTGAGACCAGCCTGGGCAACATGGTGAAACCCTGTCTCTACTAAAAATACAAAAATTAGCCGTGTGTGGTGGCCCGCGCCTGGGATCCCAGCTACTTGGGAGGCTGAGGCAGGAGAATCGCTTGAACCTGGGAGGTGGAGGCTGCAGTGAGCTGAGATCATGCCACTGCACTCCAGCCTGGGCGAAAGAGCGAAACTCCATCGAAAAAAAGAATTACACTCAACTGGATAATCCAGGAAAATCTCTATCTTAAGGTTCACAGGACGAATTACATATTGAAAGCCGCTTCCTTCACAGCACTACCCGGATTAGTTTTTGCTGAGTGACCGGGGATCGCGAGAGCAGCCTCAGGTCTCCGCCGGCACACCGGGTTCCCGCCAACACCAGGACCAGGGCGGAGCCGCCGCGAGGGGGCACCACGAGGCGTGCCGACGGTGCCCATGGCGTCACAGGACGGCCTCCGCAGGGGCCGTGGAGGCACATGCCTGAGCCTCCACCTCCTGATCTGGCTTCAGCTCCTTCAATCCCTGCTCAGTGAGGCTGGGGGTGGACAGGGCAGGGCTGGGCTGCGCCCACGCTGGGTGTGGGGTGGCAGTGGGGGTGCTGTGGGAACAGGCAGACCCGGAGGAGGCGCCGCCAGGCCAGCTCCTGTTCGCCGCGGGTCCCTGTCTTCACCAGGTGAGCCATACCGACCCGAGGAGGATTCCAGAATGACCCCGGCAAGCCCAGAAGCCCGGACGCCGCCTGTGCACCTGAAATTCCCCCAAATTCCAGAAACCTCTGTAGCTCCAGGGTCTCCAGCGCCCGCAGGGCCTCCAGGATCCTGGGTTACTTCAGCATCTACAGTGGGAGAAGCCTTGGAATCCGACGGGATCTCCGATCTTGGAAGGCAGTTTTCTCCGGGTATTGTTTCTGGTGCTAGATCTGTCCTGGCATGCCGGGGAGGTCAAAGGGAACGCAGCCTGGCTCAGGGAGGTTGAGGGTCAGACCCTGACCTAGATGATTTGAGAGAGAGGATAACCCGCCTCCGCCCTGGGCAGCCTGGTGGGGGTGGTGGGAAGGTAGTGGCTTCACTTCCAGTCCCCTCTCTTTACTGAGCCCACCAGCCTGTGGCCACCGTGTTTCAAGGATAATTGGAGGATTGCCGGCCCCAAACAGGAAGTGGCCCTGGCAGGTGAGCCTGCAGACCAGCAACAGACACCACTGCGGAGGCTCCCTCATCGACAGGCGCTGGGTGCTCACTGCTGCCCACTGTGTCTTTAGGTGAGTGTTTGGGGCTCAGAGCTTGGGCCCTGATCAGGCTGTGGGATCTGGAGCCAGTCTGTCCCCTTCCCGAGCTTCCTCTTCCTCATCTGTAAAAGGGGGTGACAGCCCCATAGTTTTTATCCAGTCTGGGTGAGACCTGAGGATTTGCATTTCTAACAGGTTTCCGGGTGTTGCCGCTGCTGCTGATCTGGGGACCACCGGCTAAAGTGGTCAGGGGTCCTGGGGGGATGTGGTTTGGAGGGAGGGAGGTGGCTGCTGGCTGGCATAGGAAGATGGGACCAGGCTGGGAAGCACCTGGAAGGTGTGGAAAAGGAGCATAGACGTCCCCTCAGGATCTCTGTGAAGGCCATCTTTTCTCTCAACAGCCATTTGGAATACAAGGTGAAGCTGGGAGACACTGACTTGCATGCTGGTTCCAAAGAGGCACTGGTGATCCCTGTTCGAGACATCATTTTTCCTAGCAATTTTGATTTTGCCACTTTGACAAACGACATTGCCCTTGCTCTGCTCGCTTACTCTGTGAATTATTCCTCACACATCCAGCCTGTGTGCCTCCCTGAAAAGCTTTTTGAAGTGGAAGCTGGGACAGAGTGCTGGGTGACTGGATGGGGCCGAGTGTCAGAGAGTGGTGAGACAGGCAGGATGCTGAGGTGGGACAGCCTGGTGGGCTGGACTTGCCCTGCAAGCTATTGGGAGAGGCAGGGAGGCCATTTTCTAGCAGGTGGGTGAGGGAGGAGGGTGGAGAAGATGCTGCCAGGAAGTAATTTAACAACTATGTTATGAATTTCTGTTGTCATATTGGGACCTTGGGGCTTGGGGGCCAGGTGTAGTGGGTTCTCTTCAGGGTGAATTTCAGCTCAGGGTGATGAGCTGTCTGCCAATAGGAGCCAATCCCCACTAGAAGGACCTGCCTTGATGGATTGAACTTCTTCACCCTAGCAGTGTAGGCCAAGCCAGAGCAACCCTGCCAGTGAGGCTGTGGGGACTCCTATCCTTAGGGAGAGGCACTACCTGTCCAAGAGTCTGTGATCCTGCTCTAGAAAGTAAAGACGCTTTACTGATGCAGAGGACAGCCAGTCATTTCTGCTGATACTCAGAGTGACAGATACTTGGTTGCCATTTTTCAGGCTGACAAGGCCTTGCCTCTCCCTCTTCTGATCTGTTTTTCCTTTTACTGTCTTGATTTTGCTTCTTGTCCTTTCCTTTCTCCATGTCAACATTAAGCTCGAGTTTCCTTCTATGTCAAGTGGGGACATTATCCACTGCCCTGACTTCCTTTATTTGGGCAGTTGTGTTAAACACACCAATCAGGACTCAGAGTGGGCACTGGGGGCTCCTGTTCTATCCCTTTGTGAAGATCCACTCTCTTGTAAATTGTCTCTTTGCAGTTTCAGGACCAGTGCCATTTGTTCTTCAGGAGACTGAGCTAAACATTATGCATCATGAGAAATGTCGTGAGATGCTCAAGAACAAGAGTATATCCAAGAGTAGAATGGTCATGAGGGGGACCATCTGTGGCTATCATGACCAAGGGAAGGATGCCTGTCAGGTCAGTTCATGGGCCTCTTGCTGCCTCAGCATTGCAATTGTCTCCTCAAAGCTTCCTCATCCCCAGCCAGTAGGGCCTGGGTTATCTCCTAGCCCCTCTATTTACCCTTATTCATGGTAATGGGACGTGAGGACAAGCCACCAAGGCTCTCCTGGGCAGCCTACCTGATCCTTCAGGAGAGAGCAACTGACACAGCCTGGAGTGGGAGGAGGGGTGAATCAGGCAGGTCCCACCAACAATACATGCTCCATGTTTTGAGCCCCTTCTGTGTGACAGGCAGTGTACTCAGATAAGCACTTGACTCATTATTGTCTCAGAGTAGGCACGATTTCATTAGGTATATTCTGTTTTTTGGAACACGCCTTTTTAGTAGGTACATGATTTTGGTTTATTGGAAATTGTCAATTCTCAGATCTCATATTGATAGATACCTAAGCCTAGGAGAGTCTTAGGGGTTCCTGGGGAAGCCCCCTGAGTGCCTAGCTCTGCAGTGCATTGCAGTGCAATTAGCCTGCTCTGATGTGGATCCTATTTCTTTCCTACAGTGACTGTCTTTCTTTTTCCAGGGAGATTCTGGGGGGCCCCTGGTCTGTGAATTAAATGGCACATGGGTCCAGGTGGGGATTGTGAGCTGGGGCGTTGGCTGTGGTCGCAAAGGATACCCTGGAGTTTACACAGAAGTTAGTTTCTACAAGAAATGGATTATTGATCACCTGAGACAAGCTTCCTGTTTGAATTCAACAGACTTCTTCATCCTGGTCCTGTGTCTGGTGATGCCCCTGGGCATCCTGGTGACCCCGTGATCAGACCCCATTCCACTCTTCTGCTATTTCTGAGTCTCACACTTAGGTGTCTCCTCTGACCAACCTCCCACCGCTTCTCAATGCCTTTTCCGCAAATCCCAGTTGGAATCCACGGGCCCTCTGGAGATCCGTACAATAGAGCATGGCAGGGAGACTGGGGCCTGGAAAGTGCCCCTGCCTGGTGCTCTGGTCACCTGCCTCAGCCATGCCTGCACCAGGGCTGTGCTCTGGCTGGTGGGAAGGAGGGAGTGAACCGATTCCAGCTAGAGGGCCAGCTGCCCTGCCAGCTGGGCCACGGTGACTCATCAATATCTGGAGGAACATCTATCAAAGAAGAGACATCATCAATGGTGAAGCAAGCGTTAGCTGGTTCTGGTTTCAGGGCTCCCACCTGAGACCTTGTGAGAGCAGCCAGCTGGGTGATTGCTCAGAGAGAGTGAAGGAGGTGTTACCAGGTCCTTGCAGAGGTGTGAGGCCTGGGACTTCCACTCCGGCTCAGTTGTCTGGGGCTGGAAGAAGTTCCCCTGCAGCCCAGTGTGGGTCCATTTGTGAGTGGACAGCCTCTGCCACACTAGTTCTTTTGGAGCAACCCATTCTTGGCACCCCCTTCCTCAGTGCCCTAATGGCTACTTTCAGGGACACCACAAGTTGTATTGAGGCAGTTATGGAGTGTGGAGTTTTCATAAATCAACTGAATAAATGTTTGGAGAGTCTCCCGTTTCTGAAGCTCTGCTCACTGGGGAGTTTGGTTGAATATAACATACTCTATAGAGAACTGGCTTCCCATTTAACTAAGGAAGCTATTTATGGTTCTTATTAAAATGTAGAAGGACAGGTGAGGCCCTGCCTCCTCAGACATGAGCTCTAGGGATGATTTTAGCCAATGGGTCTTGTTCCCTGTATGCCTGTTATAGCCATCAGCATCTCTGCAGGGAGCTCTGTAGTTGAGTTTAACAGTGTCTACAGTTAGGGATAGGGGATCAAGAGACACTGGAACTAGGCCCAGGAGTGAAGTTCGGGTGTGAGAAACATTCCTCCTCATCTACTGCTTCTCCTTGCTGCTCCCTCCCACTTGGTTACCAAAGATATGCGTTCCCACCGGGAGAAGGGCAAGAGAGATTCACTGTAGTGTACATAGGTTCTTTCCTGTCATTACAAAGTCTGGTGTCCTGGAGTCTCTCTGTCTAGCTGCTGATCAACTCCCTCCCAACCTCTTGCCCTTTGCCCTTCTAGGGTTGAATGTTTAACCCCCAGGTATGGGTGGGCTTCAGTGGACAGTCTGTATCAGTCCCTTCTGTTGCCTGAGGAAGGCTGAGGCCGAGAAACTGACAGCTTACATCAAACCCAGTCTCTTAATGAATATAGCACTACCTGCTTTAAGAAACCACTGATTTATTCATAGATGAATAAAACAAATTTAACTTTTTTTCCCTAGAACATCCCATTACACCGTTCTTGGTCAGCAGGTAGCTTCCTCCATCTCGTGGCTTGCTCTCAGTCCTGTAGTTAATGCTTTACCTGCACCAGCATCCCCTAAGGCTTGTGAAATACAGATTACTGGCCTGCACAGTGGCTTATCCCTATAATCCCAGCTACTTGGGAGACTGAGGCAGGAGGATCCCTTGAGGCCAGGAGCTTGAGACCAGCCTGAGCACGTAGCATGTCTCTTAAAAAAATTAGCTGGGCATGGTGGCCTGTGCCTGTAGTCCCAGCTACTCTGGAGGCTGAGCAGGAAGAAGTCTTGAGCCCAGGAGTTTGAGGCTGCAGAGATGTATGATCATGCCACTGCCCTCCAGCCTGGGGGACAGGAGGAAACCTCATCTCTTAAAACAAAATTACAGATTACTGGTTTCTGGTTCCACTCCTGGAGTTTTCAATCCTGTAGGTCTGGGACGGGGCCTACATTCTCTGTCTTTCAGGTAGAAAGACCTTAGAAGAACGTACATTTCTAACAAGAATGTACATTTACCTGAAAGACCTAAAGAATGTACATTTCTAAGTTCCTGGCTCATGCTAATACTGCTGGTCTGGAGACCTCACTTTGAGAAGCAATGCTCTGCATTAACAAGAATAGAAAAGGCAACCTCCTGTTGACTGCCTTGGCATGGAAGTGGCACACATCACCTCTATTCATGTGGACTCACTTAGGTGCCAGGCTGGGGAGGGAATGTGGCTCCAGGTCCAGCTGATCACCTCCCAATCTCTGCCATGCCTAGCAGATCCAAAGACAGCATCCTTCTGCAAAAATTCCCTGTGGAAGCCCAAGGCCTGGCACAAGCCACCATTCCTTTTAGCTGCCACGATCTTACTGGTTGTCTGTAGAAGAGGACACATGTCTTTCCTTTCTCTGGTCTCCCCCAAAAGTCCTTATTTTACAGTAGTCTTAGATCCAGCTCAAATATCACTTTTTCAAAGACATCTATCTTCTCTGATTCCATAGCCTTACGGTTCTTTTCCTTTTTCGTGCTTTCTCCATCTTTCCAGATTCTCAAACCAAGAGTAATTGTGAAACTCTCCAGTGCACTGGGACCAGGGAACCAAGGGTGTAGTCAGAGGCTGGGCAACAGGATGCCATTAGTAGTCCAGGGATGCGGTGCACCTTCATCGGCCAGGTTCTCTGGGCATTGTCACCAACTTAAAACCCTTGGGGGTGCTTTCATGGGGCCCGCCACCCTGGGAGCAATCACAGACTCAGGACTCCCAGGTCGTCCTCAAGAACAGGCAGGAGGTAGAGGTGAAGGAAATGCTCCAGTTTTGCGGGGAGCTGTCAGGAGTTCCCGGCGCCATCACGTGCTACAGTGCAGTCACGTGTGCGGACGCCAGGCACGTGCCGGGCTCTCGGGAACCGTCTCCGCAGCCGCCAGGTGGCACCTCCCCAGCCTCATGGCCGTCTCGCGGTTGAGCCTCGGTGTGGGGCCCGGAACCTCCAGGCCCTCCGTCCTGAGCTGCCGCGTCCTGCTGCCGCTGAGCTCGGGTGAGGTGGGCGCTCCTCCGCAGCTCTACCTTCCCTCTCCCCGGCCCCAACCCTGCTCCGCCTCCGGCTTCGTGCCTGGCCTTGGAGGCGGGGGACTGGCCCGGGGGTGTGGCTGCCTACTCCTGGGTCGGGGAGTTTTGCGGCCCACGCACCCCTCGGTCAGCTCTCCTCTACTACTCGCACCGAGGACCTCGCCAGGGCGATTCCAGGATCTTAAACTCCTGCCCCCTCTGGCCTCCTCCCTCAGGGCACACCTGTCCTACAGCGCCCTGGACCAGCGGTGCGGGGAACCCCTGCTTTCTCTCCTCCACTGGCAGTCTCTTCCTTCGCTGCCAGTCTGGACACCGTGGCTGATGTCCCTACCATCCGAGCCGCCCTCCGGCCTCTCATAGGCTCCCCCTCCACCACCCCCGCTCTGATCTTCTCATGGAGCTGAGCGCCACTGGAGACCCCACTTGGACATGCTCTTTGGTCCAGGAAAATTCTTGGTCCCCATCCACTACAGGAGTATCCTAAAATTCGCCTTCTTCCCAGATCCTCTATTCCAACCCAGCTTGCCTCCCTAGCAGCCCATCATTCCCTCAGAAAACACAGGCTTTGGGTGCTGTCTTCCTGAACCCAATCCCCAAGCCCACAGGGGCCCTTCCAAACTGGACTGCTCAACACCACCCTCACCTACTTATTTAGGAGTCAGAGAGGCCTGCTTCTGGTGCAGGGCCAGCAGCTCACCTGTGCCCTGCTGTGTGGGCTCTCCCTGTGCGACACTCCCTCCACCATCCTCTCTCATAGGTATCCTCTCGTTTTCGCTTTGCTGATTTTTCTCCCCCATCTCTTGCCCCTTCACTGCCAGACCTCCCAAATGTCTTCACTCCATGCTTCCTGCCAGTGCCTCCTTGCTCCCCACTTAACCCTTAGCTCCTTCCTGGGCTGTCTCCACCCTGATCATCCCTGAGCTTTGTACCACCCCCTCCTCTTTCATTTTCTGTGGTCTCCTGATTCTCCTCTACCTCAAGTGTAACTCCCCCTCTCCTCTGTGTCTGTCCCATGCCACCCTGCTCTGTTCATCCCGGACGTGTTGGTGTCCCCTAAGCTGCTCTCTTTTTCCTGCTCCTCCCCTCTTAACTGCTCCCTGGGTGAACTCACTTGATCTACCGTTTATGTGATGGTGCCTCATAAAACATATCTGGATGTGCAGCTGCCTCCTGGACATCTCTACCTGAAAGACCTAGAAACAGCTCAACCCCTTGGGGTCAGTGCTGAGGTCTTCTTCTTCCTGCCAACTGACTTCCCTCATTGTTTCCTAGCTAAGTGAATGGCAGCCACTTTTTGCCAAAGCCAGAAACTGGGGTGTGATCCTAGACCCACCCATGTGCCTAAGTCCCCCCCACAGCTCACTGTGTCTGTTCTCACAGCCACTTCCTCATTCAGACCTCCTCATTTCTTGCCTTGGTTCTGCAGAGCCTCTGGTGGGATCTCAGTGCCTCAGTCTTGTCATCTTCCTGTCTAATATCCATGCTGCCTATACAAGCCTGGCTCAGTCATACCTCTGTTGATCTCCCTTTTCCCAGAGGGTCTCACCCTGGCTTCTTGGCCAGGCTTTCGAGGCCTTCATGACTGATGCCTGACTGTCCTCCCCTGGCTCATCTCTTGCCATCACAGGTCTTGCCCCTCATCCTGTGGAGTCTCTGGCATACACGGCGATGTTTCTCCCACAAGGAATGTGATGATCACTTTTCATTTCTGTTTACCTTCTCATCTTTAACACCTGGCACAGTAAACCCTCCTCCCACTGAAGTGGTCTTTTCTGTCCACAACTTCTTCTGGGCTCCCCTGAAGCCTGCCGCCCTGTCCCTGCACTGATCTCATGCAGGTGGTTGTGTATTTCCCTCTGTCCACCCTTCTGGACACTGTATTCCTTGAGAGTAGGCTCTATTTGACACACCTCTGTCTCCCCAGCCTCTGGCTCCAGGTTGGGAACAGAGTGGGATATTAGGACCTATTTGGTGAAGGAACGAATGAACTAATTTAAAAATGCACCTCTTTGCTGTCATCCTGTCATGAATGCTTGCTTCATCTCTGTCCCTCTTTTCTCCTCCAGGTTATACAGAGGACACAACCAATCGAGGTAGGTAGGGTGAGACCCTGCTGCAGGAAAAGCTGAAGCTCTTGGGAGGGTTTGTCTGGAGGGAGTCACATAGACAGTGGTTCTGGGTCTGTAGGAAGCAGGCATTTGGTCTAAGGGGTCTGTTTTCTAAAGAACAGCCTGCAGCTACCAGAACATACAGACCTAACAGTCTAGAGGAAAGAGGATCTTGGCTTCCCATAGGAATGCTGAGCCTCTTGGAATTCAGCCCAGGCCTCATCTCAGACCCTTTTGCACGCAGAACCTTTCAAGCTCTAAGCCGTTCAGTTGCAGATAGAGCTTCCTGGGCCTTGTGGCAGTGTCAGCACAGCCCAGGTCTTCTGAGTTTCCTGTCTTTTTCCTTACACCTTAGGCATGGAGCGTTGGGTTACTCCTGTTCTTCAGTTTATGGGCCTCCATCCTCATCGGTCCTGCCAGAACTCTACCCTAATTTATTATAGATTGGATGACTGATGGATTAAGTTAGTTATCCTTGCTTCTGTCCAGACTCCACTCCCATTCCCCTTCTCCACCCGCTTAATCTTTCTTGGGGATCTTTCTGTTTGTGTGTGCTCTTGTAAAAATACATGTTGCTGTCTTGTGTGCATGTGTTTTTAATTTACATAAATGGTATGTTCTCCGTATCTCTTTCTGTTCTCCCTTCTTTTAATTCAGCCTCATTAAGACATTTTTAAAATTTGGAAATAATTTTAAACTTACAAAACACTGCAAAAATACAAGTAGTACAAGGAACACGCACACATATAGAATTTTTTTTCAGAATCAGTGGAGGGTAACATACAGCATGGCTCTTTATTGCTAAATACTTTGGTATGTATTTTCTGAGGATATTCTCTTCCATAACCACAGTATGCTTAACAACTTCAAAAGTTTACATTGATACCATACTTTTATCTACTATCCATATTCTAATTTGGTCAGTTCTCCAAACTCCTACTTCAGCAGTGCATGAAGGTGTATAGGTTGCCACAGACCTACCAACCCTTAGTGTGATCCTGCTTTTATGTTTTTTGCCAATCTAATAGATTGAAAAATCACTTATTGATTTAATTTCATTTTTCTCATTACTGATGAGTTTGATCATGTCTCAATATGTTGTTGGGTTCTTGAGTTTCCTCTTCTAATAAATTGCTTGTCTCTATCCTTTGCCTATTACCTTTTTTTTTTTTCTTGTTGGTTTCCTAAAGTTTCTTGCATAAAGTCTTGTATTCATTTTAGATATTGCAAATATTTCCTCCCTATCTGTCCTCTGTCTGTTAACTTGGCTCCCGGGCCAAAACCCCTCGATTTTGATATAATCAGGTTAATCAGTTTATGCTTTATGGTTTGTGTTTGAGGTTTTAAGGAGTCCTTTCCTACCCCGTGTCACATGATTTATTTATTTTACAGTTTTACCTTTTACCTTTAGATCTTCAAGTGCTATTAGCAAGGAATCCAGTTTTGGTTTTCTTATTTCTCTTATAGTGAGTGAGTTTTCCCAACACCATGTACTCAACAGTCCTTCTTTTACCCACTGATTGTGGTGGCTCCTTTATTTACATCAAGTTTGTGCAGCACATGAAACAATCTCAAGCTCTGTATTCTTTTTCATTGTCACTTTCCATTGTCTGTCCTTGTAACAGTACCACATTGTTTTTATTATTATGGCTTTCACATGTGTCTTAATATCTGCTAGGACAAATGGCCCTTCTTTGCTGTGCTTCTTCAAAGACTGAGCTATTCATAGACCTTTGTTTTTCTGTTTCAGTTTCAGAATAAGTTTATCAAGTTTCTTAAAAATTCTAACTTACAAAATGAATTTATAGATTAATTTTGGAAAAATTACATCTAAAATATTTAGCTGTTCTTTCTTTTTTTTTTTTTTCTGAGACGGAATCTTGCTCTACTGCCCAGGCTGGAGTGCAGTGGTGTGATCTTGGCTCACTGCAACCTTCCGGCCCCCAGGTTCAAGCAATTCTCCTGCCTCAGCCTCCCGAGTAGCTGGGATTACAGGTGCCTGCCACCATGCCCAACTAATTTTTTTGTATTTTTAGTAGAGACGGGGTTTCACTATGTTGGCCAGGCTGGTCTCGAACTCCTGACCTTGTGATCCACTTGCCTCTGCCTCCCAAAGTGCTGGGATTATAGGCGTAAGCCACCGTGCCAGGCCTTAGCTGTTCTTTTAAGAGCAGGGACTGTCTTGCCATTTATGCTGATCATTTTCTGTGTCCTTTATTAGAGTTTTAAATTTATTACCACAGGAGTCTTATGTGGTGTTAGGTAAGTTAATTCCTATGAACTTTTATCATTTTTTTGCTGCTGAAAATGTATCTTACTTCAGTATATTTTCTGGTTGGTTGTGCTGGGATAGAAAAACATTATTGTTTTTAAAAGGAAATTGTTTTATTGAAGTATTATATGCATTCCAAAAAAAGTGCACAAATTATGAAGGTCCAGCTGAAGGAATTGTCACACAGTGAGCACACCTGTGTCATCACCACCCAGGTTAAAAAGTAGAATAAGTATATAGAGAGGCTGAGGTGCGAGGATTGCTTGAGCCCAGGAGTTTGAGACCAGCCCTGGCAACATAGCAAGACTGTCTCTATAAAAAAATTTTAAAAAATTAGCCAGGTGTGGTGGCAACTGCCTGTAGTCCTGGTGACTTTCGAGGCTGAGGTGAGAGGATCGCTTGAGCCTGGGAGGTCAAGGCTGCAGTGAGCTGTGACACTGCACTGCAGCCTGGGTGACAGACCGAGACCCTGTCTCAAAAAAAAAAAAAAAAAATAGAAAAAAAAATAAACCAGCACCCAGCAGCCCCCTTGCGTTCTCTCAGTTATTTCCTCTGCCCTCCTTCCACAAAGTGTCCTTATTCCTGGTCTCTGGTGGGATAGGTTCTTTTCTGCCTGTTCTTTAGTGTTGTATGATGTTTGTTGTAAGTTTGGGGCAGTCTAACTTTTGTAAAGTTAAGGATTTTCCGTCTATTTCTAGTTTAAGTAAGAGGGGATTTTTTGTAAGTCATAAATGTGTGTTAAATTTTTCAAATGCCTTTTTCTGTGTGCATGGAGGAAAGCACATGGTCTTTCTGTCTTCAGATTGTTAGAACCTTTTATGTGGAGAATCCACTGAGAATTCTTCCAATGTGGAACCACCCTTGCACTCCTGGGCCAATCCTTAATCATCATGGTGCATTGTTTTTTAAAAATACAACGTTAGCTACTATTTTATTTAGAATGCTTGCATCTGTGTTTCTTCATACATTCATACAACCATATAACTTGACTGATAGAACTGTGTGAAAACTGAGTGTGTGACCTGTGAGTGAGGGGCCTCTGGGGTCTCCCTGCTGGCACTTTGAATGTTCAGTGTGAAAACTTCTGACACAGAAGTCAGGAGCTTTTCTTGACTCTGAGCAGTGTAGGGGACAGAGGCCTTCTGCTCTAAGAAATGCAGCAAGCATTATAGCTTTTCAGAAGTGGCGGAGGAACTTCCCCAGATGCAAGAAAATGCATTTCTTGCTTTGGGGCTCCTTCTCTGCTTGCCTTTGTTTTGAGTTCCTGGGCTGAAGGCTCCCTGTGACTCAGAATCTCTCCCTCTCCATGTCTCTGCCTTGATGCTTTTTACCTCTGTCACTGTCACTTTCCCTTAAGCTCAGTGCCTTTGGGCAGGCCACTGCCCTTCTCTCACCCTCACTCTCCCCATCTCTGAAATGGGAAGAGGTCCTGAGTTTACAGCTTTGTGCAAATTGGCCCTGTAGGGCATCTAGGTCTCAGTCTTTCTCATGCTCCTCTATGTGGTTCCTGTGTCTCCCTGGCACACTTCTTCCTGAAGTTTGTGGTGAGCCCTGGTGGTCGGAGGATTTGGAAATGACCCGCCATTGGCCCTGGGAGGTGAGCCTCCGGATGGAAAATGAGCACGTGTGTGGAGGGGCCCTCACTGACCCCAGCTGGGTGGTGACTGCGGCCCACTGCATCCAAGGGTGAGTGTGGCCCATGTGTCCAGGGCTTGGAGACCCCGAGCTACCATGGGCCCAGCCCAGCTTCCTCATTTCCTGAGTGAAACAGTGTGGGAGGGAGGTAGGGAGTGGGAAGGGCATCTGGGATAAGTGAGAATTGTGCTCGGGGTCTCCTGGGGGCCAGGGACTATGCTAGGGCAGGAGCCCCAAGCAACAAAGACTGCACCCTAAGCTGAGCAACAGGAAAACCCAGAACATGCCCCCTACCCCATCACGCGTGAGAGCGTATGTGTATACCAACACTTCCACACCTGCACGCACAATACACAGACCAGGCCACCTTGAATCAATTTGAATGGTGAATGAGAAGGCAGTCAGCTCTCCGACCTTCAGTGCCCTCAGGCTGGATTAGGCAGATTGGGTGGAGGCAGGACTCCTGCTAAAGGGGTAGGGCTGCGGGGAGGTAGGAGTGTGTTCCTGCTTGGGAGTCTGATACCTACCAGGTGGGGCTCTCTGTCTCCCACAGCACCAAAGAGTACTCAGTGGTGCTTGGCACCTCCAAGCTGCAGCCCATGAACTTCAGCAGGGCCCTCCGGGTCCCTGTGAGGGACATCATTATGCACTCCAAGTACTGGGGCCGGACCTTCATCATGGGTGACGTTGCCCTTGTCCACCTTCAAACACCTGTCATCTTCAGTGAGTACGTGCAGCCCATCTGCCTCCCGGAGCCCAATTTCAACCTGAAGGTTGGGACGCAGTGTTGGGTGACTGGCTGGAGCCAGGTTAAGCAGCGCTTTTCAGGTGAGTGGGATGGGATGGGGGGTCGGTGCAGTACCACCGAGAGCACACTCCTTTCCTTCTGGGGCCTTTCCTGCTGGACCTGGTTCTCTGAATGTGTTAGGACCACTCCTCATGTGGTGACCATTGTCACTGTTTATGTGGACACCTCATTCAGGCCTGGTAGCGCCTGGGCTGGGCATGACCATCTGTGTCTTATAGAAGCTCAGAGCTGGGCATTCACTCATCCCTTCACTTGACACACTTTGAGTGTCGGCACCCAATCCTTGGGATTAGAAATGCATGCCCTGCCTGGAGGGAAGTCATGATTGGGTGTGGCTGTGGGCACAGGCTGAGGAGAACAAGGCAAAGTTCTTGTCTGGTGGTCTTGAGATCCAGCTGGGAGGGATCTGGAATGAGCTCTGGGCAGAGGGACTGCCTTGAGGCCCTGGAGGAGGAGCAAGTGTTAACGAAGGTGGAGAGAGTGGCCGTGCCAGCAGAGCTGAGAGTCTGCAGGGAAGCAGCGCGGGGCTGGGCCCCAGATTGGAAGCCCCTGCACTGAGACTTGAGTTATGGCTGGCTTGGTTCAGAAGCAGAAGTTTCCCAAGAAGGGGATCTGGACTCAGAGCCTTAGAGGGCGGGGGCTTTTCAGACAAGGCCTGCACTGCAGGGGGAGGGGCCGGTGAAGGAGGGGAGGGCTTGGAGGTATGACAGGCGGTGGCTGGGCTGAGTCTCCAGGGTGAAGGGGACAGGACCCTGGGCAGAGGTCAGGGTTGGGTGGAGTGAGAGGTCACTGCTCACCCTGCTGGGCTCCACAGTCAACTCCACGCTGACCCCAGAGCTGCAGGAGGCTGAAGTGTTTATCATGGACAACAAGAGGTGTGACCGGCATTACCATAAGAAGTCCTTCTTCCCCCCATTTGTCCCCCTTGTCCTGGGGGACATGATTTGTGCCACCAATTATGGAGAAAACTTGTGCTATGCGAGTTTCTGGGAGGTTCTGGTAGCTCCGCTTCTGTTGGGAACCACTCCCAGGTGGAGGCAGTTCCCTGGGGCGGGGTTGGCCCGGCCTCCCTCCGTTACCATCACCCGGCAGTGCTCTGCTCCTGTCTTCCTTTCCCTGTGATGCTGACTTTTGCCCTGATTCTGGGGTGTGGGTTCCAGCTGAGGAGCCAAAAGGGGACCCCAAGTAGTGAGGTCCTGGAGGAGTGAAAACCCTCCCAGCAGAGCTCAGAGAGTGGGCATGGGTCCCCAGGGCCTGGCAGGCCCAGCTGGACCCACAGCCTCCATCACTCCTCTCTTTTTGCCTAGGGGGATTCTGGAGGGCCATTGGCTTGTGACGTTGAGGGCAGATGGATTCTGGCTGGGGTGTTGTCCTGGGAAAAGGCCTGCGCGAAGGCACAGAATCCAGGCGTGTACACCCGCGTCACCAAATACACCAAATGGATCAAGAAGCAAATGAGCAATGGAGCCTTCTCAGGTCCCTGCGCCTCTGCCTGCCTCCCGTGACACAAGTTTACCTAAGTAACAAACCTGCGCATGTACCCCTGAACCTAAAATAAAAGTTAAAAGTGTGTGTCTTAGAACAAAGTTTGAGCCATAACTGATTGGATCAGGCTTGTTGATTGTGGTATTCAAATTATCTCAACACCTGACATATTTTACGGCTACATAATTTGTTGATTTCTAAGAAGTTTACTGCAAAACTTAAGAAATTGTCTATTTCTTCTTGCACAATTCTTGCTTTCTATGTTTCAAAGCTGTGTTGTTAGGAATACAGGGTTCATGCCTGCTGTATTATCTTAGTGGGTTACACCCTATCAATATAAAACATGCCTGTTGTCCTGTGTAACATTACTTGTTTTTTCAAAGATCCAGATCGGAGTTCATTCTTAATTTTGGCAGTTCTAATTGATTAAGGTACAATTTTATATTTTGTACTTTTTTTCCTTCAGATTTTCCTCTGGTTTATTTTCTACTTTTTATAGTTTTTAGATTTGAGTATTTAGGTCATTTATTTTCATTCTCTGTTATTCAATAATAAACATCTTTAAGGTTACGAATTTGCCTTGGGCACACCCAGTAAGGTTTTTTAATAATGTATTGCTCTAATTATTAGTATTATTTTATTAGTAGTTTATAGCTATTCCATCTCTCAAGGACAGAGTGAGTTGGAGAAGACTCTCCCACTGCAAGAGAGATTTTCCAGTTTCTCCTGTGTTGCTGATTGATTTTGTTTCATATGTTTGATGTTATTTTATTGATGGACAAAACTTTATGATGTTACATATTGCAATTTGTGCCTTTTTCAATACAAAATAGCTTTCTTTTTCTGTTTAAATCATTTGTCTTGAATCATTTTTAGAGATTAACATTGCCATTGCCACTTTTGCTTGCATATAAATATATTTTTGCCTATCTTTTAAAAATTTAATTAATTTCTAATTTTTTTAATTAATATTTTTTGAGACAGAGTCTTACTCTGTTGCCCAGTCTGGAGTGCAGTGGCGTGATCTCAGCTCACCACAATCTCAGCCTCCTGGGTAGCTGGGACCACAGGTGCATGCCACCACTCCTGCCTAATTTTTTTTATTTTTTGTAAAGACGAGGTCTCACTACGTTGGCTAGGCTGGTGTCGAACTCCTGGGCTCAAGCCATCTACCCGCCCCAGCCTCCCAAAGTTCTGGGATTGCAGGTGTGAGCCACCAAGCCCAGCCACATCTTTTTACTTTCACCTTATTTATGCTACTTTGTTTTTGGTGTGTCTTTAATAAATGGTATGTGGATGGGTTCTTTTCTACCCAACATGAGGATCTTTTTATTTTAAAAGTAGAATTCTATGCATTCACATTGGTTGTGATAACAGATATGCCTGATCTTTATTCAGTTATCCTGTTTTGTTTTATTGATTGGTTGTTTCCCCCAAAGAATTATTTTCTGCAAAGGCAGAAGAGTGATAGCGTTTCTCTTCTCTGAAGTTTCTCTTTTCTTTCTCCCTCTTTCCCTTTCTATGTCTTTCCCCCTGGAGGGAATCTGATTGTACAGATAATAATTTCCTTGATTTTCTACCATATAGCCCTAAAATTAGTTTGTTTTGCCTGTTTTTTAATTTCATACAGTACACAGACTGTATCTGACTTTTGTATCTGAGTTCTTTCACTCAGAATAGGGTTATGAGCGTCACCTTCCAGCTAGGTGTAGCAGCAGCTCATCCATTCTCACCGCTACTGAAGATTCTGTGTAGCTGTTGCACCTTGGATGGCAGTTGGGTAGTTTCCAGCTGGGACTCTTCCCAGGAGCGCTGCTAGTGAACAGTCTCTTGCACCTGTTCTGCTGCAGCTGTGCAGTTTCTAGGGCATGAAGCCAGGAGTGGAACTGTGGGTTGTGGGGTAGGCACACTTTCTGCTCTGCTAAATGATTCCAAACAGTCCTTTATAGTGGTCATGTCAGTTTATCTCCCCAGCAGTGTGAACGACCTCGTCACTCCATGTCCTTGGCAGCATTGGCTGCAGGGTGGAGCAGGAGCTTCCTGCGTGGACAGTGTGAGGAGCCTGGGATCCTTGGGGGGGAGACCTTGGGGGAGTGGTGACGAGGTGTCCCCAGCTGTCATTCATTCTGCTGATTTGTGAAGGCCCAAGTCTGCAAGTGGCTTCCTCTCAGGAAGCCACCCTCCCAGGTTAAACATACCTAGATTTCCTCAGCCCAGGAGCTCTTTCCTTTGAAAATACAGACCCTGGGCTGGGCACAGTGGTTCATGCCTGTAATCCATGGAGCTTGAGACCAGCCTGGGCAGCACAATGAGACCTTGTCTCTCAAAAAATTTTAAAAAAATTAGCCAGGCATGATGGTGCACACCTGTGGTCCTAGCTACTTGGGAGGCTGAGGTAGGAGGATTGCTTGAGCCTGGGAGGTGGAGGCTGCAATGAGCTATGATCTCACCACCATCACACTCCAGGGTGGTGACAGAGTGAGACCCTCTCTGAAAAAAAAAGAAAAAAAGAAAAGAAAAGTAAAGAAAATACAGACCCTGAGGGAAAAAAGAAACCTCCAGTTCCACCTCAATCACATCACATACTACAAGAACTAGTTATCGCCCTCTCAGTGCCTCAGTTTCCACACCTCCAGGGAGGCATGAGAGGGGGTTCACAAAGGAACCTGGGCTGGGCACTAGGGTGCTTCATGGGCCAGGCACCAGGCACTGTCACGAGCCAGGCACATCGTACTGTCACAGGCTCAGAACTACACACCGGGGCACCATCAAGGCCAAGGCTGGACATAGGGCACACTGCAGAGAGCTGGGCCCAGAAGGCACTGTCACGGGCCGAGCACGAGGAGTACCACTCCAGGGAGGTTCCTGACAGCAGCATCACCTTGTGGCCCTGGCAGGGCCTTGCCATGACCACACTGCCTCCTTCTCAGAGTCCTGTGACTGCCACAGCCAGGTAGGCCCCCAACCTTGGGGCAGATGCCTACTCCCCACAGTCATGAACACACAAACCATGAGTTCTAGAATCTTGGCATAGTGGAGGTGCCCCACCCCTTCTGCCTCCACATCCCGTTAGAAGGAGCATTGAGGAGTAGATACCCGCTTGCCATGGCCTGTGGGCTGGGGGATCTTCAAGGCCTTACACCTCCACTTTCTTCTGCCAGATTAGATTATCAGCCGTATATTGAAGGTAAGGCTTCAGGGACATGGGACGGAGGCTGGAGGGGTCTGTTTGCCGGGTGCCTGTGTCGGGCTGTCCTCATGCCTGAAGGGCCTTGGTGTGTCCATGTCCTGGTGGGTGGTACATCCTCAGCAGACTGGGTACCCAAACGGTGTCAGGGCAGTTCCAATTTCCAGGGTGACCATGACAGGAGGGAAGAGCCTTATTAAAAATGGGGGAACACGGCCGGGCACAGTGGCTCACGCCTGTAATCCCAGCACTGTGGGAGGCCAAGGAGGGCGGATCACTTGAGACTAGCCTGCCCAACATGGCAAAACCCTGTCTCTACTAAAAATACAAAAATTATCTGGGCATGGTGGTGCACATCTGTAATCCCAGCTACTCAGGAGGTTGAAAGCACGAAAACAGCTTGAACCTGGGAAGTAGAGGTTGCAGTGAGCTGAGATCACACCACCGCACACCAGCCTGGGCGACAAAGTGAGACTCCATCTCAAAAAAGAAAAAAAAAAAAAGAACAGACTAACACTAACATCCATGGAATGAGTGAGCTTGTTTGGGAGGCACAGTCATAGGAGACCCCATCTTGCGATGATGAGGGAGTGAGGCTTAGTGCCCACTCTCTATCAGCGCGGCTGAGACTGACTGTGGTTGCCACACCCTGTGTGGTGAGCTTCACCAGCATCCCATTTCACAGTGGGAAATTGAGACTCACAGAGCTTCAGTGGTTTGCGAGTGCTGTAGCAGAATTCAATACCTGTGTTCAATAGACTCTTTGGGAGTGAAAAGAGGATGGCATGCACATTCGTGAAGTGTTCCATATTTAAAAAAAAAAAAAGAGTAAAACTTTTTTAGAGACAGGGTCTTGCTCTGTCTCCCAGGCTGGAATGGAGGGTGCAATCCTAGTTCACTGCAGCCTTGAACTCCTGGGCTCAAGTGATCCTCCCGCCTCAGTCTCCTGAGTAGCTGGGACTACAGTTGTGTGCCACCAAACCTGATTAATTCTGCTTTTGTAGAAATAAGATCTCGCTATGTTGCTCAGGCTGGCCTTGAACTCCTGGCCTCAAGCCATCCTCCCTCCTGGGCTTTCCAAAGCTCTGTGATTACTGGTGTGACTTTCTCCCTTTGTTATCCTTTATGATGTTTAGTTAGTAAATACCTGTAGCAATCCAGACTGGGCCCGTTTAAAATCTCCATCTCATACCTGGTTCAGTGCAGCCTGCTCTCTTCTCACCCCTGCTGCTGGGGCCAGTGAGAGTCAAGGAGGGAATGGACGCACATCTCTATTCACTTCCCTACACGATCACATGGACTGCACCTCCAGGGGCATGGGTGGCCCCTGGAGCAGTGCAGTGTGACATTACTCTTCACTGGGGACAGGCAGCCTGGCCGACTTGTGCCACATCACCTATCCCCTGGCTGACAGCTCACCCCTGTGGTGATTCTCTCTTCTGCTTCTCTCCCCCAACCATCTGTTTGTGTAAACTATTGGCAAGGATGAGTCCTGGGTGATGGCTTATAACAAGCCCAGGAGGAGTTGTCTGGTCCTCATTGTTTGGGAACTCTAGAACATGGGGTACCTGCTGACCCTGGCCTTTGGTTGCCTTTTTTTTTTTTGAGATAGAGTCTGGCTCCATCACCCAGGCTGGAGTGCAGTGGCATGATCTCGGCTCACTGCAACCTCTACCTCCCAGGTTCAACCGATTCTTCTGCCTCAGCCCCCTGAGAGTAGCTGGGATTACAAGCACATGCCACCACGCCAGGCTAATTTTTGTATTTTTAGTAGAGATGGGGTTTCATCATGTTGGCCAGGCTGGTCTTGAACTCCTGACCTCAAGTGATCCACCCACCTTGGCCTCCCAAAGTGCTGCGATTATAGGTGTGAGCCACCGTGCCCGGCTGGTTGCCAGTTTTGAGGCAGTGGGAAAAGCCCCTTCTCACATGTGCATGTGTAAGTGGCTGCTTATGACAGGGCTGGAAGGCGGCTCTGTCTGTCTCAAATCTGTGTCCAGGGGTGTGAGGGCTGCCCTTTGCTGCCTGAGATCCTCTTTCCTCAGGGCCCTGGCTCCGGGCCTGCGGTCAGACCAACGTGTCCTGCAGGGTGGTGAAGGGGAAGCTGGTAGAGGTAGGCAAGTGGCCATGGCAGGTGAGCATCCTGTTCCTGGGCACGTACATCTGCAGCGGCTCCCTCATCCACTACCAGTGGGTCCTCACAGCTGCACACTGCTTGCAGAGGTCAGTCAGCGGGAGCTGGGGACTTTGCTTTCTGGCCTCGGGGGTCCCTGGTGAATCTAGGGATCTGGGAGCAGAGGGCCTGGCTGGGTGGTCCTGAGCTCAGGGCCCGTCTCCTCCCTTACTTATGGCCTTACCATTGGCGACCTGCCTCCTACCCATGGTCCTGCAGATCCAAGGACCCCAGCATGTACTCCGTGATGGTGGGAGTCCACCAGCTCCCAGAAAATGGCACTCAGCTCCCGCTCACTCGCATGGTGATTCATAAGGATTTCAGCAATCTCATGTCTCAGGACATTGCCCTCCTAAAGCTCAGGGACTCCATCTCGTGGTCCCCCTTCGTCCAGCCTGTCTGCCTCCCTAACATCAAATTCAAGCCATCCATTGGAAGCATGTGCTGGGTAATCGGCTGGGGAACTACAGGGAAAAAAGGTGAGTGAAGGCTGGCAGAGGTTACAAGACACTCGCCTCTTCGGAACACAGCCCCATCACGGGCTCCTTCATTCATTCCTTTATTCACTCATTCACTCAGGCAGCAAACATTTCCTGACCTCTTGATACAAAGATATACCCAGTGCTCTAGTGTAAAAGACACATGTGACCTGCATGGACCTCAGTTCCCAAAGTGAAGTTAAATGAAATGCCAAGTGCTTACCCTGCAGCACGGCAGGAAGTGAATTCTTGGTTATTAATGGAGTTCCCATTAATGGCATGAGGGCCACGATCTCAGGACATACTGAGGTATTGAGGCTTCTCTATCCATCTTGTGTACTGGTTATCCTGAGGTACCCCCAAATTCCTGGAGGTCTGGCCCCTGTTGGTGCTCTCCTTGGGTCCTAGAATCTGGGAGGCTTTGTGGGGGCCTCTCTAGGGTCTTGGCACCTTGCCAGTGGCCATGGGGCAGAGCTGAGCTCTTCACTCTCATAGAACCTGAATTCCTGGAGAAATTCCCTCTTGTCCTCCTTGTCCTTTGGTGCCTGGATATCACTCCAAGCCCCTTGGGACACTTTTGTGTAGTCTTTGTTAATGAGCTGGGCTGTTTCAAAAGTTAGGCTGTGGGCTGGGGCCTTTATCAATCACCATCCCAGGAAATGGCCCTCCCTCCCACCTTAGCAAATGTGGACAGCTCTGTGATGGGGATGGCCGAAAAGCTGAGGGGATGACAAGGCTGGCTCTCTGTTTCCTCAGTGACCCCAAGTACCCCCTACAGTCTTCACGAGATGGCTGTCAGGATCGTGAACAATGACGTCTGCAAACAGCGGTATCAATTCCTCTTCTTGAAGGACAAGAAGAGCTTCATCGGGAATGATGTGCTGTGTGCCCGCTCTGAATGGGGCTTGGACACTTGTCAGGTGCGGAGCTTGTGGACTGGGGCAGGAGAAGGCTTTCATGAGTCATGCGTTATTTACTGTTTTTTGACTTTTAAAATACCATTTGATCCAGCAATCCCATTACTGGGTATATACCCAAAGGAATAAAAATCATTCTACTATAAAGACACATGCTTGGGAGGCCAAGGTAGGCAGATCACAAGGTCAAGAGATGGAGACCAGCCTGGCACACATGGTGAAACTCTGTTTCTACTAAAAATACAAAAATTAGCTGGGCATGGTGGCACGCACCTGTAGTTCCAGCTACTTGGGAGGCTGAGGAAGGAGAATTGCTTGAACCCAAGAGGTGGAGGTTGCAGTGAGCCAAGACTGTGCTACTTTACTCCAGCCTGGGTGACAGAGTGAGACTCTGTCTCAAAAAAAAAAAAGGGACACATGCACATGTATGTTTATTGCAGCACTATTTACAATAGCAAAGACATAGAACCAACCCAAATAGCCCCATCAATGATAGACTGGATAAAGAAAATGTAGTACGTATACACCATGGAATACTATGCAGCCATAAAAAGAATGAGATTATGTCCTTTGCAGGGACATGGATAAAGCTGGAAGCCATGATCTTCAGCAAACTAACACAGGAACAGAAAACCTAACCACCGTATGTTCTTACTCATAAGTGGGAGTTGCACAATGAGAACACATGGACACAGGGAGGGGAACAACACACACCAAGGTCTGTTGGAGGGTAGGGGGAAAGGGGAGGGAGAGCATTAGGACAAATATCTAATGCATGTAGGGCTTAAAACCTAGATCATGGGTTGATAGGTGCAGCAAACCACCATGGCACATTATACCTATGTAACAAACCTGCACGTTCTGCACATGTATCTGAAACTTAAAGTAAAATAAGAAAAGAAAAGAAAAGAAAAGAAAAAATCTCCTTCCCCTGGGCTTCCATTTAGACTGTAAAATAAGGGTGACATACTCTTGTCCCTGCCCACAATGAAGGTTGCAATGGCAGTCCTTCTCAGGTTAGTTTACCACTTCTGAGCATCAGCTACATGCCCAGATGTGGGCCATGAGCGGGCAGAGCTTGTTTTGCATAAGTGTTTTACATTCATTCTGCAAGCATAGAATGAATACTTCTGCCACCTGCCACTTGCACCTTCTGTTCAACATTGGTTTTGAGATTTATTCATATGGATACATGCAGGTTTTATACAATAACTGCTCTACAATATTGTCTTTTGTGAATATGCCACAATTTACCCAAGCTCTTGTTTATTAACACTGAGGGAGTTTCCAATTTTTTCATATCACAAACTCTGCTGCTGCTCTAAGTATTCTCACACACATCTCCCTATTTACATGTTCCACAATTTCTCAGCAAGATGTATCTGCACAGGAGTGCTGGGTCATAGGCTGTATTTATCTTCATCTTTAATAGTCATGGTCAAATTGTTTTCCAAAGTCATCGTAGTAATTTATATTCTAACAGCAGTATTTGAGAGTTCCTTCTCCATTTCTTGCCAGCGTTTGGTATTGTCAGACTATAAAATGTTTTCCATTCCAATAGATGGGAAATAGTACCCGTTGCGGTTGTAATGTGCATGTCCCCAGTTACTAATGTGTTTGTGCAGTTCATATGTTAATTCACTATTTGTGATTCCTCTTCTATGAATCACTTATTCATATACTTTGGACATTTTACTGTTGTTTTCCTTTTTCCTTTTTTTATTTTTTAATATTCTGGATACAAATTCTATGTTCATTGTGTATATTGCAAAATCTTCTCCCAGTTTTCCATTTATCTTTTTATTTATTTTTTGTATTGTACTTTGCTGAACAGCAATTTAGGTTTTATTTTAGTCAAATATATCACGTCTCTGATTTATGCTTTTTGTGTCTTATTTAATCATTCCTTTTCCCAAGGTCATAAAGACATTCTCCTATATTTTTTTCCTCAGAATTTGGAAATTATGGTTTTCATGTGTTGAAACCATGTGGCATTCATTTTGGGAATGGTGTAAGATAGGAATCTATTTTTATTTATCTTCTCATGTGGACCACCAATTTTCCTAATGCTATTTATTGAAAAAGTCATTTCCTGCACTGGCTGTCACTACCTCTCTCATATATCAAGGTTGTGTAAACACAAGGGATAGTTTTTTTCAATTGGACACTTACATTATTTATTTTCGTTCTTTCTTCCTTCTCAATACAAATTTTTGAGGCTACATATTTCCCTCTAAGTATGGCTTTAGTTTCATGCCACAATATTTTATAAAGTTTCTATTTTGATTTTATTTTGACCTATGCATGGTTTTTTTGTTGTTATTGATTTCCAGCTCAGTTTCCTGGTCTTAAAATTAGTTCTAAAGTGGTATCAATTATATGGAATATGCTGAGAAGGTTTACTCTTTCTAGTTTTGTGTTTAAAGCATTTAAGATAATAAAATCAGTTTTGATTTGAACTTTAAATTCATCTCTTAAATTTTCACTGTTGTGATTCCATCATCACTAGTTTATTTTAAAATATGTTCTGTGATTTTGAAAAAAATGCACACATTTTGTTTAAAAAGTAATACATAAGTGCAAAATTAGAAAATGAGACTTTCCTATAATCAAACTACCTAGAAATTTCTACACTAAATTGTTTGGTTTATATTCCTAATACTTCTTTCTATACATATAAAATTCTACATTAGTTTTTTTTTTTTCTGGCTTTGATTTTTTTTTTTTGAGACGGAGTTTTGCCCTTGTTGCCCAGGATGGAGTGCAATGGCGTGATCTCAGCTCACTGCACTTCTGCCTCCTGGGTTCAAGTGATTCTCCTGCTTCAGCCTCCCAAGTAGCTGGGATTACAGGCATGTGCCACCACACCCAGCTAATTTGTATTTTTAGTAGAGGTAGGGTTTCACCATGTTGGTCAGGCTGGTCTCGAACTCCTGACCTCAGGTCATCCACCCACCTCGGCCTCCAAAAGTGCTGGGATTACAGATGTAAGCCACCGTGCCCGGCCTCTGGTTATGATTTTTAATAAAGGACTGTTATATAATTTATCTCCAACTTTTAAATTTTTACTTAAAATATATCTTGGACTCCTTTCTAGGTCTATACATATAAATATATTCCATCTTCCTTGGATAATAATTTTCTCATATGGCTATGCCACAATCTACTTAACCATTCTTCTATTGACAGATATTTGAGTTCATTTCAATATATTTTTTACTATGCCAGAATAAAAAAAATTGAATACCTTTTCACATTTGTTCAAACATTTAGCTACAATAATTTTTTAGAAGTGTAATTACAAAATCAGTTGTATATATATTTAAAATTTCAAGAGATATTTGCAAATTAGCCTCCCAAAGATTTTATCCATTTATATTAACACCAACAGTAGATAAATGACTTTTCCTGCATCATCACCAGAACTAGGTATTATTTTTATTTTAACTTTTGTCCTTTTGGTAGACTAAAACTTATATCATATTTTTGTTGTTATTTCATGACATTGAGAAATTCTGTAAATTGCTTGTTTAATAGGGTAAGTAGGAAGTTTCAATAAAGATATCAAAATACAGTAAGTATCAGAATTCAAAGAGAGTTGTGTGACTGATATTTGGCTACATGTCTGTATCAAAGGGTCCAGAGGGTAGGGTTGGAGGTGATTTTGTGAGGAGAATTTCTCTGGAGAGAACTGCATCTATGAGCTCACCTTTCTCCGTTTAAGGGGACAGGGATGAGCAGGCTGGGGATGCCTGTTCCACACGGCAAGTCTACTGGGAGTTGTACCCACAGGCTCACTCAGAAAGCCTGATGCGTACCCCTCAAGGTAGGGGGAGAGTCAGCTCTAAACCTCTCCAGGCTCAGAGAGCTCACAGTGGCCTGGAGGGGAGGGGTGGGGGCGGTTAAGGCAGTTCTTTCCCTCTCACTCTGCTGCTGTTACCTTGGCAGGTCAGGAAGATCAGGTTAGTAAAATGGGGTAGGAGGAGTGGAAGCTACAGGGAGGGAAGCCTCCTACTTGCCAAAGCCCTGATGGCAATGGGGAGAAGTTTTACTTTAAATCAAGTCTAACATTGTGATTATTATATGGAAATGAATATTCTGATTTCTGAAGTGACATGTTCATATGACACTTGGTATAATCATGGCGATTACAATTACATTAACCACAGTGGGCAAAATGTTCTGGTTCTGCCCAAGTTTTTACCCGGGGTCAGGGAAAAAACTCGCCTTCTAAATCAATTTTAAAAGAACAAAGGAAGTCCAAATAAAATGCTTGCTTCGTTTAATGTACCATTTACACTTTTCCATGTCCTTTGCCCATGTTCTTCTATTAAACTACTTTTGTTTTTGTTGATTTATAAAAACTCTGGATATTCTATTCTGTAGTAACTAGTGGTAAAGGAGCATTGTGTCTTTTTCAGCTTAATTTCAAATGGCTCATAAGCATTTATATATATATGTGTATATGTATACATACATTTGGAGACATAGTATAAAACATATGGTAAAACATCAAAATTAGTGAATCTGGATAAAATATTATACCTGCAACTTTTCTGAAAGTCTCAAATTATTTCAGAATACAAATTTACCCCCAAACTTTGAGTTACTGGAAGTTTTAACCCATTGTAAAATGCTTTACAATATTTTACCCTATTTGTACCTCATTTACCCTTTTTTTCTGGTGTAGGTTTTTTTTCCCATAAGGTTATGTAAAATTTTTATGTGTTTACATCTATCATTATTTTCCTCCATGATTTTAGTTTTTTTTTTCCTATCTTGGCCGGGTGCAGTGGCTCACTATTGTAATCCCAGCACTTTGGGAGGCCGAGGTGGGCGGATCACGAGGTCAGGAGATCGAGACCATCCTGGCTAACACGGTGAAACCCCGTGTCTACTAAAAATCTCCCCAAAATATTAACTGGGCGTGGTGGCGGGCGCCTGTAGTCCCAGCTACTCGGGAGGCTGAGGCAGGAGAATGGCCTGAACCTGGGAGGCGGAGCTTGCAGTGAGCTGAGATCCCGCCACTGCACTCCAGCCTGGGCCACAGAGCAAGACTCAAACAACAACAACAACAACAAAGAAATACCTTTCCTATCCTAAGATTATAAAATGATTTACTCATCATTTTCTAATTCTTTTCTTTAAATACTTTAAATTTTGATTCATCTGGATAATTGAGAGAGGAAATTCAGTATTATTTTTCTCCAAATGTGTAGCCTGTTATATAAAAATATTTTGTTGAATACTTGTTTTTTTGGCTATGAATCAGAAATGCCCCCTTTATTGTATTCTAAATTCCCACCCTATTTTGGTGTCTTCCTACCATTTACATCTCTTTGCTGCCACCACTCTGAAAGTTATTGTAGCTTTAGAATTCTTTTTTATGTGGTAATGCAAGTCCTCTTTCATTCTCCATCTTTTAAAGAATTTATCTGCTGTTCTCCCATGTTCCTTTTCACAGTCTTAGAATAAAGTTGTCAAAAAGAAAATCACATGGGGATTTTGGTGGAAATTAATAGAACCTTTTCGGGAAATAAAGACTTTTTATTTTGCACTACTTCTTTATGTCTATAGAGCAGGAGTTTGTAGCTTTCTCCACGTAGTTACTGCATGCTGCTTCCTGAGTCTATTCCTAAATGTTATATATTATGTCCTTATTGTGAGTGGTGTATGTATATTTTTAATTAATTAATTATTTTCAGACAGAGTCTCGTTCTGTGGCCCCAGGCTAGAGTGCAGTGGCGCGATCTCGGCTCACTGCAACCTCCGACTCCTGGGTTCACGCCATTCTCCTGTTTCAGTCTCCCGAGTACCTGGGATTACAGATGTGCACCACCACGCCCGGCTAATTTTTGGTATTTTTATTAGAGATGGGGTTTCACCATGTTGGTCAGGCTGGTCTCGAACTCCTGACCTCAGGTGATCCACCCTCCTCAGCCTCTCAAAGTGCTGGGATTACAGGCCTGAGCCACTGTGCCTGGCCTGGTATATTTTCTTTTGTTGTATTTTCTGTTTTTTTTTATTTTAGATTTTTGTGTATTTACTTTGTAATAAGCAACCTTCCTGGACCTAGCTAATTCTCTTCAATTGAGTGGACCACAGACACATCACCTGCCAATGTGTATGTGCATGACGTGAGGAATCTGTTCAGGGAACTGAGTGCACATTGAGTTAGAGCATACAGTCAGAAAACACATTTAGAAAGCTGAGCATTGTTTCCTAAAATAAAATCCTGTAAGTCTTCCTCTTATTTCTTTTTCTTGAGTAATTGCAAATATTCAGAACCATATTCCAGAAAAATTATTATTTCCCATGAGACAATGTGTCAGTTTTAGATGTATCTCTTGTAAACAATACAAAGCTGGATGCTCTTTTTTTCAACACATCTGAGAGATTGTTCTTTAATCTATTTACCAAGAAGACTGGGGATTTTTTTTTGTTCCCTCACCTTACATTTTCGTTTGATTTTTTTTTCTTCACTCTACTTTTATCCTCTAGCGGTTTAGAAGTTATGTATGTACATTTCCTTCTGCTATTGGTCACCTCGTATTTTCCACATATATATTTAAAATTGAATTATCACGTAGTTAATCAGTGTCTACCGCCTCCTTTGCAGGGGGCCAGAGACTTCCTGCATTTTTGCTTTCTTCATTTCCATCCTCCAGACTCCCCCTCTTGTTGAAGACATCTGGGACTTCAGCTTGCTTGACTCTTATTATATCTAAGAATTTTTAGTGGACTCTTGAGCTTTATAGGCCTACACTCATGTGAGTTGTAATTAGTAATGATTTCACCTCTTTTATTTGAGTTTTACTTTTTTATTGTTTTGAGTCCCCCTCTCTCCCCAAAACAACCTAGAGTCATAGCTGTGTTTTCTCTTGCTGCCCACTTTGATGGAAGTGCTTCTTACATTTCACCCTGAAGCATGCCATGGTGCTGATTTGGCCTGTCATCTGTTGAGGGGAGAGCCATTCCTTTCTGTTTGACCACAGCATTTGATTTCAGGAAAGAACGTTCTCCTTTATACATGTGTTTTCTGACTCTCTGCTCTAACTCAGGGTGCAGAGTCTGTTCCCTAAACAGATTCCTCATGTCCATGCGCCCTGCATTCCAAGATCATTCCTCCCTGCTTATGGTGTACTTTTGTTTCATTCATCTGTTGGATTCAGATTCATAATATCTTTTTGCCGGAGCACACTTTAATTTATTTATTCATTCAACAGACACCGTATGCTGGGCTCTGGGCCAGACATGGATAACACTGGGGTTAAGAAAGGTCTGGGCCCTGGGGAACAAATGGTACCACGTGGCACGGTCCACACAGCACAATGCACACAACCTTTTTACTTTTTCCTTCAGGGACGCTGGGCTCCACTTTAAGGTATGTAGAGAGAAAGGCACCCCTTTGTCAAGTGATAGTATCAGGACGATGCTTCACTTCAAAAATATTTGTTCATGTTCTGGAACATTTGAAATAACACAAATTATGTCCTCCTTGAACGCTGGATAGCAGTTGCCTATGAAACCACATAAGCCTGTTTTCCTTTGAGTGGTTGCTCTTGGGGAATATTTTAAGTTGTTTTGCCCATAGTTATTGGACTTGTCGGGCTTTCTGTCACTCTTTAAATTTGTTTAAATGATTTCTGTTTCATAGAAAAAGGTCATTTCATCCAGAGTGTAAATCCACAAAGAGGAAAAACGGTAGTCTTGAGATTCTGAGAAAGTATATTTTCCCTGGATGTGTTCTAGTTTCTTTTCTACTCAAACCATGAAGTGTTTCCATTTTTCCTTCTCTTTCTGTTTTTCTTGGTAAGAGTCACAAGGTGCTTATCTGTTTTGTTGTTCTTGTTGTTTTGTTTGAAACAAGGTCTCACTCTGTTGCCCAGGCTGGAGTGCAGTGGTGTGATCATAGCTCACTGTTACCTTGAACTCATGGCCTCAAGCGATCCTTCTGCCTCAGCCTCCTGAGAAGCTGGGACTACAGGCGTGTGCCACTATGCCCAGCTAATTTTTTAAATTTTTTGTAGAGACAGGATTTCACTATGTTTTGCCCAGGCTGGTTTGGAACTGCTGAGCTCAAGTAATCCTCCTGCCTTAGTCTCCCAAAGTGCTGGGATTACAGACGTGAGCCACTGTGCCCAGCCTTGTTGTCTTTTAAGAATAAGCTATTGATTTTTATTTCTCAAGTCTATGATTTTTCTGCTTTGTAACACATGAACTATCCTCTTTTTGTCTTTATTAATTCCTTTTCACGTGTCTTGAGCTGAATGTGCAATGATAATTGATGATAATAACAAATAATTTATTTTTATTCTCTCTTGCTTGATATTAAAAGTACTTTAGACCAGGACAATCTGTGCCCAGTTTAGGCCCACATCCTGTGCAATACGTGATGCTCTCTTTACTCTACATTCTAATTGTAGATTTTGTTTTTACTTTAACGTTTTGAAAGTTATTTTTTCCTGTTGGTGGAGTGACTCACATTTTGTTACTGAACTCTGGTTTTATTTCACTGAGGTGAGAGGATGCTTACCTACAGTGGATCTCTCTCTCTCTCTTCTTTTCTCATGTTCTTACTTTCTCTGGGCCCCTAGAGTCCCATCAGTCCTATCTCAGGCAAGGGCCCTCACACTATCCTTGCTGGTGTGATTATCACTGGCTTCATTTTCTCCTTCATCTTCCATTTGCCCTTCCCCCCAAAAGAACATCAACTCAAATCTGTCTAATATGTGTAATTAGGCCAGGCACGGTGGCTTAGGCCTGTAATCCCAGCACTTTGGGAGGCCAAGGTGGGTGGATCACCTGAGGTCAGGAGTTCGAGACCAGCCTGGCCAACATGGCAAAACCCCATCTCTACTAAAATTCAAAAATTAGCTAGGCCTGGTGGCACGTGCCTGTAGTCCCAGTTATTCGGGAGGCTGAGACAGGAGAATTGCTTGAACCCAGGAGGTGGAGGTTGCAAGGAGCCAAGATCGCACCACTGCACTCCAGCCTGCTTGACAGAGCAAGACTCCATCTCAAATAATCACAATCATAATGATAATAAAGTGAAATTAAAGATATCTGTCTTTGAAGAATGCGTAGTGTTGCTGTGTGTGTTTTAATTGGCATAAATTATATTGTGCTGTGTATCTCCTCTTGTAATTGTTTACTGAGGCATCTGAATTTGTTAAGGTATTCACATTAAATGGTTGTATTCTTTCAAATAATTGCCCCCACATATCCTATGTCAAATTTTCCTTCCTTCCCCAAACATCATTTTGGGCAGAGTTCATAATTTTTAGTCACTTTCAGTTATGAAATGCCTTGTGCCATTAAAAGTTTTTATTTAAATTTAAACCTTACTTCAGGAGCCCCCCACTCTCTGGTGCTCCTGGGGATGGGGTTCCCTGCCCTGCCAGATCAGGAAGCTGGCCTGGTGTAATCTCCATGGTGAGGCTGTGGAAGCCCCACATCTCCCCCAACTCACTCTGCTTGTTATTTTCTTTTCTTATTTTTTTTTTTGAGATGGAGTCTCGCTCTGTCGCCCAGGCTGGAGTGCAGTGGGGCGATCTCAGCTCACTGCAAGCTCCGCCTCCCGGGTTCATGCCATTCTCCTGCCTCAGCCTCCCGAGTAGCTGGGACTACAGGCGCCCGCCACCACGCCCAGCTAATTTTTTGTATTTTTAGTAGAGACAGGGTTTCACCGTGTTAGCCAGAATGGTCTCGATCTCCTGACCTCGTGATCCACCCACCTCGGCCTCCCAAAGTGCTGGGATTACAGGCGTGAGCCACCTCGCTCGGCCTGCTTGTTATTTTCAAGAGGTCCTTAGATATGTTCAACACTGACCTCTGGTTTGTTTTAGGCAGAGCCCTATCTTAATTCATCAGTCTTCATTGAGATTTGGTATCCTTTAGTGAACAGATAGCCTTAGTTTTGATGTAATCAAGCCTAACACATTTCTTCAGGTTTGTGAGTTTTGTTTTGTTTTGCTTTTTTGAGACAGAGTCTTGCTCTGTTACCCAGGCTAGAGCTCAGTGGCATGGTATGGTTCACTGCAGCCTCAACCTCCTGGGCTCAAGCGATCCTCCCACCTCAGCCTCCTGAGTAGCTGGAACTAATTTTTAAATTTTTTGTAGTCATGGGGTGTCACTATGCTGCCTAGCCTGATCTTGAACTCCTGGGCTCAAGAGATCCTCCCACCCCAGCCTCCCAAAGTGCTGGGATGAGCCACTGCACCCACCAGTTTGTGGGTTTTGAATATTATTTTTAAAAATATGCTTCATCTCAAGTCATAAAAACATGGTCCTATATGCATTTTGGTTTTGGTTTTATTTTTTATTTTAGAGACAGGGTCTGGCTCTGTTGCCCAGGCTAGAGGGCAGTGGCATGATCATGGCTCACGACAGCCTGGAAATCCTGGGCTCAAGCGATCCTCCCGCCTTAGCCTCCAGAGTAGCTGGGACTAAGGTGTGTGCCACCATGCCTGGCTAATTTTATTTTTGTGAAGACGGAGTCTCACTATGTTGACCAGGCTGGTCTTGAACTCCTGGGCTCTAGCGATCCTCCCACCTTGGCCTCCCAGAGGGTTGGGATTACAGGTGTGAGCCACTGTGCTGGTCTTATATGTTTTAATTAGCTTTATCATTTTTACTTTTCACATTCAGAGTTTTAATTCCTCTGAAGTTTTGTTACGGTAGGATACAACTTCCCTTTTCTCCTTCTGGTGAGCCAATGTTGCCACCATCTACTGCAGAGCCCTCATTTCCCGCAGACGTGATGCTTTGTGTAACATGTGTCAAGTGTCCTCCTGGGTAGGCATCAGGTTACGGGCTCTCCCGGCCCCCACTGGGCTATTTTTTTTTGTTTCTATGCCAGTACCCCACTATTTCTATAATTATAGCTTTCTCATCTTTAATTATATTTCTATAATTATAGCTTTAAAATATATGTAACTATCTGGTAGGTCAAATCTGCCCCCAACCTGACTCTCCAATTTTCTCTCCTTTCTCAAAACCATCCTAGAATTTAAGGACTATTATCCTTCAATATCAATTTTAGAATCAGATTGTCAAGTTCCCGAGAAAACCCTGCTGGTGTTTTAATTGTAATTGCTTTGAGAGACTAATGTAAGGAGAATTGACATTGTTATGATTTTAAATTGCTTTTACTCTGTATTGAATAGGCAAAAGGATATTTATAAAACATATATGGAGAATAAAGAACAACATTAGCAACATCCACGTACCACCAGCAAGCCTGTGAGAGAGTGCCCTCACGGGCATGTTAAAGTTTCCCTGTGGCCGTTCCTGTATCTCAAGCCTCAAAGGCTCTGACTGCTCCCAGTTATTTTGCTGGCTGACATTTGCTCATGGTGCCTCAACTTCCTTGTGTGGTGTGCAATGTTTTGAGGAGCGAAGACATGCTCCTTAGAGTGTTAATTGTAGGACTACTCTGAGGTGTGGCTTGAAAGACAGGTTCCTCCAGACAGAATCTACGTTTGCTTCAGCCAGGTGCCTGCAGGTGTGACCAACCCAGCATCACTTTATTTATTTACTTATTTTTAACTTTTAAGTTCAGGGGTACAAGGGCAGGTTTGTTACACAGGTAAACTTGTGTCATGGGGCTTTGTTGTACAGATTATTTCATCACCCAAGTTTTGAGCCTAGTACCTATTAGTTGTTTTTCTTGATCCTCTCCCTCCTCCTACCCTCCCCCATCAAGTAGGCTCCAGTGTCTGTTCCCTTCTTTGTGTTTATGAGTTCTCATCATTTAGCTCCCACTTACAAGTGAGAACATGTGGTGTTTGGTTTTCTGTTCCTGCATTAGGTTGCTAAGGATAATAGCCTCCAGCTGCAACCATGTCCCTGCAAAGGACACGATCATATTCTTTTTTATGACTGCATAATATTCCATGGTATATATGTACCACATGTTCTTTATCCAGTCTATCATTGTTGGGCATTTAGGCTAATTCCATGTCTTTGCTATTGCGAATATCCCAGCACCACTTTAAACCACCTCCATCCTTGGTTCAGGTTTTTTGAACCACCCAGACAGCGTGAAGTCATGTTGTGAGTTCATAAGAGAGTGTTTCCGGTTCACCCTCACTGTGAGGGTGTGGTCATTTTCTGAAGGCATAACTTTTTGCAGGGGTCTACTCTGAGTGAGGCTCCTCCCCTTAGTTAGGCCCTCGGTTTTGTCTTTTGTCTCCTGAACCCATGAACAAGGCTGAAAACTGAAGCTCAGTTTTGCTGGGTTTGACAAAGGGCCTTGGGACAAAAGCTGTCTTCTGGGCTCTACTGACCTCTATATTCTAACCCTCATTTAGGTTTTGGACTCTGAAGAGTCTTTATTTTCTTGCTAGCTTACCTATGCATTTAAAATCATAATTTAAAAAAAGTCTCACATTTGTAGGTATCTTTAGCAATAAGTTTGGTTAGGGTATCTTGTCTTCCATACTGCAGGAAGCCAAATGCTGAGAATTGACATTTTCACGTTGTTTTAAGTTATTTCAGCTTTGAACAACAGTATATCTGTACATTGATGTAGGTCTTTTTTTATGTTCTTAGGCACAGTTTATTTTTTCCTTAAAAGTCTTTTGCATTCTTCATTAGATTATGTCCTGTAAATCTTGGTGTGCATTATGTTTTAAAAATAAATATAATTGAGTGGTTTTTCTGATTTATAAAATTTTCTGACATTACAGAAGAGTGTAAAGAAAGTTTTAAAAAATCATAAGAAACCCACTATCAGCGGCAATAACAGCTATGACCTTTTGTTGTATGTCATTGTAAATAGTATTCTTATCTGTAAACCCATGTTTGCACAAAAAGAGGAGAACTGGTTTGCATTTCAAACAGCTCACTCTGCAAGCAGGATTTCAGGAAAGAAAAAGACCACCAGGATTTAAGGGGAAAGCAGAGGAGGGGATGGGGGGTTAGGGTCAGAGTTAGCAGGAAAATGAAGACAGAGGCTGGCGTGGTCCAGTGCAGAGCTTACGTGTCACAGAGCTCATCCTGAGGGGCGGGCTCAGGCCGGGGATGCCCTCCTGCTGCCATCCTTATGCCCTCTCTCCTTTTCTCTACAGGTTGACTCTGGCAGCTCCCTTGTCTGCCAAATGAACAAGACCTGGATTCAGATAGGAGTGGTGAGCTGGAGCTTTAGCTGTGGCCAGCGTCACTTCCCAGGTATCTACACCAGCACTGCCCACTTCAACCAGTGGATCAAGACTGAGGTTGCTGACATGAAGTTCGTCAGTAGGGCTGGCCCTGCCTTCCTGAGCCCAGTTTTCCTCACTGGTTACATTCTGCTGGGCTCCTTGGGCTCCCTGTGGCTCCTGTGAGCGGTGTTTCAAGGACAGTCCCTCCCGGAGGCTGCTTCTCCCTCCCCTCTGTTCTGCCCTCAGAGGTGGAGATGAGAGGTTGCACAGGATGGCAGGGCAGAGTGAGGGGGAGGGTCCAAGAGCCATTGTTACTTTCTGTTGTTCAATGAAGATGCTTTTGAACTTTGAGCCACTCAAGTGATCATCTCGCTTCCTGACTTCCGCCAGAGCCCTTCACAACCTTCCTAACCCCCAAGCAGTCCTGGCTGTTCTCTCAAGCTGAGCCTTCTCTGACAGCTTTATGTCGTGTCTGTCTTGTGCTTGTTGTGTGACCCTGGCAGACTGTTCCCCTCCCTCTTCTTCCAAATGTGGGACTGCAGCTCCTTCTTAGTCATCCCAGCACTCCAGTAATCCCCAGGTCCCCATGGCCCTCCCCTGGGTATGTGACAGACACTTTCCCTCAGGCCTTCCTGCGAGGCCTGGCCTTTTCCCAAGTAACTCACCATGGCCAGATCACAGACCCACAATCATGGACCGTGTTTCAGAACCCACTAGCTTCTCCCAATCCTTCATATCCTTCCATGGGTCTGCAGAGCCTGACCAATTCCTCCTCTCTCTCTGGCAGAGGTAGGTGATGTGGGGATAGGGCAGAGTGCCTGCCTGGGTAATGAATGTGTGAGATGACTGTGCCCTGAGCTCCTGAGCTGTCTTGGTGACCTCCATTAGACTCTGCAGCATGAGCAAGGCTAGCTGGAGGTAACCAGGCTGAGGACAGAGCCTTGCCCCTGTGTGAGGAATGAGGGGCTGCTCAGACCTGGTGGTCCTCAGGTGCTGAGCAACCATCCACCCCCATCCCTCAGGGCACCTGAAGGGTGTGATTTACTGTCTTTTCAGAGATTGGAGCATGGATTGGCCAGCTCAAGTGTGTATCCCAAGACCACAAGCCTGGACACATGTTCGAATATCTGGGCTTGATTTAACTTTCCCCATATCTTAGAAAAAATCATTTTCTTGTAGAGATGGGGGTGCTATGTTGCCCAGGCTGGACTTGAACTCCTGGGCTCAAGTGATCCTTCTGCCTCAGCTTCCTGAGTAGCTGAGAGTAGCTGGGACAGGTGCATGCCACAATGCTGGATCACCTTATCTTCTATTAGGCTAGAATTTTCCAACAGCTTTGAGTACCCCACATGGCTTTTTAAATGTATTACCCTCCTGTGTCACTGAACCATCAATGTGTTCACCAAATTGTAACGTGCAAAGTGACCTCCTCATCCCACAGTGGCGCAATGGTAAGCACCAGTGTTCCTCTGTGGAGGGACCCTTTGCCTGCGCTCTCTTTCCTAAGCAGATGTATCTGTGGGGCAAGGGCATCTGCTGAATGGGGTGGGGGTGGGGTGTAGTTGCTTTAGAATGAAGCAGTCTTTCAAAATCATTATTTAAAACACATCTATCTGCTTAATTTCAGTTCCTTGGGCAAAGCCCCACTGGAGGGGCTGGAGGGAAAGTAGGGTCACCTGGAGATCCTGGATGCCAGCCCCTGAGGTTTGGTCTTCTTCTCACCGCGGGAGGGGTGACACCATGAGCCAGTCCAGGGCAATGGGCTGCAGGGGTAAGAAGGTCTGAGAATCGGCCGAGGTTAAGTTGAGGGACTCCAGGAGACTGCTTAGACCAGTGGAGTGAGGAGAGGGAGGGGCCAAGGAGGGAGGTCAGCCGGGGCGTACCCAGCCGGGGAGGTATAAGGGAGGGCTGTCACTAGGGACGCCCTTGCAGGTCAGAGACCGGGAGCGCCATGGCCGGTGGCCCCTGGGGGGCGCCACGCAGGCGGGGCACTAGGAGCATCCCCACCCAGCTCACCAGAGGCCGCGGCATGCGGCCAACAGGGGGCGCCGTCGTGGGGGCGGCACCGGGAACGCGTTTCGGAGAGACGCAGTCGGCTGCCACCCTGGGATGGGTCCCTGGTGCCAGAGCCTGGCCCGCGGGCAGCGCCCCCGGACGTCTGCCCCCTCCCGCGCCGGTGCCCTGCTGCTGCTGCTGCTGCTGTTGCTGAGGCCCGCAGGTGAGTCCCTTCCAATCCCTACCCCACCTGCCTGACGAGGCCCTCGCCTTCCACCTCTAATCTGCTCGGCGTTCCCCGCAGGTTGCTGGGGCGCAGGGGAAGCCCCGGGGGCACTGTCCACTGCTGATCCCGCCGACCAGAGCGTCCAGTGTGTCCCCAAGGCCACCTGTCCTTCCAGCCGGCCTCGCCTTCTCCGGCAGGCCCCGACCACCCAGACACCGCCCTTGACCACCATGGAGACCCAATCCCCAGTTTCTGAAGGCAAAGTCGACCCATACCACTGTGAGTACCAGGAGTGTAGACTCCGTGGGGCAAGGAGGGTGACAGAGGAGTCTTAAGGACCTTGGCTGGGGCTAGGGGAGCAGAAGAGACGGGGGCGAGCAGGACAGAGCAGCGCCTCCTTCTACAGGTGTTCATTGAGCACTAAACACCTGTGGGCCAGGCCTGGTCCTGTCTGGAGGCCCAGAGCTCTGGGTGTCTTGTCCTCACAGGCCTCCCCTCCTGCTGAGGTAGGGGGCAGGAAAGTCAGAGGGGCCTGGGGCTCGCTGTGTGTTCCTGCCCCGCCTGAGCTGGCTGTGGGGCACGTGGCCTCTCACCCTGCTCCAGGCCCTGACCCATCGTGCCTCTGACCCAGGCTCCCAGCCAGGGACCTCTGGGATCTCCAGCACAGCTTTCAGGGCCAGGCTGTGTGAGCCTTCTTGTGGTGACTCCAGGGTGCACACCTAAGACGTTCTCTTGCCCAGTGGCTTTCAGGCATGTTTAACAGACCGACGTAAGACTGGGAGTCAGCAAATAGCATTTAACTGTCACAGAAAGTCACCCAGACAGGACTTCCAGTACCCTGTGTTGTGCATGCCGATGTTTTCTTGTCTATGCTATCGTTTAAAAAGGCCAGTCACGGCCCACTTACGTTTACAATCTGCGAATCCATTTGGAAAACACTAAGAATGGGACTCCTGGGATGTTGGATACGTGCATCTTCAATCTAGAGAAACTGTTTTCCAAAGCAGCTGCAGCAGTGAGCACTCCCACCAGCCGTGGGTAGGCATTCTGGGTGATAATCCTCACTGACACTCGGTGTCACAGATGTTGTGTTTTTGCCAGGTGGGTGGTACACAGCAGAATCTCATCGTGATTGAAATCTGCATTTCCAGGCTGGAGGTAGTGGGTCATGCCTATAATCCCAGTGCTTTTGGAGGCTGAGGCAGTAAGATCACTTGAGGTCAGGAGTTTGAGACCAGCCTGGGCAACATAGTGGGACTCTATCTCTCCAAAAAATTAAAAAATAAAAAAATTAGCTGGGTGTGGTGGTGTGTGCCTGTAGTCCCAACTATTCAGGAGGTTGAGGTGGGAAGATCATTTGAGCCTAGGAGTTTGAGGTTACAGTGAACAATGATCATACCACTGCACTCCAGCCTGGGTGACAGAGCAAGACCTCATCAGAGGAGGAGGAAGAGGGAAGAGAGAAGAGGAAAGAAGAAGCAGTCTGCATTTCCCTGCAGACTAAGGGCGGAGCAGCTTCTGTGGTCATTGGCTACTGGGATTTCCTCCTTGGGCTATGCCCATTTTTCTGTTGGGGCATCCACTTTCCTCTCATTGAGCCACAGAAAGGGGTTCCCAGAGGAGGGAGAGACCTCTGCCTTGGCTGAAGTAGGGGACATGGTGAGGGTGGAACTAGGTGGAAAATGAGAACAAGTTAGTGAAGGATCTGATTGGAGCTGCGAGTGTGTTGGTGACGGCAGAGGGGCTGGTGGTACACTGGGCTGGTAGGCTGGGGATGCTCTAGGGCCCGGGCTGTGGGAACAGGGAGACAGATATCTGGGCAGTGCTTGGACCCTTCTGAGGCATGAGACTCCAGTCCACATGTGGACAGCATGATTCCATGGTGACAGGTGGAAAGGGAGCACCCCTGGATGGGTGCAGGCCAGTGGATGGAGAGGCAGGAGGTCAGGCTGGGGGAGGGGAGGGACAGGGAAAGATCCATCCCTCATCAAGCTCTCACCTTCCTCCTCAGTCTGTGGCTTTTCCTACGAGCAGGACCCCACCCTCAGGGACCCAGAAGCCGTGGCTCGGCGGTGGCCCTGGATGGTCAGCGTGCGGGCCAATGGCACACACATCTGTGCTGGCACCATCATTGCCTCCCAGTGGGTGCTGACTGTGGCCCACTGCCTGATCCGGTGAGTCAAGGCCGAGGTGGGGTGGGTGGAGAGGCATTTGGAGCTGCTGTGGGCCCAGTCACCCCCTCCCTGCCAGCCGTTCTGGCAGTGGTGGCAGCAGTGGCAGCTATGTGCTCTGCAGAGCCCCACAGTCCCAGCCCCAGCCTCACCTGGGCTCCAAGCAGGTGGAGGCTGAGTCCTAAAAATTCCTTCACGGCTCCAGTCTTTTCAGTGTCCCACCGTTCGCTCCCCTCGCCTGGCCTCTCAGTCCCGTGCAGTCATTCCGCAGATGGGAAATGCAAGCTCAGAAGCCATTTGTCTGGCCTCATGCCTCCTCTCCATGGGAAGAAGCTCCTAGTTCCTTCATTTCACCCCCTTTGCACCCACATCCTTGTTCCTCCCTTCAATCAACCGTCTCTGACACTTCTTTGAGCAAGGCCCTGGCCTGGACACTGGGGGCAGAGGAGGGATGGATCATTCCTTCCAGCTTGGTGGGGGAGACAGAAAGGAAGATAGATGCTCACAAGGGTGCCTGGTTGGTGTGGGGACAAAAGAGGGAGTGTTCTGATGTTTTGGGGCCAGGAGTGCTGGCTGTGAGAGCTGACGAGTGAAATGTGTTCCAGGCCTAAGGGCCAACATACAGACTCCAAGGGGTACCCTAGGGGTGCGCAGCTAGACAGCCAGGCCATGGCGCATTCCATGGAGCTGGAAGGAGTGGAATTGCCTCCTCCAGGGCACAGCATGGGGTGAAAGAGTCCATGCCACGGACTGAGAGTAGAGTTTGGAACCAGAGAAAACTGGGTCCGCATCCCTTCCACTGCCTCCTAGCTATGCAGCCCTGAGTGGCTCCTTGGGCTTCTCTGAGCCTCAGTTTCCCCCTCCATAAAATGAAAGGTCGTGAGGACTGGACCACACAGTGAGTGTGCAGGGCCCTGTTCATGTCTGTGGTGAGGAGTAGGCTCAGGGGCTTGAAGCAGGTGGGTGGCCCCTCCTGGATCATCTGGGAGGGCAGCAGACTGGGGGAAGGCCCAGGCTGGAGGCTGGGGCAGGGGGCCTGGAGCTGATCATGGCCTCCCCTCACGGCCCCCCTAGGCGTGATGTTATCTACTCAGTGAGGGTGGGGAGTCCATGGATTGACCGGATGACGCAGACCGCCTCTGATGTCCCGGTGCTCCAGGTCATCATGCATAGCAGGTACCGGGCCCAGCGGTTCTGGTCCTGGGTGGGCCAGGCCAACGACATCGGCCTCCTCAAGCTCGAGCAGGAACTCAAGTACAGCAAGTACGTGTGGCCCATCTGCCTGCCTGGCACAGACTATGTGTTGAAGGACCATTCCCTCTGCACTGTGACGGGCTGGGGACTTCCCAAGGCTGACGGTGAGTCAAAGCCTCCGCAGACCAGGGCAGGTGCTGTGAGAAAGGACGTGGGTGCAGGCCAGGGTGCCACCACAGATGGATGTTTCTGAGGCACCTTCCCCAGGGAGCCTGCCGCTCCTGGGACCTTCCTGCCAGGCTGTCATCTCTGAGGTCTCCTTCCCCTTGAGGATCTCGCAGGGAACACCTCACTGCTGCTCCAGCCTCAGGGGACCTCAATTGCCTCTGAATCCTGAGCCAGGCCAGGGCATGTAAACAGAACTTCCTTGAAGGCAGACAGGCACAGAGTAATACCTCACAGTCCACACCCACTGCCCAGGCATCGGCAGCTTGCCGCAGAGCACCTGCATCTTCCCTCTGTGCATCTTCCCTCCCCCAGGTGCTATTTGGGCCTTTGTCTTCTGGTCAGAGATGCTTCTTTTAGGTGCCCGTAGTGGGAAATGGTAGAAGAGGAAGCTGCAAAGAAGCTGGCGCTGTTATGGTCAGCAGGCAGAAGTCCCTGCTGTGATCTCCTAGGGCCCTGGGACCTCCCAGCACAGCTGGGCATAGAAGGGGCCACCAGAACAGCCCGAGGTCCCCCTTGGCTTCTTAAACATACTCTGATTCCCAAGAGGGGCCCAGACTCCAGCTCTCTTTCCTGCACCCTCTAGCCCACTGGCCTTTAGCTCTGTGTACCCCTGACCCAGCCCTGCAGCCCCCAGCCCTGAGCTCGAGCCTCGGGGCCTCATGCCGGGCCTAGCAGCAGCCTCAGCTGCTGGGGGGAGCAGCTGTGGGGGGAGCAGTCTTCTGTGCTGTAAAATGCTGCCCAGAAGGCCCACATGGCTGGCTGGGGACCATCTGCATCTGGAGCTCATGATTTCCTCTCCCCTCACTGGGCCTCAACTCCTTGTCATCCCAATTCAGGAGCAAGGCCCAGAGAGCAGGTGTGTTCTCTCAGGAACATCCAGGAGACCCTAGAACTGTCCACTTCCTTCAGGGGGTCCCCAGCCCATAAGAAAGATGCCCTTCCCTGTGGCCTGAAGGAACGAACTTACTCTCAAAACAGCTCAAGGGGACTTCAGCCCATGTGGGAGGACCTGGGGGTTACTTTGTCATCCCTGCTGTGGCCTGTCTCCTGTCTCCCAGGAGCTTAGGCCAGGGACAGGGACACACTAGTCAGGGAGGCAGGAGGAAGAAGCAGTGCCTGGCCTCCATGGAGGGGTCTGGGAAGGCTCAGCAGGGAAGAGGCCTGTGGAGGAAGGGATGCTTGAAGAGAAGGAAGGTTTGGGCCCTGAGAGGCTTGGCAGGCCCTCAGGAGGGAAGGAGTGGCAAAAGCCAAGAGGCTGAGTGTGGTGGAGGTGATGTCAAGGGCCCCAGTGGCCTGGGCGCTGCAGGAAGCGAGAGCAGGCCCAGCAAGGCTGGGTTGGGGGCAGTCTGCTCTGGGGGCTCTGTGTTGAGGGCCCTAGATGGGTATGGGCTAGAACAAGAGCAGGGGTGTGTGGCTAAAGCAGAAAAGGTGGGACGTGGGGAACAGTGGAGAGAAGAGGAGGCAATGGGCAGTGGTGAGTGGCCACGCCTAAATGGGGCCCTGTCCCACAGGCATGTGGCCTCAGTTCCAGACCATTCAGGAGAAGGAAGTCATCATCCTGAACAGCAAAGAGTGTGACAACTTCTACCACAACTTCACCAAAATCCCCACTCTGGTTCGGATCATCAAGTCCCAGATGATGTGTGCGGAGGACACCCACAGGGAGCAGTTCTGCTACGTGAGCGGCCTCTCCTCGCTCCCTCACCTTCAGGGGCACCTGGGGGAGAGGCATCTGGGGAGGGAGAGGGGAAGGGTGGAGGATGGGTAGAGGAAGGGAAGGGGGTGGGCAGGACTCTGGGGTATGGGGATGGAGGATGTAGGGGGAGACTGGGAGGAAACAGATGGGGGCTGGGAATGGGGATGGCTGTTGGAGGTGAGAGGAGTTGGGGGTCCGTGGGGAGATGGAGGGTGGGTGTTAAGAGGTGGGGGATGAAACCTTTTGAGGAAGATCTCCTGGGTCTGGAGCACTTCTCACCTATGTTGGCACTGGGGGGCTGTGGAGGTGTGGTGTGAGGACATCCTGCCTGTCCTGGAGCTGGGTCGTCTCTGGCCTTGCCTGGCCTCCCTGACCCTTACTCCCCCAACCCTTCCCGCAGGAGCTAACTGGAGAGCCCTTGGTCTGCTCCATGGAGGGCACGTGGTACCTGGTGGGATTGGTGAGCTGGGGTGCAGGCTGCCAGAAGAGCGAGGCCCCACCCATCTACCTACAGGTCTCCTCCTACCAACACTGGATCTGGGACTGCCTCAACGGGCAGGCCCTGGCCCTGCCAGCCCCATCCAGGGCCCTGCTCCTGGCACTCCCACTGCCCCTCAGCCTCCTTGCTGCCCTCTGACTCCGTGTGCCCTCCCTCACTTTTGGGCCCCCTTGCCTCCGTACCCAGGTTGCTGCGGGTGTAGCTCTCACAGCCCTGAGAGTCAGGGTGGAGACGAGGTGCTCAATTAAACATTACTGTTTTCCATGCCTCCTTCTTCCCCGGCTTCAGAGGCCCCGCGTTTCCTGGGCCTGCTCTGTTGGGAGTCCACAGGTGAACCAGATGAGGGTGAGGTGGGGAACTCCAGGCAGTTTACACTGAAAATTGCAGAGCCTCCAGGATCTGCCCCCATTCAAAGGTTCGGGGTGGCTCCCGCAGAAGGTGGAGGGGGTGTGAAGGGGTGATATTAGGGTCAGATGATCGAGGGGCCTGGAACATACCGCCCAGGCTGAAGCTGGGGCTGCCAGAACCCAGCTGGGGTGCAGCTGTCTGGGCTGGAAAGTGGGTGCTCTTTCTGTGATAACTGTGGGAGTCGGGCTTTCCTTGACTTTGGCTGATGTCTGGCAAGAGGCTAGAACACAGCCTTTCATTGCCCCAAAGAGCCATAGTGAACTTTGACCCTCTATCTCTGTCTCCTGTCTGGAGACAGTGACAGACACCCACTGGAGTCAGCCATTATTCCAACCATCAGCAGCCAGGCCTGCCCATAAAAGGCTAGTGGTGGCCCCATGTCAGGGGAGGGGCAGGTGGAGCTCAGGCCTGGACTTCCCCCAGTCTTCAGCAACTGCTGCTCTGTGTGACCCTGAGTGGCCCCTACCCCTCTGGACTTCTGCTGCCTGGCCACATAGGAAAATTCTGCATAGAATGGCCTTTGTCACCCCTATGTATGAGAGGCCCATGGGTTGGACCCTAAGGGCAGAGGTCAGTCAACTGCCTCCATCTGGTGTCAGAGTCCTCAGCTTCCATGGCGGGGCCTTTTGCCATGGCTCTGCCCCTCACTGCTCCTAAGACCCCATGTCATGCTCCTTCCTCATCAGCCTGGATTACTCTCCTCCCTGTACAGTGATGATCCAGGTCCAGGTCAGGAGCCAGGTTTGACTCTTCTGTGTCCCCAGCGCTGGGCACAGACCATCACAGGTCTATTGAAAGTCATGAATGCAGCCTTGTGAACTCAGCACCCAGAGAGCTGGCAGCGTCCCTCCCGAGTCCCGTGCCTGCTTCCGGGGTGGGCCCAGGTGACTGCAGCTGCCCCTCAGCCTCTTGGCTCCCATTTCTCCCTCTATCTCATCCTAATTCAGGCTGGGAGAAGAGTCAGGGAGGGGACTTTAGCCTGGCCTGAGCCATCTGTCACAGACTGCTGCATCACCCTCCACACAAATGCCCCAGGAATAGCGCATCCCGAGGGGTCATCTCAGGAGGCCGTTTTCTAGGCCTGGCTCTGAGAAGGCACTCAACTTTATTCACAGACCTCTGCAGGCTGCTTTTCCAGCAGGCTCTCCTGGCTCAGAAACCTCTGGTGTCTCGAGACCTTAGTGTTCAGGCCTAGGTTTCAGAGCCTTAGTCTGTTCGATGCCATCTGGAAGTGCCTCTGTGCATCTTCCCTCCCCCAGGTGCTATTTGGGCCTTTGTCTTCTGGTCAGAGATGCTTCTTTTAGGTGCCCGTAGTGGGAAATGGTAGAAGAGGAAGCTGCAAAGAAGCTGGCGCTGTTATGGTCAGCAGGCAGAAGTCCCTGCTGTGATCTCCTAGGGCCCTGAGACCTCCCAGCACAGCTGGGCATAGAAGGGGCCACCAGAACAGCCTGAGGTCCCCCTTGGCTTCTTAAACATACTCTGATTCCCAAGAGGGGCCCAGACTCCAACTCTCTTTCCTGCACCCTCTAGCCCACTGGCCTTAGCTCTGTGTACCCCTGACCCAGCCCTGCAGCCCCCAGCCCTGAGCTCGAGCCTTGGGGCCTCATGCCGGGCCTGGCAGCAGCCTCAGCTTCATCACAACGTGTGAAATGAGGGTAGCCCATTGCCTTGAGCTTAGTATCTGCTGGGCTGGGGGGTTCCATTTCTGAAGCCACCTCTACTCATTCCCTTGAGCTGGATCCCTTGCCAGGCTTGGGGAAGTCTCCCCACCATCGGGGCTCCTCCCTGGCCAGACAGAGTCCCTCCTGCTGCCACAATGTCCCCAGTGACCCTCTCTGCCTCCTCATGGCCAGTCTGGGTGTGGTCTCACACCCTGACCCATGCACTTCAGCCATTTCGTGCCAGAAAGGGTGGCTGAAGTAAACCCTTATCCCATTAATCCTTCACAGCTACTGCCATCCCTGGCAGAAAGGGTGGGAGACAGGCAGGTCTGGGTGGGGAGAGCAGTGTATCTGCAGAGGGATGGTGGCACCAGACCACCTCTGCCGAGACAGTACTCATGTGGATGGGGTGAAAGGAGCCAAGCCTAGGCTGGGGGGCAGGACACCTACTAGATTGTCTGGTTCCTGCCCCTGATGGGCCATGAGGATGTGGCCATGGGCCTCAGCTTCCCCCTCTGACCACAGAATCTGTGGTCCCCAAATGAGCTCAGAGTCCAACATGCCTGGTCCCCGGCCACGGCTTGAGCTCCAGGACCTGCCAGCCCAAGCTGTCCAGGATGTCTTCATTTCTCTCCTTTCTTCTTCTTAGCCTCATTCTTCTCATCCTCCTCTACCTTGATGGCCACTGTGTCCACACTGTCCTTCTTCTTCTTCTTCTTCTTATCCTCTGTGGGGCAGGGGGAAGAGACCATGTGATAGTGGTGAGACAAGGTCCTGGGGTCTGACTGTCCCGAGGGGAAGAGCCCCAGAACCTCCTACACTCTGTCTTTTTAAACTTCCTTCTTCCTACTGGAGAATAGGCTCATCGTTCTACTTGCCTCATGCCAACCAATTTCTGTGCTCTGGTCTCCAGGGGCAGGGCTGGGGCCCCTCCCTGAACCTGCTGCGGTTGGAGCAGAGGAACAGGGTGACTCCAGGCAGCAGGACTGAGGAACTGGCTGGCGCAGCAGGGCTTGAGCCAGGGCCAACTCACCTCCTGGGACTTCTGTGAGCTCACTGAGGGGTGGCACAGTCTCCAGCTTGTCTGTGTACATCTTGGCTGCCTTTCGCTGCAGGTACCGGGCTTCAATCTCCTTCCGGGTCCGTGGCACACGACAGTTGAAGACACAGCACAGGGTGATAACTGTAGGGAGGACAGAGCAGGCTTGGCTGGGGCTGGGGTTCAGACACCCCAGGAATGGCATCCGCCTTCCTTCAGGCCCGCTCCCATCCACCCACATATGTCTCACCCACCAGACTCTGGCAGGAGGCTCAGCATCTTGACAAAACCCTGTGGACCCTATGATGACCAAGGTGGCCTTCCTAAGCAGGGCTGACTTCATGCAGCTGCACAAGCCCCCGTGCTTGGAAGGGCCCCTGGCTAAATTATGTCACCAGTCCTGGTCCTGAGGGTCTTTCTGACTGGACTGAGAGTCACTGGAGGGTAAGTCTGCACCATGACTTAAGCCATAGCTTCCTGGGGGCCACCCAGCACTTCCAACCCAGGCTTCCAGGTGTGCAACTTAGCTTCTCCTTCCCACGCCACTGAGAGCTAGGCCAAAGCTGCCTCAGTCATGAGAGGACGTGGCTCTGCATGTCCTCCTCAGCCTCCCTCAGGACATCCCTGGGCTCTCCCTGGCTAGGGCGGGAGCCCATGAGAGGGCACAGACCCTGCCCTGAGGCGTTCACCTCAGACGGAGTTATTTCAGGAGTGGTTTTCCGGCTGAGGGCAGCTGCACCCACGCCAGTTGGGCCAGGGCATGGAGCTGGCCTGTCTAGTGATGGGTAGGGCAGATCAGGGCTGCCAGGACCTGGCTGGACTGAGTTTATTTTTCTAAGGTCCCCACAGCCTGACCACCTTGGCCCCAACCCTAGGGGAGGGGATGGAGCTGGTTCCTATTATAAATCAGATGACCAGACATAACTTCCTGGCAGACTTCTGGGGGCAGAAGGGCCCACGGAGGATTAGCCAGGTCTATTTTGGGGAAGATGGATCAGATCTATGTAGCCTGGACTGGAGTACCTTCTGGGGTCATTTTATGCAACCAAGTCAGAACCCCTTCAGACAAATATTGTGGTCCCACTAGGTCTCACCCAGGCTCAGAATAAACGAAAAAAATCAATGAATGAATGAATGGGATGATCTCAAAGCCTTTGCTGCTGGGAACAGGACTGGACTCTGGAGTGAATGAATTGGGGAGCCAACAGCATCCAGGCATACACTTGGAGGAGGGTGCTGCACAAGGGCCCCAGCTGTAGATCTGACTGTCTGGGCGTGGACCTGAGCAGACAGTAGGCCTTATCCAAGAAGCTGGGTCCTGGATTTCTCCAGAACCTGTGCCCATGCCTGAGACCCAAAGTTGGTACCCAATCCTAACCCTCCTGGCTTAGGCCACCTCTTCTAGCCACCCCACCAGGAACCTCCTTGGGACCATGCCCACTCAGGGGCCATGCAGGCTGGTCCCAGGCCCTGGGAGGCTGGGGCTTCCAAAGGAGCTCAGTGGGCAGCTGATGGCAGCCAGAGCAGGGCTCAAACACCACCCCTCACTTCAGGCCTGCCCCACACAGCCTGGCCTGGTTGCTTCTCTTCAAAGAAGGGGAGATGCAAAGAGCTTTGGGTCAAGTTCCAGGGCCCAGGCAGGGGCTTGGGATATAAGTCTCTGGGGCTGGAGGAGACCTCCAGGGGCACCCCATCTAGCCCCAGCCCCTTTTCCTGCAGGGCTTTGGGGGTGATGCTCCAATAACAACAGCCCAAGCAGACTGGGAAGCAGGAAAAATGTTTCCCCCCAGGAGAGGGAGCTGTGTTGCCCCCACTGCCTGGATCTGGCAATGGAAGGTAACAAGTGCTGCCTGCTGCTCAGGCGTCTTGGGACTATCCTTCACCCTTTCTAGGAAATGGGGTTAGAGATGGTCTGTGTGGTTGATGTCCAAGTGCCGCTTGGGGTCTGACACTGCAATTTTCTCATGTGGCCCCAGGCACCTTTTTTGTGTATTGAGGCCCACAGTGCTCTCCCTGCTGCTCCCTAGACCTGCATCCTAGGCTGCGCCTGTGGCTCCTGTAGGGCAGATGACCCCCCAGCCCTGCAGAGGGCTGTTTCCCTCTCTGGACACCTGGCTGAGGCTGCAGGCACACCTGTCTGTCTGTGGGGCCTCCACGAAGATGCCTGACTGGTTCTCAGCCTCGGCTGGGAACAAAGCATAGGCTCTCGCTCAGATAGGGGGCGGGGATTTTCTGCAGGCAGATATTTTCTCTTGGGATGGCACTTCTGGTGCCAGGAGAAGCACATGCAAATCAGATGTCATGTCTTCCTTGGAGCCCCTCACACCTGGGTGGGCTCTCTGTGGGCACCTCATCCCGGGACAGCTCCAGCTGGGACGAAGTGCAGCTTTCACCTCCCCACCCGGGGTGCACTCAGCAAATGTCCACTTGGGGTCATCTGAGACCCTGTGTGAGGCTGCATTTCCTCCAGCCTCTGCTCACACTATTCCCTCTCCCAGAATGCCTTTTCAGCCTTCCCTCCTGCAAAACCCCACCTACCCTCCCGCTAGTCTGCAGCTCAGAGGACCCTCCTCTGTGACACCTTTGCAGGGGAGTGGGCTGCTCCTCCCTTTACCGCCTACATCCCCCCCACACTCTGCTTTTGCCTCATGGGAACCTCTGTCAGACTGCTTTGTGTCATGGCAGCCTCCCCACTCGGCCTCCGTGTCCTGTGCCTTTCTGTCCCCTTCCCCAACTCCAGACCTCCATTCTGAGGGGAGGGCTAAGAGGAGCAGGCCAAGCCCATTTCTGCTGCAATTTTGCATCAAGAAGCTCCCAGGGCCCAGGAGAGGAATGGGTTTCCTGCTTCTAATTGAGGCGGGTGTGAGTCACTCCCGGAAAATGGTATTTGACAAGGCAGGGATCGAAGCCTGGGAGCCACATCTGCTGGGCGTCTGGGGAGCCTCTAGTGGAGGATGGCCTTGCTGGGGCCCCTGGGTGTGGGCCTTTAAGCTGGCCAAACTGCAGGAAAAGCATCAGGAGGCCAGCCATAGGGAAAAATGACACGTCCTCGTCCCAGTCCTTGGTTCAGTGCAGTTCCCTGTAATTACCGTAATTGCCATGTGGCTACCTCCCTGGGTCCGGCAGAATACTTCAGGTCACCACCGGCCTGTCAGCCCTCCACGGGGAGTTTGTGTGGATCAGGAGGTGCCAGAAACCACTGCGGGTCTCCTGCGGGTGCCTGGCCTACTTGCACTGCCCAGAATTGCTGCTCCGAGCCCTCTGGGGGGGCAGGGGGTGCTGTGTTCCCACTGCAGTGTGGTGGAGAGGGAAGGGAACAGCTACTCACTGACGGACAACACGAAGAGCGAAAAGATGCCCACCACGTGCCACAGGCGCATGTCCCAGAACACCACTGTCTCCTTGGTCAGCGGGGGCGGCTTCGGCTTGGGAGGGGCCGTGCTGGGCTGTGGGTCAGGAGAGAGGGGAGTGAGTTAGGCAGAGGCCAGCCGGCTGGAACCGGCTGAGAAGGGCCCAGGTCTCAGCAAACACTCAGCCCAAGCATATCAGAATCTCCTAGAATCAACTCTCTTAAGCATGTGCTACCAACACCCTAGACCTTGGAAAGTTCCAGATTTAGAGCAAGAGAACTGAGCAGAGCCAGGGACTTGAAGTGGGAGGGTGGTTGATGCTTGGGGAAAGCAAGGCCTGGAGGAGCAAACGTGGATGGCTTGTCCTGGCCAGGTTTAAGGCCCCTACGAACACACCCTCCTACTCCAGTCCTGGGCTCCACCCAGGCAGATGGGGTCTCAGGACCAAGGCCAGAGACCTGGCGAGGCCTGGGGGGTGCTGGCTAACTGGCTTTGCTCTCACATCTCCCCAGTGAGGGTGGGGTGTGGAGCTACGAGTCCGGGCCTCATAGTTCTGCCAGCTGGCCTGGACCCCTGCCAGGTGGCCTCCTTTGGTCGCCTACCCTACTAGGAGTCACCCTCTGAACAGAAGACTCTGACAGAGTGTCCACAGGACAGGCACTGGATAAATAAAAGGTCTGCAGTGCTGTGGCGACACCTGGAGGCCGAAAGGCAGAAGTGCGGCTGTAGCAAGCCTGAATAGAGCACAGCCAGACACTCCCACTTTCCAGGGGTACATGACCCTGCCCTGGGGGACTGAGGGGTTAGGACACTGCCCCAGGGTCTAGAGGCCACAGTCCTGCCCCAGTTCTGAGAGGACATGGCCTCGTCCTGGATATCTAAGGGACATGGCCCAGCCCCAGGTCTGAGAGGACACAGCCCTGATCCTGGGTGTCTAGGGGACATAGTTCTGCCCAGGTCTGAGGGGAGACAACCCTTCTCCTGGCTGTCTAGGGACATGACCCTGGCCCTGGGTGTCTAGGGGACATGGTCCGCCCTGGGTGTCTAGGGGACATGCTTCACCCTGGGTGTCTAGGGGACACGATCCACCCTGGGTGTCTAGGGGACACGATCCACCCTGGGTGTCTAGGGGACACGATCCACCCTGGGTGTCTAGGGGATACGGTCCTGCCCTGGGAGTCTAGGGGACACAGCTCTGCCCTGGGTGTCTAGGGGACACAGTCCTGCCTAGGTCTGAAGGGACATGGACCCACACTGTAGAATTTGAGTAAGATCCGTCCCTGACCAGAGATGGATATGACCCCATGTCTGTCACTTAGTGTGGCTGAGGGACAGGGAGAGGGGTCTGTCCTCTGAGGGAGAGAGAACCCTGGGGCATATGAATGAGATGTTGTCCACTGATTACCAAATAACGACAGACACGAGAAGTCCCTTCTGGTTCTCTGAGAAGAAAGGCAACCTGTAGTTAGACCATCCAGCCCTTCTTCCCCCAGGTCCATAAACATGGATTAGGCATCTGTCATGAGCCAGGCGCTTCTTCATCTAGTGAATGCCACCCTTCAGTGTGGGTTGCAGAACTCAAGAGAGGATCAGCAACCTGTCCCAGGTAACCCAGAGGATCTGTGGGCTGGGATTGGTACCTGATTCTCAGGCTTTTTTCTCCTTGCCAGGGTGAGCTATTGACAAGAAGACACCATTCCTCAGTACTGTCCCCTGGCTATATGTGTGGGGTCAGACATGTACGTAAAGTTGGGGAACATGTGTGAGGTTGGGCACATGTGTGGTTGGCGTGCATGTGGGTGTGGTCAGGGACATGTCTGTGCAATTAGGGTTAGGGGCTTGGTGGTGGCAACTGCCCTAATTCTAAGGCCCAATGTGTTGGCCCTGCTGGTTGTACGACTGGAAGACTCTGAGGGCCATGGCAAAGTTCTCAGGTTCTGAGCCAAGGCAGCTCACTTCCTACACATTCTTGCCCCAGCCCTGATGTGGGTGGAGCTGGGCCTACTCTCACAGATAGGGGTCTTGGGTGGACGGCAGCAGATAACAGCCGGTTTTCTCCTCATGGTGGGCCCTGCTGGGGTCTGATTTGTGGAGCATGGAGGCCCCCACCTCCTTCAGAGCCTCACTGGCTGATGGAGGGTGATGGTGACCCACGCAGGGCTAAGGTGGGTGGTGACATGGCCCCCAGCCCTGCCCATGTCTTTGGTGCTTCCGTGAGGGAAGAGCTAGGGCCTTGCTCAGGCTGTAAGCAGATGGCCTCCAAATGCAATTTCCCTTGAACTGGGAGAAGATGAGTTCCTGGGGGTGAGGGAGAAGAGTCCTTGGCTGGGAGCTGACTTAACCCCTGCCCCCAGCTTTCTGTCTGCACCTAGGCCAGCTCAGTTTCTGTACCCAGGCCTCAGGGCAGCCTGTGAGGAGCCCAAGTACGCCTCACAGGGCTCAAGCCAGCATAGCTCCCCTTACAGGGACACTGGAGCTGACACCTGACTCTAGCCCAGCCTTGTGGTCACACCCTCTGGGCAACAGCAGGGACAGGCTACATCCGGGTCCAGGGCTCTGTCCCTATGTCCCCATCAAACCCTCCAGTTCAGGGCTGTGTCCCCCCGTAACGATTTCCCCATGGCTCTGTCCTCCCTATCCCACACTGTCCCCAAGTCCCCGCCCCTCAGGACTTCCCTGGGCACCTCTCACTGCCTCTTGCATTTCTGTTTTCCTGCTCCCTCTGGTCCGCCCCTGCCTGAACAGCCTCCATCCCCTGCTCCTCCCTGGCCCTGGCTCTTGGGCCTTCTCCCTCTAGCCTCACAATCCAGAACTCTAGGTCTGATCTGCCAGCTGCCTCGTTGGCTCCCCTTTTAGGCTCAGCAGGAGTGGGGTACAAGGGGGTTAGGGAGGCTACAGATGGCCCCACCCTTCCTGGCCCCAGCCAGGCTCTCCACCAGGGCTCTCCGCCAGCCATCCTCTCCACCTGCTTCTGTGCTATCTCAGCAGCTCCTTCTACCTCTCCCACTGTGTGCCTGCTCCCAGTTTACCCTCCTTCCAAACCAGAACTCATCATGAGTCATCTCTGAGCAGAAAGCTTCTAAAGCTCTCGGTTATCACCAGGACCAAGTCAGACTCCCCAGTCCCTGGGTCCTGCCCTGCCTGCCCCTCTGGACCTGGTGCTCCACATGGCTTCTCTGTAAAGGGTCTCCTCATCCTGCTGCCCCCACCCTCCGACTTGGAATGCCCTCATCTCCATCTTAAGGCTATGTCTCCCCCTCCATTAGACAGGGGTCCCTGGAGCATCTCTGGAGATAGAGACTGTTGCCTCCAGAAGACCCTAAATTCAGGGTCTGTTCCATCAGACTAGAGGTCCAGGATCTGCTCCATCAGATTAGAGGTCCAGGAAACCCAGGGCTGTGCACCTCCCTGCCAGTGAGACCAAAGGCTGGAGGATGGGGGCCCAGTATCCCCCATCAGTCTGGGCGGGGCTGTGTCCCCAGTCATGCTGGGACTCCCTAAGGTCAAGGTGAGTCTCCCCCGTCAGACTAATGTTCCAGAAATCTGGGACTGTGCCCTTCCATCAGACCAGGGACCCTAAGAGTGGGGCTGAGTCTCTCTCACAGCCTGGCAGGGCTTGGGGCAGGGCTGCATCGCCCAGGAGACTGGATCTCTCAGGGCAAGAGGAAGGGATCAAACAAGCTCCGGATCAGAAAGGCGTCCCCTCTCCCCCAGCCCCCTGCCTGGAGGGTGACAGCCTCCCCAGTCCCTGCGCGCCGCGGCCTCACCTCCACCAGCTGCCCGGCAACCCCCGCGAGGCACACCCCGAGTGCGGCGCCGCCCAGCACCCAGAGGGGACCCGCGCCCGGCCACCCCGCCATCTTCGCGCCACCGCGCCGCTTGCGGAGCCCAGGGACGAACCGGCCGGCCGCCGGTCACTGCCCCTGCCAGCCGGCGCTCGGTGGCCACGGGCTTTGGCCACGGGTAGTCAGCGAGCATCATTTATTCATCCTCGGTGTCAGGTTCCCGCGCCACCCGCCCCCGCCATCGCTGCGGTGGAGGGCCCGCCCCCTTCCTCCCGGGAGATCGGGCCGCAGGCTCCCCCTCCCTGCCCCCACCTTCCGCATCCCCAGGGACACTGAGGTGGGGGTGGGCGGCAGGGAGGACAGACTGGGGCCAGGTCCCTAATCAACAGGTCCCCCTCCCTTCTGCAAATGGGCATCAGTTTCTCCATCTGGGACAAGGGGGTGGGGCTGGAATCTGCTGATCTAGGAGGCCCTTCCCATTCTGTCATGCTGGATTTGAAAAATATACTGGATTTGAGTTTGGGGGGGGCAGAGAGGGCAGGTTGCCATGGTGACAGGCGCTCAGGGATGTCCTGGGCTTTCTGACTTGGCTTCCTGCCCAGAGGCAGCTCTGGTCACCCTGGACACCGGAGCTGGAGAGCAGGGCATGGTATGGTCAGAGCAGCCAGCCGGCAGTGTTATGGAGGGTTCCAGAAGAAGACAGCATCTTCAGCCCCACAGGACAGAAGTGGGCTGTCCTTGGAAGGGCTGGAGGACCATTTTCTGACCCTGGCTGCCCTCAATCTCTGCCCCAGCCTGAACACTGACTCTGACTTCAGTCTAAGCCAGGACCCTGACCTCATGCTGAAGTTGACCCACACTGCACTCTGGCCGTGACCCCATGTTGAGCCTTGACAACTGAGGGACAGAGGGAGGTTCTGAGGAGATGTAGAGATCTGGGTGAGGGGCTGAAGACTTAGGAAGAGGAGCGGGGAGGCCTGGAGTTGGTAGACTCCCCTTCCCTCCTTTCCTTCCTTCCTTCTATTCTTATTTATCTCCTGCTGCTGAGTGTTAGGAGAAGCAGCCCAGGTGTTGGGCCCCTGGAACCCTTATCACCAGGGGCACTGGTGAAGGCCTGCGCAGGCTGGGGATGGCCCAGCAAGGCCTGCCCTGAGAACCAGGGAGACCCTGTGGCTCCAGAGCCCTGTGAGGTTTTGGCCTGGACATGCCATGAATGGGCAAGGACCACAGCAGGCTGCAGCAGGGAGCAGAGGGCCACCTGCGGACACCTGCCAGTGTCAGGGCCTGGAGATGACAGCCAGGCAGGAAAACGAGAGCTGCTGGAGAAGGACTGCAGCCCAGGAGACCCATCGAGGAAACGCTCAACGAGGGAGGCAAAGTCTAGGGACTGAGTGGGCTGGGCCACCCAGTCCTCCCCAGGCATGCCCTGGCCAGGCAAACAGGAACTCTGCTAAAATCCAAATCACTTGTTGCAGCACTCCAATCCCCACTTCCTCATGCTGCTGGTCACAGCCAGGCTAGGGAAAGTCACACTGACCAGTCAGGGAGGTCACCCTCGGGACATGGGGTCAGGAAGGCTAGACAGGGTGAGGACTAAGTGAGCCTGTCAGTAATGCATTGAGCAAAGCATTACTCCTCTGTTTCTGTTTCTTATCCATGGCATGGGGAGGGCGAGACTCCCGTGATTGATGTGAGGATGATATGAATTAATGAATATGGGAGTGCTGGCTCTCCTTAGCAGGACAGGCAGCGCTCTGCTGCATACAGGCTCCCAATCACAGTTCAGCCCAGGGGAGAGCTGTTTCTGTTTTCTGTAAAGTTCATCTATCCATCCATCAATAAGTAGGGCAAGCCTAGTGAAGAAATCCGAAAGAAAATACAATCATGTGTGTCCCCCGGTGTCCCCTGAGATGGCCACTGCTCTGCGTGGGTTCCACTTCTCTGCAGACTCCTGAACACAGCTGAGATCTTACTGTACACTATTTCTAGTATACTTTTGTACCCAGAACTTTTTTTAACTAACTCAAGTACTCTAGATCCTCCTTGACTCCACCACAGCCAAATACTATCATACGGGCTTCAAAGTCAAACTGACTTAAATAGCAGGGTGTCCCAAAAGTCTCAGGGCAGTTTTAAGCTCTAATAACCTCAGAAGTATAAAGCTACAAATGTATGAGAAACACCATTTAGCCAGGCATGGTGGCTCACACCTGTAATACCAGCACCTTGGGAGGCCGAGGTGGGCGGATCACCTGAGGTCAGGAGTTCGAGACCAGCCTGACCAATATGGAGAAACCCCATCTCTACTAAAAATACAAAATTAGCTGGGTGTGGTGGCACATGCCTGTAACCCTAGCTACTCGTGAGGCTGAGGCAGGAGAATCGCTTGAACCCGGGAGGTGGAGGTTGCGGTGAGCCGAGATCATGCCATTGCACTCCAGCCTGGGCAGCAACAAGAGCGAAACTCTGTCTCAAAAAAAAAAAAAAAGAAGAAACACCATTTGAAAGCTTAAGTTTCCTTTTGTGCCCTCTGAAGATGGTAAAAGTTGACTGAAAGAAATTTAAGTCAGCTGAGTGTGGTGGCTTATGCCTGTAATCCTAACACTGGGAAGTTGAGGTGGGAGGAATGCTTGAGACCAGGAGTTTGAGACCAGCCTAAGCAATATAGTGAGACCCCTGTCTCTCTAATAAATAAAAAAGAAAAAAGAAAAGAAAAGAAAAAGAAACTTAGGTCATTCAAAATTCACAAAACTAAAGTAGCATAAAGAGAATTTAAACAAACTTTCAAAAAAATTTTTTGGTAAATTCGTAGCTTTATATGTCCTAACTTCTGAAGTTGTTAAAGCTTAAAACTGCACTAAGGTTTCTGGGACATGAGCATACTGACAGCTGTGAACCTTCAGGTGGGCTACTTAACCTCTCTGAGCTTCAGTCCCTCATCTGTAAAACAGGTATAATTCAGGATCATAGGCCAGGTGCAGTGGCTCACACCTTTGGGAGGCCAAGGCAGGAGGATCATTTGAGCCCAGGAGTTCGAGACCAGCCTGGGCAACATAGCAAGACGCCATCTCTATTTTTTTTTTTAATTCAGTATCATGCACCAGCATATCACAAGCCTTCATTAAATGCTAGTCATTATAATTATTATCATTCTTGTTAAAGGCTGTGTGATACTACACTGTATAAAAACTCAGCAAGGGCCAGGTACGGTGGCTCACACCTATAATCCCAGCACTTTGGGAGGCTGAGGTGGGTGGATCATGAGGTCAGGAGATCGAGACCATCCTGGCTAACACAGTGAAACCCCGTCTCTACTAAAAATAGAAAACATTAGCCGGTAGTACGTGCCTGTAGTCCCAGCTCTTCGGGAGGCTGAGGCAGGAGAATCACTTGAACCCAGGAGAAGGTGGTTGCAGTGAGCTACACTCCAGCCTGGGCCACAGCAAGACTCCATCTCAAAAAAAAGAAAAAAAAAAGAAAAGAAAAGAAAACAAAACAAAACAAAAAAAACAAAAAGCCTTGTTGGATCTCTGTCCTATTGTTGAACATTTCTGTTGCTTCCAATTCTCCAGTATTAAACACCATGTTAAGACAAACATCCTGAAAGTTACAGTAGTTTTGAAAACTCTCTCAAACTGTAGGCCTCAGTTCCTAAGACTGCCCACCCAGCCCCAGGACACCAGTTGCCAGTCTGGCCTCTGGAACTTCTGACCAACCGGCTTCACGTTGGGGTTCCTACAACCTCCTCTTTGGGCTTAATTTGCTGGAGTGGGTCACAAAACTCAGGGAAGCACTGATTTACTTTTACTGGTTTACTGTAAAGGGTATTACGAAGGGTACAGATGAAGACATGCATAGGGCGAGATATGGAGGAAGGGGTGTGGAGCTTCCATGCCCTCCTGGGCATGCCACCCAGCCTCCACATGTTCAGCTATTCGGAAGCCCTCTGAACCCTGTCCTCTTGGGGTTTATGGAGGCTTCACGACATCTGCATTCCTTCCTCCCAGAGTATAGGGCAGGACCCTCTCTGGGGAGGGTCTTAAGATTCGCAATCAGAAGGGCGTGGGAAAATTAGGGTCCTGGCTTGGGGCAGGTGAAAGCAGAGCAGGAGAGGGTCAGAGAGATTCCATTTCCTGGGGCCTGCCCTGAGGCCCAACACATTATAGCCAAAGACTGTAACAAGGGCAGTGGGAGCTATGAGCCAGGAGCCGAGGATGAAAATCAATACCTAACACCACATGGGTTTTTTTTTTTTCCCATCTTTGAGGGACTTTACATCTCTGAGGGCTTTTCAGTGAGGAATTTAAGCTCATAGAGGGGTTATGCCCTGCCTAAGGTCACACAGGAACTATGGCCTCCAACTCAGCCTTTGCCTCCAACCCAAGGCACTGCCCAGTGTCCAGTACTGTTTCTACTTCTTAGGAGGCCCCCACATCCCCCTGCACCCCAAAATCAGTTGGGCCCATCATATCTGGGGTTGGGGAGCTCTGGACTCCAAGTACCCCAGCCTTGCTCCCTGGAAGACAGTGTCCCCTCCATACATGGTGCTGTGAATGCTGGTCTGCAGAGCCCTGCTTCTCCCTCCTGTACTATTTTTAGCTCCTGTGAGTTTCCTGTAGGGACCCAATCCAGCCTCCAGGGCCTCTGAACTGGAAGCTGTGAGCAAGGCAGGCGGTAGTGGCCAGAGGACCCTGTGGAATGTTCTCTCCTGGAGCCTGAAATCCCAGGGCTTAAAGTTTAGCTCTGGGGAAGCTGGAGGTAGGAAATGAGGACCCCCAGTCACAAACCTAGGCTAGGATCCAGGGACTCAGCCTAGGGTGGGGGTGGGAGCTGGGCAGCCTACGCCTGTGCCACAGCAGCTGGGGCCTGCTGGGAGTTGGCTGTCCCTGACCTCATCGGCCCCAGGCTCAGCTCAGAATAGCTGTGGGGCTGGGCCAGGCCTGTGTCAGACCTGCGTGTGCTTGAGCACGTGCCTTGTGTGCTAAGGCACTGGTGCACATGGGCGTGCATGTGCATTCTGCACGCAGCTTTGTGTGTGGCTGGGTGTGAGTCTCAATGGCTCCAGAATCACAGGTGCCATTCACATATGTGTGTGTTCCCTGGAGCAGTGGCAGGTCTGTGTCCCTGTGGATGGGCACACGATCTGCACACTCGTACCCAGGGCTGCCACTAGAGTTGTGCAACTTGGAGTCCTTACTAGTGGGTTCAGTGGTAGATGGGTCCATGTGGCACAGGGACCCACCCGTTCCCTGACTGTGGAATTGTATCTGTGTGCAGCGGGTGCGGGAGTGGTGTGGATGGGTATACACATCTGTGATGGGATTGGCCAGGGGCCCTTGGCTGTGTTGCAGGGGACTGAAGGCAGGTGGACTCAGCAGAGGCTGTCCTTTGGGCACTACCAGAGGCCTTACCTGGCTCCAAGCCAAGAATGAGCTGGAAGAGAGGCTGGGCAGGTCTTGCCCCATTTAGCAGATAGGAAAACTGGGCTTGCAATGCCCATGAGGTCACCAGGGAATGGGGGAAAGGACTGGTCTGCCACACAGAGCTCAGTCAGCCTTCCCACTCCCCCAGATGTGGCTGAACAGGAAGTCTGGGCTCTAGGGAGGAAGCCGTGGGAGCCCTTCCCTTCCTGCTCCAGCCCAGGCAGCACTGCCTTCCCTCAGCTGCACGTACAGATGATGAAAGTGAGGCCAGAGACACCTAGCATAAGATCAGATCTGTCCTGCTCAGGGCCCTGCCCCACCTGCCCCTGTTTGTCACAAGTGGTGAGGCCATATGCTCCTCCTGAGGCCATGGCCACTCTCTGGCCCTTGTCTCCTTCCCAAGCCCCAGGGATGCCTGGTGGCCCACACCCATGCTCTAGGGGACCCACAGATCCTCTAAACCGTGCTCATCCCTGAAGGAGCCCCTTGAACCTACCATACCCCTCCTCTCAGAGTCCCACATAACCCCAAGAAGGAGGTGCAGGTAAGATATTTCACCAGCAGGGGCACTAAGCCATAGAGAGGCCACACACTGCCTGTGATCACACAGCAGGAGGAAGGCAGCACAAGGCCCCATACCAGGTCTCTTTCCAGAATGTTCCGCTACCTCCCATTGCCCCACAGGCACACAGGATCCCCACAGGGAAGGCCTGTTTAGAACCTGAAGCCTCAGTTCATTCCACCTGCTGGGGCGGTGGCTCTGCCAGGCTGTGCTGTAGACTCAGGGAGCCAAGTGCCGCAGCAGACAGTCCAGCAGGCCATCAGGGCTGTGAAGGGGGGTGGGGGCCGAGGTCTGGAGCCTGGGGGTGGAGGGCATGGGGAGGAGAGGCTTTCCCAGAGGGTCAGAGGGACACCTCACCAGAGGCCTCCTTGAGGCAGCCCCTACCCACCAACACAGCAACACCTCTAGCAGGCAGGGATCAGAGGAGCAGGGCCTTTGGGAGTGCAGCCCCTCAGGCAGCAGGGGGTGCAGAAGGGGGCAAGAAAACAAGGCTGGAAAAGGGGAGGCCAGAGCTAGGGCAGGCCTTGGCAGTGTGGGGAGGGATGGACAAGCAGGAAGGGGTGGCTCTGCAGGATTGGGACCCAGGAGGAGAGCAATGTGGGGCAAGAGGGTGATGTCACTGGGGCCTGCAGTCACTCAGGCAAGGGTCCCAGGCTGGAAACCCTCCAAGGGGTGATGTGCAGCTTGGCAGACGGTAAACTCCCACCTGGCGACAACACAGGGGAGCCAGGGGATGAGCTTGGCAGGCCCCTGGCTCCCACTTACCTCCACTGGGGGTCTCTTCAGCCTGGCAGGATGGGGGATGCCTCCCACCTCCTCACTAGGGGCTGAGTAGGGGGCTGGTGGGCCACCCTTTCTGCTCTTCCACGGCCGCCTTGGACCCTGAGCCTCCTCCTTACTGGAACCTGAGTGCCACTGAGAGCAACGGGTGACTAGTCTGGTGGCCAGAGGGGGAATCAGGCTGCTGACGGGGGGCTTTTTTGTTACAGGTTTGAACTAAGTTCCCTCCCGCTCCCGGGGGGTCTGTCCCAGATCAGTCTTCAGCCACCCTTTCCAAGGTCTCAGGCCTTCGCACAAAGCACACCCGGCCAGCTTCATACTCTACCAGGCCTGCGAGACTCAGGAGTGGGGAGGAAAGGGGACTTCCCCAAGGTCGCACAGGAGGGGCGGCCGGCCGTGGACACCCAGCCCAGGGGGCCGCAGGGCGCCTCAGTATACCCCTCTACCGGCTCCAAGTTCCACGAACCCACACAGCGCACCGCGTGTGCTGGCTTCTGTGACTCAGGGCAGACCCGGGAGGTCACGGGGCTGCACCACAGGCTCGCAGAGCGACTGACTGGCGGGGCGAGGTGGTGGCGCGGCGGTCTCGGAGCCTTGCAGGGGAAGCGGTGCCCGAGAGGCGAGCCTAAGTGTGCGCGTGGGTGCGCAGGGGGCGGAGGGGTCAAGTCTCCCACTATTCCTCCCCGCGCCGGGTCCCAGGGGCCTTCGGATCCCGGGGGACGCCAGAGAGAGGCCTCAGGAGAGGCTTGGGGCGGCGGGACGGATCAATGCCGCGCGCCACCTCCTCCGTGGCCCGCCCGTGGCCCCCGCAACTCCAGAGCAACACCCGGAGGCGGGGCGGGGCGGGGCGGGGCGAAGGGGGCGGGGCTGGCAGGGGGCAGGGTGGGGGTGCGAGCGAGGAGCCGTGCGGGCACTCCCGGCGCGGGGCAACCACAGCGCTCAGGTAAGGGCGCGACGAAGGGCGCGCGTCTGCGGGCGGGTGTCTGCGCTCCACGCTTAGCCAGTCCAGGTGGGCTCCCGCCTCCTCGGCTGCCGCGGTCCCCGCCCAGCTCCTTGGTCCCCGCGGGAGTCATCCCCCGGCCGTCCGAGTCCCTCGTAAGACCCCCCCGGTCCCCGCGGGGCTCACAGCGTCGTCCTCCCTGCCTGGCTGCTAGCCGGCTCGGGTTCCGGGCAGCGCCCCGGGCCTGACCTGAGCCGTGGTGCCAGGGCCACGGGCCCCCAGCTAGCAGGAGAGACTGCCAGGAGGAGGTGACGCCGGCTGGTTAGGGCGGAAGGGCCCGACCCGGCATTCCAGGAGGTGGCCTTTTCGCATGGGAGCGGCATGGCAAATGCCTGGCGGCCGGAACAGGAGTTCGGGTCTGGGAAACTCCAGCGACTGAGTGTGTGCCTGGGCAGGGAAAGGAAGGGAAGCTGGGACATACGCGACAGCAGGGAGGGGTGCTTGTCTAGGACAAGAGGCTTGGAGCCATGGAGGGGCCGAGGAAGGGTGCAGCTGGGAGAGGCGAGCATGAGACTGAGGGATCAGGTGTGACAGTTCAGCGCCCCCTCCCTTGGGCAGTGCGTCTAGTCTCTCTACTCTCCCCCACTGGGCACCGGATAACGAAGGGGCTTCCACGGCAGCCCATGAAAAAGCCTCCACAGCAAGTAGAACTTCCCTGCCTGTTCAGACCAGGAAATACCAGAGTGAGTGAGTGTCATGACAAGGTGTGTCAGGGGCCTGAGGAGCCAGGCCTGGGAGAGGACAGGGGAGGCCCCAGTGACCCTGCCCGGGAGGGACCTAGCGTGGACAGAGGCCAGGAATGCAGAGGAGAGACCAGGTCTGGCTACTGGTTAGAGCACCACAGGGGCAGCCGCTGACTCACCTGGGCACGCCGTGACTGGCCAGTTCTGTCCTCACCCTGCCCCACCCCACTCCACCCCGTGGTGAGCATCAGGGCTGCCTGAGGACAGCTATGAGGCAGGGCCCTGCCAGGATCTTGCTGTGTGCCTCAGGTGAGTTGCCCACCCTCTCTGAGCCATCTAGCTAGGTGAACCTGGTGGGCTGGAGCCAGAAGTCTGGGTCTGAGCCCTGCACAAGTTCTACAGATAGGGTCTCTGGATCCTCCCATTGTTCCTGGGCCTCAGTTTCCCCATCTGTACATTAGGCACAGCCTGCCACTAAGGAACCTTTGAACTGGAGGGAGGGAGAGGGTGAGGAAGCCATGCCCTTGACTGGATGGGGGAAAGTTAGGGATGGGACAGGGCTTGGGGAGGGGGGTACTCCTGCAGGATCCTCCTCATATTAAGGTTCAGCACCTCCTCCTCCTGCCCTGCAAACGTGCACACTCATGCACATTCACGCTGCCTCACCCCTGCACTTACACTCTCCTCATCACTTCCAGGATGAAGCCCCAGGCTCCCTAGCCTGGGAGCTGGGCCCCTCAGGGTCACCTAACCAGAATCCCAGCTTCCACTGCAGCCTTCCCCCAACCCACTGCCTCACCAGCCATGCTTAACTTCTGCCCGTTCCTCTGGGTGGTGTGACTCAGTTTCCCAGGGTTATAGATCCCTTTGGGGCCACAGATGTGGAAGACTCCCAGATTAACATTTGCCAACTTGAGTCTGGAGGACTCACCCCAGTGGTCGTAGGCTGCTTTGTGGGGTGGGGAGTCTAAAGACCAGATCCCCACACCCAGAGAAGCCCCCTTCCACCTGTTTGTCCTTTTGAGGAGAGACTTAAGTAGTTTGAAAAGCTGTGATCTGCTTTGGCTGGGTGCAGTGGCTCACACCTGTAATCCCAGCACTTTGGGAGGCCAAGATAGGATGATCACTTGAGGCTAGGAGTTCGAGACCAGCCTCGTCAACATAGTGAGATCCCATCTCTAAAAAAAACGAACAAAACAAAACAAAAAAAAAATAGAAATACAAATAAAAAGAAAAAAATGCTATGATCTGGTTGAACCCCCATTTCGTAGAGGGGTGGCTGAGGTACAGAGAGGATGAAGGCTGTGGATAAGTTGAGGCATGTCTAGGGCTGAGCAGCCAGGTGAGGGCTGCTCCTGGGGGAGCAGCTGAGACTGGGCAGTGGGGACGAGGGACAGGAAGCCTGAGGAGGAGAGGCGATCTCCAAGGTCAGAGAGCTCCTTGCCAATGTATGGTGTCGGCTGGGGTCGTGGTGCTGGCCTCCCGGAGAGTGTAGGGATGTTGGCGTTCAAGTCTTCCTAGCAGCGAGTTATTTACTGCAGTATCTTTTCAACTTGCACTGATCTGGTTCCTAGTCTGCATCTCCCATCCTAGCCTTACCCTTTCTTCCACTTCCCCAACCAGCCTTGGATATCCTCACCTCTTAGCTTAGACCCCAGCTGACTGCCAGCTGAGGGTGGAAAGGTCACCCCCAAAGGGCCTTTCCATTCCAGCAGTTTCAGGAGACATGGGTGAGAGTTAGGTGGGCCTGGCTGCACCCCTATTCCCTTGGCTGGGCTTTCCTGGTCTGCCTGAGCTGACCTGGAGCCCCCTGTGTCCTGGGGGCCTGGGTCTGTCTCAGGGGCCCACAGAGGGAGAAGAAGTTGCAGCACAGAAGCTGCAGCTGGGTGTCCGGTGGCTTCCCCTTCCTGCCTCTCCCTCTGCAGCCTCACCCTCCCGAAGCAGCAGTAGCAGGAAAGGTGGGGCAGGAATGCCTGGCCCGGGCCTTTGAACAGAGCTCTGAGGGACCCGCCCCACTCCATTCCAGAGCCAATTCCCTGGGAGTTGTAGGCTCTGCCAAGGGCCTGGGATGCCCCCATGGCACTCTCGGGGCGGGGTGGAGAGGGGAGGGCTGAGACCCCTTCCCATTCACCCTTTTGGGTCTGCCTGTGTCACCTGCCCATCATTGGCCGCCCTGATTATATCTCCTGCCCCACACAGGTTGGCTAACTCCAAAGCCTCAGCATGTCAGAGACAAGGAGAGAGACATTCTGCAGGTCTTGGGCTAAAAGACCCTCTAACTCTCCGCCCCAGATACCTGATCAGGTCATTTGGGCAGATGAGCGTTGCCAAGTGAGAGTACCAGGGTCTAGTGGGGGAGGGCTTTGTTGGAGCAGAGGCTGTAGACTGGCTGTTGGGGTGGGTTTGAGCCCAGGCCTCTCTTCGCCCTTCCCTTTAGGCAGGACGCCACATTCCTAGGTGATTCCTGCCTGATTGGGAATCACTCCAGGGCAGGAAATCTCAAGGCTCAAGCCCACCTGCCCACCCGAAGGGCCCCCACCCATCCAGCAGGCACCCCTTCAGGGTGGATGGTTGTGATCAGTGATCCCTCTGTCTGGTTGGGGGACCATGGAGGGTCCAGGCTCCCATCCACATTGAACTCTCTCTCACTGCCTGGCACCATCTCCTCTGCAACTGTCATACGTTTATTTCCCCAAATGTGACTTTGGATCCCATCATTACCTTGCTCTAAAGTCCCCCATGGCTGTCCATGGCTGACTGAGGCACAGTGAAGCTGTGGTCCTTTGGGGTGCTGCTTAGTGGGCTGCCCTCAGAGGCTGGGCTCTCACACCTATGAGCCTTTACTCTCAGGGTTCCCCCACTTGCCTGCTGGGTCCTCTCTTCCTTTTCATTTCTTGCCCATCCTTCGCGGCTCTAGCAGGAGGCCTCCAGACTCCCCCATACCTCCAAAACTCTCCTTGCTTACGCAGCCCTGTTGGGTGACAGGGAGTCCCGAACCATGGGCTAGAGGACAAAGCTGGGATCCTCTGACAGCATGGCCCTGTTTATAGAGACTGCAGAATCCCTGAGGGGAGACTTGATGGAAAGGGGGCTAAGACCAGGGCACCATTAAGACTATCCTGGGCACTTGGGATCCATGGTGGATATTTGAGCAGAGGAATGAGCAGGCCAAACTGGGCTTAAAGAACATCCACCCTTTGGGGAAGAAAGGGTTGCTTCCCTTGGCAGCTCTGAGCTCTCTCTCTCCTTCAAGGACCCCTCAGCTGGGCCCAGGCAGGGAGCAGGGCAGGGGTCAGTGCCCAGTCCAGGAACTCCCCTTTGAGGTGATCTGGGCTCACTGCTCAGTTCTGATGTGGGTGGTCATGGACCTTGCTTCTGGGCACCCTGCCTGAGAGGATGGGACTGGCCTTGCTCCTTCCTGTGCTATCTAGCTGTAACCTGTGCCTACCTAGGAGGCCCTGAGTCCGGCACCCGGCCATGTGCAACCCTGAGGAGGCAGCTCTGCTGCGGCTGGAGGAGGTCTTCTCGGCCACCCTAGCCCGTGTCAACAGCCTTGTCCTCCAGCCCCTGCTCCCAGCCGGTGAGTCTAGGCTTTTTAGTGGGGAGGGAAGGGCACCGAGGAATGATCCCAGGGACAGGAGTCCTATCTTGTTGGACTCGCTGAGCCACAGCTTTCTCAACCTCAAATAGGAGTGGTGACACCTGGTATCAGCATCTTCTGATGCAGGTGGTGCGATCTTGGCTCACTGCAACCTCCGCCTCTCAGGTTCAAGTGATTCTTGTGCCTCAGCCTTCTGAGTAGCTGGGATTACAGGTGCCTGCCACCACGCCTGGCTAATTTTCATATTTTTAGTAGAGATAGGGGTTTCACCATGTTGGCCAGGCTGGTCTCAGGGTCCTGACCTCAAGTGATCCGCCCGCCTTGGCCTCTCAAAGTGCTGGGATTATAGGCATGAGCCACTGGGCCAGGACCGACTGCTCCTTTCTTAAAGGAACCCTGAGGGGTCAGGCCATGAACCTACCTGTAGCCCAGACCAGGCTGTGCAAAGAGATGGAATTCCTCCTTTCCCAGGGTGAAAGACTGGAGACTGCCCTTTGCTTGAATTTTCATCTTGCTCCCACCTAGGACACCTAATGGTGCCGGGAGGGGAGCAAGACTGACTGGAACAGGATGCCTAGGTTTTACTTCCAGTTTAAGTCTCACTTGTGAGGCCTTGGACAGGTGCCTCTGTGCATCTGTGAAATGGCAGAGGACTGTGTGACCCTGTGGACTCCACATTCTGGATCTGAGGAGTCCAGGATGAGGAAGCCCAGAGCCAGGGGGGAATTCGTGTATGTACTTAGTTCCCTGAGGCTGTCAGGGTTGTCCCTGTTTAGTGAGGAGGTGGGTGTGTACTCCTATTTCCTCCTCGAGGATGCTGCCCGCTGCTCCAGCCTGCCCTTCCCCCGCTCAGCTCCAGGGTTCACCAATTCTGTCCTGCGGATCCCAGGGATGCAGACCCTGCCGCAGCTCCAGGGCTGGCCGGTGCTGGTGGCCCTGGTATGAACACCTGGGGCCTCTGCATGTTCCCTGGGAGATAGAGCCCATGTCCTCCACTCACAGTGTGATTGTGTTCCTGCCCCAGCCCCAGAGCCCTCGGATCCCTGGGGCAGAGAGTGCCTGCGGCTCTTGCAACAGCTGCACAAGAGCTCCCAGCAACTCTGGGAGGTGACAGAGGAAAGTCTGCACTCACTGCAGGAAAGGCTGCGTCACCCGGACTCCACCGGTCTGGAGTCCCTGCTGCTGCTGAGAGGTGCTGACCGTGTACTGCAGGCCCACATAGAGTAAGACCACTGGAGGTGGGGCTGGGGCTCAGCCCTGGTGTCAGAGTGACACCTGGCATTAAGGTTCACGTGGGGTTGGGGCTCACATGGGTCAGGTTTCAGGCAAAGGTTTGGGCTCGGTCCATGGTTGGTGCTCACCTGGGGTCAGCGTCACCTGGGCTTGGGTGTTCGCCTGACAGCAGGCTCAGACACTCCAGACCTGAGGCTTGGGGCCTCCCAGGGAAAAGAGACTGTATGTCAGCATTGTCTTGTTGGCCCAGGAGTTGAGGTCTCCAGTGCCCAGAGCCAGGCCACTGTCTGGGCCCTCAGGGCTGCAGCTGATTAGTGGGTGGGATCTGGGGATCCCAGGGACCAGGGGCTTAGGTCTGGGGCTGAGGACTGGGTTTGCAGGGTGTCCCCTGTGCTGCCTGCAGGTACATCGAGTCCTACACAAGCTGCATGGTGGTGCAGGCCTTCCAGAAGGCAGCAAAGAGGAGAAGGTGAGCACAGGGCTGGTGCACTGGCCCCTGACGGGGGGGAGTGCCTGAGTGAGGGTGGGGTTGGAGAAGTCCCCTCCCCGGAGCAGCGGGTGTCACAGCCCACAACTCATCCTGGAGGACCCCTGGCTCTACAAGTCTGCACTGATCCACACTGGAAGAGAAAGAGGGAAGGTCCAGTGAGGCCAGGAACAGAATCCAGACCCACTCTAGCTGGGCTGGCCTTGGGGCGGGGAAGGTGGGGAATCCCTTCAGGGTGGATGGTTGTGATCAGCAGTCCCTTCACACTCTGAGATATTGCTCCTAAACCTGTGAGGGTAACTCAGGTACCGTGTTGATCTGATAGGGTAGAGGTTTTCGGCCTGGGGCTGGCCCTGGGATCTGGGGGGATTAGCTGGGGCAGGGAGGTGGCGGTGTGGGTGCAGGAATGGAGAAAGGGGTGAAGGTGGTATGTGGCCCTCTCTACACGCAGAGAGTACTGGCGGGGCCAGCGGAAGGCACTGAGGCAGCTGCTGTCAGGTGTGAGCTCAGAGGGCTCGGTGGGCGCATCGCTGGGCCAGGCCCTCCACCAGCCACTCGCCCATCATGTGCAACAGTACGTGCTCCTCCTGCTGAGCCTCGGGGACACCATTGGGGAGGTGGGTACCAGGGGCAGCAGCATGTGGGGAAGCCGAGGGAAGGGAGGGATAGGGCCCAGACTCAGGGGGCTCAGCCTATACTCAGGAACCCTAGTACAAGAAGGACTCAGCCATGCCGAGGGGTGGGAGGGGGTTGAGGGAGTCACAGGCCTGTTCTGGGGTTTCCAAGGGACATGGGGGACATGGTCCAGCCCTGAGGAGGGGGTCCGAAGACACGGTTCCATCCTAGGGAATCTTCGTGGGTGACAGCACTGCCCTTCCCTGCGGTGTCTGAGGCATGTGGCCCTGCCCTGGTAGAGCCAGCAGAGACCCAGAGAGCAGGGATAGAATCACGTCCTGGGACTGGGACACGTGGGCCCAGGGCCAAGCTGGGGAAGCACCTTCATATTCCACCTCCTGCCCCACCAGCAGAAGAGGAGCTGTCAGGTAGAAAAGGGCAAAGTCTGGCCTAGATTCAGGCCTCTCCACCAGCCGGGACCAGGACTGGGCTAGGGAAGATTCCAATAAGCTCTCCTCTCACTGGCTGCCCTGTCCCCCTTCAGCGTCACCCAACCCGGGAGCTGGTGGTGAACGCAGTCACCCTCTTTGGGAACCTGCAGTCCTTCATGAAGCAGGCGTTGGACCAGGCTGCGGCCACACAGGCCCTCTGGCACACCTTGAGAGGCCGGCCGAGGGTGAGTTGGGGGCCTGAGGGGCAGTTAGGGAGGGAGTTCCACGTTGGGCATGGAGCTGTTGGGGGGCTTAAGCTGCTTGCTGTATTCTCCAGGCCTCAGTTTCCTTATATGAAGGGGGAGTGATGGCTGAAGCAGGTGGCCGTAAGGTCCCTCTGTCCAGCCATTCTTATCTGTCTGCTGAGCACGTCCTGGGCCAGGCCCTGACCTGGCCTAGGGAAGAGGCAATCAGCAGAACCGATCCTCTCCCCTGGGGATGTTGCTGATCACACCCTTGTGTCACTGCCCCCCATGGCGTGGACTGCCCCTGCAGGGAGGAGAGTCCCCTGTGCCCTGAGGTTTGGACCTGGTGTGGAGAATTAGGAGACTAGGTAGAGGAACGAGAATTGCGGAAGGGAGGCACGGGTGGCCGAGTACTGGGAGAGGACTGATAGGGGCATAGCTGGGGCCATGGCACAGAGGTGTGGGAGGAGACACTGAAGCTTCAAGAGAGCCAGAAATGTATATCAGTGCATTTCTGCCCATCACTGACCCAGGGTCCACTCCAGGTCTCTGGAGGGGGCCTCTGGGAGGTGTCTGGGGTACAGGGGGAGGTGGCAGAGTGGCTGGCAGCTTGCAGGACAGAGGTGCCTAAGCCTTGTACTGTCCTCTTTGTCCCACCAGGATGTGCTCTGCACCCCTGCTCACAGACTCCTTCAGGACAGCCAGGACGTACCCGTGACAGTCGCACCGCTTCGGGCTGAGCGTGTGCTACTCTTTGATGATGCCCTCGTCCTGCTGCAGGTTGGGGTGGGGCTGACCCGAGGTCTTGGGGCCACAGTAGGGTTCCGGGGTCTGGTTGGAAAAGGAGCAGTAAAGGGGCATGCTGCTGGGACTGAGAAAGTGGGCTTGGAGGGATGGTCATGGACAGAAAGGCATTGCGTTGGGGAGGGGCGGTCCACTGGAGCTGTCCCCAGAGGAGCATGGGCTGAGGGGAAAGGCTGTCCAAGGCTTGTCCCGGCTTCAGCCCTTCCCAGCTGGTGTCCTTGGTTACATGTCTTCACCTTCGTTTTCCCATCTGGTATGTGGGGGTCATTGTGAGTGAGTTTGTTCTACAGTAAACACCAGACAACTCTTAGTTCCCATTGTATTCAAATGAGAGAGGAACCCCAGACAGAAAGTTATGGGTGACTGAGGGGTGACTAAGGAGGACTGGATGAGAAGGCTTCTAGAGAAAAGTACCCCACAGGAGCCGTGCCTGGGCTTTCAGCACTGTGGAAGTCAGAAGGGAGCCAGGCCTGAGGCTGGGAGTTGTTACATGGCCAGTCACCAACTGTGGTCCTTCCCCCCTGAAATCACCTTGTCCTGGTGAGGTGCACAGCACTGTCTTCTCTACCCCTTAGAAGGTTGGCCTGGAGCCCCCTTGCAGACAGGTGGCAGGGGCCCGGCAGGAAGCTGCTGCCCAGCCTAGACCTGTGTCCCCTGAAGCCTGATTTTGGGATTGGTTCTGATTTAGTTTGAATTCCCCTCCACTCCCAACTTCACACTGCACTCCAGGTACACTGATGAGCTACTGTCCCTTCCCTGTGCTAGCCCTCTCCCGCCGCTGGACCTTTGCACATGCTGTTGTGTCCCGTGGGCCATCTCTTGTCCATGGCCTGCGGCTGGCAAGCCCCTCCTCACCCCTCAGGCCTGGGTCTCCCACCTCCTCCCCGTTCTGGTATGGAGCAGTGATTGGCCTGACTGGGCTGGGCAGGAAGTTGCTACACAAAATCTTCCCATAGGAAGGGGCTTTATTTCTGGCTCTCAGAGCAGGATGGCATTCCAGGTAGAAGGAATAGCACGAGCAAAGGTTCACAGTGAGGAGAGGTTGGGGCAAGCTCATGAAGGTGTGATTGTGGAGTGGCCGTGATGGCGTAGTGGTCTGTGAGGTCTTAAATGTTAGGCTCAGCAGTATCCCAACCTCCAGGCAGTAGGAGCCATAGAGAGGTTTCCAGCAGGGGTTGACCAGGTCCCAGCTTCATTTCCAGACCACTCTGGTGGCCACAGGGGGCTAGAGGCTGGTTATGAGTTCCTGGCCAAGCCCTGGGGTAGACAGGACATGGAGGAGCTGTCCCTGAGGTGGGGAGCAAGCCAGAGGGGAGGGGGACTCCGTCCTGGACATGCTGGGCAGAATAGCCTCGGTGGCCACGCAAGGTTGAGCTTAGGGCAAGCCTGGGCCAGAGGGTAGGTGAGCATCTGGCCTGGGCTCTGGATGACGCCTGTGTCCATCCTCTTCCAGGGCCACAACGTCCACACCTTTGATCTGAAGCTGGTGTGGGTGGATCCTGGGCAGGATGGGTGAGCAACCCCCTCGGCTGACAGCCCAGGCCTTCTTCCCTTTACCCCCATGACACCTGCCCACACCCTGGGACTCTGGCTTGGGCCCCTCCACCCTCCTGGACAGAGCTGGGGCCTACTCGTCACCTCCGTCTGTCTAGGTGCATGTTTCACCTCCTCACGCCTGAAGAAGAGTTCTCCTTTTGTGCCAAGGACTCCCAGGGCCAGGTGAGTGTGGGCGAGCTGTGAACTGCGGGAGTGGGGTCAGAGGACAGGGTAGGAAGAGGGCAGAAGTATGCAACCCTGCAGGGCTCCACAGGAGTGCCGGCGAGTGTCTGGCAGGCCTCTGGGGACCTGGTCAGAGTAAATCGGGGTCAGGCATTAGAATGCCAAAAAGAACAGGGTATTTTACTTTCTAAAGACAGAATTGGGTCCTGTGTTGATCCCTGCCCTGAGGTCTTGTTTGGCCCCTCTGGGCAGGCCCTGAAACTGCAGAGGAGGATCTCAGGTTGGGTGGAGGGCCCCAGAGAGTAGCAAGAAGCAGTTGAAGGGTCCCCCAGGTGACAAAACGGAGTAGGGGGTGGAGGGTGGAAGGGGTGGTACCTGGAGCTGCCCCAGAAGCCTTCTTGGAGGGAAAGCCTCCAGCAGCAGTGATCCCCTTCCCCATGTTCCCCCTCCCACCAGGCAGTCTGGCAGTGGAAGGTGACCCAGGCTGTTTGCCAGGCCCTGTGTGGGAAGAAGGACTTCCCCGTGCTGGGGGCTGGCCTGGAGCCCTCCCAGCCTCCTGCCTGCCGCTGCGCAGAGTATACCTTCCAGGCAGAGGGCCGGCTCTGCCAGGCCACCTACGAGGGCGAGTGGTGCAGGGGCCGGCCCCACGGCAAGTGAGTGGCTGGAGCTCTGGGTGGCAAGGTGGGACTCCTTGGGGGTCTGGGGGCAGAGAGCAGCACACAAACCTAATTGTCCCAGGACATGTACCAGGAGCGGTTACTCTCTGTGGACAGTCAATTCTCAGAGTCCCTCTTAAGTCCTCTTGGACTGGGCCTGGCCCAGAGACAGTCTGTGCCAAATAAAGTCTTGATGGTGACAGTAGAGGACAAGGGGCAGCAACCACGCGCTGGACTTAGAGCCTGCAGGTGCCATTCCATTCTTAGGAAGGTGGGAGAATAATTCTCGCATCTGTACCTTTTTGTCTGGCGGTGGTGAAATGGCTTGCACACATTCTATCTCCGTTGGTCCTCATAAAGACGCTCTGTATGGAGTGCATTTACCCATTTCATAGGTACAGACACTGAGGCCTAATGATGGGTATGACCTGCCCAAGGTCTCAGGGCAAGTGATAGGGTAAGCCAGCTTCAATCACAGGTCTGTGTGACCCCGCAGACGGGCAAGCCTTTATAGACCATGTGGCCCCACCCCATGCCACAGCTGGGAAAACAGACCCAGAGAGCAGAAGGGACTCACAAGGCTACACTCTCAAGCACCTCCGCTAGTTTCTAATACCCCGCCTCCTTTCAGAAAGGGCTCGAGAAGACTTATGAACAAAAGGACAGAAAAAACACAGAAGTGGGGAGGAGGATGGTAGAAACCCCACTGACTAGCATTAAACTTGAGCTTGATGCTTAGCTCTGAGCTTCCTGTTGGTCAAGGGAAAAAGGGAACCTAGATGTCTCCAGGGCTTTCCCTATGGGATGTGGTGAGTGTGCCCCATGAGGCTGCTGGTACAGTTCGGCCAGGAGTAGAAAAGGGCTAAAGGGGCTTTCTGCAGGGGATGTTTGGAGCTCAGGCAAGAGGGCTGGGTGGGTGCAGGGAGCCCAGTCCAGGGGAAGAGGAAGGGAGGGCGTCTGAGAAAGTAGGTGGCTGAGGTTGCTGAGGGGTGGGTGGGCATGAGGCTCGTGAACCTCTACTGTGTTCCAGGGGAACCCTGAAGTGGCCGGATGGGCGGAATCATGTGGGGAATTTCTGCCAGGGCCTGGAGCATGGGTAAGGCTGGCTGGGGCTGCTGCTGGGAGGTGTGTGATGGGCGCAGAGTGCTTTCCTCCCCTGCTGTGGTCGCCAGCCCGGCCCCATCCTGAATTCCCAAACCTCAAGCAGGAACTTAGAGACAATTTGGTCCAGCCCCCCGCACTGTACCAAAGGGGAACCGGGGACCTGAATAGGGGGCCCGTCTCAGCTCGAGGTCACGGAGGGAGTGGTACAGGCCAAAAGGTGCTCCAGGTTGCACGGGGGCCAGGCTGGAGGGAGGGGTCCTGAGAGGGGCCCATTGAAGAATAGGAAGGCTGAGGGCCTCTGAGAATCTCCTTATTGTCCGGAAGGCTCCTTGCGGGCAGGGATACTCCTGGGTGGCATGGAGTAGGTGTGATGGACGTCTCAGGTCAGGGCTGATCCCCATCCCCGCAACCTTGCCCTCAGCTTCGGCATCCGCCTGCTGCCCCAGGCCTCTGAGGACAAGTTCGACTGTTACAAGTGCCACTGGCGAGAAGGCAGCATGTGTGGCTACGGCATCTGTGAGTAAGTGACCCTGGCTGGGAGGCTTGTGGGCTGGGCCCATCCTCTGGGCGGAGCTCCATGAGGCAGAGTTCATTGTTGATGGCCCTCCCCAGGTACAGCACCGACGAGGTGTACAAGGGCTACTTCCAGGAGGGCCTGCGGCACGGGTTTGGGGTCCTTGAGAGTGGTCCGCAGGCCCCCCAGCCCTTCAGGTACACAGGCCACTGGGAGAGGGGCCAGAGGAGCGGCTATGGCATTGAGGAGGATGGTGACAGGTGAGCGCCCTGCAGCCACCACTCCCAGGACGGAGGGGTGGACAGGGCCCTCACAGACCAGATTGTTGCAGGACACGGGCTCCTGTTTGTCCCCCAGTGTGTCTCTCTTAAGCCCCTCACTTCCCCTCCAGTCCCTCGGTTGCTGCGGAGGCTCAGGCTGAGGGAATCCTCGTCACGCTGACTGCAGGGTCACCCCCGCCCCTCACCCCTCCTCATGGTGTTGGAGAGGCATTTCTGACCCCCTGCGCTATCACGTCTAAAAACTGCAGCCCTTGCTGGCTCTCTGGGCTGTGTGATAAAGCCCTGGATCCTTGGCCTGGCAATCACGGCCTCGCCTGCTTCTCTGACCTCACCCCAGCTGTGTCTCCTGTGCACCCCTCCAGCCTTTCTGGACCACTGAAGTCCCCACGTATCCATCACATGCTCCTACCTGAATGGCTTTGCACCCACTCCTATTCCACCTGTCCTTCCTGCCACCTCCACAGAGAAGCCTCCCAGATGCCTTTCCCGGGCTATCTCCCTCCCTTCTCCACTCTCTGTTCCTCTTGGGGGTCCTGACCTCTCTGACACTGTGTCCGTTGAGTGGATTCAGGTGATGTCACTGCCCCTTATCTGCACTCCCTGCCGCCCTGTGCCAGCAGAGTGCCCAGGAGGTACATTTGAATGAGTCTGATCCAACTCTGGCCACATTCCTCTCCCTCCAGAGGTGAGCGCTACATTGGCATGTGGCAGGCTGGTCAGCGCCACGGCCCAGGGGTCATGGTCACCCAGGCAGGCGTCTGCTACCAGGGCACCTTCCAGGCGGACAAGACGGTGGTGAGTGGAGTGTGTCCTGGGCTATCCCTCTCTTTGCACCCCACTTCTGCTGGGGGCCCTGAGGCTGAGCTGAGGCCTTTCAGGGAGGGATGGGAAAGGGGGCTGTGTTCCTGGGTGCTGGAGGAAGCCAGAACCTGGGCAGGAAGCCAGCTCTACCACCCATCTCCCCTGGCCCTGGCCAATCCCTGCTCTGCCTGACCTTGGTTTCCCCATCAGCAACTCAGGTTAAGAATACTTACCATAGACTCAATAAACTAGCAAGAATGGAGCACTTACTCATGATGATGCATTAGCTGACATTCATAGAGTCCTAACTTGACACCTGGCTCTGGGCTAAGCTCCCACCCTGATCTTGTGGGATCCTCCCAAGAGCCCTGCAGGTTGATGTCATTATTATCCCCAGTGTGTCCCTAGTGAATGACAAATGAGAGGTTCAGAGGGATCAGAGGACCCGCTCCATGTCACCTTCACTGAGTGGCAGAGCTGACACTCACACCCTGGTCTGCTGAGCCTGGCCGCCGAGCCTGGGACTCCCACGTTTGCCTCACCCATACCCTTCCAGGTGCCTGGGGAATGTGGGGCTCTGGCCTGATGGCTGTTCTTGTTATTATGGTCTGTTGTTTTGTTTATGCTCTACTTCATTCTCGAAAGGATTGAAGGAGGCCTTCGAGGAAAGAGGAAGACAAGGGGAAGAATAAGTACACCAAATAGATGTGGAAATAAGTTGAACACTAATTGTATCCCTTTCAGCTCTGAGCTTCCTAGCAGCCCATGGGGCAAGGGAGCCTGGTCAGCTCTGCCATTCCCAGGGCCAGTGACAAGCAGGGAAGCAGGGATGTTTCAGAGAAAGCCCCACAATTCTTGAGCTCCCAAGGGCTTCCTGAAGAAGCTGCTGGGGTGACGAGCCAGGGCAGAGGGTGTCATTTGGGGAAATCCAGGGATGGAGTCCTTGGGGCAGGTGCTCAGCAGGCCAAAGGCTAGAGTCCCAATTATGTACAGTCCTGTGGGGCGTGACGAGGCTCAGGGCCCCTCTCCCCATGCGCCAGGGCACACCTCCCTTCTTTGGCCATCTCTCTCCACCCAGAGTTTCCCGGCCCTTCCTCACCCGCCCTTTCTACCCTCCCTGGCTTCCTCTCCCCAAGGGCCCAGGCATCCTCCTCTCTGAAGACGACTCCCTGTATGAGGGCACCTTCACCAGGGACCTGACCCTCATGGGGAAGGTGAGGACCACCGAGGCCCCCTCCACACCCTGCCAAGGCCTTGGTTGGTGTCTGTAATCTCCCCACTTAGACTCAGGGCTGGGGGCAGGTAGGGGAGGGCCTGTCCCACCTCCCTTGGAGCCAAGGAGTGGGCACAGCGACTCCACCCTGCCACAGAGTTGCGATTGATTCTGGAGTGAGGTGAGAGGGGACCAGTGGCCTTGCCTGCTATCTGGAGGGTACCGGTTGTCTCTTGGCTGTGTCCCTCCGTACCCTCCTAGTTCAGAATACACGCCCTCCACCAGTACCAGTGCCTCGAGCAGCTGTCCCTGGAGGCACTGGCCTTCAGTGTGTGCCTCCCTGAGCTAACCCAGGAAAAGGCAATGTGTCCCCGCTGGGGCCTTTGGAAATGTAGGGGCTGTTTTGGTTTCATAATGACTGGAGCAAAGGGGTGGAGACCGGGTTGCTATGAATGGGACAGCCGCATATGGCAAGACACCGCCCTCCTCCGGCATTGCCTGTCCCTGGGCTTACCCCCACCCCAGCCCCTCAGTGGTGGTCTCCCCACTCTTGCCTGTGAGTCCCTTCTCCATCTCTCTCCTCTTCCTACCTCAGAGGCGAGCGAGCCCCTGAGACGTGGGCACAGCTGTTGGTGGGGGGCTCTGGCAGGCGTAGAGGATTATGAACCCCTCAGCATGGAGCAGCTTGAATAGATGGCAGGAAGCTCACTCATCAGTACTTAGCCTCTCTGACACTGATGGACAGGCATGTGGCCTGTCACGATTGGCTGGAAGGGTAACTGGGCAGACAGACATCCCTGCTCCTTCTCCTGGCTCCCAGGGCAAGGTCACCTTCCCCAATGGCTTCACCCTGGAGGGCTCGTTCGGCAGTGGGGCGGGGAGAGGACTGCACACACAGGGTGTGCTGGACACGGCTGCCCTGCCACCAGACCCGAGCAGCACCTGCAAGAGGTGAGTGCCTGGCCCCTCTGGCTCTGGGCCTATCTGGAGCCGTGTCTGTGTTTCCACCCCAAGGACTCAGGTCTCATCAGAGGGGCCCTTTTGCACCCACCTCTTAGGACTCTAGAGAGTTCAGAGAGTCCAGGGTGTACAACTCCAGTCAGAGACTCTTGGAATCAGGGGTTGTGTGGATATAATGAGGTACACCACAAAACTGGAGAGAAATATTATTTGTAGGCTTTGCTTAGGTCCTGCTTTTTTTTTTTTTTTTTTTGTCTCAAAAGGATACAATACGGTTTACAAACCAAACATACAGGAAAAAAAAAATAGAAAATAAGAGCATGTGTTAACCTTAAAACAAAGGGATAGGCAGACATGTCCTACAGCATTTACAACTGATCGTTAAGCCTGGCTCTGAGTTTCCTGGCAGTCAAGGTAAAGAAGGAAACTGGCTAAGTGGAATCACAGTCATTATCAAGGAGTATTTCAGGGGAGGATAGACTTCTTTTCCTGTAGGGACAGAGTTCCTCCTTGGAAAACAGTTGCTCTTGTTGTGTCTGTTGAGGAAGACTCAGTATTGCACAGAGGAAGGAATCTGTGTGGGTGGCAGTTCTAATGGGAAGTGGTCCCAGGCAGCATTTCAGATGTAGGGAGGGAGTACCGTTGACTACTTGGCCTGCTGTCTCTGCATGCTGCTTCTCCCTGACAGCAGGAGCTGGGAGTGGACAGCAATCCCTAGGGGCGGGCCCCAGCCTGGATGTGGGTGTGGGCTGCCTGTAGCCTACGAGCATGACACTGGAGTGCAGGGCTCCGTTAGACACGCGCAGCCAGGCCCCCAGCCTGTTGGCCAAGGTGGGATCAACTGCAGGAAGGAACCAGCTGTAAGGGAGGCCAGAGGGGTATGTCTTGGAGGGGAATCCCAGACTTTGGGCACTGGTCTCTCTTGGGCCAAGACCCACTCTCTGGCTTGGCCTCCAGATCTGCCCACCTTTCTGTCTCCACCTTTCCAGGATTCCATATGCTTCTGTCTGTCTTCTCATCGCAGGGTAGATTCTCTGTCCCTTTCTCTGCTGCTCTTCCTCCTGGAGCCGTGGAGGTCAGCCCCCTCTGCATGGTTCAATCCATCCACCCTTCTTGGGGCTTGATCCTGGGCCAGGCTGGTACCCTCACCCCTCCAAGGGCCTGGGCAGGGTCCTGCCTACCTCAGCTCCATCTCTCCCTGCCCCATCACCCACCCTCCATCCCCATCGCAGGCAGCTGGGTGTGGGTGCCTTCCCCGTGGAAAGCCGCTGGCAGGGAGTCTACAGCCCCTTCCGGGACTTTGTGTGTGCTGGCTGCCCCAGGGACCTGCAGGAGGCCCTGCTGGGCTTCGACGTGCAGAGCTCCAGGGAGCTGCGTAGGTCTCAGGATTACCTGTGCTGTGAGAGGTGAGGCCGGCTGTGTGTGCATGCACAGGTCAGGGTGGGCCAGGGAGGGCTTCCTAGGGGGAGGGGGCTGGGCCCAGGTGTGGGTGAGGGACGCTGTGCGTGGTGCCCAGGACCCACCCCGAGGACAGTGTGGGCAGTATAGAAGACATCCTGGAGGAGCTGCTGCAGCACCGGGAGCCCAAGGCCCTGCAGCTGTACCTCAGGAAGGTGAGAGCCCTGCCGGGGTGGCCAAGGGGGTGACATTCTCACTATCCCTGGTGGGGAAGGGCTCCCATTTTTCATAGCAGGGTGCTGACTGAAGGGGACAGGCCTGTGGGTCCCTTGTCCTCGGAGGACCTCAGTGTTCCCGTGTATGAGATGGGAGAAGTGTTGGGAGGCTGGTGTGGGCATGCCGTGCTCCAGACCCCGGTGCTTAGTCTCTCTCTGTTGCCTACGCACTGGCCCAGGCTCTGAGCAACTCACTGCACCCCCTGGGAAAGCTGCTCCGGACACTGATGCTGACCTTCCAGGCTACCTACGCAGGTGTCGGGGCCAACAAGCACCTGCAGGAGCTGGCCCAGGAGGAGGTGAAGCAGCATGCCCAGGAACTCTGGGCTGCCTACAGGTGAGCTCAGTGGCAAACGGGACAGCTACTGCCCTGTGACACTAGTGTGCCCTTTCCAGGCATCAGTTCTGCCTTGCATTTGGGAGGAATGCCAAGTGTCTGATTCAGCAACGAACCAGAGGCTTGGTCAGTGTGCAGCTGCTGAGCAAACGGGTTAGAGGGTGGGGAGGTGAGAGCAAAGGCCCAGCTGCAGCCCTCAGCTAGAGTGCAAGACCCAACCAGGCCCTGGGCTGACTCTGACCCCAGGGGCACTCTCACCCCACTGTAGGCTGAGCTTGGCCCTGGACTCGGAACACACCTGCAGTCCCAGGCTGGGCTGTGACCCCATGAAACACTGCAAATAGAAGCCTTAGATGCTATAGTTCCTTCTGCTGCTGGATTCTCAGGCTAACATCCTGGAGCTCCAACCTTCTAACTTCTGTGGTTTGAGAGGATGAACTCTGCAGGCCATGTCTACAGTTCTGAGAGGCCACCTGCTCTTGCCTTTGTTGACTGGTGGTGGAGCTCCAGTTCTGTGGGAAGTGGCAGCCACACCATTTCTCTCTCATTGACTCACAGGGGTCTGCTGCGAGTTGCCTTAGAGCGCAAGGGCCAGGTCCTGGAGGAGGATGAAGACACAGAGACAAGGTGACTGGCGCAGGTCTCCTTGGGGCCTGCCGAGTCCAGGGAGGCCTCATGCGTCTCCTCCTAGGACCTCCCTTGGGGAAAGAGGTGCTTCTGGGGAAGTGTTGGGCATTCACTCTATTGACCAAGCATTGTGCATTGATCGTTTGTGGATTAGAATGACCCATGACCTCTGTTCTGTGAGGAACCAGGGAGGGGGCACTGCTACAATGCATTGAATGCATTTTTGTTCTAAATGTATGATCCCAATCTCATCTTTCGCATGCAGAAGGTGAGTAGCTCCCCGAGGCACCCTCCTCTTCCTGCACACAGATGGGGAAACTGAGGGCTGGTAGGGATGAGCCTGAGGTTATACAGGAGTTAGGTGGGTCATGAAATCTGTCTCCCCTAGTCTCTGGAGCAAACCTTACAATTTGCCTTTAGATTCCAGACCTGAAAGTGTTCCTGATCAGAGAGGCTTTCCTGTCACTGCATTGCAGGAGGCAAGGGAAATGGGGTTAGACATTAGGGAGAACTCCCCGCCCAGAGTCCTAGCACAGCAAACCAGGAGGTGGAACTGAATCAGCCTGTAATGGCTGCTGAGAGCTCGGCTGCAAGTTGCTGGTCCATCTGGGGCCCTGGTTTTGCTTTCAGTCAAATGGGGATCCAACTCCTGCCCCACCTGCCATCTTGGTTGTCAAAGTCAAAGGAGGGAATGAAGTTATGAATTGAATTGGGCAAATGATGACTGAGAACAGGCTTGGAAAAGGTTTTCTGGGAGGAGGAGGCTGTAGGCCGGGACACTGTTTGTTGTGGAACTAGGAGCTCTTTGAGAGGAGACTCCAAGTAGTAATCCCAGACCCCACCTTGCTCATCCCAACCTGTTCCGGTCTCCCCATCAGGGACCTCCAGGTGCATGGATTGGTGCTGCCCCTCATGCTGCCCAGCTTCTACTCAGAGCTCTTCACGCTCTACCTGCTGCTTCATGAGCGGGAGGACAGCTTCTACAGCCAGGGCATCGCCAACTTGAGCCTCTTTCCTGATACCCAACTGCTTGAGTTCCTGGATGTGCAGAAGTAAGCCTTCCCTTCCCCCGTGCCGTGTTAGCCAGGACTCAAACTCGACTCAGACTGTCTTCAGCCAAAAGGTGGGGCTGGGGTTGATAGGTTCATGTATCCACCAAGTTCTAAGCTTAGGCATTCAGGTATGGCTGGATCTAGGCGTTCAACTGAATGACAGAGGGAAGCACCTTCCATTTCTCTCTGTTGGTCTTTCTCAGGCTCCACCTTGTGGTGACAAACACCATAAGCACCAACCGCTCAAGGTTCATACCCTCCCAGCTCCACTCCCAGAGTCCCCACAGGAGCTGGCATTGCCTTCCAACAGCTCCCTCAGAGCCCCTGAAGTCCCTCACTGGCTCGGCTTGGGTCTTGAGCCCACCCTTGAATGCCTGCCATGATTGACCAGGCCTGCCTGAATATCCACTGCTGAGGCTGGGGCAAGATCACCTGCTCTGAGCACTTGGGCTGAGCGTAGGGGAGAGGAGGTCCCTCAGGGGAAAATGAGGACTGCTCTGGGTGCACCTCGGGAGGTGTTTACCACACCCCAGGGCCTCCCTTCCACCCTCAGTCTCCAAAATGTCCTTTCTCTTCAGTGTCCCATCTATCCATTGATGCCACAAGTGACCCCACTGTCCCCAGTAGAGGGCACGGGCACTGTCTCTGCTCCCACATCCAGGTCTCCTTTGTTACACAGGGATGGTGCTTCCCACCCACCCTGCAAATCCCTGTTTCTTCCTCTATCTTGGTGACTGTGTCCTGCATCTGACCAGCCACCAGCCTAGAGATCTGGCTGCCAGTGCTTCCCAAGCGTGCCCCACCTCCCTCACCGCCTCAGTGTCGCTTCCTCACACCAGCCTCCAGCTCTGCTGCGTGAGGGCTGCATCCCCCTGCTCACAGCCCTGTGCTGGCTCAGCAGAGCCTCCTGGATGGAGTGCAGTCTCCTCACCCCTCCCTCTCTGCTGGTCACCATGACCTGGCTCATACAAGCCCCTGGGCCGCCCTCGCCTCCCTGGAGCTTCTGGAGCTCTGCCTTCTCCAGGAATCCTTCTGTCCTCCCCATGACCTGGGCTGATCTTCCCCTTTCCAGGACCCAGATCTGCCGGGGGACACAGTGGCATAGGGAATTTGCCCTCTGACCTCAGACTCTGCCCCTTGTCGAGGCAGAGCCTCCTGTCTCACTTTTTCAATTTCAGGCACTTGTGGCCCCTCAAGGACCTCACGCTGACGAGCAATCAGGTGAGAGGGAGGCCAGAGCCCCAAGCCAGGGGCCCCCAGAGGTCCTGCAGGCTTTGAAGAGCCCTTTGCCTCATGATTGCTGGGCGGAGGCTGCAGGGGAGCTGGGGAGGGGCAGGGTGGGTTGGGAGGAGACACCGTCATTCTGACCTCCCAGTGTGGTGGAGGTAAGCTGTTGGCCTATAACCACCAGGCTCAAACACAGGTTCTTACCTGGCTGTGTGACCGTGTGCAAGAGGCTCGTGCACCGTGCCTCAGTTGCCTCATCAGTAAAAGGGAGCTAACACTAGAACAACCTCAAAATTCTTATTTTATTTATTTATTTATTTTTCGAGAAAAAGTCTCACTTTGTCGCCCAGGTTAGAGTGCAGTGGTGCGATCTCAGCTCCCTAAAACCTCCGCCTCCCGGGTTCAAGCGATTAACCTCCCTCAGCCTCCCGAGTAGCTGGGATTACAGGCACGTGCCACCACGCCCAGCTAATTTTTATATTTTTGGTAGAGACAGGATTTCACCATGTTGGCCAGGTTGGTCTCAAACTCCTGAACTCAGGTGATCCACCCGCCTTGGCCTCCCAAAGTGGTGGGATTATAGGCGTGAGCCACTGTGCTTGGCCAGAACCACCTCAAAATTGTTGTGAGGGTAAAGTGGGCACATGAGGCAGCTGTTCTCAAAATGTGCTTGCCAGGCTGGAAGCATCAGGATCATCTGGGAACCTGTTAGGAAAGCAGATTCTTGGACCCGCCTCAGACCTACGGAGTCAGAAACGCAGGGAGTGGGCCCGGGAACCTGTGTTTCACCAAGCCCTTGGGTTTGAGAACCATCGACATAGGCACTCAGAAATGGGCAGCACCCAGTGGCCAGTGCCTGTTAGGATTATTATCTTCTTATCCATTTGGATCCTCCCAACCTCCTGGAGACTATTCACCCCGTTTTATGGTTGCACAAACTGAGGCCCATAGTGGAGCTGTGATTTGCCCTGGGTCACTCAGCCCTCAGGGTGGGGCTGCACTAAAGCCGGCAGTGAAGGGAAGGGTGGCCAGGGACTCAGGCCCGGCCCTGGGAAGGAGGGGATGTCAGAGCTGGGGGGTCATGGCCTCATCCAGCCCACTCCCTCCACCATGCAGAGGTACTCTCTGGTCAGGGACAAGTGTTTCCTGTCAGCCACCGAGTGCCTGCAGAAGATCATGTGAGTATGAGCCGTAGTGGGTTGGGGGTCCGGAAGCAGAGTGTGGGGTGCTCCTGGTTGGGACTGAACCAAGGGCCTTGACCTGGAGCCAGCTACCCTGCTGCAGGACCACGGTGGACCCACGGGAGAAGCTGGAGGTGCTGGAGAGGACATACGGGGAAATTGAGGACACGGTGTCGCGGGTGCTGGGCCAGGAGTACAAGCTGCCCATGGACGACCTGCTGCCGCTTCTCATCTACGTGGTGTCGCGCGCCCGGTGAGGCAGACAGGAGCTGGGGGTGCAGGGCAGGGGCAGGGGCAGGGGCAGGGGCAGGGGTAGGGTCCCACCCCCCACCACGATATCTTCTGACACCTCCGAACCCCAGGGTTTATGGATGCAGCTTCTCTCCGTACAGATGGGGAAGCCAAGGCCCAGAAAAGGGAGGGTCCCAGCCAGGGTGCTGGGGTGCTAGAGGCAGAGTGAGGACCACACCCCAGGTGTCCAGCCATCCAGGCCAGGGCTCCTTCCCCAGCTGCCTGTCCATGACAGCCCTCTTCTCCTTGTCTCCCTTGCTCTCTTGGTGGGGCGGTGTTCTCCAGAATTCAGCACCTGGGAGCCGAGATCCACCTGATCCGTGACATGATGGACCCCAACCACACAGGAGGCCTGTATGACTTCCTGCTCACGGCCCTGGAGGTGAGGGACAGGGGCTGTGGACCGAGGTGGAAATGCCCTGGCCCCTGGGGCAGACCTTTTCCCTTCCCAGACATCATAACACCATCGTGGGAGGGAGCTCCAATTCACAGCTCATGTGTGACTCTGGGAAGGGTCCTCACAGTGTCCCTGATCCTGCTTTTATTAAAAGAGCCAGGGAGGGGTCCCACAGTGCATCCCAGCCCTGGGGACCCTGGGGCCATGATTGCTCCAGGCTGCATTCCCAAGCACAGTGGGAGAGGAAGGGCCCCATTTTCCTTGCAGATTGTGGCTGAGGGCTGAGTTGGAGACACGCCTCCTCTGGGTTGGGAGGTGGGTGCACACAGCTATTGGGCCCTGGATTCTGTGCATGTGGTTGGGATCAGGCAGGTCAACTGGCCTCAGCCTTGCCTCTCTCCCGCCAGTCCTGTTACGAGCACATCCAGAAAGAAGACATGAGGCTGCACCGCTTACCTGGCCACTGGCACTCCAGGGAGCTCTGGTAGCTTGGCCTTTCCTGGACAGACTGCAGAGCTGAGCAGGGCACTACCGGCCTGTCCCTCGTTACCCAAGGCAAAGGGCGGGACAGGCCCTCAGAAGCAGCTCTTGGAGGAGATGAGCATTTTGTTTTGCACAGGAAGATGCTGCTGCTGCCCTGACTGGGATAAGGGTGAGGGGTGACGGGTGTGGCCCTGGATGCGGTGATTTTCCCTTGTCCACTAGCCCATCTCCAATGACCCCTTAATCTGCAGCAGCTCACAGGCTGGGGGTGAGGAGCCCCTGGCTTCTCTTAGCCTGAGCCTTTCTCCCAAGTTTGGGAGCCTCTCTGGGCCTCAGTGCTGCCACCTGTACAATGATGGGGTGAGTACGCTGTAAAGGACCTTCCATCCATTTTGCTGAATTCCAGAGTCCTTTTGGAAGACTGACTTTAGTCTGCTGGGCTGTACTGACCTCTGGCAGGCTCTAAGCCTCGCTGGGTATGCAGTCAACAGGATGGGCCTGGAGGTCCGTGAACTGCAGGCCACTTACCCATGACGTAAACGGCGGCACTGGAGCAAGCTGGGGCGGAGGGTGGGTAAACCCTCACTGCCAGCAGGCCCCAAGTGGCCTGTAAATCATTTGCCTGTGACGTCTGTGGGCCTGCGTGGGGACAGCAGGGGCACATGACGTCTGCCTGGGCCCTGACCAATAAACTCTCAGACCCGGGACCCGGGACCCTGCTGTAGTTGGGGAGCAGGAGTACCTTTGGGAGGGGAGGACTTTATTTAAACAGTGGTTCTAGTGTGGGACCAAGAGAGGCAGGAACTGGGTCTTGGGGCATTATTCCTGCTGGGCCTCAGTTTCTCTTCCCCACACAGTTTATCTTCCGTCACATTGTGCCGGGTGACGTGCATGGTCTCCCTCTGCCCTTGCAGGAGATGCATGATGACAGGCAGTGTGATGTGTTCTGAAAGGGTCCAGGGCAAAGCGTAGGGAGAGGGTGGATTTGTGCAGGGTGCAGCTCTGGAGAAGAAGCTGGATCACTCTCGGTCCCATTCCCTAGGCCCTGAGCAAGTCAGGCTCCTGGCTCTGGGTGTGGCTCCCCCAAATGAAGTACTGACTTCAGCCTGTGAGGGGAGGGTTGAGGGAGGCTCTGGAAAGCCCAGCCACACCTGAGTCCCTGGCAGTAGACTTGGGGCAGAGGGCAGCTGCAGAGTCCCAGAGATGATGTGGGCAGTGGGCAGAGAGAGCCTTGGTGCCTCTCTTTGCCACCACCTCCCCAAGAAGGAGGGACAGCATTTCTCTGGCTGGTTCCACTAAATGTGCCAGCCCAAATGCAGGGCACGGGCTCTGGTTCTGCTAGGAGCCTGGGACACTCCCAGGAAGGGGGTGGAACTGAGGAAGATCGAGGATATGCAGGGTGCACAGGGACTCATGCTTACTGGGATTGGGGCAGCTCACTAGGGTTCTATCCTTTCCAATCGGCATCAGCCAGCTCTTGTCCCCTGACAAGTGAGGACAGCCTGACCCTGGCCTCAAATGCAGCCATCCCTGAGTTCATGCGATGCTGATGGGACCCCAGCACACTTCCCTGCCTCCTTTGAGATCTGTGAGCCCTTACTGCAGTTCAGATTCAACAAGGCCCTCTGCCCACCCTCTCACTAGGCCTCACCCAACACCAGTGGAACTGGAGCCTCTGGCTGGGCACAGTGGCTCACTTTGGGAGGCTGAGGCAGGAAGACTGCTGGAACCTGAGAGTTCAAGACCAGCCTGGGCAACATAGTGAGACCCTGTCTCTACAAATATAAAATAAAATAATTAGCTGGGTGTGTTGGTGTGTTCCTGTGGTCCCAGCTACTCGGGAGGCTGAGGTGGGAAGATCCGTGAGCCTGGAAGGTCAAGGTTGCAGTGAGCGGCGATCGCATCACTGCACTCAATCCTGGGTGACAAAATGAAACCCTGCCTCAAAAATAAAAATAAAATAAATAAATAAATGAAAAAGAGCCTCTGGACAGAGCCTTAGGGGCTGCAGTGTTTTAAAAGGGTCCTGGAAGAGTCCAAGGGCAGACAGGGCTATATCAGACCCTTACAACAAAACCCACAGAGCAGGCAGGCAGGCAGGAGTCCTTCCTGTAGATGAGCCTGACCACTGCAGTGAGTGCTTCATGTACAGAAGACCCGCCCAGTCCACATTCCAGGGGTGACCTCTCCCAGCTGCTGCAGGAGCCCCTGGCTGCCCAGAGAGCACGATGGCGCCCAGTCTCTGGATGGCAGGGTTGGCCAGCAGGGACCCTAGCACCTCAGTGATCTCACTGATGTTCAGAGCAGCCTGGCAGGGCCCAGCTCTGGTCCCTCCACCATTCCAGTTCCCACCTCCTTCCCGGGATGAGGATTCGCTCTTCAGCCATGATCTTGAGGAAGTGTTAAGATTCTTCCTAATCAATCCCAAATGGCACTTCACAATCACCTGGGACAGAGTGGAGAGAGGCCCAGGGAGACACGGCCCATTCACGGACTCAGGCAGTTTCCTCTCCTGTAAGGGCTGAGTCCCAGGCTACAGTGGGACTCAAACACATTGGCCCTGCCCTCAGGGGCCAGGATGTGGGGCTGAGAATAACAGAAACCCAAGGGGCCAAAGGCCCTTTCAGGGAGCAGATGTGTCCAGGTTGCACAGCCGGACCAACTGCTTATCCTAGACAGCAGCCCTGGCCCTGTACACCCGCCCCACCCCCAACTGCAGCCCTGCCCGGGCCTGCATGCAGTCAATCATACAACCTCTAGCCCTGCTTCCCCCAGGCCCACTACTCCCTTCACCAGTCAACCCCATCTGCCACCCCGTTCTGCCCTGCCCTCCTGCTCCTGCCCCTCTCACTCATCTCTTTTCCCGCAGAAATGCCCTCCTCCAGTCCCACTGGGTCCTAGGCGGATCCATCCTTGCAGGCCTAGCTCATATGAAGCCCCTGTTCCCCTAGGAAGAAGCCTCCTCATTTCACAGCCCCTTTCCAGACCCAGGCCCATGTTTCATTGCTTTGGTGGGGGCTGTCTTGCCTCCAGAGTCAACAATCCTCCATGGTGTCTGCTTCCCATCCTTTCCCCAGGCACAGTGCAGGCCGCCTTGCCAGGGGCCCGTGCTCCACAGCAGTTGGGGACGAGGACAGAACACAGGTTGACATGGGAGGGGTTGGACTCTGAAGAGCCTGACTCCCAGAGCAGGTCAGCATCTCAGACTGGCTGGAGAAGCATCTGTGCAAACAACCCCTCTGGTGTGTCCAGGATGGATGGGCCCCAGGGAAATGGAGCCCCGGGCAAACACAGGCCAGGAGTAGACAGCAAGTTGATGCTGATGCCTCAGGAGAAGGGGAAGAAAAGATGGACACCCTCTGTGCCTTGCTCCATAGTCACACAGGGCACCAGAGGCTCAGGCCTGGCCCTCCTGGGGCTGTGTGCCCACACCAGGCAGCTATGATGCCAGTGTGGCAGGACACCTCCAGGCACTGCCCTACTGCTTGGTGTGGAGCTCCAGCTGCAGGAAGGCCATGGAGTGGTGTGGCCAGGCCATAACCAGTGACCCAGAGGTAGTGGTAGATGGAGAGGGCGTCCTGAAAGGGACCAGGGCACAGCATGGTCCCATGAAGTCCTCTGAAGGGACTGCTGACTTCTTTGTCAGCGAGCCTCTCCAGGGGCCTCTTGCATGGCAGCCCTGTTCCCTGTCTGGAGTACGGTCTGGAACAGCTACCCCACAGTGGGAGCTGGCAGGCATCCGAGGGACCCGAGTGCTGACCAAGCCTCTGTTTATTCACACCACCCCCGAGGAAGCTGGAGCCAGTGTGTGATCAGGGTGCTCACCGTGCATGCCCCTTGCCTGCTGCAGCTCCAGGGAAGGCTGGAGGGATGCTGAGGCCAGAGGGGTGACCAGGGGCTGCTGGAGAGGTGCTTAGTGTCACTGTGAGAGTGAAGCAGATGCTCACTAGTAGGGCCCTAAGGAGGGCCCCAGGACCTCAGCTGTCACCCTCCCAGAGGGACGGCTGACCACTGGGGCCCAGCAGGGGACAGGGGCTGCTCTCTTATGGGTGCCTGGGAAAGGATAAGGTGAGGGTCTGGGTTAAAGTCAGTGTGAGGGATAGAATTAGGGATTAGGGTTGAAGTCAGGGTCAGTGTCAAGTTAGATTTAGGGACTGGAGTGACAGTGAAGGTCAAGGTCAAGCTCAGATCGGGTCAGGGCTTTTCTGGTTGGCTTTGTCAAGGGTTGTACAGACACATACTCTAGTGTTTACTCTTGCTGTGGGCGAGAACCTGGGATGGGGTCCAGGCTGCCAGGTCTTGGTCTCTCTGGGACCTTGGCCAAGTCCTTTTCCTAACTGGGTCCTGTTTGTTGTCTGTAAGCAAAGGAGCTGCCCTGACACCCCTGTTCTGCCATCAGGAGCACCCTCTGCTGTGAAGGGCAGGCAAGAGATGCCGCTTGGGCTCTGGATGCGTTGAAGAGGACCCACGTGCGGGCTAAGCACTTTATGGACTTTATCTCAACTTCCTCATGACCAAAGCCCCAGGAATCACAACCCAGGAAACCTAGGCCCTCAGGGGCAAGCAGAAGCACACACTCTGTCCTCGATAAACAGGGGGCTGAGTAGCTATGTTGGACTGGACCCACATGGCCTCACACCAGAGAGTCCAGGTGCCAGCTGGGTGGACTGCACGACTCCAGCACTACCAGGTGCAGAGCTGGAGCCCAGGTGTTTGGCCACCTGTCCCTGTTCCTTGCCTTCAAGACAGGCAAATTTCTCCCAAAGTGATCTTCACATATGCCCCCTGGCTGAGGCCTGGCCCCTCACGTCCAAAAGTATTTGGGAAGAGGTGGAAATGAGGGGGTGTGGTCCAGTCGTCAGGGTCAGGTGGAGGATGATAGGTCCAGTGGCTCACTAAATTCAGAGCAGTAGCTATGATCTGTGAAAAGCACACTAGAGAGTGTTTGGTTTGTTTATTCGTTTATTTGTTTTGGCAGTAGGGTACCAGCAATAATAAGATGAGGCTAAGGGAGGCCTCATCAGCGTCTGGAAAATTAATCATGGTTCATTGCTTTGGCGGGGGCTGTCTTGCCTCCAAAGTCAACAGTCCTCAGTTGAGGCTCTCTTGAGAGAATGAGTGTCCAGGAGTTAGACTGAGGGCAGTGGTAATGGTCTGGGACAAGGTGACCACAGCATTCTGAGATGACAGGTGGGCCAGGTGTCCTGCAGGCGAGAGCCAAAAGACGCTAATGGTCTGGCCTCTCTATGCCTCCAGGAGCCTAAGGTGTTCCTTCTCCTCCAGCGGAGCTGCTCCCGTTTTCGAAATCCTCACCATTCCTAACCCACCGTGTCCAGCTGGGTCCTTCTGGAGGTGATTACTATCTATCGTCCCAGATGTGCGGGCTGCGCCAGCAGCACCATCTTAGGAGTGATCACTCCTGAGATAATGATCATCATCATTACCTTCAATATCCACAACTGCCCAGTGCTCGCACACAGAGCCAGGAGGTAAGAGTGACCGGATTAGCATCTCCCACACCAACCGCCGCCTTGCAGCCCACGGGTCAGTAGCCCGGGTTCCTCCATGCAGGGATGGAGGTGGGCAGAGAAGAGTGAGGAGGGTGAATTATGTGTCAGGGTCTCTCACAGCTAGCGTGGGTCTTTTCTTATTCCCCCTCCCTACCTCATAACTAAATATTTTATTTAAATGAGTGGTACCTTCCTGGAGAATTGCCACAGTTAGAGTCCACTTATGTTTTCAGTTTTTTTTTTTTTTTAGTTCATCTTTTAAGGCATCTGCTGTCTATGGGTGGTAGGGGACATGAAATGTCCCACACAGCAGCCCCCAGATAGCTGCCTATCGCTGCTTCTCTTGGCTACGAGGGCGGCACCATTGTCCGACCGGATGTGCTCCAGGAGTTCAGATATGCAGCAGTACATTTAGGACTTGTCAAGCAGCATGGCCCATGTTCCCCGCAGATGGGAATTGCTGTGTCATACCCAAGAAAAGCATCTACTGTCGTCAGCACCCAGTGGTGCTCCTGGCAGAAGGGGAAGGGGTCTGTGGAGTCTGTTTTCCAGGACTGGCCAGGTCTGTACTGGAGTGCACAGGTCGCTGTGTGCACTGGAGTCACTTTGTCCCCTGACTGTGGAGCTGGTACACTTGCAGGCTTGCTTGGCCTTGTGTGCTGGCCTCACTAGGCTTTGACGTGGGCCCCAGTCCTGAGCTATAGACAGATGGCCAGGCCTCGTGTGATGGTGTATCCAGGTGGCTCTGATGCTTACCTGGGCTATGCAGAATTGGTCAGCTTGTTGGTTTCACTGATGCTCACTGCCAAGGGGTCCTTTTCCCTGGGTTTTCAGAGGCCCTGGGCCCTGTGCAATCTGCAGCCTAATGTTTGTCGCAACCAGGGTTGGGACTTGACATCCAGTTGTTGCCAGACCACACGGTCAGCCCACTGGCTGTGAACTTAGGTGGGGGCAGTTTCCAGGGCAAGCACCACAGCCTGCACCACTGCCCCTGGGCAGACTTCTTTCTTCGTATGCAGCTTTCATCAGTTTTTTCTGTGGGGCCTGTAGCTTGGCTGATCTGTCTGTGAATCAGGCCCAGGCCTCCTCAGGGACTGCGCTGTGATGAAGTTCACAAGGAGCCTGAGATGCTGGTGCAGACCCCAGGACTGGGGTAGCTGCGCCTGGCGGCTGATTGGGCAGTTTTTCAGGCTGGTGGGAGATTCCATTGATGCCTGGCTTCCTCCTTTCTTGGCTGTCCCCCTGTCGTTTGATGACAGACATTTGCTGGGCAGTGTCCACTGTGTTGGTGTCTTTCCTCCAGACCCAGCCTATAAGGGGCTGCCTGGGAGGAACCATGCATGGGGAGCTCTACCCTCAGTGTCTACCTACACCCAGCTGCAAGCCAGTAATTGCCACTCAAGGGGGTATGCTGGGACCTGTCTGTCAAGTGACTGCTGTACTCAGAACACCAGGGGTCACCTTTGCTGACTGCCAGCATCCGGCTGCAACCGGCTCCAGGCTGAGTAATTGTCCGCCACGCACACTCATAATTTTCAAGGCTCTTCAGGACTAATTGGCTGGGGAGGGCAGTCTGCACAACTGCCAGATGGTTTCCTTACGCACCTCTTCCTCTCCATCTCTTTAGTGCTGTGGCCCCTGCCCTCTTCTATTCTATGCTGCTTTACTGCCACCAACTGGCAGGGCACGCAAAGCCTGGTGGGCTCCCAGGTGTGTGCTTGTCCCACTGGCCACTGTCCTAACTTCCCTTCCCCTCTGGGAGCAGACCTTGCAGTCAGGAGTCACAGCATCAGCTGATGTGCAGAGCTGCTCTCTCCTTCCAGGTCCCCTGACCCAGCCTCCTCCTCTATTTCATCCTGTCTGGTTTTTGTTTTCGTTTTTACATCTCCCTGAGCCCAAGAACTCTCTGGACATCAGGAGGGGCAGCATTTGGATGGCTGGTTTCAATTCTTCCTCTTGCTACTCAGCCTGCAAACATTCCTCAGGAGGTAGGACAGAGGGTTAGCCTGTTCCCCTCCTCTCACCTTCCCGGGGAGACAGCATGCCTAGGCGATCCTGGGGTCTTCCATATCTCTTCATTTGGTCGGCCACGTGGGCCTTTTCTGTCTTGTCTCCAGAAAGGCGTTGTACCCTTACTGGCCCCACGTTTGGGACCAATTTATCAAACTGTGAAGCAATTTCCAAGCGACAACATGGGTGGCTACATGACTGCAGCTGCGGGTGGATCTGGCGCACTTCCATGCATCCAGCCAGGGATGAGACGATGAGCCCACGTGGATTTAGACAGTTCATTATTTACAAGAACAGCAGAAGCAAAATGGGCAGGAGGTCAGCTCCCTCGTCCCTCATCCCACAGTCTGACTCTGGCTCAGAGGGATCGGATGACAGTGTGAGCAGAGGGTCACTCAGCCATGTAGGAGCTGCCTCATATTACAGCCAAACAATTTTGTAGCCTGCAGCTGAGAAAGACCTCTCAGTGGCTTCTCCCAAGTCTTAGCTGCCCTGGCTGCAGGAGGAATTGTAGGGCATTCAGCAGAGACACAGGTTGGACTGCAGTTGAGCCCTGCTTATGTGGCCTGCGTGGATACGTGCAAGATTCCCAGGGAGCTGTGCAGTCACAGCCCATTCTCCACTCCGTTTCCTAACGGAGACCTGACACCCCTCCCTCACCCATCTTCAGAGCTTCCCTTCATCCCTGGTCAGGCCCTGATTGAGAGTGCACCCCTCAGTGCTGAGCACTCTGATCTGGGATTCCTCCCTCCTCATCCCCATCTCTGCTCCATCAGCACCTCTGTCAGCCCGAAGGCAACATGGGTCTTGGGCACATCTGCTCTCCATGCCCATGCACACCCTTCTCCAGGCCCTGGTCCCCTCCCAGCTGGACACCTCCTGCCCCAGCCTCCTCCCTCGTCTTCCTGCTGCCTCTCCCGCCCCCATCCCAGCCAGGTGCCAACACTGCAGCCAGAGGCAGCTTCATGAAATCAGCCCTGCTTACATCCCTCCATGGCTTCCCAGTGCCTAGAATCAATCCAGCCTCTTTCTGTTGACTCACAGGCCCGGTCCCTGGGGTCGCCCTGGAATCCCTCTGCCAGCCCCTCATGACTCCTACCCTCTTTCCTCTCTGTGCTCTCTTCACTCTTGCCACCTGTCTTGATGTTCCTGGAGCCCCCTGAGCCTCTCCCACCTCTTGGCCCTGCACTGGTGTCCCCTGCCTGCCTGGCCCTCACTCTCCCTGGAGCAGGCTCATTCTTGTCCTTCAGGTTCCAGGCTAAACATTGCTTCCCACGAGAGGCTTCCCTGACCCACGGTTTGCTGCCTCCACCCTCTCCCTGCATCCTGTCATTGTGCATGTTTTGTCCTCACTGACACCCTCTCCTGGGTAAATCCCCTGCTCCTTGCTGGACTGGGTGCCTGGGGAGGGCAGGGAGAGGCCTCCTCTGTCTTGTCACTACTTCATCCCCAGGGCCTTGAACTGTGCTCTGCACAAGATCCATTAAGTGAATGAATGACAACAAGAAGGCTGCAGCTCCCCAGCACCTTCTATGCCCTCCCCCTCCCCATCTAATCTAGTTTAGTGAATGGAACAGCAGGGGATTCAAGGCAGCTGTTGCTCCTCAGTGTGGCGCTAGTTGGGGAGTCAGAGGGAAGGGTTCAGTTTGACTCCAGGACAGGGCTTGAATAATTCAGAACACTATTTTTTTTTTCTTTTGCCACGGATTCTCACTCTGTCGCCCAGGCTGAAGTGCAATGGCATGATCTCCACTCACTGCAACCTCTGCCTCCCAGGTTCAAGTGATTCTCCTGTCTCAGCCTCCCAAGTGGCTGGGATTACAGGCTTGCGCCACCATGCCTGGATAATTTTTGTGTTTTTAGTAAAGACAGTGTTTCACCATGTTGGCCAGGCTGGTCTTGAACGCGTGACCTCAAGTGATCCACCCACCTCAGCCTCCCAAGGTGCTGGGATTACAGGTGTGAGCTACCACACCCGGCCCAGAGCATTATTGATGACACCCCTGAGGCTGGGGAGCCATGACCCTGCCCCTTTAAGGATCCTGCTCCAAATTGAAACAGTAACACACATCCATGAGCTAGGACAGGGAAGAGAATGACAAGGACTCTAAACCACTCGGCAGTGAAACTTCCAATGGAAATAAGACCCACTGGGCCCCTCTGTGCTGGGGTTGGAGTCGGGGAGAGCAGCACTCCTGGAGACTCAGATCGGTTTTCAGGTTGTTTGTCCCAGCACTAAGCCAAGAAGTGAGCAAGGAGGATTTGAAGCATCAAGTCCATACCCAAGGTCTGCTCAGTGGGAAACCCTTCATCCCTGGACCCACCAGCAATTCCAGACCCAGGGGTGAAGGGAGGTGCGGGTGAGGGTGAGTATAACATGTGGCTTTTCCTGGAGGGCAGGGAACAGGAATGGGAAGTCACAGCTTGGGCAAATGGGACTGAGCTGCAGGGCCATGTGACCTTGTGCCCCAGGGGATTTGGCTGTCTTCCTTGGCTCCCAGGGCTCAGAGCAGTGCTGCAGCCCATGCCAGGGCGTGTGAAGACAGAGCTAACTGGAGTGCATGGGGTGCCTTTGGGTGGAGGTTGCTGGCGGCTGGGACAGATGCGCCCTGCCCACTGTCTCCTCTGGGGACAGTGACATCTTTCCCTGCTCTGATGGCTTGAAAGGACCTGCATGGCCGAGCTGCCCAGGGGAGCATTGAGGTGCTTCCTCTGTGTCCTGAGGAGCCAGGTGCTCTCTGCACCCCCAGCTGCTGGAGCCCAGAGGGTGGCAGCCTGGAGCTGGGGCAGCAGTGCCTGGTGCAGTGAGGGCTCTGGGTCTGTGTGGCCTGGTTAGCACAGGACCATGAGGAAGGGGTGAGGACCATCAATAAGGGGCCATCTCCAAGGCCTGCCTTCAGATGCAAGCTCTTCTCTCCCACACAATTGCTTTGATCCTCGTGGGAAATGTGGTGGACCCTTCTAAGGGGCGGCAGAGAGCACTGGAGGAGAGAGAAAGGGGCCAGCAGGCACATGGGAGATACCTTGACCTCAGGGAACCACTGTTTCAAACCAGAAAGGATCTTTTATACTTTGCTGTCATGCAGCCAAACCAGGCGGACATACGAGCAAGCAGGTGCACCCACGCATCTGTACATGAGCAGTGTGGACAAGTGGCTGCAGGAGGCCCCCGGCCTGTCTCAGGCACTAGCACAGGACTATCCATTACTAGTTCCTGCATTTCTTTCAGGTTTGGCCAAGGCATCCCCAGGGACAAGCACGGGTGATAGCAGGTGAGCTGAAATCAACCTGTGCTTACACAGTGAGTCTTGCCAGTGCCTCCGAGGAAAGGTGACCTTGGGGAAGTGAGTGGTCATTGGTTTCCTGTGTGCCCGGTCCTGCTGGAGAAAGAGCCTGGAAAACATGCCTAGTCTGTATGGTCACAGCAGGAAGAGGGCAGAGGTGGTGGCCCTGTCTTAGCAGACAGCACCATGAAACTGGATCTTGAAGAATGATTTTGCCAGAGGGAGGAATGGCTTGCCTGGCATGGGGGAAGGCAGAGACAAAGGCCCAGAGGTAGAAGAGCCTGACTTTCCAGAATGCAGAGAGCTGGGAAATGAGTTGCGGGGAGGTCAGGAAAACCCCAGGTGAGAAAGACTTTCAAAACCTGCAGGGGCATTTCCCCATATCCCCTAATGTTCAGCCTCTCAGCAGTTTTTTTTCTGCCCTGGTGGTGGCTTTCAAACATATCCACCAATTCTTCCACACTCTCCCCATCAAGATGCAGAGGCCACGAACTTCACCTTAAACCATGGCTCTTAATGATTGCAGCAGGAGAGAGCCGAGTGCCTTCTGAGGCTGCTTATAGAAAGCCACACAGGTCCTGCCAGTTCTCCTGGGATGCTTGTTCTGGGAGCCTTTAACCATCATGCTAGGAGTCTGGCAGCCCTGAGCTGCCATGTGAGGACACCTCAGAGAGACCTAGTAGACCCAGCCTATCCAGCATCCAGTGCCTGGAGTCTTACCAGCCCAGACACTGGGTGCGTGAGTGAGGACACTCGCGTGTGACTGCAGCCTCCATGGACTGGAACCTTAGAGATGCCCCCAGGCAACAGCTGCCTAGCAGCCCAGTCAGCCCCAGATTCCTGAGCAAAATAAACTCCAGCTATTGTTTCAAGCCATTGTTTTGGGCTGGCTTTTTAGTGCAGCACTAGGTAAACAGAACAGTCCTTGCCAAACCTACTATTCACCATTTAACTTTTAGAGTTTTTCTATACTTCTACTTAAAAATGGGAATCTATTAAAATGGGAAGCTTCATATCCCTGTGTACGTGGAAATCCAGCATCAATGACCATAAATGGAAGACAATTCTATAAACACAGAGGAAACAAAGGCATGTGTTTGGTTTCTACACAGATGCTGCTCTCTCTTGGGGTCTGCACCTCAGCAGAGGCTGATTCCAGCTTGCAGTTCTCCGCTACTAGCAGGTGCAGCATTGAAATCATTCCTTGGTATTATCTGTCTTTGTGAGTAATGATAGTTTAAGACGGTACACAGCCACAACAAGTAACATAATTTAGTTTCACCAGAAATTTTAAATTGCAGAGGTGAAACAACAGAATGCCCCTTGGTGAAAGAGCAATGTCAAGCAGATGAGTAGTTTTTCCACAGTAAAAGTAACTCAGCAATTAATATTTATTTTTGGTTACAGGCGGGCATGCAGAGCATTTTTTTTTTTTTTTTTGAGACAGAGTCTCACTCAGTCACCCAAGCTGGACTGCAGTGGTGCAATCTCAGCTCACTGCAATCTCTGCCTCCCAGGTTCAAGTGATTCTCCTGCCTCAGCCTCCCAGGTAGCTGGGATTACAGGCATGCGCCATCATGCCCAGCTAATTTTTGTATTTTTGGTAGAGACGGGATTTCACTATGTTGGCCAGCCTGGTCTCAAACCCCTGACCTCAGGTGATCTGCCCGCTTCGGCCTCCCAAAGTGCTGGGGTTACAGGCATGAGCCACCATGCCCGGGCTCAAAGCATTCTTTAAATGAAATGTTTAGTATAGTCAAATACTGATAACCTGCTGGGCGGAGATCAAGGCGCGACTGGACTAAATTCACCAGGAGCTAGTAATTGAGTGTCTGCTGTGAGGCAGATGCCTTGCTAAGGCTGGGCATTAAAAAATGCCCAGTAGGCTGGGTGCAGTGGCTCCCAGCAGTTAGGGAGGCCAAGGTGGGAGGATCACTTGAGCTCAGGAGTTTGAGACCAGTCTCGGCAACATAGTGAGACCTCATCTGTATAAACATTTTAAAAATTAGCTGGGCATGGTGGCATGTGCCTGTAGTTCCAGCTACTCAGGAGGCTGAGGCAGGAGGATTACTTGAGCCCAAGAGGTTGAGGCTGCAGTGAGCCTTGTTTGCACCACTGCACTCTAGCTGGGGCAACATAGTGAGATCCCACCTCCACCAAAAAAAAAAAAAAAAAAAAAGAGAGGTCCAACATTTAGTTCTTAACTCCATTGGTTCAACATGTAAATAATTCTTCTCTGCACTACCTCTTGTCCAGTTCTGCTACCACCCCTTAGTTCAGTTTCTCCTTCCTTCTGTCTTGCAAATGTCATGGGTGATTTCCTGTGGTTAGTGTGGATTCCCTCCACAGATCACAGAGCAACTTTCTAGCATCCCAGTTCTGAGTCAACTGCACAACAGGAAAGGCACCTTCTGGAATTGACTTCTACCCTCCTTTCCAGCCACAATCCTGGCATTTATTAAACCTTGTAATCTGTAATTCTGCCATATGAATCTTCTAAAACAGTGGCCCCCAAACTTTTTGGCACCAGAGACCAGTTTTGTGGAAGACAATTTTTCCACAGACTAGGGGAGGGGCGGGGAGGTGATTTCGGGATGATTCAAGCACATTACATTTATTGTGCACTTTATTTCTATTATTATTACATTGTAGCATGTAAAGAAATGATTATACAACTCACCAGAATGCAGAGTCAGTGGGAGCCCTGAGCTTGTTTTCCTGCAACTAGAGATGGTCCTATCAAAGGGTGATGGGAGACAGTGACAGATCATGAAGCATTAGGTTCTCGTAAGGAATCTGCAACCTGGATCCCTCGCATGCGCAGTTCACAATGGGATTTGCACTCCTATGAGAATCTAATGCTGCTGATCAGACAGGAGGAGGTGCTCAGGTGGTAATGCCAGTGATGGGGAGTGGCTGTAAATACAGGCAAAGCTTTGCTTACTCTCCCACTGCTCACCTCCTGCTCTGTGGCCTGGCTCCTAACAGGCCATGGACCAGTACCGTGAAGGGGGTTGGGGACCCCTGTTCCAGAATTTACCCTAATTCTCCATGCCCATTCACTCCTCAATGCCCAGCTGATTTTAATATTGTTCTTCTGACTTTAATGTTGTTCTGTATTGGTCAAGTTTGCAGCAGGAGACAGATGGTCCTCTTGATAGATGGAACCATAGGGCCTCTTTCCAAAAGTGTGGGCTGTGTTTAGAGAAACTAACAAGGAGAGGAACCACCCTGTGGCTAGCAATAATGGTGAGACACTTAGTATTACTAGCCTGATGGGGCAACAGAGAAAGACTTTAATGAGAAACAGATGAGAGAAGGGTTGAAAGAGGGCCCCTGCAGAGGCTGCTGTATGCGTTGGTGTTGGCACTGGGCGGCCCAGAATAAAACCACCACTCAATATGCTGCACCCAGCTGGGAGCCAGGGGCCCCAGAATCTGGTTACAGAGAGAGATGTAAAAGGGTGTAGAGCAGATCTAAAAGGGTAAATGGGAGCTATCCAGCTTGCCTCTTCAATGGATTTGTTTTTATATTTATTTCAATAGTTTTTGGGGTACAGGTGGGCTTTGGTTACATGGATAAGTTCTTTAGTGGTGATTTCTGAGATTTAGTGCATCCATAAAGCAGTGTATACTGTACCCAGTATATGGTCTTTTATCCCTCACTCTGCTCCCAGCTGTTCCCCTCCCAAGTTTCCACAGTCCATTATACCGTTCTTATACCTTTGCGTCCTCATAATTTAGCTTTCACTTATGAGTGAGAACATATGGTATTTGGTTTTCCATTCCTAAGTTACTTCACTTAGAATAGTGGCCTCCAGCTCCATCCAAGTTGCTGCAAAAGACGTTATTTTGTTCCTTTTTATGGCTGAGAGGTATTCCATGATGTATATGTATCATATTTTCTTGATCCACTTGTTGGTCAATGGGCACTTAGATTGGTTCCATATCTTTGCAATTATGAATTGTGCTGCTATAAATATGTGTGTGCAAGTGTCTTTTTCATGTAATGACTTCTTTCCTTTGGGTAGATACCCAGTAGTGGGATTGCTGGATCGAATGGTAGATCTACTTTTAGTTCTTTAAGGAATCTCCACACTGTTTTCTACAGTATGGTTATACTAATTTACATCCCCACCAGCAGTGTAAAAGTGTTCTCTTTTCACTATTCCACACCATCAATATCTATTGTTTTGTGACTTTTTAATTATGGCCATTCTTGCAGGAGTAAGGTGGTATGTTATTGTAGTTTTAATTTGCATTTCCCTGATGATTAGTGATGTTGAGAATTTTTTCATGTGTTTGTTGACTGTATATCTTCTTTTGAGAACTGTCTATTTTTTTTTTTTTTTGAGGTGGAGTCTTGCTCTGTTGCCCAGGCTGGAGTGCAGTGGCGCGATCTCGGCTCACTGCAAGCTCCGCCTTCTGGGTTCATGCCATTCTCCTGCCTCAGCCACCCGAGTAGCTGGGACTACAGGCGCCCGCCACCATGCCCGGCTAATTTTTTGTATTTTTAGTAGAGACGGGGTTTCACCGTGTTAGCCAGGATGGTCTCGATCTCCTGACCTCGTGATCCGCCCACCTCAGCCTCCTAAAGTCCTGGATTACAGGCATGAGCCACCGCGCCCGGCTGAGAACTGTCTATTCTTATCCACCGCCCACTTTTTGATGGGATTGTTTGGTTTTTTTCTTGCTGATTTGTTTGAGTTCCACAGGTTCATTTCTACTTGCTCAGAAACTCTTAGCACATGCATCATCTCCTTTGGGAATTCTCTGACCAGCCGAGGCTGCCACATTTCTCTCCTCTGGCTTTCCTCGCTTCCTGGATATCCCTCTGGTAGAACTTTCTACTCCATAGCAAAAGGATGCCTTTACTTGCCTTCATCATTTTTCATGAAATCTCATTGCTATTCCAATGCTATTGAGCTAGCAGGGAATTTGGAAGCACATAGTCTAAGAGTTAAAGCCTCACTCTGCTACTTTAACAACACTTAACATCAGATGCAACATTTAACTTCTGTTTAGAAAAATGTTGATGATGATAATACCTAATGAATTTTTACGGATTAAAAGGCAACTCACTGGCATCTTTTGTATTCTTGGCTGCATATCAGCTTTTCATTAGACTTTTAAAAAATAGCTTTTTTTGTTTGGTTAGGTGTGGTGGCTCACACCTGTAATCCCAGCACTTCGGGAGGCTGAGGTGGGCAGATCCCCTGAGGTCAGGAGTTCAAGACCAGCCTGGCCACTGCGATGAAATCCCGTCTCTACTAAAAATACAAAAATTAGCCCGGCGCGGTGGCAGGTGCCTGTAATCACAGTTACTCGGGAGGCTGAGGCAGGAGAATTGCTTGAACCCGGGAGTGAGCCGAGATGCCCCACTGCCCTCCAGCCTGGGCAACAGAGCAAGTGAGACTTTGTCTCAAAATACACACACACACACACACACACACACACACAGACACACACACACACACACACACATAGTTTTTAGAGTAGTTTTAGGTTCACAGCAAAAGTATACAGAAAGTGCAGAGTTCTCACACACCTTTAGCCCCTATCCATGCATAGCTTCCCCATCTATTAACAATCTGCAGCAGAATGGTGCCTGTTACAACCGATGAACCTTCATTAACATGTCATTATTGCCCAAAGTCCAAAATTTACATTAGTATTGTTCATTCTATGGGTTTTGACAAATGTATAATGACATAGATCCATCATTAATAGAATCATACAGAGTAGTTTCACTGCCCTAAAAATCCTCTGTGTGGTACTGGCATAGAGACAGAGATGCAGACCAATGAAACAGACTGAAAAGCCCAGAAATAAACCCCTTGCCATCTGTATTCTCCTTTGGTGAGGTGTCTTCAGGTCTTCTGCCCATGTTTAAATCAAACTATTCTTTTACTTACTGTTTTTTAAAGAGTTCTTTGTTTTGCATTACAGTCTTACGTCAGGCATATATTTGGCAGAAATATTTTCTCCCAGTCTATGACTTCTCTTCTGCTTCTCTTGACAGTGCCTTTCACAAAGCAGAAGGTTTTTTTTTTTTTTTTTTTTGAGATAGAGTCTCGCTTTCACTCTGTTGCCCAGGCTGGAGTGCAATGGTGCAATCTCAGCTCACTGCAATCTCTGTCTCCTGGCTCCAAGCAATTCTCCTACCTCAGCCTCCTGAGTAGCTGGGATTATAGGTGCGCACCACCACACCCAGCTAATTTTTGTATATTTAGTAGAGACGGGGTTTCATCATATTGGTCAGGCTGGTTTCGAACTCCTGACCTCATGATCCACCCACCTCAGCCTCCCAAAGTGCTGGGATTACAGGCGTGAGCCACCACGCCCGGCTAGAAGTTTTTAAATCTTTTTTTTTTTTTTTTTTTTGATACAGGGTTTCATCCAGACTGGAGTGCAATGGTGCAATCACAGCTCACTGCAGCCACGACTTCAGGTGATCCTCCCACCCCAGCCTCCCGAGTAGCTGGGACTACAAGCGCACACCACCACACCTGGCTAATTTTTGTACTTTTTGTAGAGACGGGGTTTTGCCATGTTGTCCAGGCTGGTCTCAGACTCCTGGGCTCAAGTGATCCTCCCACGTCAGTCTCCCAAAGTGTTGGGATTATAAGCATGAGCCACTGCACCAGGCTGAAGTTTTTAATTTTAATGAAGTCCAGCTTATCAATTATTTATTTCATGGATTGTATCTAAAAAGTCATTGCCATACCCAAGGTCATCTAGATTTTCTCTTATGTTGTCTTCTAGGAGTTTCACAGTTTTACATTTAGGTCTATGATCCACTTTGTTTTAATTTTTGCAAAAAGTGTAAGGCCTGTGTCTAGATTCATGTTTTGGCATGTAAATGTCCAGGTGTTTCAGCACCATTTGTTGAAGAGACTATCTTTTTTCCATTGTATTGCCTTTACTCCTCTGTAAAAAATCAGTTGGCTGTATCTATGTGGGTCTATTTCTAAGCTCTCAATTCTGTCCCATTTATCTATTTGTTTGTCCTCTCACCAATACCACACTGCCTTAATTACTATAGCTTTATAATATGTCTTTTTTTTTTTTGTTTTGAGATGGAGTCTCACTCTGTCGCCTAGGCTGGAGTGCCGTGGTGTGATTTTAGCTCACTGCAACCTCCACCTTTGGGGTTCAAGCAATTCTCATGCCTCAGCCTCCCAAGTAGCTGGGACTACAGACACACGCCACTGCACCTGTAGTCCCAGGCGTGTATTTTTAGTAGAGACAAGGTTTCACTATGTTGGCCAGGCTCGTCTTGAACTCCTGACTTCAGGTGATCCACCAGCCTCGGCTTCCCAAAGTCCTGGGATTACAGGCATGAGCCACTGTAGTGCCGACCATATAGTAAGTCTTAAAGTTGGGTAGTATCAGTGCTCTGACATTGTTCTCCTTCAATATTGTGTTGGCCATTCTGGATCCTGTGCCTTTAGGTATGTAAACTTTAGAATTGGTTTGTCAATATCCACAAAATAACTTGTTAGGATTTTGATTGGGATTGTGCTGACTCTATAGTTCAAACTGGGATGAACTGACATCTTGATAATATTGAGTCTTCCTATCCATAAACACAGACCAAGTATCGCTCCATTTATTTACTTCTTTGATTTCTTTCATTAGGCTTTTGTAGTTTTCCTGGATCTTGGGCATATTTTGTTAGATTTATACCAAAGTATTTCATTTTTTTGATTGCTGATGTAAATAGTGATGTGTTTTTAATTTCAAATTCCACTGTTCATTGTTGATATACAGGAAAGTGATTGGCTTATGTATATTAATCTTTTACCTTGCAACCTTGCTATAATTGCTTAGTAGTTCCAGGAGGATCGTGTGTGTGTGTTTGTGTGTGCGTGTGAACTCTTTCAGAAAAGACTGGGTGCATTCAGGGTGGTAAGGCCATAGACTTGTCAAATCCTTCAGACTTTCTACAAAGACAGACAATCATGCCCTCCGCAAACAAAGATGGTTTTATTTCTTCCTTCCCAATCTCTATACCTTTTATTTCCTTTTCTTGTCTTATTGCATTAGCTAGGACTGCCAGTATGATGTTGAAAAGGAGTGATGAAAGGGGATATCAGGGATATCCTTGCCTTGTTCCTGATCTTAGCAGGAAAGCTTCTAGTTTCTCACCATTAAGTATGATGTTAGCTGTAGGTTTTCTTGTAGATCTTTATCAAGTTGAATTCTTGTTCTCTATCAAGTTAAGGAAGCTCTCTTCTATTCCTAGTTGGCTGAGAGTTTTTATCATGAATGAGTATTGGGTTTTATGAAGTGTTTTTCCTGCATCTATGGATATAATCATATGATTTTTCTTCATTAGTCTGTGGATTTGATGGATTACATCAATTGATTTTTGTATGTTGAGGCAGTCTTGCATACCTGTGATAAAGCCCACTTTGTGGTAGTGTATGATTCATTTCATACATTGTTGGATTTTATTTGCTGATATTTTGTTGAAGATTTTTGCACCTATGTTCACAAAAGACATTGGTCTGTAGTTTTCTTTTCTTGTAATTTATTTGTCTGGTTTTGGCGTTAGGATAAATGCTGGCTTCATACAATGAGTTAGAAACCATTTCCTCTGCTTATATCCTCTGGAAGAGATTGTAGAGAATTAGTAGTTTTTTTTCCTTAAATGTTTGGTGTACAGTTAACCAGTAAACCCATTTGGGCCTGCTGCTTTCTGTTTTTGAAGGTTATTAATTTTTTATTCAAATTCTTTAATAGATATAGGCCTATTTTGATTGTCTATTTCTACATATGTGAATTTCAGTAGTTGTATCTTTTAAGAAATTGGTCCATTTCATCTAGGTTATCAAATTTGTGGGCATAGTATTTTTTTCTCATTTTTCTAATGTCTCTAAGATCTGTGGTGATGTCATCTCTGTTATTTCTGATTTGTGTCTTCTCTCTTTTTATCTTAGTTAGCTGGCCAGATGCCTATTAATTTTATTGATCTTTTCAAAGAACCAGATTTTGATTTTGTTGATTTTCTCTGTCGATTTCTTTGTTTTCAGTTCATTTATTTCTATTTGAATTGTTTTCAATTTCATTGATTTCTGTTAAAATTTTTATTATTTATTTTCTTCTGCTTTGGATTTAATTTGCTCTTTTTTATAGTTTTCTAAGGTGGAAGCTTAGATAATTTTAGATCCTTCTTATTTTCTAATATATGCATTTAATACTAGAAATTTCCCTATAGGCACAGCTTTCGGTGCATCCCACACATTTTGGTAAGTTGTATTTTCATTTTAATTTAGTTCAGAAGCTTTTAAAATTTCTCCTGAGATTTCTTCTTTGACCCATGTATTATTTAGAAGTGTATTGTTCAATCTCCAAGTGCTTTGATATTTTCCAGCTATCTTTCTGTTATTGATTGCTATTTCTATTATTTTAAATTTGCTAACATGTTTTTTTATGGACTAGAATGTAGTCTATCTTGGTGAATATTCCATGTGATCTTGTGTGTATTTACTGTTGTTGGGTAAAGTAGTTGACAGATGTCAATTATATCCTGTTGATTGATGGTGCTGTTTAATTCAACTATGTCCTTACAGATTTTCTGCCTGCTGGATTTGTCCATTTCTTTCTTTCTTTTCCCCACCCCAGATACATCAGACAAATGATAAATCTCTTCATGATCTGGATCTGTCCATTTCTGATAGAGAGGTGTTGAGTCCAACTATATTAATGGAATTCATCTATTTCTCTTGCAGTCTGTCAGTTTTTGCTTCAAGTATTTTGCCACTCTATTGTTAGGTGCATACACATTAAGGATAGTTATGTCTTCTTGGACAATTGACCCCTTTATTAGTATTTCATGCCCTCTTTATCTCTGATAATTTTTCTTGCTGTGAAGTCTGCTCTGTCTGATATGTAAACTTTAGAATCAAGCACGAGAATTGCTTAAATCCGGAAAGTGGAGGTTGCAGTGAGCTGAGATCACACCACTGCACTCCAGCCTAGGTGACAGAGTGAGACTCCATCTCAAAAAAAAAAAAAGACATATTATAAAGCTACAGTAATTAATGCAGTGTGGTATTGGTGAGAGGAGAGACAAATAGATAAATGGGACAGAATCGAGAGCTTAGAAATAGACCCACATAGATATAGCCAACTGATTTTTTACAGAGGGGCAAAAGCAATACTTACTCAAGTTCTCTTGAGTAGTGTTAGCATAGAACATCTTTCTCCATTCTTTTATTTTTAATCTATGCATGTCTTTGTATTTAAAGTGGATTTCTTAGAGACAACATATAGTTGGGCACTATTTTTTTATCCACTCTGACAATCTCTGTCCTTTAATTGGTGTATTTAGATCGTTAACATTTAAAGTGATTATTTATGGCCAGGTGCTGTGGCTCAGGCTTGTAATCTGAGCACTTTGGGAGGCCAAGGTGGAAGGATCATTTGAGGCTAGGATTTAAGGCCAGCCCGGACAACATAGTAAGACCCTGTCTCTACAAGAAATGTTAAGAAAGGATTAGCTGGGTGTGGTGGCTCATGACTGCAGTCCCACTTACTTGGGAAGCTGAGGTGGGATGACCAATTGAGCCCAGGAGGTCGAGACTGCAGTGAGCTGTGATCTCACCACTACATTCCAGCCTGGGTGACAGAGCAAGACCTTGTCTCTTTAAAAAAAAAAGTGATTATTAATAATGATATATACCATATTTGTTACTGGTTTGTATTTTTTTATTTCTATTTTGTCTTTCACTCTTTTTCTGACTTTTGCGGTTTTAATTGAGGATTTTATATGAGCCCAGTTTTTTTCCTTTTTTAACATATCATTTATACTTTTTTTTTACTTTTTAAAAGGTTGCCCTGGAGTTTGCAGTATGCATTTACAACTAATCCAAGTCCACTTTGAAATAATTCTATACTGATTCAAGGTAGTGTGAATACCTTATAATAACAAAATAATACTAATTCCTCCCTCTCGTCCCTTGCATCAGCGCTGTCATTCATTTCACATACATAATCAAACACAGCATTGCTATTATTATTTTGAACAAATGGTTACCTGTTATATCAATTAAGAATAAGAAAAATAACCAGGTGCGGTGGCTCATGCCTGTAATCCCAGCACTTTGGGGGGCTGAGGTGGGAGGATCACCTGAGGTTTGGAGTTCGAGACCAGCCTGACCAACATGGTGAAACCCCATCTCTACTGAAAATACAAAATTAGTCAGTTGTGGTGTTATATGCCTGTAATCCCAGCTACTTGGGAGGCTGAGGCAGGAGAATCGCTTGAACCTGGGGGGCGGAGTTTGCAGTGAGCGGAGATCACACCATTGCACTCCAGCCTGAGCAACAAGAGCGAAACTCTGTCTCAAAAAAAATGAAAATAAAAATAAGAAAAATAAAAGTTTTTATTTTATCTCATTTCTTTCTCAATGCTCTTCCATTATGGAGATCTAAGTTTCTGACCTATCTCATTTTCCTTTCCTCTGGATAACTGCTATTTTTTACATTAAATTTTTAAATTTTTTTCAGTTTTCTCTGGTGTGCAATAACTTATTTTAATATTTCTTACAAGGTTAAGAAATTCTGTTGGCAACAAATTCCCCCTATTTTTGTTTGTCTGAGAAAGTCTGTATTTCTCCTTTCCTTTTGAATGATAGTTTTGCAAGGTATAGAACTTTAGATTAGTGGATTTTTCTCTCTCTCAACACTTTAAATATTTTACTCCACTCTCTTCTTGCGTGCAAGGTTTCTGAGCAGTTGATGTAATTCTTTCTTATCTTTGTTCCTTTATAGTTAAGGTATTTTTTCCCTCTGGCCTCTTTTGCTATTTTTGTCTATATCTTTGATTTCATGAATCATATTTATATCAAATGAATATGATATGTATAGGTGTAGGTTTTTTGGGTATTTATCCTGTTTGGTGTTCTCTGAGCTTCCAGGATCTGTGGTTTGGTGTCTGTCATTAACATTGTACCTGAATGTTCATAGAAGCATATTCATTACAGCCAAAAAGTGAAAACAACACAAATGTCATATGTTGTGTGAGCTGGTGAATGGATAAAACAAAATGTGGTATATTCATACAATAAATTATTATTCAGCCATAAAAAAAATACTGATTCATGCTAGAACATGGTTCAACTTTGAAAATATTCTGGTGTGAAAGAAGCCAGATACAAAACGCCACATATTGTATGATTCCATTTGAACAAAATGCTCAGAATAAGCAAACCCATAGGGAAAGAAAGTAGATTGGTGACTGACAGGGGTTGGGGATGGGGGGAATGGGGAGTGATTGCTAATGGGTCTTTGGGGGGTGCTAAAACTATTCTGGAATTAGTGGGGATAATTGAGCGATGTTGTGAATATACCAAATGCTACTAAATCCTATACTTTAAAAGGGTGAATTTGATGGTATGTGAATGATATTGCCATATAAAACAATAGTATGGGGAGTACCAAAACAAATGATGGAGAGAAAAGACCATAAGGGACAGAGTGAAAGTGAGAAAACATCAGAGTCAGCTCAGTGAGAATGAAACGCAGGACAGTGCAATGGTTAAGAGAATGGACTTTGGTGTCTGGCAGACATTCTGGATAGATTATATAAACCCTGTGTGCTTCATTGTTGTTATCTCCAAAATAGGAATAATAAAGCCCATTTATGTAGAATTGTTGCAAGTAATAAATGGGATGATATATATAAAGTAGACTGAACATGATAAGTACACAACAAATAGTAATTTTAAAGCAATAAAAGAAACCTTTACTTTCTGTCTTATGTTTTTCTGCATTATTTGAATGCTTGTATTACATATTTATTAGGATAATTATTGTGAAAATAGGAGTGTAAAAGGGCCTGCTAAAGTGTAAGGAAGTGTGCAGGTGAAATGCTAACTCCCGGAATAAGGACAGAATTATCCAAACCTACTTCTTTCTCTCTGAGGTCATGGAGGACAATCAGGACTTGAGCACTTACCAAATCACCTTTGAAGTGGAGCCCTGTGTGTGCTGAGACCACTAGGACCCTGGAATGGGTGCCCATCACACACAGAGCCTGTCAGCTTCAGAGGCTGGAAATGGAAATCCCAGGCCTACTTCAGGAGAGGAAAGCACAGACCCTCTAGAAGGCCAAGCTCCGGGGAGACCTTGTACACAGGAATCTCCTGGAGCGAGGATGTCCTCTTTTCTGATACCCACAAAACTGGCATTTAAGGGGATGCCTGTGCAGTATAGCGAAGGATGGAGCCTCAGAAATAGCCCTTCTGGATCAACCACGTCTCTAGTTTCTATAAATGGAAACTTAACATCTGCTCTGCATGCGTATGCCAGATCCACCTTGTTCTGGACAACCCTGTGATGTGCCTGAGTCACCCAGCCTTGGGCCTTCCCTGCTCACTGCCTCCTGTCCCTCCTTAGGGAGGAGTCATCTTCGTAGGAATGTGCTTTCCAAATACAAAACAAGCAATCCAGAGTCCACACACAACCACGTTACTAACTGGGCTCTCATATTCCAGGCCACTGTCCTCCTGCCCTAATCACCTCAGGGCCAGGTACCAGACAACCAAGGACAGCACCTGTGCCCCAGAGCCTGCGGAGATTACCTACTCACCCTGCCTCGCCCATTCCTTCCTGCAGAAAACACAACTCAGACTCTTGCCCACAGTTCCCCAGCCCCTCTGCCTTGTGACTGACCCTGGTGCCTCCCCATGTGGCCCCACCATGGCGTCACGGGGGCTCCCTGTCTTGGGACCTGTGGGCATGATAAGCTATGTTTTCAATAGCAGCCATCTCCTGATCGCGGCCTCATCATACGTGAAGAATAATAAAACCCATTGAAACTCCTTCAGCTCAACGGGACAGACTGGCCCATTGGAGTCATTCAGACTTGCAGACATTTCGTTCATGCTGTGCAGCGTTTCTTCCAGGTACTCTGTTTCGCAGTGGAAAGAGCAGGGCTGAGATTCACAGATCTGACTTCAGATCCCCCTTCTATCACTTACTAGCATGTGGTCATCTGTAGCCTACATAGATGTGGAATAATCCACAGTTTTGAGTATTTTACTCTCTAGACCTGTGGAAAATCACTGCTTCCTTTAGTCCTAAATGTGGAAAAGAAAATTTGTGTTTATATTGTGCCACAATCTGGGGGAGGGAGGGAGAAAAGTGTCATATCTGAAACACTCAAACGAAAACCTTATATGTTACTACGTACATAAATATCCATATTCATAGATATGTAAATGTTTATTTACATGTCAGTGGCACCTTCATTATTGAGGATAAGTAGCCCTGGGCAAACAGTCTGTATTTATCAACATTGAGATTGAAATTAAGGCTAACCATTGACCTCAGCCTGCAATTTACGTAATTGACGCACTCTTTCAGAGTCAGATGATAGTTCATCAGTAAAATGAGAATAATAATAACTACTTCCTAATATGGTACAGGATTAATTGAGATACATTTTGTAAAGGACTCCACAGGATGTCTTACACAAAGGAGAAGCTTAAGGAGCTAGCTCCTCCCTCTAACTCAGTCACCTGAAGATCTCATGCGTAAAGTCAGAGACGTCCTCACCCTGAATAGAGTAGTGCAGGCCAGTGTGGGAATGCTGTGTGTGGCAGAGACGACTCTGACCCTGGTCTTCTAAATCATTTAGAAGAACCGTGTTCTTTCTGATGAAGATTCCCACCTGAAAATGTTCATATCAAGGTGACTGATGTTCTACAGCAGCATCGTCCAGCAAAACTTTCTTCAGTGATGGGAAGGTCCTGTGCCTCTGCTGTCCAGGATGGCATCCACTCCCACCTTTACCTACTGAGCACTTGAAATGTGGCGACTGCAACTGAGGAGCTGAATTTTTTTATTTAATTTAAATTTAAGTTTAAATTTAGGGAACCACACGTGGCTCATGGCTACCACGTTGGCATAGACTTAGAGCTCATCTAAAAAGTGAAACAAGTGTGGATCCTCCTATAACTAAGAAAAAAGAAAACTTACCCTTTCATCTTGAGGTAGGAGGTGGGACTCAATTCTGGAAGCAGGGCTCAGACATTGGACCAAATTGAGGGCTAGTTAAAATAGGAACTAGGAATGGGGTGGAGACATCTTTCCATAAGACATGCCCACCAGTGTGCCATGTCAATTTACCATTGCTGTGGCAACAACTGGAAGTTACCACCCCTTTGCTAGAAATTTCTTCATAACATGCCCCTTAATTTACATATAATTAAAAGTAGGTCTGGCCAGGCGCGGTGGCTCACGCTTGTAATTCCAGCACTTTGGGAGGCCAAGGCGGGCGGATCACGAGGTCAGAAGATCGAGACCACGGTGAAACCCCGTCTCTACCAAAAATACAAAAAAATTAGCCGGGCGTGGTGACGGGCACCTGTAGTCCCAGCTACTCGGAGAGGCTGAGGCAGGAGAGTGGTGTGAACCCAGGAGGCGGAGCTTGCAGTGAGCCGAGATCGCGCCACTGCACTCCAGCCTGGGTGACTCAGCGAGACTCTGTCTCAAAAAAAATAAAAAATAAAAAAAAATAAAAGTAGGTCTAAATATGACTACAGACCTGCCTCTGAGCTGCCACTCTGGGCACACTGCCTATGGGGTAGCCCTGCTCCACAAGGAGTCATACCTCTGCTGCTTCTATACATGGCCACTTCAGTGAAAGTTGCGTCTACCACCACCAGCTCATCCTTGAATCCTTTCCCGGGCAAAGCTAAGAACCCACCCAGGCTAAGCCCAAGTTTTGGGGCTTACTTGCCCTGCATCAATCTGATCTCCTTTTGAGCTCTAAAAATGTCCTACAAATGATTATTTTGTTGAAAAAGTGTAAGCTCTTGGCCGGGCACAGTGGCTCATGCCTGTAATCCCAGCACTTTGGGAGGCTGAGGCGGGTGGATCACATGAGGTCAGGAGTTCGAGACCAGCCTGGCCAACATGGTGAAACCCCATCTCTACTAAAAATACAAAAATTAGCTGGATGTGGTGGTGGGTGCCTGTAATCCCAGCTACTTGGGGGGCTGAGGCAGAAGAATCACTGGAACCTAGGAGGCAGAGGTTGCAGTGAGCCGAGATCACGCCACTGCATTCCAGCCTGGGCGACAGAGCAAAAACTCCACCTCAAAAAAAAAAAAAAAAAATTCCTCTGTTTATATTCAGATGCTATAAAAAGCCAGTCCAGCTTGATACTCTCAGAAGGAGATTTGGAGCTGAAAAGTTTAAGAACCACTGTTCAAGTGGAAACTCATCAGAACAAGAAATGAAACAGCAAATCTATTTTCATTCCAGTTATTGAACACCATTTTAACCTGGGATAGCATGACAGAAAAGGAATAACGTGATGGAGAAAGCAAATATTATTATTGTATATACAAAGGCAAAATATGAGAAAAATGATAAGAACTAAGGACAGAATTCAGTTAACTGTTTACTATTAAATAGTTAATTATGCAGATACACTTGTAAAGTATCTGAAATGTCTTGGTATTAAAATTAACTAAATGTGCAGGATACTTGTGATAGAAATGTCCAATTTTTACTGATGGATATAAAAGAAGTCTCAAAAACTTGGACATACAATCTACTTTCTTGGATATGAAGATTCCACATGATAAAGATGTCTAAAACCAACCACAATATACAAGGAATCTAATCAAATTTGCACTGGGAACATTTTTACATCAAACTAAAATAAATCAAAAGTAAACATAAGAGAACAAACATACTTAAATAGCTGGGTAATTACTGTAAACATGACCGTGGAAGGACTTATCTGAGCAAGTACATGAATTACAATAACTAATAAGATTTACCAGCATTAAAACACTAGGGACTAATATTTATCAGCATTAAAGAGAGAGGTATATTGTTGAAATGAAATATAAAATCTAGAAAAAGATCCAAGAACGCGCATGGTAATGTGTGGGATTTTGTTTTTGTTTTTGTTTTGCTTTTTTTGAGACAGAGTCTCACTCTGTCACCCAGGCTGGAGTACAGTGGTGCAATCTTTGCTCACTGCAACCTCCACCTCCCGGGTTCAAGTGATTCTCCTGCCTCAGCCTCCCAAGCAATTAGGATTACAGATGCATGTCACCACACTCGGCTAATTTTTGTAATTTTAGTAGAAACAGGGTTTTACCATGTTGACCAGGCTGGTCTCGAACTCCTGGCCTCAGGTGATCCACCTGCCTCGGTCTCCCAAAGTGCTAGGATTACAGTCATTTGCCACCACTCCCGACCATGTGAGGGATTTGAATGCAATAAGTAAAGAATGGTTTATTCAGGAATTGATGCATGTTAATTGTTTGGAAATTAAAATTCATGTTATCATTTGTACTTTGTGCATTCCCAAGTTAATCTCAAAATATTAATGAGTTCAACATAACAATCTACAGCAACAGATATTAAAATATATCAGTAAATATTTTTGTAAACAAACATGGTAAAGGTCATGATATCAAATTCAGAAAACATAAGTAAAAGAATGACAAAATTAAAGATTTGACAAATAAAAAGCACTAATTTTAGAGTAAAATTCCCATGAATTAAATATAAAAGTATTATTGGGAAATATTTTTGACAATATTATAGGTAAAATATTAAAATAATTATTAATTATATTAATCATCAATTATATTAATATTTTAGAAAGCTATCTTATATCAAAAGCAAAAATTTTCACGGTAGAAAAGGGGGCAAATGGACACCACAGGTGATAAGAATAGTGTATATAAAAATGGATAACAAAGAAAATGAGATCATTGTTACTTCCTTACATTGTTATATAAGGAAGCCAATATTTAAATTATCCAATATAATTTTTTGTTTACCAAATTTACTAAGGTTACAAAGAATGCTAACGCAAAGCTCTGTAAAGTACATGGACTGTATACTCTCACATAAGACTGCCGGAAAGGCAAATTGATTCACTTTTGCTGTGCAGTTTTTAATACGTATCAAAGTCTCAATGTCCACATGCTTTTACCTAGCACTTGAATTTTAAGAATCTTTTTTTTTTTTTTTTGAGATGGAGTTTTACTCCTGTTGCCCTAGCTGGAGTGCAATGGCACGATCTCAGCTCACTGCAACCTCTGCCTCCTGGATTCAAGCCATTCTCCTGCCTCAGTCTCCCACGTAGCTGGGATTACAGGCGTGTAGCACCACGCCCGGCTAATTTTGTATTTTTTTTAGTAGAGACGGGGTTTCACCATGTTGATCAGGCTGGTCTCCAACTTCTGACTTCAAATGATCCACCTGCCTCGGCCTCCCAAAGTGCTGGGGTTACAGGTGTGAGCCACTGCGCCCGGCCAAGAATCATTTTAAATCAGAGAAACATGCAAAGGAAAATGTACAAGGATGCTTGTTTATACTATGAATATTTACTTACATTTCTATACTTGAGTACTAGTAAATAAATCATGATTCATTGGTTTATACTACCTTGAGGTCATTAACATGCAAATATGTTTGTACATTAGACATTTGCTTAGGATAAATTGCTTGATTACAAAAACAGATATAGACAGATTCTACTTTATATACATGAATGAAGGAATGAATGTTTAAGGGTTTGGCACTATCATGTAGGAGGAATCATGTCCTTTTGGGCACAGTCATCTGTCCTTGGAGACACAGAGCAAGCATTTGACTTCTCAGATGCTTTGGGCTGGTGATAAGTTTGCCCCTTGCCACACTGCCTGGCATGTGAATATATGTTACAGACAAGAATAACCTTCCTCACCTTCCACAAGGCCTAAGAACAGGGATCACTATTTTACCCTCAGATCCTACTGCACTCATAAGGGAAGGGCATTAAATCAAGCACTTGATGTCCACAAGTACACAGACATGCAAAACCTGTCCTTTCCAAACTATGGCAAATTGTTACGAAAATATAAGATGCTGTGAGTGACAGATGGGTAAAGAAACAGGAGTACAGGAAACAGGAATATTTGATACAGGAATGAAGAGACAGAGGATGCTGAGGCATCACACTTAAATTCCTCAAATGCAAAACCACCTGGGGTTACAATGACTTTTTAGCTGTGACAGTGTATCTGCTTGAAGGGGACACACCATAATGGGCAGAGTGAGTCTCAACTTACGCTTGGTTCAGGCTCTGTTATTAACCAGAAATGCCATCTCACTGTTTGATCCTATATAGCACTCACAGAGAACAGAGCAAATCTGTTGAGCCCTACCTCCTGCATCCCCCTACAAATCGTACAGTAACTATACAACTTCATTTATTATCAACACAATTTGGTGAAGTGTGGGGCAAAAGCAGCCCGAATTACTGTTGTAAACAAAGTGAAATTTTTGGAAACGGATCCTCAGAGTATTGCTAATTTGTGGCTTGACCCCAAGAGTTAGAGGCCTGGCGCACCCCAGCACAGTATCATTGAGTGTGGCTATTTCACAAGAAACTCACATATTTAAAATTAAGGTCTGCCAGGTGCAGCTGCTCTTGCCTGTAGTCCCAGGTACTCAGGAGGGTGAGGTGGGAGGATTGCTTAAACCCTCAGGAGTTCCAGGTTACAGTGAGCTATGATCACACCACCACTCTCCAGCCTGGGCAACAGAGGCAGACCTTGTCCCCCCAAAATAAATAAATACGTGTCTTTTCCTTCAGTTGAGGAAGAGACATATTTGGCCCCTGTTGGGGTTCACATATCAATAGTTTCTCATCCTGGGAAGGGAAGCATGAGTTGGTCCTGGACCTGGTGCTGGTAAAGCGCTGGCCTTGCCTTTCAGCATTGACCTCGGCCGAGGGCCATGGGCTGGCCCTTTTCCTCTTTGCAGACGGAGGACAAGGGCAGTGGGGTTGGGCAGGGCCGGTGGGAGGTGACTGGAGCTTCTCTGCCTCTCTCCAAGCAGGGGTGTTCTTGATGGTGGGACTGTAGCAGTAACAACAGGAAGAGGAAATGATACTTAGGAGTTTCTTCTTTGAAGAGAAATCGGTTACAGAAGATGCGGAATGAGTGTGGCTGATGTGGAAGCCCAGAAATTCAAATTTCATAGATTAGAATTCTCACATCTCCCTAACCACCTCCTTCAACACTGGGGAGAAAATAAACATTTTTAAAAGGGGCAAAAACTTGTCAAACTCAATATTTTAAATCGGGCTGACTTGGAAATGCTTCCAGTGCAATTCCATATAGTTCATCTATTGTATAAACGGGAAAACCCACCGCTAACAGGGTCACCATCCCTGCAGACAGGGTGCTTCGGGGAAAACAAGCAGATCTTGTTTTCCACAGATAGTGGAAGCTGCATGAGAAGAAACAGAAAGAATCCATCAGAGCATCGTCTCCCAGAAACGCAGTCAATGCCCTAAATATGTGGTAACTGAGGCACAGCAGGGTAGCGACCAGCAAACGCAGTGTTCCGTCAGTGGTCCACTCTCTCTGCAAATGCCTGTGGAAACAATATGGGATTTGAATCAGGCCCATTCCAGGACAGGGCAATGCTGGAACACAGAGTTTATAGATATTATAGCTCTTAAGATGTCCCGTGAAGCTTTTGTTATGGACCTGGGAGGCTTCTGGCCTCTCTTTCTTCTCTCTTTTCTGCTGAAACTCCTGGGGAACCAAGGGGGCTGTTTTTGCCCTGGGCTTTGCAGCTGAGAACCTGTGCAAAAGTTGGATACAAACACCAACTTAACATAAGTTTGAAAATCAACTCATTGTACCCCCAAGGATCTTGATTTTCAGCAAGTTCTACGAGCAGCAATATTCAGAAATAGCCCGAGATGGCACCTTTCCTCCAGTGGTATGTGAAATGAGGAACCACATGAAATAAGTTGGCAACTGAGCACCTGCAAAGCCTGTGTGAGGGGCCAGGGTCAGAAACTTCCAGTCCTAGTTCCAGGGTCAGCAGAGAGTTCCCATCACCACCCCGTTGAGGCAAGCCCTACGTTCTGGTCAAGCTGCCCTTATGCTCCCCATATCCCAGGCAGTCCTGACCATGCCCTCGGGAGCCCTGCAGGGCTTCCTGTCACTCGTTTCAGCATCAGCCATGAGTCAAGCCTGATCAAGTGGCTGGCATTAACCATTCAGGAGATGGCTAATTTTTGTGTTTTTAGTAGAGAGTCTTGATCTCCTGACCTCAGGTGATCCACCTGCCTTGGCCTCCCAAAGTGCTGGGATTACAGGCATGAGCCACCATGCCCAGCCGGAGATGAATATTTAAAAGTCCATACACCACCACTAAGGTGGACAGGGAAATTGAGTTATTTTCCTCTAATAGACCTTCAACCTCTTTCCTATGCTCATCTTAGCTCAAAATATTTGAGCCATTCCCTTGGTGTTTGAATATTTGCTTTGAGCAAAGTCCAATGCCAGGCATAGAGCCATGAACACAGAAGACATGTTCAGTCTTCCAGGTTATCACAGACAACAACTGAACAGAGTTTTGTCTTTTCATGACAATAACACTGGCCACTTTTTTCTAGCTTTCTGTAACCATTTTATCACCATTTACCAGCCTATTATGTTTTCTTGTACTGTTTGGTACCTAAACTGCTGCTACCTGTCTTAGGCTTGTGTTATAGAACACTCACTTCTAGGTACCAATTTGTGTCTTAGTCAGCCTTTTGTTGCATAATAATCCCTGACCCCCAAATCTCAATGGCATATACAATAAACTTTTTTTCCTCACTCCGGTGTTCAAGGGTTGTTTGGATAGCTCTACCTCAGGCTGTGGGGCCCTGTGTCTGCTAGGGTGGCTTGCTTTAGGCTGCAGGCTGAGTTCAGATCTGCTCTGCAATGCCACTCTCTGCAGCCAAGGCTGGAGAGGGGCAGCTTCCTGGAGCGTGTGTTTCCGTCACAGAGGTCAGAAGCTTCCAGAAGGGCAAGAAGAATCTCACAATGTCTCTGAGCAGAGAGGCATCTGCTCAGAACTGGCCAGTTACTCTTGCTCATGTTCTGTTTGCTAAAACAGGTCATGGGGCCAAGCCCAGCCTCCCATGGAGATAGAGAGTGAGAAAGTGGACACTCATTGAACAGCTATCTAACATAGTAAAAAATATACAGGTTCAATGATCTCTAAAAATCTTTGCCAGTTTTGTTTTTAAAAATTCAAATTCTTTTATTGTGCCTTTTTATAATTCATAAATATTAAAGTTTACTATTTTATTACTCATGATATCTCCATTGTTGTGAATTTGCAGATTTGTAGTTATTGTTTCTTTACATATTAGATTGTTGATTATTGTTTTATTGATTGGTACAAGCATAGTCTATTAAGTTTATTATATGATATAAAAAGGGATATATTAAAATATTTCAAATTTTTCGTATGACTTTCTACTTGCTTTTAAATTTAAATCTATTTTATTTTCGGTATTCACAAGTTGGAATATTCAAAAATCATCATAATGTCAGATCTCTCAATATTTTTCTTTAGAGTTTCACCCTTTCACGTCATGCTTAGAAAATCCATCCCTCTGTTCCCCTCTACTTTAACCTCAGCTACTTTGAGGAGAAAGTTTGTTAGGGGTGGGGTGGAGGTCTCCTTTTCCCCAAGATGGGTGCACACACCCATCCATGTATGCTGGGGAAATTCAGAGAAGGGAAGGGCTTCATCTTTCATGGCTTTGTTGGATGCAGACACCCAACTCTCTATCCTATCAGGCCCCTGGGTGACTTGTACCTTAGGATTGGTCACGAGGGACCTCTGAGTGCTTAAGGAAATACCACCAGTGGATCATGTGGCCCTCAGACAACTTCTAAAATTGCTCCAAAATGAGTAATTCAGTTACTCGGACTCACTATGCATATATAGTCTCAGGACATTTTCCCTTATAATGGAAGCCACCTAATTAATGGTATGAAATTTGTCCCTGGTTTTAGCTGAAGTGATCACCACTTTGGCAGTGGAAGACATTCAGGGCAGCCTCAGCTCACTGGTTCAGGGTTATTACGGATAATGGAATCTCCCTAGACTTCCTCCATGAAGGCCTACGTGGAGTCTGTGCAATCACTAGTACATGCCGACATTCCTGGATTAATTAAGGCCTCTGGACAAGAGGAAGAGTCAATACAGAAACTCAAGCCATGTGGCTTTCTAAAGTAGGCCCTGAGAGTTTATGTGATTTGTTCTGCTATTTGGATCAAGGACCCTTGGAGGCATGGCTGTGGTCAGTACTGCAGGTTGGCTTCATCTTGCTGTTTGAAGTCCTTTCATAGTTGACTCAATTCAATGCTGTATGAGACACACTAAATGAATTTGTTCCCAGCTTCTGTCAGTCAGATAAATAGTCTCCTCTGGGGAAATTCACCAGAAGCCAAGACAGTATAGAAATAAGGGGTGGATGTTGTTGGGAGGCATTTTTCCTGGGTCTCTAGAATTCCTGCACATCTTCTGAGCAGAAGCACTGGCTGCCAGTGCTCCAGGCTACCTTTCCAGGGATGTTTGTATGATAAGCAGCCTTGACAGGTATGGAATCTCAATATGGGGGAGGGCAGGTTTGCTTCCAGAATTTGAAGGTAGGGATAGTGTTTTCCACCAGGGCAAAGGTCAGGCAAGCTTACTACCCCTTATTCAACATTTGAGTTTCCTAACGTCAGGGCTCTTCACTTGTCTTCCTCATGTTTTCAGTGGGAACTGAGGTTTGAGGAATGGGTGCAGGTGCCGATACCCTGGCTACTGCTATTGCTGTCAGTGCTAAACCATCCTGTCCCTGATCCAGGAGCCTTATGCCTCCTGCCACATCCATGAAACGATGGCAGGCTAGTGTGTTAACTTGTAAGCAGGGTAAAATCTCAGACTTGATAATGCTTGATAAATGTATCTTGAAAACAAGTAAAATGTCTGCCTTTCCCATTGGTTCACCTCATGCCCTAAATACTTTTTCCTGAGAAAGCTACACTGGAAGGACCTGCAGCACAACCATTGTCTCAGGAGCCACACACCCAGAATAGCCAGGCCACAACCCTGCGTGGGGTACAAGAGTCAGTGTGGAATGCAGTACCTGTCATCATGAAACAGAATGTCAGGTGACATATCACACCTCCACTCTGTCATTCCCAGATTCTGCCCAGATTTAGGGTCACCTCTGTGGTGGGAGAGACTTTAGCTCCTCCCGGGTCAATATTAGCATGAGGACCCCATTCTTTTTTTTTTTTTTTTTTTTTTTGAGATGGAGTCTTGCTCTGTCACCAGGCTGCAGTGCAGTGGCGCAATCTCGGCTCACGGCAACATCCACCTCCAGGGTTCAAGCGATTCTCCTGCCTCAGCCTGTCAAGTAGGTCTCTGGGATTACAGGCGCCCACCACCACGCCTGGGTAATTTTTGTGTTTTTAGTAGAGATGGGGTTTCACCACGTTTGCAAGGCTGGTCTCGAACTCCTGACCTCAGGTGATCTGCCCACCTCGGCCCCCTAAAGTGTTGGGATTACAGGCGTGAGCCACCGCGCCCGGCCGAAGACCCCATTCTTGAAGGACACAACCACCAGGCCCATTACCAGGTGTGGTTCCACCACAACGTCTCCTGATAGAGTTCATGCTTGTCTCACAGAAATTCAGATCTGGATAAACCCCTAAAGACCGCTTTCCATCTCAGAAGGGAATCTCGGAAAGAAAGGCCTGTCCTGACATTTCACAGAAAATGGAGAGGAGTCCTTATTCCCATCATTCTCGTTCGCATAGCGGGGTCCCGCTGACTGCGCAGCACCTGCCGCCGACCAGCTTGCGGCCACTGGGAGGCGCCGGAGGGAGGCCCAGCCAGGGCGCTTCTCACCTCCGCCTCAGGCGGCGCGCTGCTGGGTTTCAGCATCGCCCGCACCGCCTCCCTCCGCAGGCCCAGAGCTTCCTGGGGATACTTCTCCATGTGGTTCCAGTTCCCACCAGGCGACTCTCCTTTGTCCCTGCAGTGCTAGGGATTTGAGCAGCAACTTGGTGCTGAGGAGCCTTGGGTTGCCTGCTGTTTCCTGTTTGGCGTCTCAGCTGTTGCAGTACCTTAGTAACCAGATCTATGCAACAGCGACTCTGACGAACCACCACGAGTGGGCAGGGGCTGCCTCCCCGCCTCTTCCCCTTCTCCTCTCTTCCTTCTCTCCTCCTCCTCTTTCTCCTCCTCCTCTCCCTCCTCTTCCCTTCTTCCTCCTCGTCCCCTCCTCCTCCTCCATTCTCCTCCTCTCCCCTCTCCTCTTACCCCCTCCTCTTACCCCTCCTCTTCCCCCTCTCGTCGGCATCCTCATTCTCCTCTTCCTCCTCCTGGCTTTTTTTTTTTTTTTCCTGACTGGCCTCTGGCAGAAACAGCCATGATCAAGAATGAATTTTTCTAAACCCCGTGCAACAGCCTTTCCAGAAAGCTGTATTTTCTCTCCCTCTGAGGGTGTTAACTTTCCTCAGTTTTGTTCTTTGCCTCTTTTGTATCTTTCCCTCTTCTTGCCTCAAGTTCCGTGGACACTTGGGAGCTGTCCTCGGAGACAGCCTTCTGGGTCTAGGGAGGGCCTGAATGAAGCCGCTGTTGAGAACATGGTCATGGAACACCCATCACTAAAGCCATCGCTCTGTAGAAAGGCAAAATTATGTTTGTTGTGGGGAAACTGCAGGCAGAGAAGCAGCAGAGCACAGCCCGGAGTTGGGCTTGGGCTGGCACAGCTGTGCTGGGCGCAGGGTGGAAAAGTTCCATAAGCACCACACCCTGTAAAGCCCTTCACTCTATAGGCCAGATGGAAACATCTGGACAATTATAAAACCCTGGAAGCTTCCCGGTCAGGAAGTGGCCTTGTGTGGAGAGAAGCCCCTGAAGCTTAGCAGCTAGTCTCAGTGTGTTTTATGTTGACCAATTCAGAAAGCTAAGCCAGCTCTCTGCTAAATGAGGGAGGAAATAAGCCCCGAGCCGATCTATTCAGTCTACCTAGCCCAGCTTTGAATGGAGCTGCTCTTTAAGTGTTTCTTATAAGACTACGTGCTTGTGCTACAAGCAAACCCTCCATTCACGCATCCAAAAGATAATTTGTGTCTCATAATATACGAGTGTTGTTCCTGTCCCCACGGCTGTTCTGCTGCCAAGGCAGCCGAGATTTCTGCCCTCATATTCAGCCTCTGAGAGCCCTGAGGGGGTCCCGGGTCTTCCTGGCCTCACAGCTAGACTGTATAGTTGCAACCTTCCTTTCACAGCTGCTCCCATTGCACTTCTCAGGTTCTCCCAAAGCTGGCTTCCACACCCACTAGGGGCTTTATCCTGGTGACCCTTCCGTAGATTAGGGAAAGGAAGCAGCTCCTGCTCATCTGTGGGGAGTCGAGGTTTCCAAGGAGCAGCAACTAGGACTATTCAGATCTCTGGGAGGTCACCGAGCCAATGGTTCAGAGCGGCCTGAGAGCAGGGCTTCAAGGCCTGGGTCAACCTCCAAGGCTATTTTGAGACTGTGAACAAACCAATCCTATGTTATGCATCTACCAGGTTCCACAGAAACATATGTTCCCAGAACAGAGCCACTGGAGCCTTAAAAATGATGAGTTTCATCCATATCAGTGAATATGAAAATTTAACTTTATATGTCAGTCCTAATCGAGTAATTTCATTCTATTTGTATTTAGGTACTTTACAGAAAAGCACCTAAAACATTTGTAACCAAAACATACCAATCAATAAAAATCTATTCAATACACATTCAGGAGTTGGGACAGATACAGAGCTCTGAGAAGTCAGCTATGCTTGGGTATTTCAAAAAGCAGGATGCCGTTTTTAATACTCAGAGACAGAACACCCATAAACTGTTTCACCTGTCAGTGCACCTGTAATAAAATGTTTCCCAAGAAAACTGGCTATCCAAATCCAAAACTTCTTCTGCTCACTATCTCCTTGGCCATGGGTTCATCATTCTCCCTGAGGCTGACTCTGATGGATTCATATGCTTGCCCTGGATATTGGTCTGGAACCAGCCAAGATTTCTATCAGGTCTCTATCCCCCATCTAGAAAATCAGTCAGGCCCTGAGATACCCATTTCTATACTATCTAGGCAGCGCCCTGAGGAGGTAGTGTTCTAGAGTACCTGGGCAGCGACCTGGGAATAGAATTTTCCTCCATGCTCCTTGGCGCAAATTGCATGTCTCTTGGGTCCTCTCACTCATCATGCTTCTGATGTGTCCCCACCACCTCTATTCCCACATCATATTTCTCCTTCATATTCCCTCCCTCTTCACAGCCTCCAGGAACCTCTGCCACTTCTAACTCCCTGGACACACTCCTCCCTCTGCATCCCGTCCCTCAGGGAGCTGTGCGCTTCCCTCCAAGATGGTCCTCCTCCTTGTCTACCCCTTACCTTCCTGACCCCACCCTCCAGGGCACCAAGGCCTCCCCAGAGCCATCTGCAGGAGCTCGTGACTGGCCTCCCGCCTCTGTCCTCTCAACTCCTGTCGCTGGGCAGTGCTCCAGCCGTCTCCTTGCTAATACCCTTCAGGGGCTCCCTGTGCCCTTAGGCAAAGCTCAAATCCATCAGCTAGCAAGGCCCTGTGTGCTGTGCCTTCTCCACACTCCCACTCTAACTTTGCTGAATGTGTTTCCTCAAAGTACCCAGGACCTGCCAGCTCTGAATACTCACTGCTCCTGGATCATGTGTATATGATCTTCCTTAGGCCAGAGTGTGTTCCCACAGGGTGTGGGCACCATGGCCTGCTGTGACTCCCAGTGGCTTCTTCCCTAGACTGTGGCTTCCAGAGCAAACACCTCTGTTTTTTTCTGCTGGATTCTGGTTGTCTAGCACAGTGCCTGGCATATGGTGAATGAGTAAATGCACAGTGAATCTTCACCTATATTTCCCGCCTCACTCTACTGCATTTCAATCCCAGCAACAGCATTTGCAGTTTGTGAAGGCAGGCCTTTGCTTCTGAGAGCCTCTCAGCCCCGCAAGCTATGACTTTTCTTCGACCTCTATTTAATTCCTACATTCCTCCTACACCCAACAAAAATTCCTTCTTCATCTAAACGTCCTCAAATTTCCCCAGCTCGAATTTGTAATTTATTAGTTGAATTGAATCCAAGATTGAATAAGAGACCATAGAGGGAGAGAGGGCTCTAAGCCCTGTTCCTTGGATCATATTAAGTGTGGAAGCTGGGGAAATACTCCCCCAGTCCTGCTTTCCTCCAGGAGGTTCCCATTGGCCTGATGAAGCCTAATGGGTTCCCTAGGGATGTGGATAGACCTACTTAATGCTGTATTAGGATATTTAGAAGACTGCAACACCACACTCACCACTGGCAGAATTGGCCAGCCTGACTCTCTGCATCTCCTAGTAATGTTATGTCAAGACAGGCTTCTATTAACTCCAATGGAATGGCACCGTGTCTGAGAAGACAAAGAAGACACTCAGAGACAGCGAATGAGACATAGGGTTTATTGGGGGAACTTACATAGGGATGGTCCAATAGCAGCGGGCTGGACAAGAAAACCACTACTGTTTGTAAAAAGCATGCAGTTTATATAGCATTTTCACTTAGCACCTTCCACCTAGCAACCACCATCTAACCCAAAACAGAAGGCTTTGATCCCCTGTACAACCCATGTTCCAAAGGATGGCTGGGGGTTCAGGTGTCCTTCACAGTTAAGGTATGAAACTCCCGGTTGGCCACTCCCAGATTCCTTAGCTTGGGACTCTGAACACACATTCTTCTTAGACCATAATGTCATTCTCAGTGTATTTGCTTAACTTGTTATCTTGTTATTGCTGTCAGGTGCGTCTGCCATAAACATTGCCTCTGTGTATAGTATATAAGGCCTTGCAGGTGCTGCTTACAGCCAGCAAGTACCCAGGACTTTATATCATTGCATCTCTTCTCCCTTCCCTTGGTTAAAATAATTGCCTCAGGCCCAGTTACAGTTTGCACTCTTGGAAGCATCAAACCCTGGTGCTTCTGAACTTGAGAGATGGCAAGGGAGTGACTGTACCATTTCAAAATCCAGAATCTGTGTGGTAAGCACTCTGTGGAGTGGCTAGATATGCATTGGCTGGGCTGACAGAGAGCCAACCAGTGCAAACATGCAGAGATTAAAATAAAGCAATAAAATGAAGGCATGTGCATAGTGATGACAGGACAACCAAGTTTTATTAAAATTATTCTGATATTATTCTCGGTAAACATATTTTTGAAAAAGCTAATTAAATTTATATGAAGAAAAATGAATATTAGATCAATTTATTTTCAAACTGTACTTTGACTATTGATAATTTTTTTTTTAATTTCTGCAGATAGGTGCATTTCTCTTCTCATAAAAAGAAAACAAGAATTCCTTAAAGCTGTGTTTCCTAGGTGAAATGGTGGGGAACTACCACTGTGCAGTGTTTAAAGTTTGACCATGAAGGTTGAGGATTCCTCTTGGTGTGTTTAGAGTTTAAAATATTTGGATTTCAAAATTAGAAGATAATTATATAGAAGCAAGGAATGCTGCATGGAGTTTCGATATTAAATAAGCTATCTTTAGAGACATTTGGGATAATAACCTGGCCCCCATGCACAGAAGACTGACTTGGCCAATAACTGCCATCAAACACTCGGAAAGGATTTACAGGTAAGTCCTCTCCCAGGTGGGAGAAGGACCTCTCCCAGGTGGGGAAACAGTAGTGTGAGAGCTGATTGGTATAGCAAAGGGACTCAGGAATTTGCATTGACTTCTAGCAAAGTGACCTCAGTGTTTTGCATCTTCTTGTGTCAACGAAGCAGGAAGCTCTCAGCCAACATTTGTCCTCTTTTCGGTGTCCTCTGGATTGTTCCGCAGCCTCAGCTTTGTTTCCAGCCTCTGCTTCCATTCTTCTCTGAGCCTGAAAATAGAAACCAAACACGCACAGATGAAGCATTCATTTCCATGGCTGTTGGTTCAGGAGAGCTTTCTTCCTGTCCTTCCAGCCCCTGAAATTGCGTGTATGTGTTCAGGTTTTAAAAGGCATGCAGAAGACATGCAAGTTTAAATATATTTATATATTTATAATTTATTCATATTTATTTATTTATATAAGCGAGAGTAAACAGGCTCTCATTTTTGTTAGAAGTACTTAATTTTAATTCTCTGGATTTTCCTTTGAAAATGTATTTCAAGTCAGGGAGAGTAAACCTGTCAGTCTAGACTTCTTTACACAGCAAACCTATCTTTCAACAGCAGAAGTGAAATAAAGATATTTTTAGACATACACAAACTGAAAGAAATCACCAGCAGACTGTCACTACACGACATGTTAAAGGAATTCCTTCAAACAGAAGGAAAGTGACACAAGACGGAAATCTGGATGTACACATGGAATGAAGAGCATCTGAAAAGCAATGATGCGGTTATATATTAATACTTTTTAAAACTACTTAAATCTCTTTGAAAATAGCCCGCTGTGGTCAGGCACAGTGGCTCACTCCAGTAATCTCAGCACTTTGGGAGGCCAAGGCAGACAGATCACAAGGTCAGGAGTTCGAGACCAGCCTGGCCAATATGGTGAAACCCCGTCTCTACTAAAAGCACAAAAATTAGCTGGTCATGGTGGCGGGTGCCTGCAGTTCCAGCTACTCGGAAGGCTGAGGCAGGACAATTGCTTGAACCCGGGAGGCGGAGGTTGCAGTGAGCCGAGATTGTGCCACTGCACTTCAGCTTGGGCGACAGAGTAAGACTCTGTCTCAAAAAAAAAAAAAAAAAAAAGCCCACCATTGAAAGTGAAACTGTTAATGATGTACTGTGGGGTTATAGCATATGTAGAAGTAAAGTTGTACTTTGTAGAATAGCATAAAGGCCAAGAGGGGAGAAATGAGAATATACCATTGTAAGGTTCTCATGCTACACAAAAAGTGATAAAATATCACCTGAAGGCAGGCAGGCTGTGATAAGTTAAGGATGTGTACTGTATATCCTAAAGCAACCACTAAACACAAAGAACAATAGTTAAAAAGCCAACAGAAGAGACAACATGGAATCATAAAAAATACTTGATCCAAAACAAGGCATAAAAAGAAAAAAAGGGAATAAACAACAGATGAGAGAAATAGAGGACACATGGCAAGATGGTAGATTTAAAACAAATCATACCAATTAATGTTAATGGTGTAAACAATGCAATAAAAATGCAAAGACTGTCAAATTGGGTTTTTAAAAGACAATATCCAAATATATGCTGCTTATAAGAAATCCATTTTAAATATGAAGACAAAATAGGTTAAAAGTAAAAGGACGAAGAGATAGTCCATGCTAAACCTAATCAAAGAAGGCTGGTGTGGTTATATTAATATCAAAGTAGATTTCATAGCAAAAAATATTACCAAAGAGAAAGAGGGTCATTTTGTAATAAGGGGGTCAATTCATCAAGATGATATAACAATCTGAAACATTTATGTACCTAATAACAGAACTTCAAAATACATGAAGCAAAATGTGATAGAACTGCAAGGAGGACGGGCGCAGTGGCTCACGTTTGTAATCCCAGCACTTTGGGAGGCTGAGGCGGGCGGATCACGAGGTCAGGAGATCGAGACCACGGTGAAACCCCGTCTCTACTAAAAATAAAAAAAAATTAGCCAAGCGTGGTGGCGGGTGCCTGTAGTCCCAGCTACTCAGAGAGGCTGAGGCAGGAGAATGGCGTGAACCCGGGAGGCAGAGCTTGCAGTGAGCCGAGATCGCGCCACTGCACTCCAGCCTGGGTGACAGAACGAGACTCCGTCTCAAAAAAAAAAAAAAGAACTGCAAGGAGAAGTAGACAAATCTGTAATTATAGCAGAGATTTCAATACCCATCTTTCAATAATCAGTAAATGATAAGGATATAAAACACTTGAACAACACTATCAACCAACTTGATATAATCAATATTTATAGAATGTTCTCCCTAACAACTGCAGAACACACATTCTTTTTCAAATATACATGGAATATTTACAAAGATAGAAAATATTCTGGGCTATAAAACAAGTCTCAATAAATTTAAAAGGGTTCAACATGTTCCCTGTCTGCAATAATTAAATTAGACTTAATAACAGAAAGATATCTGGAAAGTCTCCTAAATATTTTGAAACTAAATAACAAATTCTAAATAACCCATAAATCAAAGAAACAACCATAAATTGAAATTTAAAAAAGTCAATTATAATAATATCAAAAATACAAAATAGAGGTAAATCTGACAAAAGATATATATGACTTATGTGCTGAAAACTGCAAACCATTGCTGAGAGATGATAAAATAGAGCTAAATAAAGGGACGTATATATTGTGTTTATATATCAGATACTCTAAATATTATTAGGACGTCATTTCTCCCTAAATTGACCTATAGATTCAATTCCATCCCAATCAAACCAGCAGGCTGTTTTACGTAACAGAAATTTACAAGTTGATTCCAAAATTCATATGAAAGTGCAGAGAACCTAGGATAACTAAAACAATTTTGAAAAACTTGTAGGACTTACACCACCTGACTTCAAGAATTATTATAAACCTAAGTAATCAAAACAGTGTGACACTGGGCCAATGGACAAATAGATCAATGGGACAGAAAAGGTCCAAAAACATTCCTACACATAGATGAGTTATTAATTTTCAACAAACATGCAAAGACAATGTAGTGGAGAAAGGATAGTCTTTTCAACAAATGGTGCTGGAACCACTGGATATGCAAAAAAAGTGAACTGCAGTCTGTACCTCACATTATATTAAAAATTAAGTCAAAAGATATTATTAATCTAAATGCAAAACTTAAATTCATAAGACTTCTAGAAATAAAACAGAAGACAATCTTTGTGACCTTGGGATAGGCAAAGTCTTCTTAGATTCAACAAAAGCAAAATCTATAAAAGAAATTTTTCTCGGCCGGGCGTGGTGGCTCACGCCTGTAATCCCAGCACTTTGGGAGGCCGAGGTGGGTGGATCACGAGGTCAGAAGATTGAGACCATCCTGGCTAACACGGTGAAATCCTGTCTCTACTAAAAAATACAAAAAATTAGCTGGGCGTGGTGGTGGGCACCTGTAGTCCCAGCTACTCGGGAGGCTGAGGCAGGAGAATGGCGTGAACCTGGGAGATGGAGCTTGCAGTGAGCCAAGATTGAGCCACTGCACTGGGTGACAGAGTGAGACTCTGTCTCAAAAAAAAAAAAAAAAAAAAGAAATTTTTCTCATAAATTAGACTTGATCAAAATTGAGAAGATCTCTGCAAAAGAATAAACCCAAAGAAAATGAAAAGAAGACAATGATGAAGATGAGAGACGAAACTAGTAAAATAGTTCTTATCTATTAAGGAGATATGGATATCAATTCAAAGAGTAAGAAAAAAATAAAAAGGAATAAAGAAAAGGGAAATCATAAAGCACTCTAAGTAACTAAGATGGTAGAAACAAGCCAGTTACAATAAATGAAAAAGGACTAAACTCACCAATTCATACTAAAATATGTCAGATTAGAAAAACATCCAATCCAACTATGTACTTTTTTTTTTTTTGAGAGGGCGGGGTCTCTGTTACCCAGGCTGGATTGCAGTGGCACGATCACTGCTCACTGGAGCCTCGACCTCCCGAGTCTCAAGTGATCCTCCTATTTCAGCCCCACTCCCCCTTTCCCCCCAGTAGCTGGGAATACAGGCTCGTGGTAGCACACATGGCCAATTTTTTTATTTTTTATAGGGACAGAATTTTGCCATATTGCCCAGCCTGGTCTCAAACTCAAGTGTTCTACCTGCCTTGGCTTCCCAGAGTGCTGGGATTACAGGCATGAGCCACCGTGCTCAGACAACTGTGTGCTGTTTAAAAAAGACACATCTAGGCCGGGCACGGTGGCTCACGCCTGTAATCTCAGCACTTTGGAAGGCCGAGGCGGGTGGATCACGAGGTCAGGAGATCGAGACCATCCTGGCTAACACGGTGAAACCCCGTCGCTACTAAAAATACAAAAAATTCTCCGGGCGTGGTGGTGGGCGCCTGTAGTCCCAGCTACTCCGGAGGCTGAGGCAGGAGAATGGCATGAACCCGGGAGGCGGAGCTTGCAGCGAGTGGAGATCGCAAGACTGCACTCCAGCCTGGGTGACAGAGCGAGACTCCGTCTCAAAAAAAAAAAAAAAAAATAAACAAATAAATAAAAAATAAAAAAGACACATCTAAATTATAAGGACAGAGATAAGTTGAAAATAAGAAGACGGAAAAAAGATATATAAGGCAGACGCTAATAAAACCAAGGTTGGTTTGGCTATATTAACAGACTTAATATAAAGTCTGTTAATACAGTTATAAAGTCTGTTGATAAAAAGATCTTCAAACAAAAAATCATCAGGGATAAAGTCACTGCCTAATAATAAAAAGGTTCACCTCGCCATGAAGATATTACACTTCTAAACATGCATGCACCTAATAAAATAGCCTCAAAATACAAACAGAAAAAATTAATGGAACTACTTGGATTGTGAGGAGGTGGTGAGGAAGAAGGGAAAGGGAAATTGCATTCTTTTTTTTCAAGATAACATTTTTTATAGTAGAAGATTTCAAGCATACAAAAAAGTAGAGAAACTAGTAATCTAAGAACTCCCCTGTAGCCACTCCCCAGCTTCCCCAGTTTAAGGCTGATCTTGTTTCCCATATCTCCCTTCTCTTGCATGTTAAACAAAATAACTGCATTTAGCTATTTTGTCCTTAAAGATAATAACTCCTTTAAAAAGAAACTACCTTGCCATTATCACACTTAAAAAATTAACCAGAGGTACTTGATATGATCAAATAAATATCCCACTGGTTCACAGTTCTGATTGTCTTTTAATGTTGAACGGTAGGTTGGTTGAATCAGGACCCGAATAAAGCGCATGCATTCCTATTTGTTGCTATATCTTTTAGGTTTTCTTTAATCTGGAAATTCTCCCTCATCTTTCCCCTTCCCTTGCAGTTTTTGTTTTCTTTTTTTGAAACCAGATTGTTTGTTCTGCAGAGTATGCACAGTTTGAATTTTGCTGACTGTATTCCTGTGTGACTCTAACCCATTCCTCTGTTTCCTGTATATGCTGTTAATTAGTGGCTAGCACTAGAAGTTTGATTAGATCCGGATTTTTTTCTTTTTTTTGACAAAACTACATTATGGGTGATATAATTGATGGCCATCAAATCTGTCCGGTTGTATCTCTCTTTTTTTGATGTTAGCAGATATTAATGATCATTAGATCCAATTTACTTTCATTAGGTGTTGCCAAATGTCGATAGCTTCTTTCTACCAGTCCCATTGTCACTTGTGTTTGGAGCCTGGAGCCATGGGGGAGGGGACCTGCAGCAGGAGCTGTAGTCCAGGAGAGATGAAGTCACTGCTAGAAAACAGGATTTTTAGATTACTAGTTTCTCTACTTTTTTGTATGCTTGAAATCTTCTACTATAAAAAATGTTATCTTGAAAAAAAAGAATGCAATTTCCCTTTCCCTTCTTCCTCACCACCTCTTCACAATCCAAGTAGATCCAGGGCAGGAAGGGTGTGGGGAAGAAATAGGCAGACTTAGCCTCCAGTCCTCTCATCTCCTGTTGACAGAATCTAGCCAGAAGCTGAAGGACAAGGTGATTCAAGGACTAGCATGGGAAGTGGGGTCAGCTGAGGGAGGAGAATTGATGGGGGTGGGGGTCAAAGGAGATCAGCCTGGCAAGGAAGCCAGGAATGGGAGTGAGTGCTGGGCCAAAGTAAGTAGGCAGCAAAGACCCATCCAAGAGCCAATTCCATGGTTTTCTTGGATACAGTCAAGCGTGCTTTTCTTGAGCACCTATTATATGTTCAGCACTGCAGTAGGGACTTTGGAGAATACACGAGCAATATATAAAAATGGCGGTTTCTCCATTCCACAAATAGGGCAAGCTGTTCCCTTGCCTCGGGGTGTTTGCATATGGCATTTCTTCTACCTAGAATGCTCTTGCCCATTCTCCCACATTTGCCCAACTCTCTCTTCCCTGAGAGATGAGATTGGAGGGTGCCATGCTAGTTACCTGGAGGGCTGGACCTCAGAGTGCGGGCTGCCAACCAGCATGCCAACACATCTGCACAGCAGCTCAACAAGCTGCTGGTGCCCAAGGGCCAAGTGAACCAGCTCTGAAGCTGGGACCCCCAGAAGACTGCAGAAAGAAACGCTCAGATCCTGTAGTGGACAGGCGGGAGATGGCAGCATCTGTGTCTCCTCCCTGACCAGTTCCAGAATGGGGGAGGTTTGTGCACACCCCTGTGTGCATCAGTAGCCCAGGTGCTCCATTTGTTAATGAAAGAAGATCAAGTCCGCATTCCCTCTGCCCACACTCAAAGGGCAGTAACTCTCCAGCATCCCTCTTACTTCTCTTAGTGTCTGTTTCTCTATGATGAAAATAATGATGAGGACACTGAGACCCAAGGGAGAAAAGGGTAAGCCCAGGCAATCAGCTGCAAAGTCTCTGCTCTTCACCACTATTCTGAGCTTGTTCCCACCCTTGCCCACTCTTGCAATTTTGTTTTCATCTTGTTTTTCTCCTCCAAGGGAAGTCTTCCTTTGGCGTATTGCTGCTGCCATATTAGATCCTGGATTGTTAAATGGGAGTGCAGAAGAGGGAGGGGAACTAACATTCCATTTTGTGAAGGGACAACATAGAGTATTAATTAGAGCAGAGCCTCTGGAGCCTGGCTACCCGGATTCAAATCAGAAGAGGGTGAGGAGAACAAATAAGCTAAAGTCTTCTGCCATCCTGTCAACCAGAAAGTTTATCTCCTTGCATTCTTTTGTTATATGCATACATAGATACTGCATGTGTGTGTGTGTATATATATATATATATATTTTTTTTTTTTTTTTTTTTTTTGAGACAGAGTTTTGCTCTTGTCACCCAGGCTGGAGTGCAATGGCAAGATCTCGGCTCACCACAACCTCCGCCTCCCGGGTTCAAGTGATTCTCCTGCCTCAGCCTCCCGAGTAGCTGGGATTACAGGCATGTGCCACCACGTCCCGCTAATTTTGTATTTTTAGTAGAGATGGGGTTTCTCCATGTTGGTTGGGCTGGTCTCAAACTCTCGACCTCAGGTGATCCGCCCGCCTCGGCCTCCCAAAGTGCTGGGATTACAGGCGTGAGCCACCGTGCCTGGCCGCATGTATATATTTTTAATGTTTTAACAGCCTGCACAATTTGCTTCAGAGGCTGTTTTGTTCACACCTTGGCCTGTGCCTCTCTTGGAGCCTTTGGTTTCTGCATCTTCCTTGGGCCAATTTCACTTCACCTGAGGCCTTTTGCCTGCTCCCCAGGGAACCCACACATGGTACAGGACTCTGAGTGGCCTGGCCTGGGGGACAAAGATGGCAGGAACCGCAGAAATGACTGGCCACCCAAGTCAGCTTTCTGTGCCCTACAGCTGTACTTCAGCAGGCGGGATGGTAGTCAGGAATAAGGCTGAGCAGATCTCTGTAAGTGGGAGGCTGGTTTCCCCTCTAGGGTTCAGGAGGGGCTTTGGGAAGGCAGCAGTAAGTTTACCACCTGTGAATTAAGGCATGTCATCAGTCCAGTGGCCATGGAGTCATGGGCCCTGCTGTCTGGACAGCACACAAGGTCTCATACTCCCTTACCACACATAAGCCATGGCCTCGTCAGACAGCTGGCTGAGCAGTTCCCTTTGAGGGGACAGAGGTCAAAAGGGTGGTCCCTCCCTGCAGCCCATGATGGCTTTCTGCTGTGTGTGTGTGAGGGCAGCGAGCCTGCACTGCTTCCACGGCAAGGTGACCCTCGTTTGCCCACGGGAGTCACTGTGCTCCACTGCTCGGCAGACTCACTGGGCCAGAACAGGGATGCACACAAGGGGAGACCCCGCCTTCCCTTCCAGGAACCACGCAGGCCATCTTGTGTTTTCACCCAAATGGGCGCTGAGAACTGGGCACTGCTTCCTTTGCTTGATTGCTTTTCACAGACACAGTGTTTGTCCCCCCACCCCCGCCCCATTTAGTGTAACCTTCATGTGCCAGAAGGTGACATGGCGACAGAGAGGAGAGAGTTTTCCAGTTCATAAAGATAAGAATTAAAGGCCTGTAAGCATTGAAAATTGAAATAATTACCTCCTCTAAGATGGCCATCTGGCATTCTTCTGGGGAAATTAATTTTGCTGTTACAAAACAGACAACATAATAATGACTTGAAAGTCAGTGAAAGTTCTTCGATGGTCACAAAGGTACCACTGGTGCAGATGTTGATAGTGGGGCAATTGCGTGGGGGCTCAGGGAATTCTTAGTACCTTCTGCTCAATTTTGCTGTGAACCTAAAACAGTTCTAAATTATAAGATGTATTTTAAAGATGAATTAATTCTAAAAAGTAGACAAACAAGCCACATACTTTCTCAGTGCGCTTCTTCTCAGACGATGTTCCTCCGATTCTCGGTAGTAAGTCTGTTTGCCAATTTCCCTTTCCCAGAAACGCTTGAGATCATGGCAGGTGTTCCGGCAGAAGACCTCCCGACGGGTGTATTGATTGTTCATCCCCTAAAAAAGAAAATAGCCATACAAATAACCAAAAAACATATGAAGAAATGCTCAACATCACTCATCGTCAGGGAAAGGTAAATTAAAACCACAATGAGATACCTACCATCTTACTCCAATCCACCTTACTCCAATTTGACTGTTTAAAAGTCAAAAAACTAATAGGTGTTGGTGCAGATGCAGAGAAAAGAGAACACTTATATGCTGTTGGTAGGAATGTAAATTAGTACAGCCTCTTTGGAAAACAGTATGGAGATTTCTCAAAGAACTGAGAGTAGATCTACCATTCGATCCAGCAATTCTGACTACTGGGTACCTACCCAAAGGAAAAGAAGTAATTATATAAAAAAGACCCCTGAGTGTGTTTGTTTATCACAGCACAATTCACAATTGCAAAGATATGGAGTCAAACTAAGTGCTCATTAACTGATGACTAGATCAAGAAAATGTTTTGTGTGTGTGTGTGTGTGTGTGTGTGTAATGGAATACTACTCAGCCATAATAAAGAACACAATACTGTCTTTTGCAGCAACCCAGATGGAACTGGAGGCCATTATCCTGATGAAGTAACTTTGGAATGGAAAACCAAATATTGCATATTCTCACTTATAAGTGGGAGCTAAGCCACGGGTTTATAAAGGCAAACAGAGTGGTATAATGGGCATTGGAGACTCAGAAGGAGAGAGGTTAGGGATAAAATGTCAGTTATTGGGTGCCATGTACACTATTTGGGTGACAAGTGCACTAAAAGCCAAGACTTAAACACTGTACAATTTATCCATGTAACCAAAACCCACTTATACTCCTAAAGCTATTGAAATAAAAAAAAATAGAAGCTGAACCCCCATAAACCATGATCCCTGAGACTCTGCAGGGTATAGGCATCCTAACCCCGCTGTTGACATGAGAGAGACCTGGCCAGCCACAGGACCTCTAAAAGTGGGAGGACAATGGTGGCCTCAGTGCTTGCTGCTGGCTGGTTGTCAGAACACAGTGAAATGTGAGTGCAGGCCTTCCGCAAGCTGGCACTGGCAAACGCCTCTGCCCTTCCTTCCTCCTCACAGAAGAATCATTTCTCAACTTCTGATAGCAGGAACATGCACCAGGAATTTTGTGCACCTAAGTCCATTTCGTTATCACAACATCCACATGAAATGGCCATGGCTTTCTTCATCTTTTAGGTGAGACATTTGAGGAGTGACAGGCTTCAGACTTTTCCAGGCCCTTTACTAAAGGGGTTTATCAGAGAAAATGGTTCCAGTGCCTGACACCCCCAGAGCAAGCTGCTTTGAGGTGTGTGTGTGTGTGCATGCACACATGTGGGCTCTAGTGTGTGGAATTATATATATCAGACACTCAAAATGCTCACTTTTTTACATGCAGAAACTCTGCTCAACTTTCAGACCAGCTGAGTGGATATAGTAGAAAGCTCAAGAGCAGGGGCTGCAGATGTTCCTGTCTGCTGGTGGGAACCCCTGCAGAAGAGTGTGGGGAGATGGGAGCCTGGAGAAGCTGGCCTGGCATGCCCCAGAGAGGATTTGGACCTTATCCCAGGAAGAGCTTTCAGTGGGGAAATGGTGGGTCCAGACAGGCATTTTGCCAGATGTTCTGGGGGCAGAGACTGGATTGGTAAGAGCGGATGCCGGGGGGAGGAGGAACTGGGCTGCCAGAGGAGCCCAGAGAGATGCTGTGACCAGGGTGGGAGGGGCAAAGATGATGAACAGTGGACAGATTCACAGGAAACTGCGTGGAAAATGAAGGAGAAGGGCTGTCAGTGGGTACTGCCCTGGCTCTGCCTGTGCACAGATGGGAAACGGAGGAGGAGGAGGGCTATGGGGAGCGGGATCAGGCTGTGCTGGATGGAGTTTGAGTTTCCTGGGTGCCGACTGCCAGGGGGAAGCACTGGAGGGGCGCCTGACGCATGGGTCTGGAACTCAGCATAGAGGTCTGGGCCACAGCTCTCAGAAAGACAGACTGGGACAGTGGGGCAGGATACAAGCAGAAAGGGGTTTGTAGCCAGATGTTCACTCCAGACCTGTGTTTCCACTGCCTTGATGTGCTGTCTATTTGTCACATGGGTTCTCCTGGCCTCAGTTTTCTCATCTTTAAAATTTCTCTGAAGGCCAAGTTTGACCCCAGATGTGAAAGTGTTCTGCAATTTATAAAGTTCTGAATAAATATAACTGATGAGCTTGGTCCTGGCCCACTGATTTTTCTGACTGTTGTCTGGCATAGGGAATCATTAGTCCGGCATAGGGACATCATTAGTCCGAGCTAATTAAATGTCATTGACAACCTTGAATAAGTGTGAATCTTTATTTACACACAATATTGAGTGTGTGGCTTCTTGGGCATATGACGGATTCATTTATCTCTATCCTTGGTCTGTTGGCCACCATTTAGGAAAGCTTGGATGACAGTAGAAGTTCTTAAGTTGAACCATGTTCTACGTAGGGCCATGTCCAGAGGAGCATTGGGTGAGAGCGTTTGTCCTGCGTTCTTTCACTTCTAGTATGTCAGAGATAAGCCTCACCACGCCCACTCACTGGGAGGTGTCACACATGTGTAAAATGGGAGATACATGTTTTTCTAAGAAATAGCAGAGGCCGGGCGCGGTGGCTCATGCTTTTAATCCCAGCACTTTGGGAGGCCGAGGCAGGCGGATCACGAGGTCAGGAGATCGAGACCACGGTGAAACCCCGTCTCTACTAAAAATACAAAAAAAAAAAAAAAAAAAAAATTAGCCAGGCGTGGTGGCGGGCGCCTGTAGTCCCAGCTACTCGGAGAGGCTGAGGCAGGAGAATGGCGTGAACCTGGGAGGCGGAGCTTGCAGCGAGCAGAGATTGTGCCACTGCACTCCAGCCTGGGCGACAGAGTGAGACTCCGACTCAAAAAAAAAAAAAAAAAAAAAAGAAATAGCAGAGCTCCCTCTGAGTTGAAGAGTGACATCCATCTCTACCTAGATCTGCATAACGTTATTTTACAAACTAACCAGCTGTGGGTGTGTGTTTTGCTGGAAAATGCTGCTGACACAATGGTGAAAACAAGTAAAATCTCTAAGAAAAAATGCATTGCACTTTTAAACAAACTACCTTGTCTTCTTAACTTTTTTTAGTCATTGTCCTCACTATGAGCAGAAATGTAGTGTCTACTATCACCAATTTTGTAGCTTCAGGGAAACACAATTAATGATAATCTTAGAAATATACTTTTAGGAAAAGATAAAAATAAGGCAGAAAGAGGGGATTAAAGATATTTAGGCCAGGTGCAGTGGCTCACTCCTGTAATCCCAGCACTTTGGGAGGCTGAGACTGGAGGGTCACTTGATCCCAGGAGTTTGAGACCAGGCTGGGCAACATACAGAGATCCTGTCTCTACAAAAATAAAAAATAAAAATTAGCTGGGCATAGTGGTATGTTCCTGTGGTCCCAGCTACTCAGGAGGCTGAGGTAGGAAGATTGCTTGAGCCCAAGAGGTCAAGGCCATAGTGAGCCATGTTTGTACCACTGCACTCCAGCCTGGGGGACAAAGCGAGACCCTGTCTCAAACAAACAAACAAACAAATATCTAATACCCCATCCTTCTTCGCTCTAAAGGGCTGACACTGGGATAAGACAGGGCCCCTCCTCAGGGGACTTCAGATAACAGGGAGTGAGGCACTGGCACTTCATGTGACAGGCACTGAAATGGGACACACAAGGAGGGTCCCCTCACCTGGCTGAGGGTTTGGGGCTCCTTCAAGGGGGAGGGACTTGCAGGAGGGGCGGTCAGGAGCACCCAGGGTGCAGGAAGTGGCCTGTGCAGAGACCTGCAGTAGAAATCTTGCAGAACAAAGAGTTGCAGAAACAGATTGAGGATTGGCTGAGGTCGAGTTGGGGGAGGGGACTGAGGGCAAAGGAGCATGGGGGCACTTTTTAGGGTAATGGAAATTTTCTGTGTCTTGTTTATTATTTATTTATTTATTTATTTAGAAGGAGTTTCACTCTGTCACCCAGGCTGGATTGCAGTCGCACGATCTCAGCTCACTGCAACCTCCACTTCCTGGGTTCAAGCGATTCTCCTGCTTCAGCCTCCCCAGTAGCTGGGATTACAGGTGCCTGCCACCATGCCGGGCTAATTTTTGTATTTTTAGTAGAGACAGGGTTTCGCCATGTTGGCCAGGCTGGTCTCAAACTCCTGATCTCAGGTGATCCATACCCGCCTTGGTCTCCAAAAGTGCTGGGATTACAGGTGTGAGCCACTGTGCCCGGCCTGTGTCTTGTTTATAGTGTTGATTATATAGCAGTATACAATTGCTAAAACTTACCAAACTCTACATTTTATATGAGTGAATTTCACTACCCACAAGTTATTCCTCAGTAAACATAGGGGAAAAGCTTCTTCTGTCTTTGGACTAGAAGTTCAAGTTCCCTGGCTCTAACCTACTGGGAGACTGTTAGCATCTTGTCATTAGGGTTTAGCCCATTCCTTCACAGGTAACATGTGTTTCTGTGAGTATTTGTGTTTCGGTTTCCTGGTGTCTACAATGAGGACAACTGCTCCTCCTAGTAGAAGTGTGATGAGGAGACTGTCCATAGTTGGAAAGCTCTTGATAAGCAAATAGCTCTATTCCTCTGTATCCCCTCAGCCCAAAACACCATCTAATCTTGTGCTTGAGAGAATTCGTGCTGCTGCGTCCAGTGAATCAGCACCAACTTGGACAAACCATAGCCTCCAAAACCATTAGGAATTTTACTTCACAAAATCAACAAACACTTACAGAGAACAACCGCATGAAGGGATGTGAAGACATTGATTCAGTCAAACCAAATGTGTCGCACTTGACCGCCTGTGAGGCCTCTGTGCTGCCCCAGGAGCCAACTCACGTTCGGCAAATCAACAAGAACAAAGGAACATTTGTCCCTCGTGAGCCTTAACGCTGTGCCAGCAATTTGATTTCCCAAGTCTCAGTTATCCAGAGTATTAAACTCAAATCGAGAAATCTGAGAGTTGCTTTTTTAAAAGAGGCTTTTGGCTTACACTGAGCGTGCTTGTGGCTCTTGGCTAGGGAGGTTCAATGCACACCAGCTGACTGTGCACACTACTCATGTACTTCTTGCCTGTTCAACACCTCCTGAGAGCAAGTATTGCATGATTATTTTTCACATATCCAAAAGTATGTTTAACCACCTTTTACATTTTTCTTTATGCTTGGGGCTTGAAATAGAACAGAAGGGTTCCAGTTCCAAGTAAGATGGAGGAAGCACACCCTAACCTGTCCTTCCAAAGAATGCAGCCTGGACAGAATGTGTGGCGCAGCTGTTTGAGGACTCTGAAAAGCAAACAGCAGCAGGTAGATTAGGGGAAAAACCCCAGAATTCCAATTACCATTGAACAGTGCTAAATTTTCTATTTTTACTCTGGTATCCCCAGTTTAGACTCAAGGCAACCCAGAAGTGGGAACAAGGATAGAAAGGGCTCTGAGAAGTCCTCTGGTTCCAGGGAGAAAGCGAATTGGAACTCTCACACATTGCTGGCAGGACTGCAGAATGGTACAGGTATTATTGTGAAAAACAGTTTGGCAGCAGTTTCTTTTCTTTTTTATTTTATTTATTTATTTATTTATTTTGAGAAGAAGTTTCCCTCTTGCTGCCCAGGCTGGAGTGCAATGGTGCAATCCTGGCTCACTGCAACATCCGCCTCCCAGGTTCAAGAGATTCTCCTGCCTCAGCCTCCCAAGTAGCTGGGATTACAGGCACCCACCACCACACCTGGCTAATTGTTTATATTTTTAGTAGAGACGGGGTTTCACCATATTGGCCAGGTTGATCTTGAACTCCTGACCTTCGGGTGATCCACCCGCCTAGGCCTCCCAAAGTGCTGGGATTACAGGCGTGAGCCACTATGCCCGGCCGGCTGTAGTTACTTATAAAGTTAAACTATACTCACCATATGACCCAGCAATTCCACTTCTAGGTATTTAGACTAGAGAAATGTAAACTTGTATTCAAGCAAAAACTTGCACACCTGTACACAGCTCTATTCGTGATTGCCAAAAAGAACCTAATAGTTCTTCAATGGATGAATGGATAAAAATCTGTCAAACATTCATACAACGGAATATTGTGCAGCAATAAGAGGGAACAAACTATTCAACACATGCAATAACTTGGATGAATCTCAAAGGCATTATGCTCGGTAGAACAAGGCAATCTCAAAAGGGTATATATTTTCTTTCTTACTTTTCTTTTTTTTTTTTAAACTGAGACAGAGTCTCACTCTGCTGCCCAGTCTGGAGTGCAGGGGCACGATCACAGCTCACTGCAGCTTTGATCTCCTCCAGCTCCAGGTGATTCTCCTATCTCAGCCTCCAGAGTGGCTGGGACTACAGGTGTGCACTACCACACCTGGGTAATTTTGGTATTTTTTGTAGAGACGGGGTCTTGCCATGTTGCCTGGGCTGGTTGGTATATGTTTTCTGTGATTCCATTTATATGGTATTCTTGAAAAGACAAAACTATCACGGCTGCCTGGGATTAGAGGTCGGGGAGGGTATGACTGCAGAGGCAAGGCATGAAGGAACTGTGGGGAACCTGATGGAATTGTTCTGCATTCTTCATGGCAGTGGTTACATGAAGCTATATGTATGTTAAAATTCATAGAACTGAGTATACACGAAAGAGTCATTTTTTACTGTGTGTTAATTTAAAAATAAAAACTTTAAAAACAGAACAGAAAACGCTTTTGGTAAAATGCATTTTGACTCTGCTGATTTGATAAGATTCAGGCATGGAAAAGTCTCAAAGATTATGTACTGTCACTGAGACCCCAGTGAGCCCTGCCACCCGATTGTCCCGTGAACCAGCAGCACTGGCATCACCACAGAGTTGGTACAAGTGCAGAATTTATCAAGGCCCAGATCGGAATCAAACCCTGCATTTTCATCTCATCCCCAGATGACACCTGTGCATACTGCAGTTTAAGCAGCTCTGCTTTAGAATTACAAAGGCCGAAGCTAAGGTACAGCCTCCTCAGTGCTAGTCTCCCGAGAAGCCCACTGTGGTCACGCAACTCTATTTGAACATTCCTTGAGAGTGTTCATTTCTTTGGGGTATTGGCATCTCACAATCCATATGTACTATTTTTCTCAGAGCCTGGTTAAGTGGACACTGGCACTGATTTCTGGCTTTCTCACAGTTTAACTTGTTTTGGTTGCATCATCTAATTATATAAATTAGATATGGAAAGGCCCCATTAGGATTTGTGAGTCATTCCCAAGCAGATGCAAGCAAGGGGGTTCAGGGGGAAAGCTGAATCCCAGCCACTGAGAAAGACAGGTTTACAGGCTTACAAGGGGCACATCCACTTCCCTCCCCGCCGAAGAGTGAGATGAACCTCCGCCGGGTTCCCATCCACATCAAGTTCAACATCCTTTACCTTTGAGATGAATCTGCTGCTGCCTTAATGTGTTGTGACGGAAGGCGAGTATTGTAACTCCTGTTTCCTCAGCTCTGGGTCTCTCAGAGGCCACGATCTGGTCCTGAAACCTCAGGGTCTTAATCTTTTATATGCAGAGAGGAGGAGTTAGAGAAATGCCTTCGCCTGACAAGGTTACACACACGAAATTAGCACTAGATTCATAGAGATCTTATTCCAGGGACAAAATGTTAAACAGTCCCCATCCCCTGCTTCCTCTGCCCGCCCCGGGGGCAGGTAAGCTTCTGCTCTGGCAGGTTCCACAGAGGCCATGACTTGGCTGGAAGTAAAGTTAATGTTTAGAACATGCCCTGGATCATCTGTGAGCATGAATCCTTGGTGCATCAGGCCAGGCTGCCCTCCACGGCTCAGGGGGTAAAGAAGGCGGGATGATGTGACAAGTCACACTTCGGGGTCACCTTACAGGGTGACTTAGAGAGGCATGTTTTTCTTTGGAGCCGCTAATCCAAGGATAGAGCTGGGTGAGGACATTTCACAATATGCTCAGTCCTCCCCCAATGGGGGCAGGAACAGTGACCATTTTCCAGTAAAAGGCATCAAACCAAAAAGTGAACCAAACTTTCACTTCTCAGTTGAAAATGCCCTTTAGGCATTTCAAGGAGCATGGTATGTTCTTGCGTGAAACTTCTGGGGTGGTCCCTTGTCTGGAAACAGACCCAGTTCAGGTCATGATCATACCCTGCTTTGCCACTAATAAGCCTGCTTCTGACTTAGGTCACAGGAGTCACAGTGTTGATACTAAGGGCAACACTGGTATCACTGGAATATAATTAAAGGCAACACAAATACCCACTTTGCTTTTCGGTTTTTTCTGCTGATAAATGTTATACACAAGCAGACAGAACAGGATAAACATGTTGTTTAACTATTTCTACTGTAAGTTTAAATACCCATTTCCTCTTTAAAAAATTAACAGTGAAACTGAATATTTAATAGGTAGAAGATCATCTTGAAGGATTGGGTTGTTTTGTTTTTGTTTATTCAATGACATGCTAAATGCTGGGAAAGTCTTTTTCATTACGTTAGATTCCTTAAACTTTATTGAAGCCATTAGCAAGTCCTCCAAGAAAAAGCTTATGAAATTAAGCTTAAGTGTTGCTACTCCTCTTGGGCTCACAAATGATAAAAAAAAACAAAAAAAAACCCCTAATCCACTAGCAGGAATTTCATAGCCTCCATAATTTGTTTACTTCAAAGCACAAACATTTACAATTTTCCCAGTTCAGCTGAATTTTGAATCAACAACTTTCCGAATTTCCAAATTTCCATTCTGTGTATAATTTATTTAATGGACAGAGACTCCTACAAGGGTCTTCTCATTCAGACTGAAGCCATGTATCTTATTTAGAGTTGGAGTATGTCTTTAATCCATGTTACCCGCAGACTTTCTCTGAGAAGTTTAAGAAGACTCCAGAGACAGAAGAAAATTTCTCTGTGGGGCTGGGAGTGGGCTGTGGCTGATTCTGTGTCTCCGTAGCCAAAGTTGTTCACTTGGACCTGTTCCTGAGGTGCTCTCTCACATTTCAGGGTTTACAGTCATATAGGGATGGAGGGAGAGATGTTTAGCACAAGGTCCTTCCTGCTCTGACACCAGTGTTGTTCACATTATAGGCTAGGAAGCATTTAAAATTGTACTTAAAAATCTTACAGCTTGGGAGGGGCCTGGGTGATAATAGGGCATGACCATTTCCCAATTTAGCAAGCTCCTATCTAGGTTTGTGTGTGTGTGTTTTTTTTATTTTTGCAAAGTTTTGTATTTGCCACTTCATGGCTTGATTTCAAATAGTTCTGGTTGGCCGGGCGCAGTGGCTCACGCTTGTAATCCCAGCACTTTGGGAGGCCGAGGCAGGCGGATCACGAGGTCAGGAGATCGAGACCACGGTGAAACCCCGTCTCTACTAAAAATACAAAAAAATTAGCCGAGCGTGGTGGCGGGTGCCTGTAGTCCCAGCTACTCGGAGAGGCTGAGGCAGGAGAATGGCATGAACCCGGGAGGCGGAGCTTGCAGTGAGCCGAGATTGCGCCACTGCACTCCAGCCTGGGCGACAGAGCGAGACTCCGTCTCAAAAAAAAAAAAAAAACAAACAAAAAAAAACAAATAGTTCTGGTTAGCTCAAGCTATTTATCCCACTGGAAACCAAGCTCCTACCTAATGACAGGGATCCCACTAGAGGAGGGAGCTGTAATAACCAAAGTGGACAGGCCCTTTGCTTCCCCAGCTAGTCCTGGCAGTGTCAAGGTTCCTTCCCTGATGCCCGGACCCATGTGGAACAGGAGCCCCTTCCTGGCACGCTTCCTGGACAGGGGGTGTGGTTGCCTTTACTAGTACTCGTGGACATTTCTGGCTCCCCTCCCTCTTTTGGACACAAAGAGGATGGCTTTACATGACTTCCATGGAGAGCCATGGGACTGGCTCTAGCAAAGGCCTGGAAAGGAGGCAACTTGTTCCCTGGTGTGAGGTTTTCCATGCTTGCTCCTCCTACTGCTGTGAACCCCAAAGCCTCATGTTGCTGGAAGATTGCATAAGCCTGGGGCTGAGTAAGACCTTGGATGGCCCTGAAACATTGGCTGTAAGTTTTGGGAACAAAAAATAAACTGCCACAGTTGTATGTTTCAGACAACTTGGTGTTGCCTATTATGGCATCATAAACCAGCCTTTCTGACTGATACACACATATATCAAATATAATTGTCAAAAACTAAGTATGCTCTGGCCGAACCTTTGTGAGATTTGTGTTGTTGTCATGGCAAAACTCCGTCTCTACTAAAATAAAAAAATTAGCTGGGCTTGGTGGTGAGTGCCTATAATCTCAGCTACTCAGGAGGCTGAGGCAGGAGAATCGCTTGAACCTGGGAGGTGGAGGTTGCAGTGAGCTGAGATTGCGACACTGCACTCCAGCCTGGGCGACAGAGTGAGACTCTATCTCAATAAATAAATAAATAAAATAGATTGGTATTGTTGCTTAGTTTTAAAATTGACTACTATTTTGCCTATTGATAAGGGAATGTCAAAGGAGAAGGGTGCCTTTCATGGTAGGAGGAGGATACTGGTTACTACCCAAGAGGCACTGTCCACTTCTTTCCTGTGACTCAACCTCAGTTTTGCTTGGGTAACCCACCCTTCTCCACACAGCCAGTTGCTTCACCGAGCCAGTCATGACAGTCCATGGGCTGGTGACACAATCCTAAGGCGCTGGTTAAGATTTCCCCTTCTTAAAAAACACATGTTGGGAGTAGTCTTCCTTCTCCTTTGGATTTTGTTGTGTGGAAATAGTGCAGTCATGTTGGGACCATAGTGGGAGCTAAACCATCGCTAAAGCTGGCAAAGCAGAGAGACAGAAAAACCCATGTTACTGATGACATTGCTGAGCCACTGAATTCACCAGCCCCCGAGGCTCCCAAACTTGGACATTCGTGGTAAGTATGAAAATTAACTTCCTTCATAGTTTAAGTAACTTGAGATGTTTTTTACAGTGGGCCCTTGAACAACTTGGGTTTGAACTGTGCAGCTTCACTTATACATAGATTTTCTTCCGTCTACGCCACCCCTTAGACAGCAAAGCCAACCATTTCTTCCTCTTTCTCCTCCTCCTTAGCCTACTCAGTATGAAGGCAATGACGATAAAGATACTCATGATGATCCACTTCCACTTAATAAATAGCAAATATATATATATTTTATTGCATTTCATTAATTTAATTTTGAAAAATTTGTTTTTTATGAAGACATTTTATTTTATAAAGATTTTTTAAAAATTCTCATTCTAGGCCGGGCGCGGTGGCTCACGCTTGTAATCCCAGCACTTTGGGAGGCCGACGGGGGCGGATCACGAGGTCAGGAGATCGAGACCACGGTGAAACCCCGTCTTTACTAAAAATACAAAAAATTAGCCGGGCGTGGTAGCAGGCACCTGTAGTCCCAGCTACTCGGAGAGGCTGAGGCAGGAGAATGGCGTGAACCTGGGAGGCGGAGTTTGCAGTGAGCCGAGATTGCGCCACTGCACTCCAGCCTGGGCGACAGAACGAGACTCCGTCTCAAAAAAAAAAAAAAAATTCTCATTCTATTGCCGAGGCTGGAGTGCAGTGGCGTGAACATGGCTGACTGCAGGCTTGAATTCCTGGGCTCAAACAATCCTCCTGTCTCAGCTTCTTGACTAGCTGGGACAATAGGCGTGTGCCACTATGCCTAGCTAATTTTTGTGTTCTTTGTAGAGAGGGGGGTCTTGCTATGTTGGCCAGGCTGGTTTTGAACTCCTGGCCTCATGTGATCTTCCCATCTTGGCCTTCTAAAGTTTTGGGATTACAGGCATGAGCCATCGTGCCTTGCCGATAAATTTTATCTTCTTTATGATTTTCTTAATAACATTTTTTCTCTATTTTATTGTAAGAATGTAGTATATAATACACATAGCATACAAAATATGTGCTAATATACTGTTTATGTTACCAATAAGGCTTTGGGCCAACGGTACACTTGTAGTAGTTGAGTTCTGGGGGAGTCAAAGGTTATAGGCAGATTCGACTGCATGGGCCATCAGCACCCCTAACTCCTGAGTTGTTGAATGTCAACCGTACAATCTTTCTTCCTGGGATAGAATTTATTCTTTTTTTTTTTTTGAGATGGAGTCTCGCTCTGTTGCCCAGGCTGGAGTGCAGTGGCACGATCTTGGCTCACTACAAGCTCTGCCTCCCGGGTTCAAGCAATTCTCTGCCTCAGCCTCCTGAGTAACTGGGATTACAAGCACCCACCACGACGCCCAGCTAATTTTTGTATTTTTAGTAGAGACGGGGTTTCACCATCTTGGCCAGGCCGGTCCTGAACTCCTGACCTCGTGATCCACCCGCCTTGGCCTCCCAAAGTGTTGGGATTACAGGCGTGAGCCACTGCACCCAGCCTAGAATTTATTCTTTGTCCTTTTCTCTGCTTTCTGGATTTTTTTTTCTTCTTTTGCTAGTAAGGTATCCATAGAGACTTAATCAAATAGGCATATTGACAAGGGCATAAACTTTGTCCTGTGACTAGTGGGCCCATTCTAGTTAATTAGTTTTGCCAAGACCCAGCTTCTTCATTGTAAAATAGGAATGTTAAAACTTGTAGAGAGATACAATAACATTAAGCAGTTGTTTTTATGAGTATTATAAATAACAACTAATATTTACTAACTCTAGGTGTCTGGTACTGTTCTAAGCTACATATACATGCATACCTCACACACACAGAATAGTCCTATGATATGGGTACTATTATCATCCTCATTTCATAGATAAGAAAACTGAAACACAAATGGGTAAGCACTGTATCTAAGATTTTGTGAATAGTGACAGATTGGCCTTTGAATCCAATAGCCTGACTTCAAAGTCCTAATCCAATGTGAGCTCCAGCATTCAGAGTTGATCCTGTGCTTAAAGGCTACACCCAGACTCTTGTGTGTCTCTGCCCTTGTACTTCCACCATCTGTTCCTACTGCTAAGATACATGAAGAAGGGGGCTGAGATCACATACAAAGTTTTGAGAGTTGCTATAGTTTGGATAATTGTCCCCGGAAAAACTCATGTTGAAATTTGATCCTCAGTGTTGGAGGTGGGGCCTAATGGGAGGTGTTTGTGTATTAGAGACAGATCCCTCATGAATGGATTAATGCCCTCTCTCCAAGGTGAGTGAGTTCTCACTCTATGTTGCCACAAGAGCTGGTTGTTAAAAAGAGCCAGATTACCTCTTGCCCCGCCTGTTGCTTTCTCTCTTGTTATGTGATCTCTACGCACACCAGCTCCCTTCCACCATGAGAAGCAGCCAGAGGCCCTCACCCAGTGTGGATGCTGGCACCATGCTTCTTGTACAACCTGCCAAACCATGAGCCAAATAAACCTCTCTTCTTTATAAATGAACCAATCTCAGATATTCCTTTATAGCAACACACAATGGACTAAGACGGGGGTTATGAGACAAGATAAGACAGGATGACAGTCTGAAGGACAGACTCTCCACAGGACATCTCTTGGGAGCAGAGTCACCAGTGGTATAGCAAGGGAGTACACACAGGCTTTGTCTTAGACTTGCTTTTTTTGTTTGTTTGCTTTCAACTTTGTATTTTGGAATAGTTATAGATTTACAGGCAGTTGCAAAGAAATGTACAGGGAGGTCCTGTGCACCCTTCCTCTAGTGTTAGCCTCTTGCATAACCATAGCACAGTATCAAGAGCAGGAAATGGACATTTGTACTGTCCACAGGGCTTCTTCGGATTTCTCACATGCACTTCTTTGTGTGTGTGTGGGCATGTATAGCTCTATTCGACTTGGTCATATTGTAACCAACCGGTGGGTTCATTTTGCCTGCTGCCTAGATAGAGCTGATTTATCAAGACAGGGGAAATTGCAATAGAGTTTAATTGCAAGAGTTTTATACACATAGAGCTGGCTAAATGGGAGACTGGGATTTTATTATTACTCAAATCAGCCTGCCCCAAAATTTGGAGGCTAGGGATTTTCAAGGATAGTTTTGTGGGCAGGAGGATAAGAAAGGAGGAATACTGATTGGTAGGGGATGCAATTAAAGGGGTGTGGAAAATGGTCCTGGTGTGCTGAGTTTGCTTTTGGGTGGGGCCACAGAGGAGTTGCCAGTCCAGGAGGAGCCATCAAGTCACTGGAATGCAAAAGCCTGAAAAGATATCTCAAAGGCCAATGTTAGGTTGGACAATAGTGATGTTAATTACAGGAGTATTTGGAGAAGTTGCAAATGTTGTGACCTCCAGAATAATGGCTTGTAATTATTTAACTATCTTAGAAGAATTCAGGCTCCTCTTGTAATGTGGTAGCCTTTCATGAGTTTTACAAAAAAGGTTTAGTTTTGAGAAGGGGTATTATCATTTAAACTGTAAACTAAATTGCTTCCAGAGTTAGCTTGGCCCATGTCCAGGAATGAACAAGGGCAGTTTGAAGGATAAAGGCAAGATGGAATTGGTTAGGCCAGATCTCTTTCACTGTCATAATTTTCTCACTGTTATGAGTTTTGCAAATGCAGTTTCAGTATGTGTAGATTTGTGTATCTATTGCAGTCAAGCTACAGGACCATTCCATCACAAAGGTCCCTCTGATTGTCCTTTTAGAGTCATAGCCTCTTCCCTCCATCCCTTTCTCCACATCCTCTAATAGTAGTTTCAGAGCACAAAAACTACAAATCTGTGCTCTGTAACATTTTGAGAACGTTATATAAATAGAATCCTACTGTGTGTGACCTTTTTTGAGCTTGGCTTTTTGTACTCAGCATAATTTCCTTGAGATTCATCCAAACCGTTGCATATACGAATAGCTTGTTCCTTTTTATTGCTAAGTAGTATTCCACGGTGCAAATATACCAGTTTGTTTAACCAGTCACCTGTTGAAGGATGTTTTGGTTGTTTCAAGTTTTTGAGTATTACCAATAAAGCTGCTAGGAACATTCATGTACAGGTTTTTAGTGGACATAAGTTTTCCTTTCTTTCGGATAAACACCCAAGAGCTCAATTGCTGGGTCATGTGATAAGCACATGTTTAGTGTTTTAGGAAACTGCCAAACTACTTTCCAGAGTGTCTGCACCATTTTATATTCCCACCCTACATATATCCTACTTAATATCTTCCTTTTCACTTGTCATGTTTTGCTTTGCTTTTTAATAAACTTGTTACTTTAAAATAATTTCACATTTAATAGCAAAGTTTCAAGAATAGTACATAGAATATCCTTCACCAAGATTAACCAAATGTCATTTTGCCACCATTGCTGTAGCATTTCCTGACTCTTTCTCTGTCTCTTGCTATACCCACCACCTATCTATCCATCTAGTTCTGTTTTTGAGTCGTTTGAAGGTAAGTTGCAAACAACATGCCTTTTTACCACGAAATTCTTCATTGTGTATTTCTTAAGAACCTCCAGAATAATGGCTTGTAATTATTTAACTATCTTAGAAGAATTCAGGCTCCTCTTTCATGAGTTTTACAAAAGAGGTTTAGTTTTGGGAAGGGGTATTATCATTTAAACTGTAAACTAAATTTCTCCCAGAAATTTAGGCCAGATCTCTTTCACTGTCATAACTTATATAACTACCATATGGTGATCAAAATTAGGAATTTTAACAAATGTTATCTAATATACAAATACTTTTCAGATTTGATGCAACTTACAGCAATTCTTTTTCCTAGGATTCAATCCCAGATCAGACACAACATTCAATCGTCATGTCTCTTTAGCCACTTTTAGCTTAGCACACTTCCTCAGCACCTTTTTTTCTTTTGTGACACTGACATTTTTAAAGATCATAGGCCAGCACTTTGTAGGATGCCTCTCAGTTTGGTTTTGGTTGATGTTTCATCATTACTAGACTCAGCCTGTGGATTTTGGGTATGAGTGCCACTGAAGTGATGATGTTTCCCATTGGGGCATCCTCACAGGAGGCGTAAGATAGCCATTTGTTCCTATATTGGTGTCAACGTTGATCACTTGATCAAGGTGGAATCTATCAGTTTTCTAACTGTAAAGTGACTATTTCTCCCTTCACAATGAATAAGCATCTTGTGGGGAGATGCTGTGAGACTAAGCAAACATCTTGTTGCCTGTCAAACTTTCAGGCTCGAGTTTTAGCATCCACTGATGATTCTTGCTACCAACAATTTTTATTATGATGGTTACAAATGTAACTTTCCTTTTTTTTTTTTGAGACAGAGTCTCCCTCTGTCGCCCAGGCTGGAGTGCAGTGGCTCGATCTCGGCTCACTGCAAGCTCCACCTCCTTGGTTCACGCCATTCTCCTGCCTCAGCCTTCCGAGTAGCTGGGACTACAGGCGCCCGCCACCACGCCTGGCTAATTTTTTGTATTTTTTAGTAGAGACGGGGTTTCACCGTGTTAGCCAGGATGGTCTCGATCTCCTGACCTCGTGATCCGCCTGCCTCGGCCTCCCAAAGTGCTGGGATTGCAGGCGTGAGCCACTGCACCTGGCAGCTTTCCTTTATTTTTAACTTATTATTTTTTACAGATGAGATCTCACTCTGTCACCTAGGCTGGAGTGCAGTGGCGCTATCATAGCTCACTGCAGCCTTGAACTCCTGGGCTCAAGGGATCCTCCCGCCTCAGTCTTCAGAGTAGTTGGGACTACACGTGTGCACCACCACACCCTGCTAATTTTTGTATTTTTTTTTCTTGTAGAGATAAGATCCCACTGTGTTGCTCAGGATGGGCTCAAACTCCTTGCCTCAAGTGATCCTTCTGCCTCAGCCTGCCAAAGTGTTGGGATTACAGGCATGAGCCACTGTACCTGTCCACACATGTAATTTTCTTTTCTTTTTTTTTTTTTTCAGACGGAGTCTCGCTCTGTCACCCAGGCTGGAGTGCAGTGGCGCGATCTCGGCTCACTGCAAGCTCCGCCTCCCGGGTTCACGCCATTCTCCTGCCTCAGCCTCTCCGAGTAGCTGGGACTACAGGCGCCTGCCACCACGCCCGGCTATTTTTTTTGTATTTATAGTAGATACGGGGTTTCACCGTGGTCTCGATCTCCTGACCTCGTGATCTGCCCGCCTCGGCCTCCCAAAGTGCTGGGATTACAAGCGTGAGCCACCGCGCCCGGCCACACACATGTAATTTTCTAACTCCATCTTTCCCTCGGCATTTATTAGTTGACATCCTACAGTAGAGAAGTTTCCTCTTCTCAACCATCAGCCTACTGATCTATTTACCTAGATATCAATTTACTATCAGTATGAATTTATAAATTATTATTTTATTTAATAGCTTATGTTATTATCACTTTTTTTTTTTTTTTGAGACGGAGTCTCGCTCTGTCACCCAGGCTGGAGTGCAGTGGCTCGATCTCGGCTCACTGCAAGCTCCACCTCCTTGGTTCACGCCATTCTCCTGCCTCAGCCACTCCAAGTAGCTGGGACTACAGGCGCCCGCCACCATGCCCGGCTAATTTTTTGTATTTTTAGTAGAGACGGGGTTTCACTGTGGTCTCGATCTCCTGACCTCGTGATCTGCCCACCTCGGCCTCCCAAAGTGCTGGGATTACAAGCGTGAGCCACCGTGCCCAGCTGTACGGCTAATTTTTGTATTTTTTGTAGAGATGGGTTTTTGCCATGTTGTCTAGGCTGGTCTTGAACTCCTGGACTTGAGTGATCCTCCCATGTTGGCCTCCCAAAGTGCTGGGATTACAGGAGTGAGCCTCCACTCCCAGCCATTTCACTTTTAATTTTGATGCTCAAGTTGTCTCACATTTGGCCAGTGGGAGTCACTTCAAGCTGGTTTCTGTGTCCCTTTGAGGTGTCCCCATCATTCTTTGTGCACATCTTTACTTTTTGGCACAAGATGCTTTAGTGTCATCTTGTATTTTCCCTGTCCCAGCCCTGGAATCAGCCATTTCTCCAAGGAGCTCTGGCACCTTTTAGAGGAGAGAGGAATTTATAAACAAGACCCGGCACTGGGTGTGCCTGGGCCATGGAGGGGTCCTAGCTTCCAAGTCCTTTCAGTGCCTGGGTCTCGGGCTTTCTGAAGTGAGTCATGGGGACGCTGCAGATCCTGGTGCTGTGGTTGCGTTCTAATCACATTTACTACTGGGGCAGCGCAATACAGTGGGCATGGGCATTTCCTGGGTTGAGGGTTTCATTGACTCCTATCGTGGGCTCTGTTAGGCCAGTGGCAGCTGCAAGAGCTGTGTGGCTGAAGCAGTCCTTGGAGGACAAGAGAGAAGCAGGGGCCATAGCCGAGGGTGTCTTTTAAAATGCCCACAGGCGGAACATTTGGAAAATAAAGCTCCTGTCCCCGGGAGGCCCTGATAGATGGAGATTTTGCTTCTATTACCATTACTATTGTCATTGCACAGAGCCTTTCTTCTTTCTCTTCTCTTGGAAATGAGAGATTTATGCTGCTTAAATGTTTGACCATGGCTATCCCCAAACAATGGAAGAAAATTCCAGGGTTTGCCAAGATTTAGGTGGATTTTGAAGCATTGCGTTCAGCACAGCATATACTCTTGGCTCTCAGAGCTGACTGATTAGATGTGGTAGTGGGAGCGGGCAGGGGCAGAATGGAATAAATGGAATGAAAAGAGGCCTGTCCTGTGGAAGATAAGAACCCAGGTTGTAAAAACCCTCCACCAAATCAGCTAACTAAAACCCAGCCTGCAAACCAGGAATCCTACCATCGAGAGTTGATTCAGCCGCAAGAAAGTAGGAAGCTGGTCCACCTAGCAGATTCACAAATGAGACTGTGCAAGTCATCCCATTCATATGGCAGGGGGCTGCTGGACTGAGTATGGGGACTGAGCGGGAGCCGAAGAAGTTAGAAGTCGTTGGTCAGAAAGGGCTGGCAGGAAACATGCTTGCCGTCTAGTCTATGGACATTGAAACAGCCCCAGGAAGGGCCATCTCTATCCTTTGTGATGGGGGCTCTGAGAAATCCCTCATCAGAGGAAGAGGCCTTTGTTCACTGCTGAGATGCCAGGACAGCTCCTCAACGGTGCTTAGACCTTTCACAGGCAAGTTCAAGGTCAATATGCCAGAAGCTAGGGGGTGCGAGGAGCCAACTTACTTCTTCAGCTGATTCCCACCTCTTAGTAGTGTTGGTTTTGTGACACTGGAAGTATCTATATGAGCCATATGGTGTTTCCAGCCTTCGCTTGGCTGCTTTTCTGGCATAGGCTGACCAGACCAGGAAAGGCCTCCCCAGGGTTGGTAGCATGGACCTTCCTATTAACCTAATGATGGTCTTTCTTCGTAAGGCTCCATAGGGTGAGCTCTGTTCCCTGCAGGACCCTATGATGACGTGACATTTACACACGACAAATTAGTTACCCCATCACATCATAGTCGGAAGGAGTGTAAAAATGGTAAAAAGAATGTTTAAATTTAAGCATAGGAGATAAATTTTCTATGAAAGGGAGAAAGAGGAAAATGAAACTAATATTTATGTACATTTTATTGTGAAGCATTGTATGTTATATTGTAGCCTTCTCTGAAAGTCTTTACACAAGGTTATCTTCTTCTTCTTTTTTTTTTTTTTTGAGACAGAGTCTTGCTCTGTCGCCCAGGCTGAAGTGCAGTGGCGCAATCTCGGCTCACTGCAACCTCCAGCTCCCAGGTTCAAGCAATTCTCTGCCTCAGCCTCCCAAGTAGCTGGGATTACAGGCACCTGCCACCACGCCGGCTAATTTTTGTATTTTTAGTAGAGATGGGGTTTCACCATTTTGGCCAGGCTGGTCTTGAACTCCTAACCTTGTGATCCACCCGCCTCAGCCTCCCAAAGTGCTGGGATTACAGGCGTGAGCCACCGTGCCTGGCCTATCTTCCCTGTTTTAAAGCCATGAAAACTGAGACTGAGAAAGACTGAATCACATGCCTGTAACCGAATCACATGCCACAGCTTAAATGGCAGAGCTGGTACTCAAATCTTTTCTGATCTCAAAGCATGCAAGTGCTCTTGAAGCTGTTATGCTTGTATCTTGCTGAAATTGATCCGTATGCGAAACACACTAAATATCAATGGTAAATATCCACATAAAACCTTATTAACATTGTGTAATTTGAACCAGACTTGACAAAAACATGTTGGCATTTCTAGTCATCATTTAACAGAGAGGAGTTAGGAAATTCAAAGTTAAATCTTTGATACTTAAATAGAAAATAACTATTAGTCAATGTGGTCAATTAAAAACAGATGGCCAAATAAATGGCCAACTAAAATGGGATGGCTGAGCTTTGCTCAACAGAAAGTGAAGGAGTCTACAACTTGGAGTCTGCAAGTGTAGGTTCTGGAATCCAATTTATTGCATGCAACTCTTGACAGCTCAACATCACTAGCTGTGAAATGCAGAACAAGGGCTTCATCTCTGTTATGATATGGCCTGGGATTGACTGGAAAGCAAGAAACCCTTATGAATGTATAGCCCAAAAGACCACATCACCAAATATAGGCAATTAGAAGATGAACATAACCAAGATGACAAAGGTATGGTCACCATTCCACCCAGCATTTTGAGGACAGACTTAACTACAGATATTCCAACTTCTTATCCCTGAAGGATGCTACTACTTAAAGATCATGGTATCTTTTTTCCTCGGTTTCTAGAATATGGTCACCATAAGTAAAGAAATCTCTGGGCTGGGCATGGTGGCTCACACCTGTAATCCCAGCACTTTGGGAGGCTGAGGTGGGTGGATCACCTGAGGTTGGGTATTCAAGACCAGCCTGGCCAACATGGTAAAACCCACTCTACTAAAAATATAAAAATTAGCCTGGCTCAGTGGCTCATGCCTGTAATCCCAGCACTTTGGGAGGTCGAGGGGGCAGATCATGAGGTCAGGAGTTCGAGACCAGCCTGGCCAATATGGTGAAACCCTGTCTCTACTAAAAATACAAAAATTAGCCAGACGTGGTGGTGCATGCCTGTAGTCTTAGCTACTCGGAAGGCTGAGGCAGAAGAATCACTTGAACCCAGGAGGCAGAGGTTGCAGTGAGCCAAGATCGTGCCACTGTACTCCAGTCTGGGTGACAGACAAAAAAAAAAAAAAAAAAAATTAGCTGGGTGGGGTGGCAGGCACCTGTAATCCCAGCTACCTGTGAGGCTGAGGTAGGAGAGTCGTTTGAACCCAGGAGGCGGAGGCTGCAGTGAGCTAAGATCGCGCCACTGCACTCCAGCCTGGGAGACACAGTGAGACTCCATTTCAAAAAAAAAAAAAATATCTGGATGGCTAGGCCAGATCCAAGAGAAGTCAGGAAATAACATCAGTGACTGACCAAGGGGCTGTGTCCCTTACTCTGCCATATCTGGGTGGCTTTCACCTTGGGCCAACCTGGGCCCCCTTCACGAAGACCATGGGGGACTGTTAAATAGGAAGCAGCTGAGCATCTGTTGTCTCCCTCCATCCCTCAGCAAGCCCCTTACCAGGCTGGGCTCCTAATGGACAGGTCAAGAGTCCTGAGTCATGATTGTGAGTCTGCAACGATAAAAATTTAATACAGACTTTGTAGAACATTTTTTAGTTTACAAAGTGCTTTCAATTACATTATCTAATTTAATCAGTTATCAATGAGGATTTTGAAAAAGTGTTAAGAAATGCAACAAATATAATAAAAGCCATAGGCAGGCAGGGGAAGGCCCCCAAATGATGCTGCTCCTGCTTCAGAGGGGGTGATCAGAGAAGAGGAGGACGCCTGCAGGGGAGCAGGCCCATGCGTGCTGGGCCACCTGGGCAGGGCACTGGACTTGACAGAGGGATTGGGCAGAGTCGCCGACCCGTATACCCCAATCCCCGTGCCCGCCACAGACCCCAACTGATACAGTGCCAGGAACTGGAGCTCCTCTGAGAAGCATCCTCTGCAACTCTGACAAAAGCCTCCCTCTGAGGCTTTAAGTGTCTTTGAGTGTTCTGGGAAGACTGTACCACTCTGTGATGCAGAAATCTGTGAGTAATTGGAAGTCTGTGCCACTGGTGATTTATCTTCAAGGACCTCATTTAAAATTGTGCATGGCAATGGATACGAATTGCGAAATTGACATGGCCTGGGCTTGTGTCTCACTTGGCCTGACATTTTCCAACCCCTTTATAAATCGGATCCGTATTCCTTTACTTTCAGATAAGCAGTTCCTGCTTGGCTGTCGAGGTGGATACTAGTTAGTAAGCCACCCTGGATTACGCTAGCATTTTCACTGGAGTGTTCCACGTCATTCTCTGAAGAAAACATGAGATCAGGGGAAGATTCTCCAGCAGTACTGTTGGGTAGATTATTTTGAGCAAGAGACTCTTTGGGGTCTTTTCAGATACTCAGAATGAGGCTACTGAATCCAGTCACGTCTGCCTGGGCACGTCCTTAGGTTTCAAGGTATACAGCTTGGAGAGGGCGGAGGTGGATCACAGAGCAGCTCTCTTGTCAGCCCCAAGGCGGGCTTCATGGAGAAGGGATCAGGCAGCAGTGACCACGGAATGGAACCCCCTCCACTCTGCAGCCCAGGGGTGGGTGAACAAACGTGTTCAGGTCACGGCGCGGGCTGACATACCGGGTCTGGAGTGCAGCCTGTGATTTGTGAGTGACCATGGCACCAGCCAGGGCAGCTGCTGGACAACGGGGGGTGCCAGCATTTGGACTTGAGGGCTTTGAGGACCTCCACCATTAATGCAGGATCGGTTCTTTCCAGGCTCCTCCCAGCTGCTCTACTAGGGTCTAATTACTCTTCTGTCAGTTAAGGCCTTTTATGTTGTCTCCTGATGAACAAAGTGTCATCAGGGGACAGCCTAGGGGACTGGGAGAGTCCAGGGGCCGAGTGAAGACATGCGTTGGTGGAGTTGTGGCCTTGGAAACGCTTATCATTCTCAACCCTCCTATCATGCTAGATTCATCTGTGAAATGAGGGGGTTTCAGGTCATCTCCACACATTTAACACACAGTGATTTCTGAGAGGGTTCCTAAGCTGAGGTCCATGGACCATGGATGGGTTTCAAGGGACCCATGAACCCTCTGAGCCTACACGTGCTCATCTCTGTATGCTCATATCTGCACAGGGCTCGGTGACAATGATACTGGCAGAGCGTTCTAGGGAGATACCATTCACATTCTTCAAATGAATGAACTCACATCCAGTCCTCACCTCAGCCTTCAGGGGCACAGAGAGGGTAAGTGATTTGCCTGAGGTCACACAGTGGGCATTTGGGCTCTGTAGCCCAAGCTTTTGTCCACTTTACTACCTGTGGGTAAGAAATGGTCTTTCCATTTTTTTTTCTTGTGTCTGATAAAAACCTTCTATTTTCACCCGAGGAGATGCTATAAAGACTAACAAGGTGTTTTAAGGTTAAATTCCTCTTCCGATTTAAATCACCAGTGCTGACTTAATCACTAATAATTAAACCATCAATACTGATTAAAATCATAGGTAATAAGTTAATTATAATGCATCAATTGCAATAAATCAATAATGATTTAAGTCATTAATAATAAAGCTTTATTAAGAGCTACGGGAAAACTGGTACATGAAAAGCAGTATATATGCATGACTTTCACACAATTCTTTTTTCACAGTAGGTGACTGATCTCAGATAATCACTATTTTTACAGATTCCTGTAATTTTCAATTAATGTCCTATGGAAACCAGTCTATTGTATTAGAGACATAAAAGATTATTCATTACTCATAAAATGTTTTTCTGTAAACACCAAATATGGGACAATTATTTCATTATAGTCAAGTCTGACAGCCTCTCTTAGCTTTATGTTTTTATGTGTTTATTCTGGAGGCAGTTTGACTTCCTCTTTACTAATTTGGATGCCCTTTCTTTCTTTCTTTTGTCTGATTGCTCTGGCTAGGACCTCCAGTACTATGTTGCATAGAAATGAAGAGAGTGGACATCCTTGTCTTGTTCTATTCTCAGGGGGAAGGAATGCTTTCAACCAAAAGCCAATTTTGACTTTTTTTTTTTTTGAGACGGAGTCTCGCTCTGTCGCCCAGGCTGGAGTGCAGTGGGGCAATCTCGGCTCACTGCAAGCTCCGCCTCCCGGGTTCTCCTCAGCCTCTCCGAGTAGCTGGGACTACAGGCGCCCGCCACCATGCCCGGCTAATTTTTTGTATTTTTAGCAGAGACGAGGTTTCACCGTGGTCTCCATCTCCTGACCTCGTGATCCGCCCGCCTCGGCCTTCCAAAGTGCTGGGATTACAAGCGTGAGCCACCGCGCCCGGCCATGAGTAAGTTCTTTAGTGGTGATTTGTGAGATTATGGTGCACCCTACTCGTAGTCTTTTATCCCTCACCCCCTTCCCACCCTTCTCTCCAAGTCCCCAAAGTCAATTGTATCATTCTTATGCCTTTGTGTCCTCATAGCTTAGCTTCCACTTATCAGTGAGAACATACGATGTTTGTTTTTCCATTCCTGAGTTATTTCGCTTAAAATAGTAGTCTCCAATCTCATCTAGATCCCTGCAAATGCTGTTAATTCATTCCTTTTTATGTCTGAGTAGTATTCCATCATATATATATATACCACAGTTTCTTTATCCAGTCATCGATTGATGGGCATTTGGATTGGTTCCACAATTTTGCAATTGCAAATTGTGCTGCTATAAACATGCATGTGCAAGTATCTTTTTCGTATAATGACTTCTTTTCCTCCGGGTAGATACCCAGTAGTTGCTGGATCAAATGGTAGTTCTACTTTTAGTTCTTTAAGGAATCTCCACACTGTTTTCCATAATGGCTGTGCTAGTTTACATTCCCACCAGCACTGTGGAAGTGTTCCCTGATCACTGCATCCACGCCAACATCCACTGTTTTTTTATTTTTTGATTATGGCCATTCTTGCAGGAGTAAGGTGGTATCGCATTGTGGTTTTGATTTGCATTTTCCTGATCATTAGTGGTGTTGAGCATTTTTTTTCACGTTTGTTGGCCATTTGTATATCTTCTTTTGAGAATTGTCTGTTCATGTCCTTAGCCCACTTTGTGATGGGATTGTTTGTTTTTTTCTTACTGATTTGTTTGAATTCGTTGTAGATTCTGGGTATTAGTCCTTTGACAGATGTACAGATTGTGAAGATTTTCTACCACTCTGTGGGTTGTCTGTTTACTCTGCTGACTGTTCCTTTTGTCATGCAAAAGCTCTTTAGTTTAATTAAGTCCCAGCGATTTATCTTTGTTTTTATTGCATTTGCTTTTGGGTTCTTGGTCATGAAATCCTTGCGGAAGCCAATGTCTAGAAGGGTTTTTTCAATGTTATCTTCTAGAATTTTTACAGTTTCAGGTCTTAGATTTAAATCTTTGATCCATCTTTAGTTGATTTTTGTATAAGGTGAGAGACAAGGATCCAGTTTCATTCTCCTATATGTGGCTTGCCAATTATCCCAGTGCCATTTGCTGAATAGGGTGTCCTTTCCCCACTTCATGTTTTTGTTTGCTTTGTTGAAGATCAGTTGGCTGTCAGTATTTGGGTTTATTTCTGGGTTCTCTCTTCTAGTCCATTGGTCTATGTGCCTATTTTTATACCAGTACCATGCTGTTTTGGTGAGTATGGCCTTGTAATATAGTTTGAAATCAGGTAGTCTGATGCCTTCAGATTTGTTCTTTTTGCTTAGTCTTGCTTTGGCTATGGGGGCTCTTTTTTGGTTCCATATGAATTTTAGAATTGCTTTGTCTAATTCTGAGAAGAATGATGGTGATATTTTGATGGGGATTGCATTGAATTTGTAGATTGCTTTTGGCAGTGTGGTCATTTTTACAATATTGATTCTACCCATCCATGAGCATGGGATGTGTTCACGTTTGTTTGTGTCATCTGTGATTTCTTTCAGCAGTGTTTTGTAGTTTTCCTTGTAGAGATCTTTTGACTCGTTTGTTAGGTATATTCCTAGGTATTTTATATATATTTTTTGCAGCTATTGTAAAAGGGGTTGAGTTCTTGATTTGTTTCTCTGCTTGGTCGCTGTTGTTGTATAGAAGAGCTACTGATTTTTATACATTAATTTTGTATCCAGAAACTTTGCTGAATTCTTTTATCAGTTCTAGGAGCTTTCCGGAGGAGTCTTTAGGGTTTTTGAGGTAAATGATCATATTGTCAGCAAATAGTAACAGTTTGACTTCTTTTTTTTTTTTTTTTTTTTTTTTTTGAGACAGAGTCTCGCTCTTTCACCTAGGCTGGACTGCAGTGGCACTATCTCGGCTGATTGCAAGCTCTGCCTCCCGGGTTCACACCATTCTCCTGCCTCAGTCCCTAGCTGGGACTACAGGGGCCCTCCACTGTGCCCAGCTAATTTTTTGTATTTTCAGTAGAGATGGGGTTTCACCATATTAGCCAGGATTGTCTCGATCTCCTGACCTCGTGATCCACCTGCCTCGGCCTCCCAAAGTGCTGGGATTACAGGCGTGAGCCACCACACCTGGCCCAGTTTGACTTCTTCTTTCCTGATCTGGATGCCCTTTATTTCTTTCCCTTGTCATATTGCTCTGGCTAGGCTTCCAGTACTACGTTGAAGAGGAGTAGTGAGAGTGGGCATCCTTGTCTTCTTCCAGTTCTCAGAAGGAATGCTTTCAACTTTTCCCCATTCAGTATTATGTTGGCTGTGGGTTTGTCATAGATGACTTTTATTACATTGAGGTATGTCCCTTGTAGGCCAATTTTGCTGAGTTTTTTTTTTTTTTTTCTTTTGAGATGGAGTTTCCTTCTTGTTGCCTAGGCTGGAGTGCAATGGCATGATCTCGGCTCACCGCAACCTCTGCATCCCAGGTTCAAGCAATTCTCCTGCCTCAGCCTCCTGAGTAGCTGGGATTACAGGCATGCACCACCATGCCTGGCTAATTTTGTATTTTTAGTAGAGACGGGGTTTCTCCATGTTTAGGCTGGTCTCGAACTCCTGACCTCAGGTGATCCGCCTGCCTCAGCCTCCCAAAGTGCTGGGATTATAGGTGTGAGCCACTGCACCCGGCCGAGAGTTTTAATCATAAAGAGATGCTGGGTTTTGTCTAATGCTTTTTCTGCCTATATTGAGGTGATCATTGATTTTTTAAAATTCTGTTTATGTTGTGTATCACATTTATTGACTTGCATATGTTAAACCACTCCTGCATCCCTGGTATGAAACCCACTTGATCGTGGTGGATTACCTTTTTGACATGTTGTTGGATTCGGTTAGCTAGTATTTTGTTAAGGATGTTAGCATCTATGTTCATCAGGGATATCCGTCTGTAGTTTTCTTTTTTGATTATGTCCTTTCCTGGTTTTGGGATTAGGGTGATGATGGCTTCATAGAATAAATTAGGGAGGGCTCCTTCTTTCTCTATCTTGTGGAATAGTATCAAAAGGATTAGTACTAATTCTTCTTTAAATGTCTGGTAGAATTCTGCTGTGAATCCATCTGGTCCTGGACTTTTTATTGTTGGTAATTTAAAAATTACCATTTCAATCTTACTGCTCGTTATTGGTCTGTTCAGGGTATCTAATTCTTCATGATTTAAGCCAGGAGGGTTGTATTTTTCCAGAAATTTATCCATCTCTCCTAGGTTTTCTAATTTATGTGTATAAAGGTGTTCATAGTAGCCTTGAATGATCTTTTGTATTTCAGTGGTGTCAGTTGTAATATCTCCCTTTTCATTTCTTAATGTGGTTATTTGAATTTTCTCTCTTCTTTTTTTGGTTAATCTTGCTAACGATCTATCAATTTTATTTATCTTTTCAAAAAACCAGCTTTTGTATTTTTTTGTTGTTGTTTCAATTTCATTTAGTTCTGCGGTAATCTTGGTTATTTAATTTCTTCTGCTGGGTTTGGGTTTGGTTTGTTCTTATTTCTCTAGTTTCTTGAGGTGTGACCTTAGATGTCAGGTTGTGGTCTATCAGTCTTTTTGATACAGGCATTTAGGGCTGTGAACTTTCCTCTTAGCATGGCCTTTGCTGTATCCCAGAGGTTTTGATAGGTTGTGTCATTATTGTTGTTCAGTTGAAAGAATTTTTAAATTTCCCTCTTGCTTTCCTTTTTGACCCAATGATCATTCAGGAGCAGGTTATTTAATTTCCATGTATGTCCATGGTTTTGCAGTTTCCTTTTGGAGTTATTTCCTGTTTTATTCCACTGTGGTCTGAGAGAGTGCTTGATATAATTTCAATTTTCTTAAATTTATTGAGACTCATTTTGTGGCCTATGATATGGTCTATCTTGGAGAAAGTTCCATGCGCTGTTGAATAGAATGTGTATTCTGCAGTTGTTGGATGAAATGCTCTGTATATATCTGCTAAGTCCATTTGTTCCAAAGTATAGTTTAAATCCATTGTTCCCTTGTTGAGTTTCTGTCTTGATGACCTGTTTAGTGCTGTCAGTGGAGTACTGAAGTCCCCTGCTATTATTGTGTGGCTGTCTATCTCATTTCCTAGGTCTTTTAGTAATTGTTTTATAAATTGGGGACCTCCAGTATTAGGTGCATATATGTTTAGGATTGTGATATTTTCCTGTTGGACAAGGCCTTTTACCATTATACAATGACTCTCTTTGTTTTAACTGCTGTTGCTTTAAAGTTTGTTTTGTCTGATACAAGAATAGCTACCCCTGCTCGCTTTTGGCGTCCATTTGCATGAAATGCCTTTTTCCATCCCTTTAAGTTTATGTGAGTCCTTATGTGCTAGGTGAGTCTCCTGAAGGCAGCAGATAGTTGGTGGGTGATTTTTTTATCCATTCTCCAGTTCCATATCTTTTAAGAGGAGCATTTAGGTCAATTACATTCAATGTTAGTATTGAGATGTGAAGTACCATTTCGTTCATTGTGCTATTTGTTGCCTGTGTGCCTTGGTTTTTTTGTTTTTTGTTTTTGCTTTATAAATTGTATATTTGTTTTATAGGTCCTGTGTGATTCATGCTTTATAGAGGTTTTGTTCTGATGTGTTTCCAGGATTTGTTTCAAGATTTAGAGCTCTTTTTCAGCAGTTCTTGTAGTGGTGACTTGGTAGTGGCAAATTCTCTCAGCGTTTGTTTGTCTGAAAAAGACTGTATCTTTCCTTCATATGTGATGCTTAGTTTTGCTGGATCAAAATGCTTGGCTGATAATTGTTTTGTTTGAAGAGGCTGAAGAAAGGGACCCAATCTTTTCTAGCTTGCAGGGTTTTTCCTGAGAAATCTGCTGTTAATCTGATAGGTTTTCCTTTATAGGTTACCTGGTGCTTCTGTCTGACAGCTCTTAAGATTCTTCCCTTTGTCTTAACTTTAGATAACGTAATGACAATGTGCCTAGGCGAGGAGCTTTTTGTGATGAATTTCCCAGGTGTTCTTTGTGCTTCTTATATTTGGATGTCCAAGTCTCTAGCAAGGCTGGGAAGTTTTCCTCGATTATTCGCCCCAAATATGTTTTCCAAACTTTTAGATTTCTCTTCTTCCTCAGGAACACCGATTATTCTTAGGTTTGGTCATTTAACATAATCTCAGACTTCTTGGAGGCTTTGTTCATATTTTCTTTTTTTTTTTTCCTTTGTCTCTGTTGGATTGGGTTAATTTGAAGACATTGTCTTTGAGCTCTGAATTTCTTTCTTCTACTTGTTCAATTCTATTGCTGAGACTTCCTAGAGCATTTTGCATTTCTATATCTAATGTTTCCTGAAGTTTTGATTGTTTTTTCTTTATGCTATCTATTTCCTTGAATATTTCTCTCTTTACTTCTTGTATCCTTTTTGGATTTTCTTGCACTGGGCTTCACCTTTTTCTGGTGCCTCCCTGATTAGTTTGATAACAAACATCCTGAATTCTTTTTCAGGTAAATAAGAGATTTCTTTTTGGTTTGGATCCATTGCTGGTGAGCCAGTGTGATTTTTTAGGGTTGTTAAAGAGCCTGTTTTGTCATTTTACCAGAGCTGGTTTACTGGTTCCTTCTCATTTGGATAGGCTCTGTCAGAGGGAAGGTCTAGGGCTGAAGGCTGTTGTTCAGATCCTTTTGTCCCACGGGGTGTTCCCTTGATGTAGTACTCTCCCCCTTTTCCTATGGATGTGGCTTTCTGAGAGCCAAGCTGCAGTGATTGTTATCTCTCTTCTGGGTCTAGCCACCCAGCAAGTCTAACAGGCTCTGGCTGATACTGGGGGTTGTCTGCACAGAGTCCTGTGACATGAACCATCTATGGGTCTCTCAGCCATGGATACCAGCACAGTATTTGGGGTGTCTCCCAGGTCCTGCAGGAGCAGTCCACTTCCTTGAGAGGGTCTGTGGGTCCTCTCGGGATTGCCGGTTTGTTTTTGCACTCGTTCTGGAGCTAAAATTCACAATGTGAGCCTGCGCATGCTGCTCTGTCCATCCGAGTTGGAGCTGCAATCTCAGCACTACATTTTAAAGCTCATAACCACTTCCTAAGGCCTATTGACATCCATGCCAGCTTTTAAAATGTGGGCTGTCTTTGCTGTGCTCCTTGAACAGCCTGTGAGGTTGTCAGCCCTGGGGTGCCAGTGGCAACCCAGGATGCTTTCACATTGTGTGTTGTGGGCTGCCTCTGATTAAATGGGGGTTCAAATCCTTTAGCTCCTGACTTCTCAGCCACACTCGCCAGGTCGGTAAAGCTTCCTCCACCTTCAAGTCTTCTCATGGGTTGTTCCTCCTTCCTCTATCTGGTCCTCAGGTGCTCATCGGGGCTGACCCTCAGCTCTTTCCTTTCCTTAGCAAAGAGTCATAGAGGGCTCATCCCTGAGCTGCCAAGCCCTGCCCTTGGCTCTAGTGCTGCCTTCCCCAGGGCCTCCCCTCCATTCCTCCTGTTGGCTCCTTTGATGAAATTTGGTAGTCTCTTTTTATTCTTTTTAGTTAACGAGTGCATGTGCATAGCTGACAAAATCTGTACAGTTGACTACTCTCCAATGTTGGTAGAATCAATGTAAAGCCAACTGGTTTTGTCAGCTGTAGAAATGTTTAAAAGTGAAGCTTTTACAAAACAATAGCTCCAAGACAAAACAGTGAGCTCACAGGTAACTGCATTCTTCCTGTTTGCTCATACAAGGCACCTGGAAACTCCCCACTGGCTGGTAGAATTTGGAGTGACCGTGTCCCTGCTCCCCCATTTATAGAGGGGACAGACATGGACTCTCACCCATGCTCTGGGGGCACTACAGATGGGAGATGTTCTTGCAGAAAAGTGTGAACAGTCAGACTTCCTGGGTTCTCCCCATGCAACCTTTTTTTCTTGTTTTGCTTTTTGGTTGTTTTAAGACTTCGCTGAGGCCAGAGAGGAGCCCTACCAGATAATGTTGACAAATGGGAGTAGTGCATGGCCCCTGATTAATGTCTAAGCTAAGAAAGAAGAAGTTAAACATTAACTGTTGCATGATTATTGCAACAGCTAAGTCCTGAGGTGACCTGTGAAATAGCACATATAGTTTCATAACATAATACACAGTTGACCCTTGAACAACATACGTTTGAACGGCATGAATCCATTTATACACGAATTTCATCTCCACCACCCCTGAGACAGCAAGGCCAACCCCTCCTCTTCCTTCTCCTCCTTGGCCTACTCAACATGAAGATGATGAGGATGAAGACCTTTATGATGACCCACTTCCACTGTATGAATAGTAAATATATTTTATCTTCCTTATGATTTTCTTAATAATCTTTTCTGTAGTTTACTTTATTTCAAGAATACAACATATAATACACATGACTTACAAAATATATGTTAATTGTCTGTTATCGGTAAGGCTTCTTGTCAACAGTAGGCTATTAGTAGTTAAGTTTTGGGGAAATCCAAAGTTATACATGGACTTTCAACTAAGCGAAGGGTCAGTTCCCGTAACCCCTGTCTTGCTCAGGAGTCAGCTGTGAGGTAGAAGGATAATTGTGGAGCACAGAAGTTGTGATCAGAGAAGCCGAATATTCACTGTTATTGAAGCAGCAAGGGCCAGGCAGTGTACATGTGAGAAGGCTGTGGGGGCACTCCTTGGGGGTGGATTAGAGCATGTTGTCTGCTCCTGGCTTAGTGTCTCTCTCTGGGACTCACCCTTGACGGGAACTGCTGATGCCAAGGAGGTGCTTCCTCCCAGGAAAGACTCTAATGCTGTGGGGGTACAAAGGTTCAGCTCAGGTGATCCACAGGGGTATATTTTGGTACTCCCTGCCCAATTTGAGCCTGAGAAGGGCATGGGGATCAGGGATTTAGACCCCCTAGGGATGAAGGTTTGGTTACCCCCACCAGGTAAGCTGCATATAACAGCAGAGGTGCTAGCTCAGGGTGAGGGGAGGCAGAATGGGTACAGGAGGGAGATGAACCTCAGTTCTCTGTTGTGCTCTGAGATCAGCTGCAGGAGAGGGGACTGTAGTCTGCCCCACCAATTCTCCTCTGTTAAAGTTCACCCAGGAAAACTGACCATTCAGAATCCTGGAGGAAATGGAACCAGCAGCATGCGCGGTGGACTGTGATGAGACCCACCTTCCCCCAGAGACTAGGGGTGTTAGGTGTGAACTGTCCTCATCTCAAAGGAGTCCACTTACCCAAGGCCACACGCCCTCCTGGGGGCAGCTTGTGCTCCACGACCAATTGATGCGGGGGTATGAAGGCCTGGCATCTTGCTTCAACTGGGGAAATCTCTGAAGGGCCACCCCAGCTCCAGAACTCCCCATGGCTCCAGAGCTCCCCATCACACCCAGCAATGCAGGTGGTGTCTGCTGACTGCAGCATCAGTGTCACCTCTCCCTGGCTGGCAAGGGCTGCGCCCAGGGCACTCCTCAAGAAACCCCTCTGGGACACGAGTCTCTTTGTGAACCTCATCTCAGACGCGTTCCAAAGCAACTGCTTCTACCAGTGTTGTGTTTCCTCCAATTTACTTTTTTTGTTTTTTGAGATGAAGTCTCACTGTCACCCAGGCTGGAGTGCAGGAGTGGGATCTCAGCTCACTGCAACCTCTGCCTCCCAGGTTCAAGCGATTCTCCTGCCTCAGCCTCCCAAGTAGCTGGGGTTACAGGTGCACACCACCACACTCAGCTAATTTTTGTATTTTTTTAGTGGAGATGGGGTTTCACCATGTTGGCGAGGCTGGTCTCAAAACTCCTGACCTCAAGTGATCCATCCACCTTGGCCTTTTCCCAAAGTGCTGGGATTACAGGCGTGAGCCACCATGCCTGGCCTGTAATTTTCTTTTATTTACTAATGTCATCATAGTATAACCCTGTCACAATTTTCATGGAAATAGAAACCTGTATTCTGCATCTAGCCACTCATCTCGAAGGTTTTTTCCGCTTGTAATTTTATAGTTGTCCCAGGATGACTCCTCCTTTGCCCATGAAAGCACCCACGAACTTTACTTGGATTATTTGTAACCTCACAAGTTCATACTAAGTTTTGCCTTTATTTACAAAAATCTTAACTCCCCAATTATGAATTACATGCTATTGTAGTTAAAAATATTTTTTAATTACCCATAATTATCCTATTCAGAACTGACCACTTTAATATTTTTATGTTTCTTACCTTTTAAGAATTCTAGTTGAGACCATACTGTCTTCTCCCTTTAACACCTGACATAGTATCTTAAGCATTTCTCCAGGGCATTAAAAATCCTTTCTAAAGATGATTTTTTAAAGGTGATGTAATATTCCATGGTGGAGGCTGACCTCTGATAAGTAAACCATTCTCTGATATCAGGCCTTTAAAATAGCACCCATTGGCCGGGCATGGTGGCTCACGGCTGTAATCCCAGCACTTTGGGAGGCTGAGGCAGGCAGATCACTTGAGGTCAGGAGTTCGAGACCAGCCTGGCCAATATGGTGAAACTCCATCTCTACTAAAAATACAAATATTAGCCAGGTGTGGTGGCAGGTGTCTGTAATCCCAACTACTTGGGAGGCTGAGGCAGGAGAATCGCTTGAACCCAGGAGGTGGAGGTTGCAGTGAGCCAAGATCATGCCACTGCACTCCAGCCTGGGCAAGAGAGTGAGACTCCGTCTCAAAAAAACAAAAACAAAAAACCAGCACCAGTGTTTTGAACCAACCAGGAGTCCACCCACAGGGAATGGCTTCCACCCCCAGAACGTGGACCCAGGCATGCCTATTGGTACTACAAGGGAGCAGTACTTTGAGGACTTTGTAGGCCATTTGAAGGTAGAATCTAGAGTCTTGTGTATCCCCCCAGAGAACCATTTCCCAACATGTACCTCTGCTTCATAATTTCAGATGGCTTGCAGGTGACCATTACTATTTTTTAATTTCAAGACTTGTGTAAATTATCTGGGACTTCAGAAATGCTATTCCTTTGGCCAAGTAGAAAGCATTTTAAAAAATGAGTTGATAGCCACTAAGCACATGAAAAAATCCTCATCTCTAATAATTGGGGAGATGCAAATCCAAACCATATGGAGACTCCACTTCACATTCATCAGGATAACTAATATTAAAACAAAACAAAACAAAACAAAACAAAAGAGAAAGCAGGTGCTGGGCAAGGATGTAGAGAAATTGGAACCCTTCTGCATTGCTGGTGGGAATGCAAAATGTCACAAAATTGAGACTTGGTATTACCATATTATCCAGCAATTCCACTTCTGAGTATGTACACAAAAGAATTGAAAGCAGGGACTCAAAACAGGTGTTTGTACACCAGTGTTCACAGTAGCGTGATTCACAGTAGCCAAAGGTGGAAACAACTCAAATGTCCATCAATGGATGAATGCGGTACACACATATAATGATGTGTGTACAAAAATGTTTTTAAACCCTCTGTGGTAAATATGCAGGTAAAAAGAGAAGAAAATGTGACATTTTGTGAGAACCTGTTTTGTATAAATGTTTTAACTATTTAACTATTTTATGTCACTTATATTCAGCATTAAAAAAAAGTTTGACGGACCCGGCGTGGTGGCTCACACCTGTAATCCCAGCACTTTGGGAGGCCGAGGTGGGTGGGTCAGCAGATTGAGACCATCCTGGCCAATAGGGTGAAACCCCGTCGCTACTAAAAAAAAAAAAAAAAAAAAAAAAATACAAAAAGTTAGCCGGGCGTGGTGGCAGGCGCCTGTAGTCCTAGCTACTCGGGAGACTGAGGCAGGAGAATGGCGTGAACCAGGGATGCAGAGCTTGCCGTGAGCCGAGATCGCGCCACTGCACTCCAGCCTGGGCAACAGAGCGAGACTGTCTCAAAAAAAAAAAAAAAAAAAAAAAAAAGTTTGACACATGCTACAACATGGATGAACCTTGAAGACACGATGCTGAGTGAAATAAGGCAGACACAAAAAGACAAATAGCATATAACTCCCCCTACTGGAGGTATCCAGAACAGTCAAATTCAGAGACAAAGGAAGTGTGGTTACCGGGGGCCTGGGGAAGGGCAAAGGGGTAGTTAATGTTTAATAGGTAGAGTTTCAGCTTGGGATGATGAAAAAGTTTTGGAAATAGATGGTGGTTAACAGTTGCACAACAATGCAAATGTACTTAAATGCTACTGAACTTACAAATGATTAAAATGGTAAAATGTTATGTATATTTTACAATAAAAATAAGTTGATATAAAGAAAAGCATAAGCACAGATGATGTGGCTTAAATCAAGAACCCATTTCTATAAAAAATAAGCAAAATTAGCTGGGCGTGGTGGTGTGCTCTTGTGGTCCCAGCTACTTGGGAGACTGAGGGTGGCAGGAGCGCTTGAGCTCAGGCAGTCAAGGCTGCAGTGAGCTGCTGTGAATGCATCACTGCAGTCCAGCCTGGGGGACAGCATGAAACCCTGTCTCAGAAAAAAATAAATTCTATTTCTGGCCCCAAAAATGTTTTTAAACCCTTTGTGGTAAATATGCAGGTAAAAAGAGAAGAAAATGTGACATTTAGTGAGAACCTGTTTTGTATAAATGTTTTAACTATTTAACTATTTTATGTCACTTGGTTCTAATACTGTAATGTAGGCACTAATCTAGATTCAGATTAGGAAGCTAGGTCCCACTGTGAGTAAGTGGCCAGACCACCTTCCAAACCCAGCCTGTCCACCTCCTGATTTTGTGCTTTCTGGTACACCTCACTGCTTCTTGCTTACCCCATTTTACTTTCTTTCCATTGGGCACTGTAAAAAATGTCACTATTTGGCAGTTTGCACCTGCAGGGAATTAATTTGGAAAAACACAAATTATGGACCAAGTGGTACCTAAATAATGGAAGCAAATCTTGTCCTTCACAGAACACACACATCAAAGCCAGAAACAGAACTGAGCACTCACCTGGGACTCGGCTCTTCTGGTTTCCCCAGTTTTGAGCCAGATGTAGTTGCCATATTCTATATGAAATCAGTAAAAATCAATAAGGTGAAAGGGTTCTGTGACCAGTCATGGTAGGGTATGGGGAGGGAGTTGCCAGGGACTTTTAGGACCCTGGAAAACAGATATAACACATCCTCACCATGGTACTTTGGAAAATGCAAAAGGACATCGGGAGCAAAAACCTACCACCATAAAGCACCTCACCACCTAGAAATAACCAGTTCACATTTAGGTCAATATAGTTTCCACTTTTACTGTGCATACACATATATACAATGTATTTTAAAAATGGGCTTTACAATATGTAGTTTGATCACTTGGTTTACAACTAAATATATTGTGAACATTTTCTCTTCTGCAACAGTTAAAATAATTGCATAGCTTGGAGGAAACCCAATTTATTAAGAAATCTTGTTGGGGATATTGAGGTATAATTTTTTTTCTAAGGAGACTTCATTCTTTTACAATGCCTTTGGGAAAAGAAAGGGGAGTCCTTGTCTTATATAGCTTTCTATAGATGATGGAAACTTGCCCTTCCATTTAGCCTTTTTACTTGCCTCTCCACCACCAGCTAATCACCAATCAAGTAACCAATTTTATGTTTTCCAACCTCTCTTTTCTATTTGCTTCCTCTTTCCTACTCAGTCTCCCTGCACACTTGCAGATGGACTTCCATTCCTTCAGCACTCTTGTTCCTCCCCTTAAAGAGGCTTTCTTTCCTTTTAAGGAGACTATTTTAATTGATTTTGATCAACTCTACTCAAAACTGTATTCTAAGGTCCACATTAGAATTAGTCTTGAATAATCTGAAACACCAGGCCTTGTGCAGTTGCTCACGTGTGTAATCCCAGTGCTTTGAGAGGCCGAGGCGGGTGGATCATAAGGTCAGGAGTTCGAGACCAGCCTGGCTAATATGGTGAAACCCTGTCTCTACTAAAAATACAAAAGAATTAGCTGGGCGTGGTGACACATGCCTGTAATCCCAGCTACTTGGGAGGCTGAGGCAGGAGAGTTGCTTGAACCTGGGATGCGGAGGTTGCAGTGAACCGAGATCATGTCATTGCACTCCAGCCTGGGTGACAGAGCAAGACTCCGTCTCAAAAAAAAAAAAAAGAAACATTGGACTTGGGCACAATGGAGATATGGCCGACTTTCTTTTGAAAAAAGAAGTAGTTTTTTGGGAGAGGGCAGGGCAAAGAGATAAGAAGTAGTTAGTTCTGTAAGGAAATGTTAGAAGCCATTTTGGAAATGTATTCATTATTTTAAGGCAACTAACAAATGATCATCTTTCAGTTAGGACATTGTAGCAGCAGCCTTTACTGGTCATGAAATTTGCATGATATCTAAAATTGTATTTCTGGAAATAGATCAATGTCAATTAATAGTAGCTTTGTATAGAAAGGCAGATGCCAGCTAGCATAAAAGTGGTAGTACGTGCAGACGGTGGTAGTTCTGGAGTCCTGGAAGCCACGAGGTGCTCATCCATCACAAGGCCATCTGGAAGGTAGGGATGCTTGGTCATTAAAGGAAACCTCTCTGGCAGTTCATCCTGCTGCCCACAAACATGGCATATCCACATGCCTACTGTGAACCTGCTCTTCTCAGGACACTCACACCTGGAACCTAGCCCAGTGGTGATGCCTTCACTTGCAGGGATGAGCAGAACCTGGTTAGGTTCTGATTGGTCCCCATGTTCCGGGAAGTGAACATGGTCCCTACACATCCAATCACCCAACCCACACTTACCAAACACCTATCCTGAGCCTGACACCCAGGATGCATAGCAAAGACACAATCCCCGTCTGGATTGGGGAATTCCTTCCTGTTCTCAGTGAAATGTTTGCTTTCATTTACTTCCTGGACTTGAATATTTTCCATTTCTAACATCTCCAAGCCCAGAACTAGAATAGGTCTCTGAACTTGGGGGCCCTAGAAACCTGGCTAAGGCTGGGGTGGAGAGAGGACTGTCGCCTCTTTTTCTCTCCAGGTGCTGCCTTTCTTTTCATTGTTTTCCTCCAATCAGTAAAAATCAATACGGTGAAAGGGTTCTGCGACCAGTCATGGTAAGGTATGGGGAGGGGGTTACCAGGGACTTTTAGGACCCTGGAAGTTTCTAAAGGACTAGCAAGGGGCCAAGCCTCTGATAGAATTTGTCATTGGGGTGGGCTCTAAATGAGCTGCCCATCCTGGTTTGGGTCCCCCTACCCAAAGGAAAGGAACACCAGAGAACATCTCTTGGTTAAACAAGAGACCAAGACTTGTTTATTTTCCTCGGTAGAAGTTCAGACCATAAAATGTCAAATAGACTTGAAATACATCTCCATCTGAAAGGCAGCAGGATTAGCCAGGTTCCTGAGGAAATAAATATCAAAGAGACCAAGACAGGAGTCTGCGATGCTTTTATAAGCAGAACTTTGGCTGCCAGGCTCTAGCAAGCCAAGAGGTACAAGGAGAGCCTGCTAACTAAGCACTCCCCAAGGCAACTAGGTAACTTCAAAGGGCAAAAGAAAGAGGAGAGCCTCCGCTTACCACAGCCGGGTAGAAATGCCTGAGGAAAGCAGCGGAGCTGGCCGTGCCAGCATTTACACAGGGAACACTTCTTGGGCAGCCAGGTGTCATGGGGCACAGACCCACAGTTCCTGAGAATGAACAGGTAAGGTGATAGCCTTGGGTCTGAAATTTCCACTTCCCCTTCCCTCTTCTCTCCACGGCTCCCCGCCCCTCTGAATGGCTTACTCTTTGCGCACATTGTGCTCACAGTTCCGTCCGTAGAAGGAGGGGGGGCAGGCACAAAAGGACCCCAGCATGCAGGTTCCCCCATTCAGGCAGCAGGTTCTGTTTAGCTCCTTACCTGAAAGGTAAGAACGGATGACTGAGGGTGTAGGGATGGAAAAGGGCAAGGGCAATTCCTGTAAGGGAAGGTTAATGCAACACCAATGTGTTGTACCACAGAATAAGACTCTGTGCCTTTGAGCAGAGAAGTCATTTTCATGCATAGGCCAGTGGTGGTTCTGGGGTTCCCCAGCGTGAAGCGGACTTAGGTGAGGAAAACTGCGCTCTAGAGAAGTAAAATACACAATCCTTGTCTCACTTCCAAAACCAAAAGCAGTCCAGCACCTGCCCAGTTCCAGAACCAGGTGCCCTTTTAGGTGACAGAGTGTTGGAAAGATCCTCAGGAGACACATGAAGGGCCAGCGCAGAAGCATCGAAGCCAGTCAGTTCTTACTGTGCTGTATCCCCATGGGCGGCACACGCTGGGAAGACCGAGGCCGAATTGCAGGCTCCTCCTGGGGCCGAATGCTGTCATCTCTGAAGGCCAGGTCTCCCCGAGATGGACGCGCAAATTCCTGATGGCCCAGCCCTTAACGACAAAATCAATTCATGGAGTCTGTATTTCAGGTCACATAAAAATTGTGAGTGATCAAAAGAACAAAAGGTCTCTCACCGGCAACTAATCCCAGCTCAAAGGCTTTAGAAATGGCCATGATCCAAACGACACTAGGAAGAGGAAGTCAGACATGAGTTAGCAAAACAAAGGAAATAAAACCTTACAAGTTAACACCTGCGTCCTCTCATCACAAGGACAAGACCACAGATCACTAAAGAGAAATTGTAGAGCACCACCTTTCTTTTTTTAATGGTTAATTCATATAACAAAGAAAAATGTTGAAAAAAAAGTCACCAATATCCAAGTCTTTTTAATATACATTATTATTTCTTAGGCCCGTCCTCACATAAGTACCTAATTTTAAGTAGGTATATGTCTTGTATCTTCTGTTTCACATATTTTTTCTCCTGCATACAGTTTTCATATAAAGATTTAAAAATGGCTGCATCCAATGTTACTGATGAATCACATTTTACAAACTATTTATTTATTTATTTTTGAGATGGAGTTTCGCTTTTTCACCCAGGCTGCAGTGCAATGGTGCGATCTCGGCTCACTGCAACCTCCACCTCCCTGGTTCAAGCGATTCTCCTGCCTCAGCCTCCGGAGTAGCTGGGATTACAGGTGCCCTCCACCATGCCCGGCTAATTTTTGTATTTTTAGTAGAGACGGGGTTTCGCCATGTTGGGCAGGCTGGTCTCAAACTCCTGACCTCAGGTGATCCACCCGCCTCAGCCTCCCAAAGTGCTAGGGTTACAGGCATGAGCCACCGCGCCTGGCCAAACTATTTTAACCAAACATTTAAAAGGTTTTTAGGTAAAAAATGTGGGTTTTTTTTTTTTGCTATTATTTTAATGATTTTGCAAGTATTGAATCTGCTTATACCTTTAATCTTTTCAGAAGATTTTAAATTTGGTTGTAGTATTGACCTTTGTTTATACAAGAATAAAGAAACACTATTTCATAGGCAGTCATTAACATAAAATGAAAATTAACATTAACACGAAAATGTTAAAAGCCAATGGCAAAGTTAGAAGTAACCGTGTGAAATTTCAGGTCTTTCAGGAAAAACAGCAGTGCCATTGGCAGCTCTCTTAAGTCTTGAGCAAGAGAAAAATCAAATGACAGGTGTAGAACATTATTTCCTAAGCTGGCAATCTCTAGCAATCAAAAAATGTTCACATTAAAGATTAGCTCATACCTGTAAGAGAAGCGGGCCATCTTCCTGCAGTCCATAGCTTTTAACAATTAGGGGGAAAAAAGGCGTTAGCATCGCTTTAATTCAGAGTCATTGCCAAAACAGCCAAAGGAAAACATTCATCTCCTAAAGCGAAAATGGCAATTTAAGAAGAAAATGAGAAATACGCGTTCTCCAGAAGGCCGTAGCAGAAGCAGGAGCAAGGTGTCCAGGGGAAACTGGAGGGCTTTCGGCCTTGGACGTTTTGACCTTGAGCTGGGGACTCAGCCTTTCCGGGGATTCTCCTTCTTCAACGACAAGCCCCAGTCGGGGCGGGGAGACCTTTCAGGTGGGCGGGACGCCCACCAGCATGACAATGGCCCACAAGTGGGGAGAGGAGTCGTGTAAAACTGTGATTAACTAACCCTAATATCTCTATCCTTACTCGTTGCAGGCTAAAATGATCAGATGTACTCTTTTGGGGAAAGAAAAGAAAAAAAAAAGAAAAAAGAAAAATCAGTTTCTCTAATCAAGTTGGTGATTCCAGGTTGGAGGGGTGGTGGAAAGTAATTGCTTTAATAGGAAAACCTGAAAATGTATGGGTCTCAAGGCGTTCGATATTTTATTTTATTTCAGGAAGTTTTACTTCCTGAAATTTGCTTCCACCTTTGTTTTTCCAAAAGGGAGTTTTGAGCCCCGTACTCCCCCTGGGGGATACCCGGGTGGCCAAGAAAGGGGTGCTCTCCGCCCGAGGAGCTAGGTATGTGTGTGTGGGAAGACTAGGAAGCTTGAAACTGAGATAGAAGTTCAGGGTCAGGAAGGGTTCCTAGGGGGCTTCAGACTTAAGTGCAAATTCCAGGCGGACCTGAATTCCTGAAAGGAAGCGGGAGCCGGCGCCAGGTGCCCGGGAGAGGGGAGGGGCGGCCAGGGGCGCAGCCCCTGGGGCTCTGGCAGTGGCAGTGCCGGCCTGTTCCAGGAAAAAGTTCTAGAACCACGGCAGTCCAGCATGGGAGGCCATTTCAGCCCCCAATCACGGGAATTTATCTCAGCCTCCCAGCGCCCACAGGGCGGCTTCTTCCAGCCCCTCGCCGTCCTGGCCCCACGACACCGAGAATTACCCCCGGACTCTGATGTGCCGCTTGCAGGGGTAAACATGTTTATTGAGTGGTTCCACTATGCACCAGACGCCCCAGATGGAGAGAGGCGTCTATGAGCCGGAGTCGCCTCACCTAACATTTAATTCCTCCGGGTTATTTCATGTGTTACTAAATACGCCCAAAGTCGTTAATAGTTTTTAAATCGCATTTAATTCCAATTTCTAAAGGAAAGCCTGACGGTTACTTAATATTTGCAGGCACACAAATGCGAAACTTTTATTAGATAGTTGTTTCCATCCATCTCTGTTATTGGATTTAGGCCTCGGCAGAAAGAATTGGTAGCATCCGAGGCCATTTCAGTGTCAGTGCCCACCTGTGTGGATGCCATGGATCCACAGGTGCTGGGAAGAGGTGTTATTTACTTCTACACATGATCTCAGGAGAAGCAAACGTAAAATAATTTGTATTGGGGGAGTGAGGCCCCATCCAGTCAATGGTGGGATGCAGCAACATTTCCAACTCCACAGCAGTTGACTATTTCATTCCTGCTGCGCTTCGCCTCTTCCCTGTGTGGCCTTTTCAGGTGAAACGCTTCAGGTAGCATGCTGAGATTCACAGGGGACAGGGGAACATGGCCTGAAGCTCTAGGAGGCCGGAGGTGGGGGAGGGCTCTGCAAAGGAGAAGGCTAGCCCTGGAGCTGCAAGGAGGTTTAAAGATGTTACTCAGTGCGGTACATTTGTAAGGTAGCTTGTGCACCACAGTCCTCATCAGTCCAAGGTGCTAAGTAGATAAGTAGCGCCCACAATATTAGTCTCACTTTATGGACAAGACAACTAGTTCTATTTGGGGATTTGAAGGTCTTGTCTTCAGAGACTGGGCAGGCCTGTGGCAGAACCGGCAACAGAACACACCCCTGCGTTGCTATTTCCTTATCTAAAGCTCTTGTGGAATTTTTAGAGCTTAAATAGGACCCCTGGAAATCACTGCATTTTCAGAGGAAGTAACTGAGGTCTCCAGTCTGGCGATGTTGGCATTGACGGGACCAGAACCCCAGGACGCCAGCTTTTCAGCCACACAAAATCCCTTCTCTAAGGGCCAGAACCCCCTGAAGAGATCCCCATTCCCCATAGGTACTGACTGCAGAGGAAGCCAAGTGGATCCAGGGTAGTCAGCGCCTGGGCCAGGTTTTGGGATGGGGGGTGGGGAGAAGGGGAAGGGAAGGGCTGTGGTGTTTAAGAGAGGTTAGATATTTGCCACTGGGCTAGAGATGTAAGGGCTATTTAACAGGTATTTAACGTCTACTACTGGGCTGCCTGTGGACTGGAGCTTGGCTCTGGAGAAACAGTTATGAGAAGTGACCCCACTGTGAGGCTGGAGAGAAAGAACAGTAACTGTTGATTCTAATTGTACTAACTGCAAAAAGTTGTTGCTGCCTTCAGGTGGGGGAATTGAATGACTACCCTAGGATGGCCACTGGTCACCTCTGCTTGGTCACTGTTGAAACTGGGCTGCTGGCCAGCCTCCAGGCCAATGAGTGCTTTGTGTCAAAAGGTCAGGCCTAGGATTGGGAAGTGCTGTGCAATGGGGGTTCCCCAATCACAGGCAGCCCATCTCAACTCTTACGAAAGGCACTGAGAGCAGAAAGTGAAAAACAATGCTCTTGGTGTTGGCCATTTCTTGGTACTGCCCTTGAGACATTGTGTATTAAAAACTGGGGCAGAATTGTGTTTAAAAATCACACAAATAAGCATTTGACTTAAAACCATTCAAACAAGAATGGTGGAATGAAATACATCATAATCAAAGGACAGAATTGCTGTGTCTGCCTAAAATTCAAGGAAGAAAATAAACTTGGAGAATGGGATCAATTTTAGCTATCAAAAGCCAATTCGACCTTGTTTAAATGGTTGAGAACACGTAGAACTAAATTCCAACCAAAGAGTTAACAAAAGAATGCCATGTCTGCAGTACAATGACAGTATTTCAAGGTAAAAGCCTCCTTTTATCATAGGGCACTTAGGTCTTACCTCTGTCATTGTTCCCTTGAACATCCAGGCAGGCCAGAAGATGAGAGAGAGCAGAGGGGGCGGGGGAATTCTGTATAAGTATGTACCGTCCCGCTGAGGAATGTCGGGGCCTCTAATTTCATCAAGCTTAGCTTCTGTTAACACCTGAGCTACACTCCTGCGGAAGCATTATCCACCCAGTGTGTCCTGGCCACACTTCATTAACAAGTTAATGGCTTTCTGTTTTCACTGGCAAACTTACAAATTGCAACTGGAAACTTATTCGGTATTTGCCACAGGTCTCTGTGTGGGACATAAAAGGACAGATTCCTGCATTCAAAAATCTGCAATTTCAGTGGGGAAGACGTGCTCAAGCGAGTCATTTTAGAGCCATATTGTTACATAAACAGTGTAAGAGGAATGGAGAAGGGCTTAAGAGAGGACTTCATTTTTATCCGTGCGCCATGGGGGCCGTATCATATTTCTTCCTATGTAGACATACTATACATTATTTTATCAATGAATAGACATGACATGTTTCCACATTTTATCGTGAACTTCCTTGTACATATATCTTGGTGAACGCTTGAGAGCATATCCCTCTTGTAAATTTCTAGCACTGGAATTGCTTAGTTAAAGGGTGGATGCTTCCAAATTATTTTCGAAGAAGCCTACACCAATCTCCCCTCCGCCCCTCCTCCCTCCCCCTTGAGTTGGTATTGAGCTCATCTCCCAAGTACTTACCAGCTCTGGCTGCAGCAAGCATCTTAAGTTTTGCTAATACAGTATGTGAAAAGTAGTATTTCATTGTTGCTTGGATTTGCACTGTGTCCTGTGGTTATTGGGTGTTTATATTTCATTTTCTATGACCTGGCTGGTCCTTCTTACAGAGCACTTGGACTGGCTTCTTTGAGACTCAGCCCAAATGTCATTTGCTCTGGGAAGTCCTTGCTGAGACCATCCTCCCTACTCCAGCTTCCAGCTGTTCTGAGAGCCCTGTCCTGGGCAACCACTGTCCCCAGAGTTTATCTTGTCATCACAGTATATATATATATATATATTTTTTTTAGATGGAGTTTCACTCTTGTTGCCCAGGCTGGAGTGCAATGGCTTGATCTCGGCTCACCGCAACCTCCGCCTCCCGGGTTCAAGTGATTCTCCTGCCTCAGTCCCCTGAGTGGCTACGATTACAGGCATGCACCACCATGCCCGGCTAATTTTGTATTTTTAGTAGAGATGCGGTTTTACCATGTTGGCCAGGCTGGTTTCAAACTCCCAACCTCAGGCCATCTGCCTGCCTTGGCCTCCCAAAGTGCTGGGATTACAGGCGTGAGCCACCTTGCCGGGTCTCACAGTATTGTAAACTGCTTGTGTGTGTGTGTGTGTGTGTGTGTGTGTGTGTCTTTCACCAACTCTCCCCTTATCCTTTATTCCCTTGGACTAAGAGGTCCAGAAATCTGGTCTTCCAGAAACCTCAGCTTCTCCAGCCTCTAGTGCAGTGTTTACCTGTGCTGGTTTTCTTTTGGCTTAGTATTTCTCCACCAGCCACATCTGCCACAGACACATATTAAATCTCAGCCCCAGTTTCTAAAATGGGGGTGGGGCGAGGGCAAGGTCCTTGAGAAGCGCCACAGGAAAACAACTTGTTTCCTCAAACTTGATCCTGGAAATAAAACAAAGAATACCCTCTTCCCCCAGCAAAGGAGGGAAAAAAGACAAATTTGAAATATGTAACCCAAACCACCACTGATATTCTGGGCTGAATTCTGGGCAACTTATTAAGAGTATTTAACCATATATAGCCAGGCACGGTGGCTCACGCCTGTAATCTCAGCACTTTAGGAGGCCGAGGCGGGCGGATCACGAGGTCAGAAGATCGAGACCATCCTGGCTAACACGGTGAAACCCCGTCTCTACTAAAAATACAAAAAATTAGCCGGGCGTGGTGGCGGGCGCCTGTAGACCCAGCTACTCAGGAGGCTGAGGCAGGAGAATGGCGTGAACCCAGGAGGCGGAGCTTGCAGCGAGCCGAGATCGCGCCACTGCACTCCAGCCTGGGCAACAGAGTGAGACTCTGTCTCAAAAAAAAAAAAAATGAGTATTTAACACATATAAGACAAGATAATTTTGATGTACTTACTGGGAACCATGTGAGACTATGGAAACTCTGATTTACCCTTTTTTTTTTTGAGATGGACTTTCATTCTTGATGCTCAGGCTGGAGTGCAATGGCGCGATCTTGGCCCACTGCAACCTCTGCTTCCCAGGTTCAAGCGATTCTCCTGCCTCAGCCTCTTAGATAGCTGGGATTACAGGTGTGCGCCACCATGCCCTGCTAATTTTGTATTTTTAGTAGAGAAGGGGTTTCACCAGTTGGCCAGGCTGGTCTCGAACTCCTGACCTCAGGCAATCTGCCTGCCTTGGCCTCCCAAAGTGCTGGGATTACAGGCATGAGCCACCGCACCCAGCCCTGATTTAGACTTTTAGACATAGCTATAATTTAGAATTCTTTCACACCAAAATCTTAATTTTTTTCAATTAAATTCAACAAATATTTACTGATCAGCTATCTGTACTTAGCACGATGGGGTAAACAGAGATTTCCAAGGTAGGGCTCCTGCTCGCATCTCCCCTCCCCTGAGATAAGACAAGCCCAGTAATCTAAATGAAGTGCCATTTTAGTGTGATCAGTAAGCTGCCGATGGTGAGGAGGCAGTCACTTCCTAATTTCCTACCAACCAAGTCAAGGCCATTTGGCCCCAGCAGACAGATAGGTGGGCAGACAGACTCCCAGGAGTTAGACTTGGGAGGCAAGGTGGGGTCTCACTTGGTTTTCATGACCTGCACAATCTCATTTAAAAGTGCTTCTTAAGCCGGTGGTGTGGCTCATGCCTGTAATCCCAGCGATTTGGGAGGCCAAAGCAGGCGGATCACCTGAGGTCAGGAGTTTGAGACCAGCCTGACCAACATTCAGAAACCCTGTCTCTGCTGAAAATACAAAATTAGGCCGGGCGCGGTGGCTCACGCTTGTAATCCCAGCACTTTGGGAGGCCGAGGCGGGTGGATCAGTAGGTCAGGAGATCGAGACCACGGTGAAACCCCGTCTCTACTAAAAATACAAAAAATTAGCCAGGCGTGGTGGCGGGCGCCTGTAGTCCCAGCTACTCGGAGAGGCTGAGGCAGGAGAATGGCGTGAACCCGGGAGGCGGAGCTTGCAGTGAGCGGAGATTGCGCCACTGCACTCCAGCCTGGGCGACAGACCGAGACTCCATCTCAAAAAAAAAAAAAAAAAAAAAAAAAAGAAAATACAAAATTAGCCAGGCGTGGTGGCAGGCGCCTGTAATCCGAGCTACTCAGGAGGCTGAGGCAGGAGAATTGCTTGAACCCGGGAGGCAGAGGTTGCAGTGAGCTGAGATCAGGCCATTGCACTCCAGCCTGGGCAACAAGAGTGAAACTCCATCTCAAAAAACAAAAAAACAAACAACAACAACAGAAAAAACAAGTGCTTCTTATGTGGTGGATTTTGTATTTGATCACATACAGCTCTTAATGGCTATTTTTTTTTTTGAGATGGAGTCTCGCGATGCTGCCCAGGCTGTAGTGCAGTGGTGCCATCTTGGCTCACTGCAGCCTCTACCTGCTGCTGGGTTCAAGTGATTTTCATGCCTCAGCCTCCTGAGTAGCTGGGACTACAGGCACGTGCCACCACGCCTGGCTAATTTTTTTTCTTTCCTTTTTTTTTTTTGAGATGGAGTCTCACTCTTGTCTCCCAGGCTGGAGTGCTATGACACAATCTCAGCTCACTGCAACCTCCACCTCCTGGGTTCAAATGATTCTCCTGCCTCAGCCTCCTGAGTAGCTGGGATTACAGGTGCCTGCCACCATGCCTGGCTAATTTTTTTTATTTTTAGTAGAGACAGGGTTTCACTATGTTGGTCAGGCTGGTCTCGAACTCCGAACCTCAGGTGATCCACCTGACTTGGCCTCCCAAAGTGCTGGGATTACAGGCGTGAGCCACCGTGCCCCGCCAAAAAGCATTATTTTCAAAAGGCCGGGCACAGTGGCTCATGCCTGTAATCCCAGCACTTTGGGAGCCGAGGTGGGCAGGTCACCTGAGGTCGGGAATTCTAGACCAGCCTGGCCAACATGGTGAAAGCCCATCTCTACAAAAATACAAAAATTAGCCGCACGTGGTGGCAGGCGCCTGTAATCCCAGTTACTGGGGAGGCTGAGGCAGGAGAATTGCTTGAACCTGGGAGATGGAGGAGGTTGCAGTGAGCCAAGATTGCGCCACTGCACTCTAGCCTGGGCGACAGAGTGAGACTCCTCTCAAAAAAAAAAAAAGAAAAGAAAAGAAAAGAAAATAATGCTTTTTAAGGAAATGAATTTTAGAAGTGTGACACATATATCACAGAAAAGGTATTTTTCAGTTTAGGCTAAGGGATATGAGGAGCCATTGCCATTAAGGATCAGGAAGTGGTCACATGGACTCCTGGGAGCAGCCAGGGACTTGATTACTGATTATTAACTTGTCATATTTTCACGATGTCGGCTATCAGCAAAACATATTTGGCCAATTAGTAAAGTATCTAAAGAGAACCTAAACTCACACACATTTTAGGATATTAAAAAGATAAAATATAATGGTGAAATTGAGACCTTCGATGTCTGCTGCTTCTAACATCGAAAACACTTTTACATTCCCTTGGTCATACGGCTTTCAAAGCCTGCGTCTGGCTGGGTTCCCAGCTTAGCGTGCTGAGCACTCGGAACCCGCTCCTTTCCATTCCACACCCTCCGGGATCTCCTGGCCCTGGGTAGGAGGCTGCAGATAGTCCCTGGGCCGGGACTCGCGCTGGCCGGCTGCAGCGCGCAGGGTGCCAAGCCCTCCCCTACGAAGTCTGTTTTGTCTCAGGCTGGGCTGAGTCACATAGAATAGATAGATAGTTGATTTAGCACATGTCCTCCAGATCATATTATCCGCCTACAAATATAGCCTGTTAGCGCACAGGCACGGGAGGCTTCTTCCCGCTCGGCCGTGCTGCTCAGCGGGTGTAAACAGCCTCTGCGGTGTAAACAGCCTCTGCGGTGTAAACAGCCGCGGCGGGCAGGCCAGGACTGTCAGTGCCCGCCCCTCGCGGCAGGTAAGCGCTGGGCGTCCGAGGTGGCCGGCGGGGCGGGAGCGGGGGCCTTGCGCTCCTCGTGGGAGGACGCGGGCCGACTGCCGGTGCCCCGGGCGTTCAGTTGTTTACTCCTTCCTCCGTGCCTTGGTGACCTGCAGTCGGCCGGAGCGACAGGGGTAAACGTCCCTAATCGGACAGCGGCTGGGGCTTAGGCATCGACCGGTATCTGAGGTCCAGGATTACGGTGGGATGGCGAGAAAGGAGAGAGCGTGGGGAGGCAGGGGTCCCCGCGAGTGAATCTCGCTCCGGCTTAGGCTTAGCAGTTCCCCTGCGCGTACTGCTCCGGCGCCCAAGGCTGAGCCCAAAGCTTTCTGGTCCAAAGCGCTGTCCAGGGGAGATAAATCAACTTTGTTTGTGTCCTGAATGGTATGATTGACACATGGCCCTGGCGGGGAAGTCTTTTCTTCCAGCGTCTCACGCCCTCTGGCTTGGGGTGGGGACAGGCGTGAGGCAAGGGCGGAAAGTGACTGGAGACTCAGAGGAGGAGGAATTGTCTGGCTTGTTAGCGGCTCTGCCCTGTTGCTGGCTCTTCTGCTGGACCAAACCCTCTCCCAGAACTCAGGGACTGGGGGTTCACCCATTATTCACCCAGAGAACCTCTGCTAATCACGCCAGGTGGAGAAAAACCCTCGGATACTCTCATACCTCTTGTTTCTGTCTTACGTTTAATTGGTGACAGGGATTCTTAGTTTCCTTTCTTTTTTCTTTAAATGATTGAACTTTTTTTTGACCTTACTAGGTGCCAGGTACTGTCTTAAGCTCTTGACACAGTGATCCTACGTGATGTTCTCGCCAACCTGTGAGCTCAGTGCTGTTTGTTCCACCACGTCCACATGAGAACACCAGGCTCAGAGAGGTTAGGCCGTGTTCTCAGGGACATGTGGCCAGAGAGTGGGTAGGCAAGGCTCCAGCCCAGGCAACTTGGCCCTGGAACTGCCCTCTTAATCCCGTCTGGACCCTCTGCCTCCCCTGGCTGGATTTGCTAGCTTAACAAATTACAATAAAATTAATCAGATGTCCCCAGGGAAACTCTGATCATGTGGCAGAAATGTCATTTAATTCAGGATTTGGCTGACTATACTGACCTTACTTGACTATTTAGCTCCTATTTACCCCCGTTTCTATCAGAAAACTCACTGCGTTCATTCCAACCCTAGTGTCCAGGCAGTGGCCTTATGTGAGGATAGAATGGAATTTGTGAGTCACCAAAGCTCCTTGGTTGTCTTATTATTGCCCATTGTATCTTGGTGCCCCCAGAAATTCCCATGGGTTAGTTGTTCTCTTGGATACAGCAAGGCTGATGATAGAGGCTTTCCTTACATTGATGACACACCTGGAAGGGTGCTGTGGAGGGCTTGGAGCTGGGTAGCCTGGGGTGGAGGGGTCCTGGGAGTTCTGAGGGGCAGGTGTGGAGGAGAGAACCTCTCTCTGCCTGGCTGGTTCAGGTGACCTCTGGCATCAGCTCCGTCCTCCTCTCCTGCTCCATCCCTTGCTCCTGTCCTCCTCCCAGCCTCACAGTGGGAGTGCCAAGAATGGCTTGGCACCTACATGATGAGGTGAGTCTCCTCCCAGACTCCCCCAGATCCTTCTTAGGATGCTCTGAGAGGTTAACGCTGAACCCACTTCACACCTCCTACCCAGCAACCCAGTGTCATTTGACAAGAAGGGAGAGGACTAGGTGACCGGAAAGCCCCCCCTCCCCCTGGCATATGACTTCTGAGTGGAGACTAGTGCCCTGGTGCCAGGGGACATATTTTTCCAGTCATGCCCTCTGGCTCTGTAAAGTGGATGGCTCTGTAAAGTGGATGGCTCTGTAAAGTGGATGGCTCTGTAAAGTGGTTCTGATATAACTGGTTTGGGGAGGGGGGTGTGGAAAGTTATTCAGCCAAACCTGCACCGTTAGCCCTTTCCCCTTCCTCAAGGTCCCTGCAGGACTCTCCCAACCCCTCCCCCTCCCCTTTCTCTTTTGGCTCCTACAGGGGTGGTTCAGCCTCTGTTGTCTAATGAACATACTGCGCTCAAATATATCCTTCGATGCTCTCCCCTGTAGATTGGGAACTTGGAGGCATGGACAAGGCTTCTGTCTTTCTGCATTTAATGAGTGTCCATAATGTCACTTAGGGTTCCTAGGCATTGAAAAACAGAAATACACACTAAGTACACTGGCTCAGTACACATGGTTTCTGTGTTGAGGTTCAGAAGCAGGAGACTGGCATCTGTAGCCCCTGGACTACTCCAAACCTCCTCATTTGATGGCCATAGCACACCTCTCTCTGCAGGGGCTTGGACAACGTGATGGAGAGGCCCCTCCAGTTCCCATAGTATGCTACAGTATGACCTGCTCAGCTGAACTCGTGGGGGCCAGGCTGTGAACCCAAGTCTGGGGACTCCCAAGTGGCTGCTCCTTTCAGTAAACTGTGGCTCGTCTATGGCTTGGTCCATGGATAGATAAAATATAATGAATCAAATACTTTAACTTGCACTAAGTATTGTGATGCAAATAAACAGTAGACTGAGAAATAAAATAACAGGCGGGTTTACTTTAGATGAGGAGGCCAGGAAGGCCAGACAGGAGAAAACATTTAAGGTGGGTTCCAGGGGTGTGGGGAGGAAGCCACGTGACTTGGGGAGGACTGCTCTAGGCTGAGGGAGCAGTGTGTGCTGAGCTCTGAGCGGGAAGAGGCGTGGGGTGGATAAGCACTGAGAAGGGGAGCAGGAGGGGTGAGGTGGGATGGGCTGGCCGAGGGCAGACCATGCCAGGGGCTCACTGCCTCTGTGGAAAGCTGGGATCTCATTCTTATTTCAAAGGCAGGCCTTGGGGGGAATTTGTGCCAGGTGGTGGCATGATCTAGGTCTCATTGGAAAGTGACTCTCACTATTGAGTAGAAGATGGTTTGCATGGGGTTGAGTGGGAAGCCAGGAGACCAGTTAGGAGGCCTTTCCCCAACTGAGGCAAGGCGTGACACTAGTTGGTGGTGAGAAATGCATGCCCTCTAAGACGTAGGTGATAACTGGATGTGTGGATGAATGTGTGTGTGCATGCACGTGTGTGTGTGCATGCTGTCTGCATAGTGGGTGGGCAGAGTGAGGAAACGAAGCAAAAGAAGTGACTTCTGGCCGAGTGCAGTGGCTCATACCTGTAGTACCAGCATTTTGGGATGCCGAGGCGGGCAGATCACCTGAGGTCAGGAGTTCGAGACTAGCCTGGTCAACATGGTGAAACCCTATCTCTACTAAAAATACAAAAATTAGCCGGATATGGTGGCTTTTGCCTGTAATCCCAGCTACTCAGGAGGCTGAGGAAGGAGAATTGCTTGAACCCAGGAAGTGAAGTTTGCAGTGAGCTAAGATTGTGCCACTGCACTCCAGCCTGGGTGACAGAGTGAGACTTCATCTCAAAAAAGAAAAAAAAAAAAAAAAGAAGTAACTTCCAGATCTTCTAGATTATGATGGAGTTATTCTTGAGGTGTGGAATTAAGGGAGGCCTAGGATGGACAGACTCTAAAGGAGCAAGTTTGGAGAACATCATGTTTCTTTGAGATATGTGTGAGACATCCAAGTGCATATTCAAGGAGGCAGCTGAGCATGCACACCAGATGGCACTAGAAGTTAAGACTGATTTTTAAAGTGTCTTTTATAAAAATCCACTGTCTTGGTTATTTATTGCTGCATAACAAGTTACCCCCAGGCATAACAGTTTAGAATAACAGACATTTATTATCTCACAGTTTCTGAGAGTCAGAAATCCAGGGCAGTTTAGCTGAGTGTTTCTGGCTTAGGGTCTCATGAAGTTGTGGTCAAGATGTCCACAGGGGCTGCCGTCATCTGAAGGCTTGACTGGGGCTGGAGGATCTGTTTTAAGACAGCCCCCTCTCATGGCTGTTGACAGGAGGCCTCAGTTCCTTTCCTAGTGAAGCTTTTCCACAAGGCTGCTTGAGCATCATCATGACATGGCAGCTGACTTCCTAGAGTGAGTGATCTGAGAGAGAGTGAAGACCTAGTCTCAGAAGCCACACACCATTATTTTCACCACATTCTAGTCATTAGAAGTGAGTCACTAAGTCTAGCCCATGCTCAAGGGAGGAGGAATTAAGTTCTACCTTTTTAAAGGGAAGAATGTGAAAGACTTTGTGGATATAGTTTAAAACCATCACATCCACCAAAGCAAAATATTTTACATTTTATTGTCCACTAAAGCTAGGATCAGTAAACTATAACCTGCAGGCCTGGCACCTGTTTGCATATGGAATGTGGGCACTGCTGGAACATCTGGGGACCAAGCTGGAGTATTTTCTTCTGTTTCTATTCCCCCACTGCTCTCAGCTCCTGTCCACCTGGCCAGCTGTATTTTGCTGCAGCCCAGGGCCCACCCTGGTTGCCATCTACACATTGGAGACTCTATTGTTAGCAACCAAGCAGTGGAATCTCAATTCAGGAGCTGGTGACTGAGTAGGTCACCTTGCCTCCAGCCAGCTGTCCAACTTGTGATGACTGGAGGAGAGAAGGACACACAGGCACCTGTCTGGGTGATACTGGGGCAGAGAAAGAAACAGACTGCAGCAGGCTCACTCCCCGGCCCCTTCCCCTGCCAACCTCTCTCCTCTCTGTTTTTTTGAGACCCAGGCTGGAGTGCATTGGTGCAATCTCAGCTCACTGCAACATCTGCCTCCCAGGCTCAAGTGATCCTCTCACATCAGCCTCCTTAGTAGCTGGGACCACAGATGCATGCCACCACCCGGCTATTTTATTTATTTATTTTATTTTTTATTTTTGGTAAAGACAGGGTTTTGCCATGTTGCCCAGGCTGCTCTCAAACTCCTGAGCTTAAGCAATCTATCCACCTCAGCCTCCCAAAGTGCTGTGATTACAGGTGTGAGCCACCGCACCCAGCCACCCTGCCCCTTTTTCACCATACCTGCTAGGCCTTTCCCTCTTGGGCTAGTCCCTCTTGTTCTGAGAATGTTTTTGACAAGCAGCAGCTGGACATGAAACATGCTCACTACTCCGGATGGTTCTCTGGAGGCAAGCAGGGAGAGGCTCGCCAGAGGGTTCTCTTTTGTTATGTAAACACCTACATATATCTTCAATTTTGCTTATTGGCCTGTGAAACCTCTATTATTTACCATCAAGTTTTCTCAGCTCTGCACTAAAACAAAAGATTTTCCAGGTGTTATTTTCCTTAATTCAACCTTTGAGAGTGTGCTGATGGTTAACATTTTCACTCAGGAGCTGGAACACTCCTTTGCAGTGAGAGATGCCACCGTTCTCCTTCTGTCTCATCATTGCAGGTGTTTTCTTCCCTGGAAGATGCTGTGTGACTGTGGACAGTGTAGCCCAAATCGAGGGAGGCTTGTTCTCATAATTCTGCTACAACCACACAAAACCAGACCCACAGCAGGGAACCGGAATCAGATGCTGTCTTGGAACCATGACACTTTGCTGTCAAATTCAATGAGGGTCCAGGCTGAAGCTTTACACTTAGGCGGCTTTGTAGAATCTACTTCGTTGTAAAGTTTCCTATAAGAGGATATTGCTTTGTTTGTATTGAGGGTCTCCTGACTGGATCCCGTAGAGGTTAATTTTTCCCTTTTCTGTGTTGGAGTAGCATATGATGATGACATTTCTATAGTTCTAGAGAAAGTTAATGCTTAGGACATTGCATTCTATGTCTTTGCCTGAAAGATTGTGTTGACTAGAGTTTATTTTACAAAGAAGAGATTAGCTTTGTAAATTTGTGAGGAGATCTCTCCCCTGAGCTGCTGAGGGACTGGCACCTGTGTCTGTCCCTGACAACTGTGTCCTATGGGATACCCAGTGTGCTTTCTCCCCTGGATGGAGGGTCTCCTACTTACCCTGGACTGACACATGGACTCTCATTTGAAACTACTTTCTCAGTCTCAGAACCCACCCATGAACTACCTTCTAGGTTAAGGTAAAATTTGTCCAGTTGTCTAGAGAGGTCTGGACTTATCTCTGTCCTACATGGAATGCCAGGGGCTGGGCTGGAGCTGGCACTCAGGACTTTGTATGTCATAGCTTCCCAGCACCTCTGGACATCACATGTAAATTGCTAGCAAATGTGGTCATCACCCACTGTTCTTAGAGTCTCCAGTTTTCATTATACATGTTTGCAAACCAAACTGCATCTTACAGGCAAGATGCTGATTTACATCCCAGTACATTCAAAGCCCCCTTAATTGTATAAGAGAACCTCTTTTTCTGCTTTTTAAAAACACACGGAAAATGGTGAACATGGTTAGATGACAGAGAGAATATATTCTTTCCCACCAAAATACCAAGAGTAGTAATGACTTATAACTACTTAAAAATATGTCAGGGCCTTTGGTAATTAAATTTCATAATTCCAGGAATTTATTAAAGATGATTAAGCTGTTTTTTGTTGACATGATCAAATATTTAGAACACAAAGGCATTAAGAAGAGACCATTCCTCTAAGATGGGAATTAGAATTACATTTCTCTAAGTTAATGCATAGCAATTCATAAGCAATGATTTTTAAAATGTAGGGGCAGTTAATGTACAGCTCTGGCTACTTGCCAAGGGCTAACTGGCCTAAGGAAATGAAAGAACGTCAACAACAGAGTCTGTGATGTGTCTGGTTGATCTAGAGAACACGAGCCCTGTGTGTAGGGAGTAATTCTTCCAGCTTCAGTTACTCTGGCTGGCTGGGCTGCCCACACTGCTCAAATGCAGTTAACTTTACTTTGGCTTGTTGGTTTATGTGTAGACTTGGGATCTGTGTAGAGATTTCCTCAAAAAAACTAGGCTGACTGATTCTCTTATTAATGTTTCTTCACCACTGGCTGTGGACTTTGATCTTTATTTTCAGGATGATGCGTAGTGTTCCTTTATAGAGACTTTTAAGTCGAAAGCCAAAGCGTTAATTAAGATCTTTGCAGGTTAGATACTCCTGAGCTGAAGATAACAGAGTAAGAAAAGTGGTAAAATAAAAATTAAATGCACTTCTTTTACCTATCATTTTTATGGTAGACATTTGAAATTTACCCTTTCAGTGATTTTGAAATATGCGATACTTTATTATTGACTATAGTCGCCCTGCTATGCAATAGATTTCAAAACATTCCTCCTACCTATCTGAAACTTTGTACCCTTTGACCAGTAACTCCCCATTCCCTTCCTCCCCGGCCCTAACCTCTTTCTACACTCTCTTTCTACGAGTTCAACTTTTTTAGATTTCACATAAAGTGGGACATGCAGGGAACCTTCCTTTTCTGATTAGAGGAGCTATAGCCCAAAAGAGTGGAGCAAACCGTCACGCTTTCTTACTCTCTTAAATCTTCGCTGCTTGGCCGCGACTGTGGGTACAGTTGTAGGAAGTGCACGGCAGAGCAGGGTAACTACACCACCAAGTTTTTGGCCAGAGGACCGAAAAAGGGAGCCCAGCGATCAGGAAAGGACCAGGGAGATCAAAGAGAGGGAGGAATTGGGAGAAAACAACTCCGTAAGTTTGTTCCTGGGCTCCTCCCCGAGCTGCGCATGCGTGGATCTGACCCTAACCAGCACTCCAAAGATGTTAGACCTGAACACTGAGATAGACATTCAGCCACGCCGTAGACTGGCCACTGGGTGGCGCACACGGAACATAGCTGAATAGCACCACGAAAACTGGAAACTGACCTGACATGGGGATCACAACCCACAGAAGGCAGGTTGGAATTTGTGGTCTGAACTCAACCAAATTGGTTACCCACGGTGTCAGTTACCAACTTACTGCCTCTCAGCTTTGAATGCGCCACTCAATAAATATACCCTGTGTTATACAATGGCATTCCTTTAAATATTGGTCCTTTAAATATTGGTCCTTTAAAGTGAGCGCAGTGCTATGCTTTCTCAGTAGAAGGCACTGGAGGGGCAAGGTAGTAGGAAGAGGCTTCCTGCCTCTTTTTGGCGTGGGCTGGGGATCAGCAGTGTGCATGTGAGAATATCCATCGGAACCTGCCCCAAGCATGGGCTCAAAACAGTCCCTTTGCGACTTTGCATCCTTGGCCTTGCAGCCACATTTCTACAACTCTCTTGAGCCAGAAAACAGAGCCCTTGTGCAGCCCACGTGCTCTGAAGACCTCCTGCCTGTGCTTGTATTTCGACTTTCTTCGCAAGCCTCCATATTACCTGCACACAGCTGCCTGTGCCCCTGAGGGTCACATGTCAACCTGCCATGCCTTCTGCAAGTGCCTGTGTGGTCCACACACTCTGAAGGCCATCTAGACTTCCATCACATGCCCATGCCACCAGTTGCTGATTGGCTGTCCCTACCTGCACTTGAGGGGTTCTTCTATTACTTGCCGAGCAACTCCAGATCAGCCTGCCCAAACCAGTGGACTTACCTGCTATCTGATGGGCTGAACCCCTTCCAAGTTGGCCCTTCCTTGGATATGCTCCCTCAGCCCTGGGGTATGAATGGAAAGATAGAAAAATATCAACAAAGAAACAGAAGATACAAAGAACTAATTGGAAATTTTAGAAATAAAAAGACAATAATTGAAATAAAATACTGGATAGGCTCACAAACATAATGGAGATGGCATAGGGAAGAGCTAGGAAACTTGAAGTAGATTCCTGGGTTTCGTGCGCGTCCGTGTGAAGAAACCACCAAACAGGCTTTGTGTGAGCAATAAAGATTTTAATCACCTGGGTGCAGGTGGGCTGAGTCCGAAAAGAGAGTCAGCAAAGGGAGTTAGGGGTGGGGTCGTTTTATAAGATTTGGGTAGGTAAAGGAAAATTACAGTCAAAGGGGGTTTGTTCTCTGGCGGGCAGGAGTGGGGGTCGCAAGGTGCCCAGTGGGGGAGCTTTTGAGCCAGGATGAGCCAGGAAAAGGACTTTCACAAGGTAATGTCATCACTTAAGGCAAGGACCGGCCATTTTCACTTCTTTTGTGGTGGAATGTCATCAGTTAAGGCGGGGCAGGGCATTTTCACTTCTTTTGTGATTCTTCAGTTACTTCAGGCCATCTGGGCGTATATGTGCAAGTCACAGGGAATGCGACGGCTTGGCTTGGGCTCGGAGGCCTGACACTGGGTATTACCAATCTGAAAAAAAAAAAATAGAAGAAAAGATTTATCTAAAATGAACAAGCCCTCAAGAATCTATGGAACAATACTGAAAAGTCTAATATTTGTGTCATCAGAATTCCAGAAGGAGAGGAGAAAAAGTGTCATGCAGAAAAAAATTTCAAGAAATAATGGCTGGGGCTGTGCGCAATGGCTCATGCCTGTAATCCCAGCACTTTGGGAGGCTGAGGCGGGTGGATCACAAGGTCAGAAGTTCGAGACCAGCCTGATCAACATGGTGAAACCCTGTCTCTACTAAAAATACAAAAATTAGCCAGGCATGGTGGCATGTGCCTGTAATCCTAACTACTCAGGAGGCTGAGGCAGGAGAATTGCTTGAACCCTGGAGGCTGAGGTTGCAGTCAGCGGAGATCACGCCACTGCACTCCAGCTTGGGCGACAGAGCGAGACTCTGTCTCAAAAAAAAAAAAAAAAAGAAATAATGACTGAAAAATCCCCAAATTTGTCAAAAGACATAAATCAAGTGATTAAAAAAGCTAAACAAATCCAAATCAGGATAATCCCACCCAAAATCCATGCCCAGATATAATAATTAACCTGAAGAAACCCAAAGATGAAAAAATTTTGCCAGGTGCAGTGGCTCATGCCTGTCATCCCAGCATTTTGGGAGGTTGAGGTGGGAGAATCACTTGTGCCCAGGAGTTTGAGAGCAGCCTGGGCAATAGTGAGACCTCATCGCTGCAAAAATATTTTTTTAAAAAATTAGCCGGGTATAGTGGTGCATCCCTGTGTTTCCAGCTACCTGAGAGGCTGAGATGGGAGGATTGTTTGAGCCTAGGAAGTTGAGGCTGCAGTGAGTTGTGATGGTGCCACTGCACTCCAGCTTGGGTGACAGAGTGAGATCTTGTCTCTGGAGGGGGGAAAGAAAAAAAAAAAGAGAGTAGCAAGAGAAAAATGATGCATCTCCTATAGAAAAGTGTGATTCAAATTATTTCAGATTTCTAATCAGAAACTATGGATGTCAAAAGAAAGTGGCACAACATTCTAAAGGTGCTGATTAATAGAAAAGAAAAGATTGCTTTCAAATTCTATATCCAGCAAAAATAATATTTATGAATGGAGGTAAGAAAAAGACATCTTCAGTTGAAGGAAACCAGAATATGTCAGCATATTTTCTCTAAAATAATTGTTACGGCAAGTTTTTAGATAGAAGGGAAATGATAACAGATGGAAACTTGAACAGCAGGAAGGAAGGAACAGGAACATATAAATATCAAGATAAATATAATGGACTAGTTTTCTCCTCATGAGTTCTTTAAATTTGATGATTAGAAGCCAAAAATATAACATTGATTGACATAATACATAAGACATCTGCAACATAAAGGTGGGAGTGTAGGAGGACCTATATGGTGGTAAGATTTTTACATCTCACTTGAACAGTATGGTAACATACTGTTTCTAAGTGGACTATGAAAAAGTAAGTATGTGTAATAATTCTTAGGACAACCATAAAACAAAAGAAAAAAACTACCCAAAGAGACATAGTAAAATATATAATAGAGAAAATAAAATGTAATACTAAAAAATGTTCAGAGAAAAGAAGGCAGGAAAGTGTAAAAGAGGAAAACAAAAGAGGGATCAAATAGAAAAAAAGTAATAAAATTACAGATTTAAATCCAAATATACAAGTAAGTGTATTAAATATAAATGGCATACATACGTCAATTAAAGACAGAGATAGTCAGAACTGGTTAAATAAATGATCCAGTAATAGTCTGTCTACAAAATCTCACATCAACTATAAGCATATAGTTAGATTAATATAAAATGATGGAATCAAGAAAGTGAAAAGCAACTCACAAAATGGAAGAAATTTTTTGCAAATTATATACCTGGTAAGGGACCTGTATCTAGAATATATGAAGTACTATTGCAACTTAACAATAAATAAAAAGACCAATTAACCGAATTAAAAAAGGGGAAAGGATCTGAATAGACATTTCTTCAAAGAAGATCTATAAATGCCTAGTAAGCATATGAAAATATGCTCAACATCATTAGTCATCAGGAAAATGCAAATCAAAACAACAAGATACCTCTTCACTCTACTAGGATGGCTATAATAAAAAAGACAGATAATAACAAGTGTTGGTGAGGATGTGGAGAGACAGGAATCTTCATACACTGCTGGTGGGAATGTAAAATGATGTAGCTCCTTTGGAAAACAGTCTGACAGTTCACAAAAAGGTTAACTATAGAGTTATCATATAACCTAACAATTCTCCTTTATATTTACCAAGGATAAGACAACAAATGTACACACAAAAACTTGTGCATCATTTTAACTTTTGTCAAAAGTCTCCTTTAGGTAAAACAATTCTTTTTTTTTTTTTTAGACAGAGTCTTGCTCTGTCTCCCAGGCTGGAGTGCACTGGCATGATCTCGGCTCACTGCAACGTCCGCCTCCCAGGTTCAAGCAATTCTTCTGCCTCAGCCTCCCGAGTAGCTGGGACTACAGGTGTGCACCACCATGCCCGGCTAATTTTTGTAATTTTTAGTGGAGACGGGGTTTCACTGTATTGGCCATGGTGGTCTTGAATTCCTGACCTCATGATCCGCCCACCTCTGCCTCCCAAAGTATTGGGATTACAGGTGTGAGCCACTGCACCCGGCCTCCTTTAGGTAAAACAATTCTAAAGGAGACAAAGGCAGTCTCCAGCTGGGCAGAGTGTCTCATGCCCATAATCCCAGCACTTTGGGAGGCCTAGGTGGGTGGATTGCGTGAGCCCAGGAGTTTGAGACCAGTCTGGGGAACATAGTGGGACCACCAACTCTACAAAAAATACAAAAATTATCTGGGCATAGTGGCGCATATCTGTAGTCCCAGCTACTTGGGAGGTGGAGGTAGAAGGAATGCTTGAGCCTGGGAGGTTGAGGCTACAGTGAACCATGATGGTGTCACTGCATTCTAGCCTGAGCAACAGAGTGAGGCCCTGTTTCAGGAAAAAAACAAAAAAACAAAAAAAACCCCAAAAACCAAAAAACAACCAACCAAACAACAACAACAACAACAACAACAACAACAACAACAACAACAAACAAAGGCAGTCTCAGACATCAGAAGTCAAAGGAAAGAAGGGAATAAATTAGGTCAGCATTGTCAGCTCTTTAGAGTAAAATTATACACGTTCATATTTTCAGCTGCACAAACATAAGCCAGTTCTCCCACTCCTATTGGCAAGCAATTTATAGAGAGCACACTCTTGAGTCAGAAGGTTAAATATTTTGGCCAGGCATGATGGCTTGTGCCTGTTGTCAGGCCTCTGAGCCCAAGCTAAGCCATCATATCCCCTGTGACCTGCATGTACACATCCAGATCGCCGGTTCCTGCCTTAACTGATGACATTCCACCACAAAAGAAGTGAAAATGGCCTGTTCCTGCCTTAACTGATGACATTGTCTTGTGAAATTCCTTCTCCTGGCTCATCCTGGCTCAAAAGCTCCCCCACTGAGTACCTTGTGACCCCCACTCCTGTCCGCCAGAAAACAATCCCCCTTTGACTGTAATTTTCCTTTACCTACCCAAATCCTAAAAAACGGCGCCACCCCTATCTCCCTTCGCTGACTCTCTTTTCGGACTCAGCCCACCTGCACCCAGGTGAAATAAACAGCCATATTGCTCACACAAAGCCTGTTTGGTGGTCTCTTCACACGGATGCGCATGAAACCTGTGATCCCAGCACTATCGGGGAGGCTGAGGCGGGAGGATCACTTGAGCCCCGGAGTTCAAGACCAGCCTGGGTAACATAGCGAGGCCCCGCTTCTACAAAAAATTTAAAAATTCGCCAAGTGTGGTGACGCACGACTGTGGTCCCAGCTACATGGGAGGCTGAGATGGGAGGATCCCCTGAGCCCAGGAGGGACTACAGACGTGCGCAGCTATGCCCAGATCCAGGTGCAATGAGCAGTGATTGCACCTGGATCACTGCCCTCCAGCTTGGGGAACAGGTAATACCCTGTCTGAAAGAAAAAGAAAAAGAAGATTAAATATTTGGCTTCGTATCCATGATTGCTATTTAGAAGTGTCTGAAATTGGAGGGGAAAGTATTCACCATCCCTACTATTTAGCAACTGACAATCTGTTTGTGCAAATCAGGACATGGATTTAGCAAGACTTTGCTGCTGCAGTTAGGGAATTACAAAACAATATCTAGAAAGTTACTTTACTTAGATAAGGGACATAAGTATAACTTAGTGGAATGGACACTGAAAGGTACTTTTCTGTCCTGATAATTTTTTTTTTGCAATGATCAAATAATTACTTAAAACAAAAAGTAAATATAAAGTAGGAAAATAAAAAAGAAGAGAGCTCATTTAGTGTCCTGAGAGTGAAGCAATATCTTTTATTTACTCATTCATTCATTCACTCCCTCATGCATTCCACAAATATTTATGGAGGGCCCACCATGTGCAAGGTGCTATACTAGGTGCCAGGGATATAGACATAAAATTTTGGGGGGCCTCTCATGTTTCATTTGGTGACACTAAAAGTAGAGACTAAATCATCTCTAAATTCCCACTGAGATGTCATGGCCAAAATGTGCCCAAGTTTGACTTTCCTTGCTCTTGGAAAACCAGGTAAACAGAGATCAACGGTTTGTGAAGGTTCAATCTGCAGGGAAACCTCAGAGGACATGTCTCCAGGCTGTGTGGTCAGTCTTAGGTGGCAGAATGCTCAGTGGGGCTCAGTGCCATTTTTTTTTAACTTAGTGGTGGCTGGCCTGTGGCCTCAGATGATGAGGGCTGGGAATATTGGGGAGAAGAGGCAGAGACTGGTGGTGGCAGAGACTACCCTGGAGAACAGAAATGAGGTAGGTCAGCCGGACTGAGGAAAGAAGGCAGGAGGAGGATGGAAAAGGCAATCCCAGAGGGGAAGAATTGAGGTGATGGGTTACAGAAGAAAGTCGCTGTTATGTGCCTCATGTCCTATACTTAAAGGAAGGAAAGAACACTCAAATATCTTTAGAATAAATTCTACCAACAAAAGGGGACTTTTAGAAAAGCAATTATAACACTGCCTATGTGAGCTTTTTTTTTTTAGATTTAAATAAACTAAGAAGTTATATTCCATTCTACTTGAGAGGAGAGAGGATGTGTGTGCATGCGTGCCTGCGTGTGTGTGTGTGCACGCCCGTGCCCTGTGATTAATTCATCTAACTTATCCTTGATTATGTAACAACCTACTGGGAATATTAGGTACATATACTAGTGAATTCAATACAATGTGGAACTGTGAAGTTTGAGGAATCCCCAGGGGGCTTTGGGAGCCCAGAGTCTATCTGAGGGTTAAGGAGACAAGTGTGACCATCTAGAGAAGGTGACCCTAGGGTGAGTGTTGAACTATGACTTACTTACACAAAGTACTACCAAACCTTAAGAACATTAGGAAACTGTCATCCTCCCAGCCTGGGCAATAGAGTGAGACCCTGTCTCTACAAAAAATTTAAAAATTAGTTGGGTGTGATGGTGTGAGCCTGTAGTCCCAGCTGCTTGGGAGACTGAGGCAGGAAGATTGCTTGAGCCCAGGAGGTTGAGGCTGCAGTTCGAGCTATGATCGTGCCACTGCATTCCAGCCTGGGCAACAGGGTGAGACTCTGTCTCAATAAAAACAAGACAAAACAAAACCCAACCAGCCAAACAAGCCAAAAAAAAAAAAAAAAAAAAAGGAAACTGTCATCCTTGAAGTAGTAAGGCATATCATTCCTTAAGCCAACTGATTCATTCATATTTCATTTTAAAGTTTATGTTAAAACTGTTTTCTGTTTGTGTATCAAGCTGACATATCTATGTATTTTTTAAATAGGTAATTCCATGCTCCCAGAATGGGACATAAAGTGGTTGTCTTCGACGTTTCTGTCATCAGAGCCTTGTGGGAAACTCGTGTCAAGAAGCACAAAGCTTGGCAGAAGAAGGAAGCGGAAAGGCTTGAGAAGAGTGCCTTGGAGAAGTACGTGTTTTCTCAACCTAGTCTTGTAGCTTGTTTGGCGAATTAGGATTTGGACAGGCAACAGTTGCTTTGTGGAGGAGGATGCTTTTCTTCTGGGATTTCTCACTGTTGGTAACATTTTCCTCATTAAACTTCAGAACCTTACACTGTTGCTCAGTACAAATATGCAGTTCCTATGATAGCAACACCCATGGTTATAAGGACCTACTTACCACCCTCGTGGTAGGCACGAGGAAGACCGAGATGACACAATAAATCCCCCTACAGCAAATGCTGTAGCAGGCTGCCTAGCTAGAGTTCACTGAGCTAACTCACCAGGCTGCCTGGCGCTCTGGAGAACATCTGATTGCCATCTGGGGCAGCTTGGGGCTACTCTGTTGTGCACTTCAGCCCTCCCCCATTGAGCTGAATTCTAGGTAAGATTCATTGTGTTGGTGTCATTTTTACTTGGATGAAATGGTGTCATTTGCCTATCATATATGGCCATGAAATATGAGTAAAAGAAAGTTATGTATATGAACACCAAGTTGAGTGCTTTGGAAAATCTACAAGGTAGAAAGGTTGCAGGTGGCTTTGTATATATCTGCAATTTTTATTCCCTGTGGAGAATCCAGAACTGGAACTCATGGATGATGCATTAGGGGTGCTGTTTCTATAAGACTGACACAGTGGGATTCTCACTGGCAGACCCATTCTCAAAGAAAGTCCCAACCCTACATCAAGTTGGCCAATGATGGTATATTTGCACACTTTAAGTTAAAAATAAGATGTGTAGGGGCTGGGTGCAGTGGCTCACGCCTGTAATCCCAGCACTTTGGGAGGCCGAGGCGGGCGGATCACGAGGTCAGGAGATCGAGACCATCCTGGCTAACACGGTGAAACTCTGTCTCTACTAAAAATAAAAAATTAGCTGGGTGTGGTGGCAGGCGCCTGTAGTCCCAGCTACTTGGGAGGCTGAGGCAGCAAGGCAGGAGAATGGCGTGAACCCGGGAGACAGAGCTTGCAGTGAGCTGAGATCAAGCCACTGCACTCCAGCCTGGGCGACAGAGTGAGACTCCGTCTCAAAAAAAAAAAAAAAAAAAAAGATGTGTAAGGTGTGAATGTATCTACATTCTTGGTTCTCCACCTTTATTAGCTTTTTGGATTAAACAAATACCTATTCTGATCATGCTTGATAATTAAGCTGCTACTGTATTCACCACAGTGGTTTCAGGTGGTTACCACCATCCCTAATTTGCAGATGAGGAAGTTGGGACTTAGGTAAGTTGCTCAAGTTCACACAGATGGTAAGTGGAAGATGTGGCCAAGCCCTTGCCTCTATATAATGCTGTAATCACAGGTAGTTAGAACATCTTTTCTCTTGCCACTAATCTGAGATTGCCCAATATGAAGTAAAGGATTGCTTGAGGAGTTTGAGACTAGCCTGGGCAACATAGTGAGACTCCGTCTTTACAAAAAAACAACAAAAAAGAATTAGAACCCTTAAACCAGAAAGCCCACATGGCAACGCATCCAAGAGACCTACACTCACATAAATCATACAAGGTCCCAGAGCCCAAAGTAGCTCTCAGCCCTGCTTCGATTTCCTCCGCACACCTAGCATCTGGGGTTACTCTAGAGCAGAACAAGCTTGCTGCATGGAGGCCCATGCCCTTGGCAGTGGGGAGGGGAGTTAGGGAAGCACTTGTAGCTGATGCAACTTCCGGAGGTTCTTGGAAGAGGAGCCATCTGCAGACACCTGGGGTCTGCAAACTGTATTCTCTCATCTGCTTTGGAGTGGGATCTGCCCTTCAACCCTGTCTTTCTTTGTGGTGTTAAAAAGCTTCACGCATCTCACGTACATAGGATTGAGCTTGACTTGTCATTGAGCTTGTGCACTGTCTCATCTTAACCTAAGACAGAAAACTTCTCAGATATTTGTTTGGCTTTTCTAGCCCAAGATAAGGAAAACAGCCACCAAGTTGGCTGGGCAGATAACGAGGAATGTGAGGCAGGGCTGGGGAGGAATGTGCATGTTTAAGAAAGGAACTTAGTTTCTCAGGCTCCTCAGAAATGGGGGTAGTGAATTTGCCTTCTTTACAGGTATTTTTGAACTTCCATAATATAATTCATACTGTGATCATTAGTACTATTCGAGGGTTAACTTTTAGTTTCTCAGGATCTGTTTACTGTGCAAAGGAGGAATTAATATGTTGAAAAATTAATGGCTGCCTGATTATAAAAGGCAACTATTTGGTTAATTTAAATTTATTGAAACAAATAAAACCTCCCAGCTTGTTTTGTGACCTCACTTTAGGGTATCTCATCCTGTAATGCTGTAGCTGTTCCATGAAGTATATACCGATGCTTAAACATTATAAGTAGAGATAAAATACGAAATACCACTCTCTCCGAATGAAACTTGATCATTTGGAGTGGAGGTTCCCAAGCCCTGGGCTGACCTGTTAGGAACTGGGCCGCACAGCAGGAGGTGTGCAGTGGGCGAGCAAGCATTACTGCCTGAGCTCCGCCTCCTGTCAGATCAGCCGCAGCATTAGATTCTCATAGGAGCACGAACCCTTTTGTGAATTGTGCATACAAGGGATCTAGGTTGCCCACTGCTTATGAGAATCTAATGCCTGATGATCTGAGGTGGAACAGTTTTATCCCAAAACCATGCCCCCAACCCCTCATCCATGGAAAAATTGCCTTCCATGAAACTGGTCCCTGGTGCCAAAAAGGTTGAGGACCACTGATTTAGAGGGAGAAATAAAAGAGCCATTGTTAGGCTGTAAGTGAAGAATTTCTTCTCCATTGAGGCTGTTTGCCATCTGGGCTGGGATTGTGGGTTCCTTTCCTAAGGAAAAGATATTTTATTTGTACATTTATTGGTTTAATTAGAAGAACTCTAATGGCATTTTTTTGTATGTTTATTGCATATTTGGCATTCACCTAAAACTGAGTTGAGAGGAAGATTTCACATTCAATTATATGGGAGATAGAGTGAAAAGACAATGAATTTTATTTATTTTAATTACTCTCAAGGAAGAGAATGGAATTAAAAAATAGTTTATATTTCCTTCTTCACTTTCCTTTCATTAGGTTTCAGAGGGAATAAGACATAAAATATTTAATAAAGAAAATAAGACAAAAAATATTTATGAAAGATTACAAAATAGATTTGGTATATAATTATTTTTAATGGGGTACATCTAATTTTCTTTTTTTCTCCATTTTATATTGGCTGTGCCAAAATACGTGAAATATTTATAACAATTTGTAATATGTGCTATAGGAATGATATATTACATAGGGATGAACCGGTATCATCTCATTATATTGCTAGGATCTGCCTTCAGGTTCAGTCTAAGAAATGAGGAAAGAAAAGTTAGAGACATTAATCTGAAAAGTGCCCAGTGAATACAAAAACTTGCAGTGGCTGTGCTGTTGGTTTTAAAAATTTTGGAGGTATTGCTTCTAACAGAAGTTCCAGCAGCATGTCTTTGACCTAGAGTCTGCCCCTTGTCCTGACTGCTACAGTAAGATCTAAATCTACAGGTAGATATTTAAAATTCATTTTTATCGTATGGTTATAAAGCTAAATCACACAGAAAAGCTAATAAGGAAAAGCAACAATTCCAAGCCACTACAACATCTCCCAGAGGAGCCCACTTCTCTTTCAGCACTCTCTTCTGCTTTTAAATTCATATCCCTTCATGTGCTGACACACACACACACACACACACACACACACACACACGTTATATATATATTTTTTCTTTTAATTTTTTTGAGACGAGTCTCTTTCTGTTGCCCAGGCTGGAGTGCAATGGTGTGATCATAGCTCACTGCAGCCTCGACCTCCAGGGCTTAAGCAGTCTTCCTAGCTCAGCCTCCTGAGTAGCTGGGATTATAGGCACGTGCCATCAGCCCCACTTTTTTTTCTTGTATTTTTTGTAGAGACAGGGGTCTCACTTTGTTTCCCAGGCTGGTCTCAAGCTCTTGGCCTCAAGAGTTCCTCCCGCCTGAGCCACTGCACCCAGCAATATTTTTAAATTTATCACTTTTGTTATATTACTTACAGACTTCATATGTAGATCCTGAAGCCCCGACTCATTGATTGCTGGGTGCCTTTCCCCAGCACAGCTCACTGGGACTGAGACCTATAGAGCTGTGCCGGCCAGTGCTGTCAGCAAAATATTTTTTTTTCAAATGTTCCAGCTTCCCTCAGCTGAATGGCAAGCATGAAACTCCAGCAACATCTGAAATGGTTTCTTAAAAGCAAAACGTCTTATTAAGAAGGTGACATTTGCATGTAGACCTGGGGAGCCAGCCCTGCAGAAATTTAAGAACAAGGGTTCCAGGCAGGCGTAACAGCAAATGCAAATGCCACTGATGGCAAGAGAGGGGCAAGGGAATTAAGGATGGATGCCAGGAGGTGATTACAATGGGAGCCATGAATATGTTTTCCTTTCAAAGCCAGACCGGTGTGCAAGGTTATGAGTTTTCCTTCATTTCATTTACTGTGTGGGGGCAGGTGTAGAGCAGGGAGATAATGGGATATAAACTAAACTGTGGCAGGCACCTGTAATCCCAGCTACTGGGGAGGCTGAGGCAGGAGAATCGCTCGAACCCGGGAGGCGGAGGTTGCAGTGAGCTGAGACCGTGCCATTGCACTCCAGCCTGGGTGACAGAACAAAACTCTGTCTCAAAAAAAAAAAAAAAAAAAAGGAGCAAATTGGTGTTTCTGGGGATGGGAGAGGGTTGTCCCTCCACTGGGTAGAATTTATGTGTTTATGGATAAGAATTATTTGTATGGCTTTCCGTTTTCTACAAGTTAACTTTACTCTCTACAGAGTTATAAAATAGCTTAGTCAAAGTCAAAGGTACATTCCTATAGAATCGGAGAATCCCCTGGAGGCTCCAGCATTCCAGGAAAACACTATCCAGCTGTGTTTTGCTTCTTTCAAAATCTGAAATTTCTCCTTACACTTGACAGTGCCTGGTGGTCCAGACCGGGACTTCCTGCGTGCCCAGTCCTGGAAGCTGGTCTTGTCCTAGGTGCAGTAAATCTTCAGACCCCTCCTAACCACTCCAATGGCAGGCTTGCCTGTGCCCCACAGTGCCACCCTACAGCCTGACTGAGACTCTGAACCACCCTTCTTTCAGATAACAGCAGAGAGTTTCATACTAGGATTGTTCCTTGACCATGGGGCTTATCTCACACTTATTTAGTGTATATACTGCCTTGGGCCATGTGAAGACCAAGTCTGCACCTGCAGCTTGTTTCTAAAGTAGCCCCCAGAAGACCTGAATCCTGACTGCCACAAGGTTCCCAGTTGGGCTGAGTAGGGTGTGGAATGCTTTGCTGAGTGTGGAATGCATCTAAGCCCCTATCAAAGGTGGGCTACCTTATTTTGAGTCGGACAACATCTGTGTTTGATGGTTTTGAAGGAAAACCACAAAGCATCTTGTTTTGCATCACATAGAATATGTTAAAGGCCTCAAACAGAAAACAAATTCCTAAATGAAGAAAGGCCCACCAGGTGCAGAGCCCTGTTCTGACAGCTGTGTTGGCATCTGAAGGGCTGTGAGACACGCCAGCTGTCATCATGGAGCTTAGCATCAAGCTGGGGGATGAGCTATGGATGTGGAAAGCTCTAAAGGATAGGTCAGAAAATTAGCGACACGTGGGTGGTGAGGTTTGGTGGGGATGCTGAGTCCTCAGCCAGCTCCAGTGTCTGAGTGGACCTCAGGTCCATCTACAGGAGTGAAATTCCCCAAGGTGGCTGATGGTGACATTCCAAAGTCAGGTGTTTTATACAGTGGAGCTCTGTATTTCTATTCAAATACCCTTGAAAGATCAGTGAATCCCTGTGGCCCTGCACTTTTTTAAAACTTAGGTTGGCATGATATAATTTCAAAGGAAATTATAATTAAATGCATAGCCAGAAATTCCATCTAACCCATCGTCTCTACTTTTAAAGTTAAAGTTACTAATAATTCGCAAAAGGGTTTAGGGTTTCCCCTGCACCCCCACAGCAGGGAGGAAAGAGGAAGGGAGTGCTTACGTAGGCCTGGGAATGGCAAGGAGAGCACCCATGCCCAGGTGGCTGACTCACTTCTCTAGGCAGGTGATGGCCAGTCCCCAGGAGAGTAACTGTGACTCCTGCTGCCTGTTTTAGGATAAAGGAGGAGTGGAACTTTGTGGCCGAATGCAGGAGGAAGGGCATCCCCCAGGCTGTATACTGCAAGAATGGCTTCATAGACACCAGCGTGCGGCTTCTGGACAAGATTGAAAGGAACACTCTCACAAGGCAGAGTTCACTTCCCAAGGACAGAGGCAAACGGAGCAGTGCGTTTGTGTTTGAACTTTCTGGGGAGCACTGGACGGTGAGTCGAGGCAGTTCTCGCCCAATGAGGTGCTGTGGTCGATGACTGCTGTTCGCCTGAGTCCAAGGATGAATGAATGAATGCTTTTGCCTTTAGAGGCGATTCTCCTGTCCCTTCCTCAGTGAAACGCAGTGCAGTCCTGGAAGCAGTGATGGGACCCACTTGGATACCTCTGTGGCTGAGCAGCTGGGATGCTCGCACCCTCTCCTGGACAGCACCGTCTTTCAGGATGCGTTCCTCTCCTGTTCCCCGCCCCAGACCCTTAACATAATTCTTTGCCTTTAAAAAACATTAATTTAAGTGACAGCGCGCTTTCATTCATCTAACACCCTGGCAGTGGGCAATTACTTACTTGCCGAAGTGCCGAAGGGCAGCAAAGGAATTTCTGCAGATCCTTTATCTGGTTTTCCTGTCCTGAGATTCTGAGGCCAGGGCAAAGACAATTCCATCTTTCTTTCCTCAGGTCCCATAATAACTTGGGCTATTGCCCATTTCATCGGGACAGGGTTCCCTGGGACCCTCCCTCCATCTCTTTCTATCCTGCCATTTTGTGTCTTTTTTGTTGTTGTTGTTGTTCAAGAGTCTTGCTCTGTCACCCAGGCTGGAGTGCAGTGGCAAGATCTCAGTTTCCCGAGTAGCTGGGACTACAGGTGCGCACCACCACACCTGGCTAATTTTTGTATTTTTAGTAGAGACGGGGTTTCACCATGTTGGCCAGGTTGGTCTCGAACTCCTGACCTCAGGTGATCCTCCCGCCTCGGCCTCCCAAAGTGCTGGGATTACAGGCGTAAGCCACTGTGCCCTGGCTTTGTATTTTTTTTTCTAGAGGCGGGGTTTTGCCAGGTTGCCCAGGCTGGTCTCAAATTCCTGAGCTTAAGCCGATTACCCTGCCATTTTGTGACTAAAAGGACTCGGTGGAGAGACTAAATATTTGGCACGACCCGGGGCTGTCTTTTATTAGCCATGTGATCCGAGGCGGTTTTTATCATTTGATAAAAATGCATATCACTTTTATGGGTTTTTATCATTCTTATCAGTAAAATGCTGCTAATGCTTGCCCTGACCCTATCTGAGGGCTATTGAGAGGATGAAGTGCATGAACATTCTGTGAAGTATAAAGTTCTTAAAAAATGCGAGAGGTTATTACTGTAAACCTTTTTGCTGTTCTTTCCCTTGCATCCCCATCATTGAGATCAGTAGGTAACAGGCTGCCTATTCTGGGGCACGAAGGGAGGCATGTCTGGATTGTTAATTAAACACCATTGGCCAATAAACACGATCCTGGGTGTGGCACTTACCCTGTAAGGGTGTCCAGTTCACCTGGAGAACCTGCCACGAGCCCTCATGTTTCACAATCTATCTTTTGAAAATCATTGTAAAGCATATTTATTATTATTATTATTATTTGAGATGGAGTCTCGCTCTGTCGCCCAGGCTGCAGTGCAGTGGCACGATCTCAGCTCGCTGCAAGCTCCGCCTCCCGGGTTCGCGCCGTTCTCCTGCCTCAGCCTCCTGAGTAGCTGGGACCACAGGCACCCGTCACCACACCTGGCTAAATTTTTGTATTTTTAGTAGAGACAGGGTTTCACCGTGTTAATCAGGATGGTCTCGATCTCCTGACCTTGTGATCCGCCCGCCTCGGCCTCCCAAAGTGCTGGGATTACAGGCGTGAGCCACTGCACTCGGCCGTAAAGCGTGTTTAATGTGCCCGGTATGGTAAGGGGAATGGGAAGATGGTTAGGATTCAGAAGGCTCGGAGAGACCTCCATTGTGAACCAGGTGGATGGCGTCCTCAAAACTTGCAATCTCTTTGTCCCCATACTCCATCCCCTAAGCTGTACTCTGTTGTGACTGAGTACAGGAGAGTCCAGGAAGGCTCTGGGCCCCACGTATTCATTAGAGTGAATTTCAGTTACAATTTTCCTCCCCCAGAGAGCTTGTGCTTCGGCCTCACCTCTGACTAAGGAGTGAAAGGCTGTGTGTGTTAAGGGATTTTTCAACCTCTTAGAGTGCTCTGTGGCAGTGAGGGAGTTGTGGCCTCTAAAGTCACACCTGGCAGCCTGCCTGGCCCCTGCAAGAGGTCAGGAGGGAAGGAATGGGCTGTGGAGCTTCTGGGGCCTTAGGGACTAGGTAGAGATCTGCTACAGCCCTTAGGGCTGGCTGAGGCTGTGTGGCCAGCTTGGACTGGGGCCTGGGGCTCCTGTTTTGAGCCAGAAGCTCTCAGACCCCGGACCCTGCTCTTATAGGGGAGATCCTCAATTTTATTTTCCAACCCTGCAATAGAATTTTTCATTTTTACTACCACATGTTCAATTTCCCAGAGCTGTTTGCTGTTTGTTTCTTCAAATGGATGAATTCTGTGAAGTGGCTTTATTTTTCCACTTTTACAGATATCTCTTAATCTTAGCTTTTAAAATTTTGTTCTGTTTTTATTTTGCAGGGTAATGGCTTTTCTTAGCTATCTCGGGATCAATCTTTTTTTTTTTCTTCTTTTTTTTTCTTTTGTTTGTTTTTTTGAGACAGAGCCTTGCTTAGTCACTCTGTCTGGAGTGCAGCGGCATGAACATGGCTCACTGTAGCCTCTATCTCCTGGACTCAAGTGATCCTTCCACCTTAGCCTTCTCTGTAGCTGGAACCAACAGGTGCATGCCACCACACTCGGCTAATTTAATTTTTTTTTTTTTTAAAGATAGAGTCTCACTTTGTGGTCCGGGCTGGTCTTGAACTCCCGGGCTCAAGTGATTGTCTCGCCTTAGCCTCCCAAAGTGCTGGATAGTTTTTTTGTGGGGTGGGGGGGTGTTTTCTCGTTTCAGAGTTTCCTTTTTCTTTTAGGGTATGTGTCTTTATCTTGCATGTTGGGACTTTTCTTGGAGGTCTGGAGACACTGGGTTGTGCAGAGCACTAACAAGCTGACCAGAAGCTCTGAGTGTGTGTCGGCCACACTTAGCTTTCGAGGACCTTGCTGTAAAGTCCTCATCTCACTGGTGCCTCCCCTCTCCTATTCATGATTATTCATGAATGTTCATGAATGCACATTCATGATTTGTCTGGAGCTGTGGGAGCATACAGAGAAGGATCTTCTCAGTTCCTGGGACAGAGAGAATCTCAGCATTCGTCACTCATCATCTGATTGTCGCCTCCCCTGCCTCAGCTGTGCCTGAGATACCCCAGTTCAGGGACTTTGTTGAACCTCCTCCAGTGACTAAGCCTCAGCTTCCTACTGGTGGGGAGCAGAGGTAATTGCTGTGTGGCATGGATGGGGGTCAAGGTTCTGGTCCTCAGACTTTGAACCTGATCTCTTTCTTTGGGCCCTGACTTCAGCTCTCACTTCCAGGGGTACCAGGCTCTTCTACCGCTGAGTCTCTGGTGGCTTCTGGTGAGAAGCCCAGGTTGTATCCCAGTTGTTTCTGCTGCTGGTCTAAGATTGAGCAGCTCTGGGAAGCCAGGTTACCATCTTCCAGCTGTCTGGTTATCCACATTTTGCAGCTGATGTCTCCTTTCCCTTTCTCTTTGCCCTTCTACAAAGTTTATGGCACCTAAAAGGTTCCTGTACTGTTGTCTTTAATGGAATTTTGGAGAAGAGCAAAAGTACATGCATACATTCAATCTGTCATTTTTACTCGATTCTTTTCATTTCTATTTCATATGATATCCTAATTTTTGTTTGTTTGTTTGTTTGTTTGAGACGGAGTCTCGCTCTGTCGCCCAGGCTGGAGTGCAGTGGCATATTCTCGGCTCACTTCAAGGTCCGCCTCCCGAGTTCATGCCATTCTCCTGCCTCAGCCTCCCGAGTAGCTGGGACTACAGGCGCCCGCCACCACACCCGGCTAATGTTTTGTATTTTTAGTAGAGACGGAGTTTCACTGTGTTAGCCAGGATGGTCTCAATCTCCTGACCTCGTGATCTGCCCACCTCAGCCTCCCAAAGTGCTGGGATTATAGGTGTGAGCCACCATGCCTGGCCTATCCTAAATTTTTCTTGTTAAAAATAGTCATGAACATAATTTTAGAAATTTAATAATCTTTCATGTGTGCCATTCTTGAAAGAGTGGAATGAGATAGGTTATTTATGAGGGAGTCAGTACATTGAAGTTTCAATGAAGAGATTGTGATTATGAGCCTGTGGTCAGCTCCCTGATGACCCAACTCATTCTGTCTCAGTTCCAGGAGGCAACCCTCTGGTGTGGTGCAGGTTCCATTCAGATCAAGAGGTGTCGGGACAGTTTGCCAGGACCACTCGAAGGGGGCAGGTGGTAACTAGGTAGTCGGCTGCAGAAGCAGTGGCACAGGGCCCTATGCTTGGTTTAATGCTCTGTGCTCACCATCTTGAACTTCTTAATTTTTAACAAGGTGCCCGCATTTTCATTTTGCACTAGGCTCTGCAAACTCAGTAGTGGAGCCTCACTGTAAATCATTCACTTAAATGTCTTTGGGGTTTCAGCTTTCCTCTTCCAAAAGGGCTCACTTTGCCTATCAATTTTTTTTTTTTTTTTGAGGTGGAGCCTCACTCTGTCACCCAGGCTGGAGTGCAGTGGTGCTATTTTGGCTCACTGCAACCTTCACCTACCGGGTTCAAGCGATTCTTCTGCCTCAGCCTCCCAAGTAGCTGGGATTACAAGTGCATGCCACCACACCCAGCTAATTTTTGTATTTTTAGTAGAGATGGGGTTTCACCATGTTGGCCAGGCTGGTCTCGAACTCCTGACCTCAGGTGATTCACCCGCCTTGGCCTCCCAAAGTGCTGGGATTACAGGCGTGAGCCACTGTGCCCGGCCCACTTTGCCTATCTTATGGTACTGTTGCATGAGATAGTACTAGAGTGAAAGCACTTTTGCAAGTTAACAGCTTAACCCACACACAGGATGGCAATGGTTGTAAAGCACATTACAAGTACCAAGTACAAAAAAGAAGGATCACTGTGGACTCCATTGCTCCCTCCACCTCCCCTTCAACTGCCATGGAGTTTTCCACACCTCATCCCACCTCCACCCTGTGCTCCAGCCACTTTGCTGATGGTGTATTGTGGTCAGCTTCTGAGGTCAGGGGACCTGTGTTTCTCGTATTTGCCCCACCCCTCAGTGCTGAGCACCCCTCACCTGCAGTGGGGGCTTGGTAACTCTCGGTGAATTAGATTTCTTCAGCTGGATAAATAGCCTCCCTAACGTCTTTAAATGCTTCTTGCTTGACACCTTTACAGTTTTATCCCAGAACATTTGAGCTAGGGGAGGCCTTGGACACTGAGTTCATCAATGTCATTTCAGCAGTGGAGACCCAGGGAGGTGGCGTGACTGAAAAATGGCAGGGCCTGGGCCAGAACTCAGGTGTCCCAGCTGTCTTTCTCATGCTTTTTCCCTTTCATAAACTCTTAAGAATATTTGGAAATGTGGTGCAGCAAATATTAGAGGTTTATCAAGTATTTCTAAAAGCAACTACAGACAAAGGGAAATGAAGCGCAAATTTTGAAATCAAATGTATAGACAGACCTTAGGGGATGTTAAGTTGGTATGTTGCAAATAAATAATACATATTGTAGCTGTAAGTGTGAGTCTGGTTTTTTGTGTTCACTAGGATTTAATTTTAATAACATCATGAATTCACGGCAGTTTTGAAATAGGGCTAATATACTGTTGTGAAGTTGATGACAACTGTGGTATCTTTGGTTTCTTTTTGAAATGGCTGGAGTGCTGGTGGTTAAGTTTTATGCTCTCGTGTCTGCTTTCTCTCTTCCTGTTTTAAAATAAATGCTTGGCTTTACACGGCTTTGTGCACACGGAGGAGCTAGTCCTGACTGATGTCATTCTTTCTATTTTAGGAGCTCCCAGATTCATTGAAGGAGCAGACACACCTGAGAGAATGGCACATAAGCAATACCCTGATTCAAATCATTCCTACATATATTGAGTTATTTCAAGCGATGAGAATTCTGGATCTGCCAAAAAACCAAATCTCATATCTTCCAGCAGAAATCGGTATGTCAACTTAGCAGGGGTCTTCGGGCCTCTGGTGTGTTAAGCAGGCAGCTGTCAGGCAGGTGACAGACACTGTGCAGACACCGTGTTTCCTCTCCAGCTGCCCCAGGAAGTGGCTGGGCAGGGCAGTTTCGAGGTTCCCCAGAGCTGCTTGTTTGCAGCATCCGTTTGGGCGGTGAGGTCGGCATCTCACCTGTATAACTCAGCACGTGGGACACTTGCCAATTGCTCAGAAACCAGAAGTTTCATGAGTGAGCAATACTTTGTTTAGGAACTCTGTGTTTATTTTCTTTTAGTTTTAAACCTATAAAAATGCAATATGCTTATTATAAATGTAATGTATTGTTCCTATACATTAGTCCATTGATAAATCTAGTTTAGCTTATGATGTCTTTTTTTTTTTTTCCTTGAGACAGAGTTTCTCTCTTGTTGCCCAGGCTGGAGTGCAATGGCACAATCTCGGCTCACTGCAACCTCTGCCTCCCTGGTTCAAGCGATTCTCCTGCCTCAGCCTCCCAAGTAGCTAGGATTACAGTCACATGCCACCAGCTGATTTTGTATTTTTTTTTAGTAGAGAGGGGGTTTCACTGTGTTTACCAGGCTGGTCTCAAACTCCTGACCTCAGGTGCTCTGCCTGCCTTGGCCTCCCAAAGTGCTGGGATTACAGGTGTGAGCCACTGTAACCAGCCTATGTCTTTTTGATGGATCAAAATTTTATAATTCTCAGTCATTATTCAGTTGTGTTATCTTAAAATGAAAATAAGAGTGATCATTATTGCTTCTCTTTTTCCTGGGGTGTGAGGAGTGAAGGTCTGGGGCTGCACGGAGCTCCATTCTTACACATGTGCCCTGGGGCCAGTGGTTTCAAACAGTTACGTGAAAATTTACCAGAAGCCAAGACCCTGTGGGACAGGTGGCTTGTGGGGCCTCTGGTGTTCGTACACATCTTGCTGGCTGTGTCAAGACTACAAGGCTCTGACCGCCCTCTTACCCAGGCCGATCTTGGGGATGTTTATGCACGTACTAACCTTGAGGGATGAGGTGACACCTGCTCCCAGGCAAAGAGCAGCCTTGCTAACCACTTGCTGTAAAAGCGGTGGGTTCCCCAAGCTCAGGGTTCTCAGCTGTGATGTATATTTGCATAGCATCTATCCAGGCCATCTGCGTCAGGCTTGGTAGACTTAGCTGTAAGTCCAACTCACATCAGTATGCTGTCTTGGACCAGGAGCCTTGTGTCTTCTGCCGGTATCCATGAAACAGGAATAGGCAAAACTTGTTAGCTTCTAAGCAGGGTAAAATCAAATTCTAGACCCAACAAGGACTAGTACTTCTGTTTCCTTGCCTAGTTTCTGGAAAGGTAGAAATGACCTTAGAATTTTTATGACTAAAAAGTACCATTTTTGACACATAAGGGGTCATTTACCTCCTGCCCCTTTATTTTGCAAATTGGAGAGACCCACTGACGTTAGCTGACTGAATCATTTATCATTTACATATTACACTAAGGAACTTCTTCAGAGCCTGGGCTAGAAGCCAGATTTCACTATTTGCAGGTCATTTTTGGGCAAGCTCATGGTATATTTAAATAACTGGATAGAGTTTCTGAGGACTGAGTTACTTTTAAAAACGCTTTTTAGGCTGGAGGCGGTGGCTCACGCCTGGAATCCCAGCACTTTGGGAGGCTGAGGCGGGCAGATCACTTGAGCCTAGGAATTTGAGACCAGCCCGGGCAACATGGCGAAACCCCATCTCTACAAAAAGTAAAAAATTAGCCAGACATGATGGCACGTGCCTGTGGGATGATCGCTTGAGCCCAGGAGGTTGAAGCTGCAGTGAGCGGTGATGGCACCGCTGCACTCCAGCCTGGGTGACAGGGTGAGACCCTGTCTCAAAACAAACAAACAAACAAACAACCCTTTTCAAGTAGGAAGGTTCTGTCCTTATACATTTGAGAAACCACAGTGGTTGACCTAGACTCAGGGATCCTTGCCATCCTCCACCTGGGCTTGGGAATCCAGTGGTTGGCAGCAAGATAGATGGGGTATTAAGCATGGATCCGTCAAAAGGGGGGCATCAGAGCATCACCATGAGATGAGTCATGCTCACAAGTTGTCTGAAATGTCATCAGAGGTGCTCCACTTAATATGTGTTTTTGTTCATCTCTTGAAATGTCTTCCTTGAAATTATTTCCAGCAAGATTAACACCTGTTCTTTTTTAACTTCCCACACTACACCAACGTAATATTCATTCTTTCCTCATGAGCCTGTTTGATTTGAGCAGTGGTCTTCACCCTGGCTACGCCTTAGAATTCCCCAAAAAGCCTTAAAAATCTAAATGCCAAAGACCCACTGCAGACCAATTCTGTAGGAATCTCTGGGTACAGGGCCAGGAATCAGCATTTAACAAACTCCCTACATGATTCCCATGTGCAGCCATGGTTGAGACAACTGGTGGGGGAGTGAGGATGTTATCCTTGCACACTCGGAGGAGGAGAAGAGATTGGTGGGTGAGGCGTAACCGTGGGGGGACCAATGTGGGACTGGGGCACTATACTTAATCTCTCTGCTCTTCAGTTTCTTCATCTGTAAAGTTGGGATAATAGTTGTTGCTGTCATTTAGTTGTTGCGAGGATTAGATAAGGCAATAAACACCAACATATTGGGTACATAGTTGTTATTCCAAGTGATCATTCAAGTGATTATTCCAAGGCACTCGAGTCCTGTTGAAGACATGATGTCATCCCCACAGACCTCATTCATGTGCAGGGAAAACTATTCAAACATACTAGAAAGGTGTAAAATGTAAATCAAGCCTCTCAGTAAGCGCTAAGTTTCCTGGGTATTCACATTGTACATACACTCATGCTCTTCTAGAGACCTACATTGTAGCTATTTATAAACAGACATGTAACCATGCATGTTAAATATATTTACACACATGGGCTTACACTGTGTTCTTCAGTCTGTGCCTCACATGTTTCCCCCGATCACCCCATGAAGGCAGAGGTGGACTCTAGGATCAGGCTCCCTGGCTCTTTGACTTACTGGAAGGTCACCTTGAGCAAGTCATTTACTGGTTTTCAGTTTCCTCATCTGTGAAATGGGGATAACAAGAGTACCTAGTTCACAGGGTTGTTGTGAGGATTAGATAGATAATACATAGAAAGCATTTAGAGTAGGTGAATCACTGGTATTCACTAGTCATTATTATTATTATTATTACTATTATTAGAATCATCTTTACGTTAATGTTATTTTTCAGTATCAGAACATCTAAACCTTCTCTATTCTCCTTAGTAGCTGAGTGATGATTATGGCATTATTTATTTAACTTGTTCCCCAAATATTTTAAAATTAAACTTAGTGAATTGAAGACTGACCTAAGATTCTGAAGACACAGATGTTATCTAACTTCGAGTAACTTGAGCACATATTTTAATTTTTTAAATCTTAGTATCCTCTTTTGTAGGATAAGGGGTCAGAATGATCTTTAAAACATCTGCCGCCTCTAAAATTCTCTAGTTGAATTTTTTTTGTGAGTTAACCTATGGGAGGGAGGGGGACAATAAATCTCAGAGGCTTTAATACTCTTTCTATACCAGACTTAAGTCATATATGTATTTTATCCAACTTACAATTTTCAGTCTATTTCAAATCAACGGAATATATTTTATCCAAATACATCCATAACTTAGGCAAAGACAGACCATTCCCTTCTCACATGGCCGAGACATATATCATATCTCCAGTTTGGAAATTCTTATGACATGTGAGTATCACAATTTTTCATCGTTATATAGGAAATTCTTAAGAAAAGAACACAATAATAAAGAGGGAGATGTTCTTAGAATGATTTAGGTAATTTTCTTTTTTATTTTATTTTATTATTATACTTTAAGTTTTAGTGTACATGTGCACAATGTGCAGGTTTGTTACATACGTATCCATGTGCCATGTTGGTGTGCTGCACCCATTAACGCGTCATTTAGCATTAGGTATATCTCCTCATGCTATCCCTCCCCCCTCCCCCCACCCCACAACAGTCCCCAGAATGTGATGTTCCCCTTCCTGTGTCCATGTGTTCTCATTGTTCAATTCCCACCTATGAGTGAGAACATGCAGTGTTTGGTTTTTTGTCCTTGTGACAGTTTACTGAGAATGATGATTTCCAGTTTCATCCATGTCCCTACAGAGGACATGAACTCACCATTTTTTATGCCTGCATAGTATTCCATGGTGTATATGTGCCACATTTTCTTAATCCAGTCTATCGTTGTTGGACATTTGGGTTGGTTCCAAGTCTTTGCTATTGTGAATAGTGCCGCAATAAACATACGTGTGCATGTGTCTTTATAGCAGCATGATTTATAGTCTTTTGGGTATATACCCAGTAATGGGATGGCTGGGTCAAATGGTATTTCTAGTTCTAGATCCCTGAGGAATCGCCACACTGACTTCCACAATGGTTGAACTAGTTTACAGTCCCACCAGCAGTGTAAAAGTGTTCCTATTTCTCCACATCCTCTCCAGCACCTGTTGTTTCCTGACTTTTTAATGATGGCCATTCTAACTGGTGTGAGATGGTATCTCACTGTGGTTTTGATTTGCATTTCTCTGATGCCAGTGATGATGAGCATTTTTTCATGTGTCTTTTGGCTGCATAAATGTCTTCTTTTGAGAAGTGTCTGTTCATGTCCTTTGCCCACTGTTTGTTTTTTTCTTGTAAATTTGTTTGAGTTCATTGTAGATTCTGGATATTAGCCCTTTGTCAGATGAGTAGGTTGCAAAAATTTTCTCCCATTCTGTAGGTTGCCTGTTCACTCTGATGGTCGTTTCTTTTGCTGTGCAGGAGCTCTTTAGTTTAATTAGATCCCATTTGTCAATTTTGGCTTTTGTTGCCATTGCTTTTGGTGTTTTAGACATGAAGTCCTTGACCATGCCTATGTCCTGAATGGTAATGCCTAGGTTTTCTTCTAGGGTTTTTATGGTTTTAGGTCTAACATGTAAGTCTTTAATCCATCTTGAATTAATTTTTGTATAAGGTGTAAGGAAGGGATCCAGTTTCAGCTTTCTACATATGGCTAGCCAGTTTTCCCAGCACCATTTATTAAGTAGGGAATCCTTTCCCTATTGCTTGTTTTTGTCAGGTTTGTCAAAGATCAGATAGTTGTAGATATGCGGCATTATTTCTGAGGGCTCTGTTCTGTTCCATTGATCTGTATCTCTGTTTTGGTACCAGTACCATGCTGTTTTGGTTACTGTAGCCTTGTAGTATAGTTTGAAGTCAGGTAGAGGGATGCCTCCAGCTTTGCTCTTTTGGCTTAGGATTGACTTGGTGATGTGGGCTCTTTTTTGGTTCCATATGAACTTTAAAGTAGTTTTTTCCAATTCTGTGAAGAAAGTCATTGGTAGCTTGATGGGGATGGCATTGAATCTATAAATTACCTTGGGCAGTATGGTCATTTTCACGATATTGATTCTTCCAACCCGATTTAGGTAATTTTCTTCTAGTACTTGCTTCTTGATACTCTTTGAGTTATTAACATGGAGTATTTTGAGTAAATCCTCTTTTTCACCAAACATAAGTATTGAGAGCATCTAGAATAAATCAGTTTTCACATGTGGGGCAAAACGAAAAGAGATGAAAACATATTAATTCAGGGCATGTTTCTCTCCTAGAGGAGCAGATATATCTCCTTACAAACTTGGGATAAATGAAGAAACACTCAGCTGCAGGATCTGATGCTCAAGCATAGTAAGGAATGTGGGAATGAACAAAGGATTTTTAGCTCTTTTATGTTGAGCAGCTGAATTTTGTAAAGGAGGTGGGGTTTGATCTCTTATCGTGTTGTCTTATAGATCTATTGAGGGCTGATGGAGGGGAGGAGTCAGGGAGGTGTGATTACTAGACAGGGTATTCTTTATCTCATTATTAGAGCAATTATTTTTGACATTTGACATCAAAGAATTAAGAATGACAATGAGTGGTGCTCTTAACTTCTTTGTGAAACTCCCAAGAAATTATCATTATATGGATTTAAAATAGCTAATTATTGGAATTACAGATGATCCCTAATTTACAGTGGTTAGATGTAAGGTTTTTCAGCTTTTTGATGGTGTGAAAGCGATGTGCATTCAGTAGAAACTGTACTTTGTTCCTAGAAGGGTGCGGCTGCTAGAAAGAAAGAAAGAAAGAAAGAGAAAAGAAAAGAAAAGAAATACAACAAAAAAGAAAAGAAAAGAGCAGCACTATTTACAATAGTAAAGAGTTGGAACCAACCCAAATGCCCATCAATGATAGACTGGATAAAGAAAATGTGGCACACATACACCATGGAATACTATGCAGCCATAAAAAAGGAGGAGTTCCTGTCCTTTGCAGGGACATGGATGAAGCTGGAAGCCATCATTTTCAGCAAACTAACACAAGGAACAGAACACCAAACACCGCATGTTCTCACTCATAGTGGGAGTTGAACAATGAGAACACATGGACACAGGGAGGGAACATCACACACCAGGCCTGTTGGTGGCTGGGGGGAAAGGGGAGGGAGAACATTAGGAAAATACCTAATGCATGTGGGGCTTAAAACCTAGATGATGGGTTGATAGGTGCAGCAAACCACCATGGCACATGTATACCTGTGTAAGAAACCTGCATGTTCTGCACATGTATCCCAGAACTTAAAGTAAAACAAAAAAAAAAAAAAAAGAAAGGAAGGAAGAAAGGAAGAGAAAGAAAGAGAAAAAAGAAAGAAACAAAGAAACAAAGAAAGAAAGAGAAAGAAAAGAAAGAAAAGAGAGAGAGAGGGAGGGAGGGAGGGAAGGAGGAAGGAAGGAAGGAAGGAAGGAAACTGTGAGTACCTATACAAACATTCTGCTTTTCATTTTCAGTGTGGTATTCAATTTATTACAGGAGACATTCAACACTGTATTATAAAACAGGCTTTATGTTGGATGATTTTGCCTAACTGTAGGCTAATGTAAGTGTTCTGAGCACATTTAAGGTAGGCTAGGTGAAGCTACAATGTTTGACAGGTTAGGTGTATTAAATGCATTTTTGACTTAATGATATTTTCAACTTATGGTGGGCTTATTGAGGTGTAACTCCATCGTAAGTTAGGGAGCATCTGTATTTAAACATTTTTACTCAAATATTGTAGGATATGGTAATTCCTTAAGCTGCTTCTTGGGCTCTAGAAACAAGGAGCCTCTATACAATTCACTGTGCTCCAGTTGTAATATCTTCCCCTTACTGGAAATTAGGTCTGAGGGCTTTGGGAGAACAGGGAGTAGGTAGGCAGCTTCATTTCAGTTGGAAAAGATCCCTGGGCATTTCAAGAAAGAATAGACTAATCAGTTATTTAAAAATATGACACACTGAAGGCATGAGCCTTAAAAGTTTTGTTTTAGATTCTGTAATGTTGGACCCTTATCACACTGAAAAACTCTGTGATTTCCAGAACCTTGGGGTCGTGATGCTACAAGATAATGTTCATCAGATACACCCCCCAAAACCCAAATACTAAATTATGTTTAGTTCCTTCCCCATCATTATTTACAGAGCTGTTTACTTCTTAGTTTTGTTTTTTGTTCTTAAAAGACCATAAAGGACCTATTCAATGGAAGTTAACTTTTTCTGATGACAGGTTGTTTGAAGAACCTGAAAGAGCTCAATGTGAGTTTCAACCACCTGAAGAGCATTCCTCCAGAATTGGGAGACTGTGAAAATCTAGAGAGACTGGATTGTTCTGGAAATCTAGAATTAATGGAGCTACCCTTTGAAGTAAGAGATAAACATTTCTGCACTACGATTTACTTTTATTTGGTTTATGACATAGAATGGCCTATAATATGGCAAGAAGTTTTAACATATGAAATCTATCTTTATTATATCACGTTTTCCTGACATTTCAATCACCGTATACTGGTCTTTAAAAACTCTTTTTTTTTTTTTTTTTTTTTTTTGAGATGAAGTCTTGCTCTGTCACCCAGGCTGGCGTGCAGTGGTGTGATCTCGGCTCACTGCAGGTTTTGCGTCCTGGGTTCAAGCAATTCTCCTGCCTCAGCCTCCTGAGTAGCTGGGACTACAGGTGCACACCACCACGTCTAGCTAATTTTTGTATTTTTAGTAGAGATGGGGTTTCGCTATGTTGGCCAGTCTGGTCTCCTGACCTCAGGTGATCCACCTTCCTCGGCCTCCCAGAGTGCTGAGATTACAGGCATGAGCCACCGCACCTGCCCTTCTTTAAAAACATTTTATACTAGGTCAGAACCCAAATTTAAGTTCAGAAATGCTAACAAAGGAAAACCAGGCAAAATTTCACACAAGAAATTTTTATTTAATGCTTGTTAATGCTTGTAATATATGATGCTTGTTGTTTCTAATGCAGATCCTGATTTATTTATCCACAATGGTAAAATTGAAAATAAAAGTGGTAAAATTTTTTATATACTCATAGCAAAACTTGTAGATGATTAAGGTAGTCCTACAGATAGGATTTAAGAAATCCACTGATTTAAAAATATTCATGAGTTTCTTTTGGTCTGTATTCATGGAAAAATGATTTTAAATCATTTTCTGATAAAGTAGAGCACATAAAAGTGAACAATTTTTAATGCCAAATTAAACTCAATAAGCATCTCATGCTAGAGCGAGACAAGGATATCACAATCTTACTGGTAATTAATGAGCTAAAAATGGTGATTGCTGGTGACAAGGCATGGGACACCAATTGCCATCCTAGAAGGGGTGTTATTTTCCTTTCCTGTATGCTGCAGGGTAGGAGGAAGTGGCTGCTTCTAAGCTGTTAGCACCTATTCTACCCTAGGAGATGCACAGCACGGGTCCTGGTGAGGGTGCACAGCCAGGGGTCATGGTTCCCCGCACAGATCCACTCATCTCCCAGTCTTTTCCAGTTCAGGCAATGGCTCAATCTTCACACAGATGTTAAGGCTGGAAGTAAATTAAGTCATCCTTAACCTCTCTTCTCCCATGTGCCATATCCAATCCATAAATAAATCCTGTTGAGCATGCCCTCCAGAATATACTCTGTCTAACCATTCTCATCACCTTCCCACTGCCACCCTGGTCAAGACAGTGTTGTCTGTCATCTGGACTGGGGCAACAGCCTCCCTGTTTGCTTCTCTGCCCCTTCTTCTACCTTTTCCTCCTTTATTGAAGTGTAATCCACATACCATACTACTCACCCATTCAAATTTAGGCCATTTCCATCACTCCTTCCCCACCCACTACCCCCAATTCTCTCTTGCTCCTTTGATATGAATCCCCATTCCCACTCCCAGGACTAGGCAACATGGGAGGTGGAGGCTGAGATCTCTCCACTGCACTCCAGCCTGTGTGACAGAGTGAAACTCCATCTCAAAAAAAAAAAAAATCTAACTATAATTGTTGAATTGTCTCTTTGTCCTTTTAATTCCATCAGTTTTTACTTCATATATTTTAAGTTGTTAGTTGCATATACATTTATGATTCTTATATCTTCCTGACATACATCAGGGGAGCTCCTGCTATTGACCCTTTTATTATTATGAAATGTCCTTCTTTATTCTTAACAATATTGTTTCTTAAATATATTTTGTCTGATATTAATATAGTCACTCTAACTCTTTTATAGTTATGTTTTACACGATATGGTGATATTGTTTGGCTGTGTCCCCACCCAAATCTCATCTTGAATTGCAGCTCTTGTAATTCCCACACGTCGTGGGAGGGACCTGGTGGGAGGTAATTGAATCATGGGAGCAGGTCTTTCTTGTGCTGTTCTCGTGAGAATAAGTCTCATGAGATCTGGTGGTTTTATAAATGGCAGTTCCTCTGCATAAGCTCTCTTTTTGCTGCTGCCATGTAAGACGTGCCTTTGCTTCTCCTTTGCCTTCCACCATGGTTGTGATTCCTCCCTAGCAATGTGGAACTATGAATCCATTAAACCTCTTTTCTTTATAAATTACCTGGTATCGGTTATGTCTTTTTTGTGTGCAGTGGCATAATCTCAGCTCACTGCAACCTCCACTATCCAGTTTCAAGTGATTCTCCTGCCTCAGCCTCCCAAGTAGTTGGGATTACAGGTGTGTGCCAGCACATCCGGCTAATTTTTGTATTTTTAGTAGAGATGGGGTTTTGCCATGGTGTTCAGGCTGGTCTTGAACTTCTGGGCTCAAGCAATCTGTCCACCTCAGCCTCCCAAAGTGCTAGAAGTACAGGCATGAGCAACCACACCCAGCTTGCACTGATAATTTATAGCAATATAAAATCCTGGAAGGCAGCCGCAGTGTATTATTTATCTTAACTTCCCTACATGTACACAGTGAATGACACATCTGAGGTGCTTCAAAATACATACTGTATTGATCTGCTTTGCATATATTCATAGAAATGCCTTTGGGGAAGAAATACCAATCTTAAAATTATTAGTTGAACTTAATTCCCACTCTTACAAAAGTAATTAGAACATTTTGTTATTCATTTCTAGTTAAGTAATTTGAAGCAAGTTACATTTGTAGATATCTCAGCAAACAAGTTTTCCAGTGTCCCAATCTGTGTCCTGCGGATGTCGAATTTGCAGTGGTTGGATATCAGCAACAATAACCTGACCGACCTGCCGCAAGATATAGACAGGTAGCTACTTGCATTCTAAGGTGAGGTGTATGTATTAGTTACTAACGCTTCGAACACTGTTAACATTTAAAACATGTACAGTACATGAATGTTCTTTGGAATCAACTAATTTTCCAGAATTTCTTGTTTCCAGGAAATCAGTTTCCAAGGAAATTATAGAATAAGACAATTTCCAGTCTGCATCATACATGTATGTGTTTACGTGCATTTGAACACATCTTCATTGTCTTGATGAACTTTAATTTGCTTTAGTCTTCCATAGAATGGCACCATTAACTTTCCTTCACTCTACAGAAGTGGAAAAGTTAATTTATTAAGTATAGAATAGAAACATATCACTGTATGCTTAGAATATCAATGAGGACAAATTTTATTAGTTTCACTTATTGATTCATTATACATAAACTTTCAAACAAAATTGATATACTTAGCCAGGTTTTCAAATTATATTCTTTCAAATCAAAAGTACACATATTTTTAAATTTTTATTTTTGGTTGAGACAGGGTCTTGCTTTGTTTCCCAGGCTGGTCTCAAACTCCTGGGTGCAAGCAATCCTTCTGCCTTGGCCTCTCAAAGTTCTGTGATTATAGGCATGCCACTGTGCCTGGCCCAAATTATATTCTTGCAGCTATTTCATGTTTTTTAAAATAAGAATTATCATGTAAGATTCAGTCATTCACTTATGATATTATTAGACTCCAGTATGGCAAGCCTAGAGAATGGGATGGGTTTAAAGTGGTAAATGAAACACAATCTCTGGCATCCTGGAACCTACAATTTTTTTTTTTATTTATTTATTTATTTATTTATTTATTTATTTATTTATTTATTTATTTTTAGACAGAGTCCCGCTAGCTGACCCAGGCTGGACTGCAGTAGTGCAGTAATGGCTCACTGCAGCTTCGACTGCTTGGGCTCAAGCAATTCCCTCACCTCAGCCTCCCAAGTAGCTGGGGCCACAGATGTGTGCCATCACACCTGGCTAATTTTTTAAAATAATTATTTGCAGAGACAAGGTCTTGCTGTATTACCCAGGCTGGTCTTGAATTCCTGGACTCAAGTGATCCTCCTGCCTCAGCCTCCCAAAGTGCTGGGATTACAGGCATGAGCCACCGTGCCCGGCCTACAATCTTTTTTATAAAGAAACACAAGCAAGCTATGATGACACAGAGGCCAGCAATGGCTTAGGCCTGAATGCCATCTTGTATGACTTTTCTTGATTCCTGGTACATGTGATGTGTATTGATGCTTTCTAGGCTTTTGAGACTAAGAGGGAATCTTATAGTTTGCAACATGGGAACTTTATGAAATATTTTTGGGATTAGCCAAAGTTTTGGAAATAAATGAAAGAAAAATTCCCAGGGGCAGGCCACTGAGTTAGAATAAAATGGAAAACAGAATAAGACATATTTGGAACATATTTTGCTCATTTACTTTTCACTCTGCAGTTGCCTTCCTGTCTTAAAGTTGGAAGATGTGATGAGAGAAGGATAATAACTGGGCTTTAAAGATATACAAGAGGAGGCTGGGCACAGTGGCTCTTGGCTGTAATCCTAGCACTTTGAGAGGCCAAGGAAGGAGGATTGCTTAAAGCCAGGAGTTCAAGACAAGCCTAGGCAACATAGTGAGACCCCGTCTCTCTCATTAAAAAAAAAAAAGGTGTACCAAAGGAAGTACATTGCTAAAATCTGTTTATTCTCATTTCAATTCTAGTATGATTGCCTTCCCATGCCCTGTTAACCCTTGTAAATGCAGTAGACTCTCAGAAGGGACATACTGATGTTTGAGGCTCCATCATGGCCTAGTGTGTATTGTGCAGTATGCTTATCCCGCTGCTATAGCTGTGTCTTCAACTGGTGATTAAGTCAGTAAAAACTTACAAAAAATCATGTCACCTGGCATGACTTTAGTTATTTAAAACTTAGGCAGAGCATAGTGGCTCATGCCTGTAATCTCAACACTTTGGGAGGTTGAGGCGGGCAGATTGCTTGAGCCCAGGAGTTCAAGACCAGCCTGGACACTATGGCAAGACCCTCTGTCTCTACAAAAAATACAAAAAATAATTAGCCGGGCATGGTGGCGTGTGCCTGTAGTCCTAGTTACTCAGGAGTCTGAGGTGGGAGGATCATTGAGCCCAGGAAGTTGAGGCTGCAGTGAGCCGAGATTGTGCCACTGCACTCCAACCTGGGCAACATAGTAAGACCCTGTCTCAAAAAAAAAACCAAGAACAAAACTTAGAATAAGTTGGTTCTCATAAAGGTCACATGTATAAAATAAAGTAGGGACTTCCTATTAGAATTTATTTGTAATTCATGTTGGTTTTCTTAGCTATGATGCTAAGTCCAGTGCTATGATTGTTTTTACCTCTTCTTAGGCTAGAGGAGCTGCAGAGCTTTCTCTTGTATAAAAACAAGTTGACCTACCTTCCCTACTCCATGCTGAACCTGAAGAAGCTCACTCTGTTAGTCGTCAGTGGGGACCATTTGGTGGAGCTCCCAACTGCCCTTTGTGACTCGTCCACACCTTTAAAGTGAGTAGCCCAGAAATCCCAGTAGACACACTCAGACACAGGTAAGGAGTGAGAAGCACCGGAGCCTGGGAAGCTGTCTCAGGACCCGGATTAGATGGCTCTCATACTCTGAGAACCTTATCCTAACTCACAGAAGTTCTGGTGACTTTTTATAGGATTTTGGAGTTTGTGGCATATGACACGAGGAAGAGGCATAGGGTTCAGAGGATTTCTGCACAAATGCTGCATGCTGGTTGATGGTGTTGTGAGACATATGTCCAGGGCCTGTGATCTCTCGCTCAGTGCTCACATCGCTGCTGGCCTGGAGGGGTCAGCAGATGTTGAAAGGACCCTCCCTGGTTGCTTCACCCTTCTTTAGGTTTCCTTAAGTGAACCTATAAACCACCCACAACTAAGAAAAATCACCCATGCAAATGTACTCCAAATAACCTTCAATCTGGGGATGTGGAAGTGGACTTGAAAAGTCCTAGCTCCGCCCTCCCCTGAAATGACTCCAAGGCAGCTGATGGCTCCCTGGCAGCACATCCTCCCAGAATCCGGAGCTTTGGGGTTGCCCCATTAATTCTACCTGAGACCATTTTTGTCCATCCCTAGCGGTTTGGGCCCTCCCCACATTCTTCACACGAGGCTGCTCTAGTAAGAGCCACCTTCTCTCTGTCCAGAGACCCATTGGCCTTGAACACCAGGTGGCTCTTAACACAACCACTAGCGAGAATATTTCCCCAGGACTCCTAGTTCTTCAGTGGTAAGAGCTTACTGTCAGCAGAGTTCAATCTTATCTTCCTGTCCTTGCAATAAATGCATGGCAAACAAATAAAGAGTTTCGACCGCTGGAGAGAAAGAGACCAACTTCATATCTGCATAAGCACAAGATAAACAGGGTGTAAGACATCTCACACATGCCCTACTCCGCTCCTTCCACTAGAACAGGTCTTCCACTGTGCTTGGCTGTGTGTGGAATATTGTTTGAATAAGAAGAGGACCACTGGTGAGAGGGGTAGCAGGACTCCTCCCTAGAGCCCCTTCCACATCCAGCTCCTGGAAGCAGGCTTGGCAGCTTCACGTCTCATAGCAGTCAGGGTAAACCTGTCACCTAACTAAAGTAATTTCAAATGATATAATTGTAGGACTCAGAAATCTAAGAGAATCAGATGGAAGCTCTTTGAATTATTGAAATTTCAATAAAAAAGGATACAGGTTTGCATAAAAATTTAATAGCTTACTGATTCTTAGAAATAACCTGTAGAAGTTCAAGACCAGCCTGGCCAACATGGTGAAACCCCATCTCTACTAAAAATACAAAAAATTAGCTGGGCACAGTGATGGGCACCTGTAATCCCAGCTACTCAGGAGGCTGAGGCAGGAGAATCGCTTGAAACCGGGAGGCGGAGGTTGCAGTGAGCCGAGGTCGCACCACTGCACTACAGCCTGGTGACAGAGTGAGACTCCATCAAAAAAAGAAAAAAAAAAAAAAAAAAGGAAATAACCTGTAGAAAAATAATGGAAGAAATGATGACATTAATAATAATAACCAAAAAATCTAAAATATCTAGGAAAACCTCTAGTGAAAATCATTCTCTTACATGAAGAGTATTAAACAGTCTTCCCAAAGAATAATAAAGAAGACTTGAATATTTGAAAAAGGTATAATGTATCTTTTCTGGGTGAAAAGTTGGTCAAGATGTGATTTTTTCCAAAAATTATACTTAAGTGTAATGTAATTCCAATCATAACTCTAATGGAATTTCTTTTTTGGAGCTTGAAAAATGTATTTGACAGTATGTGTAGAAGGACAAAAGCTAAGGACAGTAATAATAATTTTAGAAAACAAGAGTAATGTGACAGAACTTGGCTTATCAAGGATCATAGTGTGGCTGGGCACAGTGGCTCATGCCTGTAACCTAACCCTTTGTGAGGGTGAGGCAGGAGGATTGCTTTAGCTCAGGAGTTCGAGACCAGTGTGGGTAACATAGCAAGATACTGTATCTACAAAAAATTAAGAAATTAGCCAGGCATGGTGATATGCCCCTGTAGTCCTAGCTACTTGGGAGGCTGAGGCAGGAGGATTGCTTGAGCCCGGGAGTTCGACGTTTCAGTGAGCCGTGATCGCACTGCTGCACTCCAACCTGAGCAACACAGCAAGACCCTGTCAAAAAAAAAAAAAAAAAAAAGCCTGGCTTGGTGGCATGTGCCTGTAGTCCCAGCTACCTGGGAGGCTGAGGTGCAAGAGTCGCTTGAGCTTGGGAGGTCGAGGCTGCAGTGAGCTATGATTGTTCACCACTGCACTGCAGCCTGGATGACAGAGCAAGACTCTATCTGAAAAAAAAAAAAAAATTAATTACAATACATTTAGAAGGGGTGACCTCAAAATGATGCAATGCTGGGCAATGATTTGTAGGTGAGTTATTGGAAGAGAATAGATAGTCCTGAAATCAATGCTAATACGTGATATAGGAATTTTCATAAGCAACTGGGGAAAGTATGAATGACTTCATATGGTATGAAGAAACTGGCTAGTGATAAAGCCTGTTCTTCACTTTATAGCATAAGAAATCTTGGAGTACATTGCTATATATGCCATATATAGTTAATATCACAAATATATGGTATAAATAGCATATAGAAAGAAAACCAGACCAAGAGACAAGTTAAATATAAAAAGAAAGTTATTAAAAGAATAAGGAATGCCATGTTAATGATGATGGCTTGATCCCTTTTAACACTTATACACTTATCCTTTATAAGAGCCTATTAAAATGAAAGGAAAAAATTTAAAATATGAGAAATCTCAATATTTTTATGAGATACATCAAGCAGACAGAATAGCAGTCATTGATGAAAGTAAGGTGAAACAGACCAAATGCCAGAGAACAAGCCGAGGAGCAGGCCAATCTGTCCTGAAGATGCTTGGTGGCCAGAAATTTCGGTACAGGGAGTTGTAGACAGAAATATGGTGCTTAAAACAAGAGGAAAAACGGAAGAATTTTTATATCAACAGGCACCCCCCAACCTCCTCCTTAATTACAAGGGGCAGACCACTCTGTACCAGCAGTCCAGGCCCCAGACCAAAAGCCTGAGATTTTCTCTAAGGTAGCCCTGGAGAAAAGACCCCAGAGTTCTGTGTTTGGCGACTGCCCTGGGGACCTGCTAGCTCCGTCCCTGAGTGATCACCCACAGTGAGGCCAGTACCTTGGCCAGCGCTGCATACATACTCAGGGGCCCAGCCAAATTCTGCCGTCTCATTCTCAGATATGAAGGCATTACCAGCCTTACCAGATAGTTGTCACAAAAATGTAAATGTTATTTATTGATTTTCAATTTTAGAATCAAACTGCAGGCAAAAGAAAAGTGAGATGTGATTACACATCAGAATGTGTATAGTATTGACCTTAACAAAGTAAAAGTACACAATGTCTGTGATTGTGCTTTGAGATGCATCAAAAAAAATGAGATGTCTGACACGTGGATAGATGGGTGGATAGATGTGTGAACAGATGGGTGGGTAGATGGGTGCATGGATGGGTGGATAGATGGGTGGACAGATGGGTGGATGGATGGTTGGATAAATGGGTGGATGGTGGGTGGATAGATGGGTGGATAGATGGGTAGATGGTGGGTAGATGGATGGGTGGATGGATGGATGGATAGATGGGTGGATAGTTGGGCGGATAGGTGTGTGGACAGATGAGTGGATATGTGTTAAAATAAAGCAAGTATAGCAAAATATTCAACATGGAATCTAGGGGATTGTACATGGGTGTTCACTGTGAACTTTTTTCTACTTTTGTGAATATTTAAGAATTTTCATAATGAAATGTTTAAAAAGTAAAATAGTAGGTAAAAATTTGGAAGTGTGAAGGTTGGGAAACTGGAAAGAAGGGGAGAAATACCAACACTTGATTGAATGACATGCAAGTATTTGTCCTAAGGTAAAAGGTATTTTAAATAGATTAAGGAAAAACAGTGATAGACCAATGAAAAAAGATTGCTTTTGGGATCTGAAGAGTAATCAAAGGGAGGGTGAGAGACTATTGCTTCACAAAGAAGCACGATTACATTCTGAAGATTTAAAAATATGTACAATGATTACTTTGATTAAAAAATTTAAGAATGATAAAATGTAGGTATATTTCTTATTTTTGAATAGGGAAGGATGATAAACATTAACTCAGTGAAAAAATTATAAAGTAAAAGTTGAATGGTTCTATCTACATTAAACATTACAACTTTTAAACTTTCTCCATGTTCAGACATTAAATAAAATTAAAAGGAAAATGAAGTGGGAAATATATATGTATACTAAAATACAACACTCGTGGCTCATATCTTCCATATATACAGCCCTCGTCTATAATCCAATGAGAACACGCTAACATCTCAAGACAGCAGGGCCTGCAACTGCAACCAAAAACTATTTAAGAGATTTACTGTTTTGAATTGAAATAATTATAACATTTTTCACATCGATACATCTTTGAAAATTGTGAAGACGGAAGATCAAATGCCATTTGGGTTTCCCCGCTTTAGCTTGTGTGTGTGTGTGTGTGTGTGTGTGTGTGTGTTTTAGCAGTAGTTCATCTTTCATTTAATTTTATTCTTATTTTTTCAGAGATGAGGTCTCTCTCATTCTGTTGCCCAGGCTAGAGTGCAGTAGTGTCGTCACAGCTCACTGGAGCCTTGACTTCCTTGGACTAAGCGATTCTCTTGCCTCAGCCTGCCGAGTAGCTGGGATGACAGGCATGTGCCACCACACTCAGCTAATCTTTTATATTTCTTGTAAAGATGGAGTCTCTCTATGCTGCCCAGGCTGGTCTCCAACTCCTGGCCTCAACCGTATCCTCCTGCCTTGGCCTCCTAAAATGCTGGGATTATAGGCATGAGCCTCTGTTCCTGTCCTATCTTTTATTTATTTATTTGTTTATTTTTGAGATTGAGTCTCCCTCTGTTGCCCAGGCTAGAGTGCCATGGCGTGATTTCGGCTCACTGCAACCTCTGCCTCCCAGGTTCAAGCAATTCTCCTGCCTCAGCCTCCTGAGTAGCTGGGATTATAGGTGCCTGCCACCACACCCAGCTAATTTTTGTATTTTTAGTAGAGACGGGGTTTCACCATGTTGTTTAGGCTGGTCTCGAACTCCTGACCTCAGGTGATCCACCTGCCTCAGCCTCCCAAAGTGCTGGGATTACAGGAGTGAGCCACTGCACCCAGCCATGTCCTATCTTTTAAATACCCATTTTGTGGGGATTTTCCTTAAGTCCTTTGTAATTTGGACACATCATTTTAAAGTTGGATGTCCCTTACTGGGAGTAACATCAAACATTGCATGACTACATGCAGCTGTGAGGATCTGCCTGAGAGGAGGTGTTACTGTCCACTCCATGGCCTCCTGTCCTCTCTGCCTGTGACTAAGGAGCTCTCATTTCCGCATCAGGCCTCTGAAAAGTCTGTACTTTAAAATTGGCTCTATATTACTGTTGGATTATTCCACACTGGAATTCCACTGGTGATGCTGGTATCATGTGGTCAGTTGTGACTTTTAAAGATAAGCCAGAACTTGGGATAACAGAGGTTATTTTATGTGAGGAATTTTGCAGTTTAAAATGCACAGGCGATAATGTGATACTTTCCATGCTTTCTCGAATAGATTTGTAAGCCTTATGGACAACCCTATTGATAATGCCCATTGTGAAGATGGCAATGAAATAATGGAAAGTGAACGGGATCGCCAACATTTTGATAAAGAAGTTATGAAAGCCTATATTGAAGACCTTAAAGAAAGAGGTGGGTTACTCATATTTAAAAATTATTTAAAATTAGTGTACAGACTTCCACTTATGGAATACATTTGTTAATAGAAGTCAAATTGACAAAAAGTTTATTGGTTGAGGGGCATGTTACTTTGTAAATTATTTTTCCATTTACCCTCCAATACACTCCAAATGATACATTTCCTTAAAATATCAAATTGTCCTAGTCCACTTGAATGCTTGATGAATCATCCACTGTTTGACAGGGAGGCTGGGAAACGTGCACTTAAAATGTCAGGGTTGCATTACTAACCATACGTGAGTTTTTAACTAAACGATATTGACAAAATAGTATCCTAAGTTACTAGAAAAATAAGATGTCATTTCAAAATCCATTTACATTCAACTTTTGAAAAAGTTATCTCACATAAATCAAGAACACTTACATAAAAATCACAAAAGGGAAAGCACAGGATGGCCAATTTGTGCATAGATGCATTTAGTTTTGGTTCCCATAGGGTGGTGAGAATACAGAGGGGCGAGGGGGGTCAAGTACCTCAGGAAAGGGTGGGAAGGCTTTTTCCCAGCTCCAGATTCTGGCGGCTGTTTCCAAAGGAGTGGAGAGATCCTAATGGTGTTCTGGAAGCCTTAAGGCCTTCCTTCCATCGCAAGACAGCTTCCCTAGGAAAAAGGCATACATCAGTCTTTGGTCTTCTAATCACTGCCTCCTTTCTGGGTGTGGATGCCTGAGAGTCATTCCTTAATTTTTCAGTTCTTTGATGAGCTAGGTGCAGACCTGGCAGGAAGAGAGATGTCCCACATGTGGATTTAGGAAGGAAGCAGCACTGGCCCTGGGCCTCTGATGATGAGCATCTGTGGGCAATCTCCCTCAGCCACTCTCAGAAAATGGCATGTGTGAGCATGCCCCTCCCTCATCAGTAGATGTCTGAAGACGATTAGTCACATTCAGATAGTTAGAAATGATGGAAAGTGTCACTTATTGGGCAAATTAAAAATTGTTTCAGCTAAACTAAAATTTCTATATGGTTACTTTTAATCTGTTTGGATATCCCTAATTTTGAATGCTGAACTAATATGAAATAAATTAGAAATTTATTGTAAATGTGAAACTGAAATAACAGAACCATTTATTTGTCAAAATTTACCTTTGGGTTGTATGGTTTTCCTCTTGTGAGAACCTTTAGTGTTCCATTTTATTCATTTATTTATTCATAATTATATTGTAGTGCTATTATGTAAAACTACAAGAAAGAAAGAAAATAGGTGTTAAGTTTTGGATCTATGTGGCCAGCAATAATAATTTGCTTTTAAAATTAATCAATTTAAATAAAATAAATATATTTATATATTATAAAATATCATTTAATAAATATATTATTTATTATTAATTTTATTGATAATATATTATTAGTTATTATTTACTTAAATAAATTAATTTATTTTAAAATAATTTGCTTTTAAAAATTAACTTTAGGGATGATAGATTTTTAATTTGTTCACTTATTTCTAAATAATAATAATTTATTCTGTATATATTCATATATATTAGATTGAACACATGATATTGCTAATATTCAGCTGGTTTTGTCCTACAGAAATGACACTTTTTAATGTTTCAACCTAGATATGGTCAGGCATGTGCTCTGAATTTTAAAAAATTTGTTCGTTTTCTTTTCTTTATCATGGTGTCTTCCCTGTTTTCCTTCTTTCCCCATCAGACCAATGTCTGAGTGAAAAAATAGTAGATTTAATCTGCCCACAAGGACCTACAACCTTGTGTGATTCAAGAAGGATGAGGATGTGAAGCCCTCACTGGTCCTCAAGCTTTAGTGAACATAGGAATGAGAGTTTTTACTCATCAGGCCTGGGGCAGGGCCTGAGAAAGTACACTTCTGACCAGCTCCCTGGTGATGTTGATGCCTTGTGTCTGAGAAGTACACTTTGAGAGCCATTGGTGTAGACCATCCTTTGACAAAACTTTGGCTGTGAAAGGAGAGAGAAGAGGGGTCAGCATCTAGTGGGAAGAGCAAGGCTGAGAGAAGGTTTACTTTCAAAGATCATGTATGGTTTAGGAACAGCCCAAACTTCTCTTATAAATGGTACCCTCTGCCACCTACTAGCCACAGACCCAAGTCCATGACCATCTATTTCTATTTTGTCAACTATTAATACTATAGGGTCATACAGCTTCCAAGATCTTGATGTAACTGTGAGTTGGCTGGAAAGATGGCCAAATAATGAAAGTTAATGATTCTTAGATATAAACATTTCTAAAGTTGGACTGCACATTTGTGATGGCTTACTTAATGGTGACAAATGCATTATTTATCACCTATACAGTATCTCTGTACTTAAAACATGAAGTGACAATAATGAGTATATTGAAATAGGCCATAGCATGTAGTTAGATTTCATAATAAAATGGTGAATGATTGAGCATATTTTTTTCTTTCTGTTACAGAATCCGTTCCCAGCTATACCACCAAAGTGTCTTTTAGCCTTCAACTTTGATATCCATCAGAAGACTGCAAATCTCACTACTCTCTGGAGCTATATATAAATCTTTGTTATGATCATGTCATATAGGAAGAATGGCTTGTGCTTAAGGACAAAGTCTAGAAACCACTATCATAGTTGCTAAGAAAAATGGTTTTCAAATGTCAAATACATGAATATCTCCCTCCATGGACTGGAGAATTGAAAAACTGGTTTATATATTGATATTTCCAGGTTCATTTGCATACATTTGTTTCCAAATAATGCACATTTAATATGTTTTAAAATGTCTTATTTTTAAGAATTATAACTAAAAGACCAAATACTGAAGTTAAGTGCATTGTTTTCAGGAATCAAAAGATAAAGGGGCAGGGTGTGGTGTGGCTCACACCTGTAATCCTAGCACTTTGGGAGGCCGAAGTGGGTGGATCACCTGAGGTCAGGAGTTCCAGACTAGTTTGGCCAACATGGCGAAACCCCATCTCTACTAAAAATACAAAAAATTAGCTGGGCATGGTGGCAGGTGCCTGTAATCCTAACTACTCAGGAGGCTGAGGCAGGAGAATCACTTGAACCTGGGAGGCGGAAGTTGCAGTGAGCCGAGATTGTGCCACTGCACTCCAGCCTGGGTGACAGAGCCAGACTCTGTCTCAAAAAAAAAAAAAAAAAAAAGATAAAGGGATGGTGAAAAGAGCATTTATATTGGACTAATCAGATGAGAGTATTTTGTTATTTTGAAAGAGTTTAATTATTTCTTTTACTGAGAAAAATCTTCCTTGAGTTTATATAAACTGCTATTTCCATATGTTTTAAGTTATATTTTAGCAAGTGTAGACTCCCAGGAGAGACTTGTAGGTACAATCTAGGCCTTGAAGAAAGAAAGGCTGGAATATCTGCCCATGCTTTGGGCACGAGATGCTCAGATGGTGCATGGGTAGCTCTAGTTGAGGAAGTGTGGGCCTGGCTGTTCATGGGAAGTCTTCAATGGCCTTCATGGATGGCCATCCTGCCCTGAGTGGTCACCTTGGGGGTCCTGGGACACACCTCAGTAAAGAGCAAAGGCAATGCCCTCAGGGTCCCTTCCTCCAAGATGGCCATGTAGGGCAACGGAGATGACCAGTCCACACTGATAAGGAGTTCCTATCAAGGCTTCCTTGTGGGTACCACAGGACAACTCTGCCCATAGCAAAGATGCTTCAGTCCGGAGGGAGCCCATGGGCTGTTTGAATCTGGGAGAGGTGGGATTCATTACAGGACTTTGGGCTCTTATGTCACATCACATGATTTGGAGAAATTAGACACAATCTCTTATTTTTATACCACTGTCTTGGGCTAAAATAAACAGGTTGTGGCTCATGTGGTGTTGAAGATAAATAAGCTTAAACAAATAACTTTGGCCGGGCATGGTGGCTAACACCTATAATCCCAGCACTATGGGAGGCCGAGGCAAGCAGGTTGTTTGAGCCCAGGAGTTTGAGAACAGGATTTCGAGAACAGCTTGGGCATCATGGCGAAACCGCATCTCCACAAAAAATTCAAAAAATTAGCCAGGTGTGGTGGCACGTGCTTGTGGTCCCAGCTACTCAGGAGGCTGAGGTGGGAAAATCACTTGAGCCTGGGAGGTCGAGGCTGCAGTGTGCTGTGATTGTGCCACTGCCCTCCAGCCTGGGTGACAGAGTGAGACCCTGTCTCAAAAGCAAAACAAACAGCAATAACAATATTATTATTGTTATAACTAAAAAAACAAGCAGCTTTTGTGACTAAGAAGGAAAATATGCATATAGTGGCGTATTTTTATATGAATCGTCTCCTCTGTGGTCCTGCCCAGTACCATCCAGTGGAGCTTTCTGCAGTGACGGAAATGTTCTGTATTTGCGTTGTCCAACGTGGTAAACCAGACACATGTGATTCTTGAGCACTTGAACAATGACTGATGTGATTGAAGAACCCATCTTTCAATTCAATTAAATTTAAATAGTCACATTTAACGGTTGATCTTTCAGTGTTTCCAGCAACAACCTAAACACCTTTATCAGTGCCTAGGAATGTTCAAGGCCCAGGCTGGGGTTCAGACCTGCAGAGGAAAACATCAGCTGGCTGGGTCAAGGCACCGTGTGTTTCTTGGTCAGGACAGAGACAAAAATGAGGAAAACTAGGGGACCCCACACACACATGTGGCTACCATACTCCCAAACAGGTCTAGCCAGTTTTTTGTTTTTTGGAAGTTAATCTGGGGTAGAAATGTATGGTGATTTTTATTTTCTCTGTCTGAAGAACCAGCCATTTTTAAAAAGGTTATTATTGACATCCCAATATTTTGTCTTGATGGGCTTACTCATAAGTCCAAACATTTTATTCTCAACAGGTGTAAAACAGGCAGAGCGTTCTAAAACCGCATGGTAGTGCTTCAGTGGAGGACTGCTTCCACTTAGAGGCAAACTCTGCAAAGTAGGCTAAGAGAAGACAAGAGGGCCGGTGCGGTGACTGACGCCTGTAATCCCAGCACTTTGGGAGGCCGAGACGGGTGAATCACAAGGTCAGGAGTTCGAGACCAGCCTAAGCAACATGGTGAAACCCTGTCTCTATTAAAAATACAAAAAATTAGCCGGGTTTGGTGGCGGGCACCTGTAATCCCAGCTACTCGGGAGGCTGAGGCAGGAGAATCGCTTGAACCCAGGAGACAGAGGTTGCAGTAAGCTGAGATCCCACCATTGCACTCCAGCCTGGGCAACAGAGTGAGACTCCATCTCAAAAAAAAAAAAAAAAAAAAAGGGATGAAAAGAGTAGGAAAATGAGAAATCACCTTCGCTGAATCTTAAACAGTTACATTTTTTCTTTTTAACACTAAAAATACAATTCAAATTTATTAGCTATACTACTTGAATGATTTTGGAATTTTATTTCATGCTAAGGTATGTGTTACATATAGCCAAGTGGAAAATATATCTGAAGAGGGGCTTTCACACAAATAGACTGTTCATAATTTATGTAAATTTTATTTTAATAAAACCAGTTTTTTGTTTAAAAATCTTGTTTCACTGTCACATATGAAAAAAATACTGCATTGATATATAATTATTTCATGTTACATAATAACCCAAAACAAATATATTACTTGAATATGTTTGCAGAGATACTATTTAATTTATTCATATAAATGCACAGAAAGATTCCAAAGGAGAATATATATCTTAGGGAAAATATAGAGATTTGAAAATTTGACATGATGCAAATAGACTGATACATAATTTGGAAAGGTTATTTACATGGCAGAATACATGTATGAATATTAAAGTAATATGAATGGAAGAATAAAATATTCTTAGAAGAAAAACATCCTGGTTCTAAAAGCTTTTTATTAAACCTATTTTTTATATGTTGGAAGTGTAGGGGGGAAAAGATTTTTTTTCCTCATCTGTTGCTAGGTTTATGGCTGAGACTCCTATAACAAAAGATGGATTAAGAAGTGAAAATAGCAAAGAAATATATTTAATATAAGTTTTATTCAATATGGGAGGCTTCAGAAATGAAGACCCAAAGAAACAGGTAAATTTGTGTGTGTTTTTGTTTTTTTTTTTTGTTACCCAGGCTGGAGTGCGGTGGTATAATCTCAGCTCACTGTAACCTCCACCTCTCGGGCTGAAGTGACTCTTCCACCTCAGCCTCCTGAGTAGCTGGGATCACAGGTGTGTGCCACCACGCCCAGCTAATTTTTGTATTTTTAGTAGAGATGGGGTTTTGCCATGTTGGCCAGGCTGGTCTTGAACTCCTGACCTCAAGTGATCCTTCCACTTTGGCCTCCCAAATTGCTGGGATTACAGGCATGAGCCACTGTGCCTGGATAGCTAGTGCATTTTTTAATACTAAGTTTGATGATGAAGTGCATAGTTGTGGAAAAAGATGATTGGAGGACAACAGGGTGTTATCTAATAGAAATATGCTGGGGGAAACTTAACAAGGCCTGTCAGTTCAATTCTTCTAGGTGTCCCTGTGTCTTTGAGGATAAGGTTGTTCCTATAATTCAGATACAGGCAGGATACCTCTGCAAGGGGGCGTCTTATGACTGACTGCAGGGAGGAAGGTCAGATAATTCTGTTATGGCCTACTTCAGGGGTGAAGGCGGAGAGGAAAGTCAAAGATACCTTCCTGCTTCTGCCGTTTTCTCAAATGCCAAGGCGCCATATTTTGGGATAGAATGTAATGAAGCCCATAAGAAGTGAAGGGGCAAAGGCACTTAGGTGAAATCCTTAAGTGGTGTATTGTAATTAATAGCAAGACTCACATCTGGTTTCTTGACTGTAGCTTTAATTTTATTTCCACCAGAATCTCTTAAATTTATTGATGGTTCTAGCCACCCTCCCCACCCACATGTTTCCTTGTTTGGGGTGTAATGGATCATGGAGCTAGTAAGCTATAAAGTAGTGAATTAAATCCTTACTACCGTATTCCTCCCAGTTTGAACTGTGGAATAATTCAACAGTCCTTTTTGTACAGAGACAAAAGGTCATTTTAATTTTAATAACTGGATGTGGTAGGAGATGATTCCTTCTCACTTTCTCACTTTTCTGTAGGAAGACCCAGCAAGCTTCTCAACTCTCCTTCTGGCTTAGACACGCCTCTTTCTGAAGGCTTAGCTGGTGTTTATTTGGGTCATTAGAGCAGACATTCACAAAATGGTCAGTTTTTTAAACTTTAAAAGGGAAAGGTTGAGGAAGTGGATATCCAATCCTATTGCTTACTGAGGTACGTATTCTAATTGGCTCAGAATGGATTATGTTTTCACCCAAAGACCATTCTGTGTTTGAGCCAAAGTTTAGTGCTTTATAATTGTACTGAGGGTACTAATCCTTTTTAAAACGAGGATTTGGTTTTGATACATAGATGACTTATGTTTCTTACTCCAGCTTTGACCTTCAATATTGGCACCTGTTTCTGGTTTCTCCTCTATGGGGCAGCTCCACTTGGGAATCACATTGACATCTAAAACAAGTGTATTACAGGTGTGTTTATTTTCTTCCTCCATTTCCCAAAGTTACATGACCAATACTTACAAATGTGTAATTCTATATAATTTTCTTTTTGAAAAATTACCTACTTAAAAAAACCCACAGATCTTACTCATTTCTCTTTTCTTTAAAATGTTTACTTGATTCTAATTTTTCCTGATTAATAAGGAGGACATTTTTTTCTAGTATCTCATCTTTGAGCTTCTCCCACACTACTTGTCAGTGGCAAGATCTGTCATCAAAGTCAGTTTAGACCACATGATAGCATTTCTTAGGATTTTGAAGGGCTTTCCAATTCTTTCTTGAGATTAAAGATCTTGGCTCTAGTCTTCAGTGAGCTCACAAATAATCTAACTTCCATTTCTTTTATTGTTCTAATTATCCAAGTTTAAAAAATTATCGTCTAGTTTGTTTTCCTTATTTAATCGGTGCTATGATATATAAATATTGTTTGTGATATTGCCTTGAAAGTGTGAATGTGCATCATAAAATAGCATTTTCTAGAAATGCAAATCAAAATGACTACAAGATATCACTTCATACCCATACGTATGGCTATGATAAAAGAAAACAAAAGCAGAAAATGACAAGTATTTGTGAGGATGTAGAATAATTGAAACCCTTGCGCACTGTTGGTGGGGTTGCAAAACGGTGTTATCATTGTGGAAAACCATGATAGTTCCTCAAAAAAATTAAAAATAGAACTACCATATGATCCAGAAATCTCACTTCTAGGTATATACCCAAAAGGATTGAAAGAAGGGTCTCACTTAAAATAAAAAAAATAAAAAAAAAAAAGAAGGGTCCCAACGAGGGATATTTGCACATTCATGTTCATAGCAGCTCAGTTCAAAATAGCCAAGAAGATGGGCTGGGCGCGGTGGCTCAAGCCTGTAATCCCAGCACTTTGGGAGGCCGAGGCGGGCGGATCACGAGGTCAGGAGATCGAGACCATCCTAGATAACACGGTGAAACCCCGTCTCTACTTAAAATACAAAAAAATAGCCAGGCATGGTGGCAGGCACCTGTAGTCCCAGCTACTCAGGAGGCGGAGGCAGGAGAATGGCGTGAACCTAGGAGGTGGAGTTTGCAGTGAGCCGAGATCACGCCACTGCACTCCAGCCTGGGTGACAGAGCGAGACTCCATCTCAAAAAAAAAAAAAAAAAAAAAAAATAGCCAAGAAGAGTAAGCAACACAAATGTTTATCAATGGGTCAATGGATGAATGGATAAACAACATGTGGAGTATTATTCAGCCTTAAGAAGGAGAGAAATTCTGACACATACTACAACATGGATGAACCTTGAGGATGTTAAGTTAAATGAAATGAGCCAGTCACAAAAAGACTAATGCTGTGTGATTTCACTTATTTGCAGTATCTAATGTAGTCAGATTCGTAGAAAGAGAAAAGTAGAATGGTGGTTGCCAGGGGCTTGGAGGAGAGGAAATAGGGAGCTGTTTGTTAATGGGTATGGAGTTTTAGTTCTGCAAGATTAAAAAGTTCTGGGGAGCTGTTTCACAACAATGTGAATCTACTTACATGACTGAACTGTGCACTTAAATATGGTTCATGATTTATGAGTTTGTTTACCACAATTTTTAAAAATTGCATTTTCTTACTTTTGTGAAATCAGATGTCAAGCCTGGCTTACAAGCATATTCTGTGTGCACCGAAGCTCTCTGAAACCTTGCGTTAAGTTTCAACTCTCCAGTGAGCCAAGTGAGAATATTTTAGGGCTAATTTCTCATCTTCACCTTTGCCAACTTGACTTTAAAAATCCTCTCATTATATAACAGAGGATGGTACGTTCATTAGATAACACTGTAATTAAGGTGACATTACAACTGAGGTAATTAGAACCTTGCAGAAGCCAAATTGCTTGGGGCTGAGAGGAGACAACTGGCAGGCTGCATATTTAGTAATGTAATCTGAGAAATTAAAATAACACTCCTTCACAGAGGATTATGTTAATCTTCTACAGTTCTCACTTCTATCTCTGACGTGTCTAGTAACCAGCTATTTCTTATTCGTTCAAGTGCAACTTGCTGGACCAAAGGTCCAGCTTGCTGTCCTTCCCATCTGGGTTCTGGGGGTGGGTTTGGCGGGCGGGGGTGGGGTTCCCTTTTGATTCCCCGACCTGTGCCACTATTTCCAACATTCCTACTGAATAAAAATTTAGGAAAGAGCAGTCAGAAGCTTAGATTGTGACTTAGGATGGGGCCGGGAGACAGTCCCTTTGCTTCTCAGGCAGGGAAATTTAAGAGGTATGAATTCCCTATTGCTGCTGTAACAGAACCACAAATTCAATGGTTTAAAATAACACAAATGTATTCTCGTACAATTCTGTAGGTCAGAAGTTCAACACAGTTCTCACTGGGCTAAAATCAAGGCAGGGCTGCGTTCTTTTCTAGTGGCTCTTCGAGAAAATCTGTTTCCTTGCCCATGCCGGCCTCTGGAGGCAACCCCCATTATTTTGGGCTCCTGGCCTCCTTCCTTCATCTTCAAAGCCAGCAACATTGCATCTCTCTAACTCTTCTGAAGTCACATCTCTCTGACAAAAGCCAGGAAAGATTCTCCACTTTAAGGACTCATGTGATTATACTGAGCCCAGCTGGATGATGGAGGACACTCTCCCCATCTCAAGGTCCTTCACCTTAATCACATCTGTGAAGTCCCCTGTGCCACGTAAGGTTACATGTTCACAGGTTCTGGGGATTAGGACATGGGCATCATTGAACCACAGCACAGAGGAATTTACTCATTTTTTCCATGTACTTATAAGGTTTTATTATTTCCATTTAAGTCTCTAATTTGTTTGAAATTTATCCTGGCATATGGCTTGAAGAATGGTTCTAATTTTATCTTTCACCATAGGGCTGTCTAGTTATCCTAAAAACACTTACTAAAAAGTCTGTCTACTCTTTCTGCACAGATTTGAGACGATGCCTTTGTTGTATATTAAATATACATATGAGTCTGTTTATCTGTTTATGGACTTTACATTTTGTTTTAACGGCCTTGAATGCCCATTCTTGGTTTCAGAATACTCAATGAAATAGAAATTGATGAGTATTTTCAAAGCCAACTTTGTACCTAATGAGGAAAATTTGGAGACATCTCCTCTAAAATCCCTACTACTACTACCCAATTAGAGAAGAGGAAGAAAACAGAGATATCAAAGTTAAAAAGGAGGTAAAACCCACATTTTGCAGATGATGTGATTGCCTACCTGGGAAACCCAAGAGAATCAACTGAAACATTACTATAAAAAATAATAAAATTCAGGAGGATAGTGGCATATAAAATAATATATGGAAGCCAAAGGCCTTTATACATAGCAATAACAGCTAGAAGATATAATGAGAGAGAAACCAATTTGTAATATAAAATATTCCTGATAACATATATGCAAAACCTATATACGAAAGACTTTAAAACACATGTGAAGGACACAAAAGACGTTTACAAAGGGAATGATGTACCATGTTCTTGGATAGGAAGATTTAGCATGATAAAGATCCCAATTTTTTCTTTTTTTTCTTTTTTTTGAGACGGAGTCTCGCTCTGTCACCCGGGCTGGAGTGCAGTGGCGTGATCTCGGCTCACTGCAAGCTCTGCCTCCCGGGTTCGCGCCATTCTCCTGCCTCAGCCTCTCCTAGTAGCTGGGACTACAGGCGCCCGCCACCACACCCGGCTAATTTTTTGTATTTTTAGTAGAGACGGGGTTTCACCGTGGTCTCGATCTCCTGACCTTGTGATCCACCCGCCTCGGCCTCCGAAAGTGCCGGGATTACAAGCGTGAGCCACTGCGCCCGGCCTAAAGATTCCAATTTTTTCTAAATTAATCTATAAATTTAATGGGATCACAATAAAACACCCACAGGTTTTCTTGTCTTTCTTTAAATTTCTTTCTTTTTTTTGTTAGGTTGATTCTAAAATACATATGGGAAAATAAACAAGCAAAATAGCCTGGGAAACCTGAAAAGAAGAGTAAAAATTGTGAAAGCACTAGTCGGTTCTTTATCTCTTAGTAAGTTTGAGGAGATGAAACACAAGCTCAGGACTTAGTGAGATTTATGCTGGGAAGGGAAATCTAGGAAGGTGTAAATGGTTCATTTTAGGTGTCTACTTGACTGGTCTAAGAGATACCCAGATATTATAGCTGGTGAAATGTCATTTCTGGGTGTGTCTGTGAGGGTGTTTCCCAAAGAGGTTTACATTTGAATCAGTAGACTGAGTAAAGAAGATTGCCCTCCCCAATGTGGGTGGGCAGACAGAATAAAATGGTGGAGGAAAGGCGAATCCACTCTTCTGGAGCTGGGACATCCATCTTCTTCTGCCCTCTTGCTCTCAAATGCCAGAGCTCTCAGGCCTTCAAACTCTGGGACTTACACTTGTGGCCCCATACCTCCAGTTCTCAGGCCTTCAGACTCAGACTGAATTACACCCCTGGGTTTCTGGTTCTCCAGCTTGCAGACTGTGGGACTTTTTGGCCTCTTTAATCACATGAACCCATTTCATAGTAAATCCCTGTCACAGGTGAGTGGCGACTATCTGGGCTGGTTGTGAGGGGGTAAAAGAATTTACCAAGACAGTTGTAGGTAAAGAAAGGCAGATTTATTGCAGAAAGTATGAAAATACATTGCAAGAAGGCAATGGGCAGGATCAGCAGAAGAGGAGCTGACTGCAAGGAGACAAAGGCTTGCTGGAGATTTTATAGAATGGAACTTGGGCTGGTTGATAATGCCAAGGCAGCAGGGAGCTTAACTTGCATTCTTCTGTCAGCTGGAGTGTTTGATAAATTGAGGCATTTGATGGTAAGCAGGAATTTTTTGAGTTATGTACGTCATCAGGACATATGGCCATATGTCATGCACAGATAAATCTTGTAACTAAAGGAGATAGGAGTGAGTTAGGGATAAAAGACTAATCTTTAGGGGACAACTCCTTGGGGGAATTCCTTGAGGAATAATGACCAAATTATTTTTAAGAAAAGATCATTTCCTAAGTTAAACTTGAACTGTTTCTAGCCCAGTGTTACTATTAGCATATTTTGTTACTTCCATGAGTTCAAGAAAATAAGAAAACCCAACCCACTAATGTGGATTTTGGAATAACAACTGCAAAATTATTTCTGATTCTGGCCACTGCAGAGTAGCTAGGTTTGGACCCTTCCTAGCAAGCCCCATGTGCCCCGGGTTTACTCGAAGACAGTTTCTGAATTGCAGCCCGGGAAATAAAGCAGAGCAAAAAGTGATTATTTCAGTTGACTGAGGAGACAGAAGTCAGAATTTGAGGCTTCCTAGGCACCTGAAATTTAAAGGCAAAATCCCAGAAAGAAGAGAATTGAAGAGAAGAGGCTCAAAATGCTGCATTCCATTTTTCTTTCACTGGGTGATTACCAGGATGTGCTGTTCTAAGGGAAAACAAAGCCAGGCTCTGGGAGGCTAAAGCCTTGCATGGGAATTTTGGCAGCCATGCAGTGCTGGGAAGTCAGAAATGGGAGTGAATGCCTAGTAGGGAGTGTGTGTGGGGGTGGGGGTGGTGTTGGTAAACACCCGTGGCTGCCAGGCGAGACCACAGAAAACCTCAGCCTAGGATTGATGGTCTCCCCAGCATGGGCTACACAGCCTATGAGTAAGCGCAAAGGTGAAGTATGCCCCAGCTTCAGGTAGGTCCCAACGATGTCTAAAAACAAGCCAAATTGCCCAGCCTGCTGCCATCACTCCTCTCCAAACACAGGGACCTTCCTTCAGTTGGCCTGGCTTGCTCTGCAGTGCTGCCTGTCCCTGAGCCAGCACTCTGTATGCTAATTACCACAGTGGTGATGTCTTCTAAGGCAAGGTCCACCTGTGGTCATTTTTTCCTGACTTGTTTATCAAGTTTCAGTCACTCATTCTTCCACATGAATTAAATACACATCTTTTTCAGTTTCAGAAACAGTGTGTCCTTTGCCAAAGAGTGAGCTAGGATCACCTATGAATACACATGAGAGAAACGGCAAATGGGTAAAGTGGAAAACACTATTTTCATTTCTAAGCTGTTCATGGCCAAATGACATGCAGAGAGCCCAGCAGTGCTCAGTCCAGATGAGGCAGGCTCATTCTCCGCGCAGCCCTTCTTTCAGCTCACACAGCTGCGCAGAGGCTCCTCCCTGGGTTAGGAAGCAGGCAAAGGTGAGGAGAACCGGGCCCTGCCTCAGACGCTCCTGGTTCACTAGGAAGCCAGTCAGAACTAGAAGTGGGTGGAATAGAACAGGGGCTACGTAGATGGACAACCAGCACTAGTGGAATGAAACCCTCACCAGGGGGATGAAAGGAGGCATCGCAGGGATACTGGCACTCCAGTAGGGAATTAAAAGATGGACATGGTCTCATGAGTAGCTAAGAAGAGGCAGAGGGAATTTGTGAGCAAAAGCCTAGGAGTGGGAAAGATACATTAGCCAAGGCATGGTTGCAGGTGTGGTTTGAGGGGACAGGTGGGAGATGTGAACTGCCAGAATGACACTCCAGAAGGATAACGTGAGGATGCAATGTGCCCTAGAGGGAGCGCCAGGATGCAGGCAAGGCACAACTCCAGTCGATGGAGGGGGGCAGATGGGGAGAGGATGGGGATGGGGTGAGTGAAAAGAAGTTATCGGCTGTAAGTGACTATCACACTAATTTCCATTGCATAAATGGAAGGATTCACATTTCTAGTTTTTTAAAAAAAAGGTGTGAGAGGGAGTCTTAAAATTAATGTCATTAATCAAGACAGAGCATGTTCAAAAGACTGCTTTGGTTTCAGAGTCCTGGTGATACGGTTTGAATGTGTCCCCACCCAAATGTCATCTTGAATTGTAGTTCTCATAATCCCCACGTGTCATGGGAGGGGCCCATAATTGAATCATGGGGTTGGTTACCCTCATGCTGTTCTTGTGATAGTTAGTGGGTTCTCACGAGATCTGATGGTTTTATAAGGGACTTTCCCCCCTTTGCTTGGCACTCATCTCTCTTTTGCCACTCGGTGAACAGGTGCCTTCCGCCATGATTGTGTTCCTGAGGCCTCTCCAGCCATGTGGAACTGTGAGTCAATTAAACCTCTTTTCTTTATAAATTACCCAGTCTTGGGTATTTCTTCATAGCAGCGTGAGAATGGACTAATACACCTGATAAGAATCTGTCCACAGACTTCCACATTTGCTCCTTTAGAATGGGAGTCCTCAGTATTTCTTTTTTATTATTTTTATTATTTTTTGATCATCCAGCCCAAAATGTCAGTCTCAATGTTTTTTGTTGTTGTTGTTGTTGTTTTGTTTGTTCGTTTTTGTTTTGTTTTGAGACAGAGTCTCTCTCTGTCGCCCAGACTGGAATGCAGTGGCGCAATCTTGGCTCACCAAAAGCTCTGCCTCCCAGGTTCACGCCGTTCTCCTGCCTCAGCCTCCCATGTAGCTGGGACTACAGGCGCCCACCACCACGCCCGGCTAATTTTTTTTTTGTATTTTTAGTAGAGACAGGGTTTCACTGTGTTAGCCAGGATGGTCTCGATCTCCCGGCCTAGTGATCCTCCCGCCTCAGCCTCCCAAAGTGCTGGGATTACAGGCGTGAGCCACCGAGTCTGGCCTCAGTCCCAGTGTTTTTGATTGCACAACGAGGTTAAAAAAAATTGAGCATGCACTCCAAATGTGTGTATATTTGTCATTCATGCGTCGTCTGTATACTTATGCATATCATTATTCTAATATGTTTGCATACATTATAAAAACATACCATAAGAAATAATAAACTTTAAAGAAAAACTAAACAGGATATCTCTCCCTCCTCAGTGGTGCATCCTCCCTCACCCCTTAGTCACAGGTGGCCCCAGGGAGACCACGCACTGAGAACCCATGTTTTCAGCCTAACTGGCTCCTTCCTCAGCAGACCCACACTGTGGCAGTCTCTCCTCCTCTCCACCAGTTTTGTTTTTCAGTATTACTTTGCTCAGCTCAAAAGTTACCTAGATTTCAGGGCTCTCTTAAATTCTCCCTTTTGACTATTTCTTTTCTTTCAGCCTCTCTCTCTGTGCTCCTCCCACTGACTCTCAACTTCAGGGAAAGGGAGAGGGTGCAGGGGAGAGAATCTGGACTAGAAGTCCTGGAAGCTTTTGGCCTTGGGCTCTGAGCAGCTGTGGACGATACCCTAGTCACTGCGGGTATTCCGAGGATGAAGAGCAGCTGCTTACGTGGAAGGGTGCTAGACACGTGCTGTAGTTTGAATATTTGACCCTTTAAACTTCATGATGAAATTGGACCCCCAGTGTTAGAGGTGGGACCTAATGGGAAGTGTTCGGATCATGGGGGCGAATCCCTCATGAATGGCTTGGTGCCATCCTTACTGTAATGGGTGAGTTCTTGCTCTTAGTTCCTGCCAGAATCAGTTGTTAGAACCCAGCATCTCTCTTGCTTCCTCTTTCCCCATGTGATTCCTGCTTGTGCCGGCTCTCCTTCACCTTCTATCATGAGCAGACACAGCCTGAGGCCCTTACCCGAAGCAGATGCTAGTGCCATGCTACTTGTACACTTTGCAGAGCTGTGAATGAAACAAGCCTCTTTTCTTTGTAAATTACCCAAACTCAGATATTCCTTTATAGCAACATGAACAGACTTAGTATGCCAGTGCAGAGAAGGGCCCATAAGCCAATGCTGGTCTCTCATCTGCTTGAGCTTGACAAACATAATTCCAGGATCTATTTGGAACACCCTCTACTGTCACCCAGGCCTACCCACTCTGGAAACAGATATTTATCAACATAAATACCAGCTTGCATTACCATCTCTTATCTGGCAAAGGCAGGACAGGCTTGGTACTCTCTTCCCTTCCCCTAGGGGGTGGCTTTGTCATGACCCTCCATACACTCACCTCAGTCTTCCAACCTAGAGGCCACTCTCCTTGGAACGGGTCAATTCCCAGCCTAGACACTCACTGTCAACTCTTTCTGAATATTGGACTGGGCCCTCGTGTGTTGCTGGGTGGAGGCCATCTCTGGCCTTTGTATACTGGGAGATAATGGGAGCTCAGGGAGGGGCGTGGGTCTCCTTTCACTTTCCTGCTGACCTGCTGGAGGCCTTAGGTCAAATTTTAATTTGCACAGGAGCAATACCAGTATTCATCCAGTTCAGGTCATGCCCCAAGCCCACCACTTGGACACCCCCTTCCTCTCCCCTGCAGGCACTAGGCAGCAGCTGTCACTGATCAGGCAATATATTTGTGAGCAGGTGTATGTATGTCAGAGGCTACTTTTTTTTTTTTTTTGAGACAGTCTCGCTCTGTCACCCAGGCTGGAGTGCAGTGGCACAATCTCGGCTCACTGCAACTTCTGCCTCCTGGGTTCAAGTGATTCTTGTGCCTCAGCCTCCCAGTAGCTGGAATTATAGGTGCATGTCACCACATGTTTGTATTTTTAGTAGAGATGGGGTTTTGCCATGGTGGCCAGGCTGGTCTTGAGCTCCTGAGCTCAGGTGATCTGCCCAACTTGGCCTCCCAAAGTGCTGGAATCACAGGCGTGAGCCACCAGACTTCAATTACTTCTTTAAAAATTAGGCATCCCCTTAGAATTGATAGATTTTTATTGTTATCCGGAATATTTAAAATCAAAACTTTCTATCTAGCCAGGTACCGTGCCCACTCACATCCATCTTTCAACAGAAGTTTCATAAAGTCAATCCTTTGTTCGATTTTACTAAGAAAAATCTCAGCTTCGGTTCAGTCACTGGGAGGACATGGTCTAAGGAGAAAATAGTTTCTGAGACCCTGTCCTCTGAACATGAAAAATTCTGGTTAGCTGGTAGGAATCCCACAGCTCCAAGCTGACAGCGCTCACGTGAGCCTTGTGGGTGAGAACTCCACATGTGGACCTCATGTGTTAGTAAAACGGAGTCATTCACAGTTCAAAGCCATTTGAGAATGCACAGGTCAGCCCCATTATTCGTGGAGTCTATTTGTGATTTTGCCTACCTGCTGAAATCTATTAGTAACCCCCAAATCAGTACTCATGGTGTGTTTGTGGTCATTCACAGATATGTACAGAGTGGGGGAAACTGGAGTCACCAGCACCTGTGTTCCCAACTGAGCCAGAGCAGGGCCTGTGTGTTCCCTGCCTGTTTGTTCCAGCTTTTGTACTATAAACAAGCGTCCTTCTCCTGATCTATTTTGCCATGCATTTCACATTTTTGTGCTTCTGTTGGTGATTTTGCTGTTTCAAATGGCCCTTGAGCATAGTGCAGAGTGCTGTCCGGTGTTCCTAAGAGTGAGAAGGCTATGATGTGCCTTATGGAGAGAATATGAGAATATGTGTGTTAGAGAAGCTTGCTTCAGGCCTGGGTTATGATGCTATTGGCTGTGAGTTCCCTTAATCAACAATTTACACTAATTACATTATCTTTAAAAAGAAAGACCTGGTGGCACATCCTGCCCTCCCCCCCTCAGCAGCCTGCACACCTCCCTCCATGGAGACAACTGTTTGAGAACCCAGGTTTTCATCCCGATGCTTTTGCCTTCACAGTCTGACCTCAGAGGGTCTGTGCAAAATTCCCTGGTGAGGGGGCCCACAGGCTTCACAAGATTTCCAAATGGTTTATGAATCATAGACACTTCAGACTCAGTTCTCTTGAGAGTGAACACAATTGTGAAGGTCTTTTTTAAAAATACTGAAGTGAAAGTCACATAACAAATTTAACCATTGAAAGTGGACAGTTCAATGACATTTAGTGCATTGACACTGTTGTGCAACCACACCTCTATCTCAGTCCAAAACATTTGCATCACACCTCTCTCCCCCACAAAAGAAACCCCATCAGGATTAAGTAGTTGCTTCCCATCTCCCACTATGTCTAGGCCCTGCTAGCAATTCATCTAATAGATTTGCCTATTTTGGACCTTTCACATAAATGAAATCATCCAACATATGACTTTTTGTATCTGATGTTTTTTCTGACTTAGCATCATGTTTCCAAGGCTCATATAGCAGTTTTTACAACAATCACCACGATAACAATGAGAATGACAAAACAGCAGAAAATGCTTAAGTTCCTACAGACGTGGTTCTGGCATGTGTAGGAATAGACATTCTCTCCTGAGGCCCAGGGCTTAACTCCCTCCTCCACCTTGCAAATGGAGTATACTCTTGGGGTCTGAGATGCGGGGAGGCTTGTAACCTGTATGGGCCCAGCACAAAAGCCCTGCAGACATGCCTCACAGTTGTCAGTATTGTGTGGCCCTTCAAGAGAGATGTCCTTGATCATAGGAACCTCCTCTATCAACTGAAATCTTCCTCTATAGCATTTCTTCAGAATTCGGAACACCAGGTTTTTCAGGATCCTTGAGATGTTCTCTTGCGTGAACTCAGGGTCCTCAAACAGAGGTTGGGGGCACTTCTTACATCTCTGGGTAAACACCCTCATCTTCACCTGGCCCCTGGACTTCTCCTCACTCCAGTGCATGTGGAAAAGGACCAGAACTTGGGCAGAGGCCCAATTACGAGAGCAGGAGGAGCACTGGAACCTGTGGAGACAGAAGAGAGCCTCAGCCTGGCTCCATGTGGCCAAATCACGGGGCACTGCCAGAGAGAGAAAGGAGCTACCAACTGCACAGAGACATGACTTGATTGGGGCTGTGGCTCAGTGGTGGAAGAAATGGCTAAGACCTTGTTCCCATCTCCACTGTGCCACTGACACGCTGCATGCCGCACAGTGTCTGCTATGAAAACAGTGAATTGCAAGCTGTTAGATCTGGGAGGGACCTTGGGCATCTTCTAAGTCCAACGCATTCATTTTAGAGATGAGGCACACTCTGGAAACTCCTCATGTCCAGAGACCCAGTGGGTGTAAAAAGGCATGACTGGGACTCTGGTCTCCCTATTCCAAAGCAAAGCTTCTTCAAATGTAGATTAAATGGGTCAGAGGCCACAACTGCAACAGCAGCCAGTTCAGTTCAGGACCCTGAAATCTACAAATGCATACAGGTGGGTGTTGATTAAGTTATAGACTCATGGGTTGGCGGCAGGAGCCTGAAGTGTCCAGGGTTCTCCTAGAGGAAAGCCTTTGCCTTTCTCTTGGCTGCCGAGGGTCCCTGGTCTGCAGGATTGCAGGGAGATCCCAGTGTCCAGCTCTCTCTTCATTTGTTCCCCCTCCAACCCAGTTCCTTCGCTCAAGGTAGCCTGGAAAACTTCATATTCTGAATGCCACTGGCTTCAGACAGGGTACAAGAGAATACACCTTGTCTCAGCAGGGAGGAGGGCAATTTTCTGAGCTAAGGTATCTGGACAAATACATGTCAGGAGGTAGAGAGAGAAGAAGGCAGGAAGCACATGGCTGCACCTGGGAAAGGAATTATGGGAGAGGAAGAGAGCTGCACTGTGGTGGAGACATTTAATGCTCACCAAATTATACATGCACTCCCTCCCACTTCCCAGCCCCTTTGCGGTGAGGCTGGGGCCATGGGACCAGTTGGGCATGAGATGAGGCCAGCAGTGATATATGTTCCTTCCAGATATGGTCACAGAAGCCCTGGTAAGACATTCCAGCTCTCTCCTCCTCTGCTTCGGTGACCTTGGGAGCCACATGTAAGGTTAAATCAGTGATATTTCCAGGTTTATTTGTCACTGTGGCTGAGCCTAGCCTTGGCTTGATGCCTGGATACAGAGAAATTAGGCCGTGGGTGGTGAATTGGAGGGGGCTGGGAAGAGTGAGGTAGTCCAGGGTTTGCTCCTGTATCTTGACTCTAGCCGCAACCCACAGGATGAATGCAAGGTTGAAATGAGAGAGAGAGGCCAAGAAGCTGTGATCACTGTGAGAGGACCTTGCTGGGAGTCACCCAGAGTCAGCAATGCAGAGGGGCCTGGGCCCTGTTCTGAGCAGAAGTCCACTGCTGTCCCCTGGGTCTCAGTGCTCTGTTCCTGTGCTTGTTCAGAGTTCAAACTTCCCATGGATAAATGGACTGAGACTTTGGTGCCATGCTCCCTGTGGCAGCTTCTGGCCTGGGAAAGCCATAGGCCAGTGGGAGAGCTCTGCCCCTCTATGTAGACTCTCCCTGGGAGGGGACAGCAGGTGGGACAGAGTCCCCGGCCCCCACCCTCTGTGCACTGTGGGCAGTCACCCCCATCACCCTCCCACGCCTTGGGGCTCCCCATTTCCACCTGGGAAAGAGAGGATGAGACTTAGGATGATTTCTAAGACTCCTATTTTAAAAAGATTCTATCAGCTGAGAGTGGAGAGAGGCAGGATTGCTGCCTGTTGCCCAGGCCCCCTGCTCCTCCGGCCTCCCCCGAGGGTGTCTCCTCAGTGCCAGGAGTCTCTCTTCCTAGGGGCTCCATGGTGGGTCCAGCAGTCTCCCTAGGCAGGGGGCACATGCCCCGCCTGTGGGTGCAACAGCTGCCCTTCCTCCCCTCCCCTTTCCTGGCTGCTCCCTGTCCCCACCCCCACAGACTAATTTCTCTGTATCCAGGCATTAGCTCACAAGGGTGCTCAGGCCTGCTCTTGTTTTGGGGTTCATTGTAATAGTGAAAAAACAATCTTTAATGAAGTTACAACTTCTTGGATGATGGGCATCTTACTACCCATAGTATTCAATTTGCAAGCACGGAATAGAACAAGAAAAGTAACGGGTATACCTAGTAAGAAATGTGCAAGAATTTTCTGGAATGCATACCATCACATTCCCCCTCACCTGGCGAAGGTCCACTGCTGGTATTGCATCCAGCCTGGCTTCAGGACATTGGGAAGAAGGCCCTTGTCTGGTCTCAGGGTCCATCTGTGCCATGGCTTCACCTCCTGCATTAACTCCTGAAACATTTGCTTCCATACTTCTGTGTCCCCAGCCATCTCTGCTGCTATGGTGTGCCTGGGTGGGTCAAGCTCTCCTGGGCCCTGGCAGGTCTGTAGTGGGAGATGAGGTTTCTCACTTCAGAGGGTGAGGACTCAGACCTGCCCTCCCTTTGAGGACCTGGATTGGGCCCATGGACCATGTCTCTGCCCCAGGGACAAAGGTCAGTTGGCTCCAAGTTCAGAGGATGGCACTAGGCTCCACAAGGAATTTCAAAAGACACAGAACTTGTGATTTTATTCATCAAATTGTTGCCAAAGAAGAGCTCTAAACTCCAAATCAGGAGGAGTGAATTTTAGTCTGGCTCTGCTGTCTACCTGCCTGTGACCTGGAACACATCTTTTCACTTCCAGCACCACTGTAAACGGTGGAGACAGGCTGCAGGTGTCCTTTCCAGTTCTAACACTGGAAAATCCTTCTCCATCAGGCTGCTGTGCTCATGCTGGGGAGGAGAGGCACAGGGAAGAAGGATGCAGTGGTCCTGGGACCTCAACGGGATTCGGATTCCCACGTCCTTGCTCCATGCTTTTTACGTTCTGGCAGACACCCGAGGCTGCCCACCCATGAGAAACCAAAGCTGATGCAATCAGTGTTTGCCCAAGTGACAGGTACAAGGGCACAGGTCGGTGAGAGGCCACTAGCCCTAGGCAAACCCAGAGTCACTGCCCTCCTTAAGGGCGTTCCCCATCCTCTACTTCCTGCAAGAGAGGATTGGGGAGCAGGAAGAGGGGAGATTAGGGAGTGGGTACTGGAGTGGGCAACACTCCAGGAAGGTGCACAAGACTCTGGGTGTCCGCATCCCAAGACCCGTCCACAAACTGCATGTGTCTTCCTCAGAGGCAGGCACTGACCTATGTCCCTGGCCACCTCCCAAGAGGAGGAGAGGAAGGAAGGGAGCAGAGCAGGGAGGAAAAAGGAAAGGAGGCCGGGGATGTGGGGGACGAGGAGGTCTTCCAGGGCAGTTGGAAACAAAGCCACCTCCTTCCTCCTCTCCAGCCCAGCTGCCCGCAGCTCTTGCCCTTGGGTTTAGCTTCTCGGCAGGCTCAAGTCCTGGGTCTCCCCTCTTTCCAAGCCAGTTTTGTTTCTCAGCATTACAGCTGTCCCTCAGTTCCTGGGGGATTGGTTCCAGGGCCCCCTGGATACCAAAATCCTCAGGTGCTCAGGTCCCTTATATAAAATGACATAGTATTTGCATATAATCTATGCACATCCTTCCATATACTTTAATTGATCTCTAGATTACTTATAATACCTAATACAATGTAAATGCTATGTAAATAGTTGTTATACTGTATTGATTTTAAACTGCAAACTAAAAATAAGTTCCTAAGCCCCCAAACCAACTGAATGGACCCGTTTTTGGCCAAGGGGACCCCTGAGAAACCTGAAAAACTAAATTCCCAGCTATGACAGGAGGGGAGGTTGGAAACACCTTATCATACTCCCTCCCTTTGAGTTTAGGGACAACTGACCAGCATCGAGGTTAAAACAGGGATTGTAAGACTGACAAAATAGACTGCTTGTCGTAATAAGATAACCAATTTATAAACAAGACCTAAGGCCACACGTGGTTAAAGTTATGCCCTACAAACCATAATATCTCATTAGAGGGAGTTTTATTAACCTGGTATAATGGGGCTACTTTCCAACCTGACTCTGGTATAGCATCACATGACAGAGAGCAGACTCCCTTGACTTTAGCATTCCTTTTGCTGACTTCATCTGTATACAACGCTCAAGTCGTTGCTACACCCTGAAAGAGATGTCCACCTTTGAATGTGACCATATTTGGAAAAAGGGTTTCTGCAGATGTAACTAAGTGAAGGATCTAGAGATGAGGTCAGTTTCATGAAATTTAAAGTTTCTTTTGATGGCAGGACACAACACAATGACATGAAGATAGATAAAAGGCAGAACTTTTTGTTAGTTATACCTCTAAACAAGGGAAGGCTGCCAGGCAGGCCCACACAGGGTGCCTGGGGACAGGGTAACAGTCAGCTGGAGCTGTGAGGGGCAGTTTATGGGTGGGAAGTTGGGGAGTTGCGTGGGTCTAGCTACGTTTCATGGGCTCCCTGTGGATTGGCTTATTTAAATAATTCTGAGTGCTCCAGGGCATAGGGACTGCCCCTAGTTGTCTAGTACTATTACAGACAAAGCTGGTTCCCCCACAAATGGGGTCTTTTCCTGTTTAGTGCTGCAAAGCCAATATGCAAAACCAAAAGTGAATCGTAAGCAGCACGAGTTTTATTCAATGGCCATGGAATTGAGAAGCGGGAGCTTGGCTCACAAATCAACTTCTCAACTAGTGAGGGAAGCAGGATTTCTCTAATGAAGGGGTTGAACATTAGAAACGAGGGGAGGAATATTCATGTCTTTTCTGGAGATGGGTGGCGAACTTCTTGGAACTGGAGTGCTGCTTTCCTTTTTGTCCTTTTATGGCCTCTTTTGGTCATGGTCATGGCGATTGTCAACTGTCATGGTGCTCGTGGGAGGGTCATCTAGCATGGAAATGACATTATAATAAAGCCTCAGATCTTTCTGAAGTCATTTTATTGTCTATCTTGGTTCTAACCAGTCTTAGCTGGTCTGGTTACAAAGGGAAATTTGTATCACAGGTGTCCTGTTTCTTAAAGATAAGCAGAGGTAGAATGGGGTGGAAATTCAGCTATGTCACAGAGGCGTTACACCAGGTAACAGTTCCCGGCCTTGGGGTTACTAGGGCAGGTGCACAGTGATCAGGAGTGTGACGGCCAGATAACAAAAGTGGTTGCAGTGTGGACTGACTCCTCTTTAGCCAGGGCCTCAAACATCATTAAAAAACAAAACTAAGCTGTATTACAAGACTGTCCTGGATTTGGGCCCTAAACCCAGTGACAGGTATCTCTATAAGGGAGAGGCAGAGTGAGATTTGAGACACAGAGACCTAGGAGAAGGCCATGTGGAGACAGAGACCAGAGTTAAGCTGGCACAAGCCAAGGAACACCTGAAGCCCACAGAAGCTGGAAGAGGCAAGAAAGGATTCTCTCTAGACCAGCCTTTATAGGAGGCATGGCCCTGCTCACACTTTGATTTTGGTCTTCTAGCCTCCAGAATTATGAGAGAATTCATTTGTATTGTTTTTAAGGTGTCCAGCTTGTGGTATTTTGCATGGAAGCCTTAAGAAATGATATACCGGCGTCAATGATACTCCTTGACCTCCCAGCTGTCCTGAGGGTTGGAGCCACCTGCCTGCTCTCTACAACAGGTACAAGAACAGGAAGCAACTTCAGCCATACTTGTGCTAGTGTGGACCTTCCTTTTCCTACCTGCCACCACTTCCTTGGGTTCAGGTCTTCACTATTTGACTGGACAATTTTGGTTTATATCCCCGAGTATTGTCTTTCAGGAATCATCCTTTACAGAGCGCCAAAGAGCCTTTTAAAAATGCAAATGCCACCCCCTGGCTAAGCTGGCCCTCTTGCTCTTCCTTTCACAGAATAAGCTGGAGCATGGCTCATTCTGTCAGTTCCTCTGGGCCTCCTCTCGAATTATTAGGGAGGCCTTCCTTAAATTCCCTCAATAAAGTGGCAACTCTCTCCCTCTCCTTCCACACACTCTTTTCTTCTCATTATTCTGTTTTTCCACATTTGTTTATTTTTTAATCACCTCCTGACATAGCCTTGGTTTCTAGGAAACTGCCAGTCTTGAGATACAAAAGGAGGGAATTTTTGTTCATCTGAACAGTGCCTGGATATTCAGTAATTATTTGAATGAATGTTGAATGAATTCTGTCCCAAATTCTGTTAACTGTATAGAACTAACCCAGTCTGGGGTTCCAGGGGTGGGAGGAGGGAGGACGGGGATGGTCTTGCAATTGCTCTTATTACAGTTTTTATGAGGGCAACTGTCCACAGTTTTCTGGATCTATGCATTCTCTGGGGAATCCTCCATTTCCTCTCTGATAACTTACCTCTTTTTCTGTTGGGGCTTGCTGGTGTGTCATCATCTTAGACCTAATGACACTTAAATAATTCCCTCTTTTAGTTTCCCAACTATCCAAGAGCCTTTGAGTCAAGGTAAGCCTCTTTTCCCTTTCAAATGTGGCCAACCTACCCTCTGTGATCTTATTCTCCAAAGAAATTGCTCTCTCGGTCAAGTTTAACGAAAACACTTTCCACTATTTTTCTTTCCTTTCACAGTGTCCCTGTGCTGAATGCAAGATCAAAAGTTTTACAAGCCAGTTTAGTTCCTCCTTGAAGCTGGGATGTGATTCCTAAGAACAGAATTTTCCAGGGCTGGGACTTTTAAAAGTTTCCTTTGAACGACTGGTTTTATGATTCAACTGAGAATTTTTAACTGCAACCCAATGAGAAGACTTGCCCTCCATATTCTAAAAGTTCTCATTTCTGATGACCTGTTCATTGGCTCCCACTGCCCTGAGATAAAATTCACAGCCTGAGCCAGGGCTTATGTAAATGAACCATCCAGAATCAATATGAGACCATGTGACTTTGGAAGACTGGGGATGGCCACAGGAAATCCCTCCTTGCCCAGCAGTCGGGGCAGCTCAGGCAGCGGCACCTACTGAACCTAGATCAGATAACCACGTGTGCTCCCAGGCTGCAGAGGTTCCTGACTCGCAGAGCTCCTGGGGCCTGCTCTTGCCACGAAAATGGAAAACCTCCAAAGTGGGCAGTGGCCCTCGCTGCTCCTGGTCCTTCTGTCTTCTTGAACTTTTTTGTCACTTGTGTGTTTCAAATTTTTTTTTTTCATAATTCTGTTGTCAATGGCATAAAAGGCATACATATAAATGATTATTATTTTTATTATGTGGTTTTGGTCTACACAGGCTCCTCCCAACCCTGTGGCAGGAAACATGAAGTGCCTTAAAAGGGGTGTTGGAGGAGCCTGCTGACCAAATTCCAAATGTTTATAAGCATGTGGAGCAACAGGGACAAATATAGCTGCTGCTCTTAGAAATTAGTACAGCCACTTTGGGAAACAGTTTGGGATTAAAGATACACATGCCCCGTTCAGCAATTCTACTTGTATGTTTACCATCCAGATAAACATTTGCACATATAGTATACTGATATGTATTAGAATACTTATAGAAATACAATTTTAAAATAAAAACAACTGGAACACTCCTCTCTCCTCCCAGTGAACAGATAAACACTTTTGTTAGAGTCATCCAGTGGAATTCTATGCGGCAGTGAAAACGAATGAACTAGTGTAGGGTTTGGTGAACTTTGGCTCACAACCAAATCTGGCCCATCACCAGTTTCTGTGTGGCTCGAGAACTAGGAATGACTCATAAAGATGGATATTTGCAGTAGATAAGAAATAGTCACTTTGATGCTATTTTCCCCAAAAGAATTTCATTTTTCTAGATCCGTATTATAAAAAAATTGATTTGATTATTATTATTATAATAATATTACATTTTGAATTTCATCAACAAAGTTTTGTCGAAATTTGTCTTCCTTCTTATACCTAGATAAGGACTTACATAATATCTTTGATTTGCCTCTTGGTCCACAAAGCCTAAAATATTTATTATCTGGCTCTTTACAGAAAGAGGTTTGCCATTCCCTAAACTAGAGCTACATATATCAACATGGGCTTATCTCACAATCATGGCATTGAGTAAAGAATTCAAGCTGCTGGGGCTTCTACACAACAAAATACCTCTTACATGAGGAACAAAACCACAACGCCATCACTTAGGAAATCATGCGCTTGTAGTTAAGAACATAAGGAAATTTATAAACATAAAGGAGGGTGGATGAGAGGTCCTGTGGCTGTGCTGGGGTTGTGAGCTACCCTGGCTATGGCAGTATTTCCAGTTCAGGCTTGAGAGAGCGAGTGCTACCTACCCTTCTAAATGCTGCAAAGTGTATCACTGAGCAAAGGATGCCATGATCAGCACAGGGAACAGAGAACACACTGGATTCAAAGGAGAGAAAGTGAATTTGTAACTTTGGGTTCCTTTAAGCCTGATTTTCTTGTGATCCCTGCTCTCTTACTGTTGAAGCTGTGGCCAACCTGTTCCTGAGACCAGCCTGCCTCAGGTCCCTGCCTGAGTAACTCTGCCTGTGGGGCAGTGGAGAGTATGTCTCACTTCCCTGGACCAGGTGACCCATGGTCAGTGGCTCCCAGGCCAAGCTCCAGGTGAACGTTCAAAGCTGGGGTTTGACAGTGGGATGCTAACCAGCCCCGTTGCTCCTGCCACCAGCCCAGGGGCACAGGGCACCAACCAGAACCTGCATTTCTCATCCCACTGGCCTTTGTCCCCAAGGTGCTGCAGTAATTGAGCTGCTCTTTAAATTAGGACACATTCCTCTGGGGCCAAGGCTGGTCTTCTTTCCCAGAGGGAGTGATCCTAGGACAGGAGAGGAGTTAATGAAGAAACTCTACATTGTATCCTCGTGCTGAGGGAGTGCACCCCGGGAAGGACAAGCTTGGAAGGGTTCAGACTTCTTGGAGGTGCAGTCAGCACACCTGCTAGCGGAGGACTCTCACCGGTTTGGTCAGGCTGGCGCTGGCCAGGAATTTGCTGGGCAGGCAACAGGCCACTGTTTGTAAGCCGACAAAGGAGCAGGGGATCGGGAACCAGTGACATGGGCATACAATGGGGACAGGAGGCCTTCTGAGCGCTTGAGCCACTGGAGGCTTGCAGGAAGTGCTGCAGCTCAGCATGGAACCTTCGGGACCACAGGGCAGGCGGGAGCTTGGAGAGGAAGTCTGGGCGCCAGCACGGACAGCAGGCCTGCAGAGCACACAGGCTGCTAGGAGACTCCGAGGTCTGTGTTGAGAGGGCTGCAGAAAAGGTCATTGCCACAACCAGGCTGCAGGTGCAGCAGACCGCAGTCCTCACACCCGGACCGTCCTCCCGCGGCCCTCACTGGAAATGGCAGGAGCATCCCTTCCTCCTGCAACGTCCCTCCAGCTCCCCCTACCGAGCAAGCTTGCCGTCAGCGCATATGCTATATTGAAGGATGCATTCGGAGCTGGGAGACAATGCACACAAAGCATACAAACTTTATTACAAATTCATTATATAACCGCACCAGTGGGGGCTGGGGAAGAGAAGGGACTGGCCTAAATAACATTGGAAGATAATGTTTTTCCTGGAAATTATTAGGCTAAAGATGAAAGGCAGTATGAATGATGTACTCTAATTGATAAATATTAATTAATTAATTAATTTATTTATTTTTGAGACAGAGTCTCGCTCTGTCTCCCAGGCTGGAGTGCAATGGCGCGATCTCGGCTCACTGCAACCTCCGACTCCCTGGTTTAAGCGATTCTCCTGCCTCAGCCTCCCAAGTAGCTTGGATTACAGGCAATGCCACCATGACCAGTTACTTTTTGTACTTTTAGTAGAGATGGGGTTTCACCATGTTGGCCAGGATGGTCTCGATCTCCTGACCTCATGATCCGCCCACCTCGGCCTCCCGAAGTGCTGGGATTACAGGTGTGAGCCACTGTGCCCGGCCGATAAATTTATTTTACATAAGGGTACCCAGGTTAAGGATTCTGAAACAGCTTCACAGGTGTACTGGGGATGAGCAAATAAGTAAATGCATGATAGAAGGTGGGCCAGGTTGTTCTCACTGTGGGAGAGGAAAGTTACAGATTAACAAGAAAGGAAGGCTGGAATGAATCCTGGAGATGGGATTAGAGTTGGAGACATCAGTACGAAGCTCAGTATATACACGGATGGATAGATACAGAAACAATGTGGATATGTGTATATCTAATAATTTAGTATGTATGCATATATTACTTGGCTTAGTCTACTGAGAGGGCCTAGAGGCAATGACACCCCAGTGCTCACATCTTGGTTTCTAAATACCTTTCTCCAATAAAAGAAGCAAAGTCTCGTTGGAGAAATGACTGATAAAATACAAGAGCCTGGAGCATGTTGTAGTACCAGAAAGAAAGGAAGTACTCAAAAACAAAAAGGTTGAGAACACATCAGAGGGACACAGGAACCAACCTGAAGGAGCTCCCAATGGCCAATGCTGGAACGATGTGAGCAACAAAATAACTAACATAGTATTGTATTGTATTATAACCCAAAGTATTAAATATAAGTGAGGCTATTCTGATATAAATGATTGAATAGAGTACAAAGACAAATCTTTTTTTTTTTTTTAACAGAATTTCAAATAGCATGTTAGACAGTCCTCCCTCCAGGGGATGAGGCTTAGTTCAGCTGCTACCATCCTCTTTCTGGGTAGGCTAGACTCACTTCCAAAGAACAGAATATGGAAAGGGAAAAACAGTTATTAGTAGAGAAACCTGGTAGATACTACCTTTAACCCAGTGATGAAGGTGAGCATCACCAGTGTGGATGTAATGCACCCTCTAATAGGATGTGATAAGAAGGGTGCTCCTCCCCTGTAGCGTGCTTCCCCCAAACCTGTAACCCCAGTCTAATCGTGAGAAAATCATGAGACAGACTTAGACTAAGGGACGTTCTACAGGATGCCTGACCAGTACTCCTCAAAACCGTTGAGGTCATTAAAATTAAAGAGAAACTCAAAAACTGTCACAGCAGATCAGAGGAGGCTGGGACAAATGACAAGTAAATGCAATGTGGTGTCCTGGATAGGATTCTGGAACAAAAAAGAGGACATTAATAGAAAAGTTGACGGAATCCAAATAAGGTCTGGCATTTAGTTAATAGTAATGTACCAATGTCGGCGTCTTAGTTTTGACAAATATACCATAGTAACGTAAGATGGTAACAATGGGGGACATTGGATGAGAGGTGGATGGGAAATCTCTGAACGGTCTTTGTAACTTTACTATAAACTATACCAAAATAAAAAGTTTACTTTAAAACATGGATATATTGGGCAGGTAAGTTCTCCTTTGTGAGACCCAGTTTTCTTACTTGTAAAATGAGGTAAATAGTCTTCTCCGGGTCCCGCCAGGCCATGATGAAGAAATGTCTTTGTGGTCAACAGATGCACCGTGCATGTTGAGGTACAGGGGCTGGATAGTGAAGAGGCCAAACTTGCACCTTTACGAGGTATCTTGGTCCACCTATGTGGCTGAGCTGGACTTCTCTTGGCTCCACAGCTTTCTTTACCCCTCTCTGTGGAGAGTGGCAGTTCTGCTGTCTATCTTACCAAAGTCTTCCCAGCTGCAATTCATTCTACTATTTTTGTTACCTCCTTTGGGAATATATGAGTTCACTAATACAGCCTGGAGCCCACCTCATCTTCATGGATGGAATATAGGCTTCTGAGAAACAAACTCGCCCATTCAAACCCAAAGAATGGACTCAGAGACCCCGAGAATAGTGAAAGTGAGACTTTTAATGATGGTCTTGCAAGATCGGGTGTGTGGCATGCAGGCACACCCAGCAAAGTTTCAACAAGCAATTTATACCCTAGTGCGCAGGTGCCTCCCCCGCTTCCCAATAGGCTGAGTACTATGGGGTTACAATCTTCCTGGATGTTGCCTATTGATTGTTAGTCAGGGGCTTCAGGTGTTTTGTTTGTTTGTCTGTTTTTAGGGTTGTCTTGCTGCATTTTGTTGCAGCCCACAATGCATTGCAATCCTGGTTAGCTTAGTGGCTCTTTAAGTATTTGACTTATGACCTAAGTAGCTGGGCAGGCTGATAAGAACAGACAAAGCAAGCTATTTTGCAGACTAGTAAACTTTTACCTTAGACTAAACTTCTTTGGTTCAGGTGAGGGCAACTAAGGGTGGGGGAAGCGGGAGGAAAGGGCAGGCCGACAAGCAGGCCTCTGCTATCCAAGCAGGAGCCTAGTACATCCTGTTTCTTCTGCAGTTTGCTGACCTAAGCTGATTCAAGGCACTTTGTCTTGGAAATGGACCACTGTATACATTATTTCCTTCAGACCTGTCTGGGCCTTGGTCTCCAAAACCAGAAAATGGCAGCAACAATGAATGCGCCACAAACTGCTGCATATGGCGGTGAACACCGACCCCAAGACTTTGAAGACGACTTTACAGGTGTGAATGTCAACATTTGCTGGAAGCAATAAAGCTAATCAATGTGAATGGGTGCTTTAAGAGTGAGTGACTGGGCACAGGCAAGAGTTAGGGTTGAGGGCCTCCTGGGGCTGGACACCTCCTGAAGTCTCTTCCTCAGAGGAGAGCCTGCAATTCTCCCTAGGAACCATGTTGGGGCCTCTGCCCCTGTCCCCAGCCTTAGCCTGTGAGTTCAGCATTCCTGTGACTGCACTAAGCAAGCAGATGGTCCTCAATTCCACCAGCAGCTGTCACCGAACTGTGAGTGGACACCTGCCATACAGGGCTTCCTCTTTCCCATGCAGGAGCTGCCGGCACTCCCAGAGGGAGGGAAGGTGGGGAGCTCTTCTGAGGGGCCAGGAAGTTCTGGAAAACTTCCCCTCAGGAGAGCTCCCCACCTTCCCTCCCTCTGGGAGTGCCGGCAGTACCTGCGTTCCCGCCCATTCTGGCTCTCCGGCAGGGAGCTCCGCCTCGGAGCTCCGCCTCACTTTCCAGTGGACAGTGACGTGGCCTTCACAGTTGGCCTGAGTGAGCACAGCGGGCACTGAGGGGAACAAAGTGTGGGGGCCCTCCAGCAGCCCTTATCATCACCTGCCAGCCACCTGCTTCAGGCTGGGCAGGCTGCACCCTGAGCTTTCTGCTATTGGCTTCCTGGATCCCTGGAACTCTAGCTGGGGCCCTGGGCTGTGGTCTGACTTGATCCAGAATTTAATGAGCAGAAGGAACGGAAGAAGACTCATTCCCCCGGCCCTGGCAGGTGCTCCCAGAGCCAGAGGAGCTGGCTGTGCTCTGAGAGCAGCCGGGTCCCAGAGAGGGTCTGGAAGCAGTGGGGCTGGCCAGGGAGGAGGCATCATCCCAGGGCCAGGCCCGTACATCCTCCTTTCTTCCCCAGCAGCTCCCAAGGATGTGAAAGAATTGACTTCTCTGCCCCGAGGTGGTGGGTAGGGGCATGGGGTGAGACAGACTGTACGCCTTCAGGTATCAGCACCTGCTGGGAATGTTTGACTTCATTTTTCATCTGTTTCCTTGTTCCTCCTCTGGGCACTTTTAATGTTCTTGCTTCATCAAGTTTAGCTAATTTTGATTGATAACAATACGCTGGGGCCCCCAGATCATAAGGGCTCAGTTCCAGCGTGGGAGGAGGGTGGATATTGGCAGAACATTCCAGGCCCTTCTTGGCACTGCCTTCCCAGCAGGGACATGCAGTTTTTTAGGGGAGCAAGGGTAGGGGTGTTGTGAGGAGAGCACAGCCCCTAAGGCCTGAGGCTGCCTGGAGGGAACCTCAGTTTCATCTTGCCCCAAGCCTCAGTCTCCTGATCTGTGACATGGGGATGGTGGTCACAGGACCTACCTCACGGAGGTGGCTGAGGATCAAGCAGTGTTCAGAGCAGCACCCTATGGGGGTAAGTGTTCAGAAGATGTTCCCCAAAGTCTGCCAAACAACTTTGTTCTTTCTTTCCTCCCTAGTTTTTACCCTTTACTCTCCAGAGCCCAGGCCCCAGCTCAAACACCTATGCCACTGTGACTTGGGTAATCATGACTATTGTCCATTTACAAATTTCCATGCTCTTGTCTTCTCTGACCCCTCCCTTCCCTCTTCAGCCATTGACAAGGGTTGACATTTGAGGGAGGAGGCCATATTTCAAGAAAGCTTTGCTCTGCAGCCTCCAGGGGGCCTTCCAAGGGCATCTCTGGTACATCCCAAACAAGGACAGCACCTTTGGGGAGTGCCAAGGTTATTCATGAGGCCAAAGTCATTTGTATGCCTTCCTGCTGGGGGCTTTTAAAAATAAACTTTTGCCCACGGTGCAGCAGCTCACATCTATAATCCCAGCACTTTGGGAGGCACAGGCAGGAGGATTGCTTGAGGCCAGGAGTTTGAGGCTACCCAGGCCAACATAGCAAGATCCCTGTCTCCATTTTTTTTTAAACTAAATAAAATAAAATAAACTTTATATTGACACCTAACATACATACAGAAACATGCACAATTAATATTTGTGTAGCTAGATGAGTTATCACAAAATGAACACTTTTGTGTAATCATCACCCAAATCAAGGAATAGAAACATTTCCACCCCCAGGCCCCACTCTTGCTCCTATTAATCACTTTCCTGCCCCTCTTCCCCGAGGTTAACACTCCCCTATCTTGTGGCCTTATGGGCACTGGTTTTTACTGTTTGTGAGCTTCACATAAATGCAGGCAGGTGGTAGGTGCTCTTTTGTGTCCAACCTCTTATGCTCAATACTATGCATGTGAGATTCAACCATATTGTTGTGGGCAGTAGCAGTTAGCTCATTCTCACTGCTTAGTTGACAGTATTACAATTGATTTATCCATCTACCACTCACAGACATTTGGGACATGTATGGACGATGCTGTTATCAACATTCTTGTTTGTGTTTTTGGTGCACACATGTATGCATTTCTGCTGGGCGTACACCTAGGAGAGGAGAGCCTGGGTTCCAGGCAGTGCTGTGCTGGAGTTGGCTCATTCTGGATCATGGGAGCTGGCTGTTACGTTGTCAGGGATTTGCAAAATTTTCCCCCATTCTGATCTCCCTTTCCCTTGCATTCCTGTGGCTCTTGAGGTTATTTCAGCCTATTGTATCTGTATGGTGGGAATGTTATACAACAGTGGAATATCACTCATCTCCTCCCAACTCCAAATTCAGTGGCAACCATCCATGTCAGCAGCTTGAACTCAGTCATTGGAGGAGTTTTTACACCACGGAAACTGGCAAATGCTACAAATCAGGGCTTCATAGGTTTATTGTTTTGTTGATTGTCCAAAGTTAGACTTAAGGAAGTGATAGAGAAAATGTTTTTCTCTCTTTCTTTCTTTTTCTTTCTTCTTTGTTTTCTTTCTCTCTCTTTCTTTCTGTCTGTCTCTTGTCCCTCCCTCCCTTCCTCCCTCCCACCTCTTTCTTTCTTTCTTTTTTTCTTTCTCTCTCTCTCTTTCTTTCTTTTCTCTCTCTCTCTGTCTCTCCCTTCCCTTCTCTTCCCTTCTTCTTCTTCTTTCTTTTTTGACAGGGTCTCACTTTAATGTCCAGGCTGGAGTGCAATGGTGGATCACAGCTCACTACAGCCTTGACCTCCCAGACTCAGGTGATCCTCCCACCTCAGCCTCCCAGGTAACTGGAACTACAGGTGCTCACCACCAAGCCAGGCTATTTATTTATTTATTTGTTTATTTATTTTTGGTAGAGACGGGGTTTCTCCATGTTGTCCAGGCTGGTCTCCAACTCCTGGGCTCAGGTGATCTACCTGCCTCGGCCTCCCAAAGTGTTGGGATTACAGGTATGAGTCACTGTGCCCAGGCTGAGAAAATGTTAATAATGCGGACTAAGCTTAGGTGTGTGTCATCTCTATAGCTGTGACATTGTGAGTCACATAAAAATTGAGAAAATATTTCTCCAGTATCAAAAACTATTATCTGATTCACGAAAAAAATGCTTATGTCATTGATGAATGGGTGACGTTCTGAGACATGTGCAGTGTTTTTCTCTTTCTTCTTACTCTTTAACACAAACATCTCAATAGTTTTTATTTTTTCAGTAATTCAATATTTTTCCAGTAATTCAATATTTTTCCAATATTCTTGTTGGAACTCTATTTTCAAAGATGGTTATTAAGCACTTGCCAGTCCACATTAGTCATTAGGCACATCTTGCTTTAACTGATGCTGCCAAATGGTTTTCCAAAGTGATTGCACCAATTTCTACATCTGTTGGTGGTTTTTTTGTTTTGTTTTGTTTTGTTTTGTTTTGACGGAGTCTTGCTCTGTCTCCCAGGCTGGAGTGCAATGGCGCAATCTCGGCCCACTGTAACCTCTGCCTTCCAGGTTCAAGTGATTCTCCTGCTTCAGCCTCCCAAGTAGCTATGATTACAGGCGCCTGCCACCACGCCCAGCTAATTTTTATATCTTTAGTAGAGACGGGGTTTTGCCATGTTGGCCAATCATGACAATAGTCACAATTACCCAAGTCTTAGTGGCATAGATGTTTGAGCTGGGGCCTAGGCTCTGGAGAGTAAAGGGTAAAAACTAGGGAGAAAAGAAAGAACAAAGTTGTTTGGCAGACTTTGGGGAACATCTAGGTACCCAAAGTGCAGGGATTACAAGTGTGAACCACCACACCTGGCCCTGTTGGTGGGTTTTAAAGCAAAGTTCATTTATACTTTGTCTTCCTATCTTGGGACCAGCAGTTGCCTGGACACTAAAGCTATGGCTAAGGGAACAAGCTGGCACAGCCTAGTTGAAAGTTATCCTAGGAAAGGATTCCATAAGCAATTGCTAACTTCTACAGGACCACTTGCTCAGGGGTGATCCAGGCAGGGTGGTGAGTTGCAGGAAGGAAAAGGTCACAAAGGTGCAGGTACTGAGCTTCCTGGAGGGGGGCTGCACTCAAATGGCCCTGAGAGTTGGAGTGGCCAAGGAGAGACATCATGCACCAGGGCAGGGACAGCCTGTGAGTGCTGTGGGCAAGGAGTGTGGCTAGGCCGTGATGCCTATCAGCAGTGGAGGAGGGTGGAGGCTGGGGCACTTCCACTGGCAGTTGTGTCCCTGCTGTCCAGGGCTACTGTCTTTTATGTGTCGGCCCCCATGGCCCACCTGGAGGGGAAGCTGCATGGCTGTCCCTGGGGCAGATGCCTAGTTTGAGGAAACTCTGCTTCCTTCTGGAGACTTCTCTCCTAGGTTTAATTCTCACGTCTTGTATTTCACTGCTCAGATCTAGTCTCAATACGTTCTTTTGTGCACTGACAATGGTGGGCAATGCAGAGTGACCCGTAAAATAACAAATCAACATTGTCCAAAGCTGCACACAAACCCTTTTGAGACCCGTGAATGTGCCATTGTCCTCTTCGTAGCTGGGACACACATTTCCTGCTCTTACTCTCACGGAAAGGCCATGATGCTGTCAACAGTCGACCACAAACAGGTTTTAATTTGAAATTCCCAGAGCCAGGCCCAGCACCAGACAGGGACTATGCAGAGAAAAGCTTTAGTGCCTCTCTGGGTCCACGAGTAAGGAAGGAACCAACGTGCATGCAATAAGGCAGGAGAGTGGCAGGTCCCTGCAGCCAAAGGCATGACAATCCATCGCCACAGGCACAATGGGCATGGTGCGGAAACATCAGAGTGGGGTTTCAAGGGTAGTTAGGAAGGTTGCGGAGTCCAAACTCTGGAAATGTGAGAACAATCCAGGGACATGATACACAGCATTCTACAAACCCCAGGAGCTGGACACAGCAATTTGTGTGAATAGGCATTGTCCTTGGGAGAAAATGAGCCCATGGTCCAAAAATTAGTTTTAAATAAAGTTCAAGGCCTCTACCTTTGGCTTCTATAGCAGCAATGCCATTCTGAATGGCAGCGAGTCAGGGAGCTCGCGCTTCCACGATCCACCTGGGTGTCCGGGGTCTGCCAGTCTTACCATGATTAGAATGGAGCTTCTGATCCACCTCCTCCTCAATCTGCTTTATTCCCAGTCTTCCCCATCTCAGTTAATGCAACTCCCTCCTTTCAGTTTCTCAGGCCAAACACCTTGGTACCATCATCCACCTCTCTCCTTCACACCCCACATCCCCTTGTAATGTAAGCAAATCCCATGACCACCTCCTCCTTTAAAATATGTCAAGAATCCAGCCATCTCACTATTTCTCCACTGCCACATCTTAATCAAAGCCACTTCTGGCCGGGCGCAGTGGCACACGCCTGTAATCCCAGCACTTTGGGAGGCCGAGGCGGGTAGATGACTTGAAGTCAGGAGTTTGAGACCAGCCTAGAAACCAGTCATGGTGAAACCCTGTCTCTACTAAAAATACAAAAATTAGCCAGGGATGGTGGCACGTGCCTGTAATCCCCGCTACTTGGGAGGCTGAGGCAGGAGAATCGCTTGAACCCTGGAGGCAGAGGTTGGAGTGAGTTGAGATTGTGCCACTGCACTTCAGACTGGGTGACAGAGCGAGACTCTGTCACAAACAAACCAGCAGAAAAGCCACTTCATCTCTCTCCCAGGTCACTGCTGGAGCCTCCCCAATCATCTCTCTGCTCCCCACTTGTTCCCCCTCTCAGTCCATTCTTAGCCTTCTGCCTTGGCTCCTACATCCCCAGAGTAAAAGCAGATGGTCTTCTAGGTACCCATAGGGCCCCACAATTCCCGGGCCCTGTAATCTCCCCCTCAATCACTTGGTTCCGGCCAAACCCACTTTATGGAGGTTGCTGGAAGATGCCAGGGTGGGAGAGAGGGGGCTATGGGGTTTTCCCTGCCTGTCACAGGTCAGGCTGCCCCTCCTCCAGAGCTGCCACAGGTGGGAGGCAGATTCCCTACCAAGCACAAGGCCTTGGGCACAGGCGTGGTTCTCCACGCTTCTTCTGTTACCATGGTCCATGGACATTCTCATCTCCTACGGTGGTAACTGCCTATTCACTTGTCTGTTGCCCTTGGGGGCAGAACTGAGTCTAACTCAGTTTGGTGACCCAGTACCTAACAAGGACCTGGTCCAGGGTAAATGCTCTGTGAGGATGGCTTTAGTTGAGGGAACCCCTCTAAGTGCAAGGAGTCAGGAAGCTGGATTCTACCTGGCCACACCATGTCAGGTCTGAGCAGACCACACGCCCTCTCTGGGCTTAGAGACCTCATTGGTAAAATGGCATAAAAAATATTATTTTCTGAGAGTGTCTGATTTTCTTGGTCAAATTATTTCATGGTAGTAACCTCAAGCCAGAATATTTCCAAATATCCTGGAAATTGCTCACTTTCGTGACTCTTTCCTCAATTTCCAAAGAGCCATCAGGTTCTGCTTCATCTACCAGGTCCCCAGGCCCACCCACTAGTTCCTCATTCTGCCAGTCATCTTCTGCCCTACGTCCTCCCCTTGGCCCTCTAGCATCCACGTTGCATCCTGCGGCTGCTTCCTCATCCAGCTGCACTGTCCAGGAAGATGGGGAGTGATGGTTAAGAGCGGGGTGGACCTGGCCTCACCCCTTAGTCCCTGGCACTCTCTAGGGCCTCTGCCCATGCCTGCTGATAACACTGTGGAGGGCAAAGTGTGTCACCTGCCCTTTGTCACCAACATAGCGACCTTCAACTTCTGGGGAAGTGACTGAGTGGCCATACGGGTTCTAGGAAAGCTTCCCTTGTAGCCCAGAGACCCTTGGAGGGGGAGAGAGAAGATGTGTGGAGCAAAGCCAGGACTGACAGTCGGGACGCAGCTGGGTGACTGGTGAGCAGAAATTCAAGGAGGCCGCCCAGGCTGCTGAGATGGGCCATTAGGAAAAGTCTCAGGGCAGTGGGGCGGGAAGAGGGCGTGATGGTGAGAGAGACAGAGAACTGGAGAGAGAGGTGGACGTCATAAAAGAGAGAGGAGTGAAAGAGCTACAAAGGGTTACAGATAACAGGACAGAATGTGGGCATAAGGAGTGTGGGTGTGGAGAGGAGCCCAAGGAATCACAAAGACAGATGTCTGGAAAAGGGCGGGGGCACGCTGCTGGGTTCAGCTTCAGGAGGAAGACTGGGGAAAGTGGTTCCTCCTCGGCCCTCTGTCCTCCCTGTGGGTGAACTTGCCTTTGCTAACACCTTCTGTTGGATTGTGACTCATCTGGAGCCTGGGGCAAGGGACCTCTTTGCAGATCCCCAGGACTCTGCATAGGGTCTGGCTCACAGCGGGGCCCAGAAATGCCTGGAAACAATAACGATAATAGTTAATATTGACTGAGTTTTCACTGTATGGTTTGGCCTTGTACTGAAAATCTTACATCCATTCATTTATTAATTCACACACCCATTCCGTCATTTAAAAAATATCCATTGAGCAGCCCCCATGTGCTGGGCACTGTTCTAAGCATCTTTTTAAGTTACCTCATTAAGTTCTAACAATTTTATGAGGGAGATGCTTTTAGTATTCCTATTTTCACATGGGGACACTGAAGCTTAGACAGGCTGAATGATGTGGCTAGATCTGGGGAGTGGGGAAGAGGTAGAGCTGGTTTCAAACTCCCCTGCCTGCGATGTTTAACCACTCTCATCACTGACCCTGCCTTTCAGGCACCAGACTACCCAGTGAATCAAAGGGACAAGGGAGTCGCCTAGAATGCAGGTGTGGCCATGGGATGTGCTCAGAAGGGCCAGGCTTCATCTGGGCTTAGAAGAGCTGAGGGAGGAGGAGCACTGGGCTCCCTCAGAGAGGCAAGTGGAGGGAAATGGTGACTCTGAAGAATATTGAAAGAACTATCCGCCAATAAGAAAAAGCCTTACCAAACAATCAAAAAATGGACAAAAGACCTTCCCAAACAGAGTGGCTGAAATGAAAAAGGCAGACAATGCCAAGTGTTGGCAAGGATGTGAAGCAGCTAGAACTCTCATATACATTGGTGGGAATATGAATTGCTACAATTAACTTTGGAAAACTGGCAGAATTTTCTAAAGCAGAACGTAGGCATATGCTGTAAAACTCCATTCCTAAGTACATGACCAACAGAAAAGAATACATATGTTTGCTTCAGCACCATTGTAATAACCCCAAGTTAGAAACGACCGAAATATCTATCACCAATAGAATAGACAGGTAACTGTGGTACACTCACATACATAAAGATTATACAGAAGTGAGCATGTAAGAGCTATTTCTTTATGGAACAACATTGGAGAATCTAATAAAATTTTAAACAAAAAACCTCAGGCACCTTCTATACAATTCCATTTATAAACACTTCACACACAGTCATAATGAATACATTGTGTTAGATGTCAGGATAGTGATTACCTCTGGGGTAGTGATTGGAAAGAGGCATGTATAGAGTTTTTGTGGGCTGGTGATCTTCTCTTACTTCATTTGAGAGCTGTTTTATAGCGAGGTGTTCAAATTTTAAAAATTCACCAAAGTCTACATTTATAATTTGTGCATCTGCTGTTATATATGCATATGTATTCTACACTTTAATAAAAAGTGTATTTTTAAAAGACAAATATTGCCATTTACAGACTGCATGAGAAATGTAAGTTTGGCTTGGTATTTGAAAATAAATTGGTACGATTCATCACCAAAGAGAAAAATCAAATGATTATCTCAGTTGATGCTGAAATTCAACATCCATTCATGTTTATAACTAACTATCTAAAGGGACTTCCTTAATCTACAAAAGTTTCTATAGAATCTACATATCTATAAAAAAGCCAACAGCAAATAGATATCATATTAACGGGGACAATGTTGAAAGCTTGCCTTCTGAGATCAGGAACAAGACCCGGATGCTGTTATCTCCATATCTGTTCAACATTGTACGGAAAGTCCCATCCAGTGCAAAATCACTGGAAAGAAAGGATAAAGCTCTCATTATTATGTTAGTGGGAACTCCCAAGTAATTAGATTTTATAAGTGAATTTAACAAGCTTGTCAAACAGAAGGATAAATACAAAAATAGATTGTATTTCTAATACTAGCAATTATTATCAAATGAAATAAAAATTAGAAAATGAATTAAAGGATGATCTCACAAGCAGAATGTTGAATGAAGGAAATAAAATACAAAAGAATACATATTATATGATTCCATTTATATAAAATTCAGAAGTAGGCAGATCTAAGGTGTAGTGTAGAAATTAGAATAGTAGCTAGCTTTAGGGGTTGGGAGAGGGTGTGGGGTTGAGTAGAGGCATAGGCAGTTTTTGAATGTTGGCAGTTTTCTTTGACCTGGGTGGTGGTTACATGAGTGTTCTTTGGGATAATTTGCTCAATTGTACATTTATGTTTTGTACTTCTCTATATGAGAGTTTTTTTAAGTTAAAAAAGATTACTTGGCCAGCTTGAGTTGGGTGGTCTCTAATGGTCAGTTGGCTGCAGCTGGATCAAAGGAGCCACGTGGTTCCCATGGTAATGCCTTGCAGGGCCATAGAGTTGGAGAGTAGATGAAGAGAGGGTGTGTGTGTGTGTGTGTGTGTGTGTGTGTGTGTGTGTGTGTAGGGGGAGAGCAGATGAAAGTGACTGACATCTCATAGGGAGTTTCCCCCAAGAATAACGGAGATGACCCTCTCCTTTTTCTCTCTTGGTAACAAACGGGCCTCATGAAATGTATTGGAGAGTATTTCCTCTTCTCAGTTTAGAAGAGGTTGTGTGGAATTGGTGATAATTATTTAAACGTTTAGTAGAATTCCACAGTGAAACCATTTGAGTCTGAAGATTTCTTTTTTGAGAGTTTTAAAATCATGAACTCTGTTTCTTAATTCAGATGATCTGTTTCATATTGTGAGTTGCAATAGTTTGTTTTTTTGGAGAAATTGGTCAGTTTCACATCAGTTGTCAAATGTATGTGTGTAGAGACCTTTTAGTAGTCCTTGAGTTATCTTTCCATTGTCTTTAGGATCTGTCGTGATAGCTTCTGTTTTCTTTCTTTTGCTTGCTTTAGGTTTGTTTTGCTCTCCCTTTTCTGGTTCCTTGAGGTGGCAGTTTGGATTACTGATATGAGGCTTTTCCTCCTCTAATGTAATCATTTGGTGCTACAAATTTCCCTCTGAGTACTGCTTTAGCAGCTTCCCACACATTTTGATATGTTGTATTTTCATTCTCATTAAGTTCAGTGTATTTAAAAAAATTTTTACTTGAGGTTTCCTCTTTGACCCACTGATGATTTAGGAGTGTGATATTTAGTTTCTAACTGTTTGGAGATTTCTCTGCTATCTTTTTGCTAGTGATTTCTAGTTTGATTTTATTATGATCAAAGAATAAATTTTTATGATTTCAATTTTTTAAAAATTGTTGAGGTTTGTTTTATGTCCCAGGAAATGGTCTATCTTGGTAAGTATTCTGCAGGAACTTGAAAAGAATGCATATTCTGCTATTGTTGGGTAAATGGCTCTATAAATGTTGATTCAATTCTGTTGGTTGATGGTGTTGTTGAATTCTTCTACACTCTTGCTAATTTGGTCTCTGTTCTATCAGTTGTTGGTAGAGGGCTTTGAAGTCTTCAACTATAATTGTGGAGTCTATTTCTCTTTCTAGTTGTATCAGATTTTTCTTCAGGTATTTTGCAGCTCTGCTTTTTGATGGGTACATTTAGGATTGTTATGACTTCTAGGTGTATTGACTCTTTTATTATTACATAATGTTTCTTTCTGCCCCTAATAATTTTCTTTGCCCTGAATTCAACTTTATCTAATATCAATGTAGCTCTTCCTGCTTTCTTTTTATTAATGTTTGCATGGTTTATGTTTTTCTATCATTTTACGTTCACGCTACCTACATTGTTATTTTTTCTAATGAGTTTCTTGTGGGAAGCTTAGAGCTGGGTTATGTTTTTTAATCCACTCTTCCAATCCCATTCTTTTAATTGGAGTATTTAGACTATTTACTTATGTAATTATTGATATGTTAGTGTTAAGCTTACCATTTTATTTTATTTTTTTCTCTGTTTTTAGATTTTACTGTTTTCTTTTTCTCACTGTCCTGTGGGTTACTTAAACATTTTTTAGAATTCCATTTTGATGTACCTATAGTAACTTTGAGTATATATCTTTGTATAGGTTACTTAGTGGTTACCGTAGGTATTACTTAGTACACACATGATTTATCACAGTCTACTGGAGTGGTATGTTGAATAATGGACCCCAAAGATGTCCATGTCCTAATTCCTGGAATCTGTAAATATGTTAGCTTAAATGGCAAAAGGGACTTTGCAGATGTTATTAAGATCTTGAGATGGGGACATTCTCTGGATGGCCACAGCGTAATCATGACAGTTCTTACAGGAGGGAGGCAGGAAGGTCAGAGTGTGAGATGGAGATGTAATGAGAGCCACAGAGGTGAGAATGATGTACAGCCCAGATCCAAGGAATGGAGTCAGCCTCTAGATGCTGAAAAAAAATGAGGAAATGGATTCCCCCTGGAGCCTCCAGAGGGAAAACAGCCCTGCATTCTTTAGTTCACTGCTGATTTTGAAACTCTGATCTTCAGCATTGTAAGATAATACATTTGTGCTGTTTTAAGCCACAGCATCTATAATCTTTAGCATTTTAATCTGTACTTAGTGAGAGGAGTAGAGAGAGATATGCCAACTCCATCTTGATCCAGAACTGGAAGTTGGACATGCTGTTTTGAGGTGCTGGTGGAACTTCTAGGCTGAGCTGTTTTGTTCACAGTTGAGTACACATTGCCAGAGTAGAGTAGAATAAAGTAGTTTTCAGCACAGAGAAGGTATTAATCCAAAGGGGGAAGGAGAATGAGGTTCTTCAGGAGTAGATTATGGGAGAAGAGAGGAAGGGCAAGAAAAGATTCCTTGGAACCATGGTTAGCTCTGTGGTTCTGAAAGCTTCCCTCAGGGATGGGTGCACTTCGGGAGATGAGGGTCAGGAGAGTGGTCAGAAGCTGAGGCAGGAGTCCAAGGTCATCTCCAGACCATGGAATGGAAAGGAACAGGCAGCGCAAGAGGCAGGATGGAGGAAGAATTGAGTGCCTCAGATGACATGTAGTGACTGAAAGAGAAAGGGGAATCAGTAAGGACACACACGTATTGACCTAGAGACATGGAGAGTCTGGCCCCCGCCTTGCCAGATGCAGTGAGGAGAAGGCCACCTGGACGGATTCCAGAGAGGGATGAAGAAGACGAGGGGAAGAAGCAGGAAGGATTGGTTCAAGCAGAGACAAATTCTTTGATTGCTGAGTTTCCTTTACAAATCGGGCAACATTTGGCAACAACATTATTGGTTCAGAGGCATTGCTGTCCTGGACCCCAGCCAGCCCCATACCCACAGCTTCCCCCTAATTCCTCCAACAATACATGTTCTGGAGAGGTCAGCTTTACTCAAAAGGGCTGACCAGGTGGCTGAACTTCAAGAGGATCTCTTGAGCCTGGGAGTTCGAGGCTGCCATGAGCTATACTGTGCCACTGCACTCCAGCCTAGGCAAAGAGCAAGAACTTCTCTCTCTCTCTCTCTCTCTCTGTCTCTCTCTCTCTCTCTCTCTCTCTCTCTCACACACACACACACACACACACACACGAGTCTTTTCCAAAATTGATTTTCTGGAAATTAATACCCTCTGGAGGAAGACTTTGCCCAGGATGAAGTTTTGCTAGGTTGATCACGAAAAAGGGGCATCTTTCTCCCTGTCTCTGCTCCTTCTCTGTCCTTCAACAGGAGCACACAGGAGGCTAAGGATGAGTGGACAGGATGCCCCGGAGAGGACCCCGGATGAGAAGTCTCTGTAGCTTGCCTGCCACATGGCCTTGGGAGGGTGTAATTTCAGTAAAAACATACACTATAAATACCATGGCTCATGGCAGGCACCTCCTAGTCATATGAGTTTGTGCTAGCTTTACTTCTGGTTTTAGCTGAATAAGAGTAGAGGAAGGAATGGGGAGGGTAGAATCTGGAGTTGGGAGGGGGAGGGGAGGGAAGGGTGAGAAGGGAGGAGTGTTGCTGGAAAAGACTCATGCCCAGAAGGAGTGACACAGGGAGGCCCTGGGCTGCCAAAGACCCTCTGGAGGATCCAACAAGCCTCTGACTGCAAACAAAATTGGCTAACACGACAGCATCTTGGCCTTAAAGTGGTGCGTGTTAAAATTTGGGGGAATCGTCCCCATGGCCCCCAGCCCCTATATTTCTTTTTGCTCATCATTGGCACTGCCCCGATACTCTCCCGGTGCCCTTGCTGCTTACCCTTGGAAGCTGATGGGGCTGTAGGAGAGGAGGCCTTTCAGTAGGAGAAGTGTGTCCCAGCCTCTCTGCAGGCAGGTGCTGGGTGCTGGGGGTGATGGAGAAATCTCCTCTTCAGCCTCTCCATCCTCAAGACACACACAGGTGGGTGCTACACAGGGCGAGGCAGGGGCCATCGGGTGGCCCGCTCCCTGCTCCTTTCTCCGTGTACCTTTATGCGGGGCTTGTCCTCCTCTGCTCCCCACACTCACCTGGTCAACAGCCCTGAGGGAGGCTCTCCACTGGGCCAAGCCTGGAGGTGGGCCCTGGGGATGCAGAGCTAGTCAACCGTAGTCCTTTCCCTCCTAGAACTCAGAGTGACGGCATGGGTGCAGGGACAGGTGTCGGTAGTTACAAGTACTATGCTAGAGGAAGCTCAGTCAGGGTCAGAGCCCCTCCCTATGGCAGGCATCCATAACCTGTATAGACATAGGTGTTTGAGGCAGAGAGGGAAATAGAGACAGGGAGATAGAGAGGGAGAAGGTAAGCCAAGGAGAGAGAAACAGACAGAGAAAGAGAGGAGGCAGGGATTAGGACAGAGACACAGATGGAGAGTAGGCCAGCCAGACTGTGAACACTCTAGAAAAGGCTGGCAGCTGGGGGCAGTGTGTGCTCTCCTAGGAGCGCCATTTTGGAGAACAGACTCTGCCACTCTCTCCTCCACTCTCAAAGCTCCCCGCAGCCTCTGTCAACACTGTCTGCAAGTAGGATGGCAACTCTCTGGGTCCATGCAGCCCCTCTCACTGACCAGGCACCGCTGGAGGCTGCGCTCCTTCCTGCTCCACCCTGAACCTCTGTGCCCAGCTGAGGTTTTTGCACACAGTGGGGGCTCATGAGTGTCTGCAAATATCAATGTCAGCTTGCCTGTACCGAGCACTGCACAAGCATCTCAACATCGGGTTTTAATTCTACCCATCTCATATGGTGGATATTATTTGTGTCTTTTTTTTTACATATGGAGAAACTGAGGCTTAGATAGGTTGAGAGACTGACCTAGGTCCAGGGAGCTGTTTAGGGTGGAACCGGTTCAAACTTAGCCAGCCAATCCCATCTCTGAGCTTCTAACCACATCTCTCCCCATGCCTTCCCGTCTGCCCAGCTGTCAGGTGAATAAAGGAATGGTGGGATGAGGAAGTCCACTACCAGAGCAGTAGTGAGGCTTGAGGACTGGTCAGAGGAGCTGGGCATCTCTAGCCTGGAAGAGCTGGGGATGAGCAGCCTCACCCAGAGAAATGGAGGAAAATCATGCTTCCTCACTCCTCCACTCGCCTATCTCAGGCTCCTACTGAGTGAAAGATCCAGCTGATCTTGTCCTTGCAGGACACAGACAGCAGACACAGAGGCCTCCAGCACAGTGAAGCCTGTGGAGCAGTCCCCTCCAGAATGCAGCCTTGTAGGAGGGCAGCACCATGGGTCAGCAACTCAGGTACTTTCTGCCTGCAACTTTCCCTGGGCCAGGGCCTCATTCCTTCTGGGAAGAAATTTGCATGGCTGGCCTTGGGCCACACACAGGCTCCCTCCAGGCCAGCACCTTCCCAGAAGGCTCTCCCCCAGGGCCTGACCTGCTGTACAGTCTCAGTGGATGTGGTGATTAGGTGCTCAGTTCAGATTCTGCCAGGAACTTGGGGTGCTATCCTGGCCAGGAGAATTGAAAGCTCAGAAGTGGGGTGGGACTGGAAGCATGGGCTCTTTCCACTACCCCTTGCCCACTGGGGAGCAAGCTCAGCAGGTCTTTGGAGAAGCCAGCCCCAGGAGGGCTGTCCCTGTGAGGAAAGGGCCAGAGGGCAGAGGGTCCTGCAGAGGAGGAGGGTTAGGTGAGGGGAGGGAAGAGGAAGAGGAAGAAGAGGGCTGATCCAAGCAGACAGAAGCTCCTTGTCTCTGTGGGGCCTTTGTAAATTGGGCAACATTTGGCAACAATACATGCTGGCTAATGAAGCCACTGTTTTCCTGCCTGCTGCCCTTCAGCAGATCTTCCCTCCTGATGGAAGCTCCCAGGAGCCCAGAAACATTCCCAGACTCTCAGGGCCTTTGGTTGTCTTCAAAAGGGCCAATGTGGGGCCAAACGTGGGGCCTTTCTCTCAAGGTTATTGTCTGTGTTGGGATCTTGTGGGGACTTGGGTGGGTAGAGACACAGGCAGCTCTCCATCCCTCTCTGTCTCCTTCTTGCCCATTCTCTGCCCCTCTCTTCAGGGTGATCAGCAAATAAATGATCAATACGAAGGCACCAGGCCCTAAGAAGTCACTGGATGGGGTCCCGGGTGGATTTCTAGCTCTACTGTCCACTGGCTGTGAGACCATGAACAGGGTGCATTGCCCAAGTCCACTCAGCTGGAAACAGGTATAGCAAGCACCTTATGGTATTTCCAGAGCATCAGAAGCCAGCTGATGTGTGGAAGGGGCCAGGCAGGGCCTGCTTCACGGAAGGTTCAATTCTTGCCAGGTTCCCTTTGTGCTGAGATCCCTGGGCCTCAGTCCCTTCACCCTGAGCTCTCAGAGGGTTCTTGGCTCATGGAGGAGAAAGCCCCCGGCTGTGGGCCTAATGGGAGACTCAGGGATAGCAGTTGTATCTCACTCACTGTGTGACCTCAGGCGACACTCAGAGTACCTGTTTTTAGAATGGAAAGAGTGACTGTCTTAACTCACAGAGTTGTTGTTAAAGCCATGTGAGACAAAGTCACTGACAGCACTATTTGGATTTTAAAATGTCATCCAAATATTAAAATTATTATCCTATTTCTCTGCTAGGGATGGCACAGCTACCCACACACAAACACACCCACACTAACGTGGACACTGCATGCCACCAAACGGTGATGAACGTAGGCAGCTGTGTGCTGGTCAACTGGCCCTCTGGGGGTGTGGAGGGAGGAAGCCCTGATTTAGAGCATTTGCTAATTCCATGGCATAAATACATCGACTATGCCTGATATCAAGCTGCTATCAGTTAACCCACCCCAAATCCCTAAATATTTAACAAGTGGCTCTCAAGTCAGCAATCTCTCATCACTGGCAGGGAAAAGAAATAGGGCCCAAGGTCTCCCATCTGCCAAGCTATTGTCCAAGCATGAGTTGATATCTCAGGAAGGCCTTTTCTGCCTTATCCCACCTGAAGCCAGCTCTACCCAGATCTCACACTTCCTTCCCAACACTCTTCTTGGGGTTTGAAGCTAGAGGCTCATAGAGGGCAGGGTGTGAGATTTACTGGCTTGCAGGGAGGACTTAGGTTGGCTAGAGACTGTTAGCTGCTGATGGGGCTTGGGCCTGCCATTCTGTAAAGGCTCCCTGGAGGAGTTTTGAGGGTGGGGGTAGAGCAGGGTTAGGGGGAAGGGAGTCAGCCTCCCACACCTGCCTGTTGACCACTAGCTCTTGCCACTGCATGGCAGTTTCCGCAGCAGCTACCTTCTTTGTGCTCCTTAAACTCATGTTACTCTCCCAGCATTTAGAAACTTGCATTCTGCTTCCCTGCAGGCTCTTTGAGATCTGACCCAACTCCTGGCACGTTGGAGATGTCCCATAGACCAGTGTTGAATGAATGGATAAGTTAATGAGTCCATGTACACAGGCTTTGGCATGGCCTGGCTTAGCCAGCCCTGACCCTCACTATCCTTCAGACCCAACACATTACAAACAGGATCCTTTGTCCCTTTCTTAGCCTGTTCCTCCTCCTCATTTATTCATTCCTTCAACCGATATTGATCATCAAGTGCCTATAACATGCACAGAGCTAACTGGCCAAAGGATTTGAGGGTGCCTCTGTGGCTCTTTGGTGGGTTTGGTGGAAAGTGGTAGGCAATATGAGAGAAGGTGCAGGGTTGGAGGGACTACGTGAGTTGCATTTTTGATGCATTAAATTTAGGTGCCTTCAGGACCTGCAAGAGTAGCTTTCCAGAGGCAGATGAACTCATGATGTGGAGCTCAGGATAGAGGAGGAGGATTTTGTTAATCCTTCTTCCAACAAGGGTTCCAAGCCATGGCTGGGTGCAATGGTTTATGCCTGTAATCCCAGCAGTTTGGGAGGCCAAGGTGGGAGGATCGCTTGAGCCCAGGAGGTCAAGACTGCAGTAAGCTGTGATTGCACCACCACTGCATACCAGCCTAGGTGACAGAGGGAGACCCTGTCTGTAAAAAAAAAAAAGGAAAAAAGAAAAAAAGAATTCCTGGCCAGAAAGCTAGAGGGAACTTTTGTTGCCCCTGGCGCTCAGGTAATTGGTCACTGGGTTCATGCTCCCAAGCCTTTACTTGTTTGATTGTTTACTTTACAGAATGCTCTACCTGTAGAAATCCCACCCTTCCTTCAGGTACCCAGGCCAACTCTTCCTGGAGTTCTTCTGGAGCCCTCATGATGGGTGCTGGTCATTCCTCCTCTGGACCCTCACACTCACTTGCTTTATGCTGCTTGGCCTCTTCTTAGGGAGCCTCTGTGATAGAAGTGCATTCCTGTGCCTGTCCCTCCCCCACGGTCCTGTGAGCTCCTGAGGGCAAGGACAGACCCCTCTTCTCTGTCTCTCATGGCATCTACCAGTTCTGGCATGAATGAATGAATGAATGAATGAACGAATGAATAAATGCTGTTAATAGATCAGCTAAACTTCATTGTTTTTGGGGGCAGACTCATCCCCTACATCAGCCTCCTCTGCAAATGGTCTTGGGGGGCTGCTCTGCCTGTGTCCAGATGCACACATCCCTGCCCTGGGGCTGGGCTGTTCCCACAGGCACAGCAGGAAAACAGTCTGCCCTGTTGCCTACCCATCCTGCCTTCAGGGCACTCCTTAAGCTGAGCCTCTTGGTAGTGCCCCCAGGTTCTCTGTGTTCTTGCCAACACTGTAACATACTTAAGAGGGTCCAGGGCCCTCTGACCTCCCAGTCATCCTTTTTTTTTTAATTTGGACTCAGAAAAAGAGACACGGGTTATGATGTTTCTTAATTCTTTTATAATGATGAAAAGGCAAAGTCTTGTTGCCAATTTAGGTACAAAGATGCTTCAGCACTCCTGGGAATTAGTCAATTTTGTATTTCTTCAGTATTTTTGAAAGAACTTATTGCAATTATTGATGATGACAACTTTAAATGGTGCAATATCATGTTTCCAAACAATGAGAGACCTTGGATCTGTCACCCCAAAACCCAGCTGGTGATTCTAGCACCAAATCTCAGACCCCAGTCTCATGGCAGGCAAGCATGATCCCTGACTGGCCTCCACCCTGTGCCTTGGCAGGATCATGCCCAGAGATGGAGGGGCTCCCCAGCCTCCTTAATGGCCTCTCCACCTTGGGCTGAGCCTGCTTCTCCATGGCTAGGTGCCCAATGCATGCTCACTCTTGGCAGAGCTGGCTCCCTGGGGCATTGCCCATCTGCTCCAGGAAATGCTTTTTAGTACCAAGTAGTCTAAGCAGAGTCAAGACCAGTTTTTCAGAATAAGCAGATTTCAGAGTCACATATTGGCCAGACTCACCTGACAGGAAAGGTGTTCAGGTGACCTATTATTTCCCTCACTGTTAGTACCTTTTTTCTTCACTTAGTTACCTTTTTTTTTTTTTTGGTGGGGGTTACAGAGTCTGTAACAATAAGTAACAATAGTTACTCTATTGCCCAGGCTGGAGTGCAGTGACACGATCATGGCTCACTGCCACCTTCATCTCCCAGGCTCAAATGGTCCTCCCACTTTAGCCTCTCAAGTAGCTGGGACCACAGGCACACATCACCATGCCGGGCTAATTTTTGTATTTTTTGTAAAGATGGGGGTTTCCCTATGTTGCCCAGGCTAGTCTTGAACTCCTGGGCTCAAGCGATCCTCCCATCTTGGCCTCCCAAAGTGCTGGGATTACAGGCATGAGCCACTGTGCCCTGCCTAGTTACTCTTGGGCTAAGTTCACATCCATACACACAGGATATTCTTTCTGAGGCTCCCAATGTGTCCCATAGGCACCATGCTGTATGTGACACTCCCCCAGAGATGGATGTTTAGTTTGCTTCCAACTGATTAATGGCATGCAGTGGTGCCCTGGAGACATTTGTACCTGGGCTGCTGTGTGTCATGGGAATGTATTTACGAGATGTATTCTTAGAAGCAGTATTCTAGCTTTTGAATTTTAAAATCTGACATTTACGGCAACTTTTAAAATGAGCTTACCATTTCCTACTGAATACTATCAACACCAAAAAAGAAGAAGGAGGAGGTGGAGGAAAAAAAAGACAAAAAAAAGTGGTAGGGCATCTTAGCCATAGGGCATCTTTCTCATTGGCAAATAAGAATATGGAACCAGCTTTGGGTGGTGGCCATTTCTCTCTGAGGCCCCTGTCTGTTTTCTGGGAGCTGTACTGTGGGTCTCAGCAGGGCAGGGAGATACCCCATGGGCAGCTTGCCTGAGACTCTGGGCAGCCTCTCTTTTCTCTGTCAGCTGTCCCTAGGCTGCTGCTGGGGGCTGTTGGGTCATCTTTTCAACTCTCAGCTCACTGCTGAGCCAAGGTGAAAGCAAACCCATCTGCCCTAACTGGCTCCTAGGCACCTTCAAGGTCATCTGCTGAAGAAGATAGCAGTCTCACAGGTCAAGGCGATCTTCAAGTAAAGACCCTCTGCTCTGTGTCCTGCCCTCTAGAAGGCACTGAGACCAGAGCTGGGACAGGGCTCAGGGGGCTGCGACTCCTAGGGGCTTGCAGACTAGTGGGAGAGAAAGAACATCGCAGCAGCCAGGCAGAACCAAGACAGGTGAGGTGCAGGCTGGCTTTCCTCTCGCAGTGTGGAGTCCTGCCTCGCCTCAGGGCTTTTCGGAGCCTGGATCCTCAAAGAACAAGTAGACTTGGCCGCGGGGAGTGGGGAGGGAAGGGGTGTCTATTGGGCAACAGGGCGGGGCAAAGCCCTGAATAAACGGGCGCAGGGCAGGCGCAAGTGGCAGAGCCTTCTTTTGCCAAGTCGCCTCCAGACCGCAGACATGAAGCTTGTCTTCCCTGCCCTGCTGTTTCTAGGGGCCCTCGGTGAGTGTAGGTGTATGGGGGCGCGCGCCGCCTGATGGGCATCTCCTGCGCCCTGTCTGCTAGGCGCTTTGGTCCCTGTGTCCTGTTGGCTGGGCGCGGGGTCTCTGCGCCCCGCGGTCCCAGCGCCTGCAGACGGGAGGCGGCCCGGACGCGGGGCCAGTCTCTTTCCCACCTGGGGAGGAACAGGAGCTGGGCTCCTCAAGCCGGATCGGGGCATGCCTAGCTCTGCGCAGAGCTTCTCAAAAGGCCTCCCAGGCCCCTGTCCCCTTGTGTCCCGCCTACGGATTTGGTCCCCATTGTATTGTGACACGCGTTTTACCTGGGAGGAAAGTGAGGCTCAGAGAGGGTGAGCGACTAGCTCAAGGACCCTAGTCCAGATCCTAGCTCCTGCAAGGACTGTGAGACCCCAGCGAGACCGAGCCTTTATGAGACTTAGTTTCTTCACTTAAAAGAAACGGCCTAACCATGGGTCCACAGGGTTGTGAGGAGGAGATGGGGCATTTGCACACCTTCCGTGGCAGAGGGGTGTGGAGGGGTGCAGTGCTCCTGATGGAACCCTGTGTCAGAGGGTTTGAGAGGGAAATGTGAGCCGAACAGAAGGAAGGAGTAAAAGGAAGGAAACAATTGTTAGTTCCATAACCAAAGTAATTTCTCGGGTGCTCAGAGGGCACTCCCCAGTGCTGCACATTAGTGACCTAAATGTACGAGTGCGGAGCTCCCTGCAGCGCCAGGAGGGGAAGGTCCCAGGCCGCAGCAGAAAGGGCTGTGATGGGCATCAGGACCTAGGCAGTGGGAGGGGGCACAGTGATGCAACAGTGATAAAACCCAGTGAAAGCCCAGGTGTCACACCTCCCCAGCCCAGTGCAGCCTCCACCTGTCTTATGGCATCTACCTAAGGCTGGGGGCTTCCTGGATGGAAGTGGTGGCGGTGGATAGAGAGCAGCAGTGGGAGCCCAAACCCATCCTTGTCCCTGCCCTTCTGGTCTCCTGCTCCAAATTCCTTCCCATGGGTGTTGGTCATCCTTCCCTTCTCTAAGACAGATTGGGACTGGCCAGGACCCGACTGTTTTCTTCCCCTCAAGCTCCCTGGAAAGTGGCCTGTTGCACAGGGTTAGGGCCACCTGGGAGGGGCAGGAGAGGAAGGAAGCCTTGCCTTCCTGGAAGTGGTCATGGGCTGTGGTCCAGGATTCTGGCTCAGAGTTGCACCACTGGGTTTTATATTCACTTAGATCTTTGGTTGTTTTGGCGCCTACTGAGGTCTGAAGTTTGAATCCTGCAGTCAGTTGGGATGGTGGCCTGTACCCCAAAGTGCCATTGAAACCCTTGTCCTTCCTGAGGAAAGGGTGGCATTTGCCCTGTGGAATTCCTGCCCTGCTCCCCGTGGGTGTCCAGGCTGACAGAAGTTGGGTGGGTGGGGCCAGCTGGATCCAAGCCATGTGAGCAGTGGGTGGAGGAGTCTGTCTGCTTAGCCCCTGGAGCCATGGGCTGGGTGGCACTCATGAGGTTTCCCATCAGTCTGAGCAGTCTGCCTGGGCCCTATCATGAGCCGTCTGGGTAGGTGGGGAGAGTAACTCCTGTCCTGACCCCTGCCTTTGAGGACAGGGCACTGCATGTCTGCCCAGAATGTATGCTTTAGCCAGTGTCCAGCCAGGTCCAGTGGGCAGCATCTGAGTGCCTGACACCGAATACAAGTGCTGGGTTGAGGATTTTGGAGGGGCCAGACCTAGACCTGCTTCAGGCGGTCACATAGCTCCAGAGCTGGGAGGTAAGAGCTTGTGGGTCACACAGCTCCAGAGCTGGGAGGTAAGAGCATGGAGACTTCACCTGGTGTTTGGGGGGCTGGGGATTGGGAATCCTGGAAGGGAGCTCAGTGGTCCTTTAGTTCCTCTGGTTCAGCTCCTCTTAGGGGAAGAAATGAACTCTGCCCACAGGTTCCCGTCATTGCTCAGCCCCCACCTCCGGCTTGAGGCATGGTCTTCCATTTTACTCTCTCCCTTCACCCCCCAGAACCCACCCATTACCAAGCTGATTTCTGATACCAGCTCCTTGCCCCCTTCTCTGTTCTCAGTGCTGTCCCCCCTGTCCACTCAGACCAGCCCTTCCCTGGTGCCTTCCTTAGCCACAGCTTCTCTACCTGTTCCCAGGTCCCAGGTCTCAGTTCATTCTGCCCCTGCCCTAGGGAGAGCTCTAGTCTCCAGCCTCTCCCGTGAGTCACAGCTTCACTGCATCCTGAATAAGACCTCCCTGGATCAGCATTGGAGACTTTCCATGATCTGACCCAGACCCTTTTCTAGCCCCATCTCCAACCTGTCTCTAACTTTGCCAACCTAAATAGGCAGGCTAGCCCAGTGGTAAGAGTAGGGGAGTTTAGTGCCTGACTGCTTAGGTTCGAGTCCTAGATCCAACACTTACTTATTAGCTATGGGAACTTCCACAAGCCACATAACTAGTTAAAGCCATAGCTCCCTCCCCTGGAGAATGGAGATGTTGGCAGAACTCACAATACAGAGAAGGTGGGGCAACTAGTGGAGACACGTATGTCTCCATTAGTTGGTATTTGTTTGGTATTTGTTCTCTTTTAACACATCCACCATTCTTAGCTTCCTCCTTTTGGATTTTTGCCTCTCCAGTGAGAAGTGAAATCTGGTCCCATCCACTTACACATTCCTTGCATGACACACAGTGCTGTGTATACAGCAGGCATACAGTTAATGCTCACTGGGTCACAAATGGTTGCATCTGATTGGGTTAATTCTCAGTGTGGGATAGTTCCATAAGGGCTTCCAAGGCAAGATTATATCCCCGGGGATTTCCCCAGGATGAGGGTTGGTGAAGGGGGAGTATGGCAGCTAGGTGTCCCCAAAACCCTGCAGACTCAGCCAGGGAGCTACAGGCCTCTTGCCCACCCAAGGGCCATGGGTGGCTCTCACCATAAAGGGATGGCTCAGAAATAGGAGACAGCAGAGGCTGAACATTCTACCCCATAGCACATCCAAAGGGCAGAGGGCTTTTACAACTGTGTGTTTGTTTTGTTTTTTTTTTTGTTTGTTTTTTGTTTTAGTTTTTGGTAACAGCTTTACTGAGGTACATTTTATATATCATAAAAAATCGCATATTTGCATACAATTCAATGAGTTTTAGTAACCTTACCGAGTGGTGCAACCATCACCATAAGTCTGTTTTAGAACACTTTTATGCCCCCCAGTAGAGGTCCCTCATGCCTGTTTATAGTTAATCCTCATTTCTACCCCAGCATCAGACAACCACTAATCTATTTTCCTGTCTTTATAAATTTGCCTTTTATGGACATTTCATACCAATGGAATCATACAGTATGTGGTCTCTTGTGTCTGGCTGCTTTCACTGAGCATAAGCTCGTTCATGTTGTGGGGCATGCCGGTAGCTCTTTTCACTGCTGAGTAATATTCCATTGAATGGATGTATATTCACCAGTTATTGGACATTTAGGTTGTTTCCAGTTTTCTACTATTCTGAATAACACTGCAATGAATATTCATGCACAAGCCTTTATGTATGATAGGTTTTTATAATATTTCTTTTGGCTATATGCCTAGAAGTGCAATTGCTGGGTCCTATTGGAACTGTGTGCTTCACATTTTGAGAAGCTGCCAACCTGTTTTACAAAGTGGCCGGTCACTTTACATTCTCAGCAATGTATGAGGGTTTCCACTTCTCCACATCCTCACCGATATGTGTCATTGTCTGTTTTAGCTATTATAACCTGTTCAGTGGGTGTGAAATGATGTTTCATTGCATTTTCAATTTGCATTTTTTGACTAATGATATTGAGCAGTTTTCATGTGCTTATTGTCCATTCATATATCTTCTTTGGTAAAATGTCTGTTCTTATCATTTACCCATCATGTATTAAATCCTTTCTGATGTTATACTATCTAGCATTATGTTCTTAATTTCATTTTTGGATTGTTCTATGCTGTATGCAAAAATATGATCAATTTTTGTATACTGATCTTGTATCCTGTGGCCTGGCTGTACTTGTTTATTAATTCTAATAGTACTTTGTAGATTCTTCAGTATTTTCTATATAGAAGATCATGTTATCTGAAAATAAAGTCAGTTTTACTTCTTTCTTTCCAATATGGGTGTCTCATTTCTTTTCTTGCCTTATTGCTGTGACTAGAATCTCTAGTACTGTTGAATAGAAGAGGTGAGAGTGGACACTCTCATCATTCCTGATCTTAGGTGGAAAGCAGTCAGTCTTTCACCATTTTAGTATAATGTTCATTGCAGGTTTTTTGTGGATGCCTTTTATCAGGCAACCAGGTGAGTAAATTCAATGCATCTTCCTCCCTAATTACATGGATTTGAGCAACAAAAGCAGGCTCAACAGGAGCACCAGTCTTTCTGTACAGAGTGAATGGTGGTAGCTCAGGCACACCAACCAACTGATTTGTCCCCATTGACATTGGCTTACCATTTATCTCAGCTACCAACCGTGTCAGGTGTATTTTTCCTTGTTCTCTCGGCATTCCCTGGGAAGATATTTATGGACAAAACAATCTAGAGAGACCTGGATTCTCAGCTGGGCTCTGCACTGCTGAGTGGCGAGTCACTCAGCCTCCTTAGGAGCCAATTTCCACATCAGTAAAACAGGAGCAATGACTCCTTTCCTGCCTACCTTCCAGGTTCAAAGTGGCCAAAGCTGGTAGAAGAATTCCATAACTGATCTGAGGGATCACCATCATTTTTTAAGGTGTAGGAAACATGTCAAAGTCATAGGAATACAAATAATCTAGAGGGACTTCCTCCTTTAATTTATTGAGAACCACAGACCTCTAGCCAGTGCAGAGATCCTATTAGTCCAGCAAGATGCCTCCACTTGTGGAGAATGGCTGGACGTAGCCATGAAATGGAGAGGGAAGGAGGGCAGCCGAGAGAGAGGGAGGAGTCTGGAAAACTCCATCAGAGGGTGCGGTGGTCCCTCCCTCAGTCAGTGGTTGAATGCTTACTCCTTGGCCCCTCTCTCCCAGGACTGTGTCTGGCTGCCCCTAGGAGAAGGAGTGTTCGATGGTGCACCATATCCCAACCTGAGGCCACAAAATGCTTCCAATGGCAAAGGAATATGAGAAGAGTGCGTGGCCCTCCTGTCAGCTGCATAAAGACAGCCTCCCCCATCCAGTGTGTCCAGGCCATTGCGGTGAGTCGGTGCTGGGTGTTGGTTGGGACCAAGCTGAATGGAAGGGAGAGAGAAATGGAAAAAGATAGAACATGAGCTCTCCTTACTTCCTCTGCTTCACCTGTTGGGCAACGAAGTGGGGAGCCATCCTCTCTCACAGGGAACTGTGCTATTTTCAGAGCAGAAAGGAAGGAGCTTAAGTCAAGAGACCATGTGTGAGGAACCCGAGGCCTCCACATAAACTGTTAATGACAACTGTTCCAAAATGAAATGTAAGCAGTTGTATTTGATGAATACATAGGATCGGCAAAAAGCAAGGTTACTCAGAGAGAGAAATCCTCCAAAAGAGTCATGACCTCTAAACCCTGTGAGAAAGAAGCTTGTCCTGGTCACCGTTGCCACATCACATGGCTGGGGCAGGGCCTGCCATGGTGCTGGGCGTTAGAAAGACTTTTGTCCAAGACACTTTCAGAGAGAGAGAAAAGGGTATCATGACTTGTATATGATTTCTGATTCCTTTTATTTTTTGAGATGTAAGATCTACTGAAATGATTTTTACTCATTCATTCAACAAATATATTCTGTGTACCTGCCATGTGCCATAATCATGTGTACTCAACTCCAGCAGAGTGAATAATTTGTGTAAAAGTTCCCAAGGCAACTTCATACGATTATCTTACAAATACAATGGAGTTATTAGAATAGTACTTAGGGAAAAATCTAGTTTAATCAATGTTTTAGGCTATTATTTTACAGCTATTACCTGCATACAAACAGTACCAGTGGCTGGGCACAGTGGCTCGCACTTGTAATTTCAGCACTTTGGGAGGCCAAGGTGGGAGGATCACCTGAGGTCTATGTAGTTCAAAACCAGGATGGCCAACATGGCGAAACCCTGTCTCTACTAAAAATACAAAAATTAGCTGGGTGTGGTGGCACATGCCTGTAATCCCAGCTACTTACAAGGCTGAGGCAGGAGAATCACTTGAACCCGGGAGGGGGAGGTTGGAGTGAGCCAAGATCATGCCATTGCACTCCAAGGCGACAAGAGCGAGACTCCATCTCAAAAAACAAAAAACAAAAACAAAAAACCAGCACCAGCATCTCTTGCTTGTTTAAAATGCAGATTCCTAGGCTCTATTCTAACCTACTCAATCTGAATATATGTGAAAGAAGCCACAAAATCTGCCTTTTAAAATAAGATCCTGTCTAAGGCCATACCACCCTGAACGCGTCTGATCTCGGAAAATAAGATCCCTGTTTGAAATCAGTACTACATACCATTCATTCAAATAAAGTTGAGATAGATTAAATGGTTAAAAATAAAACTTGTATTATTGAAAAACTAGAGGGCAGGTTAACTAGCAGAACTGTAGAGGAAATAGAAATCTCTTAAACGATGAACTAAATCATGAAACAAATAGATATTCTAAAATACAGAAAATGTAATTCATAGCCCATAGAAAATATTTAAATAAAAAATTTAGAAAGCACTGGAGTGAATGAATATGCACCAGCTCTGACACATGATTACTATTTACACTCTATAAAAGAATAACTCAAGGCTGGGCGCGGTGGCTCACGCCTGTAATCCCAGCACTTTGGGAGGCCAAGGCAGGCGGATCATGAGGTCAGGAGATCAAGACCATCCCGGCTAAGATGGTGAAACCCCATCTCTACTAAATATACAAAAAAAAAAAAATTAGCCAGGCGTGGTGGCACATGCCTGTAGTCCCAGCTACTCAGGAGGCTGAGGCAAGACAGTCGCTTTATCTCAGGAGGTGGAGGTTGCAGTGAGCTGAGATGACGCCACTGCACCCCAGCCTGGGCGACTGTGTCTCGAAAAAATAAATAAATAAAAGAATAACTCAAATTGGAAAAAATGTAGAATCATAGAAGAAAAATGATATGAACAGAGTTACCAGTAAGAGGGAATTCATAATTAATAGAAAATACTTGTGAGATATTCCCCTTACTAATCAGACCTGAGCAATTTGTGAGTACTCAAATTTTCTATAGTAATAACAGCTAATAGAATGATAGCCTGCCCTGCTGGTGATTCAAGAGTGAAGCTGGTCCTCACGGTCAGTGCCATTCTGAATTGGTATTATAAGTCTTCTGGAAGCAGAATGGCAACAGCAGCCAGGGTCACAGGGAGAAACATGCTCCTCATCTGGGGGATTCCACCCTCAGGTGCCTACCCAAGGACACAAGTGGTCACAAGGAAAAACACTAACGACAAAGATATTCATGAAAATACAGTCTTCACAGGCAACAGTTAGAAATAAACTCAAGTGCTGAACACTGGGGGAAATTATTCAATACACTATAGAACACCCACATTATGAGAAAACATTATGCTGTCTGCAAAATCAGTAAAGGCTCTGCAGAAGTTAGAAAATGTATCCAGTTTTAGATGAATACGCAGTCCACAAAATATGATGTATCCCAGGGTCCCCACCACCTGGCCGCGGACTGATACCGGTCGATGGCCTATTGGGAACTAGGCCTCAGAGCAGGAGGTGAGCGGCAGGCCAGTGAGCATGACCGCCTGAGCTCCACATCCTGTCAGGTCAGCGGCGGCATTAGATTCTCATAGGAGTGTGAACCCTAGCGTGAACTGTGCATCCGAGGGATCTAGGTTGCAGTCCTTATGAGAATCCAATGCCTGATGATGAGAGGTGGAACAGTTTCATCCCAAAACCATTCCCCATCTGTCTGTGGAAAAATTACGTTCTCTGAAACTGGTCCTTGGTGGCAAAAAAGTTGGGGAACACTGAACTATACCATATTGCAAACCAAACAAATACGTAATCATGTGGGAAGCAATGTGCTGAAGCAGAGGAACATGGTTTCTTATGATAATTTTAGGATATCTTAATAACTATATTTTCTATTCAATAAAATAGAACTTGAAAGAAATGAATATAGAGCAAAAATAGAAAGTATCTAGAACAAACGACTTCACATATAGATGACTGTGAAGGGTGTGATCAGGAGAGTGACACAGGCAGGCAGAGGAGAAAGAGGGCAGGCGCCAGTCTCAGGACTTAGAGGGCTGGTGCTCACTATCCCAAAACAGGGGTCCTTGGCTCTCACCATCTCTCATGGGAAGTGAGGGGACGTGATGGAAAGCGGACCCCTTTGACGACCCTTCCAGCCACGGAGACTTTCTGAGGTCCTGAAGTCCCACTTGCTGGGTTTGGCTGTGTTTTCTACTGAAGCCAGTCTGGTGTCTTTACTTTCAGACAAACAGGGCCGATGCTGTGACCCTTGATGGCGGTTTGATATACGAGGCAGGCCTGGCCCCCTACAAACTGCGACCTGTAGCGGCGGAAGTCTACGGGACCGAAGGACGTGAGTTCTGCCTGGGGACCCAGATGCCACGGTGGCCCCAGCCTGTTCCCTGAGCTCTGTGGATTGGGAGTGGGGGAACATGTGGAGGTGGACCCTCGGTCACATCACACATGTAGGGAATGGAGTCGCTGGGCTCTGGGCCAGATGAAGGCCGTTCCTCCTGACACTGACCCATGAGAGGAGGACACACGTGAGCTGCGAGGAAACTGCAGCATAGCGTTTCCCCTTCCACCGGAGACTTTTCAGGATGGGTTGTTTTTGTTCCTCTTGTCCAGGCTAAGAGCTTTCAATTCTGTCTGCCCCTTTGCAGAGCCACGAACCCACTATTATGCCGTGGCTGTGGTGAAGAAGGGCAGCCGCTTTCAGCTGAACGAACTGCAAGGTCTGAAGTCCTGCCACACAGGCCTTCGCAGGACCGCTGGGTGGAATGTCCCTATAGGGACGCTTCGTCCATTCTTGAACTGGACAGGGCCACCTGAGCCCCTTGAGGCAGGTAAGACAGTTAGGGGATAGTGAGTGACCTCAGGCAGGGGGCTGTACTCCAGTTGTAAGCACAGGCCACACAGATCATGCAGGTGAAAGTGTGGGATCAATCAATGTTGGGGTGAAGCTGGCCAGCTTATAACGTCCTGCCGGCAGGATCCATTACCCCAGCAGCCCTTGGGAGGCATAGCTGAGTCTGCTCTCGGCAGAGGTGCATGTCTTGAGCTCCCAGCCCCATGACAGAGGCTCTCCTGCAGGGGTGGAGGAAGGGGCCCTGCCCATGGGGACCTCAGGATGGGAGGTATAACCCGCTATGACCAGGGCTGGCTCACACTCTGTGGTCCACTTCTCTGTGTTTAACAGCTGTGGCCAGGTTCTTCTCAGCCAGCTGCGTTCCCGGTGCAGATAAAGGACAGTTCCCCAACTTGTGTCGCCTGTGTGTGGGGACAGGGGAAAACAAATGTGCCTTCTCCTCCCAGGAACCGTACTTCGGCTACTCTGGTGCCTTCAAGTGAGTGACCCTGTCCCCTTCTCTTCAGTGGCCAAGTGTCCTGTGGCCTCAGGCTGGGAGGCCTTTTCTCTGGCCCCACATAGAGCCCAGCCTGCTCTTGGGGACCAGAGAGGAGGTCTGGTTCTCCTGCTGCTGTGTGTCCAAAGAGAGTGCAGGCCTGCCCGGTGTGTGTTCCCCTCCAGCCTTCCGGGCCCACCTGTGCCCCCCACTTCTCACCAGCCCCACGGGCAGTCACTGTGGCTGTGGGCCCTCCTGTCACCTCAGAGAGCCCTGAATCTAACTTGGCTCCCCTGTTGTCCTGGGTTCCTCATACTAATTTCTGCCGCCTCCCTAACCACAGCAGGACTGAAGGCATCTTGTCATGAGACACCCAGTCCTGGCTTCTGGTTGGACAAGACCGCTGCGGTGTCCAGGCTGATGTCCTTCTGCCCACCTGGGCCTCTCCCCATGGCTGAAGGACAGTGAGCAATGCCTGAATCGCCCCCATCCTCTCTGCCCCCACGCGGAGGCTGAGCTCCCCCTTTTCCCATTCTGTCTGCTGGCGCTAGGGTATTTTTGCAGAGGGAGGCCTCCGTGCTTCGCCACTGGCCAGGGCACACCTGCACACTCAGTCCTGAGGGAAAGAGCCACATGAACAGGGATGCTAAGCCTTTACGCTCTTGGGTAGAGGCTTCAAAACTCTCTTTTATATAGAAAAAAAGTTTTGTCCTCTTAGCCCTCAAAGCAGAAGATGGGGGCCTCTGGCCAGCACCTGAGTCATTCTTTAGAATCTACCTGGAGGGGGCCCCTATCTTCCCAGCTGGGATGCCCCAAAGCTTCACAGCCCTACCCTGCAGGGAGTAGAAACCCACAGATGCTGAGTGCCAGGGCTGCTGTTCCACAGGGAGGGGCCGGGGAGGGGCTGCCTGTGCTTACCTCCGATGCTTTCTCTTTTCACAGGTGTCTGAGAGAGGGGGCTGGAGACGTGGCTTTTATCAGAGAGAGCACAGTATTTGGTAAGAGCAGGGTAATGAGCCGTGGGTACTGACCCCTTTTATCTTACTTGATCATGACTCTGACCTTTGAGCTAATTAGATTCCTAAGTTCATGGCAGACCATTTTCAAGATTCCTACAGGGCACAGCTCTGATTTTGTGATCTTTCATATTTTAAATGATCAGTTTTCTTGAAACCTCCTGTGCCTACTGCCTTTCTCTTCCCCTCGTAGACACCCACGCCTAGGTGCTTGGCAATGCGTCCTGCAAGACGTATGTGCTCATGCAGAACAGATCGTGCTGGTTTGTGTTTCTGGTTTCTGAGTTCATAGAGGTTTTACTGAGCATTAGAAACCCTGCTGCTTGGGTTTTCTGCTCAGCATTTTGTTTTAGAGGTTTATCGGTATTGTTGTATACATGTCTAGCTCAGGGGTCCGAACAGTTGAGGAATGGTCCGTGGAATACGTCCACATTTTACTTCTCTGTCACCATTGTGATGGACAGAGTTTGTGCTCTCTTTTCCCCTACCACATGCAGCCACATGACTGATACCGTCACCTATGTTCCTTTCTTACCTGCTGGACAGTGTCCCTCCTGGACTTATACTAAAGCACAATTGATGAGTATGTAGAAGCTAAACACACTGCACCCAGGACCAGTGGACATAAGCTCACTACATTCCATGCAAGACCAATAGAGACAGGGCTACCATATTCCACCCAGGGCCACTAGAGAAAGTGACAGACACCCACATTCACTCAGGACCATCAGAGACATACCTCACACCCACCCAGGACCACCAGAGTAAGAGACAACACCCACATTCACCCAGGACCTTCAGAGACAGACCCCGCATTCATCAGAGGCCACCAGAAACAGGCCTCCACATGCACCCAGGGCCACCAGAGACAGACCCCACATGCACCCAGGATCACCAAGCTGCTGTCTGGAAAGACACTCTGCAAGAGTTCTAATTTCCCCACAACTTCAGTCAGAAGTATTTTTGACTTTCATACTTTTTGTCCGAATGATGGTTGTAGTGCAATAGATAGTTCGTTGTTGATTTTAATTTTCATTTCTCTGACGGCTGGTGAGTTTGATCATCTCAACATATTTGCTAGCAGTTTGGGCTTCCCTTTCTTATTTTGTGACATTTGACTACTTTTTAAATTGAGTTTCACACCTTGTTTCTGCATGCTTTTGATTCAAGGACAGAAGTTCCTTCTATCTAGGTATCAAACTATTGCTGATTTTAAACTTTAGTAAAACCTTTTCTCAGTCAAAAATCTGACAGTGGTAGTCTTTGTGGATCAAAAATCCTTGATATTGCTAAGGTCAAATCCACAAGCCTCACCTTGTTGGTTTGTAGTTTTGAGGTCTTCCAAAGATGCCCTTCTTCACACCCAAATCATAATTATTAAGATTTGAAGATCCCCTTCCTCATCTATTTATGTGTGCTCTACCTAGAAAATCAGATCTACATTTGGCTTTAGTATTTTATCCCCTTTACAGTGAGACAATTTTCCTTACAATAAAAAGAGTATATTTTTTCTGCCATACGTGAAGCCAATTCTACACCAAGTTTGTATATATCCAAGTGGACCAGTTTCTGAGCTATTTTGTTTCATTGGTGTATTTGCATTTTTTCTGCTTTTGTTACTGTGGCTTACCAATGGGTCTTACTATCTGGTGGAGAGAAAGGGAGAGAGAGAGAGAGAGCCAGTGAGAGGAAGAGAGAGAGAATGAGAGAGAGCTCCTTCTCCCCTCTCACTTTATTATTCCTTTTCAAATATACTCAGCTAAAACTTCAGAATTATTTTGTTGACTTTCTGGAAAAAAATCATACTTTAATTTTGATTGGAATTGTATTGAATTTAAATTGTTCCATGAAAAATCAGCATATTTATAACATTAAGTTGTCCAGTCCATGGTGATGCTAAATCTCTCCCATTTGATCACAACTCTTTTTAGTTTCTTTGATAGAACTAAAATTTTTCCTTTGTGGGTCTGATGTATCTTTGTGGGAGGCTAATTATTAGCTACTTAATGGTTTCAGTTGCTATTGTAACATCTTATAGTCCATATTGGTTTCTATTTGGTTATTGTTAATAAGGATAACATCTGATTTTTGTAGGTTGCTCTTATAACTTGTTACTCCTCTGAGTAGTTTTATTAGTTTCTGTTGGTTTTGTTGGTTTTTTGTAGATGACCGTATCATCTTTTTAAATAAGAGTGTGTCTTTTTCCTTCCAGTGTTTATATCTCCCATTTCTTTTGTAAATTGTGTGATCTGGATATCTAGAATTGTGTTGGCATTGTAACAGTGGGCATCCTTGCCTTGTTCCTGATTTTGCGGTGCATGTCTAAGTTTTCTTCTTTTAGTAAGATTTTTGCTGTAGATTAATGGCATTTATCAAGCCAATAACTTATGGCCAGGCATGGTGTCTCGCCCCTGTAATCCCAGCACTTTGGGAGACTGAGGCGGGTGGATCACATGAGGTCAGGAGTTCAAGACCAGCCTGGCCAACATGGTGAAACCCCATCTCTATTAAAAATACAAAAATTAGGCTGGGCGCGGTGGCTCACGCTTGTAATCCCAGCACTTTGGGAGGCTGAGGTGGGCAGATCACGAGGTCAGGAGATCGAGACCATGGTGAAACCCCGTCTCTACTAAAAATACAAAAAAAATTAGCCGGGCGTGGTGGCGGGCGCCTGTGGTCCCAGCTACTCTGAGAGGCTGAGGCAGGAGAATGGCGTGAACCTAGGAGGCGGAGCTTGCAGTGAGCCGAGATTGCGCCACTGCACTCCAGCCTGGGTGACAGAGCGAGACTCCGTCTCAAAAAAAAAAAAAAATACAAAAATTAGCTGGGCATGGTGGCGTGCGCTTGTGGTCCCAGCTACTTGGGAGGCTGAGGCAAGAGAATCTCTTGACTCCAGGAGATGGAGGCTGCAGTGAGCTGAGATCGCACCACTGCATTCCAGGCTGGGCAACAGAGCGAGACTCCGTCTCAAAACAAACAAACAAAAAAACTTTACCAGTTCTATCTATTACTATTTTTCTAAGGCAGAAAAAAAAACCATACACAAATAGATGTTAAACACATAAACAATTGTTCTGCGTCTATTAAGATGAAGACGATCTCATGGTTTTCTTCCATTAAATGCAGATTACCTTAGCTTTTTTGATGTTCAGTCATTCTTTTGTTAATGGAATAGACTGGTAAGCCTTCATTCCAATCTATTAGTTTTTTAAATACTCTGTGAGATTGAGTTAGCTAATATGTTATTTACAATTTTTGCATTTATGTTCGTAAGTAAAATAAACCTTTAATTCTTCCCTCCTATACTTTCTCTGATTTTGACATCAAGGTTGTACTAATCTCATAAAATGACTCGGGCAAGTTTTTTTTCACTTTACACATTCTGAAGCAACTTTTATATGATATTCCACATTTGCCTGAACTCATTCATAAAACCATTCTTCCCCTTCTTTTGATATACTCTGACAGTGGTAGTCTTTGTGGATCAAAAATCCTTGATATTGCTAAGGTCAAATCCACAAGCCTCACCTTGTTGGTTTGTAGTTTTGAGGTCTTCCAAAGATGCCCTTTGGAAAGTGTTGGAAAGTGACTCACCTTCCTGCCTCATTTCCTGCCTTATTAACATTTTTGTCATTTTTATTCTTCCCAGAGATGTGAGTAAGGGAGCAACCCTTGGTGGCCCCCTGGGTTTGTCTCTACAAAGTGACTTTTCCAGGCAGAGATGCCGCAGAAACAGACGGGTCTGGTTTGGCCTCTCTGGCCTGCCAGGCAGCAGCTGCATGGGAACCCCAGGGTGGTCTAAGTGATTTAGGATGAGGATCACACCTCGGCTGCCCCCTGAGGCTTTTGGGGCACTACCTTTACCTTCCTGAGTGTTCTGGAGCAACCCCCTGCCTTTCTGACCCTCAGTTTTGTCAGCTATCTCCCCAAGCTCAAAATTCTATGGGGAGAAGGGGAACTATAGCTCGCGGTGTTTACTGCTGGAGTCGGCTCATCTAGGCTCCCTCCCACCTCCCCTTTCCTGCAGAGGACCTGTCAGACGAGGCTGAAAGGGACAACTATGAGCTACTCTGCCCAGACAACACTCGGAAGCCAGTGGACAAGTTCAAAGACTGCCATCTGGCCCGGGTCCCTTCTCATGCCGTTGTGGCACGAAGTGTGAATGGCAGGGAAGACGCCATCTGGGAGCTTCTTCGTCAGGCGCAGGTATCTTCACCCACAGTCCTCCCCACTTGCTTGGATTTGGGGGGCAGGGAGCAAGGTTTCTTACTTCCCTGACTTCTGCCACTCTAGAAGTCCTGTAGCCTTGCTGCAGGATAGCACACTAATGCATTGGACTGCTTGCCCAGGCTGTACTCTGGACAGCAGAAGCAATGAAACTCTTCTGCCACACGGGCTGACAGCGTCTTATAATGGGAGCAGAAGCAGGGGGTGGTCAATGCAATCTTCTCAGGGCCCTAAGGTGCTTGGACCTCAGCAACTCTTCAAAGAATGAGCCGTAGCTGAGCTTGGGTCTCTGAGATGGCACAAGTCCCTCTGCAGGAGGGTCTCAACCGAGGCTCCTGCTCTCGGTTAGAATGATCCCAAAGCTCCAGATACTCTTTTTTAACATCATTTTTTTGTTTCCTCCCTATTTACCGTTGACACCATAATTCTATTTTTTCTTAATTAGGAAAAGTTTGGAAAGGACAAGTCACCGAAATTCCAGCTCTTTGGCTCCCCTAGTGGGCAGAAGGATCTGCTGTTCAAGGACTCTGCCATCGGGTTTTCGAGGGTCCCCCCGAGGATAGATTCTGGGCTGTACCTTGGCTCCGGCTACTTCACTGCCATCCAGAACTTGAGGAAAAGTGAGTGAGCCCAGGAGGGTCCTGAGATCCGCCTGGTGTGGTCTTCTACCTCCCAGCAGGTGGCCCTACTTTGTGGCGGTCACTCCTTTTCCCAGACACTGTGGGGTCATCGTGGAGGTTTGATGCAGGTGTGAGTGTCTTCTGTGGATTAGGTCAGGTGTCTCTAAAAGAATAGTCTGGCCACCTGATCAGTGCACATCAGGCTCCCCAGGCCTGCCAGAAAAATCAATTTGCCTCCTATTAAGTGAGAAACATGAACGTGAACAAAGAGAGCCAGGACCCCTCCTGGATGAATCCGGAGGCCTGGATTTACCCACACTTCCCAGGCCCAGGCCTTGAGCTTAGCTGGGGACACCGTGGTGGGGGAACTCAGCTATGGCTCCTTCTCTACTGGGGGGCTGGGGGTGGGAGTCTGGGGGAACACAGAGGCTGCACCGTAGTTATTGGTGGTGATTGCAGGCATTAGGGGAAGTCAGGGCTGGGCTCGAGGTCCCCTAGGCCATCTCTTGGGACTGTCACTGGTCTCTGGGTCATGGAGCTTTTATCCTCAGAGACAGAGACAATAGGCGCCTCCTGACTCTAAAGATTAATGGATAGATTAGAAGCCAGGGAACTTCTCCAAAGGAACAGAAATCAGAAACACAGGGAGCTCTGTGGGCCTGAAGAAGGGGCTTGGAGCTGAGAAGTGGAGGAGGAGAGGGCATGGGTCCATGTCCACACATGTACTGTAGCTCCTGTTCCAGGGAGGGTCTGGGCAGGATCCTGGCTCTGGGGTGGTTGGACAACCTGGCAAGGCTCAGTTTGCCCGGCCACCTGCGGTCTTCCCTCTGGCAGGTGAGAAGGAAGTGGCTGCCCGGCGTGCGCGGGTCGTGTGGTGTGCAGTGGGCGAGCAGGAGCTGCGCAAGTGTAACCAGTGGAGCAGCCTGAGCGAAGGCAACGTGACCTGCTCCTCGGCCTCCACCACAGAGGACTGCATCGCCCTGGTGCTGGTAGGGGGCTCCATCACAGGGGCGGGCGGCAGGCCCCGTGGAAGACCTAGGGCCTGGGCATCTGCTTAAAGTGAAGTCAGCAGTCAAAGAGGCCACGGGGGCCTGGGTGAGGCAGGGATGCCTGGAGAGGTGTGCTCAGGGCCAGGAACCGTTTTACGTTCAAAAAGCAGTTTACTGTGGGTTTCCCACTCCTCTGGTTATAAGAACAACTCAGGATTATTGTAAGCAATTTGGAAAATATGGAAAGGTATTATGTTAAAACAAAACAACAACAAACCCCCCAAACCACCTGTGATCTCACACAGAGGGACAGACATGGTTAAAGTCTGGCCAATTCTCCATTCCAGTATTTCTCTGCACATCTACACATATGCATGCAACAATAATGAAGTGTTTCAGTTATGTTGTTTTTAAGCCCTTTTCACTAAACAGCGTATAATGGGCATTCTTCCACATGAATATTTACTTTTGGAAAACATTAATTTTTGTTTTTAAGAGATTCTTGATCTCTCACCCAGGCTGGAGTGCAGTGGTGCAACCACAGCTCACTGCAGCCTGGAACTCTTGGGCTCAAGTGATCCTCCCATCTCAGCCTCCCAAGTAGCTGGGGCTACAGGCCTACGCCGCCACACCTGCATAATAATAATAATTATTATTATTGTAGTGACAGAATCTCGCTTTGTTGCCCAGGCTTGTCTCGAACTCCTGGGCTCAAGCAATCTTCCCGCTTCGGCCTCCCAAAGTGCTGGGATTACGGGTGTGAGCCACAGCACTCGGATGAAAACATTTTTTAAACATGCTTCCAGGATATCTTTTATGTGAATATGGCTCAGTTTAGTCATGCCCCCATTCCTCTTTGTCCCTTACTTTGCTATTATCAATAACCCTGTGGTGAGCATTCTTGAGTAGAAATCTTTGTCCACATCTCTATTTTTAATATAGTTGTAAAAAATGTTACTGGGCCAGAGAGGAAGTTTCGTACTCCTGATGAGTCCGTGATCCCGTGTTGTAGTCTCGACTTGTTCATTCTGGTGGTGGGCCAATATGACGACTTCAGCTTATGTGTTGGACAACTTCTGTGTAGCGCTTGGAGTGGAGTGCTAATGAGTTCAGATTAAATGAGGCCAGCTCTTGCCATCTGTGTCCTCAGTCAGTGAGACTGCTCCAGGAAGGTGTCCCCAAAGTGCCAGGGGCACAGAAAATGTTTTGCTCAGAGGACAGAGGATTACTGCAACCTGTGCCTGGTCTTTCCAGTTGAATTGACAGCCCAGAAAGCAGGCAGGGCTGGGAGAGAATTAGTGGTGCACGTGGTGTTTCCTCTGGGTGCTCAGTTTGAACAGTCCATCTCTTTCTGCTGTTTCACTGGTCACCTGACAGAAAACCATTCTCTCAGAGAGCTATATAGACAGGCAGGACAGGATGCAGCCTCACTGTGGTGCTGGAGATCTGCTCTGTCTTTGCAGAAAGGAGAAGCTGATGCCATGAGTTTGGATGGAGGATATGTGTACACTGCAGGCAAATGTGGTTTGGTGCCTGTCCTGGCAGAGAACTATAGTAAGTGGAGTTAGCATCCTCTGGTATATTCCCTCTGGGTCATGGGAGTGGGGCAATGAGTAATCCCATTTGGTGAATGCAGGTGAAACATTATGATGGACAGATACATTCAAAAGGGAGAATCAGGGAAAGAAGAAACGAAAGGGGCTGTGTTACCCACAAAGCCTGTTGTGTTGAGAACGAACAAGGGACAGATTGGTTTTATCTTCTTAATTTTTCAGAAGATCTTAGTGAATTATAACATACAAACAGAAAAGTGCACATAAATGTACAACTCATGACACTTCACACACTGTACCATCCATGCACTCAGGCCCAGATCAAACACTGCAAGTTTCAGAAGCCCCTTGTGTCCTCCTGTCCCCCGCCCCCTTACTCCTGCAAGGGAAGCCTCTCTCCTGACTTCTAAGGACGCAGATCTAAGTTTGCCTATGTTTTAAACTTCATGTTAAAGGAGTGGCACAGCATGTGTTTTTTTATGTCTGGTTTCTCTTGCTCATCGTTACGCTTTTCATCCACCTAAGTGTGTAGTTGTAGACTGTTCAGTCTCGTCGCTGTGTGAGTCTACTGTGATTATTCAGTCATTTGAGTGTGGATGGGCATTTGAGTAGTTTCCAGTTGGTGACTGTTGTGAATAATGCTGCTGTGAATCTCTGTGCCACGCCTTTTGGTGAACATATAGATGCATTTCTCCTGCGTGGAACTGCTGGGACGGTCTCTTTGGATTTGACTCTGCATCATTGAGATTTAAGAGTTTGTGGCTTCTCACTACATCTGAATGGATAATGATGTCTGGCTTGTCTTTATTCTTTCAGAATCCCAACAAAGCAGTGACCCTGGTCCTAAATGTGTGGATAGACCTGTGGAAGGTGAGTTGGCATTAGCCACTTTCAGGATCAAGGATAAGTTCTTGTTGCTGGAAGACGAAGTGGCAGGAACTGTAAAAAAACAGAAAGAATTGCAGCCCTAGAAGCTATAGGGCTTCTAGGAGCAATAATTTTAAGGGTGCAAATAATTCACAGAGGAATAGTTCTAATTAATGTTTATATTGACCTTCACACTTGGCAAAGAACATCCATATGGTCCCTCATTTTGTCATGGAATGGGGGATGCTACTTCCCCACCTCATGGGGATGAGGAAACAGTGGCACCGAGAGTCCCCAAGTGCCCAGGATCTCACTCACAGCCGTAGGTAATACTATGGTAGATCCTGGTCTTGACCCAGGGTCCCTCGTGTCAAATCCAGTGCTCTATGCACCACTCCCTCTGCCCACCAGAGCTGGTGCTTGCTCAGTTTCAGAAGAAACTTGCCCTTAGTGGGTATCTGTCAGATGCATTCTCTCAGGAGGACAATGGCAACCATGTTGAGTTCAACCAGTGCAGGGCTGGTTCAGACTCAGCTCAGGGCAGTCCCTGGGGACATGTGCCCCTGCACCCACACAGCAGTTAGCCGGCGGGATGTTGGTGCTCTTGCCTGATGCACACTGTGGTTGGTGATTTATGCACTGCTGGGGTCTCTCTTGTTGTTTATAGTGTTTGTTGCTGTAGAAGCTTACACTGAGAGATGCATTGCTGGTTTGTAACTCAGGGACATTGTGTGGCTGGTTGAAGACAGTCCCCTGTAATCACTAAAAGAATCAGCTTTTCTTACTGTTTTATTTCATCAATCTCACCTTAACATAAGGCAGCAGCTTATGCTTTCTTGGTCTACCTAAAAAGGCCAGTTCTTTGCGGGAATCATTGCCTGGTGATGCTTCTTGGCCTGTTTTGGCCTGGGCTGCAGACAGCTCCACTGGAATCCATGTGCCGGGCCTCCTGGAGGTTGAGACTTGTTTTTCTGTCATCTCTTATGCCAGGGTATCTTGCTGTGGCGGTGGTTAGGAGATCAGATGCTAGCCTTACCTGGAATTCTCTGAAAGGCAAGAAGTCCTGCCACACCGCCGTGGACAGGACTGCGGGCTGGAATATCCCCATGGGCCTGCTCTTCAACCAGACGGGCTCCTGCAAATTTGGTAAGGAGTTCCAAAGGTGCGGTGGGTGGGCCACCCTGGGGGGCGGGCACATTGTGCTGTGGAACCTTAGGGAAGGGAGGGGAGGGGATTTGCAGGCTGATAGTGGCCTGCAGGCCACTTCCAGAATGAGGAAATTCTCCCTGTGGCTGCCCCCTGGAGGCGTGGGTGCACTGGGGGTTTCCCTGCACAGCACTTCCCATACCCCATTCACCCCACCCCAAGATTAAATATTGGAATATCTGCCTATTTCGCTGCACCCTAAGAATAAATGCAAGTTCCAAGATGTGCAAATGCTTTTTACCTCTTGGAGCTCCAGACCTAAATTCCTCTTAAACTCTGGCTTCCCAGCTTGGGGAAAGATGTCTGCCTACCTCATGAAAGGTGACTCCTGTTACTAAGCAAAACTGATGCTTACTCTACACTGCAAAGGAGCCTGAATAAGACCTCAAGAGTCTGCCTCCACCTGCTTCTGCAGTTTTCTCTCCGCACCACACCCCACACTCATCTTAATCAGCATAAGCCACACCCTGTCTGCTGTGGGCCCCGTGGCATGGTGTGTAGCACATCTCAGTGTGACTCACCTGGTGCATGGGCATCTCCTAGAGCAGGGGCTCCACTGCATGGGTTTTTGATCCTGGCTGGGGCAGGCGGCTTTCATGTGGCTCTGCTCCTCACCAGCTCCATGGTAGCCTCTGAGCTGTAGGGAAACTGGCAGGATGGAATGGGAACTCCCAGCTTTTCCTGAGGTTGACACACAGTGTGGCTCTTCCAGCAGCAGTGGGAGTCTGATAATGGGTGACATTTGCTCAGTGGGGCAGAGCTTTCTTGTCACCTTTGTTTATTCTTTCTTGGGTTAAATCATACAATGAATGAATTCAGATCAGTTTCAGCTGCAAGGAACAGAAAACTCCTGAAATAGTAGAGGCTTAAACAAGACGGAAGTTAATTTCTGTGTCATGTAGTCCAGAGGTGGTTTGCCTAGGGCTGGTATGAAGACAATATGGTGTCTGGAACCTGGGCTTTAATCATTTGGCTACTCTGCCATTTGTGTGGCTTCCGTGCTCAAGGTCACCTCATGGCCCACATTGCATCTGTAAGTCCAGTCCCTGCTTCTGCATTCCATGTGCAGGATGAAGAAAGAGAAGGAGAAGAGAGGGCAAAAGGCAGGTACCGATTGTCTTTCAAAGATGTTTCTGAGAAGCTGGCACCCAACACTCCTGCTGATATTTCACTGGCCTATAGCTACCCATATGGCCATATGAGCCCCAGGGAGTCTGATAAGTCTAGTCTTTATACCAAAGGGCCAGGCACCCAGATACAAAGCAGGGTTTCCATTACTGATAAAAACAAAATCAGATCCTGGACTAGGCAACTCGCAGGCTCTGCTGCACACAGCCATCACGGTCATGAGCTGAGTCCTCAGCTCAAGGCTGTGATGACGGGACCCTCCAGGCAGCCACAGCTCTCATCCCCAGCCTTAGTTGGGTGTCCATCTGTGCCTACAGTCTGAATGAAGCTTTTCTGGTGGGTCCTACATTGGTGACAACATGTTGCTTTGTGATGGTGAGTGTGTTCTATCTAGATTGCTGTCCTGGGAAATCTAATGAACTGAAACCAACCTGCATCGACTGTTAGGTAAAGGTCGCTTGTGTGGACTCAGATCGGAAGAGCTGACTCCCCATGTTCCTTCTCTCCAGATGAGTACTTCAGTCAAAGCTGTGCCCCTGGGTCTGACCCAAGATCTAATCTCTGTACTCTGTGTATTGGCAACGAGCAGGGTGAGGATAAGTGCGTGCCCAACAAAAATGAGAGATACTACGGCTACAATGGGGCTTTCCGGTGAGTCTGTGACTGAGCTCCATCAGGATGGGGCCTCACCTCATCCCTCAGGGTGTCAGCATTGCAGTTCTAAGGGGCCAGATGTGACCTGTCACAGCACAGTGGGGGTCATCCTGTGGGTCGGCTCATGGGTGGCCCCAGTGAGGGCTGTCCCCACCACACCCACCACCCCAGAGAGTGGAGGCTGGCACCAGGGCTGTCTGACCTCAGCTCTGCGGTGCTTCTCCCTGTGGCTTTGAGCCAAGATCAACAGCAGTAGGCCTCAAGAGCCTCGTCCTGAAAATCAAATTGGTAGAGTGTGGTATCCTAAATGCTTTCTACAATTCCATTTATGGGGAAGGATTCTCTTTCCCATCGGCACCCCCTCTCTTCTCACCTAGGTCACGACTATGTCTTAGGTTTCCCCTTTTTTTCTGACTTTGGCCTTAGAAATGGCAAAGAGATGGCAGAATTACAGTGTTATTCTCCAGTAACGAAGTGAAAAATAAGCCAAAAAACAAGTTTTCAGAATTCACAAGTTATAACCACTTGGTGACTTGTAACCACACCCCACGTTTTACAGTGCCATTCATACGGGTGTTGCTTCTCAGGGGCACTGTTTACTGGTGTGAAGGGTGCAGAGAGGATCTCCTGTTCCTTTTCCTCCATTTGCCAAGAGTACATTTCACCACCAGATGGCATCATGTGTCTGATGGTGTCTTTGAACTTTTTAATATAAATTCAACAGCCTTGTTCCAGTAATGGAATGACATAAAAGTGGGTTTTGCTATACTCTGAGTGGCTCATAAAAAAGACCCAAAACACAAAAAATGTTTTGTGAATGTATAAAAACATCTTTAAGGGACTAAGGATTTGCAAATGGAAATGTGATTCTACTCAGAAATGCTGAACACACGTCTCAAAAGAGCCCGAAAGAATCACGTGCTCCTCTTTTTTTTTTTCAGACTTGCAGCAAGGTATTAGTTCACTGGAAGCACCCACATTTTAATATTCCTATTTATACTGGAATAAAATCCCTTGTCTTTTGTTTAAATTATATCTAGAATCTAGATTGGGGAAATTTATAGCAAAATAATTAAAAGCTGAAACCAGTGTCATACCCCTTTATTTCTATCATCCTTATAATGCTGGTTCTTAATTTTTAACTTTCTGCTGACTCTGTACTATAGAAGAAGATCTAGCCTCTCACACTGCCCCCGGCACCTCTTCCACCCCACAACCACAAACTTCAACTCTCTTCAGCACCTAACACGCTAATGTCATATTCAGTACTTATGAGTGTGTAAGCAGCATTCTCATACTATATTTCCCTTATTGTACAAACTTTTTGTTTACTCTGGAGTTCATAAATGTCTTTTCTTATTTGCTTAATTTTCTGCACTTAAAAAAACACAACACTACCTCATCCCCAAACTCTCTGCCAGTAATGTAAATCTCCTAACAACGTGCACACACACACACACACATACACGCGCGCACACACACACACACACACACACACTCTGGGTGCTATCGCAGTTTCATCATTTACTTGGAAGTGCTGCTCTGGAAGGCATCCATCTTCCTGCTGCAGTTTGGATTGGTTGCTCTGTAGGCCGCCTGCACATCTGTGGTCCTGGGGGTCCCGTTGACCATTATTCTGGTGCTTTCCTTTGTCTTACTTCATGTTAGATTGCCTGTTTCCTGGATCGCATATCTTTAGATTTCTTGGTTTTGTAATGTCTTTTATATAGGGTTTTAAAAGGAGGACAGGTACACCTGTGTTCAATCTGCCACTGTAAACAGTAAATTCCTAGAAATAGTTGTCTTTTAGATGTTTACTTCCATATTTCAGTTTTTGGAATGCATATTACAAATATTTATGAAAGCCCCACTAGTTTCTCTTCTGTAATTATGTGTATATTTTCTGGAACATTTTAGGTGCCTGGCTGAGAATGCCGGAGACGTTGCATTTGTGAAAGAGGTCACCGTCTTGCAGAACACTGATGGTAGGTGAAGGTGTTTCCTTTCCTCCTTCAAAGCAGAGTCTTTGGCATCACAACACATCTTAGTGTTCAGATTTGCCTTTGGGAAGGTTTTATAACATTTTCCAGATTTTTTATTAAAAGAACTCCAAAATTCTTTATCTCAATAGACAACATTGTAACATCTATAGGTGTCACATGGATTTTGAAACCAAATTCATACACACTCTCTCTCTCTCACACACACACACACACACACACACTCACTCACACACACACAGATACTAGTCATGCTCAGTAGCAAATGTCTCCCTGGCTTCATCTAGTCAACCACAGAAACACACTGTCTGCCCGCATGAGATCATGCATGCCTGTTGGAAACTGTGAATGATGCTACAAAACTGGGTGAACATATGCAAATGAAGTCTCCCTTTATGAAAAAGGAAGTAGAGGCTTTCATTCATCCCCATGTGAGCCTTGGTCTGGAGACTCCTGGGGAGTTAGTGGGAACAAAATTACAGGTGGTTGCAGATGATGGAAGATAATCTTCCAGCCAGTGTTTGAACAATCACTCTCTCTTCTGGTCCTCAGCCATTTGCTACCTTCCAATCTGCATCTGTCTCCTTAGCCCCACTTCAGCATTCTCACCCCCCAGTCTCAGCATGTGACTTGCTATTTTGTTTCCTGAGAAAGAACTGTCTCCACTTTTGGCCTCCCTCCTTCAGTAATCACTGAAGTCATAGCCACTTTTCCCTTCTGCTTCTGCTCCTTCTAGTGTCTCTTGTGACAGAGATTAAAACCAGACATGTAAATTTGAAATTATTTCAATATCAAATAGAGGAATCCAAGAGAATGAATAAAGTGCTTTCTCAAAGGGAGAGAGCAGACAGACAAACAGGAGCCTGAACAATGAGCCTGTATCTGCACAAACAGACGTGGGTACAATTACATTTAGAATTTACAAGCCATTCACTGAAGTAATCTCCAGGATCAGATTGATGTCAAATTTAATTTTAACTTTCTCCGGTACTTTACAACTGTATTTTGTTAGAATTGACTATATATATTTGATAAACCTATCAAAGTTCCTTTCCTTTCTCTGGTTACACTAATAGCATTTGAATATGAAAGGGAGGAGAAACCAATTTCTCCTTGAATGTAAACCATCTATTCTTTTTCTGGAACTCACTGAAAAATATGGCATAGGTGGAGGGTTTTCTTCTTTAAAAAAATAAGAACTCGTAAAGCTTTATTGAGGTAGAATTCATATACTAAAAAATCCACCCATGCAAAGTGCACAATTCAGTGATCTCCAGCACATTCACAGAGTTGTGCAGCCATCAACACAATCCAACTCTAGAACACTTGCAGCCTCCCATAAAGAAACCCCTGCACCTATTATCAGTCATTGCCCCATCCCTCTTCAGCACTGGCAACCATCAAACCACTTTCTGTCTCCATAGGTTGGCCTATTCTGGACATTTCATATAAATGGAGTCATATAATATGTGGTGGGTTTTTTTTTTGAGATGAGGTCTTGCTATGTTGCCCAAGCTGGTCGTGAACTCCTAGCTTGAAGTGATTCTCCCACCTTGGCCTCCAAAGGGCTGGGATTACAGGCGTGAGCCACCACGCCCAGCCTATTGTGTGGTCTTTTGTGACTGGCTTCTTTCACTTAGCATCGTTTTCGAGGTTCAAGCATGATGCAGCATGTACCAGAACTTCACTCCCTTTTATTGCTGAATAACATTCCATCGCATGGACACAGCACTAATATTTGGTGTATTTGAAGTTTGTACAGCTTGTGTAGGACGAAGCTCCTTCTCTCTTCCTCACATCACCACAACCCCAGTGTGTGCATTTGAGAGGCCAGTGGGATGGCCACACCCACCCAGAGTAGACTTCTTGGCTAAGCAGGGGAGCTGTGAATGATGCCACCTTCTTTTTCTCCCCAGGAAAGAACACTGAGGCATGGGCTAAGGATTTGAAGATGGACGACTTTGAGCTGCTGTGCCTTGATGGCGAACGGAAGCCTGTGACTGAGGCTAGAAGCTGCCACCTCGCCATGGCCCCAAATCATGCCGTGGTGTCTCGGACGGATAAGGTGGAACACCTGAAACAGGTGCTGTTCCACCAACAGGTATGGACCATAGGGCTTCTAGTGCTTTCTTAGCTGTGTGGGCTCCTGTTAGGTGAGGAGATCACAGAGCTAGGTGCACCAGCCCACTCGATCCTCTCTAGTCCCTCCGCTTGAAGCTCGTGGTGACAGTATTGGCTTCATGCTGTGGAGTTGCCTGGAGTGTCAACAAGAACAAGAGAGGCTTTTGACTCTGGGCTTTGTGGGACTCACTCCATTTCTGCTGAGTCTCTGTACCCTGGCCTTGTTGCCCTCACTGCCTGGCTCAGAGGCTGTCTTTTTCCCTCCTGTTGTTCTTTCGGCAAATGAGGAAGCCACTGAGCCTTCCTCCCACATGCACTGGTATAGTGCTTTCTACTCAGGTGACATTTCCTGAACCTGGGCCGACTGAGCAATGCTGTAGGCCAGGCCTCTAAAACAGCAAACTCAGAAGGTGCCCTATAGATTTAGGGCTCTCTAAATGTGATTTGAAGGAAATCCCAAAATTTTCTTAAAATCTGGGATTTTATTAGAACTTCCATTTTTATCATATAACATCATGTCTCTATGTGTGCTTTTAAAGAAAACAACTCAGGAATAATAAGACTGGCCACCATAACTGGCCTTTATGGAGCCCTTACTGTGCACACACTGGTGCTGGTGAGAGAGCTGCCGTGACTGAGGGGTTTGGGTCTCAGTCTCCCCACTTGGGAGCCTGGGACAGAGCAGGAACTGTGTGAGGGAGGCAGGGTGACCGACCTGCACACTGAGCTGGTTAGTGGCCGAGCCTGGGTTTTCCTAGCAGCCTGCCTCTCTAGAAGAGCTGCGTATTAGAATGTCCTAAGCAATTGGCTTGTGAGGGCAGATCTCAAAACCCCTCCATTGTCACCCATGAGAAGTTGTATAGGAAAAGGTCACAGGTTAAGAAGGAAGGAAAGATGGCAGATGGTAGGAGGTAGGACCAGAAGTGGTGTGAGGCCTGGATGCTGCCCAGGGCGGGCCTGCCACCAGGAGTGTGGGGTGGAGGACTCCACTAAGGAGGTGGAATGACTCCAGAACTCAGCTCCTTCTGCCCCGTGGTTTTCTCAGGGCTGTTCTTGGGTGGAAGAAATACCCCTTTGCCTCCTTTAACCCATAAATTCCTCTTTTCCTTAGCTACTCACTGTCTGCCCTTTTGTCGCAGGCTAAATTTGGGAGAAATGGATCTGACTGCCCGGGCAAGTTTTGCTTATTCCAGTCTGAAACCAAAAACCTTCTATTCAGTGACGACACTGAGTGTCTGGCCAGACTCCATGGCAAAACAACATATGAAAAATATTTGGGACCACAGTATGTCGCAGCCATTACTAATCTGAAAACGTGCTCAACCTCCCGTAAGTAGACCCTAGCTAGCATCCCCGAGAAACCATCACCGGTGAAGGTCAAGGTTTGAGGGCCAAACAGCATTCTAGGAATGAATACAGGTGTAAAAATGTTAAGGAAAGATAATATCTCTTTACAGTTCAGGAAATTATAATCTCATTGATAAAAGAATTAGAGAATAAAATAGAGCAGTATGTAATAAATTTTTATAAATTTTATAGTACTGATAGTTACTGCACTGTCATGAAATCTTTGGAAACTGATAATCTGTTTTATTCAGTAAAATGAAAAGTGCATATATACATATGCATTGAGAAATGGCAAAACCGGCCAGGTGTGATGGCTCACACCTGTCATCCCACTACCTTGGGAAACAGAGGTGGGAGGATGGCTTGAGCCCAGGAGTTTGAGAGCAGCGTGGCCAACACAGAGAGACCTTGTTCTACAAAAATAATTTTAAAAATTAGCCTGGTGTGGTGTCAAGCACCTGTAGTCCCAGCTGCTTGAGAGGCTGAAATACGAGGATTGCTTGATCCCAGAAGGTTGAAGCTGCAATGAGCTATGATTGTACCACTACACTACAGCCTAGGTGACACCAAGAGACCCTTCCTCAAAAAAAAAAAAAAAAGTCTGATTCTAGACAGTTACCATAGATGCCAACTATAGAGAAAACAAAATCTCAAAAAAATTCAAGTGTAGGAAAACATATCTTAACCAGGGAAATATATTGATATTAATTTAATCCCTTAAAAGTATTTAGAAGACATCACAGAGTATTGTAAGGCTCCCGGTGATAACTGTGGGATTTCAGTGTGCACAGCTCCCTGTGCACTGCAATCATTCAGATTCCTATTCCTGGTCCCTCACCCAGAGTCGAGGGCATTGGGGATGCTGTTGGTCCAGGGATGGGGGCAGGGCCAGAAATGTCTTTATCGGTGGTTTTCAATGAGAGACAATTTTCCCCCTGAGGGGATATTTGGCAATGTGAGAAGCATTTTTTGATTCTTACAACATAGAGGGTGCTGCTGGTACCAAATAGGTAGAGGCCAGGGATGCTACTAAACAAAGCACAGCCAGCCCCCTGCAATAAAGAGTTATTATCAGGCCCCAAATGTCAATAGTGCCAAGGTTGAGAAACCCTTTTCTGTATTGACAAACAACTCAGGTCACTGTGATGCAGGTCAGGACCACCCTCTGAGAAATATGGCTACAGGGCTCTTCTTGTGAGCAGCCAGCTCAGGACTGCATAGATCACATGCTTCTTGAGGGCAGGCCAGTCTATCCATGCTGTGTCCCCAGCACTTAGCACAGCCACTCACACAAAGCAGGTGCTCAGTAAGGATCTGTGAATGAATGAGTGAATCTGCAGATGAACATGATTGCAAACAGGTTCACATTCCAGGAGAAGCTAGAGGACCACCAATGTCTTGTGAACTTGAGAATGTGACAATTCAATTAGAGACAAGTGCAGGGCGGTTGTGTCTCTCAGGCCAGGGCAGGGAAACACCCTGGCTGGTGAGGGCTAGACTCTGGCTCCCTTGAACACCGTAGTTGCTAGGAGTAGGGGAGTGGGAATATGAGTGTGGCCTGCACTGACTCACAGTGATGGGAGAAGGGCAGAGAAAACTCTTAGTATCCTCTTTGATTTATTGGTTTAAATAACTAGTTTATTGGAAGAAATCAGTTTCTGAATCTCTTGCTCTGTTGTGTCCCACAGCCCTCCTGGAAGCCTGTGCATTCCTCAGGAAGTAAAACCCAAGAAGATGGCCCAGCTCCCCAAGAAAGCCTCGGCCATTCACTGCCCCCAGCTCTTCTCCCCGGGTGTGTTGGGGCCTTGGCCTCCCCCACTGAAGGTGGGGATTGCCCATCCATCTGCTTACAATTCCCTGCTGTCATCTTAGCAAGAAGTAAAATGAGAAATTTTGTTGATATTCTCTCCTTATAAAGTGTCACTCATCTTTTCTAGAATTTTATACTGAAATCACATGCCTGACAAAATACCTGTACAGTTGGACCTTCCCTTCCAAGTTTTTCAGGTCCAGCCCCTCCTCTTTCTTGCAGTCTTGGGTATGATGCCCAAGGGTCTGGAATTTAAGGCCAGGCCAAGCACCGGTTTTCCCAAGGGGATCTGGTTGGTTATTCACATAGCTGTCTCAGTGCATGTGCAGGTATGTGCCTGGGAGTGTGCGTGTGTCCCCAAGGCAGGGCAGGACGAGCAGGCATAGGAATTATAACTGAAATGTAGGTTCTGTTGCTCATCACTTGCAGAGTCTAATTAACAAGAGCTACGTTTGGTATAAAGAAAGTGACTTTTATTCCAAAGCTACCTTAGGGGAAGCAGTACAGGGTTCTTTCCTTAAGGGTAACTGCTTCACCTTTGGAGCAGAAAGCAGAGGCTTTTAAATGGGGTGTGTGGCATGCAGGGCAGGAAGTGAGCAGGTAGAGGGTCTGGGTACTGGCTTTGGTGCCTTGTCTACCAGGCAGTTGAGCTGGTTACTGCTGGTGACTTTGTGGGGAAAACCAGGTTGTAAAGGCAGCCAAAAAATTTCCAGGTGGGAGAGTTTCAGAGTGGGCATATTTTGGCTTGTAAATTGACTGTTACGTCTCAAGGTAGTCTCTTGGTGGGAGAGAGTTCTGCTCTGTAGCTTCTAACTAAGAGCACATAGTTAGATGAACTTGCCATGTTGGGAGTGTCTGGTGAAGGGGAGATAAAAGATTATAATTGCATTTCTAAAAGGCTAAGTAGGAAGCAGAGAAAAGGAGGAAAGAGAAGTGAAGACAGAATAATTTTAAATAATGAAGAGAGAAATGAAGAAGGAATAATTTTCCTGCTTTTCCATTGGTTCTTTGGACATAACACTTTGGACAAAAGTGTCAATCAGGGTGAGACTGTCCCTACAAGGGCAGAGATCAGACAAGTGTCCTGAAACTCTGCCTCCATTCTGGGGGCAACCATTTGGCCATGTTCCCCACTGTCAGTGAGATGAGTAGCTCTGCTGCTGCCTGCAAAACCTCTGAAACCTGTCAGGAAAGGACATTAATTAAGGTCCCATAATGCTAGGGTGAAGCTCTTTTCCTATTTGCTACTTTGAATTATGGCCTGGTATGTTGTCCATCCTCACTAACATGAGAAGGTTCGTCAGTGAGCGACATCGGATGGGGTAGCCACAGCAGTGATAATGCCAGCACTGTAAAACATGACATTTGAACAGTACGAATTTTCTTGTCTAAATAAGATACTAAAGTGAAATTAAGGCCCACCTGTGAAATTCTCCTGTTCCGGGTTGAAAAGAAATGGAACATCATTTTGTCTCTCTGTTCACTCTAGGTTATATTGCTGTAGCAAATGGCCTCCAAATCAAAATCTTAGTGGCTAACATGACAAAAATGTGTTTCTGTCTTGTGTCCATCTCCATCATGAGTCAGCAATGGCTCTGTGGCTCATGTCTTTATTCTGAGACCCAGGCTGAATCAGCAGCCCCAATTTTGGGCATGTTGGGCTTGAAGCAGAGGGGAAAATAAAAGAGACAGAGGCAGCTGCTCTGCCTATGGAGTGCCATTCTTTTATGCCTTTATTTTTTTAATAAACTGCTTTAACTTAAAAAAAGAGAGAGACAAAAGCATCATACAATAATACTTACAGTGTCTGCTTGGCAGAGGCCATATCACCTTCATCATTTCATTGGCAAGAGAATTCACATGGCCACAACATCAATGAAGTCACCCAGGAGGAAGGGGCAGTGATAGGGGACTGGGTTTAGTGCAACAGTGCAAGGAAAAATCTTCAGAGCGTTTCACAGTGCCCAGCCAGAAGGCCATCACAGGAATGTCCCACCAGCCCACAAAGGCTTCTGTGCAGTCCTAGAGAAGTGTCCTTTGCCCAGGTCCCACCCCCTTCCCAGAGCATGGCCTGGTGGGTGTGGCTGGATCTCAGTCACCAGGATGGTCAGGCCTCTGCCTGCACAGCTGCACAGGCCACCCCGGAAACAGAAGATTGACTAGATGCAGGATGCTTTCTGTGATATTTCACAATTTATCCTGCATTAATGATATTTCCCCATACAGAGAAACATGCAGTAGCTTCCCGAGGTTGGGTTCCCTGAGGGGGAATCATTCATGTTTGAGTTCAGAAACCCTCCATTCAGGCCACTGCTAACTTTTGCTGTAACACCAGTCACTCTCTGAGGCTCAGTGACAGCTTCATCTGCCTCACCCTGTGCCACAACTTTAAGACTGGTTTGGGCACATCCTCTTATCATTTTTGTGTATGTCTCCTGGGGTCTCTAAGTCCCAAATCTTTCCTTAAAAAGGAAAGATTTCAACTTTATTTAACTTATTTCTGTAGAGCACCCGATTCTGTCGCTGTTCAGAGCGCCATTATGTAACATGCGTGGACCTAGGGAAACTGAACAAAGGTGGCAAACGCGGGAATAAAAGACAAGAGACAAAAGAGTATATTTGGAAGAAGGGGTCAGGGGGCACTTTGCCTCTAGTGGACAAGGGCCCTGAGCTTTACACAACCCTCCGTATTGATTAGACAAAAGAGATAGTGAGAAGGGGGGTGTGGAAGAAGGGGTCAGCTGCTTGGTCCAGAGTAGGCTTGCAAGACTGCATTCTCCAGATGTCTCAGTAGATAACCTCAAGGAGCTCGAGGCCAGGAAGCAATTGCCCTCAGCAAACACTCTGGCGGTGCGAGCAGTCGTGAGTTTGCCCACATCCTGCATTCATGATAAATAGTTTGCTGTTTGATCATATAGCATCCAGTGGAATGCTGAGTTGGTCACATCCCACCTGACTTAGGCTCCCTAAATATCCCCCTTTCTGTTTATGAACTAATTGAAAGAATGTAAGGCCAGGGTGGGCAGCTCTCATTTTCTGATTTGTGGTCCATCTGATTTTATAGGCTATGAACAGAAGACAGAGACAAAACAATATTATTCCAAGAACTACATATAAGATGTTAATGTGGTGCCTTAGATAGGTCCAAGGGTTGGGGCTCTCCAGGCCTTGCTGGAATTCGGTCCAGTCTTCTAAAGAAGCTGAAACTCTTGAGTTTGCCTATGTAAATCAAGAATTTTGTTTTGTAATTCACCAATATCAAAGGTGATGTTGGATATGAAAGCTCCCTGCAAATGGGCTTTCACAACGTCCCACAGATACTCACTTTGGTTATATTCTAAGTTGGTTACACAAATATGAGTGTGATTAAAATGACAACGCAATTGCTGCTGCAATTGCAAGCTTTGTACTTGTTCCCCTAACCATAGAACCGTGGATTTCAACATTGCCACTTTATTGGGAGAACCCACCCTCAGTATTTCAATGTAGGTTCCTTCTGTTTTCCATAAGTGTTGGCTGGCTGAGAAATAAAGAGAGACAGTACAAAGAGAGGAATTTTACAGCTGGGCCGCCAGGGATGACATCACATATCGGGGGAACCCACCCCCAATATTTCAACATAGGTTCTTTCTATTTTCCGTAAGTATCGGCTGGCTGAGAAATAAAGAGAAAGAGTACAAAGAGAAGAATTTTACAGCTGGGCCTCTGGGGGTGACATCACATATTGGTAGGACCATGATGCCCACCTGAGCCACAAAACCAGCAGGTTTTTATTAAGGATTTCAAAAGGGGAGGGGGTGTAAGAACAGGGAGTAGGTCACAAAGATCACATGCTTCAAAGGGCAAAAAGGAGAACAAAGATCACATGCTTCTGAGGAAACAGGACAGGAGCAAAATCATAAACTCCTGATAAGGGTTTATGTTCAGCAGTGCACGTATTGTCTTGATAAACATCTTAACAGAAAACAGGGTTCGAGAGCAGAGAACTGGTCTGACCAAAAATTTACTATGGTGGAGTTTTTCTCCACTCTAGTAAGCCTGAGGGTTCTGCAGGAGACCAGGGCATATCTCAGTCCTTATCTCAACTGCACAAGACAGACATTCCCAGAGTGGCCATTTATAGACCTCCCCTCAGGAATGCATTCTTTCCCCAGGGTATTAATATTGATATTCCTTGCTAGGAAAAGAATTTAGTGATATGTTTCCTACTTGCACATCCATTTATAGGCTCTCTGCAAGAAGAAAAATATGGCTCTTTTTGCCTGACCTTGCAGGCAGTCAGACCTTATGGTTGTCTTCCCTTGTTCCATAAAAATCGCCATTATTCTGTTCTTTTTCAAGGTGCACTGATTTCATATTGTTCAAACACACATGTTTTACAATCAATTTGTACAGTTAACACAATTGTAACAGTGGTCCTGAGGTGACGTATATCCTCAGCTTATGAAGATAACAGGATTAAGAGATTAAAGACAGGCATAAGAAATTATAGAAGTATTACTTGAGAACTGATAAATGTCCATATTAAGATGAAATCTTCACAATTTATATTCCTCTGCTGCGGCTCCAGCTGGTCCCTTCATTTGGGGTCCCTGACTTCCCATAACACCACTTCAGTTTGTAACTCAGTGTTAATTTTATTCTGAAGTAGCCATGCTTGGTCGGCCATGTGTGTCCAGTTCTTCATGTACTGAGCTGTTTGAATAGAATTATGCAAAGCTACAGAGGACATCACAATAGAAGTTATTAGTGCGACCAAGGAAACAATAGCAAAAATTATTATGTCTAAGGCTCTACAGACATGATGAGTAAGCTGAGTTAGAAGAAGTTTCACAAAATGCAAAGCAGGTGTGGCAGCCCAAGGCTTGGACAGATTAACAAGAATCCATAGCCCAGGGATGCGAACTAAAATCATCAAAGTAGAGATATTATGTGTTTGCAATGTGCTATGATTAAAGCAGTGATATAACTGGTAAGATTAACAGGTCAATTGGGTATTGTTTATCTGGAGCTGGTCCTTCTTAGCTGTCAAAAAGACATAAGGATACGCCATGGAATACTATGCAGCCATAAAAAAGGATGAGTTCGTGTCCTTTGCAGGGACAAGGATGAAGCTGGAAACCATCATTCTCAGCAAACTAATACAGGAACAGAAAGTCAAACACGGCATGTTCTCATTCATAGGTGGAAATTGAACAATGAGAACACTTGGACACAGGTTGGGGAACATCACATACCAGGGCCTGTTGTGGGGTGGTGCTGGCGGAGGGAGAGTATTAGGAGAAATACCTAATGTAAATGACGAGTTGATGGGTGCAGAAAACCAACATGGCACATGTATACCTATGTAACAAACCTGCACGTTGTGCACATGTAGCCTAGAACTTAAAGTATATATATACATATATACTTTATATATGTATATACTTTATATATGTATATATACTTTATATATGTATATATATACTTTATATATGTATATATACTTTATATATGTATATATATTTTATATATGTATATATACTTTATATATGTATATATACTTTATATATAGTATATATGTATATATACTTTATATATAGTATATATACTTTATATATACTATATATACTTTATTTATATAGTGTATATATATACTTTATATATACTATATATACTATATACGTATATATACTATATACGTATATAGTATATATAGTATATATATAATATATATGTATATATACTATATATGTGTATATATACTTTATATAAAGTATATATAGTATATATACATATATAAAGTATATATATAGTATATATGTATATATAAAGTATATATAAAGTATATATATACTATATAAAGTATATATATACTATATAAATAAAGTATATATATACTATATATAAAGTATATATATAGTATATATATAAAGTATATATACTTTATATAAAGTATATATATACTATATATAAAGCATATATACTATATATAAAGTATATATAAAGTATATATATACTATATATAAAGTATATATAGTATATATAAAGTATATATATACTATATATAAAGTATATATACTATATATAAAGTATATATATATACTATATATAAAGTATATATACTATATATAAAGTATATATATAAAGTATATATACTATATATATAAAGTATGTATATAAAGTATATATATACACTATATTTATAAAGTATATATACTATATATATAAAGTATATATATACTATACATAACGTATATATACATATATAAAGTATCTATACACATATATAAGTGTGTATATATACTATATATATGTGTGTATATATACATATATAAAGTATATATACACACATATATAAAGTATATATATACACTTTATATATAGTGTATAGATACTTTATATATGTGTGTATATATATACTTTATATATGTATATATATATACACTTTGTATATAGTGTATATATATACTTTATATATATACTTTATATATAAAGTGTATATATATACTTTATATATATACACTTTATATATATATGCCCTTGGCCTAGGGGTGGAGTGTAAGGAATATGGCTGTGCTTTAGTCAGGGGTAGGCTGAGGCCACTTTTTGGTGCACCATGACCCAGTGGGTTTGGAGCGCAGGCACACGACTCTGCATATTATGAACCATGCCACTTGAGGTGCATTGGGTGACCACTCAGATGAGCTCGTGATTGCTTCAGAGCCTCTATTGTCTGTAAAAGGTATAATTACCCTGCTGACGCTGGACATGTGGCTCATGCCCAGAGAGAGGATAAGGCCATGTTCAAACTGCCTATGATTCCTTGGGTGTTTTTTCAGCTACCCCTCACCCACCCACCAACTCCCTTCGGACTTCAATTTGGGCTAGAACCTGACACCCACATAAACTAAAGCTGTATGGGGTCCTCAATTTTCAAGCACATAAAAGTATCCTGTATCCAAAAAGTTTGTGAACCACTGCCCTAGAGAAACTTCCATGGTGTGCAAGATGTATGTAAGAATGCCCAGTAGAGACGTAATAAAACACCAGAAAAAGTGGAAATCTCAATGCCTGTCATCAAGAGAGATAAATGCAGCGTGGTCTATTTCTGTTCTCCTCACATTGTCCAGATGCCTGCTTAACTGGGAGGTGTTATGTTCTGAGTTTTTGCAAGTGTCATAAAGGAGTGAATGGAGCATTACCTGTCATTATAGACACTGCAAAATGAGCTAGTAGCAGGATTTTTACCACAGGTACCCATAAGCAAAACGTGGCATTGTTCACCATGCTTTTACATTGTTATGTAAATAACTTAAAATTATGTGAATAATGTAAAAGCATGGTGAACAACTCCATGTTTTGCTTATGGGTACCTGTGGTAAAAAGCAAAAATCATGACCCTGAAGGCATGAGCAGGCCTACAGGTGCTGGGCAGGCACTGTCTTGCAAAGAGCACAAAATGTGCAGGTCCCTCTGGGAGTGTGATAGTGGGTAGCTAGTCAGGAAGAGCATGGCAGGAGAGGGCTCCCCATCCCACACACACACACCAGGAGTGTCAGGTGACCATCAGGTGATGGTCTGGCAGTTGTTGACCGTCTTTCTAAAGCAATAGTGGGTCACACACGGCAGCAGGGAAAAGCCGGCTCCTAATAGACAGAAAACACTCGAAACTGGTGAGCAGCAGTTTCCCTATAAGATCTCAGGAGTTGAGCCAGTGGGCTCAGGCATGCACATGGGACAGCCCACCCCAAGGGAAGAACCAGTGGAGAAATAATGCAAGACCCCGGAAGCATGCTGACGTATAAAACCCCAAGTCAAAAGGTCAAACCATGCACTTGCCTTTTAAGTCGTCCACTTGGCCCTCTTCCAAGTGTACTTTCCTTCCTTTTGTTCCTGTTCTAAAGCTTTTAAATAAACTTTGACTCCTGTGCTAAAACTTGCCTCAGTCTCTCCTTCTGTCTTATGTCCCTCAATTGAATTCTTTCTTCTGAGGAGGCAAAAATTGAGGTTGTTGCAGACCTGCATGGATTTGCTGCCCGTAACAGGAGCAGAGGACTAGGCCTTGGATGGAGCCGGTGAGGGGGCCACTCCCTCCCTATCCCCAGGCATCGGTGAGATCTGAGACAGACTGCTCTCCCCTTGGAGTGTATTGCTGACCTTGCCAACTAAAAATAAACAGCATCCGATAGTCTTTACTAACAGATAATAGAAAAGAAAAATTGCCATCTGCACACCAGGTGCCAGGAGAAGGGTTGATTAGCTGCAAAAATGAAACAACACCTGATCCTGCAGCTGCAGCTGGAGCGCCGCCTGATTAAGTTTACACTGGTCCACTGTCATTTTCCAACACCTATTTGTCTTCTGCACAAACCAAATAGGTGAGCTGAATGGAGAGAGGTGGACATCATCATCCTTCATCTTTCAAGTTCTTGCTGCAATTCCTCCAGACATGCAGTGTTGTTTTGTTTAGTATCTTGGCAGGTAGAGGCAGTTCCAAAGGCTTCCACTTGGCCCTCACTCTGTGGATCAGAGAATCAATGTGGGGATTCTTCCCTGATGTTGAGTATCTCTATTCCAATTATGCTTTCTGTTAAGAAGATTGTTTCTTTCTGTTTCTCCTATTGATGGGGGCATTGGGCTTATAGTTCTCTGTGGGAGGAGTTCTAATTACAGATTCAATTTCTTTAATAGATGTGAGATTATTCAGATTTTATATTATTTTTCCATGTCAATTTTCTTTATTTTTCTTTGTCTTTTTAAAAGATGGGGTCTCACTGTATTTCCCAGGCTGGTCTCAAACTGCTTGGCTCAAGTGATCCTCTCACCTTGGCCTCCTAGAGTGTTGAGACTACAAGCATGAGCCACTGCTCTCAGCTCAATTCTGCATTCTGGAACTGGGGGAATAACTATAGGATAAGTTCAGGGACCCTCTAGACCCACAGTGAAACAGACCTGAGCTCAAACTCTAGTGATCCCCTGACCTCTATGAAGCCCCACTTTGGCTGGTAGACCACAAAGATATTTTGGGTCTCTTAGAACTGGTGTCAGCGTAGAGCCAGTGTCCTGGAATCTCCAAAAAGCCTAATTATTTCCTTTTCTTCCATGGCTTTCCCTGGTAAATGGCCCTAAGTTTCTTTGGGGAAGGCTAGGAAAAAGATTATCAGAATAAAATGTTGGAAATGTAACAGGGTCCTTCCTCAAGGGGAGCCAGCTTACCTTTCATTCAAGGGGTTCTAGGTCTATAAACTATGTCAAATCTGGGAACTGATTGAATTGACTCTCAGTTCTGGTGACAAAAGTTAGACTTCTGTTCACTAGAGATAGAACTCTTCTGCTTATACAGATCAGGTAAAAATTTAGTAGACCGTCCTTCTATTTCAGTTCCAGGGACACCATGATCAACCAGCCAATGCCAAAGATCTCTGGGGGTCGGACTATTCTGAGGACTGCTTTGGCTCCACCGTCCACAGTGGCAACCATGCCCACTTGGTCTTTTGTAAGTGTTACCATGTGGCCCCTCCTTCCTCAGAATCCCACCATCCCCCGGTATTTAGAAACTCCAATTTTGTAGCATTTCTCACTCTAGCTCCTGATCTACCGAGAAGAGCCACCACTTAGAGATTTTTTTTTTTTTTTAAGATGCGGGACATGGATGAAGCTGGAAACCATCATTCTCAGCAAACTATCGAAAGGACAAAAAACCAAACACCGCATGTTCTCACTCATAGGTGGGAACTGAACAATGAGAACACATGGACACAGGAAGGGGAACATCACATACCGGGGACTGTTGTGGGGTGAGGGGAGGGGGAGGGATAGCATTTGGAGATATATCTAATGTTAAATGACGAGTTAATGGGTGCAGCACACCAACATGGCACATGTATACATATGTAACAAACCTGCACGTTGTGCACATGTACCCTAAAACTTAAAGTATAATAAAACAAATAAAAAATAAAAAAAAAATAAAGATGCTGGAGCTCATTTACACTTCCCAGTGTGGCAAGGCTGTGTCCTCTAGACCTGCGCTGGGTGGGGGAGTGAGTCTTAATGATCTAGTAGATCCACTAGCACTGCCATCTCCCTAAGCACTTAGATATTTTCTTCTATGTGACACCACGGAAATTCTGGCATTCCTACTTCAATGAGTGTAGGCCACCTTTCGGTTGATTTTTATTCAACCAACAAGCAAAGTGTTAGAGCCATCCGCAGCTCCTCAGGTTAAAGCACTGACTCCTTCCAAACTCTGGAGGGGCTGCTCAAATGGAAACTGGGATTCCCGAGTGTGGCAGTCCTGCTGTGGCAGTTTAGGGAAGAGGAAATGTCTGGCTGGGGCTGCCACCCACCACACTGTCACACTTCCTGACTGCCTGCTAAACGGAGTCCTGGGGTCATTTATCTTTGCTCTAGTTCTGACTGCCGAAAAACATTTAGTTTTTAAAAATGAATAAATACCTTAAAATTAAGGTTGTCTGATTTCGGGGAAAAAGAAGAAAACAAAAGGAAAAACAAAACAATACAAAAAACAGGATACTAGGATGCCCAGGTAAGTCTGAATTTCAGATAAATAACAAATACTTCAATTGTCGTATATGGGATGTACTTATACTAAATAACTATTAGTCACTTAACAAATTTAAATTTAACTGGGCATCTTATTTTGTTTTTTCAACTTCAAATTGTATCGCTTTTCCATTCAGTATATCAACTGTTTCCTGTTTTAAAACTAGTTCCGGGCCAGGTGCAGTGGCCTCACGCCTGTAATCCCAGCACTTTGGGAGGCCGAGGTGGGCAGATCACCTGAGGTCAGGAGTTTGAGACCAGCCTGACCAACATGGTGAAACTCTGTCTCTACTAAAAAATACAAAAAAAAAAAAAAAAAAATTAGGCATGGTGGCAGGCACCTGTAATCTCAGCTACTCGGGAGGCTGAGGCAGGAGGATTGCTTGAACCCAGGAGGCAGAGGTTGCAGTGAGCCGAGATCACGCCTTTGCACTCCAGCCTGGGCGACAGCGCAAGACTCCATCTCAAAAAACAAACAAATAAACAAACAAAAACTAGTTCCATTTGTACCCGTGAGTACACAGAATTGAGAAGAAAAGGAGAGAGCTCATGAGATTTCAATCTCTCTCTCATATGTCCCTAGTTAGAATTACCTCAATGTAACAGGAATTGTTTTTTGTATTAGAAAGTAATTTACAGGCAAAATAGAAACACCAGTTTTTCTTGAATAGACTAGCCATATTTTGCTTTTCATGGTTTGTTAGTTTTCTAATGCAGTCGTTTATGGAAAAGTGGAAAAGCATGTGCTATTTTTATCTTTAGGAAACTGTGTTCTTGGTCTGACATGGAAGGAAGGCCTTGTTAGCTGTCAGTGTTCCAAATATATTACACTACTTAAGTGTTCAGGCCATTGTGGCTGGTGTCATTCAGCACACACTTTTGCTTTTCATTAACCATTTCAGTCTCAGCCACCATAAGAGTTTGCAGATCTTTATTCTCTATACGCTCCATGTTTTCATTTGGAAAATCCTGATAAGATTGTTCTTTGAGTTCATTGCTGTGTCTGTAAACATGGGAAGATGATGCCATTTCCTCTGAGACTCCTGTCCTACGTGTCGGAGGAGAAGTGGATGGAGAGTCCAGACCTACTTCTGCAAATGTGTGAAGAGAATTTCTGTCCCTTCTTCTCTTTTTCTTCAACCTTTCTCATCCTTTTTTAATATAGGCTGGAGCACTCTCTTCCCTGGTCTCTCCCTTGACTTGCCCTGGTGATTTTATTTGCCATGGAAGGTCATTCCCGATGAGACTGTGCTCCCTGTGGGGGCATCCCCAGCAGCCTCCTTCTGCTCCCTGCTCGGTGATGGGGGTGAGAGGTTGTGCCCATGGGCATCCCGTATTTTAGCTGCCAGTTCTACTTGGGAGAAGCAACAGAGGCCCAGGCAGTGGATCTCCCCCGGCAAATGCTCAGAGTGTATTTCCAAGACAAGTCACACCAACCTAACGGAGTGCCTGGAGGCTGAGAGGGATTTTAAAAAATAGCCTTTTTGAGGTATAGTCAACATATAATAAATCACTTATACAACTTGTTACGTTTTTGACATATGTATATACCAATGAAACCATCACCACAGTCAAAATAGCAGACATATCCACTGTCCCCCCAAATTTCCTTGTTCCCCTTTGCAATCTATTCCTCTCCTCTCCCCTCCAACATCTCCAGCAACCACTGATTTGCTGTCGCTATGGATTTGTTTGCATTTTCTAGAATTTTATATAAATAGAATCATAAAATAAGTACTTTTAAAAAATATCTGGCTTCCGGCTGGGCACGGTGACTCATGCCTGTAGTCCCAGCACTTTAGGAGGCCGAGGCAGGTGGATCGCCTGAGGTCAGGAGTTTGAGAGCAGCTGACCAACGTGGCAAAACCCCGTCTCTACTAAAATTACAAAAATTAGCCAGTTGCTCTTGTGAATGACTGTAGTCACAGCTACTTGGGAGGCTGAGGCATGAGAATTGCTTGAACTCAGGAGGCAGAGGCTGCAGTCAGCCAAGGTCACATCATTGCATTCCAGCCTGGGTGACAGAGTGAGACGCTGTCTCAAAAATAAATAAATAAATAAAAAACCAAAATTAAAATTAAAATCTGGCCTCCTTCATTCAGCATTTTGAGATTTTGTGCATGCTCCTGTGTGTATCAATAGCTCGTTTCTTTTTGTGGATGAGCAGTATTCCATTAGATACACAGGCCAGTATTTGTTTATCCATTCACCTGTTGATAGACAGACTTTTTCTAGTTCGAGGCTATATAAATAAGGCTGTCATGAACATTTGGGTCCAAATCTTTGTATGGACATACATGCTCATTTCTTTTGGGTAAATACTGAGGAGTGAAATGGATAGCAGGTATAGGCTTTGCTTTTGGTGACACTGCCAATTTTTCCAAAGCGATTATACCATTTTACATTCCCACCAGCAGGGTATGAAAGTTCCAGTTGCTCCACAACCTTTTAGAAGCTAGAAAAATTGCCATTTAAAATGTCACCATCAGTTTCTTTCTTTCTTTTCTTTTATGATAGTGACTGGCATTCGCCTTTGGAATGTAGGGATCCTTTGTTCTAGGAAGGACCCTTGAGTGACTTCTTGCAGTTTTATCTATTGCCTGTGCCCACTCCAGCTCACCTTGAGGTCAGACCCATAGCCCTATTATGACTCTGAAAGAGCAGACCGAGCTACAAGGCCTCAATGAGGGATACAAGGTGCCAGAGAAGAGGCTGTCGTTATGGGCTCAGCAAAACTGAAATCCCTGGCATATATCATTTTATTCCTCTTCCTAATTTCTCTCCAACTGACGGCTGCTTCATATTTCCTCTCTGCCTCCCTCCACTGTGCTTCCCACCCTCACATCCCCAAACCTCTCTACTTTCCTGAATAATTCACCCCAACTCTAAATTCCACATTGTCTTCAGCACAAAACCAAACCCTTACTTAGCTGAGTTCCTTCTCCCTGGAACGGTGGTTCTCAGAAGGAGGGCCTTGGGTCAGCAGTATCTGCATCCCCTGGGAATTTGTTAGAAATGCATATTCTGAGGTCACACTCCAGACCTCCTGAACCACAAACTCAGGGATGGGGCCCAGAACTCTGTGTTTCAGCACAGGGCTTGTGACGTGAGCTGGCGTTTGAGAGCCACTGCCACGCAGTGTGGTTTGGAGCCAGTTATTGTTGTATAAGCATGTCCCTTGGTGGTCTCATCCACTATCCTAATAGGCTTTTTGAATGTTTCAACTAACACAAATAGGGGTCTTTGGTTATGGGGTGGCATATGGAGAATTCTCATGTTTGGAAAATCAGATTTTCTCCACCTCATTTCATCAATATAGAGCAAATTTCCTTCCACCACTGTTGAGTAGGACATTAGGGACCCCTTTTAATTGGCCAGAGACTTGGGTTTTAATGAGTCAGACATCTCTATGTGTCCCTATGTGAGATGCTGTGCCCATGGGTATCATCCTTTTTGCCTAGGAAGGAAAGTGCCTCCTGTGAAGGAGAGACAGGTTTCCACTGCTTTCCTGTGAGGTTCAGTGCCGTGAACATGTGCCTGATGCCAGGAGTGGAGGAGTGTGGGCTGGTGCCCTGCAGTGCAGCAGCAGTGGGTGGCCAGGGTAGGTTTTTAGCAAGTATCAGTGCCAAGCCTCCAGTTCTCTTTAGTGCAAGCAAGATGCTGGGCCAGCAGGCGGAGGCAGCCAGCCCAGGCCCTGTGTCTGCAGGACTCAGCCGGGAGCAGTAATTGTCCCCTAGCAGCAAGGCACTGGTAGCTTTGAGGCCTCAAAGGGCCAGAAGCAAGATTATAAAGAGACCAGTGAGTGTGGAGTCCAATTCTGAACACCAGGAACAGGAAAATGTTTTTAGGATCAAGGATGCATCAGCCTTACAGATCTGGGGGGTCTCCGGGGAAGTAGCTCACATGTTGAGGTGACCTTCTGCTGGTGTGGCAGGTGGGAGCCTGTGTTCTACTGACTCAGCCATAGAAAGGAAGTGGGACAACATTTTGTAGTTATGTGCTGGTGAGGCCTGAAGTATGTGTTATACTTAAAAGGACAAAGCATTCATTTTGTTAGACATTTCTAAACATAATTTCTCATTTGCTTTTGTTAACTCTCCTAAGATTCCATAGTCTTGATAAAGTACCAGAAAATACCAGAAACCTTGGGTTAGGGGAAGCTGGGGGCCTAGGGGTGTGGCAAGTAACCAAGAGAATTTAGAGAACTTCCACAGAACAAGTTACCTTACTTCTTTTTCCCACAGCTTCCAGCTAGCTAGTTCTTCTCATCACCTGTGAGACAACGCACCTGAAACATTAGTCCCATATAAACGGGCTGCTTATAATTTGGAATGCAGTTAAATTGGTTTTAAAAGCAACTTACAAATTATTTTAAAAAACATTAAATAGGCATTCTAAAATACATTTATTTCATGTTGTTTGTCCCCAGGGTTTGGAGTTTGATGTTCTGGACCAAGCGTAGGCTCTGAGCAAATGCTGCCAGGGCTGGAGAATCAGTTCTGCCACTTCCTAGTTGTGTGATCTTAGACAAATTTCCGTGCCTTAGTTTTCTTCTCAGAGAAATGAGACTAGTCTTATCCACACTATGGACAAGTGGTAGGACGCAAAGGAGCTCACGTTTGTAAAGAGCCTTGCACGGTGCCTGAGACAAATTCAAGGCTTAGCAAATGTTATCTCACCTCTCCCTTTTCTTCCTGTATCCGATTTTGTATATAAATGTGTAAAAAATTTACATGAAATAATGCAAAAGGATGAAAATTCATGTTTATTCATCTTGCCTTTGGTGGAAGCTAGTTTACACTTCAGTGGAATGGTCAGGTTCTTCCCTCGATGTGCCTTGTGCAGGCTGCCCCCTGGGTTGAAGTGGGGTGTTACTACGCAGATGGAAAAAGCGGCAGAGGTATTTCCTAAATGTCCCATCAAGAAACACATACAGGAAAGGGTTGACGCAGCAGTGGGTGGTGGCGATGAGTTTAGTGATGTGAACACTTTTGTCCAGGTTGTAGCTGCTCTTGCAATCATTCAGGGAGAAGTGTTCTTTGAAAGCGGACAGGAAAAATGCAATATTGTAGGGCGCCCACATCAGAAGGAAGACTACCATTATGGCAAAAACAAGCTTGAAAAGGCTATACCTCTGCTCCCTGAACCTTAGTGTTTTTCTCATTTGCACATAGAGAAATGTAAAAATAAATAGGGGGAAGACAAGAACCGAAATGTTCATTTTTAAAGTCAGAAAATGCTTCCAGAATGTCTCATCAGGTGGCAGGAAGGGAGTTCTGCTATATGCACACTTGTATTTCTGGTCTTCCATCTGAGGTTTATAAACCACGAATTCAGGCAAAGTGGCCAGAATGGCTGTTACCCACGCCAGGACACTTGTAATGATGCCACAGGGCACCCTCCTCCTGGCTGAGAAAAAGTTTCCGTTGTGCAAAAACACTAGGTACCTTTGCACGGTCAGAAGGCAATTGAAAAATGTCTCACTGTACAGGCCCACGAAGTACAGTCCACTGAGCATTTTACACATGGGATCGCCACCAGCATGAGCCCAGAAGGGCAGGGTAAGCGAGAAACACAAGTTAGAAACTGCCAAGTTTAGAAGACAGATATTTTCCACGCATTTGAGTCCTTTATATTTTACCAGGATAAGCACAACCAGGAGATTGTCCAGGACACCGATCACGAACACAGCAGAGCAGAGTGACGGCACCAGCTGGGCTGACAGCACCTGGGCGTCATACTTGTCACATTGCTCTGCCTCAGCGCTCTCCAGTTCACCTTCTATGAGGACATCATATTCATCCTCTGGTGCCAGCGTGTAATTGGCCATCTTCAGACTGCCCTGCGGAGAAATGGGAGATGATTTTCCCCTCCAACAGCTGTCTTATCCTGGAGGAAACAACAAACTGGACCTGGATTCATACAGCCCCACTTTCCCTTTCTGGAGCTACATTTTAGCCAGAGTAATTCCCTATTTCAGAAGACTGAAATAAACATTTCTTTAACGTGTGCCCACTTCCCCAGAGCAGCACCATCCCCAATCTAGTTGTTAAGTATGTAAGTGCTTAGCAGTGTGCCAGGTGCCATGGGAAATAAAGCTGGCATGACACCATCTTGGTAGAACTTACCTTCTTTTAGCAGAAACAGGACTTGCCTACATGAACACAATATGTAAGAAAATATACAATTAAAGAGAACCAAGTACCATGGCTTACTTTTAAGAAACGGGTGTAGATCATAATTTCTGCATGTTTAAGAAGTTTGCTCACCCGCCGAAGCAGCTTCCTGTGACAGCTGAGATGTTTTTCTCTCCAAGGGTATAAACAAATGTTTGCAAAAGTGAAACCATGCTCAGCATCAACATGGCCATAAGGGGTTAAATACATAGATGACACACAGATGACTTACCACTGGGCCGAGCTCCTGCGGGGGAAGGGCGCAGCCTCCAGTCCCAGCATCCGGGAGCTGTGGGAATGGCCCCGGACAGTGGATGGCCTCCTTTTGATCAGACTGCTCCTGACCCTGAGGGGCACGAGAAACCACTGTGGATTCCCCTGGTGGCTCTACCCGCCCCGCTCACCGAGCTCAGGGACCAACTGAAATAAAGAACTCAAAAACTCCCCCAGGCCTCCAGAGGATCTCTGAAGCGTCTGAAAGCAACCGGGAAGTTGTTTCCTCCTCCCTCTGGCCCCATACCCCGCCTTTGATTTCCCTGTGACCTTTGACAGCCGTCCTCTGGCCTCCTGAGATAAGGGAACTGTGTCACTGCTGCTCTGAGTGATAGCAAGGAAGTGATGTCAAGGTGCTGAGAACTGCCAAGACCCTCTGGCTTGTGGCATGTGACACTCTGAGTAGGTAACACGTGCCAGCTACCGTCAGCAGAGAGGAGTGTATGTGGTGACCACGAGTCCAGACCTGAGGGTCCTGATCCTCTAATGCGGCCTCTCACCAGTGTACACAGAAACCCACCCACTGATTCCATACGGGGACCAGGAACCTGCCGTGAGAGTCACGGTGTGTTTGGGTTTTTATTGTCATTTTTGAGGGGCACTCTGTGCTTTGGTTAAGACTGAGGCCTCAACAGAAAATTTCAGGAAAATGGAAGCTACAGGGTGATGTCAGCTGGGAAAAGGCCAGGGGCAGAGGTGGGGCCTCAGCGGCAGTGAGCATAGGGCTGCCCTCGGTGTCAACACTGAGGAAAGCAAAGGGGTTTGCAAGCAGCCAGAAGTGATTGGTGCTGTGGCTCATGGGGGAGCTGACCCCGCTTGGAAAAGGAGAACCCAGAGGAGGAAAATCCCGCGGTGATGACACAGAGGCAACATCAAGTCGGGTGGAAGAGAATGTGAAGGGGACAAGTTTAACCCCAAGCTGAGGCTGGGGTCTAGGGTAGTTTTGAGTCCAGAGAGAAGGAAATTGGGAGAACAGCCCAGATTTGGAATGGTGGGAGGAGGCTGTGGGGAGGGGAGGCTGTGGGAAGAGGGTGGGAGGGGGAGGGCATGGTCTGGAAGAAGGATAAACCGAGAAGAGGAACTTGAAAATACTGAAAAAATCTAGAAGAGCTTCTCTTGGGTCAATGACTCAGCAGCTGTGACTAACCTAATTTGGGGATCAGACCTATTTGCTTAGAATTTATATGTTGATTAAATGACATCCTTTTCACACCAAAGATGTGTCTGAGGTAGGATTGAATACAAAATTTGTACCTGTCAAAATAGAAATAGAAAATTAAGAAACTAGCCTGGCACTGTGGCACATTCCTATAGTTCCAGCTACTCAGAAGTATGAGGTGGGAGGGTCGCTTGAGCCCAGGAGTTTGAGGCCAGCCTGGGCAATATAGCGAGACCCCGTATCTATAAACAATATAAAAATGAGCCAGATGCAGTGGCAAGTGCCTGTAAACCCAGACATTCGAGAGGCTGAGGTGGGATGTTCACCTGAGCCCAGGAGTTCGAGGCTGCAGTGAGCCATGATCATGCCACTCTGCATTCTGGCCTGGGTGGCAGAGCAAGACACTGTCTCTGGAAAAAAAAAGAAGGAGGAGGAGGAGGAGGAGGGGAGGGGAGAGGAAAGGGCGGAGAGAGAACTATCAAGAGAAAAATAAACACAGAAAGAGCCCAGACAAATATGTGATTGGGCATTAAACTTAACTCCACGTGTGCTGACAGCCAAGGCAGAAAGAGAAACACAGTGATGTTTGATGGCAGAGGGGTTGGTGCTGGCGGGAACCTAAGCTGTAAGTGCCCTCTCCTGTCTTGTGTGGGTCTCCTGTGAGTGAGTGAGTGGGGGTCATCATGCCCTGGGACACTTTTCCCACCCCCTACAGCCTGGGATCAGCAGTGGCCCCTCCTCCTGGGCCTCTCCACCTCCTGCAGCTGGGCAGGACACTCAGGATCTTGAATGAGTAGGTGCGGGCAGCTTTACTCTCGATACTCATGGATCAGTTCCAGAAAAAGGAAGGAAAGTCAAGTCAGACTTTGAAACTTGCAAAACCTTGGGAATACACACACTCTTCCTCATTAGTGGAGGACGAAAACAGCAGTCAGGCACCTCATGTACCGCATGTCACAGAGTCATGTGAGATGTGAAATTTTCCAAGGAAAAACACAGAATCATGTGAGGTGTGAAATTTCCCAAAGAAAAATGTTTTGTAAATTCAGGATCACCCTGACTTCCTAATATTAGCATGGCCTTCACTTTCAGTATTATTTTATTTTTGCCTGATTCCCAGCATTCTGCCTATCCACACTCAGGCCATGGGGTCCTTGAAACTTCTACATAGGAAGGAAGACTTTAGAAAGCTGCAGTTGAGGCGAAAGGAAAGTTCTCTTTATCATTCTCATACCTGAAGCCATAATAGGGCCTCCTTGTTTGTGAAACGACACCACATTCTGCAGCCTTGGCAAGTGGCCCACAAACCTTACCTCTGAAGGTCTGAGTTCCTCTTTATCACTATAATTTGACCCCAGTTTTAGTTGAAGGAATTATCACTGTATACTCTCATTCCCCACTATGTGTAGATCACTCGTTTACTTAATTCAATTATTCAGCAAGTATTTTTAGAGTGCATAGCCTGTGCCCAGCTCTGTTCCAGGTGCTGGGGATGCAGCAATGGACAAAATAGACAAAAATCCTGACCTTCACAGAGCTCAAGTAAATTGTAGATTAGTAGGAGAGAAGTGCTATGGAGAAGGCGAAGCAGGGAAGGAGAGCAAGAGAGGCCAAGGTGGCTCAGGGATCACATTTTAAACAGTGTAGTCAGAGAAAGCCTTGCTGAGAGCTGGCCGTGGTGGCTCATGCCTGTAATCCTAGCACTTTGGGAGGCTGAAGTGGGTGGATCACTTGAGGTCAGGAGTTTGAGAGCAGCCTGGCCAACATGGCAAAACTTCATCTCTACTAAAAATACAAAAATTAGCCAGGAGGGGTGGCGGTGGGTGCCTGTAATCCCAGCTACTCCGGAGGCTGAGGCAGGAGAATCACTCGAACCCAGGATGTGGAGGTTGCAGTGAGCAAAGATTGTGCCACTGCACTCCAGCCTGGGTGACAGAGTGAGACTCCATCTTAAAAAGAGAGAGAGAGAGAGAGACAGAGAGAGAGAGAAAGCCTTGCTGAGAAGATGGGCACTAAAGCCACAAATGGTTAGGTTCAATAGTTCATGATCGTTGTCTCATTCTTTCTTGTCACTAAGTTCTTATATCAGGGAGGCTGAAAACACACACTGGGTGATAACCTTAGCAATAATTTTACCGAAGACGCAGACATATTCTTCTTAATATATTGACCCTCAATAAAAAAGGCAAAGGATGTGAGGCTCCAGTTACTGATTTATCGCCTTTCAGCTCTTCATCCACTCTTCCGTGTTCTGCCTTGTGATTCTAGAGCTGGACCCCATAAATATTTCTCCTTTGCCAGCTGCTGTAGAAGGCATAAGAAGGTCACAGTAAGAGGCAGAGTTTTTTCTTTCTGGTTCTGGGATTTGTTTTTATTTTCTTTTTGTTCTTTTGGCTGATTTGCCAGTGCTGGGTGGAGACCCTGCAGTGCCCACTCCCCAGTGAATTTTGCCGACACCACGACAGGGGCTTCCTGCTGACTTTTGCTGGCACTCTACTGGGTAGCTTCCCAGTATATTTTGCTGTCACCCCAAGAGCGTCTTCCTCGCCAGAGGCATGTCCACATTCTTGGGAATCTCACTGGTACCCCTTCGGGCAGTTTCTTGCTCAGCAGCCCCAACCTGCCACAACTCAGCAAACTTCTTGGGCATCCATTGGGTTTCAGCCACACCCCCTCCAACAAGGGTGGATCAGCTGGGGAGAGAGGGCATTTTTTGAGTTTGCCACTTCCTTGGCTGCTGTGCCTTAGCTTAGAGGTTATGGCTGCTCTCTACATCTGCCATTCCTGCATTCTTTACTGTTCTCCTTACCCCCTTTAGTAGTTCATACCCTTTTATTAGTTAATAACTCATTATATTTAATGTTCATTGTTCACACTACTGGTGTGGTTTCTGTCTTGACTGTATGCTGATTGATACAAACAACATTAAATTTAGTTCAGGGAAGGGAAGGCGGAATGCTAGGATGATGCCTTTTTTAGAGATCTAACTTGATCTTGAGAAACAGGTATTAGATCAAAGAGCAAAAAACAGAACTACCATTTGACCCAGCAATCCCATTACTGGGTATACACCCAGAGGAATATAAATCATTCTACCATAAAGACACATGCATGTGAATGTTCATTGTGGCACTATTCACAGTAGCAAAGACATGGAATAAATCTAAATGCCATCAATGACAGATTAGATAAAGAAAATGTGGTACATATACACCATGGAATACTATGCAGCCATGAAAATAACGAGATCATGTTTTTTTGTGGAAACATGAATGGAGCTGGAGGCTATTATCCTTAGCAAACTAACACAGGAACAGAAAACCAAATACCTCATATTCTCACTTATAAATGGGAGCTAAATGATGAGAACACGTGAACTCAAAGAAGGGAACAATAGACACTGGGCTCTACTTGAGATTGGAAGGTGGGAGGAGGGAGAGGAACAGAAAAAGTACCTAGTGAGTACTGGGCTTAATATCTGAGTGATGAAATAATTTGTACAACAAACCCTCATGAAAAAAGTTTACCTATGTAACAAATTTTCACATGTACCCCAGAACCTAAAAAAAAAGTTAAAAAAATTATTGTTTAAATGCATAATAACAAATTTGGAAAGTTTCAAAAAAAGAGAAATAGGTATTAGAATGTTTCGACTGATGATAATCTAATCTGTCCCTTACTATGGCTTCTTCAAATATAATCTTTCTTAGATTATCAATTAATCAATCCATCTATCTAATTTTTATTAGCAAATAAAGCGTTACAGAAAATTTGTACAGAGAAAAACTATGATAGTGATAATCTCACATAATAGCCATTATAAGTTTTAAATAGCACTGCTTCTTAATGGGAAATGTAGAAAAACAACTTTTAGAAAACAATCAATTTTCTTCTGAATTAGTTGTTTGATATTGAGTAGTTCAAAGAGGCAAATAACAGCATATAATTTTAAGGCTTCTGAGACCATCTTATCCCGCCCCCAGATTTTCTTTCCCATAGTTGGCTGATCCCTAAAATTCCACCTCAGTACCCAACATTTGTTAGCTGTGATACCTGGGAGGGCAGATAATACTTCTAAAATACAACTGTGTTGATAATTCACCCTGGAAATACAGATTTTATATGTACTTACTGGGAGTGAAATAGTGTTAACTATTCCCTGCAGCAGTCTTTCTCAATGCATGTTCAGTTTATTCCGCAGTATGATACAAAGTGTAAAAAAAAGGACGGGAGGCTATTGCTCATTTAGGTTTGAAGAATAGCTGGACTAAAAAACTAAAGCAAGTTTCTTTACTACAGGACTTCTCAGAGCCCTTCATATGCGAATAGGCGTTATGATCCTCCATGAGGAAGAAAGGGTATGGAGCGTTTCCCAAAATGTTTTGATCATGAAACCCCTTTTAAAGTTTTCATACAGATACTTATAGGCTAAAAGTTCAGTGAGTATATTCTGAGAAATGCTTCCTTAGACATACAAATATTACTGTGTGGTCTAGTAATAATAAATAAATATATTATTTATTAATTTAATTAATGAATATTATTGATTTAATTACTAATAAATAAATAAATATTACTGTGTGGTTTAGTGCACCCCCTGCCCCAGCTCTGAGGGAGCGTAATTGACTGAGGAGCCCAGCTGCTGCACTCTGAGACCCATGTCTGCATTCATGCCAAGGCTGTGCCCTCCATGGGCTGCTCCCACTCCATGACCGTATTAGGGACACTATGACAGGCCCATCCCTTGGAGAGGGACTCCTCTGATGGCTGCCTTTGGCACACGCTTCAGCCAAACCTTGCTTCCTTCCCCATCTCCTTCACTTGGAGTCAGACCTGCTTGTGATCTGATGGCTTTTCCAGCTTCTCCTGGCTCCCTTTGCAGTCCTGCAAATGTCACAGACATTTCCTCAATTACACTTCTTGTATGCCAGACCCCCCCTTGGGTTCTGTATCTTGAAAGATTTGGACTAACATAGTCTTGGAAGGAAGAGCATCATTTTCTAGAGTCTTGAGTCCTTTGCTTACCATGAAGTAATACATTTTGCAGCGTTTCGATCCCTTTCTTCTTACCTCCCATTTCCTGTGGCCTGCGTGGACCAATCCTTTTGGAACACATAAAGACACTTAATTCCATTATATTCCCATTCTGTCATGTTTGGCCAGCTCCTCAGCTCATATGACTTTTTCTATTCCTTGTTCTTTGCTTTGTGCTTCCTCTGCCCTAATCTCACCTCCCAGTATTCCATTCTCTCCCATGCTTTTCCTCTGTGTCTCTGGAACCTGAATTCTGACAATTTCCCTGACATCTTTGATTTATGCCAAAAACATTCACACCATCTCCTGTCCCTTGAGGATACTCCTTCCCTCTCACATCTGTCTCAGATTTGGGAGTCAGAAGGTGACATCCTCTGCCTTGGTGCCACTTTTTGACTATTAATTCCCTTCTAGATATAAAGGAGACTGCTGTGGGCTCCAGTTCTCCGACTACATCGCTCTCTGCTCTACCTCACTGCTATCATCCACTGACTGCCTGGTTGCCCCTATTTTATTCAAGACTTGTGCACATGGATAAGGGGCTTCTATTCACCCCAGTTTCCCACATCATCCTAGTGGCTTAGTTGTCCATGTGGACCCCCATCTGGTGCCCAAGTCTCAGCTCATTAACTCAACTCCCTGGCCTTTGGTTTCACTCCACTAGTGCCCAGCTTAGGTTTGTTAACATTGATTTACCACTGAACTCTCACAATAAAATTGCTCACTTTTCTGACGATAACTTTTACTCCTTTGGTTTCTCTCACTCCATTTATTCTTTGTGTAATATATGTTGTTCGTCAAGCCCTCCAGCCTCTGACTATCAGCCCCTCCCACGGTCACATCCCTCTTTGTCTAGCTGAAATCCAGTAGTCTATCACTTAGTCATTCTCTTGTCAACACCGTGACCTCTCTTGAAGCCCCAGCCTTAGATAAATTATCCTCTACATTTTTTCTTTGAGTGTGTGTTTCTGAGAACAGCTGTTTAAAACCACTTAGCAGCTGGGCTCAAGCTTGTAATCCCAGCACTTTGGGAGGCCGAGGTGGGCAGATTGCTTAAGCCCAGGAGTTCAAGACCAGCTTGGGCGACATGGCGAGATCCTGTCTCTACAAAATATACAAAACATAGCTGGGAGTGGTGGTGTGTGTCTGTAGTCCCAGGCCCGGGAGGCTGGGGTGGGAGGATTGCTTGAGTCTGGGAGGCAGAGATTGCACTGAGCTGTGATTGTGCTACTACTACTACACTCCAGCCTGCATGACAGAGTGAGACCGTGTTTCAAAAAAATAAAAATAAGTAAAACCACTTAGCTACGTGGACAAGATACATTGGTAATTCAAGATCCTCAACTAGCTTCCAGAGATTCTTCTAGATTCCCTGATAACTCTTCTGAGTGTGACAAATTGTCACTTTATCCCATTTTTCCATCAACTATTTCAAGCTACCTAAAGCTTCCAGTCTCTTCACCCCCATTCTAATGACTCCCATTTACTCTCAGGAAATGATCTCATCTTCCGCTTTTCTCAGAACTCCTCAACTCCTCAGGCCCCAACTTCAAATGCAGCTGTGATATGTCTACATTTTTCCTCTCTCCACGGACAGAGTTGCTTCTCTTACACCAAAGGCTAATCTCTCCCCTGCACTCTGGATCTCATTCCGTTTAACCTTCATCATTTTTTCCCACATTTTCTTTGAGTCCCAACTTTTTCCTCTCTATTAGACTATCAGAAGTTTTAAATGCTCAGATCTCTCCCTTAAATAAAGATTACAAACCCACCCTTGACCTCAAACATTGGTCTGACCATTTACTGTCTCTTCTGCCCCTCTTCCAGGCAGCTTCATTAGTTGTCCAAACTCTGTTTCTACTTCACTGCCCACTCCCCACTCTACACCCTGCAGCCTGGCTTCTGCCCCCACCATTCCACTGAGATTGGTCTCCCTGGGTTCACCCACACATCCTTGTGGTTAAACGTAACCAGCTGCTGGGGCAGCTAATGCATCATGTGCCCATGAACAGGAAGCGTCCAGGATCTCCCGGCTCTCCAATACTACAGACAATAACAACAACAACAAAATGCAGACATTAGTCCAGCCCCCAAACACCATTACATTTAGAGATTCCCAAGCTGAAGTGGTGCTTAAGATGTTTTGACACCTGTTAAAATGTTATAGAATCTAAAAACATTAATACAGGACTTTGCAGTGAAGATGACAGTGTAGTGTAGATGAAGATGAGTAAAGCAGGATAGCAGACTCTTCCCTCCTCTAATATCTCAATGACCAAAAACTAGTTTTAAAACTATAACACCTGCCGGCGGCAACTGAACAAAAAATAGGGCACGATCTTACATCAAAATGTTGAAACACTGTGCTTTAGAGATAGGCCTAAACCCAATCCTACTGGGTTTCCCAATCCTGTGGAAGAAAGAAGGAAAATAAACAAATCCTGAGAATTGTCTAATACTCTCCAATTAGGAGACAAGTGGCCTTGGAGGGTGAATATGCATTCCTAGAAAGAAAAGAAAAATATTCCTTCAGTTTGACTTAAGAAAATGGAAAAAATTAAAAAAAAAAACAAGACAAGAAAAAAGAATTTAAAAAACCCTATTGAGTTAAAGCTCTTACATTCCAGAGGGTAGAAGGGTTTCTAGGACTTTTCGTAGACCAGGACAATGTGCTGAGTTAGGACAATAAGACAAATTCCACAAGAGTGAGACACACCCTTGTATATACCGAATTGGCTCTGGTATAAAATTTGTTACTTTTTTTGGATTTTGATTTTTTATAAAAATAATTTTAATAAAGTAATGATTTCATCAAATCTTTAAGGGTTCTACTAGTGCATAGAGTTTGTTAGAGGTATACAGAGTTTTATTAGCTCTGCCAGCTATCACTCAGGGTGATCCATTTCCTTGTGCGTCTTGCAGTTTCAACGTGCGTCTTAACTGGGGATTATTTTCTCTGCAGTAGCTTTTCACGGCTTGAAGTGGGAGCACTCCTTTCCAGAGGAGTTTTGAGTTTGTTTCAACCAGGAACATTGAGGGCATCAATGGCCTGATAAGAATTTTCCCCGCCTGGTTTTGGGGTCTTCCATTTTGAGGGTATTATAAACCTGTGCATGAAGCATAGGTTTTGTATTCTCAGAGATTTTTCCCATACCACTTAAAGCCTAGGCAAAAATAGATAAGTGTTTGTGTTTTCCTCTGCCTGTGGGTGAATTTCTTCTAGTCCCCCTTTTCCCAAGTGCTAGATTGACATCAGGATCTCTCAGTTCCTGCTCCACATATCCCATAGCCTTCAGCCTTGCTGTCTGCCCCATGTCGGAGTTACACTGACATGGCCTTTTTGATGCATGTGGCCTTTGATTTGTCTGCATCAGACAGTGACCGAAACGGTCTCTTTCCATTGAGTAGCATTTCAATGAACATTTGTTGTAAAATGTGGTTCCTTTATGCATCTCATAGGTATTTAGTGCCCACTGTCTTATAAATCTTCCTTTTGCCCTTCCATATCCATTCTCCACTCTCTACCCAGCTTTATTCAGGGGGAAGCTCAACTTATTAACAGCAGGCTCCCCTGTCTTTCGATTTTCGGTTGTGTTTGGCTGATGGGGAATTTTAGGCAGAAGATTGGAGAGCAAGGTCAGGGGAGTCAGGCCCTGGCTCCCTCCTGATGGGGTCTAGTGGGCTGATGTGTCCCTTGAAGTAAGGGCAGCTCTTGTCAGACAGCTCCCTCCCCTTGCCCTGTCTGGCCTTGCAGTGGGAATGGTGACCTGCTCTCACTGGCACCAGGCACTGCACTGTGTATTGTGGCCTCCCTATACCCTGTCCAAATCTTTGTATGGAATCCTTCATTAAACTCACCTCAGTTGCCCTACTTAAGTGTGCCGTTTGGCTTCCGCCAAGCTCCTGAAGGACACCTCTCCCAAGTCCCAGGAACTTTGCCAGACGCTGTGGAGAAAATAGTGAACAAAGTGGAACCATCCTCTGTCCTCACGGCACTGACATTCTAGAGGGAGATTCAGGTACGGAACTGACTATAATTCAGGAAGTCATGTGCCAAGCTAGGGGAGCACACAGAAGCAATGGGAGCTGTCCCAAGAGCACCCGGCCTGGCTCACGAGGGGCAGGGGAAGGTTTCCCAGGGTAGGTGTCACCTCAGTCAAGGGCGCATGGATGGGAGCTGGCCAGGGGAGGAGTGGGCCTCTTGCTCCCTCCTCCTTTCCTCCTAATGTCTGCTTTTCAGGTTCTTGAGGGACCACTTACTTGTCTCTCAGAGGTGGGGCAAGAAAAGAGAGAGTGATAGAATTCAAGGTGGTGACATTTTATTATTTATTAGCATCTGTGACTGAGTCTTAGTGAAAGAGAAAATTGAAACCAAGTGCCAGACTATTTTAGGTTGGTTTCCTGGGAATCCAGGGCTCGGGCTCTCTGAGAAGGAGAGTTGTATGCAGCAGACTTGTGGGGAGGGCTTCCAGGAGACACAACTGGAAAGGAGAGAACAAGACAGGACCAGGCAGAGGGAGAAGCTGCCCACGTGGTCACAGAGGAGGCCCCAGTTATTCCTACAAGGAATTAGGAATTGAGGGGAGGGTGCTAGGCCTCTGCAATCCAACATTATCCAGTCATTGGCTCAGCCATCCCTGGGAATGGGGCATTGCCTGGGCAGGCAGCTCCAGTTCCCGGAAAGGGGAGTAGCTGTGAGTTCCAGCACCTCTGTTCCCATCTACGGGGGTGGAGGCATGGAGAGATGCATTGGCTTGAAGACGGCATCTGGGCAGAGTCCCACAGCATCCACTGTACAGGCAGAAGGTTCTGAATTTCCTGCAAATTTCATTTACTCTGAATGATAGAAAATGGAAACGGAAATTTCTAAGGCCACAGTGTCACAAGACCACGGAACCCACGTGTGGGCACACCGAAGGAGGAAGTCACGTGCACAGGAGGCCACACTGCCCACTCACTTCCCTAAACTATGCTGCTGGGGACTCATCCATCATCATTGGAGTGTGAAGTGCCCAGTTTACACAGGGTCAGTCGAGTTGGGCAGACACTGGTCTGATATGAATCATCTTCAATAGATAAGAAACGTTCCTTTTATGAATAGAGGTAAAAATTAATACACAAAGTAGCATCCTCATTTAAAAAATATTCCCTTCAGTAAAATTAACTGACACATTGTAACTGTGCAGGAAAGGGTTTGGGTGTGGTATTCAGTCTGGGTGGTGAGGCCCCTAAGCTGGGGACTGTGAAAGCTCTGCTTCTTCCTGCTCACGTCTCCCCCAGGGACAGTCCCAGTCTCCACAGAGGCTCCAGAGCCTCTTCCTTCCCAGGACAACCTCCTAGCACTTGACTGGAGCCAGCTCCTACCTCTGCACAGAGTCCATGGTTCCCATCTCAGCCACACCTTCTGGAAAGGGTCTTGGAAAGGCCCCTTCCCTACCTGGTAAACCAGGACCTTCAACTTCAGAGGCTGGTCCTGTCCTCTCCGGAGAGCCCAGAGCTTGGGGGCAGAAGTTGTACTTTTCTAGGCAGAAGGAGGGAACATTACTTTGTATTCCTTTGCCATGAGTGTGCAGAGGAGGAGACCAGGCAGGAGTTACAAAGTCTTTCTGCATTCTGATTGCATCGCAGGGTTCCGTGGATGTTTTTTCCGCTCTTATCTTACTCTATGTCTCTGTAACATTTGACATTGCTGACACTTCCTCCTACTCCCCGAGCCCTCTCCCCTGGGCCGCTACAAAGCCCCGGATTTGGCTCTTTCTTGGCACATCTCCTCATTGTTCTTTAGGGCTCCCTTTGCTGCCTGCATTCCTCCAGGTTCTGCTTGAGCTATTGAGTCCACCCCTATGGCATCCACTGCCTGTGACCCCAGATGTAGATCTCTACTCAGTCACTCTGCTGAGTTCAGTGTCAGCACATCCAGCTTCCCCTGACACTGCCACCTGGAGGTCCCCCAGGATATCCAACTCAGCCTGTCCTGAAAACCAAACTAATTGACCCACATCCTAAAAACAGTGCTCCCCATTTCAATGAGCCAAGACCCAAGCCTTGATCATATGCCTCCCAAAAGCCCTGATGATCCAAGTCCTCCCTTGCAGCCCTCAGACCCATTAACTTCTCTCCACTCAGGGCTCTCCTACCTTGGAAGAGGCCTCTGCTATATTCTGGAGAGAGCATTGCCAAACCTCCACCTAGGGGCTCTCCTCCATTCTTGCCCTCTTCCAATACAGTCTCCACATTGCCAGGGCCAATCCGAAGTTCAAAATAGGAATCTACTCCCTGTCTTGAAACTCCTCTCCACCCACGCCACGGGCCCACGCTCGTCAGTGCCCACGGTGTGCAAGGTCATCCCCGCCTGTCCTCTCCTTCCCAGGTTCCAACCCCATTTCTTTCTGCTCCCTTCTCACTTTCTGCTGTCAAGATGCCACTTACCATTTCCTGAAGTTTCTTTCTTCCCACGTTTTCTCACACACCGTTTCCACAGAAATTCCTCCATTCCTGTCACGTACACTTTTCCTTGTAATTTCTCCTGTGTGAGAGACCCCACCCCATTCCAGATACAAACAAGCTGGGAAAGACACTGAGAAGTGCTGGAATCTCAGCACGTCTCGCTGGCTGGGGGATGTGAGACATGTTCTCCAGGTGTGCACACGCCACTGGGGAGGCTTGAGAGGGTGGTGTTTTGGCCCCTGGTGGGACTCACGATGGGCATTTGGGAAGGCAGTGCAAATGGTGGAGTGACGGGAATGAGTGGGTGAAGAAAGAGAGAGTGCTTGTGGACAGTCTGACTCTCCTGTGGCCATGCTAAGAGTCCTGAATATGGGCCGGGCGCGGTGGCTCACGCTTGTAATCCCAGCACTTTGGGAGGCCGAGGCGGGCGGATCACGAGGTCAGGAGATCGAGACCACGGTGAAACCCCGTCTCTACTAAAAATACAAAAAAATTTAGCCGGGCGTGGTGGCGGGCGCCTGTAGTCCCAGCTACTCGGAGAGGCTGAGGCAGGAGAATAGCGTGAACCCGGGAGGCAGAGCTTGCAGTGAGCCGAGATCACGCCACTGCACTCCAGCCTGGGTGACAGAGCGAGACTCCGTCTCAGAAAAAGAAAAAAAAAAAAAAAAAGAGTCCTGAATATTCCACGAGTCTGGAGTAAGTCGCCAAAATCTGCCAGGAGCCTGTAGCAGCCCCTGACATGCCCCAGAGCCCTCCTTGATGAGGATACAGCAAGGAGGAAGCACTAGAGCAGGGCTCCTCAACCACAGCCCTGCTGATGTTCTGGATGGATAGGTTTTTGTTGCAGGGGATTGTCCTGAGTGTTCTAGGATGTTGAGGTGCATTCCTGACCTTCGCCCACTAGATGCGAACAGCACTGTGCCCTCAGCTGGGACAACTAAAATGTCTCCAGATAACACTGGATGTCTCCTGGTGGAACTGTCGTCCTCTGCTGAGAACTGAAACACTGGCATTAGTAACTGTGGGGTGGGGGAAGGGAAAAAGATTGGCCGGGGAGCACTGAGCAGAAAAGGAATCCTACGCATCTTGAATTTGACGGAAAAATCACAGGGCTGGATTGAACATGTTAGGAAAGATTAAGTGGGTTCTAGAACAAATGCAGTTCAAGAGGGAAAAGGTTGTTTGGTTATAAAATTGTTTCATTTGTGCTGATTTAACCGTGAGATATCAGAAGGCTCATTCTTGGTTCTCAGGTTTTAGCTGAGCCACGCCACTTCCAGGAAGCCAGCTCTGATAGCCCAGCATGGGGCCTGGAAGCCCTCCTTTGTGTTCTGGAGCATGTGTCACTCTATGTTGCAATCGCCTGTTGACCTCTCTGGCTCCTATCTGCATACTCTTACCTCATTCCTTGAATACAGGAATTTGTGCGCTGTTGTAACCCTAGTACCAGCACACTTGCTTCTCAATAAATATCTGTTGAATGAATGAATAATTTTCAATGCAATTCCCTTGAATTAGTGACACTTTTCCCTATAATTTGTTACTAACTTCTTGGTGGAAAAAAATTTTTTTCTTTTCTTTTCTTTTTTTTTTTATGGTGCAATTGCCAAAATCTTTTTTTATTTTATTTTATTTTTTATTATTATACTTTAGGTTTTAGGGTACATGTGCACAATGTGCAGGTTTGTTACATATGTATCCATGTGCCATGTTGTTTTGCTGCACCCATTAACTCGTCATTCAGCATTAGGTATATCTCCTAATGCTGTCCCTCCCCCCTCCCCCCACCCCACAACAGTCCCCGGAGTGTGATGTTCCCCTTCCTGTGTCCATGAGTCTTCATTGTTCAATTCCCACCTATGAGTGAGAACATGCGGTGTTTGGTTTTTTGTCCTTGTGATAGTTTACTGAGAATGATGTTTTCCAGTTTCATCCATGTCCCTACAAAGGACATGAACTCATCATTTTTTATGGCTGCATAGTATTCCATGGTGTATATGTGCCACATTTTCTTAATCCAGTCTATCGTTGTTGGACATTTGGGTTGGTTCCAAGTCTTTGCTATTGTGAATAGTGCCGCAATAAACATACGTGTGCATGTGTCTTTATAGCAGCATGATTTATAGTCCTTTGGGTATATACCCAGTAATGGGATGGCTGGGTCAAATGGTATTTCTAGTTCTAGATCCCTGAGGAATCGCCACACTGATTTCCACAATGGTTGAACTAGTTTACAGTCCCACCAACAGTGTAAAGTGTTCCTATTTCTCCACATCCTCTCCAGCACCTGTTGTTTCCTGACTTTTTAATGATGGCCATTCTAACTGCTGTGAGATGGTATCTCACTGTGGTTTTGATTTGCATTTCTCTGATGGCCAGTGATGATGAGCATTTTTTCATGTGTTTTTTGGCTGCATAAATGTCTTCTTTTGAGAAGTGTCTGTTCATGTCCTTTGCCCACTTTTTGATGGGATTGTTTGTTTTTTTCTTGTAAATTTGTTTGAGTTCATTGTAGATTCTGGATATTAGCCCTTTGTCAGATGAGTAGGTTGCAAAAATTTTCTCCCATTCTGTAGGTTGCCTGTTCACTCTGATGGTAGTTTCTTTTGCTGTGCAGAAGCTCTTTAGTTTAATTAGATTCCATTTGTCAATTTTGGCTTTTGTTGCCATTGCTTTTGGTGTTTTAAACATGAAGTCTTTGCCCACGCCTATGTCCTGAATGGTAGTGCCTAGGTTTTCTTGTAGGATTTTAATGGCTTTAGGTCTAACATGTAAGTCTTTAATCCATCTTGAATTAATTTTTGTATAAGGTGTAAGGAAGGGATCCAGTTTCAGCTTTCTACATATGGCTAGCCAGTTTTCCCAGCACCATTTATTAAATAGGGAATCCTTTCCCCATTTCTTGTTTTTGTCAGGTTTGTCAAAGATCAGATAGTTGTAGATATGCAGCATTATTTCTGAGGGCTCTGTTCTGTTCCATTGATCTATGTCTCTGTTGTGGTACCAGTACCATGCTGTTTTGGTTATTGTAGCCTTGTAGTATAGTTTGAAGTCAGGTAGCGTGATGCCTCTAGCTTTGTTCTTTTGGCTTAGGATTGACTTGGCGATGTGGGCTCTTTTTTGGTTTCATATGAACTTTAAAGTAGTTTTTTCCAATTCTGTGAAGAAAGTCATTGGTAGCTTGATGGGGATGGCATTGAATCTGTAAATTACCTTGGGCAGTATGGCCATTTTCACAATATTGATTCTTCCAACCCATGAGCATGGAATGTTCTTCCATTTGTTTTTATCCTCTTTTATTTCATTGAGCAGTGGTTTGTAGTTCTCCTTGAAGAAGTCCTTCACATCCCTTGTAAGTTGGATTCCTAGGTATTTTATTCTCTTTGAAGCAATTGTGAATGGGAGTTCACTCATGATTTGGCTCTCTGTCTGTGATTGGTGTACAAGAATGCTTGTGATTTTTGTACATTGATTTTGTATCCTGAGACTTTGCTGAAGTTGCTAATCAGCTTAAGGAGATTTTGGGCTGAGACGATGGGGTTTTCTAGATATACATCTTTTTTTTTTTTTTTTTGGTGGCTCTGTTGCCCAGGCAGGAGTGCAGTAGTGTGATCTTGGCTCACTGCAGCAACCTGTCAGGCCTCTGAGCCCAAGCTAAGCCATCATATCCTCTGTGACCTGCACATATACATCCAGAGCAACTGAAGAATCACAAAAGAAGTGAAAATAGCCAATTCCTGCCTTAACTGATGACATTCCATCATTGTAATTTGTTCCTGCCCCACCCTAACTGATCAATTGACCTTGTGACATTCCTTCTCCTGGACAGTGAATCTCAGGAGCTCCCCACCAAGCACCTTGTGACCCCCACCCTTGCCTGCAAGAGGACAACTCCCTTTAACTGTAACTTTCCATTACCTACCCAAATCCTATAAAACCACCCCACCCTATCTCCTGTTGCTGACTCCTTTTTCAGACTCAGTCTGCCTGCACCCACATGATTAAAAAGCTTTGTTGCTCACACAAAGCCTGTTTGGTGGTCTCTTCACATGGATGCACATAACATTTGGTGCCGAAGACCTGGGACAGGGGGACTCCTTTGGGAGACTGGTCCCCTGTCCTCGCTCTCACTCCATGAGAAGATCCACCTACGACCTCAGTTCCTCAGACCAGCCCAAGGAACATCTCACCAATTTCAAATTGGGTAAGCGGTCTCTTCACTCTCTTCTCCGGCCTCTCTCGCTACCCTTCAATCTCCCTGTCCTTCAAATTCCAGTTCTTTTTCCTTTCTAGTAGAGACAAAGGAGACACGTTATCTATGAACTCAAAAACTCCAATGTCGATCACGGATTTGGGAAGACAGCCTTCCTTTGGTGTCTGATCATCGTGGGGACACCTACCTTGATCTTTCACCCACATTCCATTTGGGTCTGATCACCGGGGGATGCCTGCCTTGGTCATTCACCCACATTCCCTTGGTGGTAAGTCAATTGCTGGGACGCCTGCTTTGGCTGCTAACCCACATGACAGCCCAGGGCTGCTCACCTCCCCCCTTCTCCATGTCTCTACTTTCTCTTTACATTTACCTCTTTCACTATGGGCAACCTTCCACACTTCATTCCCCCTTCTTCTCCCTTAGCCTGTGTTCTTAAAACTTAAAACACCTTTGACTAACACCTGACCTGTCCAAGTTGGCACCAGAGTGGGGTAATTTTAAGGGGCTTATAAGCCTGGCCATCAATACCCACAACAGTTATGGAAGCAAGGGAAACGAAGATAATGTGGAGTGGGTAGCCCCTGTATCGATTAAGAAGGGGATGGACTTGGACAACATTCTTTTATGCACTCTTTTTAAAACCTAAACATCTTACTTTCTTCTGTGATACTGCTTGCCCAATACAAACTTGACAATAGTTCCAAGTGGTGAGAGAATGACACTTTTGATTTATCTGTCTTACAAGATCTAGATAATTTTTGTCATAAAATGAGCAAATGGTCTGAGGTGCCTGACGTCCAGGCATTCTTTACACATCAGTCCCTCTCTAGTCTCTGCTCCCAATGTGACTCATCCCAAATCTTTCCTCTTTCTCTCCTGTCTGTTCCTTCAGTCTCCGCCCCAAGTTCTGAGTCCTTTGAATCCTCCTTTTCTACGGACCCATCTGACTTCTCCCCTCCTCCCCTGGCTGCTCCTCGCCAGGCCTAGCCAGGTCCCAATTCTTCCCCAGTCTCTGCTCCCCAACCCTATAATCCTTCTATCACCTCCTCTCCTCACACCTGGTCTGGCTTACAGTTTCGTTCCACGACTAGCCCTCCCTCACCAGCCCAACAATTTCCTCTTAGAGAGGTGGCTATAGCTAAAGGCATATTCAAGGTTAATGCTCCTTTTTCTTTAGCTGACCTTTCCCAAATCAGTTAGCGTTTAGGCTCTTTTTCATCAAATATGAAAATCCAGCTGAGTCCATGGCCTGTTTGGCAACAACCCTTAGACACTTTACCTCCCTAGACCCAGAGGGGCCAGAAGGCCGTCTTATTCTCAATATGCATTTTATTACCCAATCTGCTCCTGACATTAGAAAAACCTCCAAAAATTAGATTCCAGCCCTCAAACCCCACAACAGGATTTAATTACCCTTGCCTTCAAGGTGTACAATAATAGAAAACAGGCAGCCAAGTGGCAACATATTTCTGAGTTGCAATTACTTGCCTCCACTATAAGAGAAACCCCAGCCACATCTCTAGCACACAAGAACTTCAAAACACCTAAACCTCAGGGGCCAGGCATTTCTCCAGGACCTCCTCCCCCAGGATCTTCCTTTCCAGCACTTCCTTCAAGTGCTGGAAATCTGGCCAATGGGCCAAGGAATGCCCACAGCCCAGGATTCCTCCTAAGCCATGTCCCATCTGTGCGAGACCCCACTGGAAATCAGACTGTTCAACTTGCCCAGCAGCCACACCCAGAGGCCCTGGAACTCTGGCCCAAGGCTCTCTGACTGACTCCTTCCCAGATCTTCTCAGCTTAGCAGCTGAAGACTGACACTGCCTGATCACCTCAGAAGCCTCCTGGACCATCACAGATGCTTTGGGTAACTCTTGCAGCGGAGGGTAAGTCCGTCCCCTTCTTAATCAATATGGAGGCTACCCACTCCACATTACCTTCTTTTCAAGGGCCTGTTTCCCTTGCCTCCATAACTGTTGTGGGTATTGTCGGCCAGGCTTCTAAACCCCTTAAAACTCCCCCATTCTGGTGCCAACTTGGACAACATTCTTTTATGCACTTTTTTAGTTATCCCCACCTGTCCAGCTCCCTTATTAGGCTGAGACATTTTAACCAAATTATCTGCTTCCCTGACTATTCCTGGGCTGCAGCCACATCTCATTGCTGCACTTTTACCCAACTCAAGGCCTCTTTCACATCTTCCCCTTGTATCTCCCCACCTTAATCCACAAGTATAAGATACCTCTACTCCTACCTTGGCAACCGATCATGCACCCGTTATTATCCCATTAAAATGTAATCATCCTTACCCCGCTCAATGCCAATATCCCATCCCACAGCAGGCTTTAAAAGGGTTAAAGCCTGTTATCACCTGCCTGTTACAACATGGCCTCTTAAAGCCTACAAATTCTCCTTACAACTCCCCTATCCTACCCATCCAGAAACCGGACAAGTCTTACAGGTTTGTTCAGGATCTTCGCCTTGTTGATCAAATCGTCCTTCCCATCCATCCTATAGTGCCAAACCCATACACCCTCCTATCTTCAATACCCCCTTCCACAACTCTATTCTGTTATCGACCTCAAAGACGCCTTCTTTACTATCCCCTTGCATCCCTCCTCCCAGCCTCTTTTCACCTTTACTTGGACTGACTCTGACACCCACCAGTCCCAACAACTCACCTGGATTGTTCTACCCCAAGGCTTCAGGGACTGCTCACACTACTTTGGCCAGGCCCTTTCTCATGATCTGCTTTCTTTTGACCCATCTGCCTCCCACCTCATTCAATATTTTGATGATCTTCTTCTTTGCAGCCCCTCTTACCAGTCTTCCCAGCAGGACACTATCCTGCTTCTTCAACATCTCTACTCAAAGAGGTACCGAGTATCCCCCTCCAAGGCACAAATTTCTTCCCCTAGCATTATCTATCTTGGTATAACACTCCATCAACATACACACACCCTTCCTGCAGACTGTGTTCAGTTAATCTCCCAGACCCCAACCCCCACCACCAAACAACAACTCCTTTCCTTCTTAGGCATTGTTGGATATTTCCAACTCTGGATACCAGGCTTTGCTATCCTAACCAAACCACTTTACAAGCTCACAAGGGGTAATTTAACTAATCCCATAGACCATAAGTCTTTTCCCCATTCTTCCTTTCACTCTCTCAAAAAGGCCCTGGAGAGAGCTCCCACACTAGCACTCCCCGACTCGTCCCATCATTTTTCCTTACACACAGCTGAAATACAAGGCTATGCTGCTAGAGTCCTCACACAGGAGCCAGGCCCACGACCTGTTGCCTTTATCTTCCAGTTCTCCAGCAGGCTAGACAGGAAATTCACCAGGCTGCTAATCTTCTTTTGCCTCCTCCAAACTCCCAGCCATATGAAGATACCTTAGCTGGGCAATCAGTCCTTGTCGAGTCTGACCCCTCAGACTCTACAGCTTTGATGGACCAGACCCTACCTGGTCATTTATAGCACCCCAACTGCCATCCGTCTGCAAGACCCTCCCCATTGGATTCACTGTTCCAGAATAAAGCTGTGCCCATCAGACAGCCAGCCTGATCTCTCCTCTTCCTTCTGGAAGTCGCAAGTACTCACCCCTACTTCCCTTAAACTCACTCACATTTCTGAAGAACAATAATAACCCTTATGAGCCTAATATATCCCTTCATTCTATTAGGTCTATTTATCCTTACCCTACTTTTTGCAACAGAGCTCTATGCAGTCACCCCCACTACTTGGACTGTGCCCCCAAAATTTGTCGTCTCCACTATCTTCTGTCTAGTCATACTCCTATTCACCATTCTCAACGACTCATAAATGCCCTGCCCCTGTTTACGCTGCCGGTTTACACTTTTCCTCCAAACCATCGTAGTGGATATCTCCTGGTACTATCCCCAATCCGCCACTCTTGACTTCGTCTTGGAGTGGACAGATGATCTTTGCTGACAGGGCACCCTCCAATACTTTCATCCTGATGAAGCCCTATTCTTTACTTTCATACTCATTCTTATTCTCGTTCCCATTCTTATGCCACCCTCTACCTCTCCCCAGCTATCTCCACCACACTATCAATCTCACTCACTGTCTCCTAGCCATTTCTAATCCTTCCTTAACAAACGATTGCTGGCTTTGCATTTCTCTGTCCTCCAAAACTGCCGAGGCCTTGACTTACTCACTGCTGAGAAAGGAGAACTATGTTTATTGTTAAATGAAGAGTGTTGTTTTTACCTAAGTCAATCTGGCCTGGTATATGACAACATAAAAGAAACTCAAGGATGGAGACCAAAAACTCACCAACCAAGCAAATAATTATGCTGAACCCCATTGGGCACTCTCTAATTGGATGTCCTGGGTCCTCCCAGTTCTTAGTCCTTTAATGCCTGTTTTTCTCCTTCTCTTATTCAGACCTTGTGTCTTCCATTTAGTTTCTCAATTCATACAAAACCGCATCCAGGCCATTACCAATCATTCTATATGACAAATGCTCCTTCTAACAACCCCACAATATCACCCCTTACCACAAAATCTTTCTTCAGTTTAATCTCTCCCACTCTAGGTTCCCACGCCACCCCTAATCCTGCTTGAAGCAGCCCTGAGAAACATCACCCATTATCTCTCCATACCACCCCCAAAAATTTTCGCTGCCCCAACATTTCATCACTATTTTGTTTTGTTTTTCTTATTACTATAAGAACACAGGAATGTCAGGCCTCTGAGCACAAGCTAAGCCATCATATCCCCTGTGACCCACGCGTATACATCCAGATGGCCTGAAGCAACTGAAGAACCACAAAGAAGTGAAAATACCCAGTTCCTGCCTTAACTGATGACATTCCACCATTGTAATTTGTTCCTGCCCCACCCTAATTGATCATTTGACCTTCTGATATTCCTTCTCCTGGACAATGAATCTCAGGAGCTCCCCACCGAGCACCTTGTGACCCCCACCCGTATCCGCAAGAGGACAACCCCCTTTAACTGTAATTTTCCACTACCTATCCAAATCCTATAAAACTGCCCCACCTCTATCTCCCTTTGCTGACTCCTTTTTCAGACTCAGTCTGCCTGCACCTACATGATTAAAAAGCTTTATTGCTCACACAAAGCCTGTTTGGTGGTCTCTTCACACGGATGCATGTAACACAACCACCTTCAGGGCTCAAGAAATCCTCCTTCTCTGCCTCCTGAGTAGCTGGGTCTACAGGTGCACACCACCACCCCCAGTTAATTTTTGTATTTTTTGTAGAGATGGGGTTTTGCCATGTTGCTCAGGCTGGTCTTGAACTCTTGAGCTCAAGCAATCCACTTGCCTCTAGCATCTAAAGTGTGGAGGGAGAACTACTTCATTCTGAGAATGTGGAAGAAGTGGGGACTTTGTGTCCATATTAGTTCAGGCACAAGTTGCAAGAAGCAGAGGATGGCTCAGGTTTGCCTAGCAATAAAGGACAGTACTGGAAGATTGGTGGCATTGGTCACAGGAAAGAAGGAACTACTGGACATGTGGACTTGGAAAACACATGACCCAGGGCAGTTCTGTGATGGGACATCTTCCTTGGACGGTCATAGGTCTCCTCTCCAGGGCACTGCCTCTGTGGGGCTGCATCATGCTCACCATTTCTGAAAGCCAGAATCCGATGGACTCATCTTGGGTAGTACACACCTAGAATTCACAGTAGGAAGGGGGTCTCTTTCATTTGTGTCCACTGGAATGGTCCTTGACAGAAAGCTCTTTTTCCTCCACTTCCCTTATCTCTTCTCTCTACTCTTCTTTTCTCTTTTCTTTATCTCTCTCTCAATTTTATTATGAAAATATTCAAATAATACATGGGCAGAAAATAGTATTAATATGTTAAATCTCCATATTCCCATCACTCAGTTTTAACAATTACAAACATATGGCCAACACTGTTTCATCTATGCTCCTCTCCCTTCCCTCTCCGTCTCACCCCATTGGATTATTTTAAAAAGAATCTAAACATCGTATAATTTAATCCACTAGTATTTTAGAGTGTATCCTTAAGAGATAAGGACTCTTTAGAAATAGCTACAAAAGCATTATTGTACCCCAAATTAAAGCATAATTAACATAATATTATATCTAGTCGGTGTTCAAATTTCTCCAGTTGTCTCATAGATGTGCTTTCTCATTGGTTTGTTCTAACCTGGACATAAACAAGGCCAGTGCACTGCATTGCACTGTTAATGTGCAACAATTCCTTTCCCCTTGTCCCACCTTGGCCCCACCTTTTCCTGTAGAACTTTCTATATTCTGGATTTGGCTGGCTGCCTACCCTTGTTTTCTCACTATCTCACTGTCTCTGCCATAGTCCAGGCCTGGTCAGGCAGGGAGCTTGTGACTCCTCCTGCCCCTTCTCTGAGTCACTTCCCTTTGTCCTATGGACAGAAGGCTTTTTCCAAAAAAGCAAATCTGATCATGCTGATACCAGTGGATTAGGGGAGGTCCTTAAACACTGGTGAGACCTTGACTCCAGCTGGTGTCCAGGCTGTTGACACTGTCACAAGAAGGAATTCAAGGGCGAGTCAGAGAAAAGTGAAAGTAGAGAGATTTATTGCAGAGCAAAATGCACACACTCAAGAAATGGGAGTGTGGTCGGGTGGGGTGGCTTATTCCTGTAATCCCAGCACTTTGGAAGGTGGAGGCAGGCTGATCACCTGAGTCCAGGAGTTCAAGACCAGCCTGGGGAACATGGCAAGACCCCGTCTCTACAAAAAAAAAATACAAAATATTAGCCAGGTGTGGTGGTGCACGCCTGTCCTCCCAGCTACTTGGGGGGCTGAGGTTGGAGGATTGCTTGAGCCCGAGAGGTGGAGGTTGCAGCAAGCCAGCAAAGGGAGACCCTGTCTCAAAATAAAATAAAATATGGTGAAACCCTGTCTTTACTGAAAATACAAAAAATTAGCCAGGTGTGGTGGTGGGTGCCTGTAGTCCCTGCTGCTCGGGAGGCTGAGGCAGGAGAATGGCCTGAACTCTGGAGGCGGAGCTTGCAGTGAGCCGAGATTGCGCCACTGCACTCCAGCCTGGGTGACAGAGCCAGACTCCATGTAAAAAATAAATAAATAAATAAATAAATAAATAAATAAATAAATAATAAAGGGCAGTGCAGGCATACTGAAGAGAGAGAGTTGCGCCCAGTAGGGTTTGGGGCTTCTACATTATGGGTTTCTTTAACCAAGGGGTGGAATATTCATGAAGTTTCCTAAAAAGGTAAAGATTTCTCAGAGCTGTGGTGCCACCCATTTTTACACCAAACGTTGAGTGTTCCAGGAAATGGAATGGCCCTGGTGCGTGTGTGATTTGGTATGTTATTGAGCATATAATGAGGTTCTAGGCAAAACCTAGGACAAACCCAGCACCATACTGGATCCAATCGCTTTTAACCAGCCTTGGCTCACACCCTGGTTCTCAGGTTCTTATTGACCCCTAGATTATGCAACTATTTCAACAGTTTCCTTTTTACTAGCCAAACTGCTGCCTGGAATCTTCCATTCTCCTATGACCACCCTTATTATTCCTGTCTCAATGCTACTATCTTGTTTAACACTGTTAGGCGGTGCCTGTGCCCTGTAGAATAAAAACTACACTTGACAGCTTGACATAGACATTGCAAACAGTAAGCATTCAATAAATGCTGAATTAACACGTGAATGGGGACTGTGGAGTGATAAATAGCTAATGCACGCAGGTACTGTGCTGGGGAGACTCCTTGTTCCCCTTCACCATATGCTTTGCTTCTGCTCCAGTGGAAGGCAGAGCAGAGGGGAGGGCTAGAAGGAGTACCTCCCCATCTTCTTGTCACTCCATACTGCCCACTGCTCCTGATCTCCTGCAGGAGGAATGCATGCACATAGCCAGACACACACACCCACACTCACACTAGTCTCTTTCTGTCTATCTATCTATCTGTCTATCTATCTATCTAGCTAGCTAGCTATCTAGCTAGCTAGCTATCTACCATATCCATCTATCTACCTATCTATCATCTATCTCAAGTCGGCTGTGCTACTTTAGGCACCTGGACTATACCTTGTTTATTTCACCTCTGCACATTTGCATAAGAGTTCCTACTCCTATGCTCCACTCAGTAGCGCTGAACTAATCCTTATTCAACTGCAGCAATGCTCTCTAGGATTTTTCCTCCAGATCCCCATCCTTGGATTGGATAACTCATCCTCATCTGGCTCTCAGAGCCTTATCCCGACACTGTTCACAGTAACATAGGTGTTAAAAAGAAATTATTTTCTTTTTAACCTCAGTAAGGTTTTCCTTTTAATGAAAAGCAGCCCCTACATCATTTCTTTTCTAGCAAAGAGCAACCTGTAAAATCGGGCTGCAGACATAGATAAGCAATCTGGAAGCTTGCAAGGGTGAGTGCCAGCAGCTGTGCCAATAGGAAAAGACTATCTGGGGGCCAGGCATGTTCAACATGGATTCTTCATCTTCCCTTTTCTTTGTCAACCACATGTACAGTAAGGAACAGACAACATGGCACCAGCCAGGTATAGACCCTATCTGCATAACAAAAGATTAGGATGGGATGGTCAGCTTCTTTGTTTGCTATGTAAACATCACACCTGGTCTGACCAATCTCTCGGGTCCTAAGTAAATCAGACACCACTTCCTCAAGTTCGTCTATAAAATGCCTTGCATTTCACCACAAAACAGGAAGACCCACTCAGGTGCCCCTTTCTCTGTGCAGGCAAGAGAGCTATTCTTTTTTCTCTTTCTTTTGCCTATTAAACCTCTGCTCTTAAACTCACTTCTTGTGTGTCTGCGTCCTTGATTCCCTTGGCGTGAGACCACAAACCTCAGGTATTCACCACAGACAATGATGCCACTTCAACAGTACTTTTCGAACTTTGCCTTTTTGCTTGCTTTTCTCTCTAAATAGTGAATTTCATAAGGGCAGGGACTCTGTTTCATGGCATGAGTTGGCATCTGGCACGTAGCTGGCCCTCCTTCAATGTTTGCTGAATCAATGAATGAATGCTGAATGTTGAGCTGCAGATGGTTAGTGCACAACTGAACTAGAGGGAAAGTAAGGGGGTTCTTACTTCCCCTCTCCCCAGGTTTCTGTTTTTGCTTGAAGGAGGACAGAAGCTCTGCCCAGTTTCCTCTCCTTCTCAGAGGAGGGCTGGAGGAAACACTTTCCATCCCTCTCTTACCCCTGGCCATCCCTGGCCTCCACAGAAGGAGAGTGGAGGTGGGGTTTATTGGTTGCTCCCCTTTGCATAGGCACAGCTGAGGATGAGGGCCCCAGAAGTAGACTGAGGTGGGTGGTATGAAATTCTACTTCTTTCCTGTGCCTAAGCCACATCTGCCCATGGGGCTTTGCCAGAACTTCTCACTGGGTTTTGCTTACCTAGCTCTTAATACGTTAATTCCTACTTGCTCTTCCTTGAGTGCAAGCTTCTGTCAGAGTCTAGAAGGAAGGAGTGGGGAATTGGCCTGCTGCCCTCACTCTCTCAGTTTGCTTTGAGCTAAGGAGTCTACATCTGACCAGAATTATTGATAGCAGGTTAATCCACCCTAAAATGCTTTCAAAAGGAGCTACAGAAGACCAAGCAAATTGAACACAGTGCCATAAAGTTGTGAGGCCCTTTCCATCCATTACTTACAAAATCATGCTGTTGATTTCATACCCATGAGCCCCTGGTTGACTCTGGTCGGCCAGTGCTTCTCTCTCACTGCAGAGAGTGAGCTGGATTGCCTGCTATGTCTAACAGCACTGTTTGGGGGAGCACATCCTAATCTGAAGAAGAAATAGCCATTATTAGCAAATTATTAAAGTAGCTAACTGTTACCAGAGCTTTTATGTGCCAGGCATTGTGTTAAGCCCTCAACATGCAATTTCTCATTTACCCTCTGAACAAACCTGTAAGGCAGGTATTATTATTAGCCCCAATTGCAGATTAGAAAGCTGAGGCTTAGAAACAGTAAGCAACTTGCATAGTAATTCAAATCTAGGAAACACTGATGCCGAAGTTCAAATTATATAAATATTTATTGAGTATTTATAATATGCCAGACTCACACTGTCTCCTACAGTAGCCATTGGCCACATTTAAATTAAATCATGGAAAACATTCAGTTCCTCAGTCACACTGGCCACATTTCACCCCGGCCTGGTGGCTACCATTTTGGATGATGCAGATACAAAGCATTCCCGTCATTACAAAAAAATTCTATTGGATCTCCCTGGTCTAGATAATTTATACCCCAACACAACCCTGTCAGTTTGCTGCTAGTAATGAAGCAGCATCATTTGTATGAGGTCATACACAAGGTTCGTTGCCTCATGCCAAGGAGATCAAGGATGCTAACACATAAGGAGTGAGTTTAAGAGCGGAAGTGTAATAGGCAAAAGAGAAAAGCTCTCTCGTGCAGGAGGGGGTTACGAGTGGATCTCCCAGTTCCATGATAAAATGCACGGGGTTTTATAGACTAGCTTGAGGAGGCAGTGTCTGATTTACACAAGGCCCAAAAGATTGGCTGGACCAGGTATGCCATTTATGTAGCACGGGAAGAAGCTGGCCATCTCCCCCTAATCTCTTATTATGCAGAAGGGTTCTCTACCTGGCCCGTGCCATGTTGCCTATTCCTTTACTGCACACGTGGTTGACAAAGAAAAGGGAAGATGGAGAATCCATGCTGAACACGCTTGACGCCCAGATAGCCTTTTCCTATTGGCACAGCTGCCGGCATTCACCCTTGCAAGCTTCCAGATTGCTTATCTATGTCTGCAACTCGATTTTACAGGCTTTTCTTTGTTAGCAAACAAATGATTTTGGGGCTGCTTTTTGTTAAAAGGCAAATCTTACCGAGGACTCTCTGACCCTCACTAACCGCCTAAATAATTTCTTTTTAGCTCCTGTATCAGTAACACCCCAAATTACTACTGGAAATCCTTTTAGATCCTGAGAGCCAGAGACGTTAAGTCACTTGGCTAAACTCCCACAGCCTCAAGGCTGGAACTCGAGTCAGTCTGACTTTCAAGTCCCTGCCCTCTTCTCTGCCAGGCTCTGCTTTTTGGCACAGGAAGATTGAGTTAGCCAATCAACAGAGTCCTTATTTGATTATATGTCAGGAAACCATTAGGATTCTCCTAAAAAGGATTTTTGAATAGTCTTTGATAATGGCAATAAACCTAAGTAGAGGAATTTTAAAGTGAACATAGACAATATTGAAATTCTCCCATTAGTTTTTTATTTTTAATCTTAATTACATTTTATTATATTCAGCGGTATGCGGTTCCAAAAGGAGGAATTCTCTTGACTCAAAACCAAAAAGATTAAGTTATCAGATATCTGCTCTTCAGTAAACAGTAGCAGGTGTTTGTATGTGTGTACATGTGTTTAAACCATATGCCAGGGTGTATAAGAGTTGACGTCTTAAATCTAAATTTTAATTCTCTGCAGAATTATCATTGCCTGATCAGGGCTGGCATGAGTTCCCAGTTCTTCAGGAATAATGCTTTCATGGAAAGAGTTAAGAAGGATGGCTCACTGCAGGGATAAGGAAACGGGGGGAGAAGAATCCTTTAGCCACATAAGCAAAATCTATATTTATTTGAGAAACATCTCAGACAGGCCATTTTCTACACAAGAGACTTATTCTCTATTGAATTTGAAGTCGCCAAGCTCAGCATAGGCGCCAGACATCCCATTTCTGTTTACTTTTCACTTGGAAAGGAAGGGTGAAAACATAACCCAAAACCAAAAATGAAAGTGAAATACTTGGAGCCTCAAATACAGATCTCTGGTATTGCCAATGAAGTCTAGATTCACATGCTTTTAAAAAACCAGCTTGGGGAACGTTCTGTTATGAAAATTGAGACTCTTCCTGGTGCACATGCCACCCCAGGCCAGGCAAAGTCTTGCTCAGACAACAGCCCTTGCTGTCAGTCCAACAGGCTTTAGGCAGTACTTCTCAGACTTGGCTACACTTAGAATCACCTGGGGAGCTTCTACAGTGGGGAACCACAGGGCAGCAGTGCAGACAGATCGAATCAGAACTATTTGAGTTTGGATTTAATGTCACTATTTGTAAAACTCCCCGAGTGACTCCAGTATGTTGGCTTTTGTGACTTTATTAGCACACAGGTGCTGATGGTGAAGGGAGTCAGAAGTGCTCCTACTTTCCCTACTCAAAGGCTCATCGCTGGTGTGCCACTGGGAAGCACCATGAAAACATGCCGCTGTTGGAGCCCACTCCAGACCCACGACATCAGTGTCTGGGGCTTGGGGCAGGCAATGCTCTTCATTTATAAAGCAAAGGGGTTGGGCTGACTGGTCCTCAACAACTTTTTGTTTTCAAACCATAGGATTCCATAAGAGGTTTGATATAAACGAGGTGATAATGTAACCGAGTACTCCCCTTTTTTCTAAGTAAAAGGGAGTAAGTTAAAATTATTTCAAAAATTATTTTCTCTTTTCTCTTTTCCTCTTGTACCCCACTTTCTACTTAGCCCTTTAGAAATGCAAATCTCACCTTTTACCTCCCCTTCACCAGACATTCTTTACAGGGCAAGTTCATCTAACTATATGCTCCAAGACAGAACTTTCTAGAGAGTTAACAGCTGATTTACAGACCAAAACATGACCTCCATGGAACTCTCACTCTCCAGGGGGTTGCCATGGAACTCACCCTCCAGAAAGACAGGTTGAAGGCATGCCCACTATCCTCTCCCACATAGAGAGTTTTAGGCCACTTTTTCAACTTATTTCTGCCTATGAAAGTGCCAATTCAACTGCCTGATAGATCAGGCACCATGCCAGTATGCAGACCCCCCTGCCCTTGCTCACTTCCTCCCCGCCGTTTCAAAGTGCCTGCTTTCTGCTCCAAAAGCAAAGCAGTGCATTTACTATTATTTATTTATTTATTTATTTAGAGACAGAGTCTCACTCTGTCACCCAGGCTGGAGTGCAGTGGTGAGAAGTCGGCTCACTGCAACTTCCACCTCCCAGGTTCAAGCGATTCTCCTGCCTCAGCCTCCCAAGTAGCTGGGATTACAGGCACCTGCCACCACGTCTGGCTAATTTTTTGTATTTTTAGTAGAGACGGGGGTTTCACTATATTGGCCAGGTTGGTCTTGAACTCCTGACCTCAAGTGATCCGCCCTCCTCAGTCTCCCAAATTGCTGGGATTACAGGCGTGAGCCACCACACCTGGCAAAGCAGTGCATTTAGAGGCAGGAGCCTGCACCTCTTCCCTGAAGGCGGTTTGGAATAAATCATTTTCTTTATACCTGACCTCGCTCTTGTTAATTGGATTCTGCAAGCAACGAGTGACTAATCTGCGGTTCAGTTACAATAACAATAATAGAGAAAGGAGAGTGCGAATGATAAAGAAATTTACCAACATCAAATCACATTTGATTATTTCAAACACTTGGTACCCACAATCATCAGATATACAGGATTATAGAGAGAAACAAGGGAGGAGCTTGAAGCATTTTATGCATTATGAAAAATGCTTAGTCACAAAACATTTTCTGATCTTGTTGCAAGGTCATGAGATCAGCACACTGCAGAGATTGGTCTGGGTGTTGGAACCTTCATTCCACGACAGGCATCAACCTGTACCCCGAATGGAGACTCCTCTCGATCTTCAGAAATGATGAATGTGAGCTGTGCACTACCCACCCTGAGCCACTGTGGAAATACCTCTTTTTCACAACTGGAATGGTGCTGGCAGAGACAAACATTAAACAGCTGAATGTGAAAAGCCTCCTCATGTGTCTTCTCCACGGCCAAGGCTGGAAGTTGAACACCCTTGCTGGTTTGCCAATTTGGCCTCGCGGGGGCAGTATGACCCAAGGCTTGCCATGGCTTCCTAGCTTGAGAAAGATTCACACTCTTCCATGAATGCTTTAAAAAAACTAGTGACCACCCAGAGAAACAAAAATAAGTCCCCAAAACACGACAGAATCACAATGACACAAAACGGATTATCAAACCACATAGTAACAATAAGGAGGCAAATAGAAGTCAGTCTTGTAAAACTGCTTATAGAAAATAAGGAAGGAAATATATATTATATGCATGCATATTAATATAAAGATATAGTATGTCATATGACAATATATATTAATTACATAAAATATGTATTCGTATATAGAATCTTAAATATTAAAGGTTGACTCTGTTTTGGAAAAATACAAGCAACTTTTACAGTGAATTTTATTTCAAAGTAAAGTAGCTATCGAAATATTTTCACGTTTTTGCCTCTTCTGTTCAGCCTTATCCTCGAGGGTTGTGGAAAATCTCCACATACTCTGACAATAAGTAAGTGGATGTATTAACAAGCTACAAAGAACGGCAGTTAGAAAGTTCATGATTTGTCGGCCGGGCACGGTGGCTCATGCCTGTAATCCCAGCACTTTGGTGGGAGGCGGGGGCAGGTAGATCACGAGGTCAGGAGATCGAGAGCATCCTGGCTAATACGGTGAAACCCTGTCTCTTCTAAAAATACAAAAAATTACCCAGGCGTGGTGGCGCATGCCTGTAGTCCCAGCTACTCGGGAGGCTGAGGCAGGAGAATTGCTTGAACCCGGGAAGCAGTGGTTGCAGTGAGCCAAGATCGCACCGTTGCACTCCAGCCTGGGCAACAGAGTGAGACTCCATCTCAAAAAAAAAAAAGGGAAGTTCATGATTTGTTTTCCGGTTCACATTTCTGCTTCTAGCCCCCAGGGTAGTTGGTGGTAATTCTTATGTTTTCATTATAAGTGTTAACACTTGAGCAGTTACGTTCATGTTTGGAGCTCTATCTCTTCCCGTGATAGAAAATAAATGATTTGTAAATTTAATCATGACGGTGGAAATGCCAATGCATCTTAATTTATTCAGAGCGATTTAAACTAAGAACCCCTGGAGTACAAAATGTAAACAGAATCCCAGTTTATGAATTTGCACATTATTCTTCCTAAGGACAGTCACCTCTACTTTGACTTTATCCATTGCATGCAATCTCCTCTTTGATAGAGACCTCTGGGTGGAGACAGAAGGTACGTTCACCCCAGAGATGGTGAATAAAGTCAGATCCTGAAGGTCGTGAGTTCAAACTCCAAGGAGTAAAGGCGTGGGCCTGGGGAGATAATGGGGACGGGCTCTGGAAAGGCTGGCAACACTGCAAATAGCTTTTCTTTGTGCTAACGTTGGAAGACATTTAATAAGATGGAAAAGGAAAAAGGAGCAATTGACATGGCTGCGTTTATGCCAGCCATAAAAGCTGATACCTTCCAACCTCCCTGCTGCACTGCCTTCCTCCTATGGGATGGATCTCCCTTCTCCACGGCCCCTTCCTTCTACCCTAACCCCAGCCCCCTCCTGCCCTTCCTTGGTTCATTCTACCTTTTAGCCTAAGAGATGAAAGGCAATCCTTCAAGTCTTGGTAGGGGGAAGCTGCCCTTCTAGTCAGATCCAGCTGTTCTGTCTTCTGCTCATTTCATGCACCTCCAAATAGGACCATGGGCAGCTTTTGCATCTGCTGCCCATGACCTGCGCTGGGAGATGAGTGTGCAGTGACCGAAAACCAGCATGTTCAAAATGTGAATGTGACCCAGATGGGTCCCCTCCACCTGTAGCACCTGTCCTCTCTCAGGGTAAGAGACTTGTGCACATAAATCCAAATGTACATGATTGTCATCACTGCAATTAGAGCCAAGTTTTGGGGAGGGATTTTAAATGAAAGAAAAGCATCCTCATTCTCACATATGATGTGCCTAGAATTCAGGGCTGCGGGTAAGTGACCAGGCCATGACATTGCATGTCTTCTTCATTTTCAGACATAGACAACTAACTTATGGCACCGATTCTCTTTTTTAAAACATGGCAATTATTTTGAGTAGTGGAATTAAAATTTGAATTTTAAAAGTTTTCAAGTCAATTGCTCAGCAACCTTACTCTTAGAGGTACCGTCTGTAAATAGAAACTATTCTGGCAATTTGTCTAAGGAAAAGGGTCAATTTTAAAAATTATTTAAAAGAAAATACAAAACTACAATTATCTGTGTCTTTGTATACACCACACACACATGCACACACACTAAGGAAGAAAACAGCTGCTTATAAAATGCTTTGGCAGTTTTATGTGCTATTCTCTAAATGTACACTTGACTGAGAGAGCAAGAATGTAATGAATTATTTTAGAAGGTGTTTTTATTAGACGCATATTTTCTTTCAAGCAGTTTGTAACTTTCATATACATAAGAATATGCAAATACTAAGATGTCAGAATGTCTTTGACTTGGCCCAGAGGGTAGGGTCCTATGCTACTCTTGCACTCTCCACAACTTAAGAGCAAAAGGAAAGACATTTCCCTTCATTGCTTCCTGCTGACAGCCACAATGCTCGCCGTTCATATTCAGAGGCTGAGAAAGTCAGTAGCACCTCTTATTATTCTGACACCTTCATTCCCTGAGTAGTTCTCACTACTTTCTATTCCCTCACCTTACCTGTACTATGATGGTTTTAGCCATCCCCCAAATTCAAAAGAATCTCAAGTATGTGCACAATCATATGAGAAACAACAGAAAAAAACCTCTCTCTCTCCCTTTGAAATGAATATACCCAAACACTAAGGGGTATATTCATTTCAAAGGGAGAGAGAGAGGTTTTTTCTGTTGCTTCTGGTTTGTCTGGAGAAGGCATCTGGAATAAGTACCTAAGGCGCCCCCCACCCCCATTCAGCCTGAAATACGGAGGCTGGTAAATTGTACTTTTGTGGGTTTTAAGGCTCAAGGCAGCTTGTTTCCAAATGAATATGTCCCTTCCCTCCTTTGCCTATTGATGGTTAAATGCAGAAAATGATACCTACACTGGTGTGCACTGGGCAGGCAGCATCTCAGTTTTTCAGGCTTCCCTCACCTCTATGGGACCTCTTTGCTCAATGCTTTGCTCAATGCTGTCCCTGAATGAGTAACTAAGAGTTTGATGCTTATTAAATGTGTAGTATGTGCTAAATGCTGCCTGTGGTTGCCTCATAGAATCCTCCCAACAACCCATGAAATGACTACTAGGTAATCAATCCTCACCTAGATCTCATGTGTGAGCTGAAGTATGTTCCTAGACCTCACACCTTGTGTACTCATAAATCTAGTCTCCTCCTGGAGACCGCTCAGTATTTGAGCTGGGATGGGAAGGAACTCTCTGAAGTCAGAAGCATTCAGTGAAAGACAGCCTGGAGTCTGGGTGAGACTGTGTTCAAGCTCTGCAAACCAGACCCATCCTTTTACACCAATTCCTCTTCTTCTTGACCTAAACCTCCTCCTCCTCCTTCTGTGCTTGATGTCTTTTCAAGGGTTTCTCCAATCTGCTTGAAGGCTAGGGATTCTCTCTGACTCCTCTCTGCCCCTCACCTCCAACCCAAATCCACCCCAGTTCTGCTGACTCTGCATCTTCATATGCTGCATGAATACCTCCCTCCTTCCCATCCTCACACCTTGAGCTTAGCGGAGGCCATCCTCACCCTGACCTGAGGGCTGTTAGTGGTCTCCTTGCCCTAAATGCTCATCCTTCCTGACCCTCCTTTGGCTACAGAATAAACCTTCTGCAACACCAACCAGGATCTCCCTGCTCAGCTCACGACTTAGACGGAGCAATGCTGTCAAGGTTCTTCATGATCTAGCCTTGTCTTTCCTTCCCAGGTCTTCCCAACCAGCTCTGTCTCCTTCTACAGCCAAGCTTGCCCATGCAGTGCTTGCAGTGAGGCTTCTGTTTCTGCCAGCAATAGATGATCCAACTCGAATTCCTTCTCATTTAAGAAGCTTCCTCAGCTCTCCCAGGCCACAAGGCTCTCGCCTGGTTCTAAAAGTCAGCGAAACTTATTAACCATACCTTGGAGGGGAAATCACACATGAAAGGTGTCATTTCTTAACTAATCATATTCATATCTTTTCTCCCCAAAGCAAGACAAAGACCTGTTTTAAACACATTTACAACCTATATGTTGCCTTGTACAAGGTAAAAAGTGTACATTTCCGAAATAATTTTGGTATTTCTCTTCAGGTCACTAAACTCAAGAATCAGCAATTCCCTCAGGCTTTCTTTTTAATATATATAAGGAACTTCCGGAGTGAAGGGAGAGTTTGTCAATAACTTGATGCATGTGAAGGGGAGAGAAAAAGGTTGCTGTTTTTCATCAACATATTTTGATTTGGCTTTCTATAATTGATGGGCTTAAAAGATCTAATCTACTTTAAACAGATGCCAAATAAATGGATGAATCGTAGACCCTGTATAACAGTAACTTCTTTTTAAAAAGACCTCTCCCACCCCACCCCTAGCCCAGGCTGTGTATCAAAACCAAGCCATGTGCACAACTCTGAATGGGTCACCAGCACACTTGAGTCTGGGTCACAAGCCCACCGATATTTCCTGCTCCCCAGTGGATCGAGTGTAAACTGAGCTTGCTCGCTCGGGAGCCTCTTGCTGGAAAATAGAACAGCATTTGCAGAAGTGTTTGGCAATATGCTTTTGGAAGAAGACTAAGAGGTAGTTTCTGAACTTCTCCCCAACAAAGGCATAGATGATGGGGTTGATGCAGCAGTGCGTCATCCCAAGAGTCTCTGTCACCTGCATGGCTTGGTCCAACCTGTTAGAGCTACTGCAATTATTCAGGCCAAAGAATTCCTGGAAGGTGTTCAGGAGAAGGACAATGTTGTAGGGAGCCCAGAAGAGAAAATAAACAATCATGATGGTGAAGATAAGCCTCACAGCCCTGTGCCTCTTCTTCTCGTTTCGACACCGAAGCAGAGTTTTTAGGATTCCCGAGTAGCAGATGACCATGACAAGCAGCGGCAGGACCAGCCCCAAGATGACTATCTTTAATGTCTGGAAATTCTTCCAGAATTGATACTGACTGTATGGAAAATGAGAGCTGCAGGTGTAATGAAGACCTTCTTTTTGAGATCTGGTAAAGATGATTCCTGGGAGAGATGCAAACACAGCCACCACCCAAGTGATCACACTTGTCACTACCCCAAAGGTGACCGTCCTGGCTTTTAAAGCAAACACAGCATGGACGATAGCCAGGTATCTATCGATTGTCAGGAGGATGATGAAGAAGATTCCAGAGAAGAAGCCTATAAAATAGAGCCCTGTCAAGAGTTGACACATTGTATTTCCAAAGTCCCACTGGGCAGCAGCGTAGTGAGCCCAGAAGGGGACAGTAAGAAGGAAAAACAGGTCAGAGATGGCCAGGTTGAGCAGGTAGATGTCAGTCATGCTCTTCAGCCTTTTGCAGTTTATCAGGACGAGGATGACCAGCATGTTGCCCACAAAACCAAAGATGAACACCAGTGAGTAGAGCGGAGGCAGGAGGCGGGCTGCGATTTGCTTCACATTGATTTTTTGGCAGGGCTCCGATGTATCATAATCGATGTCATAGGTTGGACTTGACACTTGATAATCCATCTTGTTCCACCCTGTGAATAAATAAAAAGTGATCTTTTATAAAGTCCTAGAGTGTATTTAGTGGCCCACCATGAATGCAAACTGTTTTATACATCAATAGGTTTTTAATTGCATACATAGATGTCTACATTGAATGAACTCCCTTTTTGGCCAAACAATGAAGTTTTGTAGTGAAGGGAAGGTTTGCTGCTAGCTTCCCTGCTCACTAGATGGAGATCTTGGCTCTGTTGGGGGAATTCATGAAAGCACCATCTCACCAAATAAAATCTTGTGCTCTATAGCACCATGGAGTGAATGAAGCTTTGATAACAATTTTAGGAAACTGGGTCAAGCATGGTGCAGCTCAGCCTTTTTGTTGCTGTTGTTGTTGTGAGACAGGGTCTCACTCTGTCGCCCAGGCTGGAGTGCAGTGGCACGATCATGGCTCACTGCAGCCTGGACCATCCTGGGCTCAAGCAATCCTCTCACCTCACCCCTCCAAGTGGCTGGGGACTACAGGCGCCACCACGCCCAGCTAATTTTGTTTATTTTTATAGAGACAAGATCACACTATGTTGCCCAGGCTGGTCTCGAACTCCTGGGCTCAAGCAATCCTCCTGCCTCAGCCTCTTAGAATGCTGGGATTACAGGCATGAGCCACCATGCCCGGCTGCAACTCAGTCTTAACATTTTTATTGACCAAGCTGGAGTTAGCCCACAAAGAGCATGCACTATGAGCAAGCCAGTAATAATTAAGAGGCCTCGAGGGCACATACTGGATGCCAATCACTGTTCTAAGCGTCATACCCATTCATTCGTTTAATCCTCAGGGCAACCTTATGAGGCAGGAAATATTTTTCACATTTTGCAGACAAGGGCCTTGAAGTACAGAGAGGGTGAGTAACTTGCTCAAAGCCACACAGCTAGTAAGCAACCGATTTTGAATGCAGGAAGCCTACACTCTTAACTACCGTGCTACCCTCCCTCTCACTCCTCGAAAAGAGAATTAAAAGGCAAGACCATCAGATGTTTGGTGCCGTGATGTAGTCAGAGTGAAATGGCCGGATGCCCACGTCCCCCGAGAAGGTCATACATGCCAACAGCCCATTGTAAAATCCTCACATTTTCTGTGAAGTTTGTGTTTGTAGTTTCTGAGTTGCCACAATTAAGAGTTGTCATACATACCCAAGAAATAATAAAATAAAAAATGTTTCGTCTGCCACCACAGATATTCGAATGTCATGCATTCTGGGTAGTTTAGTCTTATAACCAGCTGTCCTGCCTAGTCTATTTAAGTTCAGCGGCTCTAGCTGAGAATTTTCTCTTATTAAACCCTGTGAGTCTCAAACTCCCTGCATCTTAGACTAGGCAGCTGGGAGAAGCCCCTAGAAAAGCTCATTTTTAATTTTGAACCATAAAGAATTATATACTAACTGTGCCATGAAACTGATATATTAGAGGAAAATTTTATTTGGCGTTTGTAATTTGATATTAATTTGGACCATTTTTAGGTTTCCCTCTTGTCTGGAGGAAAAAGAAAAAAGGGAACCAGACTTAGACACAACTTTTTGTGGGCACATATTCAGAAGGCGTCTCACTGGAGAGGGTTTAGTTCTTCTTAGCAGAAGATAAGATTTCAAGATTTCAGCCAAGACTCATCTCTCTGCAAATCTTTCTTTTGAGAGGTAAGGATTATTAGTTATTAAAATACTATTGCTCCCTTTAAAGTCTTTCACTCATAATCATGTTTTGTATCTTTGATGTTATAACCATCTGAAACTCATTCTAAACTCTGACTCTTTCCTTATCTTAAAGATTATATTTTAAGATAATTGTATGAGCGCTTGGTGTTTGCCAAATGTCTTCTATGGGTTTCCTGTAAAGTCTTTTACTCATCTCAGAAGCTAACTAATAGGCCAAGCAGCTGAGAGGTTACTTACCGGGGAGAGTTTCTTGTAGGGGAACGGATGTCTCAGCTCTTCTGGCCAGATGAGCTGTGCAAATCAGTCATATAGACAGTATAAAAGTAGGAAATGCTGTTTCTTTTGAAGGAGGGTGGAGTTAAATAATTAAGTGTATTGAAGGCGAAAAGAATCAGAGAAGAGTTCTTCTTTTTAAGTTGAGCTTAAAATAAGCTAGAGAATAGATCTCTGGTCTGAAAGTTTATTCACGGGCTTTCCTTACTGGATTATTTTGTTTTTGTTCTCTGCTCATCCCACTACACAGAATCTGTTAGAAAATATAAAGAATAAAGGATATTAGAGCTAGAAGAACATTTACATTCGTCTAGTCAAAAGCCCACAGTTTAGTAAAAGAAATTACTATCCAAGAAGCAAATGATTTGTACAAGATCACAGGGCTTTTCAACAGTAGGGCTAAAAGGTTAAGAAAATTCTGATTATCTTAAGAGTTGCTGTCAATTAAAGCCAACTTAAACTAACTTTAAATGTAGAGGGGGATCCTGGACTTCACATTAACCCTGTGCCCCCTTTTTCTCCACTCTCCCCGTATCCCCTATCCCACCCCAACCCACACACAGGTGCTCACCACCCAATATTATTGTTCTCTGTAAACGGAAACAACCTGTTGTCTAAAGAGTTTTAACTATGGGCTCACGGGTGAGCTAAACAGGTTTCCCATCTTTTTCTGGACCCAGGATCCTAGTGGGGATTTTCACTCTGTTCACTATTTTGTTACCCTTCAAACCAGTAAGCATTTATGAGGACTCACACTATGCCAGATACACAGGTGGCAGGATTCTTCACTCCAGATATAATCTATCTGGAGCTATGAGAAATTTTCCACATGACAGAAGTATATGGTCAAGTTCAGGTTCTTTATGACGATACTATATACAGTCATATCAAGCTCTCTTGGTGGTTGGTGACATCTGAAAATCTCAAGTATTGTCAGCAGAGCTGAGAAGACAGCAGAGAGCTACTCCTGAGCCACAGATGCCCTCTGGGTTTCTGTGACCTTGGCTCTAGAATAAAAAGCTTTGGCTTGGATCTCTAAGAAGGCAAAGGAGACCCCAAACAGCAAAATTACGTGCCCCCAATCCTACAGAGGCAGCCTAACCCAGGGGCTAAGCCAGTGGCCTCTGTAGTCAGACCGCCAAGCTTGAAACCTGTCTTACCCTCAGCTTTCTTATCTGGGTATTGGGCTGAATGATAGTAGTCATTTCATGAGTTGTTGGGAGGATTCTATGAGGCATCCACGGCCAGCATCTAGCACATACTATGCACTCAGTAAACATCAAACTCTTAGTTACTCTTTCAGCAATCCTTTGTCAGAGAGAGTTTATTTGATTAAATCCTAATAAAATTGGTTCACTGGAGTCTCTGTCTATAGCAGATTAGTTTCAGCAAACTAGAAGCTGACAAGGTAAAGCTAATTGCTGGTGCTTGGAGAATAGAAAGAAATGACTGCTTGGGAAAAGCCAGAAAAGTACAGAAATAGCCCAGCGATCAAGACACCCCCACCCCCGCCCCATATAGGGACATATGTCTGTGTTACAACAGACCTCAGTAACCGATAATCATAACAAGGACAGTGAATCATCGAGAAAATGTTCAAGTTCATCCCATATGTGCAATTCAAAAGGCATTGATTAAGAACTGTAGTCATGCTGTTGGGTTTGACCTCCAGCTTCATTACTACTACTTGGCTCTGACCAAATTATTGAAGCTCTCTGCCTTAGTTTTCTTAACTGTAGAGTGGAGGTTTTAAAAAAAACCCAAATACAAACTTAATACGCCTGTGGTGGAGATGGAATAACAAGTGTAGAGCCTTTCGGGCACCCGCCCTCGGGGGACTGTTTAAGCAGGGAAATATAAAGTGTGCTTTTGAAAGAGTTCAAAAATAGGTAACAAGTAAATTAATATAAAATTTTATAGAAAATAGATAACATAAATACAACTTTGGTTTTTAGAAAGATAGCCTTGTATTCACTGGTAATCCACTTGTGCAGAACTCCCGGAGGCTGCCGGACCCACACCGTATTTCTGTTTGTGGCAATTGCTGGTTCTTACTTTCACCATGCAGAGCTGAGGCTTTGCCATGTTCTGTGTGTCTGTCATTAGGATAGTGGAGGGTGTGAAGACATACTCACCCCCAGAGGGCAATGTGGGCTAGCGGAGCAGGCTCGGAGTCACACACACTGTGCTGCTGACTTGCTGTGTGACCTTGGCAAGATACTTCCACTGCCCAGGCTTCCATTTCCTCATCTGTTAAATGACATGCTAGACCTGGGGCAGCTTCCACCCTAAATACTACATGACTCCACGGCCAAGTTGGTTTGAAAAATATACGCTAGATGGGAAACAAGGTGAGGATTCATAGGCTGAAACAAGGAAGCACAGCTTTGCAGGGCGTGTTACTCCACTTTTGTGTTTCTGGTCCAGAGGTGTGTTCTAGTAACCACTCAGGACAGGGGGGTTCAGCCCAAGGATTCACAAGAAAGTGGGGACCCATGGGAAATTCTTCAGCATTTAAATGAAATGTTCTGGATACAATAATGACAACAAGCTAGCAGCTTATCATGCTGTGCCTTAGTTGCTTGGTGTCTGCTACTCTACTTTGTCCCTCTCAGTTTGCGTGGCTCTTGTTCTCTTTTTATTATTAAATACATTCGGACTCCCCATAGGAAATGAACTTTTGATCAGTTTGTCACTCTAGACTCCATGCCCATATTGGAGGGTGTTTCGTGCCATCCCTCCTTTTTGGGGCCTTTTTGTCTTTAAACAGCTGCTCCATGTCTAGTTACTGCACCTATGTTCCAAGCATTGCTTTGCTGTCTCCTTGCCCACACCATTTCTGGACCATATTTTCAGAGCATCATCAACAGGCTGGGGAGAATGTTAATTATTCACTTCGGGTGCAAGGGCCAGCTACATGAGCACAGTGAGCAGGAACCCTGCCATACAGCAGCTGTTGTGAAAATCCCTGGGGCCTGAGTTGACACCTGGTCAATATCAGTCAACAGTAAGATGGGCTGTAAAAAGAGCAAATGAATCTTTTATTTTTAAAAACAAATGTCTAGGCCGGCTGCGGTGGCTCATGTCTGTAATCCCAGCACTTTGGGAAGCCAAGGCGGGTGGATAACTTGAGGTCAGGAGTTTGAGACCAACCTGGCCAACATGGTGAAACCCCATCTCTACTAAAAATACACAAGATTAGCTGGGTGTGGTCGTGTGCCCCTATAGTCCCAGCTACTCAGGAGGCTGAAGTGGGAGAATCTCTTGAACCCAGGAGATGGAGGTTGCAGTGAACCAAGATCGGGCCATTGCACTCCAACCTGGGTGACAGCAAGCTCTGTCTCAAAACCAAACCAAACAAACAAACAAAATGTCTAATTATAAAACCAACACATGCTCATTGTATAAAATTGGGAAAAACAGAAAAAAGGAAACACTTAGGTACATTCTCACAGTATCAAAGCAATGTCATTTAAAACATGATGTTTCAATCCCGACTTTTCCCATGCACTTTTTGATTAATTGTTCTCACGCATGTACCATTCTGTAGGCGGCTCCTTTTTTTTTTTTTTTTTTTTTAGCTAAAGATTATAGTGTAAACATTTTCCTATATTATTAAAAAATTCTTTATAAGTGTAGTTCTTTATTATTTTTATTGAGGAAGAACACACTTAGTGGTACAGCTTGGTGAGTTTTGATATGCATACATGCATGTAACTACCACTCCCGATCAAGATGATAAGGAACATCCCTATCACTTCAGAAGGTACCTTTTGCTCCACCCAGAGGTAAGCGCCACTCTGTCTTCATAGAGATTAAATGAGCCTGTCTTTAACTTCTATAAACGGAATTACAGATACTGTCCTCTTTCCTGTCTGGCTACATTCATTCATTCAACAAAATACCCTTAACTATATTTAACAGAGCTCTGTCATTAGACAGTCGGGCTCTTCCCGTTGTTCAGTCATGTGAGCAGTGTCACACTGATGGTCACCATCAGTGCTCTGACATCCCTGTCAAGAAGGACGCTCTTCCTGTCCTCAGAGCCACCTTTACCAGGAGAGCCAGGGAGTCCCCATGATCCTCACAGAAATAGGAAGAATCCACCCCCATCCAGTGCCACGCTTTGTTACCCATGTGCCTCAGCAATGACACTTGAGTCTTATGACACCCACCAGGAGACAGCCTCTTTACCTTCTGCCTCAGACACCTATCATCGTGGGTGGGTTGGGAACTCACCACGCTGTTGTCTCCATCCCTGCCTCTGTCCTCTAGACCTTTCCCAGGGTAACCCACTTCCCAGCCCATGGACCACATCCCCCATGAGGATTTGTGCATTTCATCAAACCAAGTGGACACATGCAGGCTGTCTACCTCATGGATTCATTAGATAGGCTCAAACCTGGTGGGAGCCCCTTAGCTCAGCTGAGAAGTCTTCTCTATACATTTAGGGGATTTCTTTCAGATCAGCATCTAGGCGTGAGGCTAGTGCCATGTAGGTACAGTAACAGATGTCTAAGCTAACAGTTCAACAATACAATAGACTCACTGTGATCTTAAGTGAGTCAGATCATACCTGGAGCTCTATACTCAGCTCTGCACATAACACGAGATTATGTAGGACATTTCCGGTTGTCCCAGAACTAGCAACTATGGCCTAAGGCTGAAGGCAAAGAAGTGTTATGTACTCACAGTTCCAAAGAAAACCACTGACACCTGGGCTTAGACACCTCTCCCAGGGCTTACTAGAAGATGACAGCACCAGCCCTGTATCCACACCCATCACATCAACTCCTCTCACTCCAGTCTGTATATGGAGGCAATTAGGATAACGAATGGACTGTAGAAGTGGGCAGGATTGGTGGGGAAGTGAGTGAGGGCACCTCTCCTCAAAGCCAAGGAAAGGGGCTCTGAAGAAACCATATGAGGAATGGGGACTTGCAAAAGGGGAGGCCAGCATGGGTGGGGCCCCCACTGGGCAGCAGACAAGCTGAGCGGGGGAGTGGGGATTGGAGAGAGGTGATAGGGTTAGAGATAGGGTATGTAAACGGGGCTGCAAGGATCAAGAGTGCCCCTGGGTCAAGTGGCTACCACAGGAGGGAACTGGGCAGGAACTGTCACATTGGGTCCTACTTTCTGGGTGAGACAAGCCCAGCACCCAGAAAATGGTGGGTTGGAAAAAGTCAAATCAAAGAGATATCTCACATGTCTAGATCCATATGGAGCCCCCACCATCTCTAGGCCCTTGGATGTGACCACACAGTGTGCCTGCCACTCTGGGGCATCTTGACCATCATGGAGTGGACTGTGGCAGTGGCCAGTTAGCTAAAGAGGTTCAGACACACCTTGGTGAGATTGTGAGTTCAGTTTCAGACCACCACAATAAAGCAAATATCACAAAAATAACTGTTTTTGGTTTCCCAGTGTGTATAAAAGTTGTGTTTACCCTATACTGTAGTCTATTAAGTATGCAATAGTATTATGTCAAAAAAAACCAATGTGCATACCTTAATTAAAAATATTTTATTGCTAAAAATGCTAACCATCATCTGAGCCTTCAGCAAGTCATACTGTTTTTGCTGAAGAGGATGGTGGTCTTGTTTTGTTGTTGATGGCTGCTTACTGATCAGGGTGGTGGTTGCTAAAGCTGGGGGTGGCTGTGGCAATTTCTTAAAATAAGATGACAATGCAATTTGCCACCTTGGTCGACTCTTCCCTTCACAAAAGATTTCTTCATACCGTGTGATGCTATTTGATAGCATTTTACCCACTTCTTTCAAAATTGGAGTCAATCCTCTCAAA